>NC_052136.2:57240981-58671758 GCF_016086655.4 Lepeophtheirus salmonis
TCTAACTTCATTCGCTCTTTTAAAGGTGTTGTTGACCATAGTGATTGTGACCCGGTTATCCTTATGAAGTAAATCAATTGCTTTTAATCTAATCATTCACAAAGTTTCTTTCAATATTTTTAACTCAATATGTGTTTATGTTCTTCAAGTATTCAATTTTCCCCCTTATTCAATAGGAAACTTTGATTAAAATTCAGTTTGATTCATTCAAAACTTTGGATTAGCTCTGGCTATTTCATGCTTTTTAAAACAGAACAGAATAGTTTTATCGTATACATTTTAGTCCTTCAACGCGAAAAGACTTATCTTCAGTAGCTTCAATCATGATAACAAAGATCTCCAATTTAAACCTCTTGTACCAATCAAGAGTTTTCCTTTTTTTTTATCTTCCAGTCTCTTCTTCTTTTAACTACTCTCGATTAAAGAATACGAGGCATTCCTTCTTCACTCCTTTCAAACGGGTCAGGGGATCTATCAGGCGGGCGCTTAGACATACTTGTTGATATTTAATAAAAATATGATTAATAGAATGAACTTTTTCTCTCACCTTTTATATAACGAATGATGAGATGTAATATATCAAAAAAATCTATTTAGACAGAAGTGATAACTTAACGTTGTCCTCACGATCCCGAAAAAGCCAAATGAGTCATAAGAAGCACAATGACACAAAACAATTAATGAAAAAATCCTTTAAAACCACTCAAATATAAATATTTCACACTTATCCAAATACAGGTTGTCTTTTGATTAATATTTAACTATTGTGTATTTTTCAATAAATTAAGAGTAAAATAATCGATCACTAAAATTCAAAATGCTAAGCAATATGTTTTGGGACGGAAAAACTGATTGCCGATTCGTTATAATTTTATCAAATAAATCTAAAACTATTATAAACTAAACGCAAAAGTATACTTTTCTTGACATTTGTATATAATTATTCTGTCAAAAGGGACATAATCAAAGTTAATTACTAAGACTGATGTGATATTTGTGACATGTTTATTGCATCACAACAAAATTCCTCTAATTATTACATTGTAGTTAGGTATTAATTCAACCCTGTGATAATACATATTTACTAACATATATCTTAAATCCCAAAAGGGATCCAGAATGAATTAACAATAAATATGTAGAAGTCCCCCCCTCCCTCCCTGCCCTATGAGCTACATTATTTAAATGAACACACCCTTGTTTAATTTTGATGGCTTCTGACTCCAAAAAAAATTAAAAAATCAACATTAGATAAATAGGTATTTTCTGTAACGTATGTAAATATTAACCCACCTTGTATCAACAGTATAAACCAACCGGATAATTATATAAGAGACTAAACCATTTTATATTATTGAAAAAAGGAGGAAGAATAATAAATAGCACAGAAATCCTTTTAATTTTCAAAGTTTAAGTTTTATGTATATTTAACTTTAAAGGAATTCCTTACACCAAGATATGTGTTCACATTTCCAGAAAGTATGTATGGCACTAATATAGTCTTACAACCATATTGTATCTATTAATCATTCATATTAAATATTTAATTTATTTCCCCCCTAAATCATTTGTTGTCCTACAACACAACAAAAGAAGTAAAAATAAGGTTTATTCTACATGTGTTTCTATTGAATTAATAAACACGCCTACATCATTTTAAAACATCATATACCTACGTGCAATATACATTGATAGTTTTCTAATTATAGTACACAAAATAAAACATAGTGTAACTCAATGCACCCATATTGGCTCAGATAAATCCATCGTACAATTTGATTCACGGATAACAAAGAGTTTTACTTTAAAAACCATCAAATCTATAAACTAGTTGCCGGAAAAGAAATCACTTGATCCGTATTTGTACAAATTCATGTTCCTAGCTACTTTTTGGGCCTCTAGGAGCATTGAAACTAACTATACAGTCTCTATGAATTCCTGCCAAATATTTTGAAAGGCAATAAAGCCTATTTTCCTAGTAACTATTTGTTTTTTTTCATTATTTGGTCAGAAGTATAATTAGCAACCGACGTAAAACCTTTAACAATGTTCGTAAGACATCTATATAAATTTTATTCCAAATGGTCATTTTTTATTTTTTCAAAAGTATGTATGGAAATAACTTCACAGATTTAAATATGAAATCTATTATAACCATTGGTGAACAAATTGAATATTTTTTCACCATTACATTTTATAGTTAATTTATGATCTAAAATAGTGGTAGGATAAAGAAAATTAATTTTTTTTAGACTCTACAGAATAAGTTAAATCTAAACTAATGAATAATTTAAAAAAAAAAATTCTAAATAAAATAAGACATTTCCAACTCCCTATCAATCTCTTTTTTCATATTTATCGTTAATACTTATAAATAAAAAGACTTGGCATACGTTTGGACAAGTTTTAGTAACATTTTTTCAATTCTGATTCTCCAAAACATATGTTATGGTAATGAAAACAGCTGATCACGTAGTTTATTTTTGATATAAGGGAGTAGAAAAAAAACATTGAGGACTAAATCAGGACTGTATGGGGAATGATCTATCATTTCGATGTTTTGGTTAGTCAAAAGCTCTTTCATGACGATCTTATTTTATTAGCTCTTGCTTGCATCGTTGTATTCTGGCAAGACAATCGATTTTGGAAGACATTCACAGAATTGGTTATTGAGGGAACTCCGGCCTCGCTTGAATTCTTTATACCAGTTTTTATTGTACTGTAGGATAGTGCATGATCACCAAATAAGCAACTTAGTTTTTCGATCCACTCTTGCCTTGATAACTTACGCCAAAAATTATGAAAAATTATTGCACGAAAAGTGTTCACGAGTAAATTCTATTTTTTTTTTACTGGAAAGAATATTTCACATCAGTATAAAATAATTAAATCATCCGTAATTGAAAAAAATATTATAAAGTTGATACTGATAAATAACCAGTTATCAATTGGATACAACAGATGGACTTACAACGCATAGTTGCTTTGAGTCCTGAATTATAACTAACAACTTATGTGTCCAACTAAAAAATATTATGATTTTAATATACCAAAACAATCTTATAAAATGTCTTTTTGTGAACCCTGAATATGGAATGATTATTCAATAACTGTTAGAAATTGTTTACAGCTTAACAAGAGTTATTTCGAATTCAAACAAATAACATTTATGATACTTATTTTTTGCAGAAACAAAAACATTAACAGCTGACAACGAAATGCAATTTTTTCTATGTAAATTCTATATTTCGCTTCAAAAACCATGAATTCACAAAAAAAAATTAGATTTTATGATTTAGATTTGTAATTATTTTCCAGGAGTACACAACATTTAGGATATTATTTTTTTTTTTAAACCCAAAACATTAGAACATCATTTAAATAAAAAAAATATGTAACTAATTTTTACTTAACATTCGAAATATGTATAGCTATTAAGAATGGTAAGAAAGCATATGAGGATTTTTATTTTGAATACAATTAAAGTTAAATATTTTTGCCTATAACCTCGCATACTGTAAAGATATTCTGTTAAATTTAGCAGTGTCTACGTTTAGCCAACTCCCAGTAATTGAGCCCAAAACAATAGTTTTTGAAATGGTTGTTCCATTCTCTCATATGAAAGAACATTATTTAACTATTTTTTTCGTTAGTTTATTATTGATATAGTGGTATATATTATTTTAGATATTCCTAGTTTTAAATTTTGATGTTTTTATTTTCATTGTAATAGTATGGGAATTTAAGAATATTTTTATATTATTATTTCTGAAGAGGTCTCCAATGGAGACGAAATCGATTAAATTACAAATCCTCTAAATATCCATATGTTATTGTGTTGGTTGAGTCAAGTCCGTCTTCTTTAAGATATAACTTTTTATTAGAAAATATTTACTAAATGCCATTTTTTTGCAACTCTATGTAGGTATGTTACAAAATGCTGATTTACGGATGCAAAATACGTGCATATTCCAAAGTGTTATAGCTTAAGGGGAGAAAGGCCAAACCTAACTCCATTAATGCCTTTTGGATAGTACTACGAGCCACACCCTTCCTACTGGCCAGTGTTTTCTGATTCAAGGATGGATCAGCTGTCACGGTCCTCTTCAGGGCTTCCTGAAACCTAGGATTGACTTTACGATCTTTCTTCCTTTTCCTAATTTTGGACGTGGTTTAGATGTCGTAGACTTTTATGATAGCCCCTGCTCCATGGCCTGCACGACCATTGTCAATGACAGAGCTTTGGTTTGCTACAGGACTCTAAGTGTTTATTTTGATAAAAAATCGGAAGAATATTATACACAAGACTGCAACTTCTTATTTGAGACACTTTGATGTGAACTCAGTGCAAGGATACCAGTGTTGTTATCAATTTAATTTTGTTCGAATTTCTCTAGGCATCCCTGTAGATTATAAAATAAACAGTTGAAAAAAAAAAAAAAAAAAAAGAAGGAGTGAAATTTTGATGAAAATAGGTCACAACTTCCTTTATATTAAAACTAAAGACATGATTTTTGTATCAAAATGCTTTTTAACTACAGGTTTAGTTTCTCCAAACTGTCACGCATTGAATGAGTTGCAATGAGCTATTCAATTGACCATACATTTTAAATAATGTATTTATTACTTATGTTTTCAATTGCTACTAAATAAATATGACTTTAATGAATTAATCAAATATATATATGTATTTCTTATACCCAAAGGCATGGTTATGCCATAAACCTTAAAGGTAAAAAGTCCAAAAAAATACATTGAGCGATTACTACTTAAAAAAGATTTTTAATATCAATACTTTATCGAAATATTTACATGATTATATGATTTGTTGAGGTTATTATTTATACAGTTAAATAAAGATAATTACTACATTTCTTTTTTACAAAATAATTGTAGTGTTAAAAATTTGCAAATGTAAAAATATTATAATAAAAAACCAATATAAAAAAGATAAAAATTTAAATTGATACGATAAGTCAACAAAATGTTATATGAGCCTTTCCAATCCATAGAAAAAATAATGTAATCGTAAAGAAAATGTCTTATTTTTAAGGTTTTACTTGGGGATGAATAAGATTTTTTGTTTTTTCCTTTGTATGAAAGCAAAATGAGTTCAAACTTTTTAATTAATAAATGATAATCAAAAAAGACATGCTCAGTTATAAGAATAAGACATTTTCCCTTCCATCGCCTTTTTTTCAGATTCATTGTTGGGGTAAGTAAATAACAAGAAATCAGCAGAAAAAAAATATATAAATATAATTAAGAGTAGGCTATATGATGTGTCATTTTGTAGATTTTAATTTAGGCTGGGTTTGTTTAGAGTTCAAATTGCCATTTTACCATATTATGACGAGAAAAAAAAGGCTTTGATATAAAAACCAAAGGTGAGCAAGGCCATCTTATAGGATTGCATACCTTTCTTTACACGCTTTACAGTTTTATCTATAACTCAGCTTCTATAATGAAAAAAAACGCTACTTAAAAAAATTATGATGTATTTTTAGACATGACAGGCTTTAAGACACAATTTGGAATTCTTTAATTCAATTTTAGTACATTAATTTGCTTAAAATCACCAATTTAGAACCCAATTTTAGATATACTTCGAAGTAGAAGTTACCAGTATTTTAGGATTAGGATTATACAATAAGATTTAAAATTTTAATTAAAGATAAAATTATAACTTTTTTATATATTTACATGCAAGGACTTCGTTAGTCACTTTATAGGAGGGCTCACCACCCAAAAAAAAAAATTTATGAAACCCACATTCCAGAAAGTTTTATCATATTCATATCGTTTTTATTAAGCAAAATATAGTCAATAGACCTCTCTTCTGTAATGACAAAAATTTAAAATTTGTCATTGTCAGTTATTTTTCATTTAGCATTTTATTCCTTTTAACAAGAAAATACCCATCAAACGGTCAAAAAATGGTTTTCAAGGACACATTTTGATTTTTAAAATCTGTAAAATGTGTAAAAAGGAAATTCCTATGTTATTTCTATAAAATCATCGATTTGAATCCAGTTACAGGATTCTTATTCATTTAAGTTTCATAGATGAAACATATATTTTGCAACTACAATTTAACAATATTTCTCTAAGAAGTCTCAAATGGTGAGTATTTTTGTTTCAAACATTCTAATAATTTTTATTACTTCAATCTCATTTTTTGATACAAAGTGTCAAATATATTATTATAAAATATAACTTTGTTGTTCATTTATGCCAAATAAAACACCTTATTTTATCAATTTATAATTTGGGATTACAAAAACTGTCTCTTAAATAAAAAAAAATACAAACTTTTATTTATCATTCCTTAATTTCTAGGCTTAGTTTTTTTAAACACATTTTTTTAAATATATTATATATGTTTGGTATTTTTATTAATTATAAATATTTCTTTCCTTTTTTTTCGAAAATCTTTCAAAAAGAAATTATGCTTCTAATTATTTTATTTTTTTTCATTAATAGGGAAAATCATGTCTAAAAAAGGATCAATTCTTCTTTTTGATGATAGTTCATCTTTCAGTCTTTCTAAGAGGGAAAAACCTTCGTTATTGTCAAGAAGTGAAGTATTTACTCCGGGACTTCTAATTAAAATGGATTTATTCATAGGTCATTTTGGTTCTTTTCTAATTTTTTTCCCGTTCACATCATTGGTTGATGGATGTGGAAAAATAATATGGAAAATAGTTGGATTATACGTCGAGCAAATGTTTGCATTGCTTATTTATAACCTTTATAAATAGTGTTGTTTTCCCATCCTCCTAGTAGGGTGCTCGGGTCCTTAAAACTTCAACAAGGGTGAATGCTATTTCTCCCAGGGAAGCAAGATGCTCGGGTATGAAACCTTTATGAGGAGTATTGTTCTCCTTTTTACGGTGGCATGCTTAAGTGTTTCTATGGAGATACACTTTTAAAATATGCTTTGTCCTCCTCAAACAATTTTCATGGAGAGGAAACCGCCATGGAGATATTTGCACAGGTCTGAATGATTTGAAATTGTAACACTGCTGTTCAAAGACTCGTATTGTAATGTTGTCTGTAAAAATGGTTATAGTCTTAAATGCTTTCTGGTTTTTATCTTCCTGTTATTCGTTTATGTATTGGATACAAACAAGTTTTATGTATTATAAATAGTGTCGTCTTTTAAATATATTTAAGTATAATTAGAATCACCTGAGCGTATAAACAGTAGTAGTTTCATTCCTCCAGTCCTTCTTCCTTCATCTCTCCCGGTCAACCTGGATCTCTCCTATTATAAAAAGCTTGCGTCTTGTCAAGACGCAACAATGATTCTAATAATTTTTATTATTCAATCTCATTTTTGATACAAATGTCATATTTTATAAAATTTAACTTTAGTTGATTTAGCCAAATAAAACACCTTATTTTATCAATTTATAATTTGGGATTACAAAAACTTTCTTAAATCAAAAAAAATACAAACATTTTTATTTATCATTCCTTAATTTCTAGGCTTAGTTTTTTTAAAAATTTTTTTAAATATATTATGTATGTTTGGTATTTTTATTAATTATACCTATTTTTATAAAAGCTGAAATATTTAATACCTTTTTATTAAGGGTAAAAAAGCTTCTAATTAATTTATTTTTTCATTAATAGAAAATTATTTCTAAAAAAGGACCAATCTTCTTTTGATGATAGTTCAAAATTCAGTCTTTCTAAGATCAAAAATTCGTTATTGTCATGGTAGTATATAGACTTCTGTAGTAAATTATAATCTTGATAATTAATTCAGAATTTGGTTCATGAATAGGAATCCAATGAAATACAAATCCCAAGGAAATTGAATACTGGAAGTAAATAATAAATTAAGAATTTCCATAAAAGATGAAGCAAAAATATGATGAACACAAGATATTAAAATTATATTTTAGTCTCTGGAGTAGTGAAACACAAAGTTAGTGAAATAAAGGAGGGGTAAACTATAAGTTCAAGATCAAAAACTGTCTACTATAATATTTATTCTTTATTCAAGGCTCGCGTTAGATACAAAATGAACTTATATTTCTAGCCTAGAAGATAAATGATTTAAAAACATTGTTTATGAATTGATTGAACAATGAATTATTAATATTGTATAATGGCAGACATATAATATGCATATAAATGCATTTGACTGACTTTTCAAACAAAGAAGAAAAAAAATAGATGAATTTGCAAATAGAAATATTGTGATTTTCATTGGAATGTCTAAAAATAGTTTTGTGACATATAAATGAGTATATTTTTGATTTTTGATTGATTTTAGTTCGAAAGTCGTCATCACAGTATACATAAATTAAGCTCACTTTTTATTGCTGTGCAATATATTTTATTCTTAATCTCTGCATATGAACGATATTATAAACTATAAGGTAAAAAAAAAATGTATAACAATCATTGACATGAATTCTCCGAAAATGAAAACATAACGTTAGAAATCATCAAATTTAAGTTTCAAAAAGCCTGTTTTTATTAACAATGACTTAGTTTTTCAAATTCATATAGTATTCGTTTAAATTGAGGAAGTGGAGTGATTTTCAAAAAATGGATAAAAAAGAATTTCGGTTAGAACAATTTTTTAAAATAAAAAATCATGACATGAGTCATGATAAAATCCCATTTTCCATTATTATTTTATACAAATAAATTTTTGAAAAAATAAAAACAGGAAAGCTAAACCTTCCCTTTTGCTGATTTTTCCAGCATGCATGTAAACCTAGATATACAGATATTGAAAAACGTGGAAAGGAAAGTTTTCGTTTATAAATACCCAAAAATTGTGCTTTATAAAAAAATTATATGATATAATTTATTTTTGGATTTAAAAAAAATTTGTTATAAATATTAATGAAAATAAGGACTTTTTAAGGAAAGGTTCTTGACTGACTAGTTATTGAGGCATCATTTATTGAAAAGTTTTCCCTGTCTCCTCTCCTACCAACATAAAAAGCATAATGTAACATGCAATGGGAATTTTGTGGCTTGAAAAATACCCTACTATTTTATTTATTATAACTGTATTAACTTTTTATATTCAAGATGTATTGTTGAAAATGTTTGTATACGAAAAAGTGTAGAAAAATAAGAAATAACTTATGTCTTGAAGAGAATAAAGCTTTTAGAGTCAAAATTAATGCGTAAGCGCATTAAGTAGTTGAAGAGGTATTTTTACTTCTTTCAAGTTTATCAAATGCTTATATAAAATTTTTTTTTATTAATACATGACCATAATTGTTTGTTCTTATGAAGAAAGAAAATAAAGGTAACAACTTTTCAATAATAAAAAAAGGTCCTTTATCATTTGTCAAGGTGTGTAGTTATAAGCAATTCTTTCTTAATCCTCTAGAGAAGACATTTAGTCTAAAATAATTTACTTTTATAAGTACATAGGTACTTATGTATTTGTAGAGAAATTAAAGTGTCGTTTTTTTTTTGGAATTATATTAATAGAGGTACAAAATATTGTAAATTCTCAGCATTTTTAACGTAGGAGTATTATTGGTACCCTGTACAGTGTTTTTACTTTCTAAAATCGTTATCATTATTCAATGATTTTCGAGGGTTTGATAATTTTGCCACAAAATCTTTTGCCGTCCGTAGTTTTTACAGCTAAATTTTTGCCGCAGATAATTTTGCCCCAAGGAAGATTTAACCGCATGATATATTCACCGCCTTTTCATGCTTGTTTCTTTTCAGGTACAACATTAAACACGATCCGGAAGGACTTCTTTTTAACAAGAGCGTCTGTATTTTTAGCTCGGCGCATATACAAAAACAGAAAAGAAAAGGAAGGGAAGGAAAAAAACTAACGAGAGTGTATAGATAAAGCTAAATTCATTATATAGAAGAAGAAAAGAAAATGGGGTGAAAAAATGTTCACATTTTGTAGCTTGTAAATTTTCTTATTAAATGTGAGATGAACAATATTTTTTAAATTTTTTCAAACTAATTTCATTCTTGAAGAGGGAACATCTTAGTATTGAGTAACTAAGTGTGAGTGTGTTCATGAAAAATGTAGAGTAAAACTGAGGATTAGTCAATCATAAATAAATAAAGTATATCTATAATATTTATGAAAAATTGTTCTGTTTGTCGACGCATAATATCTCCAAGCAATTCTCAGTACTCCATATTGTATAAGTAATAAACATAAATGATTCATTTTTCGACTCATCATGTACGAAAACGCTTTTTCTTGAATATTACAATATTACTGTCATACGTTTTTCCTTTTATCACTTGAGGTTGGGAATTTTTCTGTTGTCATATATTTTTTATTTCGCGTTGAATCTTAGATGTACATATATTATTTCCTTGAAGTCCATTAGTATAGGCAATCTTTGTCTTCTATAACCCAAATTTTGGTCTTCTGCTTATGAACTACTGATTTATTGTGTACTATATACGTCCAGGGTGACCCATAAGTCTGAGGACAACTTTAACACCCAGGAAAGTACACATATATTTTTTGCTCAAAAACATCTTTTTACAACATTGCAATCACCGTGAAATTTCCTTCTAAATGAGAGCCAGTATATTCCACAGGACCACCATTTGCAACAACTACAGCTCTCAGATACTTTGGATTTGCTTTACAGGCAGTACGAATGGTCTCCTCCGACAAGGTATCCAGGCAGACACTATAGCGGACTTCAAGTCGTTGAAGCTGCGGGAGGAAGTCACATTAACCTCACTCTCCAGAATATGGAGAATTCTATTATGTTGACGTCTGGGGAGAAAGGAGCCACATAGCCTTACTCCAAAAATGCTAAAAAGGGGTTTGGCAATACTCGTGTACAAGAACTGAGGAATTTCAGGAAGACTTTTGCTTGAATCAGCCTTGCTGAGAAGCTGCTGGTTTTGCAGACAGTACGGCTTCATCATCCTCAGGTCCTCCCTGACCAGCCTACGCATGGTTTTAGAGACATGGCATCCTCATAAGAGATCTTTCTCATCGAGCGGTTAATTTTGCAGTTGATTTTAGACCTCTTTGCTTGGAACTCTACTTGGAACTCCTGGGCATGTCATCGACACTTTTTGTCTCCTTGTACCACTTGATTGTATAGCGGGCCGATGATTTGGACAAATTGAGATATTTCTGGATCTTGGAAATGACCCTACAGCTCTTCCCTTCCAAATTTTTATTTTAGAAAATAAAGTGATAAACATTAAACAAAAACGAATGTCTTGTTTAATATGCACTAAATATAATTAAAAAGTACAAACCCAACTAGAAGAAACATTAAGTTGAAGTTGCTGCCTTCATACTTATGGGTCACTCTTTATAGGGGAAACCTGAAAAGTTTGTACTTTTTTTCTTTTGCACAACGGTTAGAAGTATTTCCCATATTCAGCAATTTTTTATTATCGAAAAAACATGTATCAAAGAGTTTGCATCAAATTTTTTGTAAAATATGAAATCAAGTACCCCAATACACTTAAAATATTGACAATGGCACATGGTGAAACTTTTCTCATTAAAAAATGCTTACATGTGGTATAAACTCTTTCAAGATGGCTAGGAAGATGCCAATGACGAGCCTTGCTCTAGACGCTCAAACACGTCAACAACAGATGGAAACGTTGGAGTACTGATGAAAATAAAAATCAGAAATGTTTTTGACGATATTGACACATCGGTTGGCTCGTATTATAATGTTTTTTGGAATGTTAAAGGCATGAGACGATTGTCAGCGAAATTTGTTTCGAAACTGCTTGATTTTCATCAAAATAATTGTTGCATGATCACTGTTCATGTGCTGTTGACAGACGTCAATGATAATTTGATAATTCTGATATGCTCCAAAAGGGGCATAACTGTTATACAGGGCCGTGCAAAATTATTTACCGATGATGTAAATATACTTTTTAAGAGGTTTTGTGGCAACCAATCTGATAGTTTCGTATTTTTACTGTTAAAATAAACAAAAATCCTTCCTTTGAGAGCGTAACAACTTCCACACGTGAGACGATGTCCAATCAGGAAACAAAGAGGATCGAAATTGTAGCTCTCCTCTGAGCGGGAGTGCCTCATAACAACATTAAGGAAGAGGTTGGGGCCTCGTTGAAGACAATTTACACCGTTTCCAAGAGCTTGGAGACTGGGGATGATCTCAAGCATTCCCCTGGGGCTGTCAGGGAGTCCACTGTCTCAACAAGGCAAGTAAAGGAAGTGTTCAAGAGGACTCCCAACAGGTCCATTGCTGACATGGACAGAAAGATGGGAACGTCGAGATCAACTGTTTCAAGGGCATTGAAAAGGACTGGAGGAAAGTCCCTGAGGCGTACTGAACGCCCTCTGCTAACTGAACGTCAGTGAGAAGTCAGACTTGAGTGTGCCATATCAAGAGCTCATCTAGACGTATCATCATTTTTTCAGATGAAAAATTTTTTACGGTCGATCCTGTTTTTAACAGGCAAAATGACCATGTTGTGAGCTTTGGAGATGTTTGGAGATCCAACGGGAAGGCCATGAAGTCGGTATGGTTCCCCACAGGCTCAGATTAACAGCGGAGGATTATGTGAAGATTCTGGCGTCCAAGGTCCTTCCGTGGATCAAATCCATAGTCGGCAACTCTCCTTGGGTGTTTCAACAAGATGGAGCACCCGCCCACGCTTCCAAGAAAGCTCAGCAGTGGCTAAAGGACAACATGAACTTTTGGCCAAGGACTACTGACCCCCTCAGAGCCCAGACCTGAACCCACTAGACTTATCTATCTAGGCGCACGTGGAGACCAATGCCTGCAAAAAAACAACACAAGAACATAAATGCCTTAAAGGCTGCTGTCAACAAGGCCTGGGCCTCTATGAACCCCGATCACATCCAGCAAGTCTGTGGCCGCTTCAGACGTTGCCTGACCAGTGTCATTGAGTCAAATGGTGGCTACATTGATTAAATTTGATCACAAACTATTTTATTATTCTAAATGTATGAATAAATTGTTTCTCAAGTCATTCGAAATGTCATTATTGTCTGCAATATGTTCTGAACAAAAATCGGTAAATAATTCTGCACGGCCGGGTAGGTTTGATAAATGTAAATAAAGCAAAACATCCCTATGTTAATTGTGTTACTACATATTTAAATAATAACAATTATGTTTAGTAACATATAAATTAGCACATGGCGCAGTTAAACTGAAAAAACTTATTAATTAAAATTCCGAGAATTTGTGTATATAAACTAAATAACAATAATAATGCTTGAAAGAGAAGAGAAGAAGTCAAGGATGGACGACCAAAGGTCCAAGTCCATCAAAACTCTTCATCAGAAGATTGGTCAAGGGTGTTATCAGAACGCTATTTCCATAGCAAGTGTTAATGAAATTAGTAGTAGGGTTTCAAGTATCCCAATGAAAGATCAGGGTATTCTAACTAAATTAGCTGTTTATGAGCATCGACATTGTGAGACTGACCTTAAATTAAATAAATACAAAGACCTCATAGAGAAGTGTGCAGAATCGGAGGCTCTTTTAGAATTACAAAAAGTGTGTTGAATTACAAAAATCAATTCAAATTCATCGTGGAACGTTTTGGAGTTAATCAATACATTTAAAAATAGGACCAATGATTTTCAAAATAATACCAGTAAGTCGAGTAGAACAACCCGAATAGATGTTTCATTATAAATAAAATCTTTAAAAGTCCACGACAGTCTTATAGATTTCAAAAACTAGATGAAGGCTTTCCAGAAATTTTATTATTCTAATTTAATGTCTAAATTACCGCTGGATGATCAGTGCAGGTTAATTGCTTCGATAATAGTTCCATGAATTAGCATCCATGGATTTCAAATTATATTCTAAAAGATAGATTTTGGATTTTTGAAGGGGCAAAAGTATAGCAAGTAGTTCCAGTTCATGAGTTGCGTATTTTGATTCAGTCTCACTTATAAATCTTGACCTGCAGAGTACCAATTGTTGTCATTGCTCATTTCCTTGCATAAGTGCATATACTAATCAACTCAGTTTTGATGCATCCGTTATTATTGTTACTTGCTTCTTAGGATCATAGTAAGTGAGGATTGCTGATTTACACAACATATTTCTTACTTCTTAAAATACCTATGAGTGATCAGTTAACCATTTGAATACATTTTTGGAACTTAATAATCCCTGTAATTGACTCATAGTGAGTACACTATCAATTGAAAACTGGGTTAATTTATTTACCAAACCAAAAAAACTTCGAAGCTGTGAATATTCTTTGGACCAGGGAATTCAACTATTGCTTCAATTTTACATAGATCCTATTATGTGAACCTCCTTTTTGATTTTTTTTTCCAATTTGTATCTTAATTGTATTCAACTTTGGCATTTGAAAATTCAGCTATTTAGATAAAATATGGATGAAATACTCCATTTTCTAATTTTAAATGAGACCTCATTTACAATAAAAATATGGTACACATAAATTTTTCAAATCTAATATGCCAAAGTTGCGATAAAGTTATACATATTTTGTTTCAAATTATGGTGAATTTGACATTTTGATTTGTTATTCTCCTATTAAACGTTCTTATATAATTATTGTTTTTTTTTCTTAAACCTATGAAAGCCTTTCATTTACTTTGACATATGAAAATAGGAATGTTAAACATAATTTGTCAAATGTAGTAAATTTGGGTTCATTGAACATAATTAATCCAATATTTGACCCATATCTTCAATTTGAGAAAATACAAGCCATTTCAATATAGTTAGCACCGGTTTCAAAATTGGTATTTTTTTCTGTTAATGAGAAATACTCTGTCAAAGTTGACCTTGAAGATTTTATATTGTACAAGCGTGATATTTTTCGATTGTCTTAATTAAAAAATCTATTAGTCTATTCAAAAAATTTTCTCAAAAATATATGTAAACCATAAATTAATATTGCATATAGTTCAATCTAGATTATAGTTGTAAAACAATGGTTCTAGGAGTATTTGCTGAAGGACAGTTTGGGACATTTGGCCGAGAATGATATTTAATATACTATGTTAAGTAGGTATTAGGATTACTAAATTACGATAAAATGATTAATATGGTTAATACCATATACGTAATATAATTGAATGTTTTTGCAGTATAACCATTTTTATTTATTAATTATCTTGATATAAACACAACAAAATAGAATCATGAACAATTTTTTTACCATTGTAGTACCGAGTGTCCATTAAAATATAAACACTTTGAAATTTAAACTTTAACAAAATTTAATAAATAAATCAACAATAGAATTTCAATAAAATTTAATAAATAAATTAACAATAGAATTTCAACAAAATTAACACTATGAAAAATGTGTGTCTGAGTTCTCTTAATCATTAATGTAGCCGACCTTAGCGGCGATGATGACTTCGAGGCAGTCATGGAAGCTCTGGGACTCACTGTAGATGTAGTGCTGGCTGACAGTGGCTTTAGGACTCGGTGTTTGGATGACCGACACTGTAGGCCTTCCCCTCTACATGCACAAAAAGGTGTAGTCGAGGGGGTTGGTATCACTATTATTTAATTTGTCCCCTGGAAACAGATCTTGCAGAATATTACAAAACCTTATTTTCTAAATAGTGAATAAGAAAATTAACATTGATAATCAACATAACAGAACTTTTCTTCCCAATCGACCAACCAACCAACCCAACTGTTATTTTATGCAGAAAAAACAGATGAAGTACATCTACGATGGTGTGTTAATATAATTATCGTTCATGGGAATAAAAATTAAAAAATAATATTTTTCAAAAGAACATTCATTAATATACTTAAATGTCTATATTATATATGAACAATACCTTTATTTATAAGGACCAATATATCTTAAAAATAGCCAATTTAGAAGATTTTATTTATACTTACCTTGTTATTTTAAAATTCTAAACTTAAATGATTTACTATAATTATATAATGGCTAAAATATCCTTGTATACACATCTTTTGTTGTTTTATGTCTATTTCATGTAAATATTATCAAACCTGCACCCCCTTTTGACACTTTTGAAAATGCAACATATACTAATTTTGGAACATATAAAGCCGTTTTTTCAAATGTTTGACCTTGTGATTTTTTTATTGTCATTGCCATTGATTACGTGCAATGTTCCTTCTTCAAGCATAATGAAGATTTAAGATACATTATAAGATTAACTTGCTAATCTTCTTTTTCCTTCATTGAACTAATTCTCTTTTTTAATTCGTATTCAATATACTTTCTTCTTTTTTCCGTTTTTCCGCATTTTCGAATCTACACCCCATGCCATAAAAAAAGAATCTGGCTCATCAGAATGAAAAATAGCTTTACTTACGTAACTCAAAACTCTTAGCAATTTTTATTTTATGTCTAAGTTTGTATTTGTCGTCGTTTTTGATATGAATATTTTATATCATTCTCTGTCTAAGCGGGACATTGCATCACACATATAATTTTTCTAATTATATAGAATATGTATAAGTACATATTTAGTTATAGCAAGTTACTTAACAAATGAAAATTTTAGTTTTATAAGCTTCTTCAATCACATTGGTATACCATTTTAACTTTGATTGTTTAAACCCCAATGCGTTGACACTATAGGTTAATTAATTTCAGATGTTATATATTGCAAAGCTTAATAAAGAAATGGTTACTT
Organism: Lepeophtheirus salmonis; assembly: GCF_016086655.4. Lineage (NCBI taxonomy): Eukaryota > Metazoa > Arthropoda > Copepoda > Siphonostomatoida > Caligidae > Lepeophtheirus > Lepeophtheirus salmonis. The sequence continues at coordinate 57,257,615 of NC_052136.2, forward strand.
GTATTTCAAATAAAAAGTGAACCTTTGATCTTTAAATATTGGTTTACAAAGTATTTTTTGTTAAATTGTATATAAAATACAATATTTGTAGATCGAATAAGCATAATTATGTTATGTAGTTGAGTTATTTCACATTTATTCATTTTAATATATAGATGACTTCGGAGAGATGCATGTGTGAATTCTTTGGCTCAATATACATATAGTGAGATAGGAATCCAATACAATTTCCTATATTGATTTGTGCTATTTTTTTTGTAGATATGAAAAACATACATAATCGAAGATTATTATCCATTCTACTGTTTAAACTATGGAACTATGGAATAACATGATGAATTATTTCGTATTTCAATTTTCAATCATTTTTCTTCAGTTAAATCAAGTTCTGATTTAAGTACATGAAATGCATTTAATCTTAAACAAATCAATGTTATATCATAAAAATTATTTTAATTATTTCTAGTGTATACATCTAAAAAATTTACCCAGCATTGGGGCACCAATCAGAAGCTTGGCTTGGGCATTTATCCCTGCCGTACCCTTATAAATCTTCTTTATCAGAACAAATATCTTGCAGGAAAGCTCCCCCCCGCCCCCGAGATAAATAAATTAATAAATTCTAGTATACTTGCCATAATTTATTCCATAATATAGTCTACTATTGATTTTTTTTTCATGTTCATATATAATGAGTAATTCATGTTAAGATACAATTACTTAGGACGTATATAATAATTAATTACGAGTATAAAAATTTAAGTTGTTCTTAATTCATTTTTCGTAAAAAAATGTTTTCGCCCAATGGTCTGTCAAGATTATTACTGAGTCGAACAAGGACTATAAATTAACGGGCTTTTAAAAAGTATTTCAACACTTCACAATCGAATTAATACTTAACTTTAGTGTTGTTTTGATAGATATTCAGTACTGACTATCAATTGTAGTGATGAGTTGAATTTTGATACTACAGTATTTTCAAGTTTCTAAAGATAATATTAAAGGAAATACGAGCTATAATCGTTACTGGCTATCAAAATCAAGTTTGTTAGTAAAAAAAAATCATATTTTATAAAGAAGGATTGACAACGTGTCCTTTTATTATTGTTTCCCTAATTTATAGGCCACAGATGGACCTGAAAATATGTTTAACTTTTTTGAATCGTGGTCATAGACGTAAATCAACAGTTTATATAATTAACATATAAGTGTTTAAACACATTCTGGGCTTATAAAACTAATATATGTTTAGTACGACTAATGCTTATTAATAGTGATGTAATTCTTATGCATTTTTAGCAAGCCAGTTTTATTTTTATTTTTTGAATTGGTAATCTGAAGGATGAATTTTCTTCCTCTCTTGGACTTATGTCTATTATTCAATTCCTGAGCCGTGAATTTCAATCAATTCAATTATATATAAAACAAAATCAAATATTTGTATGCTCATTAAAGAGGAAGAGTAATATTCAGGATTTATAGCGTAGTTATAATTGTAAGTCCTTGTTGGGCACAAACTAAAATCTTTGTAATGTCGATGTTTATTTCCTTTTTCCCTTCCTTCCTTGTCACAGCTTATTGGAGCTGACCCCCTCTAAAACATACTTCAAACTGTCAGAGTTACCATGTTGATTTTCGGGTTTCTTTTTCTTTAAAATGCCCCCAATATGAATGATTTCCATCCTTGCTTATTTGTCTAAATGCATATTAATGAAGAATAGAAAAATCAAAAGTAACTCTTTTTATTGATAACATTTAAAAACTGTTTTCTAGTAAGTAAAAATAAAATCCTTATTAGTTACATCAGCATTCTTAACCAGCTTACATTAAGTAGATTTATTTATTCTGTTGACCCAAAACATTTAAAACCCGAATAAAAGATATACTACGTCGGTTTGAAAACATTGAGTACTCATTGCAAAACAATCAATATATATCTCAACATGTTGTTGCCTACGGGAAAACATAAATTCCAAATTCAGAGCGAAATAAAGTCAGTCTATGAGAATACAGGCCTTAACAAAAGCTTATCATTTGATCTCATAATTATAAATTACAATGCAAGACATTGCTTAATTCGGTTACGATTTGCTCCAGGATATTATTAACAACATACACTTTAAAAACGACAAATTTGCCTTTTCGAATGATAAAGTGGAATATGATTTCGAGGACTTTCTTCCAGTCTTTCTATGGGAAGTTTCTCGCTACGAGGAGGAGCCTAAGGTACCCACCTCACAGAAAAAACCATCATGGAGGATCCTCTTCCATTATTTTCCCATCAAATCCCTCTATCTACTCAAAATCTTTGTCTAAAAAGTGCTGGGTCGAAGGCAGAGCAGTGGCTCACCACACTTTCTTATCAGCTCCTTAGGTCCCATTTACTCTAAAAGAACACCAAAACTCCTCATTTCGGTTGTTATACAGACACCCACTTATATGTCATTTTTCAGTATTATTTATAAAATCAATCATCTATGAATTGTACTGCTTAAAATTTGGACTCATCCCAACTCCCCTCGTATAAAATATTTCTGTGATTATTTTTATATTATTCATTCGTCCTTTTGTTTGTATATGTATTTTTTATTGCATGATTTTATTTTGCATATGAATATTTCCCATAATCCTTATATCAATAAGAAAATCCCAAAAATAATGTTACATGACTTAATATTATTTGCATATCATGTTTGTACGTTGGCTCAAATTTCTATTGCACACATCAACTTATATTTTATCACTGACTTAAAAATAAATCTGTATAAATGGTAAAGGTGATTAATTTCGATATTTATTTATTTTGCTCATAAATTTTTTACATTTTGATAAAAAAATATTTATACATATATATATTTATAGTTCAACAAGGTGTTGCCTACGGGAAAACATAAATTCTAAATTCACAGCGAAAGAAAGTTAGTCTATGAAGAAATTCTAAATTTAAACGAGTTACGAGTAAATACCCGCCTTTTAGGTATACAAACCCAGTTTTTGTTGTCCTTTTTTTCCATACAACTGGAGTCCCAATTGACGAGGATTGCTCATTGCAAGTAACTAATCATTAGTATATATTTTGTTTGCTTGATAGCTATAATTTCTTTTAGATATAAAAAATAAATTTAATAATAAAAAACACTTTTTTTTTCTATTGGAGGAAGGTTGTGATTTAAGAATGAAAAAGATGGACTCTAAAGTATGACTTGAATGTTTTATTAATAGCTGTAATTAGGCAATACTTCTATTTTAAGGTTAAATGATAAATCATTTCTATAAATTACCCTAACAAGATCACAAATTACTTTGAATTAATGTTTTTTTTTTCCTTATCCTTATATCCAGCAGAAAAGTATTTATACTCGAGAAACAAAAGTGTTTCATTATGTATTAATGAGTAGTTTTCATTTTTTCGTAAAATTCATTTTCTCCATTTTGTTTGACCTTTCTTTAGAAAGACATCTCTTACAAATTGGTACAAGATAAGTTTTAAATCCATTATCTTTATTTTACTTAAGTAAAAATATTTCATATTATTTTATTGCGATGAGTTAAATCCATATTTTTGACGTCTTTGTATGTAAGGATTAGAGACAATGACAAAAAGACTGCTATTGCGTAGAAATATGATGACTGGATATCTTATCAAAACAGATTTGTTTAAAATGAGACACAATGATTTAAGTCAATATAAATTGGATAATTTATTAATCAATATTATTTTTATTATTAAATAAATACATTTATAAATTATGATAATAATTATTGTAAGATATTAAAAATGGAACTACAACATTTGCCTGAATTAAAAACATGGAATATGTACATCAATCATTATATGTAGGTTTGAGAACCCATGAAAAAAATTATAAATATAACATATTTTGTTTTTATGAATAGAATATAAGTAGAAACAAAGTGTTTAATTAATTAGTTATTATTAAGAGTAGTAATAAATAATTGATATTCATTTCTCAAATACACTTGTGCATGTAGTATGTATGAATCAATAAAGTTGTACAATGTATGCTTTTAAATGATAATAAGTATGTATGATAAGGTATTTGAAAATTGTGTTGTTGTTTTTTTTGTACTTTTTTCGCTAAATTGTATAATTATATAAAAATATGATTTTTGTGTACGATATCTAATCATTATAAATATAATTAATTTATGCTAATTGTGTAGTAAATAGTTTTGCATTTTGCTAGTTTATGTTTAATTCATGTCAGAATCATTTAAAGTGAACCAGATAAAAAGAAAAATAAATGATCTCATGACGTCATGTATGAATTTATTTATTATGACTCAAGTTGAGGACTCTTACTCTTTGCAAAGAGATAGTAAAGCCAGTATGCAAGATTAAAAATGGCAAAAATTAGAGGGAAAATGAAACGAGAAATGACGTCAATCCTCTTGGCACGCGAAGGGAATTTTGCTAAGAGGCCTCGCGTTTTGCAACAGTACCAATTGCAGTTCTTTTCATCTATTTCCCCATTACGAGAGTTGGCATAGGCTTGGAGATGCTCTACGGGAATATGGATTTCGCAAGGCGTTGCGGAATTATAGCTATTGGGAGGACCTCCACTGAGGATGTTGTGATGAGGATACATGCTGTTGTATTGATGAGGATAGGATGTTGTTGATTTGTAGACCAAATCCCCGAGGGGATCAACACGAATGTTGTTACGATACTCGGAGTTGCGCTTTTTCTGTAAAGATATGGAAAGTATTAAACCATTGGCGCATTCGGCCCGTCAATACAAGAACAAGTTATTCCAATTAACCTTTTGAATGTTAAGCAAATTGCATTTACATTTTTCAAGTCAAAATTAAATTACAATTGATTACACATTTTGTGAAAATGAATTGATGACAATACTCAAATTAATTTATAAGCGCAAAATCAAAAATGGATCTCAGTTTTTGAGTCAGTCATCTAAATTCTGAAATATCTGGGATTATAGTAAGGCGGGACTATTATCACTCAAAGTCTTATTTTACCCTTAAAATAATCCCAAATTAAAAGTAGGATAAATAAAACTTATGTAAATTGTTCTTCATAATTAAAAAGTACTTTAATTGATTCTGTATCCTGTTATGACATCAATAAATTTCTATTTTTAGGCTAAAAAATGATAAAAAAACGACTTTTTTTATAGACCCTTATAATTTATCCATAATATATAGTGATGAGGAATATTATTGAATATTTTTCCATAATATAAGTTCCGTATAATTTAAAAAAAGATATATTTATCAAATATGCATCTTGAAGGATTTGTGTTCATTTTGAAGTGAAACAATTTATATGAGAGTGTGTAAGCAAATAATCAACATTATCAGAATATTTTTTTCAAATTTCAATGCTAATTTTATTACGTCATGCCTCGTAAAAGAAAGATTGAGGCAATCGAAGGAAGATGCTTCTAACTTGATCATCCATCTCAAGAGATGTTCGAATCTAGATTCTGAATTCTACGAGGGACGACAAGAGGAAAGTTCATCCGAGGAAAACTACCACATCTCATAAGGGAGTAAATTTGACTCCTTCATTGGGAGTAAGATACCAGGATCGAAACAATAAAGTGATCCATTCACGATGAGAAGATAATTTTAATTTTTCAAAATGGGATCACTAAAAAAATACAAATTGGAATAAAATCCTGGGAGTTGGATATTTTTTAAATAAATCTTGTTTATAATTATACATTTAGTGTTTTTCTATAACATAGTTTCATAAAGGAAAAAAGACTTCAGACTATTGCTAACATTTCTAGATGTTTCAATCTAGCCTAGGATTTTGAATATATTCCCTTAATTCATCAAAATTTGTAAACGAAATATTGCAACATTTATGTTGTAAAAAGGTAAGCTGGGAATGTATCCTTTTCTTGATATTTGTTCAGGATTATTTTTGTGTTGGTACAACAAATACATTGTAAAAATATTCTGACAACTTACCAGAGTAAAACTTCCGTCATTATGCCCCACATGATTCATTTCTTGACTCGTGTTGTTTCCATGAATCGTTCCAGAGGAGTCCAGATTAGTATTTTCATTCTCGATTGTATCTGCATTCTCCAACTCCCATTGCCGACGAGCTCTTTCCATGCGCTCTCGATTCCGATCCCTTTGCATATCTGATCTTGAAGCATAATTGACGAGTGCAAATTCTAGAAGAGCACAGAAAACAAAGCCCTGACATACCTATAATATAAATTTGTCGTTGTAAATGAAGAAAGGGATTGGTTACAAAACTATGTGTACAATATAGAATGAAGTTAATTTAAAAAATCCTTACTTTGCCATTAAAGAATCAAAAAAGTTTTATTTTTGTTTTTGAGAAAGGGAAAAATAATGCTGATGAAAGAATGAAAAAAACAAAAAAACTTGTCTATACGTACAAAGAAAGTTTGTGTGAAAGAAACCAAAAAAACCATAATCATTATTATTCTATTAGAGATTCAAGCCTTTTTATTTTTTCTTTCACTCAAAGATCCATTTATTTCAAATCTATCTACTCTGTGAACCATTCAAGTTCATTTTATAAATAATTACATGTACAGAAAGTTTAAAAACTAAGTAGTAAAAAATATTCATGTTAGATTGAAGATATTTCCTTGACTACATGATAGATTTCCTCCCGCAAAATGCCGCTTTTAATATACTATATTTAGAGGGCGTCAATTTATTACCTTTTATCTACAAGTTAACAAAAACCAGCTATGCTAGGGCCCATATACAATGTATGTATGCAAGTTTTTGACATATTTGCACAACTAACTTTCTCTCCTGTTCGGACTTCGTATATATATAATGCGTAAGTACATTGCACATAACCCCTTATATAACATGTTTAAAACTGTTATTCCCCAAATGGCGCCACTATTCTTGGCTATGTAAATAAGCTACTATTAATCATAACTAGTATTCTTGTAGCCAACTTAGTTTGGAAAAAAAATAATCACGTGGTCATTGTTTCCACACTTGATTTATATTACTGCAAGTATTTAAGGTTTTAGAAAACGTTTTATATACATTTTTATTTCGGAATCATCCAAAGGACTCTAAATTATTGCTTACTCAGCCATTAGATTTCACATAGCCTTCCTACATTTGTGTCCTTACTTATTTTTAAATTAAAATACCTTCTGAAATCCCAGCGGATTTCACTTCACCATGAAATTTTACGGTAGCAAAGTAATTTTTGAGAAGTCCTGCTCTAAACAATAATTTTCTTTTACCCAAGGATTTATGCTTGTAACCCCAGTAGAAATATACGAAAAGTATATGAATGTCAATTGCATGAAAAAATACCGAGACACATGGCAACTGACTGAATGTTCCCACTACCATAAACCGTCCCTACCGAACCAATATATGTCGTCTTTCCAAATATATAGCCCAGTATGGCATTTGACCACTTACTTGTAGAATATAAAATTAAATCATTGTGTAATCATTTCACAAGTGAGGTCTAATGTGCTCACATTACAATCGACTTTGGAGAATCATTAGAGTAGATTAAACGTATGAAAACTATTAGATTATGTAGAGAAACAAGTTTCCCTACATAATCTAGTATTTTTTTTTATTGTGTATGTCAGTGGGGTATGTACGGTTCTCGGAATCTAATGGGTGGACAGATGAATGAGGCCATAGTAGATCATTATGCCCGACACAGCAACATTATTCAAGTTTATCGTTGTTCAAGAGTAAAAATTCCCAAAGTCGACGGAAAGAGACGGATTTGAACACTAAAACTCCCGTACCAGGTATTTCTAAAAATAATTATATTGTAATGACTTATAGGAGATACAAGAAAAAGTCATCCCCACAAAATGATCTCCTCTGCCTCATCCCTCTGTCTCTTTTCCTGATACTCGATTAAAGACAAACTCACAACTCTTCTACCTTCCATCTACTTTCATGATCCACCAAAATGTTAATTGTCCGAATATCTCGACAAAGTTTAAATCCCCGTTCTCCTTCTCCAATAATAAACTCTTTGCTTCCTTAGTAAAGTTATTTTTTTAAGTATTAAAAGGTTGTAATAATTGAAATAAAGCTTTCCCCTGTCGATGTTTCCAATTTTGAGATAGAAAGACAAAATATGTATGACATGTGAGCAAGTTTATACACACTCATTCAAAAAATTATAAAACTCTTGCAAAATTGTATATCTCAGGATGGAAAACAGGAGAGATGTTTAATTTGGTCCAATCCAAAATAGAGTTTTACTTCTCTTTTTTAGCATATTTTTAAAATCTATTTTTTCTTTCACATAAAATAATTGGTTTTATTTTTGAGGAGATATTGGATTTTTTTATTTTTGGTATATGTTACTTATTTATATTAAAAAAAATTGTGACTGGGAAAACAACAATATCAACAAAAGGACATACCCATGTACATACAAATAACTTTTTTCTATAGGATAAATAAAGTAAGAAAATATAGGTATATTGTGATGCTAGTACATTTTTAAAAGAAAACTTGAGGGCATTTTTTATAAGTACTATTTATTTTGCAAAGAAATATATATGTTGAAATACAAACTTTTTTTTCTTTGATTACTTTTTTCCATACATACAATACATAAATATATTTAAACAAACACTTATTAAAAGTATAGAGAAGAAAATATTCATTTGGGATCCAAACGGTCAGGATTAGGGTATATATTTTTCCGTGAGTGAAGCCTGAGGCAAAGGTAAAATATTGTATTCTTTCCGGTGTGTGACTAGTTTTTTAACTTTTTCCCTGTTGTTTCAAATTGAAATTTTAGTACTGTAATTAATCCATCTGGCCAAGGAAGACTGCAGTTAGATTATATATATACATATCTCCTTTTGTATGAGTCAATGGGAATCCAAGCCACTACATTTTTTCTTTTCAATATGACAATATTGGAAAGAATTTTTTTTCATTACACTTATTTTCAATTTTAACATAATTTAGCAAAAATTTTACAGTTTGACTCTATGTTTTCAGATGATTTTTTTAAATCTGTTAAGTACTGCTGTTATATACACTGTGCAAGCCCTTACGTTTTACGTTAAAACACGAAGGAAAGTGCCCTAAATATCCCTGGGCTTGTCGGATTGAAATTTTATAATGTAGTGAGTACGTAATTTACAGTGTGGTACATGGTGTGTATTTTATAGGTACCCAGCTTTTTTAAAATTGCTAATATTAAGAATGAATTTTCTCTCCCTTAGCAGTTGTCGTTATTATTTAACTCCTGAGTAGTGAACATCCTTATCTACTACATTCAATTATATTTAAAACCTGATTGAATATTCATTTGTGCTTATAAAGAAAGACGGAGTTATAATTCTAAGTCCTTATTGGACTCAGAGTAGAATTGGAGATCCACATCATAGCCTAATTCCTCTTTTATTTTCTTCTCTCCCCACCTTGTCACAGATGATTGTAGCTGATCTCCTTTAAAAAATTCTTGAATTGTCAGGATTACCATGTTGATTTTCGGTTTCTTTATTTTAATACTCATTACACACACGATTTTCAACACTAAGTATATAACACAGTTGTCCAAGAATTTGTTAAGTTTATTATGTTTGATTGAAACTCGGGAAGAATACAAAGGATATGAAACATCAAAGCTCAGTCGACTAAGTACTCGAGAAGAAGAGTTATACTTTTCAAATCAATGTACGTAAGTTCGATTCACGAACAATATAATATGTATATCGAATTTTACTCCTACCTTTAATGAATTCATAAGAAATAGGGAAATATAAAAATATACAATGTTTAGAGGTGTATAAAACATGTCTTAGAAAGCGGGAGTGGCGTTTTCTAGTTGACAATATGAAAAGGATTTATTATTTTCCAAAGCTGTTGCCTTATTCTTTAATTCTTGAAAAAAGAAATCATAGTACACAGCTATAACTTGTTTGAGTGATCATGAAAGACGGACAAAAACGCTGAGGGGTTGCTTTGGAAATATAAATATAAGTACATGCTCGACTGAGAGTAGATTTGATAATTGTCATTGTAGTAATTCCAACTTATTCCTTGCTATAAACGGAGTGCGATTTGTGCTTATTTCCTTCCCCTCACGGCTGCTTGCCGCTGGTCTAATAAAACGTCATCGTGACAGCGAAGATGCTCTCCTCTATAACATTTTTCAAATTGTCAGAATTGTTTCCCTATATTCAAAGGTCATAAGAATTATACATACACGGTAGAGCAGCAAATTATGGAGTCGAGAGATGGATTTAGAAATACATTAATAATTTTATATTTTCAATTATAGATAAAAAATAATGTTAACAAAACATGTAGACAAGGTTTTTGAAAAGTTTTTATACTCAATAGGGCCACCTTCTTTATCAATCACAGTCTTTACACGTGGCCTGAAGACCATCCAGGAGTTGATGACAAACTCTTCTGACAAGTTGTCGCATTCCGCCACTATAGAGGACTTTAGTGAGTGACATTTGGGATTGCTGTCCTGTTGGATCCCTCTCCAAAGTGCCCCTTATAGAAAAGTCAATTGGGCTCAAATCTGGTGAGGAAGGGGGTCACATCTCCTTGGCCCAGGATCAAGCCATGTTATCTACACATTACTTTTAGCACTTGGCAGATGTGTGAGAGGGGGTGTTGTTCTGAGTTCACAACTAGTTACCGTCTGGTTAGTTGGTCTTCAGCCATGCAAGATAGTGTACCTAAGCACTTTACAGTAGGCCTTCTGACCGATTTTCTTTCCAGCCTTGAATAAGAACGGAGGCACATTCTTTCCATCACAGGCCACACTACCAAGGACCATTATTTGAATCGGATATTTGGTGTGATAAATCCCTTGGACCTATTTCTTTATTTCCACAAGCTAACGGTCGTTCCGATGGTTGTGGAATTGATCAACTGTGAAATTCTTCTTGTCCGAGAAAATTTTCACAATTGACCATTTGCCTTAACCCATATGAGGATTTTCTTGGACCTCTCGGCCCTCCTGGCTTTCTTGACCTCTGTCAGAAGATGCCTGGGGTCCTTGTGAAATAAACTAAGAAAAACTTTGTATTTCTCTCTAAATTATGCCCTCAACTTTTGACACTCTGGAGAGGTCTTCTCTATTTTTATTCATCTTGGCCAACATAAAATCAGGCTCCTACAACACTTAACAATGTCTTTAATCTTCATCACATTAACACCAGCATCTAGGAGATCTGAGTTGCGCTTACTTTTTGCTTGTTGCTCGCTTATGATGATGAGATGACTAAATGATTAGTATATTTTGTTTATATAAAAAGGACGGCGGAAACAGAATATCGAAAAATAATAATTAGGCCTTTTCATAGTAACGGCAAAATTAACATGAATTAACAGTCCACATTTTGCTACCCTACCCAGTATTTATATAATAAAAACTCAGAATGGAATATACATTTGTAATCCATTCATAAAAAATATATCATTTATACTATCCTTTTATGACCACTTTTTTAACGTATAATGAGTTACCTATTGTGAAATTAATTTAGTTGTGAGTCACGTAATAATAGAATTTATCTACGCCTTGTAGTCATTTTCTATCAGCTACTTTATTGAGTTAATTACTTTATTTTTAATACTTATGTTGTAAATTTATTGATTTACTAAAGCCAGTAAATTTTCTACATTAGTCACCTTTATAAAATCTATATTTAATACATAGTTCAGAAGATCGTTGTTAAGACGTCAACACATAGACAGATATATGTTTATTGTGAAATAGTTATTGGATAGAGTATATAATTATCATTTTTGTCTAAAGTATCCGTTCAAAACTGATTTTCGCTATAGAGAAGGAGTTTTTTTGTACCTTTGAAACCTTTTCCATCTAAAAATCATCGTTAAAACAGATTTAAAATATATAAAAAGTGTAGATGCTGTCTCCAAATTAATATCTTAGCAAAATAAGAATTGGTAATTTTGAAGAGTAAAAAACCTTAGCTTATTGTGTTTTTAATATAAAATAATACATAAAAGTTGAAATGAACAGAGGAATTCTTTAAAAAAACATATCTGTTATAGCGGAAAAATTATATTGATCCCTTGAGATATGGCTTTAATTGGCTGAATTTTTTATGTATATTGACTAGTAGGAGCTTTTCCGTTCCACGGAGGCATGGTGAGGGGACGCATTTGGACTTAAAATGCTTGTGATGTATAGCCCATATTTTTTTCTGTAAAGTAATTTAAAATTTCAAATAAATAATGTGACTTATTTTTATGTTTGTCTATTTAAATTGAATGTAAAAGTAGCTCATTTATTCAGGAACAATAATTAAAAAACCCAAAAACCTGATTATATTTCAAAATAAAACCAAGAAAATAAGCAAAACCAAAATTAGAAATTTAGCCTGGTGGCCTCATGGGTTTCTTAAAGGAAGTTTAAGTTCGTCAGAATTACTCATGAACGGTATTGTGTACGGCAATACTCCCAAAGATACGCCTGCTTTGATGAGGACAAAAAAATTTGTACCCACACGTGAACCACTTTAAAAGTGAAAATATAACAATAAAATTGCTTAAGTTCAGTAAATCAAATAGTCAGTAATAGTAAATAATCAACAGATTACTTCGTAACAATAATCTCAGTATATTCCTGAACCAAATTTATTTTTGTTGATGTTTCTTTTTTTAAGTTACAAATACAAAGGTTATTTTATAACAATGTATTATAATAACCTTTGTCTAATAATGTATTGTAAATTAAATCATGTTCAATCTAATGTCAACTTACTCATAACTTACCTTGGCATAAATTGCGACTAAAGTGAATATCGCTTAATATAGGCACCAACTACATCTTCTGTTGTGCCTCTTTGTACAACTGGAAGTATTTGTCACCACAAAATAAAGTTACTTTACCTTCAAATGAATTAGTATCCTGCATAATATTTAATAATTTTCATAAGATTTGTAGCAATCCCAGACGAATCAACTGGTTCCCTTCCCTTCTAATTTTTAATAGTGGAGTGTAGAACAAAAAATGTTACTACCTGAAAAAAACGGCACAACAGCAGGAGGAGGAAGATTCAAAAGTTTATTTTTGTATATATAAGATAAAAAAAATAGACCATTGAACTAATTAAAGCGATGGACTTATATTTGAAAATTTTAATAGAATATAAAGTTAGCGATTCATTATGATGACAATCATTATGAATGAAAAAATTAAATGCTATTTAGTTCGTTCATCCCACTTTCCTCTAAAATTTAACAAAATAACTGTCAGCTTCTAGAAAATAGAATTTTTTTACGATGTCGTTTAAATACATTAATTTGGATTAATAACAGATATATAAAAATTTTTTTTTTTAAATCAGGCCCAATCAGCCCAACAGCTCAGAGGGAAAATAAGTCAAGGGAAATAGAGAAAAATAAGATAAAATACTATAATTTTCCATAGAGGTGTGAAAAAATTCCTTTTCTTGGCAAGCGTCGATCACTTATAAAGACAAAAGTTGTTGAACCTAAAACCAGAAGGAGACCATTCCATAAAAAAACTTCAAATAAGTCTTATTTAGTATTTATGAATTCATGAACGGTTTTGATTGTCAATAAATCGACTACAAAGCCTATTAAGACCAAGTTTCCCCGTTTTCAACTGGAACAGCGAGTTATATTTTAAATTGATAGGAAGATATTTAGCTTTAGTTGTCCCAGAAAAGTTCATTACTCTTACCTTAGAGAATATTGAACTTCATTAAATTAAGTTTTCCTTACTAGATACTTTGACAATACTATGCTACAAAAAAATTGTGCTCTGATTTTAATAATCTTAAAACACGAAAATCAATGTTTTTTCATTCAATATCTTTTTGTGTGGTCTACAAGTTGATATTTAGTGTATATTAAATATTCATACTCATATTTTAACATTAAGAAAATAAGTAAATTAAAATTATGGAAACTTGTATTAACAATTATGTATCCTTTTCGAAACTTGAGAAAATTGATTATTCGTCTAAAATTACAAACATTTCCCGTACAGGAGCTTTGCTCATAATGCAATGTATTACTTTTCTAACAAAAGTAATAACCCATTTCTATTAAATCATCTTTCATCTTTGACTTATAAGACGAATAAATTCTATTTATTGATCTATTCATATTTGTCAAAAAATATAACAAATCAAAAAGATAATCATTATAATGTATTAAATTCTTTAACGATCTCCAAAATATTATATGATCATATTTAATTTTTGAGATTGTTAAAGAACTAAATAAATTATAATAAATTTTATTACAATATATTTGTGCTCAATTAGTAGTAATATGAGAAGAACTGAGGTCATATTACAAATTCAAGTCCCTTTGATTTCGATATGTGTATATGTAAGCGCATTTATTGTATAAAGTGTTTTCTTATATGAAATAAATAGATATAACTGTAAGGTTTTTATATATGATTCTAACCAAAAAAATTTAAATAAGGAATGCAGACTCCTAGAGAAAAAAAAGAGTACATAAAACCACTCTAAAGTAATTGGAACTTTTATATACTATGAGCCTTCTGATTGTTGTTTCTCAGTAACATAAACATAAATGTCAAGGAAAATTATGGTTGTCGTCTTTAAAATAAGAAAAAAAAGTAATTTTGTCACCCCTAGGGAAATTTAAGGAGTTTGTTTCATTGAGCAATAAGGTTTAATTTAATTACAAATGAAACATCAAAGGCACAAAAAAGCAACAATAAAAAAATGCCAATAAAAAAACCATTATTTTAAATACTAAAAATATAATTAGACCAAGAGATAAAACAACAGACCATTAAGGAATGTTGATAGCCTGAAGATACTGGGCGCATAGCCGTAGTTTCTATTTTAAAATAAAAGGAATTTTGCCGTAGCAAAAAAAAAACAACAACACATTTTTAATAAATTCTTCTTGGTTTATATGTAGGTTTCTTTTAAAAACCATGAACATTTTTGAGAAACTTATAATATGAATATGTATTAACAAATATAAATACTTTTTAAAACCCTTTTTCTTTTTCTAAGCAAAAATGGCTCTGTTACATAATTTCTACCTGATAAATTGAAGAAATAAGTGTAGTCGTCAAGATTGAATATAAATTGCACATACTGTAGCGAGAAACTAAAAAAAGTAAAAACACATTCTCTACGAATATTAAAAGATTTTTCCGGCAGTATGAATGTGTGAAGAAGAATAAAATACAAATCTACCGGTTGGTCCATTAAAATCTGAACACTTAACAATTTAATAATTAATGAACAAAACAAAACAAACATCAGCTTTCTAGCTTAGGTACAAGTTGGTAACATGATATACTAATTTCCATTTGTGCACTTCATGCCGTTGAGTGTCTCTAGGACCTCTGTCTACGCCGTCATTTAGTCTGAAACATTGAAGAAAAAGAAAGGCTCTATCAAAAATGCGAAACTGTGCCCGGAGGAGTTAAAGATAACATCCTAGGCCAATTCCCACAAGGGTCTATGAAAGAGATCTCGGGATTTCACACCAGACTTTCGAGAGAGCTATAAAAAAGAACTGAATAAAAAAAGCCTTGTGAGAGTGGAGAGGCCACTTTTGACATCAGCAATGAAAGAAACTTATGTCCTCCGTTGCATTACTCTTTTGAATGTGTTATGAATGAGTCTTTAGACTTGTTTTGAACTCTTTTTTGACAATTCTGTCCCCCCTTCAGCTCTGATACCAAACCATCGACTTTCACTTTTTGGGTGTACGTCGATATGTCGAAGGGAGAGCTTGCAGTGTCTGTCATCAAAACCCCGTGGCCCTCAAGGTCATAGCCTGTCACTGCCTGGAAACCATAATTGCTGCTAAGGATGGTTACTTCAGTGATTAACAGAGCTCAGAAACACATTTATTTAAAGTATTGATTTTGTTGAAATTCTATTGTTACTAATAAATTATAATGTTCAAGTTTAAACCTCAAAATGTTCAAATTTTAATGAACCACTCAGTACAAGTAACGACCTCAAAAACTGATTTTGTAATGGCCACGTATCGGAATCTACATAGGGCTTTTAAGGTAGAAGCCATCACCAGAAAAGTGCAGGAGATAATATGTTCTTGCAGATGCCACAGTCGCTAAAAAACTCAAAGTTTTGTAAAATTTCTAGAACCATGCTCATTAATTTGCACTTTTAAATATTTGAACTAAAAAACTTTGATTTTTAGTGTTGTTTTGTCCTGTTTTTCCTATAATTGTTTTACCCATGTCAGATATGCTGAAGGACTGTATTTAAAAAAATTAATTTTTATTTCATAATAATTAAAATAAAGATATGCCTTTGCACTTTAAAAAATAACTATCAACATACAAAATTCAATATTAAAAAGTATAACACAAAGTCACTTTCAAGGTTTTACAAATATTATTTATGAGCATAAGACTACAAAAACTACTGGTTTGTGCTATGCTTACTCAATATAGTTATTTTTCTTCATAAAGAATCTTTTGATTTAATCAAAATAAATAAAATAATGTATTTACAAATCCCTTTCATGTCTCACACTTCCATAAAGTAATCTATTTAATTCAATTTTTTTGCAATGCGTAATGACAAATTATTTCCTCAATACATTAATTCATTTGATAATGGTTAAGGCTTTTTAAAATTGGAATGTTCAGAAATATGTATGTAAATGTAACAAAAAATTGTAGAATGACATCAAGAGATTAAAGTAAAAAATAAGGTTGTTAGTTATAAATCCTCCCATAAAAGAAAAACGACAGCAAATTATGTTAAAAAAAACTAATTTCAATTTTTTAAATATATATATATTTAAATTGCAAAATTGTGTTTGTTTTAGCTTTTTTATTAGTACATATTAACTATACTCAACAATTTTTATGTATGTACATCAAAAATATTAAAAAAAAACCAATTAGTTATAATTTTATTTATTTATATTTGTAAGAGTTTTACTGAGTAATATCATGGAACATAATCTCTAATATACTTTTGAAAATGTCGATATCCCCCTTCTCAATTTTTCTTTTTGTACAATGATCTGACAGACATATCATTTGTTACATAAATAATCTTTATACAAATGGAAAAAATTGTTGATAAATAATGTTTTTTTAGTGAAAGCTACAAACCATGTTGAATTCGAGATACAACTCTTAGTTCATTAATTTATTTACCTATGACAAAGACATTATTTTAGCATATGGATTTTAAAATATTATTTTTCAATGCTGATCTTACATTTTAAAAACTTTTGTACACAAAAATTAACGTATTTAGAGAAAAATCTTTTTTTGTCACCTTTTCATCATAATGAACAAAGTTTTTGTTTTTTTAATTATTTCTTTACTTTAAAAGTTAAACAAAAGTTATTTTTTAGGATGAAAAGAAAAACAACAGCCCAAAATAAATATGTTTTGAATTAAGTAAGACAAGGTTTGTGTTCAAAAATGTCATTTGCAAACACTCAAACAATATAAAATTTCGTTAAGCATCGCTCAAAAATCTTATTTTCCAAATATGGTTTTTTTATTTGTGAAAAAATTATATTAAGTATATTGATATACAAATATTATTTCTTTATTATTTCAAATAAGTCATTTTTGAATGATGTTACAATTAGAAAGTAATAATAGTCGATATAAAAATTATATACATATATAAGTGTGACCTTAATATTTAGTGGTCCAGCACAACAAAAGTACATGGCAAAGTTTTACAAATGATCAATAGTCCGATTACCAAACCATGAAGCAATTATCTCGATATTAAAAAGTAATTATCCCCTATGTCAAGAAGGACGATTCGCAACTATCATCTAAAATTTGAGCCAAAATAGCAATACCATGAAATACCAAATTTTTATATTTTTTTAAATATATTATTTGACGGAATACGTCTAATATTTTAAAAGCCTTTCATATCAATTTTTATTTGTTTGTCTGTGCTCAATGAAGAGAAATATAAGAACCCCACATACGTATGTATAAGACCATAAAATAAAATTTATTTCTCACTTTGTACGATTGGTACAAATAATACACATCAAATCGAAATATGAAGTTAAAAAATTTGAACTGTTGAATATATTAGATATAAATATATAAAGTAAGATTATTGTAAAACCCAGAACATTTTAGGGTTAGTATGAACTATCTGCACATACTTAGTAATGTAATAAGATAAATGAAATATAAACATAACTCACTAATCTGAAGATTGCTAAACATTTTGAAATATTTTTAAAATTCATTTTCATTTTTCAAACAACAGATTACAACTAATGCTGTTACTTGGCACTTGTAAGTCATAACGTCATAAAAATATTGACTGATCGATAAAGTAACGCCACACAGGTATTTTAACAGTATTTTTTAAAAATATTTTATAAAAGAGGTATCAAAATACTTCTACAGACAGCATTCATTTAAAAGAAAATGTTTTTAAGAGTATTTTCATCTATATTGATAAATATTTTTTATGTCCAATTCATATTACTACTAATTCCAACTTTTTTATTGTTTAAAAAATACTTTGAAAACTATGTACCTCTTTTTTTTCTTCAATAAATACAACATTGCAAAAAACTTTCAAAATATAATTTTTCTGTAACTTTGATGTGTAATGTAAAAAATTATCTCTGAATTTGTATTTTCATCTGAAATAAATCTCTTCTATTATTTCCATACTTGTTGCACAAAAATATATTTCTATAGGTATGTTTCCAAGGATAAATCCTGTTTCTTTTGTTTTTTTAAATTTTTGATCCAATGTAACAGTTTCTTTAATTATGTGTTTGTAATAATTTGTTGTGTATAATATTGGCTTTAATATTATGAAAATTAATGGTAAATAAACATTTTTTGCAAAAAAAATAATTGTAGGAAATAGAAATAAACTAGCAATTTTATCTCTTTTTTAATCATAGCTTTATCCTGTAGTACTACATTTTGTAAGCTACAAACTAATGTTTAATTAACTGAACCAAATTAATTGTGTGCTGCCTGCACTTGGTTCTAAAAAGCATTTCCATTACATTAAAACAATTTAAATATACTCAACATACAAAAAAAAGTTTTTGAAGTGAGAGCCACAAAATATGTAGTTAATTCAGGGGTGTCTTGTATTGACTTGATAACACTGTCATACAACTCCTATAATTAATATGTATTTTTATTGTTCATTTAAATAAGAACTGAAGACGAGGGAAAAATATGATATTACTCATTTATTAATAAAAATATCAATTCCAATATCATTAAAAAACTTAATAGGGTTGCATTGACCCATAATCAATAATATTATCGTTGTATAAATTAAAAAGCAATAATCTAGATTAAAAATAGTTTAATTTCGTTATAAGTACAATCATATTTTACGAAAAAAAGACAATTATTGATTTAGTCCATCAACAAAAAAGAAATCAATTAGTCAAAAATTGAAATGATCATTTAAATTTATTAATAAATTGTTTTTGATTAATTTTTCGTAAACTAATATCGTAAACTTCTTTGTCAATTTAAAAAAAAATATTTTGTCCTTCATTGAACAAAAATATATAACAAACAAACATAAAATCATACAAAAATACATAAAAGAGAAAATGCAGAGATAAAAATTATCAATAAACATTCCAGTTTCAAATTCTCCTCCTTAATTATAGATCAACATTCCATAAGCCTTGTAAACAAACTTATGTATGTATTTTTACTATTGGACTGAACATAACCTCAAACACACATAAATATAGATGAAACTGTCGTTTAATCAGACATTTATAAAAACGATGTTTTGTATTCCTTGATTTAGGATAGTTTAACCCATTTACTAATAAATTTCGTTATATTTTACTGTATGGGAGATAAGTATCAAGGAAAAAACATGTGTAAGCATATCAACGACATTTCTTTCAAATCAGTACAATTTTTTCCCTGTGTATTTCTTCGCATATCGCCAATTTCCTTGGCTCTTCTATTCTCCATTTTTTTAATAATAAAAAAACTAGTTATATACGATAGGAAACGATAATTTGTTGTAAGCCTCATCATTGAATTTCAAATTGTTTGATCAGACAGTGACACATTTTTTTGATAGCCCTGTCCGCTTTTAGCTGATAAGCATACTATAAATAATTATTATTATTTGCAACGTAAAGTTTTTTTACGAATAAATTTCTCATAAAAGGAGTATTAATAAAAATGAAATCGAATCATTATATGAAATTGTAAAAGGTTTATCATTTTTTAAGATGGGGAAATACAATCATTATTTTTTGCATTAATTCATTAATATAATAGAAATCAAAACGTATTTTAAGAGAGTGTTGTGTTTCTAATCATGTTTCAAATTCTCTGTGATGTTTGTAAATGTAAAATTTACTATGATACATAATGAATCATTTCATATTTGAAACGTAATATTTATATATATTAAAAAATAAAATTCTCTAATTTATGCTAATATCAAATGTCAAATCAATATAATTTTTTTATTGAAATACCTGTACTTGGTTAAAAAGTAGACATACAAAGATTAGTTTGAATACAATTTGGGTATATAGAGAGGGACAATTGCATAAAAATGATCAAATAAACATAACAAAGGAATTTATCAAACCAACATTGCTAAGCAAGTTGACGTGGAGAGGAGGACTGTGTATTGTATTGTCCTGCATACATATGGTGTCCAACTCATACTGTCAATATGACCTTTGCACTTCCTTTTTAGCAATGACCTTATGTTATTTTGGGATAAAACTATATAACAATCATTTTAGTTTGAAGACGGAATACTTTTTATATTCACTTGTTAAGAGCTTACTACATATGCCAAACCCACAACAAAGCTCAAAGCGTCTCCATCAGTTTTAGGAACCAATAAAATAATGCCGTAGTGAAAAGGCTTGCATAACATTCATGACCCGTTTGGAGGTCATTATTGAAGCAAAAGGTGGCTATATTTCGTTCTAAACGATAGCTAATAAAAAAAAGTAAACTGAGTTTTCTGCCTGAATTTTAATGGGCTCCATATAATTATCAATTGTTTAATTCATATGATCAATTAAGTTACACTGATGTTTATCGTTCATATTTAAATACTCGTATGTATATGTAGATATCATTGCTGAAAGGACAAAATTATTGAATTATTCATGAGGAGGGGATTAGATATATATATATGTATTATTTTTTAAGTATTCAAGCATACGCTAGTGAAAAGGGAAATAGAGTGAAGTGGAGTTATGTAGTTATAATAGGTTGGGGAAAAAGTAATTTCGTATTTCCTGCCTCTTTTTAAAAACTAAGTATATCTTTTTCATTATTATTTGTGACATTGGATCGTACAATAAAGTATTGTAAAGGCAAAGAACATAGAAATGGATGCATCTATTTTAAGCATGGTAAGAAATTATTTATATAATTTAATGAACTAAGGTTTTTATTTTATTTGTTTCTTTTTTTGTATTATTTTGTAGTTCTTGGAAAATTTATATTGTCTTTGGTTTTTTTATGTACTTAGATACTTTTACTGTTTTTATATTATTATTAATTGAGCATCAGAATAAATGAATTGATACTGGATAAAAAAAGTGTTGTAAAGGTGTGAGTCTATATTAAAAACACTTTTTGTACAGTTTATTGCTTCGCCAGTTCAATTGAAATTGCCATGCGTCCAGATTGGAGGGCTTAGGAAGAAATTTGCGATACTTTACACTTTTACAATCTGAAAGGGAAAATGCATCAAAAGCGACAAAGAAAATTTGGGATGTATACGAGGTCAACACTCTTCCGGTTTACCAAGACAACTCCAGGCTGCACACATCGTTGATTTGCGCTAAAAGGTCATGGAGCTCGGATGGGAAGTTTTTATGCATTCACTCTACAGTGCGGACCTGGCATCAAATCACTTCAATCTGTTCCTATCTATGGCCAAGGCGCTTAGGGGTAAAAAATTGGCCTAAATACAGGCTTGTTAAGTTTTTTGCCTATAGGGATAAGGGTTTCTATAAGAAGGTCTTTATGTTGTTGGATTCTTAATACAACAAGTTATCGAACCTAGCGGGGCATACCAAGTGTTAAATTGGCACTACGAAATAACTTTTTCCTCAACCTAATATATTCTATGAGGATATAATAATTTTGTTATAGACTATCACATTTTTATTTCGTTATTAAATTATAAATGAGTTAGTTTGTAAATATGTATGTATGTACATAATGTGACATTTTATTTTAATTCAAGGTTAACATGTATATATGTAGAGCCATATAGAATCCATTAAGCAAAGGCTCAAGCGCGACTGCTATAAATGGGGTATAAGAACTGAGAAATTACAACAATGACATAACATACGTTCATAAGGGTATTTGAGAACCATTTGTCAAATTCTTATGGAATAAAAGTATTAATTAGATTTAAATAGTCAAGTATATATATATATAGATATATCAAAAGGTCGAAAAACCGAAAAAAGGTCAACTACTTCTATTTTTGTGTATGAACTAGTGTGTCTTATTTTTAGTGTGACTTGTTAATTCGATCTTCTGTTGTATACGTTAATAAAGTATAGTTTTAAGATCAAATAAAAGGCTTATGTAACCCGAGTTATTACACATCGACAAACATACAAAATTTGTTTTAACCCTTAAATCCTATTTAGTTTTTTTTTGTAAATATTCTTTCTTGTGTAAAACTTTTCATATAAGTAATGTAATGAAAAGAACGAGAAATATTTTTGGATTTGTTTCTAATTAATCATCACACATTTAACGCAATTACTGATGAAAAATCATACTTATTTCTACTCATACTTAACAACTATTTGACACTTTTTTGTTGAATAATATGTTTAAAAGCGTTTTTTGACCATCAAAAAAACAAAACATTTAATGGTTAATAAAATAGAATATCACTCCCCAGGAAATTGTCAGTTTTACTCTTCCTTTTTCATGAGTAAAATAACTCGTAACAACTAATTATTTGCATGTTCCTTCTGCAAGATTGAAAAAATAATAGTATTATTTTGAGACTTAAAGATTGTTTTTATTTGATGAGCCAGCTAGTATTTTTTTTTCTATATAGCTTCAGGGTGAGGACTCAAAAATAAATATAAAAAAAAGTTTTCACTTCTGCATATTTTTATTTTGTGTCATTTTGATGGCAAAGTTTTGAACCAAAAAGTTGGTAATCCAACAATTTTCTACACTTTTTTTCAATATGTCCCCCTCCATTATGAATGATGTCTTCTATGCGTGATGAACCGAAACACAACTGGCCTTGTTGAAGTCCAAGGAGAAGTTGTTCGTTTTTCCCTCAAAGGCGTGCCAAGCAGTGAAGTACAGGTAATTCACATCGGGCGAGGACCAAGACCAGAAGTATGCAGGCCAGAAGGGAGCCATGTTCTCCCTACAGAAGCATAACCATTAACAACTAACAACACCATACACTGTACATTTTTGTGTTGTATGTTTTATCCAAAATGGAAAACTTCCAGAAAGTCACGCAGAGACATTCGATATTCAACCGAAATATATATGTTTCTGAATTACTTTTAAAATTCATTAAAACGAATTAACAAAGTAATATGTCATTTTTTATCTTAATTGTCTAAATTTCGTACAGGAGTTCTCATGAGGCCCTTGTCCCTGGTCCTCACCTGCAAGATATTTGAGTTCGACAAGGAGTTATTCATTCAACTATGAGACGAAAGAAGCACTAACAAATGCCAATATCTTTATGGAATTCATAGATAAACTCATTAAAGGAGTTGCCAATCTTATTGTTGGAATCCCTCATAATCTACAAGAGATTGATTGATGACATCTTCTTGATATGGATTGGAACATATGAAGAATTCAAGATCTTCATGCAGAAGATCATTGAACTTAACCCCCCCACCCCTCCCTCCCAAATGAAATTCACTTGCTCTAAGGACTTCCAGAACAAATCCACAACTCTCTTTGTCTCCCTCAAAAAAGGCAATTTTATAACTGGCTTGTACAGGAAATACTGTGACAGAGTTTGGCACCTGCTTCCTTCTTCCTCACATCCTGCTGTAGTAAAAAAACCAAAACATCCCGTACAGTCTGGCCCTCAGAATTGTTAGGATATACCGTGATCCTGAACAAAGAAAATAAAAAATGGTAGAACTGAAGGTGATGTTGATGAGTAGAAGTTACTCTGGAAGAATTGTTAAAGACAAACTAAACAGAGCCATGACCATGCGAAGATAAGAATCACTTAAACCACTTGTCAAAGTGGAGATAATCAAAGGGTATTTCCCATAACATATTACCCACAGCCAAGTGTTTCCCAGATTATTAAGAAACACTTGGAGACTAGTGAGGGATCTCACAATGAAACAAGTTGAAATGATTGCATTTAAAAATCAGGAAATATCAAAGTTAAAATCTGTTAGAAAATTACGATACAGAGCGAGAGAAAACATGTAGATTACATCAAAAGAGGAGAAGAAGCTTCTTCACTACATTTAACAAGCGCCCACAAGATGCATCATATGAAAGTACAAAGAATTGAAAAAGTGAGCCCCAATACAGAAGTAATGAGATTGACCAGAGAGGGAGAGTGGATTGGCAAATTCAACATTAAGGGAGCAGGAATAAATAGGAAATTGTGAGGAAACAACATCAACTACTCTGTCCGAGTTTCATTTTTTTTTAAATTAAAATATTTAATTACCAGATTGTGTGTGTTTTTATGTGTAATTATTTTAATCATTAGGACCAATAAATCTCCCAAGAAGTTGTGAAATATAATTTTGTATTCTGAAAATATTATGATTTTATCTCCTAGGTCCAACTAGGAGAATTGTTGGTTGTCTTACTCCGAAACTAATCATTACTTCTTAATTGTCTTTTTAAATTTTTAGAAAGCTCAACCTTTTTTGTATATAAACATTTATATTTGATAAAAAAAAGAAAAAGAGTCAATTCACGCTAGCTTCAATTTCCTTCATGGAAACCATAAAAAGCCTTGCTTTTAGATTCATCGTACATATCTAATACCTCTTCGTATAAAAACCATTTGTCTGGAAATACCACTCCCCTCTCTTCTATCCTCAATTTTTTGATTGAATTATATGTGTCAATATTATGATTACATTACTTCTTCCACATCAATTTCGTATATTCAACAAATTACATAAATATTATAAGTTCAAAGGGAGTGTATAGAATTAAAATTACTACACATAATGATTTGTAACCAAATTTATATATAAAACTTTACAGTAATGAATTGAAATAAGAAAATGTACGGATATACATAGATGCAAAAAATAACATTTCAAATTTGTAGAATAGTTTATCTCTGACAGCAATAATTGTGGACTAGTTTGCCTTTTATGTATAGGATAAGTAATCTTTTAGTTGTTTTTTAACGTGAATATACTCAAAGCTATAAAGCTAAGTGATGAAACGTGCCTTTTAACTCCGAAACATTTCCTCTATCAGTACCCTACAATGGACAAAAAAGCTATTATCAGGTGGACATTCAGACATACTTGTTAATATTAAATAAAAAGTAGATGAATAGAATGAACTTCATCTCTTACCTTTTAGACGACGTATGATGAGATGCAATATATCAAAATTATTTATTTAGAAAGAAATAATAACTGAACGATGTTCTCAAGATCCCGAAAAATTCAAAACGTGTCCTTAGAACAACAGTGATAGGAAATAATAAGTTCTATGAACAATAAATGACTTCTAAAACATGGTTGCTAGACTATAAGACAATTTAAGGATTGACTAATGAGATAATATATTTACGTTATTTTATCACCCGGCTATAAAACCAATTGAAACCGAAATATACATAGAGCTGATTCTGAGACCGAGTTAGATCAATCTCAAAGAACTAAGTATAAAGGTTTTGGGTCAATTTATATTTTTTTCAACCCGAATCGCAACACAAAATATTTCTATTTTTCCATCTTTTGAACATGAATTTGTAATTATGTGTAAAATAAAGTATAAACTTACTCCAGTCCATACATCAATTGCTTTAGTATAGGAAACGGGCGGAAGTTGTGCATTAATTCCGGAGGTTTGTGTGGACATGGTAAGTAGAGTGGTCACACCAAGGGAAACACGTGCTGGAATAGCATTTTGATCCAACCAAAAGCTGACCCAAGAGACTATGACCAGCATACAACATGGGACGTAAATAGTGATAAGGTAGTATGAAAATTCTCTTTTGAAAATAAGTTCCACTTTTAAACAGCTGTATTCACCTATAATGAATAAATAAGAAGTAAGTATTATTTTATTTATGCGTATAAAATGTACATAGAATTTACAATTTTTTATTCCGAAAAAGTAACAACATGATTTTATAGTGTTTGTCTTACATCACCCTTTTTAGTTTTTATATAATACCCGTTTATCAAATATGTAAATAAATGTCACTTATTTATTGCTACTGAACTCACACTAAAAATTCTACATGCATTATCAATTGATGAATGTCCTTCTAAATGAATAGTTGATTTACCCAAGAAAAACTATTTATAACCAAGGTTTATATAATAAGGTCTGGGCAGTAGAGAATAAAAACAATTATTTTAATGACGTAACTGGGAATATATTTTTTAAACATTAAGTAACACTGCTATAAATTACTAGTTTTTAATATATACACTGAGAAAAACATTTTTGTTTACAAATACGGTAATACTTTTTTTAAATCAAATTAACCAAAATATGAGGTCTATTAAGGTTAGTAGCATGTCATATTTTTGATATGTTATCTAACCTAATAATGGAAGTTAATGTATACAGAATTACTACGAAAACATGGTACTGCTCAAGGCAGGATTGTATTTTTGATAATAGAGATATTTCTATAAATCACCTCATTATTTAATTTCCTATATTTTGTTTCCCAAGAGGCAACAAAAATGTATATACAGGGTTGATCTTATCAAGTGGTCCACATTTTATTATTTTCCATTTTTCAAGAGTAAAATTTACACAAGAGGTTTTTGTGAGGACGTTTATTTTACAAAATCATCTAAAAATAGTGCTTGGGAAGTTTCTATTATGATCAACTTCTTCTTGATGGAAGCCACAAGAGACTGGACACTCCTATAAGGAGTAGCACACACTCTCTCCTCCAGAAGTCCCTAAATAGAATAGTCCAAGGGATTTGCGTCTGGAGAGGAGGGCGGCCACATGTTGATGCCCCAAAAGTACGGAAAGTTGTATCTCAGGAAGGGCTGGGTCTCAGCGGTGCGATGACTCGGAGCTCCGTCTTTATGGAAAACAAAGTTGTCCCCGAACTTTTCTTTGGCCATAGGTGGCACTTTCTTTTTCATAAGTTCGATATAAGCATATACAAAGAGCTGCTCCTTCCTCTTCACAAAAAGAGGAGGGCAGCTTTTGCCTATGCTAGACACAACGTCAAAGACCATGGTTCCGTCTAGATTTTTCTTTTTGAAGACATCTCCCATTGAAGCTGACCCGAGCTCCTTCTATATAGACAGGGGGGATATACTGCGTCAGAGAAGTTACAAAATTTTACTCCTTTATTGCTATATTTTCTCGTTCTCACTTTTTTTTTAACTTGAATCCAAACTTTGCGTAAGGAATCTTGAGTAGGAATATTAGTCTCTTTTACCGAGTTTGTAGACAATCAACGAATGAATTTCTAATGAATTAATATTTAAATTAAGTGGACCACTAGATAACATCAACCCTGTATTATCATTGATTTTCTTAGATAAATCAAATTATGTATCCAACAAGTACTAAAAAGATCAACTGCATAATTATTGATTAGGAGCAAAAGTTTGGAAAGCAAAATGCACTAATCGTTATGAAATTGAATAATAACGAAAAATTAATTCAATTTTTATTAAAAGGTTTACCACAATCGATTCAATTTTGGTTCTTTGTTGTTAAGGATGGGATACGTTTTAGGTACCCAGCAGACACGGGTAATTGAACTTTGTACTCGGGTAAAAGAATGGTAATTTAATACCTACGAGTTATTTAAAGCTACATATATCTACAGCCTCAATTACATAGAACATTTGAGAAATACATGATGTCGGGTTTATAAAACTGCCTTCAACTCCTCATTTTTATATTTCTTCCTAGTACCACAGTTGATGAGAGGGAGAGAGTAGGAAATAAAGGAGTGTACGTTTCATCTGTCAACTGATGCCTCATAATTTATGTACATAAGTACAGGTAAAATCAGGGAAAGACTCAAAGTTAACCGTCATTAGTAATAAATTTAAGACAAATATCTGCTTAAAAACTGGAGTTCACCAATTAATAAAGCTGAATATTTTTTTAAAGATTCTTTAACGTCATCAAGTACCTGTTATTGTGGGTATTTAATAAATTATGTTTCGGGTACAAGTTCACCAGTATTAGCATTAGACCAGGGCTCTCGATTGTTTCTCTCACCGTATAATCCATTTACAATTTTAATACATATCTACGTACCCCTGAATTTAAAAAAAATATAAAAATCAACTTCAATAACAAAATTATTATTTTATTTTTTTTGTGAATTATAAAGATACATTCGGGTTTTACGCCTCCAAACTAACTCGTTATCTTTATATTAAATGCAAATGTGTGTGGGAGCATTTGTCCAAGAATCACTCCCAAACCAATGATTAAATTTTTTAAGGCTCAAGATATGATTCTAGAAACAATTTTTGGGCTTTCAATACCATGGTGGTCTTCAAAAAACTTTTTTTTCCAAACTAATTTTTTGACAAACAAACAACTATTTCAAATTAAAAAAAGAACAGAAAATTTTACGAATAATTATTTCTAGATCTTGGTATGTATTCTTGCGCACACTTTTAAAAAAGGTGATTACAAGGTTTAGGGAGGAAAAAATCAAAGAAAGATCAGACAAAGGATTTTGGACAATAATATGATGATTGAGCGAACAATAGTTCAACTTGAATATTTTTTCTTGACCAATCCTTATAATCCCCTTTAAAAAAATTGTGCAAATATTCAAACAACATGCAGCGATCATAACTCTTAGAATTTGACGGTTTTTGTTTTATATGAAGCACAAGAGTTAAGAATTAATTATAATTTCTTTATGTTCCGGTCAAACCAACTCTATCTCCTTAAAAAAAAAGTAATGCAAAGCCTGTAGTGAGAATAATTCTTCCAAATTTACAGTCTATATTTTTTATTCATAAATAATTTTAATGTTTTATGTCTCGAGCAACACCGGTAAAAATTACTCTAGTCTATATGAAATATAATATATAATAATTTAAAATCAACCTAGAAAACAAATATTTTAATTGTTTTAAAGAGATCCAATACTTTGTTTCTTGATTGCAAGTTTATCTATTTGAGGATTTAGTTATGAAAATGCAGAATGAAAAATGTGTTTTGTTGTTTTTAGATTTGGTCTTTAATAATTATTATGAATTGAATTGAAAATTTAGAGTAACAAATTCAAATCGACGGATAGAGAAGCAATACTTGTATTGCTGAATCAACAATTATAGTGTACGATTTTAACAGTTTAGCTCAAAATGTATATAATTTTCCTCCAGAATAAAAATAACAAACAGTTTGACGTTACTTTTTTCTGTTGGTAATGAACTCAGGGTTGATACAAAAGAATCTGCGAAATATTTAAGTTTGGCATCACCAAGAGTACAGAAATAACCTTGGCCTTCGTTTTTAAACTTTTTTAGATGGTACCTTATTAATGTTTTCAATGTATCTCTACCTTTAATTTTTTATTATCAAATTCGACAAATTATGTCACTGTTCTGAACATAGCTGAAAAAGAATTTTGGACAAGAAAGGTTTTAGCGTTGACCCAAAGTCACATATGCAATACTTGTTGGATCGTCATTTCCCCATGTATTTATCATGACTGATCATAAGGCTTATGACAATTTACAAATTACGACTTTTGAAATTAAAATATAGCGAAATTATTAAAAAAATATGTTTGTTAGTTAAGAAAAATAATAAATATTATGATTATTACAACCAAAGGTTTAAGGTAATCAATTTTATGTCCATTTCTTCTTATAAATTGATACTAGATGAAAAAAATAGAATGAAAGAAATTGACAAATTATTAAGAAAATGACAGATATATTAAAGATAAACATTATTTTTTATGTCTCAAATTTATATGCAAACGAATCTGCAGATTCTACAAACTTTATTTTATCTAATTCGTTGTTTTTTTTTTTGCACCTGAAAAAAAAAATAAAAAAAATGGAACGGCTATATTAATGATTTATTTTTTTGTACATAACTTTTTTGATTTTGAATAAATTTAGCAAGCGTCCTTTTTTTTTTTTTTTTTTTCTCTTTATTCATCTAGAAAAGTTACATTATACAGATAATAATAAATAATTTAGTTTGAAATTACTTGCTTAGAAAAAAAGAACAACAATATACAACAATGCACGTTACTACAAGCGTTAAAAACGATGACTAACCAATAAGCCAAGAACAACTTTATGAAAGTTCAAAAAGCAAGCATAAAATTAACAAAAATAACTTGTATAACGAAAACACAAGTAAATGATTATTTCGAACTTATACAAAACCATCAAAAAACACTCTGAGAATGAAGGATGAAATTTAATAAGATCTTCAGCAAACTTCCAAGTTTAGAAATTATAATCCATAATTTTAATCGTGAAAGCAGTATAGCAAGCAGCTGCAGTAATGAGAATCCCTCTTAATTACCCCCCTCCTCCTCCCAGAGTTTATAGGTTTCCAATGTGTCAGTTTCTCCACGATAAGAGCTTTGCAATTTAAAATAGCACGCTCTATTCCTATGATCTGTTCTGGAGCAATAAATTTTCTACTGGATAGTCCAAACAGTAGAGTCGGAGAGACTTTTATATCTGTAACTCCCTTCAAATTGATGAAAACATCCTCGCACAGTATCTGCAGAGCCTGGCAATTACCAAAAGCATGAACCACAGAATCAAATAGTTTATCACAGTCTTTACAAGGAGAATTGAAATAAATACACCCTGATGAGATTTGAAATTGTGGCGTAAACATCTTACCATCTGCTACACTAGTAAGATATTGTAAAACTCGACTTCGCCAGTTGTTTTTGGGACACAGTCACTTTTTAATTTAAATATAAAACCCTATCTAGTCTTGCGAGGTCCAATTATTTTTTGTTTCATATAAACCTCTCAAAAATCTGCTCATCATCCTTGCCTAAACAGGCTCAAAAGAGGTATTCATGCAAAGTTTCAGCCTCCTAGGCCCAACGGTGTGGGTAATTGCCAAAGATACACACACAAAAAGTATATAATATATATATATGTATAAATATGATTATTATTTTACTAAAATCTTTAATGTACCAGCTGATATAAGCAAGTGTACCTTAGTAGAGTGATGCAGCTGCTCCTATAATAGGACATCCTTTTCAGATTCAGGGAACTTAATGTACTTAAATAAAATGTTTTTATGAATAAAACAAGATTATCGTGTTTTATAAGTTTTTCCTGACTCAAATTTCCTCAATTGTAGAGAGCAATGAGTTTATAGGGCCTAGACCTTTTTTAAATAAAGAAGAGAATATAAAGCGTCAGTAGTACACAAAATACAAAAAGGTCAAGCTGTGTTCCTTTCTCTTACCCATTATCTTTTTATAGTTTTAGACTTCATTCGACCTGGTACCTTACAGAGAAAGGTAGATGACTAAGCTTCTTTACATCATAAAGATCGATCCGATCTGTCCGCTGATTCTGATAATGTTGGTGCAACTGTATCACCGTAACCCTTAGGGTCCAAATACCTCAGGTTGGGAAATTCTGATCTATATCAATCCCTACTTTTGTTTAATATTTCGTTTAAACATGTGTTAAAAATATTATATACTTATGTAAAGATATGTAAGTATCAATGACTATTGACTTGAAGATAAATACACTAAAGAATTATTATATATGTAATCCAAAGAAAGATTATATACAATATTTCGAGGAAAAGAATAACAAAATTGAATAGAAAAAGAAACTAAACTAAAGTTTTGAGAATTATTCTTTGAAATTTGATTATTCGAAACCTTTTAACAACTTTTAACTTCCTTTGAAACTTGTACAGAGTTTATTTATATACAATATTTACATAAATGTAACATTATTATCTGCTTTGTAAAATAACTAAATGAAATATCCATGATCCATCAAATTTATTTTAATATATTGATATTGCTTTCCTGAGTGTGGGTTTACATTTATTAATTGATAATATTAGTGCATGGGGTTCTAGGATAAAACACCACGTAAAATAAAATGATGAGACAAAAATCCCTTTCAAATTAATAAAGAGAAATAACTTTTGATCAAAGAAAACTATCTTATAAATTACACTTTAGTAAATGTGATGAGATTACACAAACAAAAATAAGGAGCAAGAATCAAGAAAATAAGAAATACATAATTTATTTTTTATAAGGGATGTACAGATAACATTCCTGATCCAATTTTGATACCATCTTTATGTACGAATCTGATATCAATTCCTTATTTAGTAAAAAGGAATTTAATAAACAAATAACAAAATGATTTACTTGTTGAAAGTTTAACTTTTTATTAATTACGAATAGGGGTAAAAATACATAAATTTATTAATCATAATTATCTCCCCTTTCCGTCCACAGGAGTCAATTTATTTCTGGTTTGCTCATAATAGAAAGTTTGAAGCCCTCCTTTCTTAAATATTTAAAGTCAGTGTCCACAAAAGTCGGCCTATGACCTAATTCCAACTGTTTTGCAAATAAATAAAAAATACTTGCAACACTGACAATATGCTATTTTCTATTATATTATTTCTGGTTCGGCCTATATGAAATGAAAAGGTGGTGGTGAACTGTTTCCAGTTCCTGATGTTCTATGCTTGCCCTACAAATTGAAATATGTATAAACCAGTTCTCGAGTCTGTACTCGTGTCTTTTTTAATGGACCTTGGATGGATACTGATGACTCGAACTTGACTTGGAAAATATAGACTCGACTTCAGTTCTGTTATAAACCATATTTTTAAAAAAACATAAAAAATTAAGTATTCTGTGAAAAAGTTAATTATTGGTTTCACAGTATACCGATCAACTCAACTCCTATCCATCCTGATGATGTCGTCATTACTGGCTCAGGAACACGTTTTATGAAAAAGTGTATTTTACAACAAACAAGGATGGAGGTTGCAGGAATCACATGCAACAAATAGAATTAAAAAACTACACCCGTGTAGGATAAATATTAATTTGAAGTTGCTGTCCTAAGATTTATGGATCAACCTCTACATATGACGTCATGAGATAAAAGAAATTCCTTTTGCAATTACTGGAATAAAATGAATGTGGATTCAAGGGAGTAACAAAATATAGAAGACCCATTACTACAAAAGTAATTTAGAATGTTGTTTAACGAAATAGAGTGTGGTTTACATTTGTATTTTTTGACAAATAATCTAGAATTTCTTTCAACAGATTATTATTATCAACCTTTTGGAGGCACGGCAAGTGGCACTAAAAGTAGCCAGCTTTGGTTTTCACAAGAATGAATAAGGTATTGGTAGATTTTATATGAAGGACCATATGGTCGGTAATATAAGTTTCTTAAATAAAATATATGTTCAAACTATAGCTATAATTCTGAGATACCTTAAGTTATACCACAACTTGAATACAAAGTCTTTAAATAAATTAAATATGTTTATGAAATATGGGGTCATTTAAGGCTGTTCTCATTTTCTAGATTTTTGTTCTATATTGCTTTTATGTTGACTCATCACATCTATTGCCATAAGTAATACCTACTGGGCATGTATAAATTTAATTATAAAAATAACACCAAACGACATTTAATAATTAACTATATAGACTCTTTCAATAAAGATACATTTGTATTTATTTAAAGGAAATTAAATTTTTAAAAGAACACAAAATGAAAAAAAAAAGAAAGTTATTTTTTTGTTAAAAGACATGAAATGTTGAGAATAAAATATAAAAGTGTATGTCTATCAAATCGGATTATATTTACTTCTACAAGGTACAGGTACATACATATATATGAGATAATTAGCTTAGACCCCTAATTAGAATGTCTGTTAAAAACATGAAAAAATATGCGTTGATTGAGAATAATAATTATGTGTTATAATTGACCAAGTGATGTGCCTTTCACATATCAATAGGCACATGTTAATATAAAGATATACAAGCATACCAATTATTCTCCTTTTTCTAAGCATATGCAATGCTCAATGTAATCAAATATCCATAGGAAAATATCCAAGGCTCAATAATTGAAATATATTTAAAGCAGTTTGAATTAGTTGTGGGACGATTAGTCAGATACGTAGAAGCGGGTGTTTTTCTTGAATTGGGATCAACATCGGGAAAATAATGTTAAATTTGCAATTCCGATTCTTATTTATTGTTGGCATTAACTAATTATTTTATTTTGTAAGTTATGAAAAAAAAAAAAATAGCCCTTTCCAAAATTAAGGAATTTTTGCTTTTTACAAGAAAAATTAATATTTATAATTTAATTTTTCGGAAAAAAAAATCGAAAGATTTAACTTGTTGAAAAACTATGTATTCATTAAATTTTTCGGAGAAAAATTTAATATTAAAATTTTATTTTGAAAATTCAATCTTCAAATTTTTTCTATTTTTTCTTTCTTTTTTTTATCTAAAAAATAATTTTTTGTGAATAGTTTTAATATTTTTGTAAAAAATTAAAGTATCAAATTTCATATATTAATGTTTATGTTAAAAAAATTCAAAAACCAACCCCTCCCCTTTCAAATATGATCATATGGACACCTTGATATCAAAATTGTATTTTTTAGCTATTTTTTACAAGAATCAGAATTGGCAATTTGTAATAGAATCGTATTGGAGTTTTTTCGGAATCGTCACATCAGTATTTTTAATGAATATCTTAAAACTAATATATATTTAACAATCCTTACTTCCCTTCAAATCATAAAACGAGTACTTCTCTGGAAATTTTAGCCACCCAACGTTTCAATAAATATTCAAACTTATATAAAGATACTTGCCTTAGTAGATATTACATACGATATCTATGATAAGAATCGGTGAATAATTTTTTAACTTCTATTTCCCATCTGTGATAAAAATCTAAAATAGTAGTAATATATATAGGAATATTAAAAAAAATCAATTATTTTTTTTCAACATGTGTGCTCGTATTTTTTACATCAGAGTTACGGTAACAGAATCAAAGAATCCAAAGTTGCGCGTGATTGACTATTACAGTATCAAAATCATAAACACTGTTCGAATTTTCATCCATATGGCTTGAACTTTTGCCTTTGCTCGTCTCCATCTTTGACGCACGCTCAAACAATACTGAGTCAAACAATCCCCAAACTGTATAAATACATATTTTTTATCACGAACTCTTATCTTTAAAAAAAAGATACTTCTTTTTACTACACCTAATATTATATTTTGTGGAAGCTTGAGGCGATATTATTTCGAAATGATTATTATAAAATAAGATTTTTTTTTTATTTCTCTTCCTTTTTTTTAAAGTTGCAGTGGTCAAAAAATACGAACGCACTAAATATATCTATTGAAATCTGTAATATTATTTCCTGAATTGCTTAATAATTCAGGAGGAACTAATAAATTACCATTCAAGAGAATCTAATATAGAAATAGTATAATGAATAAAGAAATTACACTGAAGATGAAGTAAAAATATTATAGATTGATGAAATTACATGGATATTTCAGGCCTTTGGAGTAGACAATCATTTCAGGTTAGCAATGGAGGCTACAAGATACAGTGACCTATAATCACAATGAGTATACAACTACTTTACTTTTTTAAATTAGCATATTCTTTAAAAAAATTGGCTTTATTTAATTTATTTTTTACATCAGTAGAATAAATGTAGAATACATTTTGAGTTTATGTCACATTTTTTGGCTCAATGAAATATAAGTTTTTATTTTAAATTTCTTAATCATTCACAAATAGATTCATGATTAGTAATATTTTTTGTGTGACTCCGTTTTTGTCACATCAGATAAAAATTATAAAAATGCCGATGCATGAAGATTTTTCTAGTTAAAATTGAGAAATTAGATTACAATTTATAAGACATAATCTAGTAAAAAGAAAAAATTACATTAGGTAGATCACTTTTTAAACTTATAAATCACGAATACATAAAGAATAATAATTGACCGTCGATTGACTTAATTTTTTTTTTGTAAAATGTACAATACAATTTGGATATAAAAACCGTAGGAAATACCATGTACTGATCCTCCGAGCTTCATCAGTGCATTCACCCTAACCCTTCGTTAATAGAGAAATAAAATATGTTTTTCTTCAAAATATAGGCATATATTTTACTGTTGCACAAAATGAACCAAGCGTCAGTTACAACCAAAAACCACTGTGTTCAATGAAAAAAAAAATGAATTTCATACAATAACATAATTCAATGAATATTTGATACAAATCTATGTGTCTTTTGATGTTGCCTTTCAGACACATGTTCATAAATACGTGGCTTCACCTTGGTAAGTGCCAATCACATATGGTTTTAAAAAGAAGATCTGTCCCTTTTCATCGTTTTATGTCAACCATCCTCGAAAATGAATTATCAAAAAGATATGTGGTTACAAACGGTATGAGGATCTCCAAGGCTTTCTTTACAATAAAAGGGAATTTTAGGATTTTATGAAACCAAACGTTAACAGTGTTGTTCTTCTGAAGAGTTGATGTTGAAGCTAACTCTACTGAAGTTCAATGATTTCATCGAAATATTCATCGTTCACGTCTGCTGTTGCAATACTAAACATGAAAAGATATCTCATCCATTCTGGATATGACTCTGTGGTGGGGAATTATTCCTCAACAAACTTTACAAGCTCTTTTAAGAGTATAAAAATGGCTTACTTCAGCTCTCCAGGTACAAAAATGTATCTGAACGATGCAGCGCTGTTTCAGCACAAATACACTGAAAGCTGGTTGCCCTTGTCGACAGTTACGTGAATGGATGCAAGGAGCTTGCCAAACCCCTGAGAGTGTCTCCCGAACATCTGGGGTTTAATAGAACCAGGTTAAGAACCACTGCACTAGGTTATACTCAATTGGAAATTCTATGAATGGACTATATAGAGAGCAATTTTACTTTACGCAATTTATAATTTACATACACCAAAATAAGCGTAATTTGCGTAAATTAATTCTGTAGTCTCTAAAAGTTGAAATAACACAATTTTTCTGACGGATTTGAGTAAAAAAATAGATACAATTAATTGAACAATTTAAATATTCAAATATCTGAAAGTTTCTAAGAACTAATCTAAAGTTCAGTAGGGAGTTACAGAAGAATGCACATAGAAGTTGTGGCCTGCTTCGGAAAAGGTAATAGCATGAAAATACAATACTCATTGAATATTCTGCCAAATTAAATTAATAAGCAATTTACATGGATACATTATACTTTAATCAATTAAATACATACGCATGCATAGAGGTAAATACAATCAAATTTTGATTGATTTTCTAATTAAATTGTATATTACACATATACCGAGTGTTCCACTAAAATCTGAATAATTTGAATTTTAAACTTCAACAAGATATAATTTATTAATTAACAATCGAATTTTAATTTGTATGTCTGAGCTCTCTTAAACATTAAAATATAGCTTCCCTTAGTGGCAATAACAGAAAGCAGCCGATTCCAAGCGTTTGCAGAACACATGGAATCCGCTGCTTTCTGTCATGGCGTACCAGTCCTAGCTGACAGTGACTTTGAGGTTTTTTTGTTAGAATGACAGACACTACAGGCCTTCACATTGACATGCACCCAAAAGGTGTAGTCAAGGGGGTTCGGATCAGGGCTCTAGGTGACCAAAAGTATATAATAACAATAATAATATTAAATTAATTATTAATATTAAAAATAATAATTTTTGACAGATACATTCTTCCTCTCCAACGTTTCAGACGTGCTGACGGTGAAGACAATGGTCTTGAAGACACCCAATTGTTTGGTGTAAGCGAATGGAAATTCGTTGATTACGTTTATGTGGCATTTTTTTACTTTTACGTAAGCTAGAAAGCTGAAGATTGTTTTGTTTTGTAACTAATTGTTTATACTTTAATATATCGAATTGTTAATTAATTTCAATCAATCAACTTGATATATTATTAAATTAATAAATGTTCAGATTTTAATGGACCACTCAGTAATTATGAATATGTGAACGAATAAAGAAAAAAATTTCGATAAAAAAATTAGAAAAACATTTGGAGTGGATATCGAATTTTCAAGTTTTGATCTTAAGGATTTCCTTTTTTTATATATTAAATATTTTATGTCTTTTAAAATATTTATAATGTGTATATTTAAAATATCTCCTGTAAAAACATTTATATCAAAAAATTATGGCCTAGTTTTTAATTTATTGAGACCGATACTATTCTGAATCTGGTAGTCTACCTACTAATGTATATGTAAAGTATTTAATGTTCAAATATCTACTGATAATATTCTAGCTTAATAATAATCATAACAAGAAGAAAAAAAGGAGGAGTGATCAACTTGAGCAAAGCAAACTTCAACATATATTTAGTGATAGTTTATTGGTTTATACATATATATCAACAAGTTTGTATAGCTATAAAAATAATAGCTATAAGTGGAGTTGTAATTTTGTAGCACAAAAAATGATATGGTAGTCCTGACAATTTGTAGAATATTTTATAGAATATCAGTTTATCTGTTACGAAGGTTTATTAGATACTCTACAAATAGCAATGATAGTAGTGAAATAAAAATAAATCCCAGTCTGTTTATAGTATAGACACAGACAAGAATTACTTAGATCTAGATTTTCAATTATACATCCATCCCAACAAGGACTTAAACTTATAATGCCTAACCCCTGGTTTCGTCTTACGGATCCAAATGCCACATTTCAACTTTTAATCACAAAAATAAAATTTATTGATAGTTTTTGGACTTATAATATTAAAAAATCATTTTTTATCTTGTCATTATCTGAAAATTACTAGTTTAAAAAGATTTTGCATCTTCATCACTCTGAATATTGAACGAATCATACTGAAAATGACTAATTTAGAATATTTAGGATATAGGATTTAGAATTGGACATCCCTTGATTTTATTGACCTTTAAACATACACTGATAATAACAGGTGTCCATCAATCTTGGGGTGAGAATACACATAGTCTTTTAAACACAGAGCGTAGAAGTCCATTTTCAGGGTTACAATGCCGTTGAAAGATTTCCAGACCTACTTAATTATATCATTTAAAGCTTTTTGTAGCTTAGTAGTATATATATACTCTTTCTTATTAAAATAAACAAATACAAGAAACAGACCATACGACTTAAAATTATATCTGGTGTTTATATTGTAATTTTTAAAATAGAATTAAATAATATTTAAATTAAAAATTAGCTAATATACTGTTAATTCATCTTATAAAATATAATTTATCTTAAATTTAAAATAAATAAAGTGTTGTATAGTAA
This sequence comes from Lepeophtheirus salmonis, assembly GCF_016086655.4. Classification (NCBI taxonomy): domain Eukaryota; kingdom Metazoa; phylum Arthropoda; class Copepoda; order Siphonostomatoida; family Caligidae; genus Lepeophtheirus; species Lepeophtheirus salmonis. The sequence continues at coordinate 57,297,166 of NC_052136.2, forward strand.
ATATATAAGAGTGGTTCATTTTTACCAAGGATAAAAACTGATCAGAACAATGGAGTAACATTCAGTATTTCGTTAGTACACGTGTTTACTTTATAATATATATTTTTTGTTTCTTTAAAAAACGAAAAATAAATGTTAAAACTTAAGTTCTATGTAACAGCTTATACAAAAAACATCACCAAAATTACGTTTTAAATCTACAAAAAATTACTTTTAAATGTTGAACGTGGGCTAAAGTTCTACATACTGGACGTTTGTGGATGACAAGTTGGGAAATTCGGGAAAAAACCTTCCTATTTTCTGCTCATCAAATCAATTTTACTAAGGACTGCCACGAAGCACTTCACAAATGAAATATGCATTTAAATTACTTTATTCAACCTTATTAGTATTTGTGCAGAAAGATATATAAATTTTATCTATTATTGGTATCATAAATTCTAAACTCGTGTTTTTGTAATTTCGTGACGTGGCTTAATATATAGATCTCCCATTTTTAAGTTGATTGCATGGACCTCTGATAGCTCTATATCGACTCCTACAAATTAATATAGACCACATTGAGAACCAGTTATTAATGTCAAGATTAAAATCCAATTTTGATAATTCTGCTTCAGTAACCAAAAAAAAAAAAAAAAAATGATGTAAGACGGAATAAAGCCAATGCATTTTGTCAAAAAGTTTTACCAATGAATTATATTTTTATAAATAACAATTTATTATTGTAAGTCTGATGTAATAAATGTCTTCCGAGCATTACTTATTATTTAAAAGTTCATATTAAATAATTATCAGACATATGGATTGATGTATTTGTAAAGTTTTTCATACTATTAAATATAATTACTTAATTGATTTCAAACTGGGATATCTCAGTGCTGGTTCATTAAAATATACTTCTCCCTTACTATTACTATATTGAGCAGACACAGAACATTGTTTTGTAAAATGTCGGCATTATGTCTATTAGCCAGTAATGTCATCATCAATCAACATTTGCCAATTTTTATAACAATAATAACTACGTGTATTGGACCAAAATTTAAATTATGGCTAAATATTGTAGTTCATTTGAGATATTCAAGCTCACTAAACGAAGAACACTTTAAATATGGGACATTTTTGGGACGGGAACGATATTAAATACCTAATTGAGGGTCTATACAATTTATGTATCAGACCAACAACGATTATTAGAGAGCATTGTTGGAGTGTTTGAATGATAAAATCACTTGAAAAAAGAAGTAATTTTTTAAATCACTGAAACAATGGCCAAATTGCATCCTTGTCCACCGTATGATACATATCTAGCCTCAAGTGAATATTTCCCGTTTGCAGATCTCGAAAGAGTGCTCACTCAACAAAAAATCAGAGTTAGTTAAGTGGTAATCCACCATATTTGAGACTAAAGAGAAGCTGTACTATGAACAAGGTATCATAAAATCGTTCAATCGATTATATCGTTCTATCGCCCTCAGAGGTAACTATATTGATTAAATAAAATTAACATTTCTAAACAAATCTGTTTTACTATCTTTTCCTACTAAATTTTCAGCCGACATGTTATTGTTAATTTATAAAATGATAATTGCTTACCTGTATTCGTTGTAACGTCACAATAAGCACTTTTATATTGTTCTAATGTAAATCTAGGGAGGTGGAGACCAGGTACCACTTGAACTGGGTCTTTTTCCTTCCAAAGATATATCAAGTCGTCCTTTGCCCAACCATCTAAAAAAAAGAAAAACAAATTTAATAGAAAAATTATAACAACAAATATTTTTTTGATAAAAAGTTTTTCCCAATTTTTATATGCGTATTTACATAAGCACCTAAATACAAAGTTAGTGAAAAATAAACAATAACGGAACAAAGCATTGAGAAAAAACTTTTGAAAGAAAAACAAAACAAGACTAGGTATGTAATATAAATAAATACTTATATAGGTAATTATTTAAAGTCCTGGAATTATGAAAACTCAATATTTTTTATTATTGTGTTGTTAATTAATGAAAATATACAGGATGAAAAAGCTATCTGTGCCGCAAAAAGGATTTTTTTTTAAATGAAATTTTCTCTCCAATCAGTTATCAGACTAAAGAAAATAAAACTAGATTCTAATAGATTGATAGTTTTCGAGTCCACTGCCATACTTAAGGTCTCCCGTTGGCAACCATTTCAATTCAGGGCTTTACCTCACTCTCTAGGACGTCGAGGTTGACATCAGTGTTGACCCTGATGCTGTAGGAAAACATATGAGGAGGAGTAATGTGGTCCTTACAGCTAGCCAGACCAAACACCATGACGTGGGCTCGGAATTCAAATTCCCTTCATAACGTTTCATTGAGTCCCTGAATTGCAACAATTATTTTGTTGTCGCTCCTGGCGCAGATTCCAAAATGACCCTGTGCCTACCTAAATATTTGGGACAACAAATTCGTCAATTGATTACATTTTTTTCCAACTAGAGCACGCTTCAACAAGTTATATTTAACAACAACAAAAAAGAGAGAGTACCAAAGTGGTGGCATAGATAGCTTTATTACCCTGTACCTAGATAACTACAAAAATAATATAGGTATTTATCAATATAATTTGCAAGAATTCCGTAGATTCGCATTTTTTAATCGTGGTAAGTAACGAAAATCAAGAGGTTGCCTAAATAAATTTTCATTTTTATATATTTCTATATTCTTTATTCAGTTTAAAATTATCTGTTTTTGAATAAGGAAATTAATTCACATATACTCAAATGTTATCTAAGGGTAGTATCACTTCTTGAATTATTAAATTTTGAAAATCAAGTCAGCATCATGTAATATTATACTTCATACAAAAAATACTACATGAAATTTAAGAATTAAAAAATATATATTGAGTACAAATATGTTTAATTTTATTTGATATACAGTTTAATGGAAGAAAGATATCAAAAAATCCATTTTCCAATAATGAAATTCTGGTAAAAGATATTTCACAATATGACTCAGATTGAAGTTATTTTTTTTTTTCAAAGTTGGTTAATTTATGTGCGTGTGTGTAATGTACGTCCCGACTAGAAAACAATAATAAAAACACATTTTTTTCAAAAATGGAAACTTATAAGACTTTAGACATAAAATAAAAATTGTTCAAATTCTCAGTTACGTATGTAAGACTATAGTTCATTTTGATCAGACCAGATTCCTGGGCTGTGGAGGGCAAGTTTTTTTTCCCCCTTATAAGTTATTTTTTTTGTGAAACACGATTGATTCCCCATGTTCGCTTAGAGTTTTGAATTACGTAAGTTAAGCTATGTTTCATTCTGATCAGCCATATTCCTTTTTTAAGGTATGGGTTGTAGAGTCAAAAATGCAACAAAAAAGCAACAACAGCTAAAAACGAATTATATTACGAACGGGAAAAGGGAGAATGTATATTGAGTACGAATTAAAAAATGAAATTACGTAAATGAAGGAAGGAGAGGATTAGCAAGTTAATCTTATTACGTATCGTCAATCTTGATTATGGTTGAAAAAGGAACATGGTAAGCTAGCAATGGCAATGACAATAAATAAATCACAAGGTCAAACATTTGAAAAAATTGCTTTATTTACCAAAATCAGTTCTTTGACATGATCAATTAATTAAATTTCGGATTTTCAAGAGTGTCAAAAGAGGATGCATGTTTGATTATATTTACATCAAAGCGACAAAAAACAACTAAAAATCTTGTATAAAAGGAGATTTTACAATAAAAATCGACCTATATAATTATAGCTTATAGTAAATCGTTTTAGTTTAGTTTCGTATTAAAATTATTTATGTATAAAATTGGATAATTTTTTTTTGTACAACATATTGAGTCTCTAATACAGAATTATAATAAAAATTGTAAATCTAAAATATACTTACAACTAGCTATTTGAAGAACGCATACTTGCTTATCTAGGGGATATAAGCGTAGATCCATGGGACAGGCTAGTGTCAGTGATATTCTGAAATATAAATAATAGTTTACTTTAAAAGAAGTATATTTTTTTGTGATGTTTTTTTGTATAAAAAAATTCCGTTAAAGATAAAATAATGACAAATTCATTATTATTGGAGATTTAGTTTTTAAGAGAATCTACTTTATTCCTCCTTCTTAGAAACGGAAAATTGAGAAAATATACATAAACTATTATATAACGATAAAATATTTTTATGAAAATAGACAAGTTTTTGGGAAGTAAAGTAAAAATGATTTACTTTACTAATTATTATTGATACTGATTGTATAGAAAAATAAAATTTGAAAATGCTTTTGTTTCCAAAGATATTTGATTTGGAATCAAATATTCTGCTGAAAAATAATGATACAAACCAAGTTTGAAATTTAAAATTAAAAGTTCTCAGATTTCAATGGACCCCCTGGTATAACTTTCCTGATAGGAGAAATGATTTATGATTAATTCATTCCCCCCTCTCTCAAGGCTCTAGCTCCAAATGTAATAAAATGTCATGACAAGTAAAGTTGCCTTCCTCCCTAACATTAATAAAATTGTTAAAGTTACCATGCCATATTTTTATACAAATCAGCAAATCATATTTCTTACAACTCTATTAATAGATGAACTGATTACACTTTATTACTGAAAGAATCAAGCTTGTTTAGATTAATACTTGATGGTATTATGTTTTCACTTTCATTACTTATTTGGCAGTGACGACCTAGGTTTTTAACTCTATGATTCAAAAATATTTTATTTATGATAAAAGCAACACCTCAGTGGTTCTATGAAGTGAACAAAATTACACCTTCCCCCCTCTTTTAAAACCTATTATATATATAGTTCAAAATCACCTCTTTGTCTTAAAATACTTTTCCATTCTTTACAAAAATATGTAGATATTATATATAATCCTTGTACATAATAGTTAAACTATTTTCAAAAAGCGTGTACTTCATGTTATCTACTTAGATTCTAAGCACACATCTGTTTTTGTTGAGGATAATCTTTTTTTTAATGATGTCATTTGCTACATACTTCATCTTACAATTATGTTCTGAGTATGTTCTACTTATTTTTCCATAACATATGAAAATAATATTCCACAGCTCTTCTACTTTTTATCATAACAAACTTGTTGACGTTACTGTATGTACCAAGATAAAGGCTTATGTTATTTTATAAAAAAATCAGTAGCATTTTGGGCGTGTCAAAAAAAAGGCAAACATCAACATATTAATTCTTACAGTTTGAAAAATATTTTGCAGGAGCTTTCATGACGTTTCATTAGATTAGCTACAAGCAACTGGGACGGTAGTGGAGGAGGATAAAGAAATAAACAAGGGATTGGCAATAACTACTTCGATTTTAATACTAAAGTCTACTCTGAGTCCTTAATGGACTTCTAATTATGACTCTACAATATATCTTAAAGGTTCCTTTCCATCTTTTATGTGCACAGAAAAATATTCGTTCCAGTTTGGTATAAAATCGACTGAATTAAAAAGGAAGTTCACTCTACAGCGACTAAATAATAATCATACGGCTTAGACAAAAAAAAAAGACACTGTTCAGTTTGCCAACTTAAAAAAGGGTGAACTGACTGATGCTTAGATTAGCATTACTGGTTATGTTCATAACACTCTATTTATATAAATTTGTTAATACAAATAATGTTTATGAAATCATTACCTATGTTTGAGATATCCAATATTTTCTTTTTAACATAATTGTATTGGTTCTAATAGAAATAATATTTAACATGTCCACATAGATTTAAATGACAAAAAACAGTCAATAGTGACATTATTTATAATACACAAATGATTACAGAGCTAAACAAGGAAATGAAATTGTGTGGCGCGTTAAACTAAATCATTGATTCCCAACCGGAGCTCCCCAAAGCACAATGGGTCCATAGATCATTGTATAGGGGGCTTCCGAGGTTGTCAAAGTAATTCATAAATAAGGAGATAGAAATTTTTTGAATTACATCAAGGAGCTCTTTCTAATTATGAAAAGTTTGAGAATAACTTCGGTCAATATAAACAATACAGTTCCAATGTTTCTTCATACGTACATAGAAATTATATAATTCAGTATATCTATTTTCTAAAATATCTCATGAGGTACAATAATTTTCAATTTTTACAAACATTGTTTGGAGTGGACAAAACAATAATATGACATTAAGATATTAAATTAAACTGAAGTGAACATAAAATGAGTTCACAATGTAAAGAATACTTATATAAAACAGAATGAAATTTTCACGTTGTACCATAATTAGTGAAAAGCCATTATCATAAATCAATAAATATTATAATCAATAAGCAATAATTATTATCGATTGAAGAGGGTCCTAAATAACTGAAAAAATTATGACCGTGAAATGAGATTTTGCCCCCCCCCCACTCCCTTTTCTCAACAAAAAAATATTTTATTTCGTATTTACGTTTTTCCAATATATGTATAAGCAATTCACATTTAATTTTCCTCTCATTAATTTGGGCATTGCTTTCATAAATAACAAGACACATATTTTTTCTACAGAATAATGAATGTGAAATAATATGACATTGATAATTCATTTATAATTCAATGGAATATTTTGTATTAGTTTAATTGTAATAAATTATATATATGTAAAAGAAAAGACAGCTTAATTTATAACGTTTTTTACATTCAAGTTTCAACACATTTTTCTTAGTTTTTTATTAAAGTTGTTTTTTTTTAATTTAATTTCAGAGATGTTAAAAATAATTGTTTCAGAGACTCATGTGTTGTGTTTCAAGGGATTCAAATAGGAGGGGACTAAAAAGTGTTATTGTAAAAAGGATCATTGCAGAACCCGTATTTAAACTTTAACAAAATATCGCTTAGGTATAAATTCCTTTCTAGAACTGTAGAAGAGTTGAATATATTGTTCCACACAATTATGAGTAGTATTTACGGGAGGGCTTCTTCTTTTTCGTCTTGTTTGAGAACGCTCGAAAATAAAAGGAACCGTTGAATCTACAATTCCTGTAAGATGTTTAATTATGAAGCTGGAGATAACGATATTTTTGTATGTTTTTTGGGGGGAAATTGAATAAAAATCGACGCTAAAATTACAAAAATAGGATTTATGATTCTTGTAAAGAGATGTAAGAAGGACAACCATAATTACAAACATATTCAAAGACGTTTTAAAAATATACACTGCAAATTAGATTTTAAAAAGTATTCGGTATTTCAAAGGCATATTTTAATCTTCCTTGATTTATGTTGTTATTTATTTTTAACAAATATAATGGTTATGATAATTTTAGTTTCATTTTTAGAGATATTATAATTCTTTTTTTCGGTATACGTAGTATATGTTTGATTCTTTTTGGTTTCTTGTGAAGACTATTATTGTTTTGAATTATTTATGATGAAATATGTAAGATTTTTTTTTAGATCCATTAAAAAAATGATTTTGAGACAATTTTTTATTTCCCTTTATTTTAGAGTTAAGAATAATTATATGTAGGATTATAAATCGTGAGAGATTACTTCAATTTTAATCTATAATTATACTCTGAGTCCAAAAAGACTGCAAAAAATCTTCTGTTTTACTATCCTAAATATATGATCAAACGTATACGTAGATAATTTATACTTCAATATTATTTCCTCAAAAATTAAATAAATATAAAAACAGCTTTAGAAATAAAAAGCTTTGTTCAGATTACTAACTACATAATCTTACACGATCTAAATCTTTGAGTTAACAACCATATGCTACATAGTTATATGTAATAAATATGTAATTTTTTAAATATACAATTAAATGAAACCATTGCATGGAATAATTATAGAATTTTATCACATTTTAAAAGAGGTTTTTCTTATTTAAAAAACAAATAATGTAGAAACCAAGAGTTTCGGGATGTCCTTTTTTTAATAGCAAAAAATAATATCTTTAGTAACAAAAGATGTAATTAAACAAAATTGATTTTACGTTAATTAATTATGCAGATTTAGTCGTATGTATCTAAACTGTAAATACATGCATATGTTGAGAAAATGAGAGGATGTTTGATAAAATATACGCAAGTAGGATGCTGTTTACATTCCAGAAAAAGTTTTCTATATTTTTGTTCTATCTTCTTTATTCAAATAATCTAAAACTTTATAACAGTTGTACAGTTTTTGAAAAACCCAAATACTTGATTTAAATTATAAGATCAAGTTAAATTTTAATTTATATTTTTAAAATTCTGCTAAATATTGAGATTTAAAAAAATAAGCAATACTCAATACTAGAATTTGTTCAATATTATGTTATTTAGATCCTTGTTAAGCTCCTTTTTGGAGACGTTATTATAAATGCTTACAGCATTAAGCTCCCCCCTCCCTCTTAAAAAATAGCTCGTAGATACTTCTTGTGTCCAGTATATCCATGGGGCCAATTACCTGGAGTTTGTTGAGGTAGGGGTCTAGCTTACTAATCACTTAGAAGTGATATTGAGATATGATTGTTTTTTTATTGTAAATTTTGAAACAGAGAGTCATTTTTTGTACCGATTTCATGTCAATTTTTATGTGTAATCTTGTCTCATCATAAATAATTAGGAAAATACATTAAAACTCCTTTTTTAAGCATCAACCGTCAAACCAGACTCTTTTACAATGATAATCCTTCTTTTTGGAAATACTACTAAGACTTGAAAGTGATTTCTAAGGGAGAGACAGACATCACTTAGAAAGTTTAAGAAAAACTTTCATAGCATATCAACATTAAAAAAAATGATTGATACTATTTTGAATCCCATTAAAAATTTTAAGAAAAAGAGGTACTCACATTTTATTAGTTGATTGATGTGATGTTTTAAAACAACTAAAAACAAGTAAAAGGTTTTTGCATTTTTTAATTTATTTATTTATGTTTTGTGGACATTGAAGAGTAGAGTAATTATTGTTCAATCAATTTGATTGCTCATATTTGAAAAATATAGATGATATATAACAAAAAAAAGCTGCACGCCGGTGCAAATGAAAAATGGACTGATAATACTGACGTCATTGAAGGCTTAAAAAAAGATGTATGCAATTATTTTGTTTTATATTTTTTATTAATCCATGGTTTTTAACATTTAATTTACTACAATAAAATGAAGTATGAATTGTATAGATTTCATGTTGTAGGAAAATGAAATATTGTTACAAAATTGGAAAGGAAGTAAAGATTATATTAAGTAAAGTAAAGTAAGAGATAATTAAATTATTATTTTGTTTAGTGATGAAACTATATAATCAAAAGCTCCAAGGCCTGTAAAATATACATTTTTATTCACAATCTTAAACCCACATATAATAAACAATGCGTTACCACATTAAGAAAGTAAACTATGATAAAACAGGAAAAAATATATTATATCAAATATGATTTTCATTTAATATAGCAGATATAAGGAGAAAACGTACATGTAACAGCCAAGGACGGAAGGAAATACAAAAAATAAATGGTTCTTATCACCTGATTAATCGACGTTATAAATATAGAGCAAAACTGGGACGAAATTGTATTTTATTGGATGTTGTACATATACATATATTTATTTATTTAAATTACACCATGCAACAGCATTTTTGCCCACAGGCTGAAACCCACATTTATTATTGTTATTTAAGCTGAAGTACACTAAAATGACTTTTAAAACTTTCAACCTAAACTGGTCTTTAAAGGTTTTTTTAAAAATCAAGTTCTTGGTATATAACTACGATTAGTGCGGTGTCGGTCTATATATTTATTCGGTCCAGTGTAGTCTTAGGATTGGTCCTTAACTGTCGGTCCTTGGAGTTTTTATAAAACATATCGATAGTTTATCAAGACAAATAAGATATATGAAATATTTATTAAGATTATTGCACAAAATATGATTTTTTTTTATTACATAAAAATTTATAGTTTTACATAGTTAAATAATTCATTCTTTTATTTATCGGATTAATTTAGAAAGAGGATCCTCATTGACGTCACGAGGGATCGAATTGACCTTCTTTAAGGACTGAGAAATGTGACTGGACTGGACCGCAATACTCAGTCCTAAATAAGGACTGACACAACGCAACACAAACTACGACTCCGTCCTATATTTTGACATAAAGAAGCTATATAGATGAAAATCAATGTCAATAAAAAATTGATGCAAATATTACAGTATTTGAAAAATGAATTATTTATTGCTTTATCTTGACTACAATTAATAAAAAAATGTATATAACCACCAAAAAATTAGTAAAACCTTACTTAGAAGCGAATGTATTTTTTCTTTTTTCATCATGTGCTTTATGTCATAGCTGAAGTTGTAGAATACACCTTATATTACAATTTCAAAAAAATGCATGTAAAAAGGTCGATTTTGATTGATTTTTAGTCAATTTAGTTTTTATTATCAATCAAAAATTTAATTAAATAAGCTGTTGAGGGTAGATAACAATAATATTCTGGGAAAAAATTGAATCACTTAATATATAATTATTCAGCTTGAGTGAATACTAATCCATTATTTTAAATATGAGTAATCTATACGGTAGTTTGAATCCCTTTACAACTAAATTATTAATTAAATAGTAAGCTCTAAACTCATAAACAATTCAAATTTTTCCCCCCGGAATATCATTGTAATCTACATATAATCAATAGAAACTAACCATTTTCGTGTTTTATTCCTTAAATACCAGTAATAAATGTGAGTTTTAGCCTGTACGTGTTCCAAAATTTTGATAAAATTGTCAATAGTTACTTTAAAAAAGTTTGCTTTGCCGAAATCATGGAAGAAGGGGATCTTAAGCTTAATTCATCGAAATGGAAATAATAAAAAAATCAAGGCTCAGCTCCAAATCGCCAATGGATTATTTATTTCGACTCTCATTCCAAAGACTGTGTGAAATTTGTAGAATTCTACCATTCATCCATTCGCTGATTCACCATCTATTAGGATTTTAAAAACTTTTATTATTTTAAATATGAGTTTAGGAATGAAAAGTTTGCACGATCAATTTTAATTTCTTTTGCCTCCAGGTATGGATCATTCAACATTAATATTTCCAATCTTGGCAACACTGATTGGTCATGGGTAAGAAGATTGTAAGATGATACAAGAGGTTCAAATTCGGTAAAAATGGTTCTTAGTTCTTGTTTTGCTTAGTTGGTTGCTTCTTATTGACTTATTTTTGTAAATTGGACAGTAGTTTCATTACTTTATCGCGTTTTTGTTAGAATTTTGAGGTATTGTTTTTAGATATTTATAGTTCCATCGGATTATAAATATGTACATTTTTATTATATAATTTCTTCGGTCCAAAGGATTAAATTTAAACCATAAGGTTTATTAATATTGTATAACAATACAACTTCTTCGGATTTTACTAAAGAAAAAAATAAATATGTATGCTCTTGTTTCATATTATACTTGCTTGTAAATCCATGAATCTATTCTAATATGAGAACATCCATCATTTGTAATCATAATTACTAACAGAGAGTTAATTAGCCATTATTATATTAGAATTGTTATCGTGTTTTTATTTTATTTTTTCTAAATATACTACTTTTATTACTTAGTTCAATTCTGGTTTGAACTAATTACAAAATGAAATTTTGTTGGTGTATGCCTTAAAATTTAGAGGTATGATTCTATCATTCTTCAAACAAAAACCAAGATTTATAGTTTTATAGTCATACATATTACATATCTTGACTAAAAAATCCAAAGGAACATTGATTAATAACATATATTAAGGTAAAATATGTTTGATGCAAAATAGCTTTAAGGCAAAATATCATAAGGCGAAATTGTTTAATTTAAAATTTAGCCAAAATTACTTAGCCCTAAAAAGTTAAGAAAACTTTTATTTTGTTAAAATATTCATTTTAATGTTGTAGTGACTAAGCACCCCCAGAGAAGGACTAACGTTTGGATTTGCGATGAAATAACAAAGAGTCATCTAAAGTATGTTTGTTTACAAATGGTTCAGCAAAATACGTCTACGATACATGTATAGCATGTCTGTTGGTATTCTATTGCTTTCCTTATTTTCTCTATTTTTTTCTTTAAAAATATCATTTTCAAAGTTAAACAATAGATTTTTGTATTTCATTTTATTTAGAAAATATATTGTTTGTTGTGTTACTATGTATGTACAATTAATCATTGATGTTACATCAAAATTTATATATTTTTATCTCCATTGCGCTTTTTTTTATTTAGAAAAAACCTTTTTTCAAAGGGAAATATTAAATATATTTGTCCTTTCGTATGCCCCATGTCAATAGCAAATATTTTTTTTATGTGTGTACAAAAACTGTTTTCTATACCTATGTAACTTCTCAATATTTTTGGTAGGAAAGGTGACAAGATATCATTTGTAGAAAAGGTTCACCCTTTTGTGATCATTTCCCTAGCAAATATTTTTAACAACACTATGCAACAAAATTTGACAATTTTATCAAAATCTTCTGAAGTAGCAACACCAAAATCTATTTTCAAATGTCAAGGCATTGGAGGAGCATGCTTGTTTGCAAACTTCATTTCGGGAAATTTTTGAATTTTCCACACCGAAATGGACTATTCCCATTGATATCGTGAATAGTAGTTATGTTCCGTCTTAATGCTAAAATTTATAGTTGTCTTGGGTCAGTTCTCTTCAAAAAATACTTCTTTTCATAATTTCCACGACTAATATCCAAATTAAAGTAAAAGTGAAATCGGGGATTGAGCTTCCATTAAATTCTTCGGTTAGCACCCCAGGAGGGATACCAGGCTGAAACATATAAACTAGAGTTTTCAGATCCTAACATCAACAATCAGTAAACTGGACTAGAAGAAATAGCCAAGCACCCCTCAGTATTTTAATTTGTTGTCAGGTCTATAAGAATCTTTTGATAAATTTTATGTAAAACTGTTGATAGAAGTGTCATCCTCCCATTTGAGATTTATGCCTTTTTAATGCTTCCATGCACATTCGATGAAACAAATTTCCTAACAACTTTTCTTCTTCCTTCATTACAGCTTCTGCTAATCTTGGTAGAGTAGTAGCCTTATAAAATAGCAATGGAAACACCATGTTATTGTAAGCATGCATACTTTTGGAATAAATTGACTATGTCCTTTGGGTCAGTTACTATATAAAAAAAAATTCTTAATCACACTTGGTGTGATAAAAGTTCCAGACTTTAACTGTTTCAAGTGTTTAATCAAATCATTTTCGGTTTCACGCCTATTTTTTTTTCCTCCATAGCTATCTCTGAAACATGATATACATTGTTAAGGTCTGATGTAAAGTTTTGAAGAAATATAGCATAGTTATATCCTGATTGAAACAGAAAACAAACATTTAATTTTTTTTTTTTTGTAATCAATATTACATCTTTTGAAATTCAAAGGGAACATCAATTTTATCCAAATATTAACATTAACGATGTATAAACTTCATTAATTTATATGTTAAGGCAAAATATTCTAAGCCGAAATGGTTTAAGGAAAATGTTCTGAAGGAAAATAGTTTAAGGCAAAAATACCGGGCACCACCTTTAGTAATTGTTATATTATACATAATTCGATATTTATAATTGAGAACAGAAAAATAAATATTAATTAAATCGTTGTAACGAGGTACAAAAAAAATCATTATCAATGATTATTAGGTCCATTTTTAGTGGAGTAACGGGCAAAGTAGAACTATGCCTCATTGCCCCATGGAGCCTTGCCTATTGCACGTATCGTTTTTCATGGATTTTGTGGAGTATAATTTCATAGTTCGAAGTTGCCTCTTTACCCGATACTCCATCAAAAATCCACCTAAAGCCTCAATGAAAAGCCATACGGGCAATCAAAAATTGACCAATTATGATCTCTAATTGGGAATTCTTCTTAAGATTATGTAAAGGGTGAAGATTTTAAATACGGATAATTTCAGAATGGTGTACATATATTACAATTTATTGCCAAAAATTAATTCAGTAATTCACAAATCTTTTTCTCTTACATGTAGGGGCCCATAGTTAATTCAATCACTTAAAGAAACCACCTCTAGCTTTAACAAGAACCTCCAACCAAAGCCTGGCATAGGTCTTGATGAGGATCTCCTTGCCCATGTTGGTAAATACTTCGAGAATGGGAACCTGCCACGAGTAAACAGTTGTATGTGCACGTTTATTGGACTTTTCCTCCTAGAAGACAATAGTAGTTGACCAAGAGGTTTAGATCCGGTGACCTAGAAGGCAACATGTACATTCATTTTAATCGTGCGTTCCATTTATATGAGTTAGCACAAAATTTATGAGTCCTTGTAGGTGTTCCCCATCCATCAGAGTCCTTAAAATCCTTAGTTTATTTTGGCAGTTTTGTTAACTCAATAATATCATTGGACATGCACCCGCTATGGAGGCACCCAATAATGGGACACACGGCGTTTGTATTCGGAGAACATCTCAAAGAATTTGTATTTTATCTTATACAGTTTTCTCAGTTGAATCAGATGAGCACACATTTACAAAAATAGATCTCTGGGTTATCAAGATACTGAGGTCTAAACTTCTTCCAGATTTAAAATTCCCGCCCTGTATGTTATATATTTTATGTTGTTACCTTCGAACATCAACAGTTCTCCCTTCAAGAATGAAAAGGTATTTTGAGTTACAATGTTTCTTGTTTCAAAGAGATAAAATGTTACAAGAATTAATTTTCAATGTAAATAATTTTTATGCGTTTCCTCTCTTTCAAATAGAAAATATTTTAAATCACAGAACCTCTTTATTTTAAAAAGAATAATTGTTGAGATTGGTTTGAAAATTAAGCAAAGTCCAAACACGTCATTTATTTGCAAACGAGCGATATAGTGGGACAATTACACTTTCGTAAACATGGATTTAAGGGTTGACAAGATATTGAGGTCTAAACTTGTAAAGGTACTTTCTACCACCTCTTCATACATTACATAGAAAGATAATTTGTGTGACAAATATTTTGTATATATATATTCAACAAATACGATACTAATAAGAGTCTAGGTGACAACCTCATTCTGCTAGTAAAAATTAATGATGGTATTAAGAAGGAGGAGTCGGGGGGGGGGGGCGTGTTGGAAGAGAGCTTACATAAAGAAAATTGAATGGAAATACATTCTTCAGCGTTTCCTTTATTTCTTGATTGGTGTTGTGTTTTCATTTTCATTCATTCATAAAAATTAGGCAAAACAAACCCTTTGTAATATTCATACATTGGATCGAAATTGCAATCCCACATTTCATTTAGATAAAGACTATTGTACACCATAAAACTTATACTCCATTATCAACCAGTGGTCTAAGATACAGAAAAAAAAATTGTTAAATATATTTTTTGTCCAATAGTTATTTATACCAACACTCAATTAGTAGCAATATCAAAATTTATAACATTTTATAAATCAGATAAATTATTTACGGAAAATAAAAAGATTTAAAATTTCTTAATAATTTCTTGCTATGTTTGAAATAGAAACGCTGACTTTGATTTTGTTTGCTTTTATTAAAATACAAATAATACTGTAGTTTTGATCTGAAAACAAACAAATCCTCTCTTTTCAATAGTCCTCCAAAAATTATCACAAAAAAGCTGACACTTCCAGGGTGGCAGTCAGTACACGTTAAGGAAACCATTTTTTCTGGAGGAGTCAATAATGGGTTATTGCTCTTTAGTGAATTGGATTTTTTTTCTTTTTCAATATTTTAATCATCATTAATGATGATTCACACCACATGTTTCTAATAAATACGACTTTAATCTCCGCAAGCTATTATTTAAACCCACGCTCCGAGATCAAAAGTATTAGTATGTCTATAGTGTATATTTTTCTTTATCTATTTTTATTATGTATCATGTAAGCTAAAAAATCATTTTTGTACTAAAGAAGATAATCTAATAAGAAAACTAGCATCTTCTCAAAAAAGTGGGAATTTCTAACAATTTTTTTTTAATGCGGTATATCAACCCATGGCAGTTTAAGAGTGTCAAAAGTGTTATCCACAGTTAGGAGCTCCAATATTTGAATTTACATATTTTACTTGTTTTGAACATACCCAATAGTTGAAATGTTGAAGATTAAAACACTCTAAAGACACTCTAGAGTTACAAAAGTATTTTTTCTAAGACTAAACAAGATTTCTAAAAGCTCTTGAATTATATTACTTGAATTCCGCCCAGGTTTTTGGGAGTTGTGATTCTTTTTATCGCAATATTTTGTTTGCGTTGAAGGTCTAGGAGCTTCTCACTACTCAATCTATCTCTTATAAGACTTTGTGAATAAAAAAGCCTTTTTGCAAAAGAACGATATAAGAGTTCCAAATTTGTACTCGCTCTTATTTATGAAACCTAAGAGACTTAATTAGGCTTGCGTTTTTCTATAGCGAATATTACCATTTGCAAAGTTATTGAAAGCTGCTTGTATGTTTGCTACGATGTCTTTCATTTGTCGACATGCGAATCCTGGCTGCGAGTTATATACTGTATCTTGCTGAGTTGTAAGAAGTATTTCCCCATTTAAATATGAAAAAACTTTTATAACGTGTTTTCGAGAGTTATTGTTCTAAAATTCTTAATGAATATAATATCCTTTTTTTGGAGGAAGGGGGGGAGTAAAGTAATAAGTAACTCTCATTTGTATCTGACTATGACGGAAAGTAACCCATCATAATGATCAATTCAAATAGTTCCTTGAGAATGGGTGCAATTTCATTTGCATAAAGTTGATATATTTCAAAACTTATGCATCATAACCTAAATTATTTGTGCTTTTTATAACATATTCTCATTGCAAATCTTATTTCTTTTTCGGACAAGTGTTTCTCAATTTCCTAAATGAACAATTGTATACGGACTGGAGGGTCAACACTAATGTAATCGGCAAATTTAGCATACACTTTTTACACAGCCTCGGTATCTGTACAACTCTTGGTAATACTTTGTTCCGTGGTTAATCCTTGATTTTTTTCTTGGTTATACTGATATGTGCGCAAGATTCAAATTCTGGAACTGTTGAGGGCAAAAATTCAGTGAGATAAAGTTGTCAAAATTGTCTTGGAGCCATTTGAGACTTTTTTTCTTCAAGATTTGGCCAATCTTAATTTGAAATAACGAAAGTTTTTGCGAATGCAGAGATAAATCAGTGACTCTGACCGGTCAATTTATTTAGCAATTGCCCTGATTGGCTTCCCCAGGTCCTCATTCAATATTTGCTGGATTGTAGCCACGAATTCCAGCGTCTGGCCAAAGTCACTTCGACTTTTGACCTCAGACTTTGAAGAATTGTTATGTTGTTACACCAAGAAGGCTTGTTCTAAATATTTGGGGAAACAAATTGGTCCATTGGTTTCATTTTTTTTCCAAATGGTGCAGGTCTTATCAAAGTATATTACAAAAAATAAAAAAATCGCTGCTTGTATTATTTTAACCCATAATGCAATATTTATATTGACTTAAATATATTGAGTGGCTTCTAAATAAGAATGGAATATAACTATTATTATCACTACCAAACTATACGAAGTTTATGATCAAAAATTTGGTCAAGATCTTCTCCAAAAAGATTTTAACAATATAGCATTGTAGATTTATTATAGGATAAAGTTCTCTTCGTCTTTTTTTTCTGTCTTCCACATGACGGAGAGTATAAAAAATTTAATTACTGATAGCACAAATTAATTATTTTTGTTATGTGCCTTCAACAAAGAAAATTAATCTACCTCAAAGACACAGTTGAAAAGATAAAATATACTTTTATTTTTTTTCATAAGAAATCTACATAAAATGAGTAAAAAGTTTTCTTAATTTAATTTTTTTTTGGATGATTAATTCTAAAATGTGGAATATAATATCTACATAGGTACTTGCATATATGTATGAATATGATTAAACTATGTAGTCAAAAAAAAGAAGAATGATTAAAGAGACAGGAGTCTGAATAAGAAAGTGTATTAATTTATGTACATATTGTCTTTGTTACTGGTTGTAGAAAGGTAGAGAGTGGGGACCACAAAAACTTGGAGTAGGATGACTCAATAATCAAAAACGTGATTTTTATAGAATCGAGAGAATACAACTTTGTGATATTTAAAATATTATTTTTAGCTATATTTTTTATCCAATTTGTTCTCCTTTACAAGAAATGACATCCTTGACATGCAGGTGAACAGAATAGCAGCTCTTAACGATGAAGACCAAAATCATTATTTGCTCAGCACTGCTATTATGATACCTCAGGGTGAATACAATTTTGGATGAGAGATGCGCCAGACATTTTTCTCTGAGACTTTCTAAAATGGAAAGTCAAGGGAGTTGAGGCAAGGGACAGATGAGGGCCAAAGAATTATGCACATGGTCAGTCATATTATTGCCGCAAAAGTTTTGGTTCTTTAAAGGACTTCTTGATGTTTTAAACAGTCCGGATAGAGATGTTAACAGTATTTGTAGCTTTTTTGTCATTGACTATGGCGCATTGTCTTTTTGGGGGGTCCGCTGACATTCTTTCACTTCGAAACATGGGATGAAAAAAAAATAATACATTTTTATTTAGCAGCTGTATAGTAGTGAAATGAAACCTCGCAATTCCAACTAACGTGGCCAAAGAAATGATTGATGTCCTCTATGGGATTTTATAGTGTAAATCTAATTCCCTTCCAACCTATTCTACATTGAAAAGGATTGTGTTGCAGTATGAACTTTTTTTAAAGGGTTTCAAATCTGAAAAGTTTTTCTCCAGTGTTTCATTTTTAATTCTTTTTGTTTTTTCATTAGTAATTGTTTTTTTATACTTTATTTGTGGTAAGGCCTTTTTTAGGGTGAATAATATTACAATACAATGTGTTATTATAAAAAAAAAAAAAAACAATAAGAATTGTTATTAATCCATTTGTAAATCAATATGAATAAGGACCATAAAAAATAAAGTATAATGAAAGGTAGAGATTTTAATTTGTACTTTTTTTTACAGGTTACAAATTGAACAGAACTTTCAGCTTTAATAGCAAAAGTAGGTTCTGTTTTACAGGCAAACGTTTTTAATAAATTCTTACCGTATACTATATAAGATTTCACCATTCGGAAATATTCGAACATACACATTCGGCACAATTATTTCATGTTTTCGTGCCTCTTTTTCATTACGAAAAAAAGGTGTCAGGCATCCAGACTTTGGTGGGATCCGTGAGAGTAAGATATTTTAAATGACCTACAGAGAAAAAATACATTTAGGATCCAATTTGTCAGAATTTTTTTTGATATATGTAATAATTTGCTTTAGTTAAGTATTTGAAAAAGTTTTGCCAGAGATTGAATTCAAAAGAAAAAAAAGTTTATTTTTTTGTATTTAAATAGTAATCTTTAAAGTTGTATAAAATATTTCTTAAATTACCGTGTGTATCATCGTAGTACCGAAGCCTTTCATCGTTCCACTGTTCTCGAAAGGTAACTTGAACACTATACTCCTATACAAAAAAAAAAAAGTAAATGAAGATAATTAATCACTTGTAAAAGGACAAATAATTAGAACATAGCATTGTATAAGTAGCTGTTAATGGATTTATTATGCTCTAGTAAGCACCATTAAGGCCATAATAAAACGATGTAAATGTTGCTTATCTAAAAAAAATAGTATTTGCTTCTTTTTTCTTTATGTGTTTTATGAAGGGGAAAATAAAGGTCTTGACACGTTTAAGTCTTTCACAAAATGTTTTAAGACTTGCATGGTAATATTATGCTACATACCTAATATATAGATACGTACTTTTATCCTTAGAACCGTTTACCTCATTAAATAAAGTCAAATATTAACAACTGCATATTGGTAAACCGATCTAGTGTAATTTTTCTAGATCTTTATTAATTTATTTTTGCTTAAATATATATATTGTTTTATATGTTGAGATTTTTTAATCTTTTTTATAAGAAAACGAGTGGGTATAGAAAAAATTAATCATAAAGTTACTAATTATGACACGTGGGCTTAAATATCAGTCTACAATTTATCAAATGTACTTCTATTTTGATAAATGGGCATTTCACTATAAAACTACAAAATCATTTGTAATAAATATGTGAGCATGAACTGCTTGTGAGTTTCAATCATCCACTTACTAAAATTTAATGGTTAACCTTTAAATTTTACATACAAGCACCCTTTCAACCATTTATTGTATTGACGTCAAATCCTTAAGTCTAGATATGTCCATTTTTTAAAGGTACCAAAATGGTCATAGGTGATCATTTTGAAAAAGGGTAGGTATATAAGCTAAAAAAAAGGCAAATATATGCTTTTATATATTATAAAACTTTTTGCAGGAAATTAAAACTTTAAACTTTTCTTAAGAACTATATTATGATCCCAAAAATCTGGATAAGTTTTTTTTCTAATATACACCCCCTCCCTAATTTTTGCTTTTCTAGAGTTAAATATATCACTGCTTTCTAAATATATTTTTATTCAGTCTTTATGAAATCATGTTCCCCTAATACACTTTATATTTAAAGACTAATTAATATTGTGACTAAGTCTCTTCTATTATTTTAGAAATAAAATGATGGAAATAATCTTCAAAAGTTTTGGCAAAATTAAGTTAAATATAGGAAACTCTCTATTTACATTACATCTTTATGAAAATAAAATATAAGAAAGTTATTAGGTATTTGTATTAAATTTTAAAGTCTCTTTGATAATAGATAAAAAATAATTAAATTTTTGTAAATGTTTGTGAATTTACAGGGTGTGCAAGCTATCTAGGATGCCACTTTGGTGCAGTCTATTGGAGAAATGTGGGCATTTAGGGACCCGCTTTTTTTTGTTAGATAGCTTTTTAAAACTTGCATCAGTTGGGGAAAAAGTGCCCAGAATTTTGATGTAATTATCAGCCTTCTCCCTGTATTCTAAAGGGAACCAAACGGAGTTCATGGCCTCCTGTTTGATGAACTAGGGCTAAAATCATCACTGAAGTAGGATGTTTTGTGGAGGAGACAAATATTTGCTCCTTTGCTACATCCCAAATGTCACTATTTTATCATTTGCCTGTTGATGACAGGGTCCACAATAAATATATCTATCTGCTGTTCTGTCAACAGAGGCCGCAGAATACGCCGCAAAGACTTTCCTCCAGCCTTTTTTAGAGCACTGGACACCCCTGATGGGGACTTCTAATCTTCTTGACCATGTCACCAATTGACGAATTCGGATTTTCTTAAAGGGCGACTTCAGGCTGTTGCCAGACATAAGGGATTCCTTCCTACCCTTTAAGAGTATCTGAGGTCCTATCCGATTTTTAACCGCAAGGCAGTATTGTAAATCATCTTCATAGAGCCTCCAGTCTGCTCCCAGATAGCCAACTAAGAAAATCCAGTGTGTTGGAGAGCTTTGATCCCAATCCTCTTCTCGTACTATGTGGTTATGGTGGCGAATAAGATAATGTTTTTCTCAGTGATCGATAGCTAATTATGTGCTCTGCAACATTGGTTATCGGAAAATTGTCAAAAAATGAATCTTAACCTCTCACAATTTGAATAATAGGGATAAGTAAATACTAAATGTTTGCCAGGTATAATAATGAGAGAGAAGTAAATAAAGTTTATTTATGATTGCACTAGATAATGCCCAATATATAATATGAATTAGATTTATAACTTGTTCAACATACGTATATATGTATATGTACAAGTAAATAAAGTTGTCTTCCCAAAAGGAAAAGGTAAAAATGGGCAGAAAGTTTGTTAAAACATTTTTTAAGCTTCCTTATACATTATGTAGATATATGTTTATATTTTGGCTATTTTGTATGGATATTCCTTAGGTAGTATCCTTGGCTTCGATTTGTGAGAGTTTTTAAAATTATGCCCTAAATACAATTTAGGAATTTTTTTCCCCCTA
The DNA here is from genome assembly GCF_016086655.4 of Lepeophtheirus salmonis. Lineage (NCBI taxonomy): Eukaryota > Metazoa > Arthropoda > Copepoda > Siphonostomatoida > Caligidae > Lepeophtheirus > Lepeophtheirus salmonis. Next base: position 57,319,056 of record NC_052136.2, read on the forward strand.
ATGGATTGATTTTAAATTACGCAATGTGTATTTTTCTTTTGTATAAATTCAAGGCTAAGATAATTAATAAAGCAATGTTAACGCTGTCTCAGTGCTATGATTTTTGGGTATACTGAGCGCAGCAACATACAATCTATGGAACATTTTTGTGGGTCATTGAGATTCTTCTTCGAGAGTGTACGTAGAAAATGGGGAGCCGGATTTTGATTTGTATAAAATGAAGAGATAAAAAAGTATTGAAGAGGTCTACAAGATTTTTATATTAACGTCTATCCATCTTATAATTCGACTGAATATCAATGTATTTGGTGAATTCTAAACGAGATCTGTTTCACTATATCGATCATATTATATTCCTAAAACTGTAATTCTATTTCAAACTGAGCACCTAGCAATTATAACCACATCCCCTGGATTTTAGAATCCTAATGGATGTATGCAACTTACCTGCGAATTTATGCAAGAGAAAAATCCCTAAATGTTGAAGAGATCACGAGTTGCATCTCTTAATTTTGTTCCAAAATCAGTGATACGTCATCTAAAAACAAATCTACTAGATGTCTACTATCTCTAAAAGCCACTTCAAATCCCTTGCCATTACGAATAGGTGTAGATTCTAATTCCTCAATTGTCATAACAAATAAAAGTGAAACAGATGGGTAATCTTGGCAGCACCCCATTCAAAAATTATAGGATTGTTCCCGTATCCGTTTAAAGAGATATTCGATGTTCAATTCAAAAGAAGAGCTAAGATAGAATTAAAGAAATATCTTGGCAGAAACTTCCTTGCAGCGCAAAAAATTTGTCCATATAGAACTGAATCAAGGTTTCTGCGAAAATCTACGTTTACCGGATGGTCCACAGAAATCGGAACACTTAATAATTCGATAGTTAATGAAGATTTAGTAATTGACATTAATTCACCTTTTTGATATATTAAAGCATTAACAATTAGTAACATACTAGCATATTTTCATATATCCTTTATTGAAAAAAGGAAGTTGATTACCTTAATTTTCTTTAGTTGGTCCTTGTAACTCCAAATGAGGATTGAAAATCGTTGTCATGGAAACATTTTAAAATATCTTGCGTATTTCTAGATTTTTTCATTAAATATGATTCAATTAACTTTTTCTGGATGAATGATTCGTTTTGTTTTAGTTTCTTTAGCCTCAGGAAAGAATTTTTCTCCGTAATATTTTCCCCCTTTCTCTTCCTCTTCAACCCTATATGATATTATGTATGAATTAACAGTATCTTCTGAAAAAATTATCTAGAAATACCAAAATTTCAAAAATACTATTTGAAAAAACTTCTCTCGTTTTTCAATTCTTCTTAATAAAATTAAGACGGGAACTACAAATACAGTAATTAAGTACGGAGATTACATTTATAACTTTAAAAGAAGGCTTAAACATCGTCGTACGATTTATGAATAAATGACTTTAGATTCGGATTACAATATATTTGTGATTAAAAAAAGGTGTTAAAGTCCAATTGTTAATTTTGATGATTTAAAATTTATGTTTTAGTTTAATTTATGCTAGTTTTAAGTTATTTCATTTTAATTTATGTATATATACCGCGCCGTCATAAAGTTCTGGAACATGACTTTAATTGCTGGAGAGGTTTCTGTCAATTTTATACAAAAGTTGAGTTAACAAAAAAGGTCAGTAGATATTTTATCTTCTGAACATCTTATTTACCATGTTTGTTATATAAATATAAACGAAAATAGAGCAAAAAAAGGCAAGAAGTGTCTCGTTTAGTCCGCGCCAAATTAAACAGTTCTGATATTGTAAAGACCCTTAATGTCTTCAGAGCCACTGCCTGGAGGAGGGTCGGGGTTAAGGTAAAAAATGGTGAACATATCAGAGATAGACATATTAGAGAAGGTTGATCAATTAATGTCTGAACCGGCACAAAAAAATATTTTTAAAAATTCAACGATGATGATTCCAGACTTGGCAAACAAGTTGTGGATGAGCCGTTCCACAATGCCCAATGCCGTAAAACAATCTGGTGGCAAGTCTCTCCAACATATTGAACCACCCTTACTCACTCAACAACACCAACAATTAAAATTTGATCCTTGCAAAAAGCTTTACAACTGACCTGTGGTATCACGGAAACCGAATTTTGTTCTTTTTGGACGAGAAAACCTTTAAAATTGATCCGATGTGCAATAGAAATAAAGATTGGGGGTTGGAGAAGTTAACTGCAAACTTCGTGAAGTGTCCACCACCAAACATCCAGCCTCAGTACTGATGTTCGGCATTGTTTCATCTGAAGGTCACAAAATGAAGTAAATTTGGTTCCGCCGTTGGATACAGATTCACTATCAAGGATTTCTTGATTATTTTACTAACAGAAGTGCTTTCCTAGGTGTGCCAGATCACAATTAAAATCACAATCAAAGAAAGCCGATTATTACTTTCAACAGGACAGGGCTCCTGCGTTATGGCAAAAATGTGCCCGATAGGATAACTAAAAAGTAAAGTTCCGGACAATGCAGAGCCCCGACCTCAATCCCCTTGACTACAGCATCTAGTGGCGAATTGAAAGTAAAGCCTGTAGACAACATCACAGCAGTATTGTGTCTCTAAACCAATTGGTTGAGAAAGATTGGCGATCAATATCGAAGCACTACGTTATCCATTGTGCAAAGCGTTCCAGAGACACGTAGAACCTATGATAGAGGCTGAAAGTGCGCAAATTCATAAATAATGATATGTAATGAGTAATTAACAAGTTCCAGGAAAAAAGTATCCAGAATTTAATTTAGAGCTGCTAGTTGTAATTAATTGTTCAATGTTAATTATGTTCCAAGACTTTCTAACGACCCGGTAACATTTAAGAATGTTGTATTTAAAAATATTTGTTATTCCTCATAATTGAGCAAAATGGTTACCGTCTCATTGTGTTAAAGCCTCGACAGCAAGGGTTAAACTTAAACTTTTTTATAGCACAGAAAGTGAACTGGCTAAAATAAATCCCGAAAATATAAGGCAATTGATTACATGATAAAAAGTTTAATGATTATAATATTACTTCATTTAAATGGTGTATCGCCTTTTAACTATCTCAGCCTTTTTTCACTCGAAAATATAAATACAAATATTGTTATGGATACAAAGCATAAAAATAAGAAATCATTGCTTTAAAATAATCGTAACAACAGGTTCTTTTGTGGACTCACCAAGATACAATTTTCTTATAGTAAAAACATAATAACTTCTTTGAAATATCCATTACTTTATGTAAATTTTAGGAATTAATTATGTACTGATCAGTTTTTAATGAGATTGGTTACATTGATTTCATCAGGGTGGCACATCCAGCAGTAGCATTTTAAACTACCACTTTTTTTACGTTGGACAGCTGTTGTAACATTCTCATTGTGTCTAATATTTTGTAAAAGGTATCCGGCTTAAAAAATAGTTAAGTTTACGCTCGAAGAAAATTGAGAAATACTGTAGACTTACTTCCAAAATGGAGAGTCTTCAAAGGAAACTGCAAGAAAATTATGCACGAAATTCGGTCGAAATAAAGCGCCTTCCAGGCAGTTTGTAGATAAATTTGGGAAGCGTGTGCGCGAAACTGGTTCGTTAATGGATCAAACAACGCGTTCCCGTGTTCGTCCAGGGCGCTCAATCGAAAACATTGCTGTTGTTGCCGAAAGTGTAAGTGAAAACCCATCGACATCAACTCGACACCGTTTGTAGGAATTGGACATTTCTCGCCGTCTCTGCAACGAATTTTGACGAAAGACCTCGGCCTGAAGCCATACAAAATCAAATTAGTCGAGGAACTGAAGCCACACGACCATCCGATGCGTTTTTGGTTCGCTCAATGAGCCGAAGACCGCTTGATAGAAGATGAACATTTTAACCGAAAAATCCTCTTTTCGGATGAGGCGCATTTCCACCTCGGCGGATATGTCAATAAACAAAACTGCCCAATTTGGGGATCAGAAAATCCGCATGCAACTTTGGAAAAGCCAATGCATCCTCAACGAGCGACAGTTTGGTGCGGAATGGGCACCGGCGGCATCATCGCCCCGTTTTTCTTCGAAAACGAGCAAGGAGCTGCCTTTACGGTCAATGGTGAGCGCTATTGGACCATGTTGAAAGATTTTTTGTTTTCCCCATGGAAAAGGAAGACATCGACGACATTTGGTTCCTACAGGATGGCGCTACGTGTCACACAGCCAATGTCACAGTGGATTTTTTGCGCACTGTCTTCGACAATCACATCATAAGCTGAAACGGCAACGTCAACTGGCTACCTCGTAGCTGCGATTTGACTCCGTTGGAATAATTTTTGTGGGGAATCGTCAAGGATGAATATTACGCCAACCATCCAGAGACGATTGACGATTTGAAACACGAAATTGGAGTCGCCATTGCAGCTATTCAAGCTCACACGATCGAAAATATATTGAAAAATTAAGTCGACAGAATTGGCTACTGTAAGAGAAAAAAATTTGTGGGCCACTCTTTATGAAATAATAGTTGCAATAATACAACAGCTGTACGCCTCAGCTCAATCCTCAATTTGAAAAAAGAAAAATCCAATAAAGAAAAAAGAAAAACAAAGGAACGACATGTAGGCAAAATAAATAATTATACTTACAAAATCTGGAAATAAAATTGACGAAATTGTAATCAATATAAATAAGGAATTGAAAAGTAAACTAAAAAACATTGGCAATAAAATATAGATAAAAAAGCATAAAAAAATATTTTATCTATCTGTGGATGTTTCTTTTTTCCATAAAAAAAGAATAAAATTATAAATTTAATTAGAAATCTTGGAACAAAAGTTCAAATTCTTATAATTATATATTTTTTTAAGTAAAGATATATTTCTTAAAAATTTGATTTCCTAAACTTTAATGAACATGTTTTTTTCAATTATAAATATTCAAAATCAGTTTCTTTTCAATTATGTCAACCAATACACTGATATTCATATCCAATTTTTAACTTACTTGTAACACAAGTATATGATATTAAATAAATAATTTCAACATTGTGAACACATAATCCAGGATATTTTACCTGCTAATTTGTATTATTTCTGCCTGGTTAAATACATTTTTGTATATTTTATCCCCTCTAAGCTTCCATGCTTACAAAAAGTTTAAGAGTTATAAAAAAGGGTAAAATACTTGGTTTTATTCAGTTTCAGAATATACAAATTCTTATGCTCAACAAGGCAAAAAAAGTTGAATAATTTAAAAGTTTCTAGCAAAATATTTATATGTATAATAAAAAATATATAACATTACATAAATGTCATTTCAATTATTAATAATAATAATTCTATTTAATTTTTTTTTATTCTGTAAGAAAAACAGATGTTAGTAAATTCTAAATATAAGTAACTTTTTTAGAGTATAGAAATACATTGGAGTTAAATACAATAAAAACATTAAACGCAAATTTAGTAACGGAACTGCATGAATATTTAAATATACATCTATGAGTACCTTATACATTTAAAAACACTTAAGGCCATGTAGTTTAACTTAATCTATATAAACCCCAAACGAAAAAATATAGAAATTAGTGTAAATTTGAATGTTGTGCAAACACTTTTTTGTGTTTATTTAATATAGATTGACGGCCATGAAAATTTGAGAAATATTGAAGCACATCATATTTTAAAAGTTTAAAGTCAAAGATTTGACATCGTGACTTCAAGGTGAAAGGGGCATTTTATTGCGTTAAAATATAAAATAGAGAATAATTAATTTTTGAATATGTACCCAACCACATTGAAAGTAGATCGATATAATTAAAAACACGAGAGAATAACTGTTTAAAAACATGGTTGCTGGCCTAAAGGCTAGATCTTCAGTAGTCTCCAACTCCTAATATGAAAAAAAAGACTAAAACTTTCGATTTTTGAGTAACCATTCAATGTTAAATTATATGCAAAATTTCAAAAAATAATCAGAGATGGTGCCTAAAAATGTATTTCTTTTGATCAATTTGACGTGGAATAACAAATTGTTTAAACTATTGAACAGATCACAACAATAACCCGTATAGACTGGATTTGATAAATCAGAATTTTGAAATATTATGGTTTTTTTCCTTTGTGAACTGAAATTCAACAACATGACTTTAAAATTCAAATATCCAAAATTCAGCACCATAACTTTAAAATTGAAACTGCTGTATCCCTTAACAAATCGAGAATGTCGTTAAAGAATGTAATTTTCAAAAGGACTATATACGTAATAAAAAACGCACTTTAAGACTGAAACTTTAAAAAATATTTTTTCCGTTTAAATACAATAGAATATTTAATTAACAAATCACCCTAATAATTACCGTTTTGGCTTGGTTGAGATAATTTATAATGATGATCAAGTTTACAAACAAATCTTACGTTTCCTTAAAATCTCCATCAATGAATAAATCAAATAGGTTTTAAAGTAATAATTATTTTATAATATTTTTTTGTATTATTTCACTAAGTTAATTTTATAAGGGGACTCGGAAATCGGCAGATTTGGAAATTACAAGTCCTTGAATTCAGGAATACACAATATGTGAGTTCAGGATTATTGCATGTCATAATTTGTAAAATATATATGGAAAAACACCGGAGGAGAGACAATGTTTTTTCTATATAATTTAAAAAAATACCCCTGAATATTTAAGCATACTGAAGGGAAAATAAGTTGGGTGTACAGATATTGTATGAGATATACAGAGTTTCATTAAAAGTATTTTTGTTTTATCTACATTGACCCCGTTCAAGAGAACATTAATTTTATCATATCAAAAATACCGTGCATGCTTTTTAAATTTAGAATCACGAGGACTTAATTACCGGGTGATAATTTAGATTGTGTATATACGATATGTATTAAATTTACAGTTCCATGATTTAAAAATAATAATGAATAATGTACTGTAAGAAGAAAGTTTTACATTGTATAATTAAGAAAAGTTGAAGCAGAATGTAGTTGTACCTAGTTACACAAAAATCTTCAAAACTCAGCCTGTTTTGTATTCATAACAAGAACTTAGAAGTACTTGAGTAATCATACATATATATATTTAATGAATTATCTATCTTCTTGTCCATTGGCTTTTTTTTTTTACAGGGAGAGAAGATTTTGTCCATGGGATTGTAGTTCTAGTACCCTTGCATACATGACTTGATTCTAACTACAGGCATTGAATATCGTAAAAGTCAGCTGAAATATATTTTCCCTTCATTTAAGATTATTTATTTACCATCCCACTAACGCAAAGTAAACAAGTGTTCATATCTCTGAAAGAAATAACTTTTTTCTCCATAGAAAAAATATATGATGGTACATAAGCTTATATGTATTTTGATGTGAAAATATGTGTCTATTTCAGTGACTTTACACTTTTTTTTAGGTGAACATCCTTTTCTAGAGTTCTATGTACTTATATATATATAATATGATTTATTTTACCTTGCTTTTGAAAGTATTTTTTTGTTAAAAAATATTTATTTTCTTTACTACATATGTACTACAGACTCTCTCTCTGAAGTTGACACTCAATTTCAAAAAAAATAAAAATAAATGAGAGACAAATAAATGTATGCGCAAGATTTTGGCTTTAAATATAACAAACATATATTAGTAGTAGTTGAAAGAAGCAACTCTGTTAGGGCAATAATATACACTTTATTACCCTAAATGAGCCTCTTATTTACCCCATTTTTTATATACGTATATCCCACCAAAAACCTTGATCCAACTGAATTGCTGCTACGTAGTATCCAAATCTACTTATTTATTTATCTAAACGCAGATATAATATACAAAGCTTTTCCTTAAAGGCTTATACTAATGATATCTTCAAATCTACTTTGAATGTACATATATATACAGAGTGTGCAAGCTATTTTTGGAATATATTTTTTTTTTCAAGCCCAATTTTTTCTCCAAAAAGTCATTACGTTGAAAAAATAAAACTAGATTCTGAAAGTTTAATAAATTTTGATATATTTTATTTAATAAATTACCTCCAGCCTCAATTTTAATCAGGGGCAAAAGTGCAAGCAAGCCTTAGCCTCACTTGGTACCTTGGAAAAATCCTTTACTTCCTTCTGGATCCGACTGATAAGTTCGTCTTTGGTGTTACAAGGGGTCTCTGTTAGATTCAGTTGGTTTGCTGTTCGATCATCCCAACACAAAATAAATCTATTGGATTAAGATCCGGTGAAATTGGAGGTCAAAAGTCTGGCAAGATGAAGTCCTCAAAAATTGGTATGAAGCCATTTGAGATATTTTTTTTTGAGGTGAGGGAGGAAACCAAGTCCTGCTGCCACATATAAGCTCTCCTATTAGCAAATAGGTCGATCCAGGGCTTTACCTTTTTCTCTAACATATACAAATATGCATCAGTGTTTATGCTGCGGTCTCGGGGGAACACGTGAGGAGGTATAACGTGGCTTGCAGATCTAACCATTCAACGCACCATGACATGTGCTCGGAACTGTTGTCTGCATGGCAACAGGTACATCTTTCGTCAAAATGCTAACCACCTGTTGTTTACGAGCGTCTCACTGAGTCCCGGAGTTCGAACAATTGATATGTTATCGCTCCCGTCACGGATTGCAAGGAAGGAACGGGTGTAGGTTTAAACAAACCATCTAACAAAAAATCAGATGCATAAGTGGCTGCGTGTTCAAAAGAGAGCGCGCAAAATTGGAGGCATAGATGTCTTACATACCCTGTATATTTATGCATATATATGTATACTGCTATAGATATGATATTTGAATGTTCATACTCGTAATGTACAGTTAAGTAGTAGAACACTTTATTTTTTTTCGAATAGTTTTATTGTTCAAAAAAGTCATGTGCTGTAATTTAAATTTATTTCTTTTAATATTTTATATATTTTACTACATTGGTATTCCTTATTGGAGATAAATATACCATTATTCGTTTTTACAATGATATAGGTAATAATAATACCTAATAACACCACGTACAATGTAATGAAGACAATACCAACATAAAAATGGATTACATAGAAATCACAAAATATAAAAGCTAATCTGTTGTTGTTTGGTTTTTCTACCTTTGCCATTTATACACATATAAAAAACAAATTGGTTTATAGAATATGATGAAGAGGGATAAAGCAATTTATATTTTGTTACATATGTATATTGTACGTACAACATATACCCCCATATCCATATAAATGGTTTTCCCTCCTATGAGTAACTATTACAAATACCAATACTATTAGTAATGATCTTCTATCAAAAAACTATTATCAATATTTTATTACTAAAGTAAAAATATCCATTCTTATTCCCAAAATATCAAAATAATGTATGTTTTTTTTTTGTTTTGTTTTTTCATATAAGTAATGAAACAACAGCAACTAAATGTAAATACTTTCAATCCATTGCGTTTGGTTACTTCAGATTAATGTTGGGGGATCCATGTTGTTATATCAAATTATCGAACCAATTCCATGAATTGAACAATTAATTAATTGTTCAAATTTATAAAAAGAGTAATAACTGAAATACTTCGAATTTTTGACGCGTCATTAAACCTCCCTTATTTTTTCTGGGGTGTTGTCCTTTTCAGAAATGAGATGGAAATATCCTACTAATATATTTTGTGTAGCATATTAATGCTCAAACTTCCAAGTAAATTTATAATCTATCATATACTGGGTGGGCCATTAAAATCTGAACACTTTACTAAATCAATAATTAACAAAGATAAAGTAATTAAAATTAATTCATATTCCGATTTATTAGAAATAAACAGTTAGTTACAAAACAAAATAAACTTGAGTTCTCAAACTACGTACAAGTCGAAAAAATGAAACTTGAACGTGATCGACGAATTTCTATTCGCTCACATGGAGCAGTTATGCGCCTTCATGACCCCCCTCTACGCCGTAAGCAAGTCGAAACATTCAAGAGGAAGAACGGCTGTGTCAAAAAGGCCAAATTGGACCGGGAGGAGTTTAAAAAAAGGCTCAAGTTAATTCCCTCAAGTCCATGAGGGGCAATATAAGAAATCTCGGACTTTCACAAAAAACTGTCCAGAGAGTTATACAAAAAAAGGGTGGAGAGAGCTTTGTGAGAGTGAAGAGGCCTCTTTTGACACCAGTAATGAAAAAAAAAACCATCTCCTCTGTTGCCAGACTATTTTGAGTTCTTTTGCACTCTGTTTTTGCACTTTTGACCCCACTACTGCCCTGATGCTAACCCTCTCTACAACACCTTTAGGGTATTTGTTGAGGGGAAAGCCTACAGTGCCCATCATCTAAACACCGAGGCTCTCAAAGTTGACGTCAGCCAGTACTGGGACGCCATGACAGAGGATTTTAATGGAGCACTCGGTAATTCTTAAATATATATACTTTTTTAATGCTACTTCATTAGTTACTAAGTTTTTAATAAACTCAGAAATTAATTAATGAGGTTTGAATAAAGGTTTTTTATGCGTTCCTATTATTTGTTCACATAAAGATGAGTATGAAAAAGATAGAAATGGGAGATGTCTTATGCTAAATAGAATATGACGTCTTTTTGATAATAATTTATTAACTATATTCATTTTTTCATTTATATTGGCTTAAAATATTGTAATAAAAATATTCTTCTAGTGATGAAGAGTCCCTATTTAATGATAAAAATGATTTTATTCGAGGTTTGCTCAGAAAGTAAGGTGACTTTTTAAGTTTCAAGTGCAAGGTACATTTGGTATGTTTTATTTTTTTTGAGTTAGTACACTTGCCACAAACATATACTTACTGTTTCAGCTATATAGTATGTTTAGTTTGTTTGTGAGAGGCATAATAGTTGGAATTACTTGCTTATTCTGTGATATTTTACTATTAAAAAATATGGATCAAAGAATTTGCACGAAATTTTATGTATAAAATGAAATTAAGTGCTTCAAAACACTTGAAAAGTTGACAACAGCATATGCTGAAACTGTTTAGAATAAAAACATATCTATAAGTGACAAAAACTCTCCCCAGATGGCCCGGAAGATGCCAATGACGAGCCATCAACAACAAATGAAAAAGTTAAAGCGGCGAAATTATTTATGAAAACCGTCAAATCGCTGAGGATATTAACATATCGGTTGCCTCCTACCATATTTTTTTAAAAACGTTTTGGGCATGAAACGAGTGTCAGAGAAGTTTGATCTGAAACTGGTTAGTTTTGATTTTACTTGTAAGCTATTTTTGGCCAAAAATAATTGCATAATTATACATCCGTCACCATATTCATCGGATTTGGCCCCATGTGACTTTTCTTGTTCACACAAACTAAAGTGATCAATGAAAGTACGGAGATTTGCAATGATTGAGGAGATAAAGACTGCATAGCTGAAAGAGCTTAAAGCTATAAAGAAAAGTGCTTATGGGAAGTACTTCGAGGATTGAAAAGGCGTTGGCACAAGTGTAATTAATTTAAGGGAGATTACTTAATATATATTGATGAATAAATCAATATTTTCCCATAAAAATACAAGGTAATTTTACTTTTTGAGTACAACTCGTACATATATATTGTATAAAACACAACACTAATATATTCTAATGAAGCATAATGATGTAAAATAACAACTGCAAAACTTGTTGCAATTGATGCTTTTGTGCTAAACATAACAATATTTCAAATTGCTTCTCAATGTGGAAATTTTTATATTTGTGTTTTATCAACTTCAAGCAAAATCTTGTCTCAAAGAAGAGTAGAAAAAATAATATATTGTGTATTAGGTTTTTGTAGCAATAACATTTTTATTTGTGAGAAATTATCCTTGGTCTCTTTTACAAAAAATAATTAAATTATATATTTATTTATGTATGTAATAACATGCTACACATAAACTTCATTACTGTAACAGACAGCTACTACATAGAAAAAAAACACACTTATTTACTTTTAATTATTATTCCTTAAGATTAAACAAATGTATGTGTGATTTTGAAAGATGATTATTTTTGTGTCAAAAACAAAACTACTCATTTATCATTTCTATATTATCAAGTAATAAAATTATAGTTTAATGATATTGAATCATATACAGAGTGGTCCATTAAATCCGAATACTTTGAATTTTATAACTTATTAATTAATCATAGAATTTCAACAAAATGAATGCAATGAATAGATGTCTGTTTGAGCTCTCTTTATTATTAAATTAGCCGCCCTGAATTTCAATATTAAACATGCAACAGTAAGGTGTAGTCAAGGGCTTTATATCAGGACTGTAGGGAGGCTATAAGTGTAAAACGGCTAATTCAGTACTAATTCAAAAGAGTCTTTCAACGGAGGAGATGGGTTTCTTACAATTTTGGTCTAAAAGTTGATCTCTCCACTACCACAGGGCCTTTTCCACTCACTTTTTGATACCTCTCTGGACAGGCTGATGTGAAACCTGGAGATCCCTTGCATGGGCTGTTTTCTTTCACTCATCTTGATCTATTTTGACCTTTTTGACAGGGCCCTACTTCCACTCAAAAGTTTCAGCCTTGCTGGCGGCTTAGACGGTAGTCCTGGAGACGCCCAACTACTTAGAGTGCGCGAATGAAAATACGTCGATCACGTTCAAGTGTCGTTTTCTTTACTTGTACGTAAGCTAGACAGTTCAAGTTTGTATTTAGTTACATCACGTTCAGGTTTTGTTTTCTTGACTTGTACGTAAAATAGAGGGCTCAGGTTTGTATTGATTTAGTAAAGTGTTCAGATTTCAAAAGACCACTTGGCACATGTAAAAGCTTACAAGTCTACATATATGGCACGTCAACATCTAATTTGTGGTCCATCAATCTGCTTACATAAATGTAAATATATATGACAAACATAACATTAATTAATAAAGTTTTGACTAAAGAATGAAGAAACTAAGAGAGAGCCTCAAAGAAAAGGTTTTCGTTTGTAATTTAGATAATATCAACTTGTTTATTTTTTTGTTTTGTTTTTGATACAAAAATTTATGTTCCTTGACAAATATTTGGTATGAAAGGGAAGAGAATGTTTATTTTTTTTAAAAGGAATGGAAAAACGGAAAGTGTTTCTTTTTTAGTTAAAGGGTTTGAGTGTTTTACAATGCCTAGAAATTGAGCCATGCCAAGTTTGGACACCATCAAAATGAACTTATGGGGGTGACTCCAATTATTAAGAAGTTGAAAAAAATGGTTCTAGAGCAATTGACCTAAAAAAAAATTTCCACACAAACATTTCACTAAAGTACCGTTTCGGGATATCTGGACTAAAAATAATATTAAACATATTGATATATGGAAGGGTATGCTGATTTAATAAAATTTAAAATGAAAATTTAATTAACAGGTATTTTTGAATGCTTTAATTATCAAATAAAGTAAATTATTGAGTGTTCCTTGGCAAAAAGATATTTATGATGAATGATAGTTATATAAACACAACACAATGGTATTTGGTTCAAATGTAGATAAATGATAAATTTCCATATTTGCTGAATTATCTTTTATCAAAAATGATTTTAATATTTTTTGTCTGTGTTCTTCCCCAAATGATGGGACACACAATATTTGTCGTACTTTGAAAATAGTTTAGAAATAAATTAAAAACTAAATAGAGTTATTTTTTATAATAGGTATAGTTTTCTTATTGATAAGAAAAAAAAAACTTTACTTCAAGAGAAACCCGGTTTTATTTCATATATAAACCATTCCATACAAAAACTGTGGGGACCCGGGATGTCAAATTATTCCGAAAGGATTTCTATTTTAAAGCGAGAACTTTCTGAGATTCCTAATCCCTTTTTACCTTAAGTTTTTCTTCTCGTGACACTTTCTTATCCACTCAAATCCTCCGTATTCACAGATGCATGAATTACAGTCGTCTTTGTTTATTATTTAATTTACTGAGATAACTACAACGTTAAAGATGAGAACTACATTCGAACCACATATTTCTGCCTTGTGTTTATATAATGATTATAAATGAAATAATTTGAAAAAAGAAGTTTTTTCTGGGAAAAATAACTTATTTTTTCACTTACATATATGACATATATTGTTGCACTTATATAAATTTCAACACCCCTGCGATAAGATGATCAAAAATTACATCCAAAAAGTGTTTAAAACATTTATTCAATCTTCCAACCTTTCCATACAAAAAAAGGCCAATAATCAATTAGTAGTTCTTCACAACTATATAATTATAATTAAATAAATATTGATAACTAATTATTCACTGTTTAGGAAGTCGTGTACAAAGTATATACCCAAATTTTTGGCTGTTTTTACTGTATACTGTAAATGTTGAAACAAAAATTTGGACAATTATCCATTTTTTGATTATTGTTTAAGATTGTTTTTTGTTAGTACATTACCACGGTACAAATGTATGTATATTATTGAGTTAAATCAAAATATATTCATCTAAACATGAAAATATGTTCCAGTAACTTGATTCACAACGGACTATTGAAAAGCTCAATTGAATTAAATCGTTTTATATTTATCAAATGTCAGATTAGGGTCATTATTTATGAGTTCACAATTTATAAAGGGCCTCTTTTTTAAGAAAATAGTAAAAAAACTATTTTTTATTTATTCACAATTTATTAAGATTTAATTACTTTGTCGAGAAACCTCCCCCCAAAAAAAAAAAAATATTCAAAAATTTAAATGTATTTTAATAAATGTTTAAAATAGAGAAAAACAAATATATTCATATGTAGTCAAAAATACATTGTACGAAATTAAATTACTGTGAATCAAAATATAATAAAATTTCATAATTTTTATTTATTTTTGTAATCACACATTGTAGTATTATATAAAAAAATATTAAAAAAATCAATTATTGTTGTTTATATTAAATTTAGAAAGTTAAAGGTCAATGTCAAAAATCTGCATTATATCTAACTTTCTTTCCTTCACGTCATATTTATAAGCAATAAAATATGAAGTATTACATATATTAGTTTGAAGCAACACAAAAAAAAAAAAGATCCCAAAAATCTTAAAAAAATTTCATCCAATGGAATGGTTAAATGACAAAAAATAAATTGTTGTGTAGCTAAATTTTTATACTTATAAAATTTGATTATTTATGGCACAGTTCCTAGATCTTGCTTTTGATTACAAAGGATGTGAGTTGAGAAGGGAGTATACACTAAAAAAACAACAACAAAAATAGGGGTTCACTGATTTAGGAATCTCAAAAAGTTATCACTTGTGAGTAGAATAAATTTTCCCAGGACCCCAGATTTTTTCTCCAGAAAAGCTTATACATGAAGTAAAAAGGTTTTTTCTCGTGCAGTAAACCTTTTTTTTCTCATCAATTAGAAGACTGAACATATTGTAAAAAAATGATTTTGTTTAGTTTGTAATATATTTTAAACATTTTTTAATGTACAATTAATGTTGGGCGTCCCTGTAATTGTGTAAGAAAATATAAAAATCACTTATGACGGATAAAATTCAGCAAATATTATATTTTTTCTTCCATAAGAAGTTATATATACATTTTTATAACAAACTGGAATGATACGTCAATTTATATTGTTTAATCCTATTTATATGTTTATAGTGGAACATTTGCTTCTACCTACAATTTGCATGATAACTTTGATTGTGAAGAAATATCTGTAGAACAAATAAAAAAATCTGACCATAATAAGGGTCGTTACCCAATATAATTCTTTTTCAGAAGATATGTAACTAGATGTGACTTTGAATAGGCAAAAAGTTATAAGGGAAAAAACAGTCGGTTTTGTTATGAAGCATCTGTCCAATGGTATCTTTTTTTTTTTTTTTTTTTGGCCTGGAAGAAATTTGTTGTATCAACAAATTTCAGTCATGTTTTGCTTTTTTCCTTCTTCTTCCAGCCTAGAATCTAGGCTATCATTGATCCTGATGGAAAGAGATCAACTGAGCCCTTTCACAGCATTCATTTATTAATTCAAGCCAATTTTCAAGTAGAAAAGGTGGCCTTAGTGACAACTTATATACTTTTTGAAAAATGAGCTGATTTGATATTAATATTCTATATAATGCAACATTTACACTTCTATTTGACAAAACCTCAATTAGAAAAATCCAAAAGAAAATGAATTGTAATTGATAATCACTCTTAGAATAATAAGAAAACTGCAAGAAAACTAGATAGAGAATAATGAAGATATATCTTCTAATTTCCGTTAAAGAAGAAGGAAAATAGCGTTAAAATAACTGATTTCATGCAACCAAGGAAAGTAACATTGGTTTAAATAAAACTCCCTTGTGATAAATTTCTTTTTGTAGTCCTCCTTTTATTGAGATTAAAATTTTGACTTGTGACATACTGCCTCATAGGGTTACCATATATCTTATAATATCATCTAATATATTATTCTTATAAATTTAGACAGTGGGAATCCCTTTTTTTGGATCAAAAAAAATAAAGAAGAAAGAACTACCTCTCTGTGGATTAAGAGTCCTCCTTTCCAATCAAATATTATGAAAACTATATCTTTTTTTATACTCATTCTTGCGGTTTTCAAACATATATCTAAACATACAAACCCAATGGCTTCATTTTACCTCTATATTATCTTACGTATATATTAAAATAAGTGGTCAATTTGAAAAGAGAAAAAAAAAAGGAAAAAAACAACAACTATTTATTCAACAAGTTAATTCATTCACAAAGAGAGTCCTTACTTTCTCTCTCTCTTCTCATATGTATGTATTTACATAAAAAACCTAACATGAAGTCATTTATACAAACTAAACTCTCCTTTAAAAAAACTCCCTCTTCTTTATATATATATATATATATGTACATAAAACACATTTTGAATAAGGACAATTTTCTTTTCTTTTTATATAATAGACTTCTTCATGCACCTGAAGGAAAAGAGTTTTCTTTCGAAGAAAAAAAAGGTATAGAAAAAAAAAATGAAAGTTAAAATAAACTTGTCTGAGGGAACATACATTATATAGTTTTTCTATTACTTCTCTTTTTCTAACATTTAAGGAAAAATAAAAAGTAGATATAAACTGTTGCATAATATTTTTCTTTTTGTTGATACACAACATTTATGCAAAAAAATAAATGAATTAATATTACGACAATATATCTATGGAATGTATTAACATAATGTTAATACATTTTGGAAGTATGTTATCTTAGACATTGATTTCTTTAGAAGGTCGGATGGGGTAAGGTTAGGCTAGGTGTAGGGATAGTTCCTTTGCATGTTGGTTCTGGATGAAGGCAATCAAAGAGTCTTTAATGGTATGAAATATTCTATTTGTTTAGATGAACGTAGCTCTAAACAAATTAATCTATCGGATTAAGATCAGGACTGTTTGAGACATGGAAAGGTGATTAATCGTGTTGACAGGCCCAGCATCACATTTGAGACCCCCCTTCCCCAATTTGAAATCTCCATGTTTATGTGGACAAAATCATTTTCACAGCAGACCGCCGTTCCTGCTTTAAAAATTATATCTTCTTTATATTTGGAGCGTCAGTCACCAAGATGCCCAAAACTTTGCTAAAGTTTGTTGATGAAACAACATTCCTTTTCGGAAAAGAAGAGACACCATAAGCAGCTGCATCATAACAAAATTGCTGGTGCATGCAAGCGCCAAATTCAACATAACTCCCTGTAATTGACCTGAAATTTTGTAATTAAAAAAAATGGCGGAGGAAATAAAAAGTAAAGAACACAATATTTGAGTATACAATGGAGGTAAGGACCATACAGCCTCTTTTTATATTGCAAATTTATTGATTTTTTGACCTTTTCTATATTTGTTTATAATAGTTGCTTTATGGACAACACTACAAAAACTCTGTTCCCCACAGAATTAGTAAACTTCTAATTCACCATTTTTAATTTAAATAATAATATTTGTGATTTTTGATTCATATATTTAAAATGTCCAACGTATTTATAGATTCAACTAGATGTGTTTTCAAACATTAATAAAGAGTGATAACTGCTTGAATAAGAACACACGCACTTTTTTTTTTTTAACCGTCATTAAAACTTTTATTTTTCAAAATATTATCATAAATATGTATGCATTCATATTAATAAGCATCATTGCTACTAAAATCATAATATTTATACGTTATATTCAGACTATAGTAAAATATTGATGTGTTGAGTCTGAAGATTAAATATGCAAACATTCGTCAATAGATATTGTTTTTAACTATAGAAACATTTTTTTTTTTGAAACAAAACAATCTTAAAAAAGAAAACAAAAAAAGTGAGTCGAGAAAAAAACCAAAAAAACAACAACAATAACTACCTCACCTTTAATACATAATAATCATAAAAAATAATAGCATCTGACAAATTAGTAAATAAATATCTAATTTAAAATACAATCACAACACGCATGATAGAAAGTGAAATTCATTAAGATCAGAGTAGGCTATATTTTTGTGAATTTTAATTTTTTCAGAATTGGACCTTGCAATCATGTTTTGCCATTTGCAATGGATTTCGATCCAATTCTGAGCGTTAAATTCATAAATGTTTTCCTCTTGGATGGGCCCTCTCCCTAGGTACTGAGTGAGTTGTTCAGCCATTATAAACCATATTCCTTCTAGTCACAAAATACATGGGCGAGCGTTTTATTTTTGTTGCAATCTTTGTAAAGCGTGTCTCTTTCTATGTAATACGCTCCAAAGGCGACCCGGTATCTCAGGTAGGACTGCATAAAAGTGAGATATGGATCGAATAATGACCTCACATTTTGTTTCTGGATCGTTGTCTTTTTCTCTCTCCCTCCTTAATTGCTTTATTATTAATATTTAGTGCTACTCTTAGGTGAAATGTTTCTTTGGTTGGCTTGAAGACCCTTAGGTGGGAATTGCATAGCATACTCACGATCAGATGGTTGATTATATCCTTGGTAATTACATCATTTATGGTGTTAACAACCAGCTCCTCTCTGATCCTATTAGGAAGACCTATTTTTACCTCTGGGTTTCCAACTAGAGGGCCATTCGCACCCAGTGACCTCAAATACACCTTGAGGATGTCGTTGAAAGGTACACACACTAATATAATGAATTTGACCAACTAGTAAGTTTTTTGAATGTTCATTACTTGCAATCACTCTTTTTCGAAAACCTTTTCGAATTTCATTGACTGCATTGTGCAAAAATGTTGAAATTTTATATATTAATTTTGAGACTTTGTTCATATTTAAAATATATTAAAATTGTACATTTACTTGAACTTTGTCTTGAATCTATGTTTTTTATATGTCTATATATATCATTATAATACTTCCTACACAAACAGAAATATATAAGTATTGATTTGAGTCTATAATGGAATGGTGGTTCGTCTCTGCTTCAGGTTCAAAATTTTACTCTGTCTTTAAAGTGAATCCATAGCTTCACTAATACTTTGATAACTTATATTATTCAATGTTGCTGGTTATACCAGTACAATTGTGTTAACGAGATATTGACAATCTTAAGCGGATAAATTGATATTAGAACAGAAAACGTTTATGTAGTGAAGAAAATTACTATCGGAAAGTGGCTGACAATACTGAAATATTGGTTGTATCGTGCCTTAAAATTTTCGAACATTTTTTGGGCATGAGTAGAATGATCTTTGATCGTGAGAGATTTAATGGCCAAAAACAACATCACAATCATGCCTCAGCTACCATATTCACCGGATTGGGCCCCATGTGACTTTTTCTTGAACCCAAAACTGAAGAGACCTATGAAAAGGCGGAGATATGGAACGATTGATGAGATAAAAACTGCATTGTAGGAAGAGCTCAATTTCCTTGAGGATTGGAAAAAGTGTTTGCAGAAGTTTAATTGTATCTGAAGAGGACAACATGAACATTCAAAATAAATGAATATTTTCTCCACTTTAATTTTTAAAAACACTTTTACATATTTAAAACAGATACCATTTAGAGCCTCCTAATAGAGTTTTTTAATCAACTTTGATACCAATTTTGTATGAATGTAGAGAGTCAAGACATAAAATAAAATATTATGTTTTGAACACTATGATACGAAGAAGGGGTTAAAGAAGCAGAAGAAGAAGACTTTTTCTAATAATAGTTCTAGCACTCAATTACTCAACAGCTTGCTCTATTAAAGTATGTAAGTATACATATATTTTGTAACATCTTTAGGAATGAAAGTTCACATATGTACATTGAAGAAAAGGAGACAAACTGATACAAGGAACAACAATAACTATAGATGATAGTAATATGAGTACTGTATTACTTTGTGTTTGCCTT
This sequence comes from Lepeophtheirus salmonis, assembly GCF_016086655.4. NCBI lineage: Eukaryota > Metazoa > Arthropoda > Copepoda > Siphonostomatoida > Caligidae > Lepeophtheirus > Lepeophtheirus salmonis. The sequence continues at coordinate 57,339,332 of NC_052136.2, forward strand.
TTTGGAGGATTGTACTTGAACAAACAAATGTAGAGTGGATACGCAGATATTTTCCCTCTTGGTCTCCTTCAAAATAACAATGATACTAACGACAGTTGTAGACATATCAAGACAAGCGAAACTTATACATATAATGAAAAATCCAATCAAGCAAAAACATATCATATTTCTAATCAAATAAGGAAATTATATGAAATAGGCCAAAAAGAATATTTTGTTCGCATCCATACATAAATATAAAAAGATGTTATGTAAGGTCTGGGTTCCTTCCTTCCTTGGTGGCCGCCTTTGCTCCTTGAAGAGAAAGAAAGAAAGGGAGAGAGATAAAACAAAGTATATCAAAGAACATATTATTATATAATTCTACCTTATACTTATACAGTTACTATTATATAGTTATCTAAATTTCTCTCTCATTGTTCTTTTCCCCCCTTTAAATCTGTTTGTTCCAGTGAGTTGATGAAGAAAATGATAGCTTAAGGAAAGTTTTTAATCATATATATATAAATATATAATAATACATATCTAAAAAAAGTTAAAAAATACACATATATCTAGTGCGTCAACGTGAAAACAATCTTGAACAATAATCAAAACAAAAAGAAAATCCCAATTAATTTTTTTACTTGATTTACCCATACATATCGGCCAATGTTTTATAGACATATTTGAGATAATTGTAGGCCTTGTCGTCTAATTTATAAGATGAGTAGAAATATTCAAGACTTTTGGCTAGAGTTTAAAGCAAATACTTGATTTAAAAGACTTTGATTCTTCCTGGTATGGTCATTTAAATAAAATCTAGCTATTTTTCATTGCTATAGTTGGGGAAAAAGTAATTTCATATTTCCCGCCTCTTTATATAACTAAGTATATCTTGCTCATTATGGGTCACATCGGATCATACGATAAAATGTTGTAAAGGTGTTTATCTATACAACTATTAACAGTATTGGGCTTGACCTGTTCAGTCCTGAGTTATTGTGCGTCGAATATTGAGGTCTTGAAGGAAGAAATTTGCAATATCTTACATTTTTACCAACCAAAGTGGGAAAACGTCTAGAATGCGACGAAGAAAATTTGTAATGTATACGGAGCTAATACCCTTTCAGTTGGTGATGCACAACAGTGGTTCAAGCAAAAATTTTCACCGCTCAATTTTGCCCTCTACTTTGAAGAGCTCGACATTAAAAGCTGGCGATCGAACCGATTGCTGAATAGAAGACAACAAGATATCCTCAAGACAACCAAAAGGACGCACACAACTTTGATGATGAGCCAGAAGCTCCGGGAACTCGGACGGAAAGTTATTTTACACACTCCCTAGAGTCCTACATAGTTTTACTGTGCCCTACACGCTGGGGGATACAAATTTGGTCTATATAAAAGCCTGTGAAAATTGGTTGTCCGCGTTTTTTTGGTAATTGGGACAAGGGTTTCCAAGACTAGGGAATTGTGAAGTTAGATTCTCGTTGGCCAAAAGTTATCAAACAGAACGGTGCAAACACGGGTTAAATTTTATGACTTAAACACTTCTTATCAATTATTGAAATAAAGAGGAAAATACGAAATTTCTTTTTCCCCAACATTAACAATCAAATATGGCTATTTCAAGTGCAATTTAGGCACCTCCAAAGAAATGTCAAAAGTTGACCAAAATTCGTGGAAGAATACAATTGTAATCCTTATCCAATTTTGAGAAAAATAATTTTAGGTGTCTTATTTGTTGATGAATCAAATCAGTACTTTTAATCACTTTTAATCAATTTTTTAAAAAAATATGAAAGAATTGATTTTTCTTATTTTTGACTTGATATTATCGAGTATAAAGATTAGAAGTATTTAAAGCATACAAAAGTAAATTTCATCCTTTATTTCAATCACAATTACAATCGTCCACACAGAAACGTTTTTAATACGATTATGTACTTTTTTTTGGGTTTCAACCAGTTTCACACTCACACGAGGAATAAATCTACTTTATCAGAGCTGTTTGATAATGTTGATGAAATAATATATATATAATGGGAATCATATTTAATAATGAAAATGATTATCCTTTTAGGGATGTAAAAAAAATCAAAAATCGACATGGTCACCTTGATAACTTAAAAAATATTTTGAAGTAGAGTAACTTAACAGTCGCAAAGTTTTATTAGATCAGCTTCACGCAACTGTCACAAAATGGGAGAGGGAGAAAGGAAATAAACAAGGACCTTGGCAAGAATGACTCCGATGTGGATCCTGAATTCTACTTTTTAAATCCAAATTATGAAAATTACTTTTTTTTAAATACGCATGGTTAAGATTTTATAAATAGTCTTGAAATTGGTTATATAAGTTTTCCTTTGTGTTTAAACATGAGCATATATGTTTATAATTAGCGAAATAAAAGTTTTTGGCATTTTTGGCTTTATTTTTGAAAATAAAATTAACATACTTAAGATTATTCGATTTAGATGGTTCTAAACGGATTTCTGTCTGATCTACAGTTTCTGGGCAATGCAATGAGTGCTTAGATGCCGGTCGATATTTTCGAGTTCCATATTACCAGAACATAATCGTTGTGGGGACATTGCATTTGGATTTTCTTGAAAAAATCAATGCATTTTATACTGTATTGGGTACATAAACAGCACAATTTTATTGGGTAGCTTGCGCCGCCATTTCATCTTCGTTCTAGTGATACTGAAAAACATATCGAATGTTCTCTTTTTTACTTCCATTTTGGAACGATGTAAGACGTTACTGGATGCACTTAACACAAAAGTGTAAATGAGCTTTTTTTTAAGTGTACTCTTAACCTTTAAACATAGATTTTTTTAATACAATGTCTTTATCATGAGATGCAGCTCACTAGAAACATCTAGTGAGAAACGCTCAGAGCTTTTTACTTAATTTAATATTTCATAATCCTTTATCTTAGTGTTTAATCTTTGTTTTAATTTGGCATTGTAGAATTAATTAAACTTTTCTGGTTTGAATGGTTTTTTCGTGGAAAACTGCATGCAAATAGATGTGGAGGGGGACCTTGACCTTTGTTACAAATGCTATAGAATACAATAGTATGAGCAACAACAAACAAAAAAGAATTGAACTTCTATCGTATACAAAAATATATCTTAATTGATATGATTATTAGAATCTTCCTTAAGGTTATGTGGGGTCGAAATGATGTATTTAATATTCCATTTATAACTCTTCTGTTTCGAAAATTATAAAAATTTCTTTTAAATACTTAAATGCAGACTAAACTATGGGCCAATAAAACCGTATAAGTAAGTTTCACTAAATTAAACAATTGATTGGATCTTTTTTTGCAGTAATATTTGATTTTAAAAATTATATGAAAATCAAAATTCCTATAACTCAAAGAAATAAATTATATTGAAAGTGTTATTACATTATTCAATAAATTAAATTATGAAGTTTTAGGAGATATCAGGAATTTATACATAGCCCAGTCTTCAATATACAGGGTCGATTTTTTCAAGTCATTCACATTTTATTATCTTTAATTTTTCAAGAGTTAAACTTAAACGAGAGGTTTTGTGAGGACATTTGGTAAACAAAATCATCTGAAAATAGCATTTGGCACAACTTTTTTTTCAATATGTGAACTCGTAACTCTAAAAAATTTCTCAAGAATAGGCCTAAATTCCTTGAAGACCTCGACTATAAAGTCAGACTCGAGCTTGGTCCACTCCTGCCTGATGGAAGCCTCTGAAGACTGGATACTTGTGAGGAGGAGCCCACACCCTAGAAAGCGTCTAGAACGAGTAGTATGAGGTGTTTGTGTCTCAAGAGGAGGATGGCTAAATGTTAAAGGTCTAAAAGTCCAAAAATTTGTCACTCAGGAAGGCGAGGCTCTTAGCGGTGCGATGACACGGAGCTCAGTCTTGAGTGAAACAAACTTGTCCCCGATATTTTTCTCTGGCCCAAAGTAACACTTTCCGATCCAGAAGTTTGATGTAAGTATCTGAAATGAGCCACTCCTTCATCTTCACAAAAATAGGAAGGTAGACTCCATAACCCCCAAAACCTAGGTTCTGTTTTTTTTTTTTTTTTGTCTTGTTTATGTTTGTTATTTTTCTGAAGACATGTCTGACTGAAGTTGATACATAGTCTGAATGTTTGGCTTGATGTAGCGGCTATTTTGCTTTTTCCTAGTGGCATCAACTGTAAAAAAAAATTTAATTAGAAAAAAAGAAACTATGTCTAAGTTTTTGTTGGCCTCGCGAAAATTAGGAATCTTGTATGGTCCTTCCAACTTTCACAGCTTGCTCTGTTCAGAGATAAGATGTACTCTTCCGTGATTTAGTATAAATTTATGCCGGATTGAAAATAATAAAATGGGTACCACTAAATAGGATCAAGTCATGTAGCTCAAAAATTGTTTTAAGTCCTTCACTCTTTCTAATCTACTTCCTCCGCTTAATACATACACATCCATCCAGATTTACTTGTTAAATTGGATTGGGATTTTTTTTCCTCAATATGAAATAAAACACATAAAAATCTTCATTTTTTTAAAATGAAGTATAGTTTTTGTTTTTTCATGGACTTCTACGAAATACGAAATAGTAAAAATTAGTATAAAAATGTAAATAAGTGTCTTTAGATGAATATAAACTATTTTTAAAAGATGCCAATTTTTAGTTATCATAAAAAAGTCTGATAAACCTGTTAAATGTGAGTACTTGACTTCTTTTTTTCATTAATTGAAATTTTCTATATTATTTTACAACTAAAATAAATGCTGCCAATAAGAAATTGATAGCTAAGTTTTGTAATTCTAACATGGGAACATGAAATATTTTAAAAGTTCCCCCATTTTCTTGAAAAAAACCTCCAAATGCTAAATACTCAAATTATACCTACCGTACTATACGATTTCATATAATTTAATCAACTACTGCTATTTTCCTTTGGTATTAAACCGATCCCTATACAACAGTTGATGAATTCAGTTTTTTAAGAGCGATTGTACAGGGTTATTTTGTTCAATAAAATCACCTACATCCTCGACTACGATCACTTTACGAGGCCGAAAGCATGAAAATGCCTTTTCCTCTTTTTCCCTTGGTAAATCCTGGCATTTCTTCCTGATCCGAATTATAAGTTCGTCTTTGATGATGCAGTTGATTTGTTATTCAATTTTACACCTAAAAAAAAAATGCATCAGATTCAGATCTGGCAAGAGTGGAGGTCCAAAAGCCGACGATATGAAATCTTTAAAATTGTTTTGGAGCAATTTGTTTATTTAGGAGGTGTAGCAGGGAAACGAGTCCTTCTCATTGGTCTGTAGCACGTCCAGGTTTTTCACTTGCGGTGCAGATTCCATGGAGGGCTTTGTGCCTTTTTTAAGTATTTGGAACAACGAATTCGTCTATTGATTCCATATTTGTCCAAGCTATCTATCAAAAAAAAATCTGCAGCCTAAGTGTCCATATTTTTCCAAGAGCGTACGCTAAAGTGGCAACGTAAATAGCTTGCACACCTGGAATCGGAAATTTCTTATGTAAAATTGTCATTTTGTTTAACTTTTTGAGTACCGATGTGACCTGAGCGCTCATTTAAGTTTAATCATTAACTTTACCTCTATTCCGTATGAAATAAAATTTAATTTATTTATGACCTTTTCTAGTTAAGCAAAAAATTAACTCAAATTGCTCTGCATTACACCAATAAAAAAATTATTCATTCTCTTTCAAAGATTCTTGAGCTGAACATTTCATATCTTTGCTGATTTGTTTCTGTTTTTAATTAATAATTTTTTTAATTAACAGTCTTAATTTTTTTGTGTATCACTCAATATCCACAGTAAGACTAGATTTATAAATACGATATAACAGAGTAAGTTTACATTATCTATAGCCTTAACGAAACCCTCTTATCCAACAAAAGTTTTTTTATTTTTTGCAAAATATATGTTCCATCAATATTTTAACGCTTCAATGCATAGTATCCCATATTTGAGGCATACCTAATTTTTGAAAATTACTTGATTTTTTCATAAAAATATCAATATAAAAACTATGAAATCATTAGAAATGAGCCTTCTAATTTTTATTTTATTTGAATTTATTTTTCCTCACATAGGTGATCAATTATGAAGTTAATAAAATTTAACAAAATTAAATTTTTTTCAATCATAAATTTAAATTGAAGGATTAAAGAGAAAAAAAATAGATTAATAATAAATAAATTTTGATTATTCTTTCTGTGCCTAGTTCCCAAACAGTTGCTAACTATTTCACAAACTACAAATAACTCCAATTTTTAAATAACCATAATTTTACATTAATCATGTGAAATTAGTGACAGTCCTTCATAATTTATAAAAAAAAACATTCTTCGGATAATTTCGGCTGAGGTAAAAGTAAAATATATTTATAAAATATTTTATTTGATCTTATTTTTTAATTTCGTACTTCTTACATTATTAATTATTTTTTTCAGTACTGATATAAAAAGTTTTTTTCCTAATTTTCTTACTCTTTTCAAGTCCTTTTAATGTACTTAAATAATGAGTAAGTCTGTCAGTTGTTCGTACTAAAACATTAATTTTAAATCAAATAGAGGTTCATTTCATAAACTTCTTTATTTGATTTATAATTGGACTTTTTTATTTATTTTTTCAACCTTCTTTCTGTAACTTTATTATACGTATAGTATAACCTCTAATAATAATAACAAACTAATTTTTCTTCATTGTACAGAACTTTCAAATATTTATAGATTTACTTTTCTGTATTATTTTCAATAGATTTCAAGTAAAGAAAGGCAACAGTGTATATAAAAAGCTGATTTGTATGGATATTATTCGAATACGTACATTTGTAAAAATATAAATAAAATTGGACCTTTTAATTTAACAAATTTTTTTACTGTATAATGAAACTAAGGCATCTTTTTTCTCAAAAAACATTATATCTCATTAAATATATATTTATTTAAGTCATTTAAACATTTATTTTTGACAATTATTCATGGCTTAACATATAATTTGATTTATAAATCATTGTAGTATGTTTGAGGATACCTTTTTTTAAACATAAGGTAATTTTAGATTAACTAGCCAAAGTTCTCGATTATTGCAGTCATTTTGTAAGATTTTTCGCACTTAATTTACTTTTTTAAGCTAAACAATCAATGTTGTGCTATACAATTTTAAATGATTTGGATGATACTATAGTGTCAAAAAGTAAAATACTTGATTAAACGAACTGAAGGAGAAATATATTTTTAATATAAAAATAATAATCACAATAACAACTGCTCATGTGAGCAAAATATTTAATCATACGATCTCTTGAGGTCAGTATATCTGAGTTAAAGTGGAATTCTTGGGCCACTTATGATTAGTGGACTTTGACTATTTTTGGCATCTGAAAGATAAGCAACAAAAAAGAATAATCTGATAAAAAATGAGACTAATTGTTTCTCCTCCTTCTTTACCGTTATTTAATAATTGGATTGGATGTCCATATAATAATTTATACGATTAAATTTGTATATTTCATTTATTTCCAAAGATAAAATTCTTTTTTTAAAAATAAAGAATTGAAATAAACAATTTTGTTCTAAAAAATGTAACATTAAAGGTTTTAACCCCTTAATCATTTAAACCCTAAATGTGGTGAGGGTTGAAAGATCTTTTACTCTTAGGAAATATTTTAAATCCTTTTTAAACATGAACTTGCAGTTTGACAGGAATGGAACTGAAAAGCTAATATACTTCTTATTGATTTTTAAAAAATATTTCTATCTTGAGTTTGAACAATAATGCCAACTATTTGCTAGAATGTATTGTTCACAACATTAATTCTAAGAAAGATTTTTTCATTTCAAAGTAATCAAAACTTCATTTTTTGTTACCCCATGTGTTATGTTAAATATAATTTTGATATGCTTCAGTTGACGTTTTTGATTAACAATCAAGCTGGGAGATCAAAGTGGGTAATGATAAAGAAATTATAGTAAATTATCTCTGTCCATTGCATCATTGGTTGTCATGTACACCTAAAAATGAGCTCTAGAAGATTTTCTGTCAAATAAACGGTTTTACAAGTTTGAAACAGAGATCCTGTGGAATATATTTTAGATGTATTAGATATCTCATACATTAATAACAATTTCATTGATTACCTCCTAAAAAATAAATTGTTTGTTTTACTGTTTTGAGTCGATTGATGAAAACGATAAAATTTAAAACTTTCCTTAAACTCCCTCAAGTATAACGATGCAAATTTATAATATATATTTGCAAATCTTTTTCATTTCAATATATACTTTTAACATACTATTCTTGAACTCATTATTTGTACAAAATTATCAAATAATGTGCACATTCTTGTTTACATAAAAGTCCTGGGATTAAAAAAATGATTTTTTATTAATAAATAATTGAATACTTTTATATATAATTATATACAAATTTTAATGAAATTTTTTTCCATAAATGTATATCTTACAGGTATCAATTTTCATTAAATAAATATCATTTCAACTTTTGGATTTCGTTAACAAAATAAAGATATAGAGAGACTAGATATGTAAATTAATAATAACATATTAATATCTTTCTATGCAACGTGATATTGTTTTTATGCTGAATCATATCATTAACAATCAAACTATCTAATTATCTGTTGGGGTTTTTTCGAATATTCTCATAGTACTTCATTGTTTTAGCTCTTTCTAATGGAGTTTTTGTATTGGAAAAATAGGTAGTTTTGTATTACAATCTTTAGAGGAATGAAAAATTGAATATGCCCATAGGACCTAATAACTAAAAAACCTCTTACAAAATTACGAGTGTATTTTTACGTATAATTTCAAAAATATTCACAGGTTGTTAAAATTTATTTGAGTTTGATAAAATTATATAAAAAACTAATTATATTTTTAAATTTGCTTTTTCTAAAACAGAACAATAAATTATCATGAAATTGTAAAAAATAACAATGAATCTCGAGATGTTTTTGTAAAAATAAATCAAATTAATTTTTCTGCTTAACTACTCCATGAAACGTCTCTAGATAGTTATCAAAACCTATAGTAAGGAAATTTAACTTTTAAAGAGAAATTTTTCTGGGCAAACTAAAATAAATTTTGTACAATTGTGCAAATTTAATATTTTTGTGTTTGTTACCGTATGATAGCTACATCACTAAGTATTTTTCATCAACCTTTGAATTTTTATTCATAGGTATATTATATAAATATCTATCATTGTAGTGTGACAATAATTTTAATAAATATAATCCTTCCATTACTCATTAAGTTGACACTTCAAAAAATCCTCACTGCTTTAGTTTTGATAGATTTTTTTACAAAAGTGAGGTTTGATTTACAAAAAATCATTCATAATTGTATTTATTTATATATATTGGCTGTATCTTCAAAGATGATAATATTGAAAACCAAAAGAATTCTTGTGCTGGAAATACTGGGGCGCCAGAAACCCCTAACCAAGATTTACAATGATCTTAAGATCAACCAGACGGCCGTGTAAGTATTAACAAGAGATTTGAAACCCAAGAAACAGTCGCCCGAAAGTATGGACAAGGTCAGAAAGTTACAGTAAATACAAAGTCAATGTTTCTTGGCCAAGATGATTCATGTGAGGCGATATAACCCTCATAAGTATCATTAAAGATGATTTGGGAGCAAAATCAAGAGCAAAGAGGAAGGCACATTTTATTAAAACGACCACAAAGGACAAGAGGTTGTCTACAGCCAAGCTTTTTTTAATGTGTCCAAGAAGATCTAGCTTCCTGGCTCCATCGATCTTACCCCTTTGGATTATTCTATCTATCCATGCAAAGGTCGAGGGAGTTACCTACAACAAGCGTCTCGGGTCTGTGAGATCTTTGGGGTATGTCATCAAGACTGCATGGGCTGACTTGTTCCCAAAAGGATTGTGATTCCTTCAGGAATGGGGTGGAGGCTGTCATTGAGGCTAAAGGAGGCCATATTATAATGTTAATTTAAATCATAATTCAAAGGAAATAAACTTATTTTTTAAGGACTGTCTTTACGAACTAGTTTTTATTAAAGTTTGAAAAATAATACTCAGTGTAAACGTCAATATGGCGCATGGGGTATACAAATGTCTTATAGAGCTCCTTGCCCGCTACATAGGACTTGGAAGGCCCTTGTAGTATATCAGGAGGATCTTTCTGCCGAGGGAAATAAAGCAGTTACCTTCCCATACACGGAATTGAAATAAAATGGTTTTAAGAAAATTAAATGTTGTGGTTTAAAAAAAAGGTATTTCCAATATTACAACTTTATAATTTAAAAAAAGTGCATTTACTTATATATAAATATGCCCCCCTTACACACAATTCCTTTTCATGTGCTTATCACATTAAACTAATATCAATTTAATGCTTTTTTAAAAGACTCTTTTAATAATATATTTTTTCAACACTAAAAAAGGATTACAAAGTAACACATCTTGGGTTAAGTGTCATAAAATTCTCATATTGACTTTTTTTCGTGAATTTTTAATTAAACAAACTTACATATTTTTAATCATCCTCCTTTATAATTCAATTTCTCCCACTCTCTTTCTTAATTGTTTTCTAAATAACATCTTTGTTTGAAAATAAGTTAATGATGTGTTGAAGAGGAAAAATAACAAAAAACAAAAGACGTATAATGACTCATTCCTTTCTTTTATTTCATTATTGTGTGTTCTTTTAAGAAATGACAGAGTCATTTGAAGTAAAATTATGGTTACAATGAGGAGGGGAGAGGGCTGACAAGCATATCTTATTTTTTATTAGAAGCCCTTTTCATTCTGTTGATACATAACATAACTCTGAGGAAAAGGTTTATTACTCTATCTGATTTTTATTTCATAAATGTTTTAGAAAAAGAAAAAGGATTTTGTGAAGTTCTTTTTGTCCATTCTCTACACCCTTTTGTATACTCCATATTGCGACACTGCATTGGGGGTTTGAAAAGCTTCCGACCTAACAAAAACATTATTTCTGAATTTATAATTTTCATTTTAGTGACCTTGTACAGACTTTTCCCAGAGATACTCCCATCTCTGTAAATCCTCTAAATAGTACTCTGGATTTTGCCCATTTTCACAAAAGCAATCACATCAACTCACTAAGCGAATTTTAGATCAGATCTGCGTGTTTTAAATATCTGAAACTTTGGTGTGCAACTGTCAAAAAATTCTAGATAAGTGTGACTAACTTTTGTTGTGCAGTTCTGGTATCTTCATGTTGAGGTCGGAAACTTTTCAGACCATTAAGCTATTCTAAACATATTTGTATTTTTATCAAACTTGGGTTGTTAGTATGATCCAGTATGATAACATCACGCAAAATTGCTGTTTTGTACAATTTAAAGGATGATCTGTTCAAAAGTACTAAATTTCATTTAAGGTAACTTATTTACTTTAAAACATAAGAGCAACGTTTTAACTTCATACGTGAACCTTTTTAGGGATGTGGATGGAAGTTCTCAAAAAAAACAAAAACATTTAAGTTATACTTATTTTAGCAATTTGCAACTTTTGATATGCTTACATATGTAATATTGTGTCTTTTGGTTTCTTTGATATTATATAATCTATATTAGAAGCTTTCTCGTAGTATCCACAAAAATAAACTCATCACAAAAAATATATATAAAAATAAGTTTATTAATTAATATTTTTGCTTTGTATAAATTTGTTCATTAAAATGTTCAAAGATCCTTGTTTTATAGATAAAACAAAATGTACATGGGATATAAATAATTTTAATGGAATGATATGTAATAAACACATATTTATTTTGAAATATATGTACAGCCAAAATATTTCTCAAAATGTAACAATATTGAGAAAATGAGTTTCAATTTTTTCTCATTGAAAGTTGTTACCTTCTCTCCTTTACTTTCAATTGGAATAGTTCATAGCAATACATTTTTGTAGATATTTAATTAGTTTATTTTAATGTGTAATTTTTTTTCTTATTTAGTAAAATAATTTCTTTCACATTCATTAACCGTCATACTTCATCATTATTTGGTTGAAGCAATGCACAATATATTTCTAAGGATATTTAAATTGTATGATCTTCAATCTTTAACAATTGCCCTTTCTAAAAGGTCTGTGAACGCTTTTTTGTTTATCTCATTAAGGATAAAAGTTATTTATTTGATCCAATTTGTTTCATTTCCCTGTCCAAAATCTAGGATGTATGTTTTTACATCATTAAAAAATCTCAATCCTATTTACTACGATGTTTGACATCTCTAAAAAATTCCAAAATAACTGTAAAGCCTTCATTGAGATATTTTTCAACAATGTCTAACTCGTCTGTCAATATTGTAACTTTTCTATCACATGAATTTCTTTCCTCAAATTTATTTTTTGTAAAACCTTTTTTTACAGAAGTTTCACTAAAATGCTATAACTTAATCAAAATGTGTGATTAGTGAAATTAATGAAGTGAATTAACCCTTTATCAACAATATTTGAAATATGTGACATCGTTTTAAATTGTATATAAAATTTGCATAATTTATATGATATAATTTTATTTTACAATTTCAAGGTACTCTATATAGTCTATTATTTCTTGCTTCTCACTTTCAAAGACTTTTGTTTTAATTATATTATTGTAAATTTATAGGAACATATTTGAATTATATTTCAAATTCATATTAACCCTATTAAAATTTATAGGAACATATTTGAATTATATTTCAAATTCATATTTACCCTATTAAAATTTATAAATTTGATTAAAATTTCTAGCCATAAATATATGTTCTCAGCTAGGCCTAAGCATTTCAGTACATGAAGCTCACGAATTTTTTCACTTCTGAAAATAAAAGATCCAAATATTTTGCAAAAAAAAATTTACAAATAACTATCGTTCTCAACTATACAAAAATTAACGTAGCAAAAAATAATCAAAAACTCTTTATTTATTGCTTTTTGGATTAAAATATGTCCTCAAAAAAATGACACAATTTTGACAAATTTAGTTTGAGAAAATCTCTAGAATTTGCTAATTTATGGGATATTTTCTCTTCGAAAACAAAAAATATCTTTTTTATACCAAGGTATCCAACTTAAGTTTTATTTTCTGTCTTGATTGTTATTACAACTTATAATTATAAATTATAATAATATCAATAAGACTAACAATATAAGATAACATTTTGTAAGAAAAAAGAGCACTATTTTCTTTCAATTTTTAATTATTTTGATTGCCCATAACATTCAAGTTAATGATGCATATAAAAATCCAAATATGTATGTCAGAAATTTACTTATAGATAGATGCATTACATACGTATTCTTTTTGATTACAAAGAAACAAATACCTTCATAAATCATTATCAAATAAAATAATGTCTTTTCACGGAATACTTTTCTTTGTTGCTAGATTTGTTTTGTTATTTGATATGTATTGGTAATAAATTTATTCATATCTATAGTATATAAGTTGATATCAATATGTTATCATATTTGTATTCCCACATTTAGTTGTAGATTTAATGGTCTTATATTTCAAAAAATTTACAAAGTATTTTTATGGGATTATGATTTGTCATTATTAGTAAATTGATAAAATATTTACAAATGTAAACATATATAAATCTCTTTCTATATAAAAAGAAAGTTTATTTCCTGATACGCCAAATATAATACAAAAGTATTTGGACTCGAACAAGTTTCCTTGAGAAGTTTTTTATCCTTTTTACATATATACTACTATTTCTAAAAAGGCAAATTAATTTTATTTTGAATGTGTTAAAATCCTAATATTATTCCCATTCTCCAAGAACTAAACTACCTAACTACAAAATAACTTTGATTTTAGACATTGTGTATGCCTACTGCAAGAACCATTGAGCTTATTTGTTGACTTTTTTGTAATGCTGCAAAATTCGAGATATAATGTCTTTTTTATTTTCTTCATTAAAAATAGTTATATTGCATTGTATATGCTATTAGATGAAAGCGACTAAATTTTTCTTTGAATATGAAAACCTTTGTATTTTAGAGGAGTTAAGAATAATTTATTTGAACAGAAAATAAATTATTCATGAATAAAATATCGAAAAAACTTAAAAAAACCTACATAAATTCTATTTTATATATTTTTTTATAACGATGTATCGAACCTAAGGTACTGCCCTAGGCCTAACTCACATCTATAATAAGAAGACACCAATAAATATTTAAATGACAATGCCCACTGTCTACTAAAATTTATGATCACTTGCGTGGCAAATATGTTAGATCATAACAAAGTGTTTGAGAATATTTCTAGTTATAAAGAAGTATTTACAGAAGTTGAGAAATTTAAATTAATGGAAACTTAGACAATATTCAAAGCTCTCGTACATGTGAGGCTCAGAATGAACTGAGACAAGCATTGGTTCTTACCCCTAAATCAAAATATTATGATAATAGTGTTAACGGATGAGTGACTCTATTTTGGTTCATTATTATGCTCAAATCAGCACTTCTACTTGTATTTATAAGTTTGCAACTGTCGATGTTGTTAATTATAAATTTCTTCCATCTGAAATCAAATTTGTTTTATGTATATTTAGTTTATATGTAGAGAAAGTGTTAGAAAACAGCTCTAAGAAAGTTTGTCTAAATATAAACTATTTTAATATTTAAATATGACTGTTATAAAAGTTAATTGTCACTAGAAAAGGATTTAGCCCATCTGTTCGACTAACTTTTATATTCTTGGAAACCAAAAGTATTAATTTTAGGACCATGAAAAAAATACATACTTTTTTTATTAAAAGATGGAAAATAATATTCTAGTCAAAAAAGGACATAAATATTAATCAAATCACTTTCCTATTCTTTAGGTGTATTTATTAATAGAATTTATTTTTACAATGAGATTCCACTTAAAAATAAAGTAAATGTCATGTTTAGTATGGAGCTAAAATAAGTATAGAAATAGTTGGTGTCTTATACATAATATAATATATATAAAATATTATGAATGAAAAAATAAGTAATTAGAGTTATATTAGTATATACTAGGGTCGTTTGAAAAGTCCATGCAAAGTCCGAGAGATGGCACTAATGCCGCATATTGAAATTATTTTTAGTCAGTGGCATCTATTATAAGAACACACACCCATTTTTAGCCGAATCGGTCTATTTCTTTCTGTTTGGTATTCGTTTGAACCAAGGAAGGGAAGTTATTTTCGAAAAATGGACAGAAAAGTATTTCGTGTGTTTATTAAATATTCCTTTTTGGAGAGCAGAACGTCTTAAACTTTAAAAAGAAGTTTCATAAACATTATGGGGAATCTGCACCTTAGTTTAGAACAGTTCATAAGTGGTTACAAAATTTTCGGAGAGGCCATATGGGCACAAGTGACATGCACGTTCTGGACACCCTGTTGAGGTTACTACTCCAAAAATCATAGATAAATCCATGATAAGATTATGGATGACAGAAGAGTGGAGGTGGACGAGATTGCTATAGCTGTGGGTATCTCGAGTCGGAACCCCATTTCCATTAATATTGCTACCACAACTGTTGAGGTGTGAGCTGGTGCATGGTCGTAATGGAAAAGGACGTTCTTGTGGGCCAATCTTTGGTGCTTTTCTTGAGGCTCAGTTTTCAAGCAGTCCTATAATGATGAATAATATGCACATTTCATAGTTTCACCCTTTTCCAGATAGTTGATGAGGATTATTCCTAGCAAATCCGAAAGACAGTAGCTATAATCTTTCCGGCCGATTTTTAGATTGAAACGAATGCAGGATAGAAAGAAATTGACCGATCTGGGTGAAAATTGGTGTTTCTTCCAAGAAATGCTGCTCAATAAAACATAACCTTAATACGCGCCAGTAATGACGTCTCTCGAACTTTTCAAACAACCTTGGTACACATTTACTTAAAACACTTGGTATAAGTCTTATGTATCCACAAAAATAAACTTATATGTAGCTAAAGAGCTTTCCAATAGTTCACTTATGATGCCCTTTCTCATCTATAATCCGTAAGACACATACATTTTCTTGAAAATGAAAAAGGATTTACTAATAATTATATTGGATTTTAGTTTCTTGAGTAGTATAATGTACTCCCATAACCTTCATCTTACATTCTTAAATGAATGGTTTTATTTCAAAAAGTGGAAAAAGTATGAGGTAGAAATTAGAAAGTGAAGTTTAGATGTATTCATCTAAGCTTTTTGATCAGAGTTTATTATCGATAGATACGTAATATACAATAATCCACTTTACTTTTACTTTTCTTAACTTTATGGTATTAGAGTTAATCCTTAAAAATCCGTTAGTTCACAATGGAAGAATTATAATCTAGTAAGCTTTCTAATAGAAAATTATATATTCCACTAACTTGTAATGTATAAAAGTATCATGGATATGTACATACTGTGAGTTGTTTTATTGGTAGGGTCCCTTTTTTCATTTTATAATTATGGATGATTATAATACCGAGTGGTTCATTAGAATCTGAATACTTTGAATTTTAGAATTCAACAAGATATAATTTATTAATGAACAATAGAATTTCAACAAAATTCATACTAGAAATAGATATATATTTGAGCTCTCCTAATCATTAATGTAGTCGCTAAGGCAATGATGGCTTCAAGGTTGCTGTGGAAGACCTCGTACCAACTTTGAATGTAGTACAATACTATGGTGTCCCAGTAGGGTGAGGGGACAAAAGTGTCAAAAAGAGTTCAAAATAATTCAAAAAACTCATTCAAAATAGTCCCAAACCGGAGTAGATGGTTTTTTTTTTCGTAGCTAGTGTGTAAAGTGGCCTCATCGCCCTCACAAGGTTCTTTCCACCCACTTTTTTTATACCTCTCTCGACTTGTAGGGATTGACATTGGCTGTTTTTCTTCTTCAAGTCTAGTGGAGACTTTTGGACAGAGTCCTTCTTTCTCTCCAACCTTTCGGACTTGCTGATGGTGTAAACAGTGATCTTGGAGACGCACAACTGCTTGGAGTTCGTGAATGGATTTTTTTTTCACATTCAAGTATCATTTTCTCAACTTGTACGTTAGCTAGAGAGATCACGTAAGCTTTATCTTTTAATTAATTTTTATATTTTAAGACATCGAAATATTATTACTTTCAATCACTCTACCTTCATTAATTACTGAATTATTAAGTTTTAAGATTTCAATTGACCACCCGGTAGTATATTAATTGAAAATATCCCTTTTGACAAACAGTGCCTTATTTCAGGACTCGCAGAAATCCATAAATAGTAAATCAATGGGCTAATTATTCCGTTAGACAGAGTCAAAGCTTTGTATCAAGTGGCAAAACTGTGACGAGCTGATCGATTTTAATCCAAATTTAGGTGTTGACATTAAATACTTTTTGTCCGCAATGATCACTGAAAAAACCATGAATTAAGTAGAGTAGTTTAATTCTAAAAATGGAAAAAAAAAATCTTTTTTAGATTGAATTTGGAATCTACAGATAGCAATTTCATCAATTTTGCATTCATTCAGTTCTTTTTTTCACAGAAGGGAGATTAATATGACATAGCTTATATTTTATTTCCCTTCTTCAATTTTTTAAAGTACAAACAAAGTTATTTGCTGTAAGTATAGGATATTTTTGAGAGATGTGAGGAAAAGTTGAAAATAAGGAGGAATGCTAGGGGTGGAGAGAAAGGAAAGGCTGCATATGATAATTTTTTTTGTACACAAATTTATGCAAAATCTAATTATTTTAATGTAAACTAAAAATTATCTGTAATTTTACAAAATCAAATAAAATATCTAAATTTATGTACAAAAAAAAAAAAAAAACCAGCATAGAAACTGTTGCTCTCGTTAGAGCTTTCAACAGTTTTTTGGTTGCCTTATATAATTAGAAAATGCATTTTTCTTATTATTATTGTTAGTACATTAGCTATCAATAATTTTATGAAAACATATAAAATGATAAAAAATTGTTTTCTTAAAAACATCTTGTGAACTTGAACCAAGATATGAAAACAACATAAATGATATTTTAATAAACGTTATTTCGAAAAACTATTACGATTTCTTGAAAAATAACATAGTTGTTGTTTCTCTTGTGTGCAACTATCTACATATATATGGTTGGGAATAGAGTG
Source organism: Lepeophtheirus salmonis (assembly GCF_016086655.4). Lineage (NCBI taxonomy): Eukaryota > Metazoa > Arthropoda > Copepoda > Siphonostomatoida > Caligidae > Lepeophtheirus > Lepeophtheirus salmonis. The sequence continues at coordinate 57,357,457 of NC_052136.2, forward strand.
TTATTGTAATTCCTGCACTTTTATTAAAACAAAGTATATAGTATCCTTATTCGTCACATCGAATCATACGATAAAGTGTTGTAACGATGTGAGTGTATAATAAAAACGCTTTTGGACAGTATTGCACTTGGCCGTTTAAGCCGTGAATTATCATGCGTCGTGTATGAAAATATTAGAGGAAGAAATTGCCAACCAAAACAAGCAAAAAATTTGCTATGTATACAAGGCCAATATTCTCTTGGTTCATGTTGCACAATAGTTTCGTGGCCAGTATTTGAGAATAGGTGCAAAAAAATCATAAAGACAACACCAGCCCTTTATACCAGTTTGATAACGCGCCAGAGGCTACGGAAACTCAGATGGAAAGTTCTGATGTATCCACCCTGCAGTCTGGACCTGGCACCAAGTGACTACTACCTGTTATGGGTAACACGCTTTTGGATACAAATTTTGCTTCCATAGAAGCCTGTGAAAATTGGTTGTCCAATTTTTTTGCCAATAGAGACAATGGCTTCTACTAGAACGGCGTTGTGAAGTTGAATTCTAGTTGGCAACAAGCTATAGAACAGAAAGGGGCATACTTGGATAAAATCAGATGATTTTCCCGCTCCCTAAAAAACATTGTATAAAGCAAAAAAAAAAACGAAATTACCTTTTCCCTACCTAAAAATATACGAATTACATGAATATATCTATTATAATAAAATATTTTGATTGTATGTTTGAGAGTTAGTCCGCTAATAAAAATTCATAACCAGAACGGAAACGTAATAAAAACGGAAAAAATATAGACTTGAGATAGAAAATAAAATATGTTCAGAATTCTAAGATACGTATCTAAGGCTATTTTTCATTCAGATCAGACTAGATTCCTGGGCTCTGTAAGGAAAGTTTGTTTTTTCGCGTATAAGTAGATTTTTTCAAGAAACAAGATTGATTTCCCGTATATCAATTTTTTTTTAAGATTAAGGTTGTCGATTCGAAAATCCACCAAAAAAATTAAAAATCCAAAATATTATACAAACCGAAAAAGGGAGAACATACAAATATTAAATACGAATTAGGAAGAGGATTAGCGAGTTTGTCTGAGTATGTATTTTCATTATGGTTGAAAGAGACCTAATTATTTTGTTGTCTCTCGACAAGTTTTACTTAATTCTGGAGTTATTTAATGTATTATTAAAATAATTAGAAATAGAATATATAAAGTGAGTAGGTTTACTATATATATTTTTTTTGATTGGGACTATTTCAAAATTTTTATTTTGTCAGTTAGATTTGGAAATATCAAAATGTCTACTGTTAGATACAAGCAACACTGTATTTATGAGATAATAAAGCAAGAATCAAATTTGATGTCCATCATTTCGAGTTCTTTTTTGTTGACAAGTTACATGGGGAAATATTTTTGATTGATTTCTTTTTATTAAATTGTGAAAAAGGTAATCTTGGAGACGTTATTTACAAGTACTTTAATGATTTTGAGACATTATATTAGAGATTATTGGCATGAAATTTTTATAAATAATTTACTTGACGTAATCACAGCATTGAAAAATGTTTAAAACCCAACTTTTTAAATATAAATAATTGATAATAAGTCGATGATACTTAAGCACAATGTTTTTATTTTTACCTTTAATAATAGTTATGAATCAATACCGATTTTAGAGACTTGCCAATTATCATAGACACTACACTGAACTTAAATGTAAAAAATAGTTTTATATCTCTAAATATCTCACCTCAGATCATAATTAATCACAATTTAAATACAAAAAGAAGGTGTTTACTTGCATTTCGGATCTTTAAAAAATGACATTTTTGTATCTGTATCTATCCCTACATATAAAAAATAAAGTTTTTCTGTGAGTGTCCCTTATAGTTGCCCTCGCCGTTTGACCTAGGAGGCTGAAATTTTGAACTCTTAAAACTGGGTTGGCGATTTTCGGGTAAAGGGATTTATTGTATACACGAACTATATATATATATTTTTTTTGGAAGATGAAGAAGACTAGATACGCAGCTAATTAAGTGACTTACGTCAAAAAAAAAAAATATGAGCACAATAAGAAATTGGTGAAAATTGCAGCTTCCTTCTTCGCTTCAAGTACAAAAAATCGAATTCTAATGGAATATTGGATTTTTTTGATAGAATTTCATGTCCAAAATGCATCATTTTGTGGCATTTCTTCTAGAAAATAGACATTTGATGAACAAAATTAAGCATCAAATTTTCTGTGTCTAATTTATATGTAAACGAATTTCCAGAAAAATTTGTACAAGTTCCTCCGCACTAAAGGGGTCTAAATATTTAGAAGAAATGACATTGACCATTTTCAATGTGATTTCCCGCTTTTTCTTAGCCCGAGCAACGCCAGTATAACACATTACTAGTGTTTCTATATTGCATCCGTAAATCGTTGATAATTAATTCGTTGATAGATTAATTTCATTAATATATTTGGTTCAGTATATAAATATGTAGAACATGAAAATATGAAGATAAAGTCTGGTTGTATATATATATGAAAAATTAAATCTTCTCATCTTTTTTCTTTAAAGGCATTTAATAGATATTAAGAAAAAAAAAGCAAGGATAAATACTAAAGACACACAGATTGAGAAGAAGGAAAGAGGGATAGACAAAAAAGGTGTAAGGGAGAAAAAGAAAGATAATAATAGTAAGAACAAGAACAACAAAAACAATAATAAGGAGCTCTCTGCTTTCTCTAATACTTTCTTTATCAGCTAACAAACCTGAGTATTAAATAAACTAAATATACTATTAAATTTATGCGATACGGAAGCGATAAAAAAATAGAAGACAACGACCAGCTTCATCGTCTATCGTATTATTATTATTTTACATGAATTTTGATGACTTTTTAAAATTCATATGGTATATAGTGAGTTCTGTGCTATGTCTCTCCAGTTTTTACTCCCTTTTCTCCTTAAAAAAAAGAGTATTATTATATAAATATCAATAAAAGTTAGGTTCTTTTTTCAGCTATAGAAATAAAAATTTGTCTAAGGAATACGAATAAATTATTATACAATTAATTATTACATACTGAAAAATAAAATTGCCCTCAGGGGGATAAAAAAGAGAATGGGATTTATGTTTATAATACTTCTACATATAAAATAAACATATAGGCTAAATACTCAGTTTCTGTTACCCTTCAAAAACTATCATAATACCGGGCGTATCTAACTACCACATGAGTTTATTTTATGCATAAATATTAATTAAGAAAAAGAAAATGGTGATTGATAAACATATATACTTCTTAGTGATGAAAATTGTGTGTTTAGTGGTTATGTTTAAAAAAAACCCAAAAATCAGCATGGTAATTCTAACAATATTTTGAAGTGGATCAACTTTAATCAGCTGTGACAAGGGAGGAGGAGGATAACTAAATATCCACCGATATTTATTAGAATTACTCCAATCTCGATCCCAATTCTACTCAGAGTTAGAGCGACCAACCAACTGGACCCGTTGCAACACTAAAGACGAAATAATCAGTTGGATCAGGAAGGAATTCTAGGATTTGTCAAGGGATCAAGTGGCAAAGGTTTTATCGCGCTTTTATAACTTTTATTCCTCTTAACCAAAATATAGAGAGGCGAGAAGCACAAAATTAGAATAGGTAGTTAGTCTATTCTTCTAAACTATGAAACGATGAACTATTCAAGAGTAAAATGTCCAAAGATAAAAAAAGGGGGTGGAACAGCTAATTCTGAGGTCATTGGCTATCACAGTTTGGTTCTTTTGCATTCCGTCTTGTCTTCATATCCCAATATGTCCCTTTTGAATATATAAAATATATCTGGCCTCCTCTGTTTTTACGACTCTTGGATAAACGAAACCAAATGGGGATTATCCATAGTTATAAGTTCAACAATGACTTACAATTATAACTCCGCAACAAATCCTTAAGATTACTCTTCGTCTTTTATGAGCACCCATGAATGTTCAACCAGGTTTTGTTTATAGTTGAATCTATATACAAAAGAACTTAATAATTGCTTAAGGAAAAGTTACTCATGATATTAAAAACTTCAGGCCAATCAGACTGCTGAATACATCTTACAAAATTTTAACGGGAATATTAAACAAGAGACTAGTGAAGAAAAAACTTAAATTCATCACTTTGCCTGAATCTTTTAGATAAAATTAAAATCTGGAACTCCATAATGATCCCAAAAGTAATTCACAATATGAGATACACTACTTTCAGAGAGGATATTTGCACAAAAAATGTACAGGATTCGAGAGGGCTTCCTATGGAATAAAAAGAGGTCATATATATTGCAAAGCCGGTTCGAGGTTCCCATTAGAGACTGAGGACTAGATAGCCTAACTCCCGAAGCAAGTTGGAAATCATTGAATCTCTTTTAGTTCAATAGCTTGATTCTTGGTGAGGACTTCATGGCACTTCGAATTAAAAAATATTTCTACGAGCAGTTGGGCTACCATATAAAATAACGATTTCACATAGGTCCAATGGAGTTTTGCAAAGTTACATAATCAGTTGACAAATTCTGGCAAAGAATGACCTACTCTTAGAACTCGATTCTCCCAATAGTTCTTCCGTTACTTGGCCCACACGACCCCCTAAATTACAACAATAAGTTATTATATAAAGACGAATTACTCAAGAAGTCTGACGGACTGACCTCTTTCAGACGACTGAGACAACACCGAAACCCAACTCTCACCTCATACAATTTCCTGGTAAGAGCTCAAGTCTGGAAGCTTTGGCAATGCTCCAAAGATAAGCAAAGCTGTTGTGAACCAACATTCCTTGTCTCTTGGCCTTTGGAAATGTTCCCAGCAGATCAGTTAAAATTATAATAGCAAGGAGTTTAAAGCATAACAACCCCAGATAATTGATGAAGAAACGGCTACTTAAAAGTCATGGCGCTCTTGACGACTCCATTCTCCATAATGCGGAACATATTTTAAATAACCCTTACAAAAACTCGCATCAGAACCTATTTCGATACCCATTAGCGACAGGCTCTCCATACGAATTCCAAACACACCCTGGAAGAAGAAAGAAAGAGTGGTTTCTTTAAGATAAAGTGGAAACGTCCTCTCACCTCTTCGTGGGTTGCCTGGAGTTATTGACGATATGGGGCATATTCCAGGAAAGGGTTAAGGAAGGCTACGGAGTAACAGTGAAGGAGAGTGATGTGTGATGTATTTAAATATCAATCTATCAGGCTCTATGTAGTCATTAATAATTATGATTATCTATTTTTGTACCAATTGGTGTGTTAAGAAAAAAAGAGTTTAATATAAAAAAAAGTGTTCACATTTTAATGAACCACTCGGTATTAACATTTTTGTCAATAATTATATGGTAGATTTCGATAGGTAACAGTAATTCAGTATTTAAACTTATACATTTTTGTCCTAAAATATTGAAAAAAAAGGAATAGTTTCATCAACTTTATTTCTGAGGGGGATCAGTTCTGCCAAATGTATTTACCCCTTATGTATTTGATATAGTTCAAATTGATCAATGCAATATTATACTACTACATATTAAAGTTTTGACAAGCTTTTATAAAGCAATATAATTCATCTTCATTGCAGTTAATGTTTACAATGTTTGGGATATTAGCTTGTTCGAATTTTTGCTTGTAAATTCATCAATCAATTAGTTATTTTGGTATATTTATATTATATGTGTTTAGTATTTCTTTCAAATATGATAAAATTCAACTTTTTGGTTGTCTTTTTTTTTATAGTAATATAACACATTTATAGAAAATATACTCACTAGATCATTGCTTAATATGATTTAGGACCACAAATGACAAATATTTTCATTTATAAATCTATAAGACATTTGACAATGTTTTACCTTTATAAATACATAGTATTTATAAACGTTTATTTATTTAAAATCCATGCATACCTATAAATTGTTAATGTATTAAATACAAATGTCGAAAGACATCACGAAACATGCAAAACAGGTATATAGGAGTATGTAAGCATAAAAAAAACATTACAAAAAGTATCAAAAGAAAATTATCGTAACTGAATTAAATAAATGAATTTAAAAGTAGTATTTAAATACATTGAAAATATGTTAAGTCTTTTTTTTTCTCTATTTAACATATACTCGTATGTATTGAAATTTCTTTGCTTTTTTTATTTCTATAGTATAAAAAGAGTTATGTATATAGTCTTGTCTATATAGCAATGTCTTACCATTTTGACGTCATCAATACGTGATATGGTTCGCAAGTATATATTCACATTGATGGTGGCAGGTCCATCTGTAAATAAGAAAAAAATATATTTTTTTTAAATATAATAAAAGAATCAACAGAATAAAAGGTTTTTTTTCCAAAATGGGATGAATAAATTCATAAAGTGTAAACATATTTTTCAAAATCTAAATAAAATTTACATACATATTGATATTCAATATTGAAGAAAGAGACGTTCTAGAAGTAGAGTAAGAAAATCGATAAAGCGATTTGTGTCACTATTAAGTTGTTATTTAATGTGCAAATATATTTTTAAAATGTCGATTCTTTTCCTCTCTTCTTCAACATATTTTAATAATAGGAATTGATTTATTGGTTATCAACAAAATATGGAAATATCTTGCATAATAAGTGTTGTTAATATTAAAATTAAAACTAATAATACCATGATAAAAATCTCGCAAAACGATTCTATTATTTTATTTTTTGCTAAACACTACAGCAGTCATTTTGTCCAATTTTAAAATGAAGTATGATATAATTTGATTAAGTACAGAGTGCGTTGTTACCTTAATTGTACAAAGGTGGTCTGAAAAGTTTCGAACCTGAACGTGAAGATGGCAGCACTCGTAAATAAAAGCTAGTTACATCTATCTAGCATCTACTGATACAAAAGCGTAATGTATTTCGGACGTGCAGTTTTAATGTAACAGTCGTTTAAGTGAGTTGATGTGAGTGTTTTTCTGAAAGTGGACAAAATCAGTTATTGCTGTATAGGTGCAGTTTTGAGGTAATAAATCTGAGTTTTGGGGCAAACTAATTACTTGAGATGGAACTTGGAAACACCATTATGCACCCAAAACCAAAATACAGTCCAAACAGTGGAGTACAAAGAATTTTGTCAATTAAAGAGGCTTTCACTTTCGTAAGCCATTATTTTGTGGAGAATAACACTCGGTACTATTTGGACAGGTTACTCAGATGGGAGAATCCCTGAGAAAAGTCTGTAGAATTACAAGGAGACTATGTAGAAAATACATTCAAAAATTCCGAAACAATCTATGTATCTTATGTTCAGTCGGAAACCTTTCAGACCATCCACGTATTTCACAATTTTTCCACAAAAAGATACAAAGAAAAATGCCCAAATTAGGTTGTAATTGTTAGCTAATTATTATCAACTATGGAAGTATTGATCAATAGTTGTTGGGAATTATTCACTGCTTCATAACAAAAGTTCATTCAAATTTAACCGACTAACATTCAAAAAATCTGATTAATAGATAAAAAACAGAAAAATCTAAGCTGTCATAAAGTGTCATGTTTTCAGGTTAATTAGTTAAGTCAATAAGAAATAACTTGTAGGCTGTTTTTATCATTTCTTTAAAGCGAAGTAACTTCTATATAAATGTTTTAATAAGTCAAGTTGTAAAAAACCATGAACATACCATTACATATATCCACAGAAAATGATTAAATAGGCTTACGTGTAGAAAAGTTTTTAGCTAATAATTAGGTACTTTACTAACACAAACAATGTAAATTTACTATTTTTCCTCGTGAATAGGGGATTTATTGTCTCTTTTACTGCTTAAAATGAAATTGTATGGAGGGTGGTTAGTTAAATGTCGAGTTCCTCATGATATGACGTTTTTAGGTTGTTTGTTGATAGAAAATTTAAAAAAACTGATCTTTTTGCCACCGTTTTATAACTTTTTTATGGATTTTTTATTACTTTATTAGGCAACAACTTCTCTATTTGACAAAAAAAGCTATTTTAAATTTTATTTTCTGTATAGTATATTTAAAAATTCTAATTTTTGCTTTAGTCTGTTTTCCTCTAGAATTGTTATTCTGATACAATAAAAAAATTTATTCCTTAAGACAATCGTTTAATGATTTGTTTTATTTTAACTATCTCTTATACTTATTTCATAATTCATGTTTCATTTGAATGTACAGATGATTCGTCTCATTAACCATTCAAATACGTAACTTAGGTTATTTGTGCCAAACTAACGACTACGGCCATTCTACATTGTATGATGAGAATTCATGCCTACTGGTATAAAACTCAATTGACCTACTATTTCAATCTTTTTTTTTACAAAGGTAACTCATGTTTTCTGCTATTGACAGATTGTTTTCTTTTTGGTGGAGTTGATGCCGATAAAGGCTTTCTCTCTATATAGATATATATATAAAGTGTTTTTCATTCAGAGCGCTTAGAATTGTTTATAAATACAACACAAATTTTGTCAAATTTATTTTTTGAGTACAAATTATAAGCATATACATTTATATATGTAAATGAATGTATTCATTGACCACCACGAGCACATTTACAGAAGTCCAATCGCTGAACCCGATTTTCCAATAAATAGATCGATATTGCATCAATTTTGCTTTCTATATTTTCTCTGAGTTTTCTAAATTCTCCAGCTTATTGGTGTATACCAATTACTTCCCGTGAAATATTAAGAAACACAAAGTACAAAGAAATATTCTAAAGCTGTTAAATAACATGATTGATATGGCGAATCAACTGATCTATTTCTTCATATAACACGCTCACCAAATTTGCTTTGCAATAAATCGTTTGCTGTGTGACAAGTGGCATTGTATTGTAGAAGACACATGTTTTACAACTCAATTCTTTGCCATTGAGACAAAAAAATCAGTCACATGGTGCGATAGCAATTTCCAATTACAGTAACGTGGAAATAATAACCATCAGTTAAAAAATAGGCTCAATTATCCTTCCAGCATGAAGTCCAGACCAATCAATACTTTTTTCTGGAAGCAATGATTTTTCGTGAAGTACTTGTAGATTGCTGCACGAGTAATAACACATATTTTGCTTATTAACAAAGCCTTGAGCCAAAGAATGAGCTTCATCACTATAGATGATTTATGATTAAAGGAATGAAATGTATAATAATTAAGTTTTTGAATGTCAAAGGAAGAAAATTAATATAGTGTTGTTTTTTCCCTTACGAAAAAAAAAATTGAAGCGTCTCCAATAAAAAACCTTGTCTCTAAATCATTGCATATGTGTCTTTTTAATCAAATATAAATCAATCTTATACATTTATAATCCTCTCTTTTTTTTATGTGCCTACATGATGAAAAAAGATTTTCATAAACCTTTCGTGCAACGTATCAATCGTGATTTGTCTTTAAGTTTCACAACAAATCCGAATGCACTTTAAACAGTTAGATCCTATAGAGTTTAGGAATTCAAAGAGAATATATGTATATAGGTACTATATACGTTTATATTAATTTGTCATAAATTTAAGCTAACAATTCTGACAGAAATTCATGTTCTACTTAACACAAATAACGAATTTGTTGAAATATCAAAAAGGACATGTAATGAAATAAAGTGTTTAAAGCTGATAATGTTAGTTGGTTTACTACAAGTTAAATACCAAATGAGTATAATAGGCCTATAGGTATATATATAATTTTGGACACATTTGTTAATTATTTCCTAAAAAATTAGATTATTGTATTCATTGTAACCGCTGATTAACCTTTAAAATACCAACTGGGTCCACTTGTCCATTTTTTAAGTTTCTTTGTTCTACTTACTCAACCATAATTTTACGTTTTGTTTATAGCTCTATATAAAAAATCATATACTTTTTTTTTATTTGTAGTCTAATATTATATTCAACAAATAATATACAATGGACCCAATAAGAACTGATCAACTTATCTACAAAATTTAAAATCTATTATAGAATATGTAGAGTAATAGAAGTTCCCATATTCACTAAGAATATCAAATAACTAAGTCAAACTTTTGTTCAAATATACCACACAAACGAATAACAATGTTGCTTCTCCAATGAGTACTTCTGACGAGAAAAACTCCCAAAACTCAATTTATTTGTTATTTCAGATATTAATTACTTATTTCATACATACATATCAAGAATTATTGTAACTTGCTATGCAAGACATCTGATTATAAAGCAATGTTTTGTGATGAAAATGTAAAAAGAGGCAAAAGAATAAATATGTGTATAATAGATACAGGCAGATCTTTACGTGTAGTAAATTGTCTGGTATTTTAATAATCAAGTAGATGAACTACATCATTACAGAACAATAAAGAAATAATTGATGTAATTATACGGCTCAAGTTGTAATACTTTATGAGGTTTACAAGGACAACAAACATTGGCTTGCTTAGAAGCAAAGACAAGCCGAGTACAAAATTTTCTAAAATAAATCTAATGTTATTTAAATAGTTAAGTAATTTATTACTCTGTATAGCATTATGTCGTATGAATTCTAATGCAAGTTTAAATATGTAAATATTGTAATAAATATAAGAAAAAGAAAAATTTACACGAACTTAGCAGATTTACAGGGCAAAACTACATACTTTGCAAAAATATAATTATAGTAGTATAGAATATGAGGGACCTTTTCTAAAAAATTAGGAGAAGGGCAGCAATACCATCATGACGTTTTATTAGATCAGCTACAAGCTAATGTGAGAAAAAGGAAATATAAAAAATAAAAATTCAATATACAGCGAATAAAAAAAACACAGGAATTAATACGATGTCAATTTTATATTTGACTCTAGATTCAAAACAAACTTACACTAATGAATCCTTCAGAAATCCTCAGTGGTACTCTTTCTTACTCATATAAACGCACATAATTACTCTTTATATTTTCATATTTTTCCACATGCTTAGTTATTTTATATGAATTGATACTATTTAATAATAGAAATGCTTCAATATATGAAATTAAATAAACGTAGGTATCATTAAAATCGAGTTTCCTGATTTATGCTGTTTCTGGACACTCAGTTAATGACTCTTTTAGTTCCATTCAGTAATATTCATAATATATATTTTAGATCAAAATCATTGAGTGAAGCGTTTAAGAAATATTTAGGTATCTACATGGTTCAATCCGGATTTAAGTAGTTTATTAAAGATTTGACTTCCACAGAATGGTTTATAAAGTTTATAATAATGAAGTCAGGTACATTTTAAACAGAAATAGGAGAGAAAAAAATCTTTATAAAATGTATTTATTTTTATTAAATTTCCATATTTTCAGGGGCCCAGCCTATATCCAACGGAACTACAGCCAAAAGAAATTTCTTTTTTCATAACTCATTCAACTTTAAAAGCATATATATAAGTTTCAATGTGTACATGAAGACTATACTTTCTAATTTGCTTACAAGTGTTATAGTAAGCTCCACACGTATATGTATCCTAGATTTTTAAGGATCTAAGGAGTTTTACATAACAACACCAGATAAAAAAAAATATTTAAAATTTTTGTTGGTGTCTTCTAATTTGCATTTACTGCAGACACTATTTTGATAAGAGTACACACTCTCACTACCTTGTTCGGAACATGGACCAAGCCCAAAAATTTCCTTCTCGCATAACATTGAAACATATTTGAAAAGACAGTACGATTTTTGAATTTATTTTAATCCCAATTTCAAAAATCTTTTTTTTATTCATCAATATTAAATTATATACTAGACAAATAATTTTATTTTAAATACATTAATCAAAGCAAAATATACATTAATAACTTAATTATGAATACTTCATTTAGAAAAATACTAACATAATAAATATTCTAATATTATTATTAATTATTCTTTTGAGATATGAAGCTATAAAAACATCATTAATTGAATTGGAACTTTTGATGATGTGTTGACTAATCCTAAATCTTGATTGGTTTTCTATAATTAAAAAAACTCTAGAAATATTTGGAATCATTCAAAAAAAATGAGAGAAAATAACAATTTTCAATTTTTATAACAGATTTTAAATAGTAAAATTATGAAAAAAACAATTTTGATTCTGTTAAGTATTACATAAATATAGTATATGTGTATGGGGTAAATTTAAACTTGTTTTATCATAAATGTAAAGTTATTATTTTCTAATAGTAATAATATTGTTATAGACTATGTATGAAGTCAAAACTCTGACGATTTCAATTTTTACTGATGCTTATTTGGAGGTATAGATATGAACTAATAGATTTGTGTTCCCTTGGATTAATTATAACATTATTATAATATTTCTATTAGATCAACCCTGCTTTTTTCTCATCTTTATCATCAAAAATTATGGAAACTTTTAATTCACAGAGTGCCATAGACATTATATACATATACCTAAACTGTGTTCTAGAGCATCGTTTTGGTAACATTTATTCATTTAATTTGCAAACGAAATAAATATCATAATGGGAGTATTCAAGCTTCTGAGAAAAGTGAAAAAGAAGGAACTTTAAAAAAAAGTATACACACCATGATCAGAATAACTAGATCATTTTATATATAGAGCTCTTAACTTATAATGATAAAAAAGATTAAAAGTGTAGAAATATTCCAAATTTTTGTGATCCTGGATAATCCGTCGGTAGAAAAGATATGATTCGTGACTTTAATTATATTACCTATCAAAATAATATTATTACTGTATAAATATATAAGCATACATACTTTTAATCTCATCTAAGCCTTCGTTTCCTTTTCTATATATGAAATCGACCTAGATAATACCACTTTCATTTTCTAATTACATATTTTCATTTCTAAAAATTGAGTTTCATAAAATTGCTTCGTGTTACAATTATATTTACATATTCATTACGACAATCTCAAATATAATCGTACGAGAACTTATATGCAAATGATTTCCAATTAAATTTTACTATTTCTTATTATTAGTTTATTTTAGTAATATTAAAAAAAAATCAAACTTCACTTTCTATTCCTATCTAATAATATTACACTATGGAAATAACTTGAAAAAGCTTTAGAATGTATTAAAAATGAAACATAGAGTGAAATTAGGGTCAAACTATACATTAAAAATAGAAATTGAATGTTGAGAATACTATAAATGTATATTAAATTACTATTTATTTCTTCGTATTTGAGAATAAAATCTTATAATTACGTCTCGGAGGTAGTTCCAAGTAAAATACAGAAGAAGAAAAAATAACATAATGTGAGTCATCTATTACAAAATTGGATGATTTTTTAAATCTGTAATCTATGAGATATGGAGACGTAATTGAAACCCTCCTCCGGTAAAGATTTGTAGGTATCGCTGGCGTTTCCTTTGTAATTTATAAACCTTGAAATCCCTTCAAATTTTGTATGCACAATTCAGAAGAAGTTATACATTTTAAATATACACAAATTTTATAAAAAATGTATTGTACCTAATGTCAATTCTGATCAGCCATAAGAAATTAGTTATAGTTGGCACAGGATGTCAGGGTCTTGTCCTGAAATGTAAAGTGAAAGATATAAGTAAATTAAACTTATAAATTTTTAATCTTATAAAAAAATTAATATCTAGGATCTTTTTATGTATTGATCGATGTCTATAATGATTGGTTTTTGATAAATTTACCATTGATTTAGATAACTTTTAATTTGTTCACTTATGCTTTTACATAGTTCCCGGTACCATATGACAGTGGTTCCAATTATTTTGTAGTTGAACTTCAAGAATATCTGATTATACAATGTGCGACCTAAAAACTTTCATTTGAGAGTGCATTTTATGCAAATAGATGACTTAAAGACCATATAAATTTGCAACCCCCACTTTGGGAACCTCTGCCATATGCAACAACTACAAAGGACACATAAAGTTTTTTTATTTCTAAAATATCCATTTAATGTAGGGGTTGCTTAATGCACCATGAACGTATTCACACAAGTATTTCAAAATAAATAACGGAGGGTGGATTACCATCCGATTTATTCCTATTGTAGGCTTATAGACAAGATACACACTATAAAAACACATAGTGAGGATACTACCTACATAAATCTATCATAATATCCTGAGATCTCTTGGTTTACTGTATCCATCTTGACATAAAAATGTCTTAATAGTGGCATAAAACACATGCCATATTATCCAGTTGGCGATGGAAGGCCTGGCACCCACTTCAGATGTAGTCCTCTGTCATAGCGTACCAATGCTTCCTGACAGTAACTTTGAGGGCCTCTGTGTTTGTATGTAGGACACTACAGGCCTTCACTTCTACCTGAAACCAAAAGGTGTAGTCGGAGCAGTTGGCTTTAGAGATGTATGGGGCTAAAAGTGTCAAAAAATAGTTCAATATAACTCTAAGTACTGTTTTAAAAGAGTCTTTTAACGGAGGGATGGGTTTCTTTCGTTCCTGGTGTCAAAAGTGGACTCTTCATCCACACAAGGCTCTTTCCACCCACGTTTGAGATAGCTTTCTGGACAATCCTGTGTAAAATTCAGATAAATCTTGCATAGGGCCTCATGGAGTTGAAGTGATTGCCCTGGTATACATTTTTTAACTCTACTTGGTGCAGTTTTGCCTTTCTGAAAGATTCCATTTTCCTCTTCAACGTTACGGACTTGCTGACGGGGTAGACGATGGTTCTGGAGACACCAATGGAAAGTTCGTCGAACATGTTCGAGAGTCATTTTCTCGACTTGTCCCCCTTCCATATGACCCCCCACCCCAGCAAGAGAGCTCAAGCTTGTTTTCTTTTCTAACTTTTTTATGCTGTTATTTATCGAAATATGAATTTATTTCACTCACTCAGGCTTAATTAATTAATAAATTAGTAATTGTTCATATTTCAATGGGCTATCCGGTACATATATGGGTAGGTATGCATAAAATATGACCTGTTACTATTTAAAAATAAATGGAAAGGAAAAAAAAAAGTCATTACATATTAACAAATGGTTCAGAGGAGAGTAGCTTAGCTACCATGACGTTTGTATTAGATAATCTGCAAGAAGCTGTGATAGGATGGGAAAAAAATATAATTTTGTATATTGAAATGATATAGGTCAGAATTACTCCATTGTCATCCAAACAAGGACTTACACAGATAACTCCTGAGCAAACCCTCATTGTTTTTTGTCGTTTTTTATGAGCACATGCACTACTTACTACTCAACGTTTAGATTTTGCTTCTCAGGAATGGAATATTAATAATAGAAAAAATAAATCCTCTTCAGATTGTAACTACAAAACGTCCCTTCCACTTTCTAGAGTATATATTATACAACTCTATGCATACCTATATTAATAGGACCACATGGAATATGTTATTTATTCTTAATATATATTTTAAAAATAATTATTGGGTTTTATTAATCTGATAACGGGTATATATATATTTATTATATATATAAATTTTATATATATATCAGGGGCATGGGCAGGGGGTGGGATGTAGAGGATGTAGACTACCCCCCACTCCTACCCCCAAAAAAATAACTAATTTTTCCTTGTTACTAGAAAATTTAATAAATGATTTTTTTTTTTTCAAAAAATTTAATATTTGAAATTTAGTTTAAACTTTCTAACGTTATCTTCAAAAATTTAATTATTTTGTAAACAGTTGTAAATTTTTGAATTAATTTTCCAAAAAAATTAACATTGAAATTGTAATTTTTGAAAAAAAAAAATCCAAAAATTTAATTTTTTCTCATCAGCTGATATTTTTGAATTTTTTTTTCAGTACACTTAATTTTGTCAATAGCTGTATATTTTTGAATTTTTTTTTCAAAAGTTTTTACATTTTAATTTTTTTTCGAAATGAACAAAACGTCCACAAGTATATTGCTTCGGACGACCCTGATAATAATCAAATAGGATGTCAAAGATCTCCTTTAAGTAAATAAATTATATGTAGCAGTTGCTGTTGTTTTTCTGTAGGAGGAGAAAGAATGAAATGAAAAAAAGGAGTTTAATGTTGTACTAAGATTTATGTGGACTATTACAATTCATTCTAGTTTTTTGCTGTTTTTTTTTTATTTATAAACATACATGCACATTTATGTATATATTTGTATTATACTTTGGAACAATGAAACTTTCTATTTTCGAACACACACAAAAGTTGAACATTAATAAAAATAATAAAGAACCTACCAAAAATAACAATCTGTACACAAAGCATTATAAAAAGTACTGAGGTATGTAGAAAAATAATAAAACAATAATAATCTGGAACTTGTGAAGAAATCACTGTAATAAAGATTATTGAAACAGGTACCAAATAATAAATGGTTTTGTTTTTTATTGAGTTATTTCATAATTAGACTTTCAAAAGATAGAAAGAAGAAAAACTTTTGAATGGATAAAGTTGTAAGCAGACTATTGATGTTTAATTTGCTTTTCTCAGACAATAAAAATAAAATACAATAGTAACGCTTAAGTGGTTATTAAACTTTTTTAAAGTATATCAGCTGATTAATTTGGCATAAATAGATAGTTTGGTGCGCTCTTTTCCCATCTTGAAGGATCATACCCCTCTTTTCATCCCAATTTAGTTAAATATAATACTCTAAATTAATTCTTTATGAGGATGATGAGAATATCTATTGATGAAAATATTGTGTATTTTGGGCATGTTAAAAAGCTAGGAAAACAACGTGGTAATCATGACAACTTGAAGAATATTTCAAAGGAGAATAGGAGAAGGACATAAACAGAGACATTAGCAAGATTTACTGCGATATCGATTCTCAATTCTACTTTAAGTCCAACAAGGACTTACAATTATAACTCCACCACAAATCTTCCAGGTTACTCTTTGTCTTTTATAAGTACACACAAATTTTCAATCTGGTTTTGAATGAAATAGAGTGTTGTAGGGAAAGAAATTCACTGCTCAGGAGTTAAATAGTTATGATATTAGCTGAGGAATAGAAAATTCATTATTCAGATTACTAATTTCACAAAAGTGGGACTGATTTTCATCATTAAATCTATCAAAAGATTAAATCATTGTTGATCTGGGGTAAAAATAATATGGCAAACTGGCTTGATTAACTTTTTTTTTTCTTAGACATAGATCTTAAATAATCTTGTTTTATTTATAAAGAAATTTTAATATAACATACTTAGTTAATAAAACTTCCACCATTTCAAATTACAAAAGAGAGTTTGCGTACCCACTGGTCTACATGATTCATAATATACTTTTAGTTGTAATCAACAGATGTTATTCAACACTCATAACTTAATATCTTTGACATTTTTCTTAAATTAAATTTATTGGGTGTAATTTGTAAAATATTTCACAATGTTTCTTCCAATAAGAGAGAGAAATAATGAGTCCAGAATCAGTTCGTAATTCCCCAATTCTTCCCAACTAAAGAACTATTTTATTTATAAATATATATATACAATATTACAATATTCTTATATATATTTTTAGGCTACACACTTTTTTATTTTATTAATATGTGGTATTATGTGACTAGATATACTAAAAATATTAATTTTCGCGTAGTTTCAAGGACTGTTAGTGCCTTTTTCATACATACCTATTACACAAACAGCTATCTAAAATAAAAATACTTTAAAAATTATAAACGAAAAACGCTGTTACAGTCAAATGTCAAAATTGGGTACATATTCGAGGAATTCATAGATTTTGATGTTGGTCTTTCTGTATGAAGGAACTAGATATAAAAATATCAAAATTAAAATCCAGAGAGGGTAGAGAGCAACTCAAACATACTTGATTAAATATACAGGCATTGAGATCGAGACAGATAGAGGGGAGGGGGGGGGGATCATTATTAAATTCAAAATTTTGAAAGGTCCATCGTGCACATGACTAACACATTCATTATCAGAATTAAGATGCCAAACATAAGTATGTACCTCTAAAATAACTAACCACTACTTGAAAATGATCAAAAATCCAAATAAGCGCCACTTTTTCATATTTTACTTAATTGGATGTATATATAAGGATATTAATTTTTAATTACCTTTATAAGACATAGGGCAAGGGGGTGGAACTGTAGCCCCCTTTTCCATAATTGATAAACTTTTACATTATTATTATATGAAATTCTTATATGTCAATATTTATTTTCTTTCAAAAAAATTTATCTAAATAGAATTTTTTTGTCTCTTCCAAAGAAATAAACCTCCCTCAAATAAAATCCTGCAGACTCTCCTGGGGATGTGGTTTATTACCTCCTTGAGGGATATAAATATTAGAGAATGGGCAGAGAAATTTAAAAAAATGACAAAAATATTTTAAATCCTTGCGTATCTTGTAGTAACTATAACAATAACTTATCTCCCCCCAAGTGTTCTTTAAAAAAAATGTTTTGAATTATGTTCATATAGGGAAAATTTTATACATTCAATATTCACAGCTTGTTCATAGGTAGGAAAATTCATAGGGTAAGTATCCTCATCAATGCATAAGGTCTACCAATTTCTTTTATTTCATCAAAATGTAACTTCTGTCATGGAGCTTAGGCCTAGATACCGATTAGTTTTCTCTTGGTAGACTATTAAACAGATTCTAATATTCTAATACACTATTGCATATTCAGAAGTAGTGAAGAGTAAGTGGAAGCTACAGATTAGATGACATAAGCCTGCATGCAGTCCCGTAAAGAAATCTTGATCGGAGTATGATTTGCATTATTTTATTTGGGCTTAGTATAGAAAAGACTCCATCAGGTGCATACCTAGACCCACAAATTTCACAAGGACTTCTTTGAAGTACAGGAGTTCCAATATTTATCTGACGAGTGGAGTGAATAATTGGTTGTTTATTTGAAGTTTCAGGTTAGAAAATCGGTAAGAGGGCTTAAGTAATCCCAAAGAAAAGTAGCTACTCTGGAAAGAAAAATAAATACACTATCTATTTAGTCAAATATAACTTTGCTCTATGATTATTATGAATTCTTCGTATAGGTTCCAGGGTTTATGGGCATATCCAGGATCCACCAATTTGAGACATAAATCAAGGGATTGTCCTGTCACACTTGCATTCTTTCTATCTACATCCATATCTGCCATAAAAGTCTTCAGTATCTGTTATATTTTCAAGTTAGCCTCCAGTATCTACAGACCTTGATTGATTACACTACTGAAGACAAGTGAATAGTTAGATCCAGGCTCCTACTATTTTCAAGCTTTCAATTAAATAACTATTCTTATTAAAAAATTAAGGAATATATGCAAATGAGTCAGTTACACGTTAATAAATATATATAGTTATAAAGTTAATCAGACAAATATATATTCACTTTATAGCAATATAAAGAAATACCCAAACTTTTTTTTTATCATGAATATTTTTACTGACTATCTAATTTAGTAAATGGGTATAGGTATTTTACGGAAAATACAAGTCCAGATTTCAATCAGTTTAATCTGTCAAGGACGAGTAATCACTACATATATAAGGAAATTACTTAGTGATATTGACAACTTGGATTGTATGACTATATTAAAAAATATATATGTGAAAGAAAATTTTCTGGATAAATATTTAGCCAAAGGATCATTTGGTGTAAAAATTATACCTAAATCTTAAGTGTGTTTGCTTTTTTTTTTTGTTATAAAAATAATTTAATCCGATGAAAAACGTTTTAAAAAAGTTATTACTTGTTCATCTCTATTATACTAATTTTGAGAGGTTAAGTGTCATTTTATGACAATTTTCCTATGTATAACATATAGTCAGCTGTCGATGGGTAAGAAAAACATTGTTATACTCGCTGTCATGAGCACACAAAAAGAGAAGATGATTAAATATTATATTAAATGTTTTTTTTTTGTTTGTTGCATATGTGTAACAAAAAGAATTCAAAGGTTAATACATGATATGCAATTGCATATTTTAATTCAATTTAAAATATATTATGATAAATAAATATGTATATTTAGAAGGAGAAACTCTTTTTAAAAAAACCCTGAATATTTATGCTTTAAATATATTTGTATAGCGTAAAAGATGATAATTTTCAAACAAAACTATTAGGAAAGTCTTGTTTTTTAATTTTCTTTTGCATTTTCTCAGAATCGCATAAAAGTATATGTACCTATTTGAAATCAGCATAAAGTTTTGCTAAAAATAAATTAATTTATATTTCAATTAATGATTTTTTCCATTCTTAAAAGTTGCCTCAAAATCTTTCATATAAATTCTATACCATTTATAATATCAGATAACTTTATCTTTTTTAAAAAAAAAAAGGATCTAAATTGATGAAGAAATCTTTTTAAGGATCACTCATAAAGAAATGTTCAAAATTTAGTAACGTGTTTATTTTGAGAAAATATTGCAATCAATTCTTGTTAAAGCATAATAAATCAAGTTAAATGGGCAAATAAATATATGAAATTCCTTTAACCAAACTGTCATCATACCAAAAATATATCAAGCTATATAACTATTTTGAGTATAAATATTTATAAAATATATTCTTATTGATACAAATATTCGAGTATGTGTGTATATCAACAATTTATCCTTGGTATATACCGATGCATCAGAATTAAAAAAAAAGAATTATAATGTTTTCAAGTAATAGAACCGATAAGAATTGCTTTTTTTTTAAGTATCGAAATTGTCTTAATATTGGCACTGATACCTCATAATAATGTATATAATATTAAAAACAAAACATAGACTATTTTTAATTTTATTATTTCTAATGGTTATCCAATAAAAGGGGGTGAAAATCAATGTATGGTCTAACTTATGTTTAATTCTAAGGGAGTTTACCTTCTAGATCGATCGGAGATTTTTTTTTTCAATTTATAATTTAATATACAGGGTTCGGAAGCAAAACGTGGACTACTAACAAATACTAAATATATAATTAAAATAGAGAGTTTGTGTGATTTTTCCTGCATACTCCGAATCTCTTGTTCTTTTTGTATAAGTAAACAATAATAAACAATTCTCAAATCTTTCATAATGAGTGAGCAAGAAGCAAAAAGGCAGAGGATCTCAGACCTTCTGTATTGCAAAATTGAGGAGGTAAAGATTATGGACATTATGAAATGCTCCAGGAGCCTCATTTTCAAGGTAGCCAACATGAAAAAGGATGGAAAAGACCTCTCAAGGAAAGAAGGAAGTGAGGGATACAACTTGAAGAGGGATTCTGAGTTTCTGAGGGAACTGAAGAAGAAGATCAAGGAAGACCCTACAAAATCGATGAATCGCCTCTGTAATGAGTTTGACGTGGACGAGGGGACAATCAGGAGGGCTGTGAAGGAGAACGTGGGGTTGTCCTCTTACACAAATACCCCACACCAACTATTGAGGGAAAGGAGACTGTAGAGGTGCAAGAAAGTTCGTGCGTGGATCAAGGCAAATGGATCCACAGTAAAAAAATTATCTTACAAGAAGATTTTTACCGTGAACAAGGTATACAAATACAACCGTCAGAACGACCGTTGGCTTCGGGAATCACCAGAAGAGCTCAGGAGGGTTTTCCATACAAAACATCTAGCCCAAACAACGATCCTGGGGGTCTTGGCGTCCGACGGCAGGTAGGTTCGGGCAAACTATCCATATTGAAATATTGTTTTCCATCAGGATAGTGCGCATACACACATATCAAAAAAGATACAGGCATTATTGAACAACAACATTCACTTCTAGATATACTTATTGAGTGCATGTGGAGGAAAGGCCTGTAGTTACTGTCATCCAAACACTGAGACCCTCAAAGCCACAAAGACACACATCTATTTATAATATTCATTTTATTGAAAAAACATAAGAAATTGTATTTCAGAGAGGAACATTGCTAGAATAGCACATCAAACTCATTAGACATAACAGCCCTGATGTTGGAAACTGATAAAAACAATATAATGCAAAAATAACTTAATTGTCTTTTTACACTTTATTTTTATTAAGTAAAGAGTGTTTGCCTATTTTATTATTTGATCGAGATGTGGGGTCTAAAAATGACCTTGTAGGACAATGCAATTTTGCATAGGAAATTTACATACCATATGACAGCTTTTCCGCACTAGCCGTAATCGAAATTCGAGAACAGTTGAATAAATTACACCGCTCTTCTGCCCAATCTGGCAAATCATAAAATTTTGTATTGGTAAAGGCATATCAACAATATTACATAATTAGTGATAAGAGTTGAGTATTGTTTTGAACTTTGTCAAAAAATAGGTGTTAGGATCACTTCTACCAAGTTGAGTAAAATGCCAAAAAGAATCCCGTTCCCTTTTTTACTGTAAGGTAGTTCATCCAAGTATCAATGATGCATTACTTATATGTTTATTGGGGTACCATTTTTTGTTCAACGAATATTTTTATTTTCCCTCGTCCCCTTTTTCCCACTCAAAAGTCAATAAGTATTTTTTTTTTATAGAAAAAAGGTACACAGGTGTGAAACATAGAATAAAATAAAAAGTGACTTCACTATAAACATGAAAGAATGAGAACATTCTCAGTCATGTCGATATTATAAAAAAATAAAATATAGCAAGGAGTTTTGGCTGGTTTCCCCTTATCTTTTATTTATTTTACTATTGATGGTTATATTTTTCCTTTTGAAGATTACATCATATGTTATACATAGAAAAATATTATATATCAAATAGAAAAATAATGAAAACCATTAATTTATTTGATATATACATAACTATTTTCAATATTTTTATTGAAATTATGTTGGAAAGCTTATATCAACCTATGGCTGAACATACTTTTATTTAAAGTCAACTTATGGTATATATTGGCTACAAAATTACTTTGATTTTACACACATAAAATTATTAAGAAAATATATGTTTTATCAAAAAATCATCACAAAATACTCAATTGTGACAAAGATCAACTAATATATTCTTAATGATACCTCATTAGTCGTGTATACTTCATGGAATATATTTATAACCAGAGTGTGGTACTTCCTCAGAAAATTGACGTTTGATGAAAAGAAGAGAAAAAAATTGAATAATTATTCAGAAAATGACAATTTTTCATTTGAATATTAATTTTTGTGTGTCAAATTTATATACAAGCGAATTTCCAGAGAAATTTCTGCAAACTTTAATTTATCTACGAATCCAATATTCTTTTGGAAGTCCATTGTTTGCATTAGTTAAACACGACAGTGCAATTTTCACAAATTTCTTGTTTTGTTTGCTCGTAACTTTTTTAATTTTGGATCAATTTAGAAAACGTCGTTATTCGTATAGTTTTTCTAGAGACGTCAGTGACTTTTTAAATTATAACACAATCCCCAATATATTCTCCTTACGCTCCACAAAAAACTTTTGCGTTTTCACAAAGTAAAAAGCCCCATTTTATGACCCCCAAACAAATGAGCATCCCTGTTTTAGTCTGACCATGTTCAAAAGGGGCACCTATAAAAAAATGTATCCCTCCTAAGTTCAACGGTGTGGACTCACACACATAACCATATTTATTTAATCATATCAGTTTCAAAAGCACGGAATATAAGTATAAAATTATATTATAAGTAAAATTTCAACATTTAAAATTTAAAGTAGGTTGCAAGAAACAACATAAAAATATTATGTAATATAAAATAGAAAGTACAAGAAAAATAACGAAATATATAACTTTTACAAAAGAGAAAGACAAGCAAATGCAAAAGAGGAGGGGGTCTAAACCGGACGCTGTATCCATACTAGGTAAAATAAAGCTTATATTATAGTTAAAAATGTTTTAAAATTCTAAATTATATAGGACAGATTTCCTCAGAATTATACAAATTGTTATCTTTTGTTAAATTTACTTATACAAAATTTAATTAACAGAAGCAGTTTTTTTTCCATTAGCTTAAACAAGTATTTACATGGTTATTGAAGTTGTAAATTATAAAAAAACACCATGAAAACTTTTACATTCATAGGTTTGACCTTTGCAGCCTTTTTAAAAATCAAGTTTTTAGGGCATAACTATGATTCAGTCCCATATTTCAACTTCAGAGAACTATCTAGATGAAAATCAAAGTTAAAACATTTTAAAATTTGAAAAATGTAGTTTTACTTACTTTATCTTGACTAAAATGAATAAAAGTATGTTAACTACCAAAAGGTAAAGTAAAATGTAGGACTTTACTTAGAAGCTAATACCTGGTGTATCTTATTTCTAAGTGATTTATATCATAGCTGAAGTTATTTAATGGACCTTATATTTCATTTGGTTTTTAACTGCTTTAAAAATAAAGACAGTTTTGATAAATTTAGTTTTTAATATTTATTAAGAAATTTAACAAACAAGCGGATAAGATTTCATAAAATATAGAGCTACAATATTATTCTTCTGGAAAATTTGGTGTATAATTATTGACAGTGGGTGAATAAGATTCAATTAATTTGAATATGAAGCATCTTCAAACTTGTATAAATTCCTTTGCGTCTATATTATTTATTTCATTATAAGTCTTAAACTTGTCCACATTTTTTTTCTTTCTTGCGAATGAGCCCAATAGAGGTTGAAAGATTTAATGGTCCTTTTCGCATTCCACGACTTCAATAAAAAGAACAAATTTGACTTTTTTTTATGGCGAACGATCCATGAGCTGAAGTTTGTCGTGTATTGTAATTATTGTAAGGATAGAGTCTGTATTTAAATGGGCTTGAATTTGGGAAGCTTAGCAGCATGTCAGTCTTTTTTCTAAAAGTTCCAGCCCGTATTGAATTTTTATTTTTTTCCTCTACCCCCTCATTCAAAGGTCCACAATCATTAACGAGATGAAAAGAGAAATCAACGTGCTTCTTACAAAATGTGCAAATCTTATTTGTTTCATCTGTTGTTACTCTTCCAATAAGGGACATCTTTAGATAAGGCTTATTTAAGTTCTTCAGGTCCTAGGGTAATCTTTTTTACATATTGAAATGTGGTGATTTTTTTTAAATGTTTTTTTTTTATTTCTTTATTCATATAGTCTACACTTTATCTCAGTCTTTGGAACCAAGGAAATTTAAAAGTTAAATATACCCACTACCTATTCGCCAATTGGAGCTTCAAGCTTTTCCAATGAAATGAACGAATTTCTTCCATTACAGAAAAACTCAAATTGTTAGGGCAAGTGGTTCACCTGAATCGAATATTTTTATATAGCCAGCATAAATTAACGGCCTATGGTTGATCCATGTATTCTTTTAATAAGATTTTGGTGTCGATTTTTTCATATAAACCATTTATTGGTAGAATGAAGAGAGTCGCCACTGGAATACCCTCTGTCCAAATCCTCTTCCAATATTAAATTTGGTATAACACCCTGATATGTCAACATAATTTTAAGCTTTCCTCATATTACAAGATATCATCTCTTTTTAATTAAAATGAATTTTAAGCTTTGTGAGTTGAAAAAGCTTAATTAAATTAACGGATACTAAATTGAATTTATTTTAAAATTTTAAGAATAACTAAGCATATTTTAATCCTTTTTCTTAGATTTTAGTAATGTAGCAATATTTCGAGAAATGTCCTCAGCGATTCAGTTTTAAAGAAAGTCTTTTTTTAATGATCTTTTTTATCACCATAATAGCCACTGATATAAAATTTTCTATGTATTTTGTTAGAGGTATTTAAAGATGATATAGGACAGTAATTCTGTATAGCCCATCCCTTATTTCTTTTTCATGTGCTAGTATGTCATAACTTATTAAAGAGAATATTGTTTGAAAGATCTCTTCAATGCATAATTCATATACAGGACTGAGAAGCAGGGCCAATTTTCCGTACAATTCAATTGGCAGGCAAAAGGGATCTGGACGGATGTAGCTTCTGTTTCTGCCTCACTAAAAGAAGAAGACTCCCTCTATCTTATGCTATGTTTTGACTTTATAAACTCTTTGGTTTGATTTACTTCCTCAGAAGTGTTGGTTGACTGGAAATCTTCCTTGTGATCCGTCACCATGTCTTTCAGGTTTTTGTCAGTGAGTGTAAGGAAGACATTATTGTTTGACTTATGTTTACACCATTTATTATGAACAATTTGCTTCATTTTTTGTATTGAACCCATTTTTCATATTGATTTAGATTAACTTGGCGCTTTTGTATTTTAATAGAGTTTGTTTATTAATAAAACAATTTGAACATTAACGACTTGTATTTTAAAAGTTAACTTGGAAAATTTGGCGTATGATTGACATGTGTATTCGACCTTTTAGAATCTCTGCTTGTACTTGATGTAATATATTGAAAACATTAAGTCTTGTACATCTTGTTTGAATGCTGGATGTCATTTTTTTTTTTGTCTGTTTCTGATCTTATAGTGGTTGAAACTTAATCAAGTGCTTGATATATGTACATTGTATATATATCAAATAGAAGATCTATTTTGATGAAATTCCCAGGAGGTCTCTCCTCTTTTTTCTTCTTATATCTTAATAGCAACAAAATTGGATCCAAGAATGTATGTACAAGGAAGAAAAAGAACAACAAATTATCTCCTTTTTTTTTTTCTATACATAAAAACAGAGTTCTTCACTTTCAAAAAGAATTTGTCAATATTTATGGTAAATAGTATTTATTATACTTAGGTGTATTGTTTTTCTGTTCTCAAAAAAAATAATAAAAAACTTGGAAGAAAAAAAAGTTCGATTAAAACTGTTGGCAAAAAGTTGTTAAAAGGATTTTGGTGGTAGCGGTGGAGATGATGAAGAGAAAGAAAATGTGATATTCCCGATTTTAAAACATTGATGAAAAAGTAGAAAAAGATATATAAAGTTTCAGTCTTATTCAAAAGTATTATTTATTTTATTTTAATCTTGTTCAAAAATATATTAATATTATTTCTTACACAAAATATGGTATTATTGTATGCCAAACTTTTCATTCTTAATTATTATTTTCTTTTTGAAAAAAAAAGTATCAAAGAAATCAACATAATCCTTTATTTGACATAATGTCATTAAATTATGAAAAACATTCCTATTATTTTCAAGTTGTAATTGATGTTGAAATGATTGATTAATTAATCTAGATAAATTACAAATTGATATTAGCTTTTGATAATTGAACTGTTCGTGCATAGAGAATAGTTAAAAAAATGTTATGTCGTTACAATATTTCTTTTAACAATTATCATTTATGTAAAAATTATTTTATTACATTATAAATGTTATCTCTAAGAAAAAAAAGTCAAACGACTCAAAAGACTCATTTGAAGTAGTGTGGCAACGGAGGAGATATGTAGATATAATCAATGGTGTAAAAAGTGGGCTCTATTTCCTCACAAGGCTCTTTGCACCAACTTTTTTGATAGATCTGTGGAAGTCTACTGTAAAATCCCGAGATCCATTGTATGCCATAATGAACTTGAGGGGATTAGTCTAGGCTGTTTTCTTTAATTACCATGGTCCAGTATTGATTTTTTTAAAGATCCTTTTTTCCTTTCGAACGTTTCGGTCTTGCTGACGGCGTAAACGGGGGTTCTGGAGACGTCCAACTGCATGGAGTGTGTGGATGGAAATTTGTCGATCTCATTCAAGTGGCATTTTCTTGACTTGAACGTAAACTAGAGAGCTCCCGTTTGTTATGTATTGTAATTAATTGTAAATACTTTACCAATATCGAAATATAAATTAATTTCAAACACTCAACATTAATTCATTATAGAATTGTAAGTATTCAGAATTCAATGGACCACTCCGTATAGTGTATGTTGATAATCAATAACATAGAAGTTCATATAATGCCGAAGAATAATTTTCTGGGAAAATTGTCTCGTATCGTCTTTATTCTGGAAGTCGGCCGTTTTAGGAGGTGTATATATTACAACTTAATTTTAATGATAAAAATAAAACCATTGTTCCTACACCACAAAAGTTTCATTTTTCATTTATTAATACGTAAGATGAAGTTTTCACAAAGTTTTCTTAAACAATTTTTTTTTTTTTTTAATAAATACATTTATTATTAATAATGCCTTCAAAATTGCGGTTAATTATGTTATAATGTGAAAAAATTATACTTCTAGGAACATATTAATATTTTTCAGATCTAAAAATAATTAAATGGGTGAAATTGATTTATTTAAAATAATAATTGTTCCAAAATAGATCGGTTTACAAGTTTTCCAGAAAATATTCTTATAGGAAAAAGTCACGGGCGGGTCAAATCTAGAGAAATAATTTGGCTGGGGAAGCCATTTGTAGCCGTATTCCTTAAAATTTTGCCGTTTTTTCAGTGATTTGTGACACATTGAATTGTTTTCAGAATGAAGTACTTAATTTTTCTTAGTATAGGTGCATTTTTTGTTTGTTTTGTTTTTTTGTGATTTCATCCCTCAAACACTTTTACAATTATATCTAATAATTGTTGTCGACGGTTCGGCCCTTTTCTAGGTAATTGATTAAAATTATAGCATGTACATCCTAGAATATTAATGGCATAATCTTGCCAGCCCACTATTGTATCTTTCCATTCTTTGGATCAGGTGAATCCCCTTTCAGTCTGCACGCTTGACTCTCGATTGAGCTTTGGACTATAGTGATAAAGCCAGGTTTAATTCTTAGTCTCATATCGTCCAAAAAAATCATATGTCTGGCGTTAGAATTTCGCTAAAAATGGCTTCGAATCATGAACGCGATATTTTTTTTTTTGATCAATTGTGACCTTGCGCGGAACCCACATTGCACACAGCTTCAGCATGTCCAAATACTCATGCACCATTTGTCCAGCACTTTCCTTTTATAATTTTTGTCTAAGCTATGTCGATCAATTTCACTTGACGATAATTCAAAACTATTTCGTAAACTTTTTTGATGTTTTTGTCAGTAAATGCCGTTTTCAAACGTATACTGCATGTATGTTCGTTGACGCTCATTTCACCATATTAAAATTTTTCCAACATTATATTAACGGTTGATTTCGCAGGTGTAGAGTCCTAATAATTGTAAATCAAGGCAAGCTTTTGCTTCAACAGTATTTTTCCTCAAAAAAGCAATGCTTCATTAACAGATAAATTTATTTTTGATCCATTTTTAAAAATAACAATCGTTTGCAGCTTGATAAATGATTAAATGGTATGATTTAATACTTTTGGCCACATTTATGTGTCACCCTAAGAACATTTCAATGAATATATCAAGTATTTACAGTAAATATATTATGTCTAAGATAGAGGATTCAAGGAAAACTCTATACATACAAGGACTTTTTTTTTCCTTTTCTAAACTAAAAACTTTATAACTAAACGCTATTTTTTTTTCTATGTTAAATTTGTTAGAATAGTGAGGAAATGAAAAAAGAGAAATTATTTATCACAATCGTGTGATAAATGTCCAAATGAATAAAACATAACTATTCATCTGTCTAATAATTTTATATTATCCGAATAATAACTAATAGGTATAATAAGTTGAGAAAAAGTATTTTGTATGTTTAGCTTCATTTCAATGATTAATAAAAAGTCTTATAATCATCCGCTTTGAGCCAAGTATGCCCTTTTCTTATTAATAACTTGTTGGCATCAAGAATCCAACTTCATAATAACGTTCTTGTAGAAGCCCTTGTCCCATTGGTACAAAACTTGGACAACAAATTTTCTCTATTGAGGGCAAATTTTTACCCCAAAAACGTTTGTCATAGACAGGAACAGGTGTTAGAACTTTGTGCCAGGTCCGGACTGTAGGTTGGATGCATAAGAACTTCCCAAGCTAGGTCTTCGAGCTTCTGGGTGTTATCAAAGATATGTGTGGTCTGGTATTGTCTTGTTGTCTCATTTTCACTAAAGCTGTCCGCCTCTGTTCGATTACTAGTTTCAGACATTTAAGTTTCACACAGTAGAGAGCAAAATTGAGCAGGAAAAAAGCAATGTTGTGCAACATGAACAGAAAGAGTTTCGGCCCCGTATACATCGTAATTTTTCTTTGTAGCTTTCGACGCGTTTTTCGGTTTTAGTAGTAAAAATGTAAAATATAGCGAATTTCTTCCTTAGAGACCTCCATACTCGACTCACTATATTTCAAGACTGAACTGGCCAAGAATACTACTGTTTAAAATAATAAGTTCTTCGTGTCGCCTCACTTTGCAAAGTTATTTTCTTATTATTAAAAGGTTGCAAAAGTTAAATTTCAACACTCCGCTCTCGCTGTCTTCAATTGGGAGATAGAAATAGAAAGTATGACGTGCAGACAAACCCAAGTTGAGTCGCAAGTCTTCCAAATATGAACTCAATTTTCAAATTCTAGACCTCACTTCTGACTATTAGACGTATTGTGAGAAAATTTAGCCTTCAGTTGGTAAAGAAAAAGGAAGGAAGATAATGGTGGGTATTATTTGTATAGAGTATTCCTTGTATAATCCAATGTATCTACTGAAACTCAATCTAACTATAATTATAAAACCAAGAGTAATATGTTATGCATTAAATTTGGATTTAAGTGTAGTACAAACGAATTGAATACTTCCTTTCTTTTTTTTACGAAGAGGGAGATTAGAAGCAATTTTCCTTTGAAGGATGAATATTTAAGTAGACTACTCATCTCATATACTTACTATAAAAAAACATTTCTGGTTACATGTATTCAGTGTATGTGTGTAGGTAAACCACCCATGATTGATGGAACTGCTTCATATGAAGAAGGAGAAAAAAATATAAATAACTGTAATAAACCAGTAAGAGAAGGATAATTTTGATATGAAAAAAGGCTCTTACTTTGTAATTGAGATTTATTGTTTACGTAAGTTTCCCAAAATAAATATTTATATAAAATCTTTATTGAGAAATTGTGGTAGAAAGTAGGAGTACATAGACCATACTTTATGTATTCAAGAATCGTCTTATGTTGCCTTTCATTAAGGGTAAATTTGTCAAGTCGGTAATAATTCATGAAAGTTTTATGTTCATCTTTTTACTCATAACAAAATAGTGCATGTACAATTTGCTTAAATTTATACGTATAAATTAATATTAGACCTCTTCAAATTTGACTTTTTTCCTCAAAAATATGCAATTGATATTATTTCCATTCTTCAAGGTCTCAACTAACTATATATACCAATAACTTTGGTTTCGGATTTTGGATATGTGGGCCACAATAACTTTTTGTCATTGTAACTACCCAAAGGTTGATTCTATTGTTTTGAAATATGTACCAAAGGAAGGCTAATAAAATTTTGTTGAATATGACTGTAAAAAAAAATCGATATTTGTCAAAATTTAACTAATTTTAAGGCACAAACAAAAACATTTTTTATGCTGTGAAAGAAGGGCATTATATGATAAATAATTAGATCCAAAAAATGTTGCTCTTAATACTCATGTATAACCAGACGACTTCAAAAAATAATTCAATGACAATGCACACATTTCAAGCGATGGATACTAAAAGAACAGTCAAGTCTCTGGTGCTAGTAAGGTTTCGATTACAATGAGAGAATACCAGGATTTCCATCAAAACCAAGTACTCTTACACTTTGCACGTTTAGTTTTTAGTTGTAAATATATTTGTAGCACTGGAAATCAGTTCAAAAAAGCCACGTTGAACAAGTACCAATACATATATTAGTTACATATTTTCTAACAAGTTAATGGTTTGATATTTTTTGTTATAATATTATTTGTATGATTGTTCCTTAAAAACAGTAGCTATTTCAACACATATTCATTTGTTTACTTTTATATTTAAGAAAATTTTGGGAATTTTAATTTGGTACCACTTTCAATTAAATAACATTAACCTCTCGGTAGCTACAATGAAAACAATGACATAATATCTTGAATTTTGCAGCATTTTGAAAAATGCCTGCAATATAGCTAAAGGGCCTTGCGAGGGATATATCCTATGTCCAAAATCAAAATTATTGGTATATTTTGTGAGCTTAGACCTTGAAGAATGGGAACAATATAAGTTTGTGTATGCTTGATGAAAAAAGTCAAATTTGAAGAATTGTGATATATACACATACGTATATATATATTTAATGTTACTTTAATTGGTTAGACGGAGTTGCACTGATTCAGTATAAATAAACAATATAGTATTACATTTACTTCATCTAATCTAGAAATTTTTTTGTGAAGTCCATACACATTAAGGATATTTCTTTCTCTAGGTGAAAACCTACAACCATTGAGTTCAAGAAAATAATTTCTCCCGAGCGTGTTGTCTATGAGCTACGTCGATTCCATTACAATTTTAATTTTTGATTTCCTAATTGAATTTGCAAGAGAGAACAATTAAATTCAATTATTGCAACCTCTTTAATAGTAATAAAAGAATTAGAGGATACAAGACAAATTTAATGTAGTTTAATACCTATAAACATGTGTCAAATTTTATTCAAAATTTATACTTTTCAAATACTATCTTCATCTGGTTATTCCAGAATAATCTATTAATTTAAAGTAAATACAATATTACTTCGCACTAATAATATAATTAATTTCAAAACTTGTAATACGATAATACAACTGTCTCACATGTCAATACGAAATTAGTTTGCATGAATTTGGATCCTCTTTCCGTTCCGATTGTATAAATCTGTTTAATAGAACAATTTGCATCTCTTGGACGGTCGGAAAAGTAATTAAGTACAGCTCTGGAGGGTGGCAAAAGTGTTGACGCAATGGCCTAGACGGGTTAAACTTTTTTCTTCTCCTTTCTGTAATATTATTGAATTTATACGTTCTACCATTTTTTGTTTGAAAGTTAATAAAAAGCACTTTCCTGTAATGTTACAATAATTGCCTTTTATTTAGTTGTTGAATGTTGAGAATTACCAAATTATTAAATGACATTTCCGAAAAAGTTTTTAAATGGCAAATTTACTTTATCATGTATTTAAGGAAACGAAAGAAAATATAAATCAATTTGCTCTTTTTTCCTCCATTAATTACCTCTTCATTTATTTTTTCCCGCAAGATGTAATTATGAATGATTTTAAAGATCTGTCATATTCAATCATCTTTTAAATATAAGAATATATGTACTTACATATAAATATTAATTCTAATATTTTTTTAAACTATATATAAAGTTTAAATTATTTATTAAAAAATTAACTTATCATAAACTTTTATTAATGAAATTATTTATACTAAAAGAAAAAGTTTTTTCTTTTTATATTAGCATATGTAAGTACATACATATATTCATGATTTTTTTTTTCTGAAAAACTCAAATTTCTAATTAAAGTTATCTGCCATCAAAGAAAAAAGTTTGACAAAAATGTTTATGAAGACAAAAATAGAGAAAAACAATAATGTATTTCATATGTGTCGAAGCAAAATAAATTACCTTCTATTTGATTTTTCATGATTTGGCACTTTATTATATTTTTGTTATTACCTTTTATTTATCTGTAAATTCGACTTTAATCTTTTTTTTTTTACAAAATAATTTTAAATTGGATGTTCGTGAGTTAACATTAACTGATAATTTTATCTTATTCCATATGCTATCAATTCTAAATGTAAATCTTATTCATTGCACAGAGTCCGTGGAAATAATTCTGTTTAATATTTCTTTTCACTTAAATATATAACCGTTACTTCCCCTTCAAATCATATTGCAAATATCTTTCTGGGGTTTTAATTACTCATTATCATTATATTTCAGATGTACGTTTGTGTATTAATCAACAATTTGAGCTTTTATGATGATAAAACTGGAATTTCTATTCAATTGAATTTAATTCATCTATTGTTAGGTTACATTTATCAATTTATCATTATTGTATCTTAAGTTTATGTGTATCTTTTTAATAAATAATAATCTGAATATCATTAATAAAATTTCTAAAACTACTGTATATATAGTTGAACGATTTTGTAGAACAACTTTAATATTAATATAATTTTATCAGAATCTGCACCATGATTAAATACTCGTCTGTGAAATTAAACAATGCTTTTGACTTTCTCTCCTTACAATATATACAAAAATAATCTTTTTTTTAAACAGCCAAATCTATCAATGCCAATTTATTGGATGTGTGACTTAATCAAATATTTTTCCAATGTAACCATTCATTGTTAGGGCATATATAAAATATAAGAAGTAAGTGACATCCATTAAGATAATTAGAAATACCTTACATAAGGTTGCAAAAAGTAAATTGATGGTACTGACGAGGGCTTTATTCAATGTCCAATTCAATTAGTAAAGTAGTAATAATTTATTTTCCTAGGAATAGCAACACTTTGGGATTCACGCTAGTCACATTTGTCACAACATTCAAAATGCCTCAAAATTTCCTTTTATTTACAGTTTCCTCATTAAATTTTTTGTTATGTTTGTACTTTGTCAATCATTTGTCAAAATAGAGAGTAGTACTTCTTGAACAATCCTAAGGAGTGACTCATATTTATACATGTATGTACCGCACCATCACAAAACACCAATATTTATCTGTTGTCGACGCCTAATAACTCCGAGCAATGCTGGGTAATCCCGCTAGTGTATTATTATGTTGATAATTGGTAAATCCTTTTTTTTAAGTGCCTTATTTTTCATAGCATTTAGAAAGCAGTTTATTGATTTCATTTTGATATTGACAACACATCAATTCGTGATTGGATATACAGCGTGTGAGGTAGAACTGTGAAAATTTTGATAACAAATAAATACACCCTGCATTGTTATTCAATTGTGAGTCTCGTTTTTGACTTTATTTACCGCAAAATAGAAAATTGACACTATATAAATCATTGTAATTAGTATATTTTATATATAAAATTTATTTAATTATTTCTTTGCTATATTTTTTTCCTTATATTTTTAGAATTTAGATCTTTATTTTTGATCAATATAGTGATATATCTTAGATTATTTGCCCCTGGTTTGAAACTTAAAAGAATTATATGACCTTAAAGTAATTTATTTGCATGAAATGCACTACAAATTTTGTATTTAGTTTATAATGATTACATCTTCTCCATGTTGATGTATCAAATTTTGGATAGAGAGTAAGAAAAAGAATCCATAATATTATTAGTTTAAGAGTAAAACGTCGATTTTAGTTTAAAAACTAGACTATTACTTCTTTATATGTAGTTGCAATATAAATATGATGTAGAATAAAAAATTAAAACGTCATATCCGGCTCTCATTATTTTTTTTTTTACATTGAGAAAGGATTTCTGATTTTATTATTATGACTGATTTAATAACCTGAGTAATTGAATGGGTCTAAATCATTAAACAGTATATTGCAAATATAACCCAACATTTTCGTAATTTGTAAAATGTTTATCTGTCTATTTTTGAACTAAATTTGACATCTCTAGTTATGTACACACAAATTATAATTTTTCATCATTTTTTTTTTTTTTTTTTTTTTGTAAAATAATTAATCTTATGTCAAATGATTCGGGTTTTATTTCTAAATACAAAGACAAAATTGTGTAAGTTTGTTAATGTGGAATTTGTCTAAAAAACGCTGAAAACACTGCAATTCCATTTGTTCGGTCCTAATAAAATTTATTCATCCTAGGATCGGTCTTTTATAGTAACTACAACAGCAAGTTAGCTACTACCTATGTCATTTTATTTGTTCAACATAACCTCTTCAAGAGACAAGGTATCTGAAGATTGAAGTAGGAAGGGTATGGCTAAAACTTGTTATTATACGTTCACTTTCTTTCTTTTTATTTCATTCAATCCTAATTATAAGTAAAAAAAAAAGCTAAACATAGCACTGAAAATCCAAAGTATCAATCCTTAGAACCGTTGAATGGTAAAAAATATCGGACCAATAAAATAACCAATGAAAACTGAAAGACCTATCCAACACAAATATTGGTACATAAACTTCTTTGTTCTTTACCATAGAAACATCATTACCTTACCTGTATCATTTTTTCCGGATGGTCTAATCCTTTTATCATATCCAGTTCCAAGGATAGAATCCAATACTTGTTTTTCTTTTTGACGGTAATTTATTTTCTCTATTCTGGACCTGTAAAAAGAATAATAAATAGAAGGAAGTTACTATTTGTAGGTAAGTAAAAGCAAGATTGAAATTATTGTCATAAATCAGCATTGTTATCATTTTATGAAGGTATATGTTACATTATATAATAAAAACATTTCATACTTGCGTCTGCATATAAGTGTATGTATTTCTTTGTTATAACCTTCTTCACTATTATTAATATACGATTCTATAACGAGCAGAAAGGTATGTCTCCCTACATACAAATATACTTACGTATAGAAGCCTCATACACCACAGAATGGGATGGTCAGCTAATAAAAAACTTGTATACGCTATTTTTACAATATAATATCAAATTCACATGTTTACTCATCTATGTAGGTACATAATCCATGGTTTAAGATATTTCTTCTGGGTTTCTGTTTCACGAGATATTTAAGGCTTGTCACCTACGGGTAATTCCAGGGAAATAATCTTATCTATTAAAAAATCACTCCGTATAACGTTTTTACTATGAAACTATGAGGACTTATATACATTGTCCATAAATTATGCCCAATTTAGGGAGACCCACGGTCTCTAGAAAAAATTCCACTGACTATTGGCGACAAGGGTGATACCAGGTTTATTATTAGGGGGGGGTAGCGCTAAAAATTATCAAACTCTGTTACATAATTACTCATACAACTAGGTATATTATTCAGAGGGTGCCTGCGTTGCAAGTCTCAATAGAGCAGAATAGAAACAAAAAATGAAGTTAGAGAAAACAGGCAGATACAGAGATGTTGAAAGAGAAGGATATAAACATATGTAGAAAGAGAAAGGAAAAATGAGTTTTATTTCGAGCATAGACAGGCTCTTGGCGACCTCAGAGGCCCAAACATAACTTAGGAGCATTCTTTGTTTTTTATACGTCTACTAGGTAAATTTCAGACTTATCTGTTTGATCATTTTTGATTGCATGTGTAATAACATTAAAAACAGACCTATTAATATATGATATGATAAAAAAATTGGGGAGATCCATAAACTTTAAAGGAGGCTGAATTCCCCCCCCCCCACCCACCCACAAACTCAACAACAATTTCCTAAAAAATGATTAGCAATAATATATGTGCATATACAAACATATATTTGCTCTAGAAATGAGGAAGTTTTATGCTTAGAAAACACAAGAAACAAACACCTTTCCAAATGACAGATGATGAGAAAAGTAAAATGAAAGAAAGAAATGGGTTGAAACTAATTTAGTTTTATATAAATGAGCTTTAAGTCGAAAGAACTTAATTTATAATTTGAATGTTAAAATAATTTAAATATAAATTACTTAAAGTGATGTAATTGAGGATCATTCATAACTCTGGATGGATAATCTAACTGGATCACATCTAATACTCCCATCAAAGTTATTCTTAATTGTTTACTAAAGAAAAAATATGTCATTTATTTGTAGAATACTTTTTCTATTAGAAGAAACAAGATTTTTTGTATATTTTGAACTCAAAAAAATATTTTTTATTTCTTTTATATATGTATAACCGATAGTATATATTAATACCATTTCTAACGAGGTCCGTTCTAATGAAATTTACAATGTAAAAACAATTTTAATAGTCCCTTGTGTATAATTATTATTTTTACTTTACTTATAATGTTTACTTGAGTAGCAAGAGAGAACTTAAAAACAATGTAACTAAAAATTGTGGTCCCTCGACAGCTTTTACGCAGTTTTCTATAACAAATTAATAAGAAAGGTAAACAAAATAATTTTGATCACCAATTTTGCAAAATTTAGCATCTTATTTTAATTCAATATATTATTTTTTCTTTTTGAAAAAAAACTATCAGAAGTCCAACTAATTTTATCTTTTCTCTGATACATAAATAGTTCATTTGGTTCCAACTAATATTGAATTCAAATAAAAAAAATTGAATTCTTGGTCAAATCGAGCTGTATTAGAGCAATAAAGTAATTTTCGAGTCCAGTCAAAATCGAGTTTTGACAATTTCAACATAATATTTAATGTGGTTTCTCTTTTTGTATACGTCATAAATTCTTCCTTTAGTAAGAGCAGAGTGTCTGTATTTTTTACTGTCCTTTCATTGAATGATACTAGAAATAATTATGAATCAAATATTTCGATTTATTTTGATAATTCAAATTCAAGTATAGCTGAATTATCCAAAAAAATATTTCGGGTGAGCTTGAATAATTAAAAAAAGTAATTGTTGAGTTTAGTAAAGGTTTTTGTTTATTTAGAGTTCAAGAACTATTCAAATTCAACATTGGTTATAACAAAATACATTCCTTAAAGATTTTGAAATAAATCCCTTTTTTGGTCATGGTCGAAACAGGGAATCAATTGTTCTTGCTTTTACCTTTTTTTTAATCTATGCAAATGATTTTTACATATTTTTTTTTACTTTGTTAGAAAGTTCATCTACTATCAAACTACTTGAAAATTAAATTACGAAATTGAATGGTAGGATATTTTAATACGGAAACAAGAAGTGCAATATTATCTTTTGTAAGTATTTCTGGATATGTAAATTGTAGGTACATTATAATTTGTGTTTATTAGGACTAGTGCGGTTCGAAATAGACCGCAATTTGGTCCTGTACGTTTTTACCCTTGGTATGGTACGTAAATATATATATATAATCACATGTTAGATACTTGAATATTATAAAATTTTTGTTATTTTTTTTTTTTTTTCAAATTATAAATTCATGAATAATCGTATTATAATAAACATTCTTTTTTAAAGAAGTTAAGTATATTCAGGAATAATTTATTGGTACAGGAAAGAAAATACTAAAGAATTAAATATCAAAAAAGAAAAAAAAGCCTTCATAAATTTTATTAAAAAACATTTAACTATTATATCATGCGAACTGCGTCACTTGAAGGCTGTATTGCAGTTTGTACCGAACCGTGTGTTTAACATGCAGTCCCATCTCTAGTGTATATGCGCATGAGGGTGTTGAATTTTTCACTTTGATCTCAAAATTGATTTCTTGTACTGTGAATGGATGTTTCGTCAGAGTTCTCCAAATCCTTTTAATAGTATCAGCCGTAAGAAAAGGGAATGAAAGATGTAGTTTTAATATACATCTCTTCTCATTACCTGATTTCAACGTGCTTGACTATTTCTTGACGTCCCTGGTAGAGAGGTAGTCTAATTTTACTCCTCATCAAAATTTGTATTTTCTGAATGATGTCATTGCCCGTACATAGAACAAGGTTCCTGAGGGAAGTATCAAGAAAACCTTTAGAAGTTTACGCCATCGTAAACACTCGGAATAAGTCGAATCAGATATCCAAATTTGTAAAATTTACTTTACACTTTTTAATTTGTGTATGAAAAGATATAAAGAGGTCATTTATTTGAATATATATGGATTTTGTAAGGAACACTTACGCACCTTGTAAATGTATATGTATATGTTTACGAAGGTACTAGATACATAAATATATATCTATTCAATAAAAATTTGCATAAAGTTGTTGTTATAATATATTTGCTGGTTGAATATATGTATTTTGTAATACGAATATCTATATTTTGTTCCTACTTCATATATTGATATGATCTCATTTCAAAAGTGTATTAATAACCTTATATGTATCTATATGTGCTTTGCCTTTAAGAACTAATTATGTGTACAGTATATATGTTACTTTCTTATAATTAACTTTAAGAAAATAACTGTTTCATATCATCATCCTCTTCGCAAACACCTATATACTTATATGGGGTTGATCTTATTTTGTGGAATACATTTTATCCTTTTCAATACGGAATGAGATTGGTTCAAAATCACGGAGGAGGACAACAAAACATGTTATCTTTGAACAAAGCAATGAGATGGTTGCAAATAGCAAAAAGTTTCTAAGCTTTCTCAAGGTTAACAAAAATTTGGGTAAAGTTTTGCTATTTTCTGATGACAAGTTTTTCTCGGTCGATACGACTGTGAATAAGCAGAACAGCCTCTACATCACAGCTGAACATCCAGACAATGTCTGAGCTTTATAAAGACATGTCTCCATAACAAAAGATCCAGCCGGAACAATGGTTTTGGGCATTTTTGAGTCTACCCTCTCATTTTTGTGGGAAGGAAGGAGCGACTCATTTGCACATACTTACATTGGACTTTTAGATAAGAGAGTGCTACCTTGTACCTGAGAACATATCGGGAACAACTTTGTTTCGACTCAAGACAGAGCTACGTGTCATTGTACTGCTAAGATCCAGGCCTTTCTGAAAGACAACACTCCAGACTTTTGGGACTTCAAAATATGGCCGGATTCCTCTCCAGACTGTAACCCATTGGTGGGTCTGGAAGAGAGGGTGTGTGCTACTCATTACAAGAGTGTCCAGTCTCTAGAGGTTTCAACCTCAAGGAGTGGACCACGCTCAAGTCTGACTACATAGTTAAGGTCTGCAAGTAATTTAGGTCTTGGATTCAGGGAACTATAAAAGCTGAGGGCTCAGATATTGAATAAAAATTGAGCCAAGCACTATTTCAGATGTATATTTCAAATAAATGACCTTACAAAAAATCTAGCGAATCTAGCGTAAATTTTACTCTTTAAAAATAGTATAATGTGTACGTCTAGATAAGATCAAACTTGTATTCTCTATATACCTAACCAAACATAGAGCTGTACTTATTATGTTTTGTAATAAAAAAACAATAGTTCAAACGAGTTAAAGCAATTACTCGATTTTGAATTTTAATAAGCAGTCAATAAAGAAAATTATCAAGGATTTCCTTCTTCCTAAAAACAACCCTAATAATAACATAGGGCTCAATGATAACTTAATTATTCATATTTTGGTCTGCAATTATTTGCCTCATTAAATTTTGTCATCAAATACTAACTATTCAGCTTGAATCAAATCTTTTATTTCACGTTGAATTTTAATAATCAGTCTACAGATCTATAGAATGCTGAAAATGTCTTTTTTATGTAACACAATAAAAATATTTAATCTCAACATCTACATCTCAAAGATATTTTTGTCTGTACTAAGTTGACTCAAATATTGAATAAATGATGTCCTACTTTTAAAATTACATTATGACAGTAATTTTGTAACCATTTAATGCACATTTATACACAGTCGTACATACTATATTTGTTTTTTATTATACTGTTTGAATACATACGTATCTATATTTATTTATAATTCAGGTAAGTTTAAGGCTCATTAATGAAATAACTATTTATGACATAACCATTCTATTAAATGTACAATAGCCATACAATGGGAGAAATGATGTGGTTAGATAAACAAAAATTAACTATGGGTTGTTATTTGTTTTTGCATGTTCTAACTTGGAGGAAAGGTTGAGAGATTCAACAATTAAAGGAGTAGTGTCAAAATTGAATATCTTTTTGAGACTATATTTTCAAGGATATATATCGTGAACTTTTTACCTGTAAAATTAATGCAGTGGCATTACAAAACTATGAAATAGTTATAAATATTTTAATTTTGAATACTTCAATTGTACATATTTGGGAACACTAATGTTTGACTAATTACACTATTACCACGTTAGTACCTGTTGAAGATGTGACTTGCAATATGTATGGTATTATAAAAAAATTAAAAAACAGCTTTTTTTCCATTATTTAAAAAAAAAAAACATCGAAAAAAAGGTTAATTATATTTTTTTGATTTTTTTCATATATACATTGTACAAATGATTTTCTAAACAGATTTGTAAACACTTTTAAAAATCGTAAATTTGAAGTATAAAGACAATAAAATATTTTCAGTAGATAAGAGCGAACTTCAAATATTTAATTAAATAAAAACTTCAAAATAACTACTTTTATACCTTTTAGCTATAAAATATTTAATAATAAAATATGCAAAATTCTACATTCTTTTTTCTAATTTCTTGATACAAAGAAAATAATTTTCTTTCATAAGGGTTAATTATATGGGTATATTAATATTTATCTTTGATTTCATTATGAATAAGTATGCTGGAGGAGTATTGGGTACGATGCTGAAAAATAAAAAATAGGTTATTGTCATATTGTGAGGCTCTAGTGAGTTTTTCTAGAGATGGACATAATTAAAATTAAGCAAATGGAAACGGTGTAGATCATGGACAATGTGCTCTGGATAAATTATTCTCTTAAACTCAATGTGCATAGGCTTGCGCCCGGTTATTTCTAGAGAAAATGACCTCACAAAGGCAAATAAGAATATATATTTTTTTTATATCTTAAAATAGGCTTTAATATTATAAATATATGTATACATTTATTCGCTAATTATTTACTAAATTCTCTTAAAAAATATACATTTTGTATATGAACTACACAGAGATTCCTAGGTTATATGCAGTAAATAATTTTTAATTAAACTTAATCAATACAGCTTCATCTAGCAAAATTAGAGGAACATTTAAAAAAATTAAGTACTTTCAACATTTTATAGCGCTGTGAAGAGTTTTTATTTTTTTTTATCTTTGTTGAAGTTATCAAGAAAATTGCGTCTGAACGTTGGGGCTAATTTTCCAGATAATAATGTGGTCTTACAAGAAAAAAGTGCTCCTACTTACACTAGCAAAGGAGCTTAAAGATTGTTGAGCAATAATATCAATTTCAGGCCAAAATAAATATAAATTATTGAACCACAATTATTTTTCTTATATTGAAATTATATTTTTTAGCTCAAGAGACAAAATATAGAAATACTCCTTTCAATCAGAATGGGATTAATCTGGGTTTCGATTAACAAGACTAAAAAAATATAAATACTAAGGGGGAAAAAAATCTAGGTTATGCACATTTATTCGCATACCCCGGATAAAAAAAGAGTTACGAGAGATTGAATTTTTGTAGAGCACAAGGATAATTAAACTGTAATGTTTCACACGTGATAGCATGTCCCTAAAAAGGATGTGAAAAAAAAGATAAACATAGCACAGTAACTAAGTTTAAATGTATCAGAATTCAATTTGGAATGTTTTTTATATTGATATATTTGTTGACTTTTTTCTTAACCCTC
Organism: Lepeophtheirus salmonis; assembly: GCF_016086655.4. Taxonomy (NCBI): domain Eukaryota; kingdom Metazoa; phylum Arthropoda; class Copepoda; order Siphonostomatoida; family Caligidae; genus Lepeophtheirus; species Lepeophtheirus salmonis. The sequence goes on from NC_052136.2 coordinate 57,400,430, forward strand.
CTTTGGTGACCTAAGATATTATAAAGGCGGAGATGTGTAAAAATGTTTCTTATGATTTTAAAATCTACATTTTATTGCCAACATTTTTTAGTATTTTCCTAATACATTCAATATGATGATATCACGTTCTTTATTTATTCGTATATTTAACAACTTTTATTCAAAGTTTAGCGAATTTAATGCACAGTTTTACTTAGTATTCGTTCCTTTGGATTTATTTGAGTTTTTTTTTTTTTTTTTTGTTTGTTTATTTTTTCAATGTGAGGATTGAAGAACTATTATATTTATAAAATACACAACCTTATCAAAAACTTTTACTAATAACTTGGTTTTTCAAAATTCGCATAAATAATCAAAAATTCATCGAGATGTTTATTCAAACAAAAAATTAATGTTTTTTATATAAGAATAACCAATTATATCCTTATTGAAACTTTATCCTGTCTTTTCCACTATTCTATGGTTTTCATTTTAATACCTATTAAGTAATAATACCAACTATTTACGTACATGTAAAAATAAAAGGATAATGCGGATGACTGGAAAATGCATGAGTCTAAAACAGTACCAGATATTCATGGGAACAGTTACCAATGATATATGTAGTACAATGGTGAAGTTTAGGGGAACCATTTTAACGTGCAACGAGCACGGCATGTAATTCTATTTTAAAAGAATTAACAAGCAGTGATCTTATTCTACCATCGTTGAGCAACTCTTCCTAATTTATATTATGAACTGTTAAAAAATCTTGTGTGATTGCGTCTTCTTCTAAAATTGAGGAGTCCTTTAAATTTCTGAAAAATAAAATTTTGTTTATATATTGTGGAATTTGATATATGGTTAAGTTATTTTTCAATACAGGGGTGAGTATCCAAATTATTCTCGGTGCTGAGCACCAAACGGGAGAGATTAAAGATGTAATTTTGTTGGTCAGATTAGTTCCTATCATAAGCCAAATGTACAGTTTTTTGTTCTTACACTTCTTTTCCATTCTACTGCTGGATTTCTTTAAATATCCAAAAAATTAATATATTTAGATAGTGAGTTAAGATTTTAATCCATATGCATCATTTTTATATAAAAAATAATTTTTATGTTGATACAAAAAAGAGATAAAAGACCTAAAAATTATATATATCAACATCCCATTTGACAAAAACCCAGTGGTACGGTGAAGGGAAAATATGAATAAATATCCCAATATTTCCATGTTAGTTTAACGACTACCTTTACATGTACATCTGTATCAAGTGATATAATTTTTTCTACAGCTCCTAATATTATAAACCACGTGTAATCTTTGTTTTTTTAGAGAAGTTAAGTATATTTATAAATAATTTATTTGTACAGAAAATATATTATTCAAGAATAAAATATTGAAAAAACTTTAAAAAAACAACATTAATTCTAGTTAAAAAAATATTTAACTATTATACTGTACTAAACTGCGTACCGAAAAGGGTGTACCGTGTTTTGTACCGATCTTTGGGCATAGCATAATACCCAATCCTAATATTTACCATTGTATTCTCTAACATTTATATGTATTATTTTTTTTAAATACGGAAAATCAATTTTAATACTTTCAAATATCCTTGATCTTTATTTTATTTTTTTTTATGGAAAAAAATTGATTTTTATTGCTATATGTATTATACAATATTTAGTATAAAAACTACAGCTTGTTCATATTGGAAAAATAAACTCCAATGAATAATTCATTCACTCAAAGTACTGCAGATATATGAGTACATCAATGTCAGTCAATAATTAACTGTTGTTTTTTTATTCAAAAGTAAAGTGAAAGTTGTACTATTCCTAGAAAAAAAGGGGAATACATACTCAAAAACTATACACTGTAATTAAATGTTTTTATTCTCTCTCGATACATGTAATTATCCATGTTTGTATAGAAGTAGGTAGGTACCTTTACAATATACGTAATAGAGACAATAACATGCTTTCAACGAATAACATAGTGAAGAGGATAATTAAATATATGTATTTACAGTCTTAATGATAAAGAATCAATGCTCAAAATAAACAATCGGTGAATAAGTAGGGAAGTAAGCCTCATTAGATCAAATCCTTAATGAATAGTTAGACGAGCAAGAGTTTTTTGTTATTTTTTTGTACACTCGTACAACTTTACTTACAATCTATTTTACCTGGAAGCAGGTCATCTTAAAAACAATTTGAAGAAAATAAATGAAAGCATAACACAATAGAGTATCAAACTATACAAAAGGCCATTCTCCCCCAAAAAAAAAAAAAATATATTAACATTGAATTATCCACGAACTAATCATCATTTGTTTTTGTCTTCGTTGGTGTAAAAATTGCTTCTATATGTTGAGTAAAATGATATTGTATTGGAGTTCGAGTACTTCTAAGTTTGTACAAAATGATGAAAACTTTCGTGATGAAAACATTAATTTCATCTTGATGGAGACCCATGTAAATAAAAGAAAAGTGTCTTTGAAAGAAAATAACTCCATACGTATGGAAAACAATGAGAGATATCTGGTTTCTAATATATCTTGTGCCTTCACATTTTGAATTTAAAAAAATGAACTGGTTTCTCTAAGCAGGCATCAAATTTTCCATTCGATAGACTTTTAAGAATTTTGTCAGTTGGTGCTTCTTCTTACACTGAGTTTCTCTTACGATTAATCTGTTGAATGTATTGTGTTTTGATCGGTGACAAGTAAGTGTTACTTTATTATTTCAATAGTTTTTTAAAGTTATTTATATATTTAGATAGTCTTTTAAAAAAAATGAACAATATTTTTTCCTTTAATTTATATATTTGTTCAAATTTTATTTTCCATACACTTTTAACCAAAAATGTATTTCTTGACAAAAAAACTAAAGATAAATAATTATTAATTATATAAAATAATAATGTTTTACAAATCGATATAATTTAAATAAATGTTTAATTATTAACAGCATATTGTTTTTATAAATTATAAATAAATATGATCATATTTGATTTCCAAAAAAGTGGACACTACATTGATGAAAACATTCTAAATCGAAAAACTCAATTTTGATTCAGCAATTTTTTTTAACCAACAGTCAATATTTTTTCCATATTTCAGAAGAGACATTTACAATCATATTTACAATGCAGTGTTGCATTCCTTAGACAGCAGTGGTGAACAATTTATATTAGTACCTGTTATAAAACATAGTTATATCAATATTTACTTCAAATACTACATATACTTCTTTAAAAATCATTTTTGACAACCTGTATCCTCTTTTAATTTAATATCATAGTTATACAGGCACTTTGTCTAAACTACAACACTTTTTGAAATGACAAGCCTATGTCATATTTTTTATATTTCGATGTTTAATACATACATATAACTTATTATAAACAATTGTCTATTGAAACTGTATCAAAAAATAAGTAATTTCCACCTATAAATAAGAGCGTCATAATGAAAAACATGGAACAACGCAGAGCTGCAATTCTGGAGCTACCTGCACTTGGAAAATCACAGTTAGATATATTTAAACGGACGTGCTGTTACCCCTCTACTGTGTACGAGGTGACCACGAGAGCCACCAAAAAGCTTCTACTAGGGGCAAATCTAGACCAAAGAGGCCAACAAAATTGGATAAGGTAGTTAAAGGTATTAGTGAAGACAGAAAAGGGGAGATGACCCTCAATGGCCTTGCTCGTGAATTTGACAGAAGCCAGACCATTTTGCCTAACTAGTCTAAGCAAGACTTAAGCCTGAATGTAACCAAGATAACTTCTCGTCAGGGTTTGAAGCCTTTGTTTTCAGTAAAGCGTGTAGCTCGTTGCTGAATCTTCCTCAACAAGGTGAAGAAGAACCCTTTTGGCCTTCCCATAGTCCCGACTGTTCCCCCTGGACTTTGTTTTTTAGCATCTTAAGGGAAATCTTATTGGAGTCCAATACACAACAAAGGATCCACTGAAGGCTGCTATTGTTATTGCTTGAGCCAACTTAGAGCCAAGTTTTATAAAGGACTGATTTTAAAAGTTCTGCACAGACTGGAACTTTCATTACAGCAAAAGGCGATTATACTGATTGAAAATGTAAATAAGATGTCTCTGATTGTATTAATAAATTAAATTTTCCAAATTTGATGATATTTTTTGAAATATAACAATTTTTGTCATTTTCTAAAAGGTGTTGTTTTTTAGATGGATGAGCATGTTCATATCGTGTCGGAATTTAAACATTATTATACAATCCAAAACAGATAGCACATTTTATCGCTGAATTTAAAATATTTTGCTTGCAAAAATATACTATCGATCAATGCATTATATAAATTTGATATGTATGTGATAATATTTTTAAATTAATAAACTTATAAACAAATTAATCATTTTTTTATTCTTGGTATTTATAGAAAATATATTTTGGACCCAGTTTTGGTTTTCTTGTTTAATTTTATACAACATTTTGTCTGTCTTCCTTTAAATTTGATTTCCAACATCAAGTCCTCAATCTACAGAAAAAAAAGATACGATGGTGTGACTTATGGCAAAGTGAACAACACGCTCGTCAATAGTTATTCTTTTCAAACTAATGTGCATGAAATCAAATCTCGGTCACTCCTAGAAAAAGAAATATATAAATGATCTGAAATTGACTTCAATATATTCCTTACATCGGAGATATTGGTTGTTTTACAACCATGTCTACTTATCTCATTGTATGTGTTGGAAAATCTATGGAAAGATATGGAAAGCTTCCTAGATCAATCACAGAAGGTAGAATAGCGTTAATTCCAAAAGAAAGAAAGATGGGACTGACATTGATCATTGGTGGCCTATAACAGTGATTAATGAGAAATATTGAACTATATCTAGATTAATTGCCGATGAGAATCAGTCAATATTGGATAAGAAGATTTGTACTCATCAAAAACGTTTCTGATGTATCTCAAATTATCCAAAGTACGATTTATTCTGTAAAAAGTAGGTAAGGATATGGGTCCCTAATCACCGTTAATTTTCGGATGGCATTTGATACGGTAAATCATGCCCACATTCGCGATACAACTCAGAAATGTCTTCCAAAACATTTTTACGACCCCATTCTATCTTTACTTTTTAACAGGACCTCAACAAATAATATAGATAGGAAAAATATTAATCCTATAAGTCTAAATAGAAGTTGGCGTCATGAATGTCTGATCGTGTTTCTATTTTTGGCTACAGCCATAGAAAAATAAGCCATTAAAATTAAACACAAGTATGGTGGCTGCGGTATCTCGTTTGTATGGCAAACCCTTTATAATTGATATTTAAACCAACGATGTGACGTTTTTTGTAAAATCCAGCTCATCAATTCAACTCATGTGATTCTGTAGAGACTATGTTGTGATTTTTCAAAAAAAATCAATATAATTTTTGGTTAGAAATTAATCAAATAAAAACTAGCATCATATTTGGAATAGTACAAAACCCCATATATGAGCAATTTTGACATAATTTTTTTAAATTTAAATAGTCTGTACTACACCCAAAATGCTTGAAAAGTCTCAAACTATTCAAAAGTCGCTGTTATCTTATCGTCTCCAGCCGAAAATGTGTTTTTGCACTGGGGGTATTAACCCGTAAAAAGGAAAGTCTAATGCATATACAAATACGTGAATCACACTTTCTTTCTCTCCTTTTATCTTTCATCAAATGCAGTTTATGCATAATTTTAATATGCATTTATTTCTTTTTTTTAGTTTATTTGCTATTAAGCCCTTTTTGTTTGCTTTGTTTTAAAAGTGTTCAAATTTTTAACATTTATGTATGGATTTATATAAAATGAACTTTTTGATTGAAGTCTTTTAAATGCACTATTTAACATTAAATATTTATGTGTTGTTTTTTCCCCCAATAAATTACTTATTCAACACGTATGTAGTTTTAAAACTAAAATAGGTCACAATGTAACTCTTTTAGTATTTTTTTACCTTTTTTCCACCAAAACTAGTAACAAGGGCTCAAAACTATTTTCTTCATTAATAATAGATGTTGTACCCGACTTGTGGTTTATTTAACTTTATCTGTAATCTATTATAGTAAATTAGAAAGTAACCATCAACGATAATAATTAAAATAAATAAGTACAACCCTTGTTCTCTATATTAATAGCACATGGTCCTCCCATGTTTATGGCATTTGTGTTTGGTAATATAATTTATACCTATCATATCAATAATAAACAACAAAATAATTTCAATAATAACTTTCATGTGGTCTATAATTGACCGTAGTGTTTAAAAAAACATATTTAATGGGGAACATCTGGTAGTACTAACTCCGAAACATTTTGACTTAATCCTCTTATCCTTAATATAAGGACAACACTTATCCAAAGGATACCATTGTATCTTTCAACTTGACCGTTTTCTTCGGAATTATAAAGAATTTTTATACTCATTGCAACTCATTTTTCTAGTAAAAATTGACTCTTTAGACATGAACAATGCTCCTTGATCATTATGAATATAGGACGGTATTCCAAACAGCGAAAATAATCTGGCAAGACAAATAATTACCATACATAATATCAAGTTTCGACATGGAAAAGCAAATGGGAAGTGTGAATATTTGTTTATGATTGTCAAAATGTATATGTTTGAAGACCTGAATATAGGTAAAGGATCCTTAAAATCAATTTTAATGTAATCATGGGTTGAGTTGATTTGACTAATGTCGAACTATGGCCTTTATAAAAGATTGGTTTAATTTCTAGACATACTCTACATCCATTTACAATTCCTGATCCAAAAAGTGCCTTGTATATTTTTATGTTAGTAGGACAACGAGGTAAAGAGTATCCCTTGAAAAATTACACTAATGTATTTTCATATAGCCTCATCATTCTGGAAGTCGGCCATCTTGGACGAGGCATACACAACGAAATTTTGAAAAGATTAAAAAACATTTATCTAACTAAACAGTTTAGTTGATATTATAATTTTTATTTTTCGAGTCGTTATACGAACTTTCCATAAGTTTTTTTTTAAATGTGTCCATTTTTTTAAATTTATCAACTACAGACTAAATCAACAGAGTTTTCACCAACATGGCGTCTATTTCAGTATATTATATAATATGTGGTGCAAACTCTAAGCATACAGTTTTTCATGTATTTAAAAAAAGAAATATATCAACAAAACAAATTTTTGATTTTTTGTAACAAATTATACATATAATCTTTACACAATTTTTTTTATCTTCTTCTGTCCAAGGTACATTGTGGAACCTGTGATAAACTACATATTGTTATTGAATATATACAGGATAGGGAAGCAAAGTGTAGACTGTTAATAAATATTGATTTTCTCATTACTATGAAAAGATTTAGTGATTATTTTTTGTAATTATATTTCTGCCGTCCTTTTTACAAAAATAAACTATACTAATCATTTTGTAATTTCATTATCAAGAGCGAGCAACAAGCAGAGCACATTTCAGATCTCCTAGATCCTGGAGTTGATGTGATGAAGATTACAGACATTATTAAGTGTTCTAGGAGCCTGGTTTTTAAGTTGGTCAATATGAAAAAAATGGAGAAGACCTCTCCAGGATGTCAGAAAATGGAGGGTATAGTTTACAGAGGGATATGTTGTTTTTGTTAATTTTGGAGAAAATATAAACTAATATATACTAAGTCGATGACTTACCTCCTAGGACCATCAGGATCAGTTTCTTTCACAAGGACCCCATGTCACATTCTGACAGAGGGCATGAAATCCAGGAGGCTCAAGAGGTGCAAGAAAATCCTCACATGGAGCAAGGTAAATAAGTCAATTATGATAATTTTCTCGGACAAGAAAACCAGTTATATTTCAAGGCTGGACAGAAAATTGGCCAGGAGGCCTACAACATGGTGCTTAGATACACCATCTTGCCATGGGTGAAGACCAACTAGCCGGAGGGTTACTGCATGTGTGTGAGAAGTCTTCCATAGTGGCTTCATGGAACAACTTGTCAAAAAAAGTTTGTCATTAACTTCTACAAGGCCTTCAGGACACGTGTAAAGGCTGTTATTAATAATGAAGGTGTCCATATTGAGTGAAAAAAGTTTTGCAATACCTTGTTTATATGCCTTGTTAACATTTATTTTACTTATTATTGAAAATATAAAATTATTGATCTATTTCTTAATCCATGTTTCGAGTGAACGTTTTGTTTCCCTACTCTCTTTATATTTTTTTAAAAGTATCTAAGTTCTCAAAAAGAATAACAAGGAATGCATATTGATAGAGTGTAGATTTAAAACATGCTGGGGATATCTTTTTCTTGGTATAAATGTACATATTTTTCCTATCTTCATACAATAAAAATCTCTTTAATTTTACCTACATAAAATAAATTTATGTAAAGGTATCCCTAATATAAAAGGAAAGTGTGTAAAAATATCAAAATATAATTGAAATTCATTTTATTTTATTTGACATATTATTTTTTTTTAATACAACATTTCATTGAATACTTTTAAATATTTTTCTTTATTCTTGTGATATATTTGATTGACAAATCTGATTTAAAATCACAATAGACAGGAAGTAAATTTATATATATATTTGAAAGGTACATACTATTTATGTTTTCATAATATAAATTAATGAAACTTTAATGGATTATTCATAAAAATATCTTTTTATGTTCTTGATGGATAACAAAAAAATAAAGTCAACAAAATTTCAGTTTTTTTTACAACATCAACATGCTTCAATGTTATATTTTGCCTAGAAGGATATATAAAATGAAAAAACCGTACTTTATAGTTTATACGTACATGTTTTCATGTTATTCAAAAAATATTAAACTATTTCCGTATATTTTTCGAAAAGAGCTAACAAAAATTTGATGTTTATTTTTGTTTTTGTGCGATCAAAAATATCCAAGCAAAAACCAACAAGAAGTCGATCTCCGACAAGAAGATCCTCAAAGAGGACGCTGTTCTGAGCAGGAGAAATGATCGCTTATTGGCTGAATCAAGAGCTCAGGTCCAGGACACCTTAGGACCAAACATTGAGCTCAGGTCATTGTCCTTGGCGTCGTGGGATCGAACGGCAGAAAGATATCTCCCTACTTATTCAAGGCTAGCGAGATAGTCAACACGGACGTCTACTACAAGCTCTTCAGGTACCATGTCTTGCCATGATTTAAGAGTACGTTCTCCAAGGACAACTATGTGTTTATCCAAGACATCACCCTGACACACCCATCCAAGAAGGTGCAAAATTTCTTTAGGGAGAACAAAGCTGTCTTATGGCCGCCAAAAATTTGGCCTTCGTCCTCACCCGAAGTGAACCCCCTGGACGTTGATGTTTGATGCGTCTTAAAAGCTAAACCGAACAAGACTTCTCACCCAAACATTGATGTCCTAAAACCTGTGATCACGGAGGAGTGGAACATATTGTCTTCGGACTTCATCAAAGCAAGCTGTGCTCCTGATGGTCCCCTTATTGAAGGCATCATTTAGAAAGGAGAGGGGCATATTCAATAATTACTAATTATCTTTTTTTTATGTTGTTGTTGTGGAAAATTGTTTCTGTGATAGTCTCACTCAATCTACACGTTCTTATCAAAGTTATTATAATACTATACTAAAATCAAACATACTTATATTAACATATCTTATAATAATATCAGTTTGTTTATAGTACAAACCCTTAAAATTAATGTGCTAAATAAAGAATGTCCATTACCTATTGTACGAAAATATTAAACTTATTTTACCCTTATCATAAAGTATAAATATGCTTACATACATATTATAGATATATAAAAACATATATATCGGAAATCATCTCATTTCCGACAAATATAAACGAAAGTACTAGATATCTGTTCATATTTACATTGCATTAAGGAATAATATGACGACTTTATATACTTAAAATATCATGTATGTACGTGAATAATTAATCATATTGATATATCTATACTATATAAAAAAAAAATTATGGATAAATCAAAGTCTGTTTCAAAAATAATAAAGCACTATTTTTCAATGAAATTTGTTTCAATATGTCCGTTAGCCCGGTTTGTTGCTCAACTTTTTCGAATTTCAATAAAAGCTAGTTCAGAAAATTTGGGATTTGGCAAGTAAATAACCAATGCAAAATTTAATTTCCTGCAATATCATATTTAAGCGCCACATCTATTTCAAAGTTTGAAAGGAGACAAAAGTTATTTACTTCGCCAATAAAGATTAACAAAAAACTTCCTAAAACTACTCTATGGAGAAAAAGAAGAAACAACAAAAGAAAAATTTAATCTTTCCTATCTGAATATGTAAAAAAAAATATGCGCGCTATAATGAAATTCCGATTTTCTCTTTCTTGTTTTGCTCAATCAGACAAGTAAAAAAGCTTTCATCTGTTTATAAATTATAATCAGATGTTAACCAGGGTCGTTGTTGTTAGCTTTCATCATTTGGGGAGCTTAGCCCCAAAAAATTATCAATACCGTTATATAGTTATTTATATAAATAGGTATAACTAATATATTTAACAATATACATTATACATACATTTACTTTTTCAGCTACATAACAACTTTATTTTGTTTGTGGGAGGCATAATGGTTAGAAGTAATTTATATATTTGGAGATATCTTGCTATTGAAAGAATTAGGATCAAATTTTTATAAAAATGAAATTAATTGCTCCAAACTACTTACAATGTTGACAGTGGCATAGGGTGAGACTATTCTGAGAAAAAAAAAACGTTTACATGTTGTACAAACTCTTTCGAAATGGGCGGAAATGCCAATGACGAATTAAGCTTTGATCAATTATTTTTTCTATTACATTGGCATAGTGTATCAGGAGTTCTTACAAAATAGTCGTACGGTCAATAAAGTCTATTATCTGGAAGTTATGCGCCGCTTGTGAGAAGCCATAAGAAGAAAACGTCCGTAATTGTGGAAAAACATTTCATGACTTTTGAATTAGGATAGTGCCCTTACTCACTCAACTATGCTTATTAGAGATTTTTTGGCCAAAAATAATTAAGGAAATCAAGCCTGCATCGCTGGAAGAGCTCAAGTCTATACCAAAAAGTGTTTATGAGAAATGCTTTGAAGATATGAAGATCGTTGTACAAGGGTATGTATCTGACGGGGATTACTTTGATGTGTAAAACATATATATTGATGAATTTATAAATATTTTTTTGTAAAAATACAAAGTCACATGACTTTCGAACATACTTTGTTAGTCTACTTACTACATTTCATACTCATTTGTTCTACCATTTAGGTTTCTATATGTGATAACACTAAAAACAGACGCATATCATATACATATATAAAATATGATGAATAAAATGTGTGTGAGGGGAGGGGGTTCAGGAAACTTTTAAATGTCTGACCTCAAGCCCCCCTCTCCGAAAAAAAAAAAAAAAATGGGACTAGCGACGCCACTGATGTCAAGAGGTAAAGGAAATATGAATAAGTCAACATCGCTTAAATGTTGTCTTCATATCTTGTTTTGTTAAAGTCAGGATCTTCAAAAGGTTATATAGTCACATTAGCTTAAATTGGCAGAAATACAGAGAAATTGCCATCTTTGGTTAAATTAGTCATCGTGATTGCATTGTGAAACACTCTAATGTACATAAATCTACATTAAATAAGAGTTGATTAAGCATAACGAAGCTAAATTTTTGATGAAGGAATATTAAAATAAAATATATGATTACATATTAGGTGAAATTGTAGAATTAATGAAGATGAATCCTTTAGATAATAATGGTGCATTAAGAAACCATTTAATAAAATATACTTTTTTTTTCTATCTTATAGTAATATTACACTATATTATGAGAGAGAGAAATAAGATTTAGAAAGACTTTTCATATTTATTGAAGAAACTGAATGAATGATTATACCTATCTCCCTTTTTAAAGGGGTTTTTCTAAATGCTATTTACTTAGAGAGCAATCACGAACCACGTAGTCAGTTAGGGGGGAGGGGGTTTGGCCTTAAATCACTATGTCTATCTTTGTTGGGGAGAGGGAGATCAAAATAAAACAATGTAGACCAAAATAATGTGCCCAAATGGCATACACAAATAATTAAGATAGAATATTATACAAATACAAAAAGAATAATCTCTTTTGTTAAAAGAAGTGACTTTTAAAAAAAAAAAGTGTTAACAAAATACTAACTTAAAATAAAAAAATTCTAAAAAAAACTCCTCGTTGACAATATTAATACAAATTAAGTAAAAAAAGACACTTGTAAATATTTTTTTTCTTCAAATTTCATTTTTTTTAAAAGTGAAAAAGTTTATGCATAATAGGATATGAGTAATTTAAAAAAAGTATATCATCCACAAGGTGGTGTGACAGTCTGTAGCTTTTTTTTTTTTTTACAATGGCACATAAAGAAATTTAGGTGGGGGTAGGAATTATTTTAATTCCTAAACACGTGGTTTAGCTTTTATATAAGTTTTCCAATTCTTTAATTTTGTATACAATTACATTCCTCAAAATATTTCAAGGGTGTCTGCAGAACGAGGGCTGGAAGGTCTGTAGCTCCCCTTCCCAATTAAGAAATTTTTGATTTTCACTAGAAAATTTAAGATTTGAAATTAGGTTTAATTCTCAAAAAGAATTAAATATATTAATATTTAAATAGCTACAGAAATTTCTAAAATTTTTCTTCGAAAAATTTTATATTTAAAAAAAATTTAAATTGTATGTAAAAACTATATATTTTTGAAATTTTCACAGAAAAATCCAATATTTGAAATTTAATTTTAGATATTTTTTTCCAAAAAATTTATTTGTTTCTTAACATGTCTTGATTTTTGTATTCTTTTCTCCAACAATTTAATTTTTTAAGAATAACTATGGATTAATCATATTTTTTAATACAAATTCTTTTTTTTTTTTTTGTTAATAAGTGCATATTTAAAAAAAAAAAAAAAAGCTAAAAACCAAGCCTCCCCAATATAATTCTGCGAGCGCCCCTGTATTTCAATTTAATACCATCATAAAGAATTTTGTAAATTATATATACTTAAGAAAACCAAAGATCAATTTCCAATTACGGCAATATTACTATTACTAAAAATAAGAGGATTAATTGCTCAAAGACTTTACTCCTAATATACGTACTTATTTTTAATTACTTTTATCCGATTAAAATACTATTTTTTTTTAATATATATTAAGTTGATTTAATTTTTTATGAAAGAATATATATTAAATTATGGAAATATGTAATTTGTAAATGCTACTGATGTGTTTCTCGTAACCACTCCCCGTCTCCCGAATAAGTAAGTTCATCTTGAGTACAATAATAAGAAATTGTAATACTTGTACGTTTAATCTTCATAATGATGTTTCATTGCCAGCTTCCTTGTAATTGAAACTATACCATTCGGCTTATATCAGAATTAGATTCGTAATTTACATTGTTGAACATTTTCTTGCCCAAAAAGAAAGGCCTTTTGAATCAAAATATATGTGATACAAGTACGTTTTACTCCTAAAAATTATTATATTTATTGAGTCAAAAATGTCCGATTAGAAGAGGGGTGAATAATTCGAATAAATTATCCTTAATATTTTTAAATCAAAAGGAAACAAAAATATTGTCTTTTTCAACTAACTTTATAAATGTTACATATAAACTAAGAAGGTTATTTGATTGAATTATGTATGTTTGGGACACTCAAATGACAGTTGTTGGTTCAAATACGGACTTTTTGAGTGATTCAATTCCGGAAAAAATTGTCTTTAAAAAAAATGTCACATATTTCTGGACTTTTAAAGGTTATTAAATCTTTAATTACAAAATTTTTTTGGAACAAATCAGTTCATTATCAAACAAAATTCATAATATCGACTAATATTATTATTCTCTATCCCATGATAGAGTGTATTACTCTTAATTCAATTTATTTATTACTCTACCTTTTATTTTTTCTTTAAGTTAGGTGGGTTTTATTATTATATGGTGAAAATTAAAAAAAAAAATACTATATATATTGAAAATTTTTTAGGTCACAGTAAATTAATGAGTGTTCTTTTACAGAAAAATTTCAATTCAATTTTCCTTACAGGTTAAGTGTTAGGTGATTTTTTCTTATATTTAGTTTACTATATTTTTTTATACGCAACTATAAAATTTGGTATTGCTCTCATTTGTATAACTTTGATTGAATCCTTGAATATTTCCTTCATATCACTGAATATTCTATTAATCGTAAAGCCAATATTGTCGAGACTGGAGTTAAATGAATCTTGTAAGAAAATTGAGGCAATTCAATTAAACTGACTCCATAATTACTTTTTTGAAAGAGTATAATTACATTAATGATAATAAATAATAGGAGAGACAATTAGTCATAGTTATATAAAATATGTACCTAATGAATTTGAAATCATGTTTCAAATAGCTATATATGTACTTTCGCCTTATCATTTTAATGAACTCATTTCATCGTTTACAATCAATATGGGGATATCATCTTCATCAAGAGAATACTTATCCATTTAAGTCTTTATCAGATGTCCAAAAGAAAGTGGTTTCCTTAATGGATGAAGTTATTACTGCTCAAAGAGTTGAGTTTTTTGGAGGAAAATAGACGGAGAAATAAGAATGTTAATAAAAAAAAACACTACTCCTGCTCATATAAAAAAAAAGGAAAAAAATATTAAACTATCTTCTAATCAATAAAATTTGGAAAATATAAAATTCCTATTTATTTATTTATATTTTTTTATTCTACAGTGAAAACGAAACAAATCATTTTCATTTTAAAGTAAATTATAGATTTATCGTTCTCATAAATAAATTATGGTTAACTTATGAGAAAAAAAAAAAAAGCATGAGTCTAGAACTCCATGCATTATATAAAAACAACAGTGTAGTATGTGATTCGCTAATCGATTCTCCATTATCAATTAAATTTCATTCGACATGATTGAATATACTTATTCGTCAATCCATGAAAATTTTCCAATATGAATAATCCATCTTGTCGAGTGATAATTAATTGATAAGGGAGAAGTGATTAGCTGTTGTGTTTGTTTATTCTTAAATTAATTTAAAGTTCTACAAACGGTAAAGGTTCGAAATGCATACTACTGTGTTGTGTTTATATAATGATAATTAATGTATAAAAGCATATTTTCTGCAAAAAAACACTCATTTATTTACCAATATGACATAGGTAAAATGAACAATATCTATTAACCATAATATCATTGTAAATTGAATTAAAATGTACAATCGGCATATTATCCTTTGGCAAAAAGTCCACTCACAGTTTTAATAAGGTCCTCCATTAATTTATCCACCATAAAAATTGTTATTTATGTAAAAAAAAAATGTGTTAACTTAATATTATGAGTTGTATTGGTAAAAATAATGTTGTTATATAACACTAAATTTTATATAATTTATATTTATATATTCCTTGGCTCTTCTCTCAGAATATTTATCTTTTTTTTAAATCTAAACTCTCCTTCTTTTCTGTATATATGAGTATGTGGAGATACGTATAATGTATATAGGTTTACACATATTATAAGCAGATGTTTTCACTATATATGTATAGTTCGCTGCCTGGGGAAAATATATATGCAAGGAACCTTCTTTTCTTTTCTTTGTAAAAATTGTTTTTTTTTAATTTTTTCAATCTTTTAGCAAATAAAATTTGTTTCATTTCTCTTATTTGAAATGATCCTTTTTTTCCATTTGATCATATTTTTTTTTACCTTTTTTAAGAAAAGCCAAGCATTCTAACGCCTTTTTTACAAATAATAATTTTTTTCTATTACGACCTTTTTGAAAAATCAGACAATCCTATTTCTATAGTCTTCTTATACAAATTATTTCTTAATGTATACAGTGTGTGAGGAAAAATCATGGACTTGATTTTAATCAATCTGGATTACTTGATGGTTAATAATTTAAAATACTAGCTTATGTTATTAAAAGTAGGGACTATTCTGGCCAATAAAACACAAACTTTCAAAAGTAAACAGTTGCCTGCATAGAGGCTCCACACTCAAAGAAGTGTCTAGGAGATCATGAAGGTCGTAGGGTGCTCCTGGAGTCTTGCTTACAAGATTAAAAATATGATGGCTAGAGGTAAGAACCTCAAAAGGTCCCATGGTGGCTTTAGACGCTGGAAAATTGGGATCATAGAGAACGTGGACACCGCAAACACCATAAATCTGGCAAAGTCGATAAGGCAGTATACCCAAGCTCTTAATGTTAGCAATTTGACTGTGAGGAGGTATTTGAATGATTTAGGATAAATATTTTTGCACGAAAAAATTGTCAACTGCATTTAGTAGCTACCAAGACTAAAAGGTCAAGAAAAACCAGAAATAGTTGACTTGGTTAAGTGTGAGGGTTGGTTTGATCACCCTTTCACCAGACTTTTCTCCCCTCAACTATGCCATTTTGGGGTGTAGTATAGAAAGTTAAAAATATTAAATTTTCTTTCTTTATTAAAGTTGTTTTATAAATAATTATTCTTTTGTCACTTAGGAATAATTTGTTATAATGAAAAAAAAAGTATAACGTTCGACAAATTTTTTTATGACTAAAAACGTTTTTACACAAATTATCAACATTTTAGTCAAGAGAAAAATCCTTTTCCCCACAAACTTAAAATCTAAAAAAAATTATCTTCAAAAATAATATGCGGAGAGAAATCAACTGACATTTGTTTATTGACTTATCTTATTTTTTATTGTTTTAATTCATATATGGCTATATTTAAAAACGTAACTAAGCATGTGTAAAATTTAGTATAATTCCACACTCTTAACCATGTCATTAGATCATATGATGCTGGTTTATTTAAATGCCCCTTACATAAATTATTATGTCCTACATTTTTTTTTTTTTTTTTTTTTAAAGTTGATAAACGAATATTTTAAAACAGTGGATGTATGCTCATAAAACAGAATCAAAGGGATGATACAGTATTTAAAGAGTCAATCATAAAGTGAAATAAAGTATTTCTCCAAATTTAAATAAAGATTTTGATATCTGTTTTGTTGACTTTGATGAGTGTAAACGACATATAACTTCTGTAATTATTATTTTAAATGTTTATTTTTTATTTGTAAATCTAGAGCAGTTGAAAATAATTGTCTTATAGTTTTTAATCAAATATTTTAAAAGTAGGGGAGACTAACCACAGATGCAATAAACCCTCATTCTCAGGCATCAAAAAGCTACAGCCACATAAGATTTGTTTATGAATATAATTTCCTTTTATGCAAATATTTATACTACGTCTATTCGTTTTACTTCCATCTAAATTGCAGGAGACATACTGCCGCCTTCTCTTAGAGTTGAAGGAACTAATTGAAGCTCTGGAACCGGAATCCTTAATGATTGATTTTGAGATTTTGAATTCATTTAGCAAAGTTGTTCCTATAAAAAAATGACTACAAAGGACTTGAAAAGAAGGAGCCCCCATTTTAAGTTCGATAAACATGCGCAATGATACATTTATGCTATAATATAAATATATTTTTGAGGTCAAAAGTTTCAAGGCAAACATTCATAGGGCTCATTTTCTGTTCACCCAAAGAAAATGTACTATATTTGTTCTTATTAGTTTTCCATAGTTTTGAAAATATAAAATTATCTCTACATTGTTTTATTATGGCTTAAAAATTTTATATCTGGCCGAAACTTCACAAAAATGTCATTTTATCATATACATATATAATTATATATATTTTTTATAATCACAAATAAGCTGGAAAAGTAAATAAAATGAGTATATATTTTAATTATTTATGGAAATTCTTCTTTTTTTAACTCACTTAAAAGAAAAGTAATTAAGGAAATGATTGATTGCATATTGATTCATCATAACGCACAAAAATAAATCAGTAAAATGATTTTTCAATTATCTTATTACCATTTGCATTTATAAATAATTTTTCGAATGGAAATAATATATAATCTAAATTCATCATAAAACTTATTGACACAATTTTAAATTCTTTCTTCTATAATTTACTACATATTTATAATAATCGGGATTTTCCCTGCATTTTTCTATAATATCTTTATACTTTATTATGTAGGTATGTGGAATAATTCATTTTGAATAAAAGCTGTTAAACTTTTGCACACACATGTATCACTACTATTTATTTATGTACTAGAAAAGGGAACCCGGTATTGCTTGGGAAAGCGTTTGGGTAATCTTACAGGCCAGTATGTTATACAAAATGTATTATAATACATTAAAAAAATTGTGTTGTAAACTTCAAATAATATACCAACATATTTGCAAAAAAAAATTATCTAGATAACAAGTCCATCTTTAATTTTTGTGAAAAAATAAAAAACATCATATATTTGGCTAAGAAAATTTCAAAAACTACAGAAACACAATTTATTATGGTTTTATTTCGTAGTTATGAGGTTCATTTTTTGAAAATATTAAAAAAATTATATTATAATATATATATTCTGAAATTTAAAAAAAAACTCCGTAATTTTATGTACTAAATCTATCGTATTTTGGGATTTCTTTTTAAAATTGAAAATTGAGGTTAAATAATTTTAAAAAAATGAAAAAAATTGAAAAAATATTCAGAAAACGACAGATATTTAAGTTAAACATCTATTTTTGTGTGTCAAATTCCTATATAGACGAATTTCCAGACAAATTCTAACAAACTTTAAATTATGGACGAATCAAATTTCCTACGGAATTCCATGTTTTTGCACTTGAAAAAAAAAAAACGAAAATGCATTTTTCACCGATTTATTTGTTAGCCCATATCTTTTTTTTTTAATTTTGAATAAATTTAGAAAAATTTTATATTCGTATGGTTGTTTTTTGAGACGCCAGTTACTTTTTGATTCATAATGAAACCCATTATCCAGTCTCCTTGAGCTCCAAAAACAAAAATGGCAGCCCTGTCTGGGCTTAAACAGGTTCAAAAGAAGTACCCATGCAAAATTTAAGTACGTGGGAATGCATAAGAGACAAATACACATTGAATTTTTCATATATTAGATATTGCTGTGATAGACCCAATGCTTTAAATATTAGAGGTTCAATTCTATATGTTTAGAAATAAAAATATTTTAAAGGTATATATATATATTTCATATAAAAGTTATTTTGTCATTATAAAAAGAGAAAAAACAAAAAAACTTGTTTGCTTTCACATTATGGTTTACACGAAAAGAAAGTGCTACTTTAAAAGTAAGTAAATATAAATGTAATTTGTCAATTTGTAAAAAGTTTTATTGTTTGAGAAAATATATTCTTTAGAAAGTTGTGATTTTGGACATAAATCTTGGTACTTTAACTCACATACGGCCAAATTTTGAAGTATAATTTGCATTTTTCCCCACTTTCAAGCTTCTTTTAGCTCTCCTCCTAAAGATTATTCAAATTGTTGGAGTGACTCTGTCAATGTTCCGTATCTTGTTTTCTTATATACCGGGAAGGCATTGAATTTAAACTCTAGTTCCATCCCTTAACTCAATAGATACCCTATAACAAGTAAGATACAAGAAGAAAGGCATGTTCCAAAAAAGGAGACATAAAAAAATAATGGCGGGGACTTGAATAGAATACTTCCAAGAAGTTCGTTCCTTCTCTTTTTGACTATAAATTTTCTTTATAAACATAACAAGATTATTTAAGTTTGATAAGCTAAGGGATGGTGCACAAATGCTCAAGCGCTATGCTTATAATAGAACGGCTATATTTATATGATTTCATACCAGCTGTAGCGGGGGGGGGGTCTTTTGAAGTACATATACAGCGTTCACAAGTTATCTATGGTGCCACTTAGGTGCACTCTCTTGAACAAGCTTCTTCAAACATGAACTAGTTAAAATATATGGAATCAATTGACGAATACTTTGTCCGGAATATTTGGAAAAGGCAAGTATACTCCTTGGAATATGTTCCGGGCGTAACAACACAACAATTGTTTGGATGTTGTATAGAACCAGGTGAAGCCCTTGATCGACATGGTTGCCGATGGGAGGCCTTACATGTGACAGCAGGACTCAGCTATCTGGCACTCCTTGAAAAAAAGTCTTAAGCGGCTCCAAGACAATTTTGACACGTTCATCTTGCCAGACTTTGGGCTTCCAAACTCATTGAATCTTAATCCAATGTATATTTTCTTGGGTGGACACAATCGAACGACAAACCAACCAAAACCCCTTCTAAACCAAAGACAAACTTATCAGTCCGATCAAGAAATAATTCCAAGAGAGTAAATGGTGAAGTCCTGGACGCGCATTCGGGCTCATATAGAGACTGTACTTGAGGATGGAGGTGATTTTATAAACCAAACAAATAAAAATCCATCAAGATGTCATAATCTAGTGTCATTTTTTTAATCAGATTCCCAGTTGGAAAGAAAATTGCGTTTTGAAAAAATAATCCTTTTTGCGGCACAGATAACTTGCAACCCCTGTACGACATGAACTAAATATACCACTTCAAAATATTACATAAGACAAAAAATAAATATATGGTATAAATTTCTCCAACAACAGCTTACTTTTAATCATGCCATAAAATCACCCTCAAATTAAACTTTCCCACTCTATATAAGATCTAAGTCTATGATTCCACATTATAACATCACTGAAGAGCCCTATTATATTTTTTACTGTGAAGTACATTGAAATCTAAACACTTACTAATTCACTAAGTAATGAAGGTAGAATGATTGAAATTAATTCATATTTTGATATATTAAACGATGAACAATAAGTGAGTTTGAAATTTAACACCAGAGTGTCCAGAGAACAATAAAAAAGTGGTTGCCTTCCACCGCCTGGAAGCCATCATCTCTGCTAAGGGCGGCTACATTAATGATTAAGAGAGCTCAAGCACCATCACCAAGAATTGTAGGATAATCCCAGCTGATCATGTAATCAATGCTGTTGTATAATTAAGGCCTAAGATCACAAAGGTTATTGAATCTGGACGAGGCCACATTAAATCAAATTAATCAAAACGCAGAATCACTTGCAGCAACTTCACAAATTTTTAAGATTTGATTAATGAATTACCAAGCAATAAATATTCAAATTTCCCAAGAAGGAATTCTCAATTTATCTGAAATGCTTTCAACATCATAGAACCATTTATTGTTAAACAAATATGAAAAAACTTATAATAAAATACAAACGGTATAACAAAATCTAACAAATTTTAAACAATTGTTCTTACCCACAGGTTTATCAAATAAATTTAAAAAAAACTTTCATAGAACCTGTAATTAATTTGGATCATTAAAAAGCAAAAAAAAAAAAAAAAAACCGGCAAAAATATAAACTACGTAATTTTAAACAATATTGTGTTGTATAGATTTATATAAGAAAATATTATTTTTCTATTGCTGAATGTGTTTGTAAAAACATAATTGCCCCCCTTGTTTATTAAAATTATTTATTTAATTTATTATTTAAAAAAAACAAACTTCAACCAATAAATTTTTTGAAAAAAATATCAAATATTAAATTTTTAAGAAAAATATTTCAAAAATCTTTAGCTATCAACCAAAAATCAAGTTTTATGAGAAAAAAAATCTAAAATCAAATTTTTCCAAAATCCCAAACTAATTTCTAAATATGAAATTTTAATAAAAAATTATAAATTTTTTAAAGTTAATGTATAAGTAGTAATTTTTTGGGAAAAAAAAATTCAAATATTAAATTTTTCCGAAAATACTTTTAAAAATCTACATTTATTTAGGAAAAAAAAACTTTTTTCTATAGTTATCAACAAAAAGTTAAGTTTTTCAGAACAAAAAGATCAAAAATCACATTTCAGATGTTAAATTTTTTCGAAAATACTTAGAAAAATTAATCTATAACTATTTAGATAAAAAATTTCAAAAATGAAATTTCCAATATTGAAACTTTTTGAAAACACTTAACAATCACAGTTATTCACAAAAAATGAAATTTTTATCAAAAATATTTAAAAAATCTCTAGTTATCAACAAGAAATTAAGTGTTTTGAAAAAAAAACTTCAAAAATTAAATTTCATATTTCAATTTCTTTCAAAAATTTACAGTTATTTTAATTAAATTAAAAAAATTTAATTAAAATAAATATAGTATCAACATATGTTATTTTAAACAAATGAATATATTTATGTAAGAAAATATTATTGTGTATGTAAAACCATAAAAAAGGAGCTATTTTTGAAATAAACGATACGATAACTTGTAAATGGCAAGAAATAAGAGAAGGTTTATCTAATATTATGTATATTTTAAAAACTAAAATTTGTTTAATTTATGTAAACTGTTGTGTTGTTTGATAAAGAAGTTTTATAATGGTACTGGGAATTGATGTACTTAACCTTCAATTATTTCCCTGTGGTGTAACTCCATCGACTATGACTATAATATCATTGTAATATCCTGTGAGTATCATATTTTTACTTTACTTCATGGCAAATTCTTAATTTATTATATAGGTACTTCATGCATTCTTTTTTTAGTGGGGGGAAGAATGGTTCTTCATTAGTTTCTGAGTTATTAACAAATTCTGGAATTAATTATCCGCTTACTATTATTATATTTTTACTCCAACGATAAATAGGAAAATGGGAAGGAAAAAAGAATTGGATAAATATCAAGGGGACCATTAAAATCTGAACACTCTGAATTTAAAACTTCAATAAAATATAATTTACTGATTAATAATAAAATTTAAAGAAAATTAATTATATAAATTGATATCAAACTGAGCTCCCTGATCATTAATGTGGACCATCTCAAGCGGTAGTGATGGCTTCTTGGCGTCGTTGGAAAATCTGGCACCTGCTGCAGATGTAGTGTTCTGTAAAGGAGTCCCAGTTCTGGCTGAAAGTCACTTTGAGGGCCTCAATGCTCGAATGATGATCGTCCCCTCTACATGCACCCAAAAGGTTTAGTTGATGGGGTAAATATCAGGGCTGTAGGGGAGGCGGGGGTCAACAGTGTCAATAAAGAATTCAAAAGACTCATTACAAAGAGTCAGAGGAGATGGGTTTCTTTCATTACAGATTTCAAAAATGGATTCTCCACCATCAAAAGGCTCTTTCCATCGCCTTTTCGGATATCTCTCTGGATAGTTTAGTATGAAACCCCGAGATCACTTGCACAGGATTGGCCTGGACTGTATTATTTAACTCATTTGTGTCCAGTTTGGCCTTTTTGACAGAGCCCTTCTTCATCTCCAAGGTGTCCAGATTTGCTGACAGCGTAGATGGTAGTCGTAGAGACGCCCAACTGATTGGAATACACGAAGGGAAATTAGTCAATCACAACCAAATGTCATTTCCTCCACTTGTACTATGGTAGAGAGCTGCTGGGATTTTTTTCTTCTTTTTGTAACTAATTACTTATGCTTTAATATATAGAAATATGAATTAATCTCAATCACTTAACCTTAATTACTTATTTAATTAGTAATTGTCGAGATTTCAATTGAAAGTAGTGATGAAAATCGTGTGTATATTGGGAACGTAAAAAATCGTAAATACACATGGTTTCGACAAAGGAGAGGAGAAAATAAACAATGACATTGACAATAATTACTCCGATGTCGATTCTCAATTCTAATATAAGTCTAACAAGGACCAATAATTTTAATTATTCAACAAATCAACCATGTTAATTTCCGTCTTTTTCTTTTAGCACAAAGGAACAGGTTTTTAATATAATTGAATGTAATAGAAAAAGAAGTTCAATACTCAAGCGATACATAATGATAATAACAACCTAGGAATAGAAAATTGATTCTTCATATTACCAATACCAAAAAAACAGGCCAGTTAAAAAATTCACCGGATTAACATCCCTAAATATGTACTCAATTATGTATAAAACATGATGTGATTGATAATAATAAATTAAAATTTTGAAGTAATCAATTTTCTACAGTCTACAAAATATACTTATTTTCTCCAAATACTGTTTTAGGTTAGTAATGTATCCCAATGACATGGAAAAAACATTTCCCCGTGGATAACATAAACCCCTCAAATTTATAATATATATAATTGGCCTTGATACATAAAACAAGGGAAAGTTATAAAATGCTTTATAATTTCATTAATTTTTTTATTCTAAAAACACACATACAAACATCTTTATAAGTTTATAAGAATATTCATAGAGAGTATTATCGAAATACAAAAACAAATTTGGATACCAATATTGATATTGTGACAACCATTGGGGTCCCTATCCCCTTTTTGGGGAACTTGAGCATTCCTAAAAGTTTTTGAAGCCCACCAACAAAATTTAAACTAGGTATCTTTTATATTACTCTGCTTATTCTGTTATCATACATGGAATCCAAAATCGATTTTTTGTTTGTAAGTTTGTAGAGTTCCGAATGAAAAAATTAATTTTGCAGTATATTTTTTACAGATATTTTATTATCAACATAAACTTTATTTTATTCGTTTCACTATTACGTACAATTTAATTGTTTGTACGCATTTATAAATAATTAAAGATTGAACTTCAGGAAAAAAATTAAAATAATTTATTTTTTAAAATAACATAATGAAATAATTGTTAATATAATATAATTGTGTATTTATATAATAATTTGTATTTAAATTCAAATTCTTATATATAAAAAAATTCAAAAAATATATATGTATATATTCTTTTCATATTTACACCTGTAGAAATAATTTAGAACGAAATATTAAATTTGATTAATATAATTTTTTTAATAAATTTAGTATCATGGTCTAAAAAAATTATATTAATCAAATTTAATAAAACTTTTATTCACAGGTTTTTTTTCACTTTTCTGAAGTACTTTTTTGTAGAAATTAAATCACATTCAGAATATATGATTATTATAATCTTGCTGTATTCCAAAATATATAATAAAATTAAATTACTAAAGTACTCTGGAACTAATAATTTTATTGCAAAAAGAAAAGTCGATTTGAAGTTTGCAAGTAAAAGTTTACATGTACGCTAAACTTATTAAGATTTAAATTTGTTGATTTACAACTTTTAAGCAATTTGATATGGAATGTTTCAACCCATATGCATATACAAAAGTAAGACCTAAATATATATTTGTAGTCCATAATTTTAAATTTAAATAGTATAATACATTCAAAAATGGTCTATTTTATTCCTAAAGGGCCTTTTTTATATTAAATATTTGATCATTTAAAAAACTTGATGATCGGCAACCCAAAATATATTTGTGTCTTTTTGATCTTCATTTATTTCAATTATATGATTTATATCTACTAAAGTATAATGATTAATTTTCTGAAAATACAAACAGAAAAATGTAAACTTTTACATACGTAATGGGCATATCGATTAAATTAGTTGAATTCATAAATATATATATTTTTTTGAATCCCTTTTATTTTCTTCCATTCACTTTTATTCAATTAATTAAAGTAATTATTATTTCAGCATAAAATAGGTTTAAAAAGGAGTGCTCCATTCAAGTATAAATAATAAAAACGACTTCATAATCTTGAGTAAGATAATTCCACAAACAAGCATATTCAATCAAATCAAGGGCTTTTAAATTTTTCACCATTACATTGCCCAATTCCTTTCAGGAGAAGCATAATAATTAAGCTTGATGAATAAAATAAATGGAAATAAATTACCATGGTATCTTTGCTACTCCGAAAAATCATGGATTTTCTTAATAAAAGATATGATTGCTGTATCGGTGGTCCATTCAAAACTGTACAACTTGAATTTTAAACATCTACAATATATAATTTTTTAATTAAAAATAGAATTACAAAAAGATAATACTTTAAATAGATGCGTTTATGAGCTATCTTAATCATTAATATAACCCCTTAGCGAAAATTATGACTTACAGGTGGCGGGGGGACGGCCTGTCGCCCATTTGGATGAAGTCTTCTGTCATGGCATTCGGGCTTAAGGGAACAAAAATGTCACAAATGTATTCCAAAGAACTAAAAAAAACCATTAAAAAAGTCTTGGAACGGAGAAAATAGGTTTCATTCATTACTGTTGTCCAAATTGGCATCTCCACGCTCACAAGACTCTTTACAACCACTTTTTTGATAGCTCTCTAGGCAGTCTTGTGTGAAACCTCGAGATCTCTTGTATGGGCCCTCATGGACTTGAGGGG
Source organism: Lepeophtheirus salmonis (assembly GCF_016086655.4). NCBI lineage: Eukaryota > Metazoa > Arthropoda > Copepoda > Siphonostomatoida > Caligidae > Lepeophtheirus > Lepeophtheirus salmonis. Next base: position 57,426,583 of record NC_052136.2, read on the forward strand.
ATTGGCTTAACTTATTGTTTTTAACTGCTACGGATCCAGTTTGACATTTCGACAGAATTCTTCTTTTTTTCCAACGTTTTGGACTTGTTGACGGTGTTGTAGTTTGTCTTTGAGACGCTCAATTGTTTATTGTACGTGAATGGAAATTCGTCGATCACATTCAATTGTCATTTTTTCTACTTCTACGTAAACTAGAGAGCGTTGTTTTTTTTTGTAATTAATTGTGTATTCTTTAATATATCGAAATATGAATTTATTTCAATAACACAACCTTAATTAATCATTGAATTAGTAAGTGTTTAGATTTCAATGGACAACCCGGTTCCAAAATTGGAAATTGGTATCTATATTTCGTCATTTTTTTATATTATATCAACTAAAAGGACTACACCAGAATGGCATTACTAATTTATTTTCCAATGTACACAATTTTGAAACTGAATTAAAAAAAATTAAAGCTCTCAAAACTACAAAGGTGCAAATAAATAATGTCTATTGAGCCTAAACATTATTATGAACTGGTGACTTTCTGATTCTATTGGAGTGGACTAACTCAAAAATACATTTTTTTTATACCAATATTTTTTGACCTTATGACAATGATGGTACCGGTTTCAAGACAAACTTGAAATAATATATATTATAAATACATAAGTATCCGGGTTACATTGTAGTACAGGTGTAACGATCAACACTAGTCGATACATTACAGAGGTAGAAAATATGATTTGCTGATATTTAAAAAAAACGAAAATCAACGTGGCAACTCTGACTACTAGACAATTGTTTGAGTGGAAATCGGCTTAGCTGTCTTTACCTTCTATTAGATTTTCTGAAAGAACCTATGCAAGCAATAAATTAAACACAAATATTACTCTGTATTTAGTAAGGACATAGGGTAAAATTACTCATTGGTCGATCCGCAATTCTACTTCAAATCCGACAAGTACTTACACTTTTAACTTCCCAACTAATCATCAGCGCAACTCTTCGTCATACATGAGCACACGCACATAAAACTAAGATGTTCTAATAATCAAAATATAATAATAACAGCTGTGGAAAATAAAATATATATATGTTGTGCTCATCTACGGTCATATTTTTAAGACTGTAAATATAATTAGAACTGTATAAAATATGAATTGCTGTATATAAATATAAAATAAATCCAAAATTAAACTGTTAATCTTGACATTTTGAAAAATCTAGATTAGGAAAGTAGCTTAGCATTCGTGACATTTGATAAAATCTGCAGCCAGCAGTCGTGAGGGGACAAAAGGGACACAAATACACATCCATGTAGTAAGGACATACAGACAAGAATTACTCCAATGTCGATCCTCAATTCTACTTGGAGTCCAACAAGGACTTATAATTATAACTCCGCAGCAAATCCTCAGGTTTGTTGATGCTTTTAACACCTTCTCTTTCTCATCTCCATTTATTTCACAAACGCATGTTTACGTCTAACCCTGAATATCTTTTATAAGTGTCCATGAAACCTATAGTCATTTTCAAAATTTTAAGACGACTTCTGATATTTCACCTAATTCAATAATAGTAGTTTTCTTGACTTGTATGAAGTAGTATTATAAAAGTAGGTTACGTGTCATGTTTCACTAGATCTGGTAAGTGTGTCTATCAACCTGTTGCCTAATTACGCTTGCAGGATAAAGTTATACTCGCATATTAGCAGTAATTGATATTCTTCAAAAATGGGCAAAAAAACTACCTATTCTGATGTTCAAAGGACTAAAATAGTGATGTTACATGAATAAAGGTATTATGAGGTATTAATTGATGTTAAGATGTGATGTAGCAAGACGGTTGTGGACATTGTCATTAGAAATTTTGCAAAATTTTGAATTTATAAGCGTCCAAGAAAAACGTCCACGAGAGATGAAGTTGACTGTTTCAAGATTTTTCACTAGTTCTTTAATAAAAACAGTCAAATTTGATTTTAAAAGTGTGAAAAGTAAGTGTCAGCACCATTTTAGGTCGTTTGACTGATGTGGTCACCTTTTGTTTTATTTCTGAAATGCATTTCTTCTCTGCTAAAAGTAAGAAAACCTCCGAGGTAGTCTTACCCTTTTGTAAATGACTGTATTTATAATCTAAGTGACTCCAGCATATGTACATTCTCGTACATAAATATTTTTTACCCACACATTTCTAAAATACGATGTACTCGTTCATACAAATCTTCATATAAAACGAAGCAGCAAGATAAATCTAAATCATAAATTATCCTTGTTGGTAATACATTTCTTTTCTCCTCCCATTTTTTCAACATACATATGTATGTGTATTATTATTAGACTACTATCGACACAAGAAAAGAATCATAAATCTAAGATTTTAAGATTAAAATATGAATTTCTCTTCTTATATCCCTATATTTGTATATACATTATACATATATTCTATTTCTTAGTTTTGCACTTAATCTTGTTGCTATATTTTATTTCATTTTCTTCAATAAACTATAATATTAAAAGTAATATTCATTCTACCTTCATCTGTTCACTAAAAAATAATTTGTTCATACAACATCCTGGTTCTTTTGATTTTTAATACAAATATTTATATTTTACGAATTGATAATTTAGAACTACTTTATGTACTAATGCATTTATAAGGTTTATTTGACATCATTTTCTACATACAATGTGCCTATACGCTTCTTATAATAGATATATATATCCAAATATATTAACTTTCTGAAATTTTTTACTTTATAACTTTAAAAAACTTTTTGACAATAACGAAAAGTACTTTGTAAAACTTTTTTATATATCCAACATATCCCAACAGTGATAAGTGCTTCAATGCAATGGCAGAAAATACTAAAAATATTCTGGATACTTCCATCAGTAACCTTTTTCCAAGTAATGTCTTCATAAATATAATCAAATTTGAGTCAGGAGAAAATTTGAACTCCATTTAGACGACGTTCCACCAAAAATAGTTATACTAGTTGATATTAAGTAGTAAAATATTCAATTAATTTATACGGCAAGATATTTTTTACTTTATTAAACCTTTTCAGACCAATATCTTAATTAATTGCATTCCTAATTATCACCTCATTAACTTATATTTGTTACGCTAAGTATCACATTCAGAAAGATTAGGGCAGATTGCAATTTAACACTGGCATTAAAGTTGACATGCTTCTTTCTGTTTTGCCAACCAACTCCAACTGTACTCAGAGGACAGCCCAAAGTTGTTGATGGTATCATCTACATTATAATGCCATTAAATTGACGTCTACAATCTTTACTATTTCCTTTTTTGCCATCCCCACCTGAAGAAGGTCCAAGACTCTTCTTTATTTTGCTTCCTGCATTGTCAAAATTCATTATAGAAAATAATGTATGGAATGAATTAAAAGAAAATCATTTTAGCTGGACTTAAGGATACATTTTGACCCGTTACGACTGATTAAAGTAGTAATAAAATTACTTTCGAATATTTAGTAACGAGCTGTAAGTATCTTGTACATATTTCAATTTTCTGGAACAGAATTCTAGGGCAATAGTTATGAAATTGAGTGGTCTTGACTTCCTCGGAAACAATATTTTGAAGGAAAATGATTTGTTTTTCATTATCTTCTTAATAAAACAAAGATATTATTTTTATATATGTACATTTTTTTAAAGTTTCATACATGGCTTACGGTAATAGGCAAAATTAAATAAGGACAAGAATTGGACGTTGACAATAAGATTTATTTGGGAAGAGCTGTGGAGATAGTTTGATTAGAATTATTGCCAAATGTTCCAAAAATTGGTCTACAGAATATACAAAACTCATTCAATAGAGTCTTGCAACGGAAAAGATGGGTTTATTTCATTGCTGGTGCCAAAAGTGGCCTCTCTAACCTCACAAATCTCTTCCCACCCACTTTTTATAGCTCTCAAAATAGTCATGTGTGAGTGAAATCCTGAAATATCATTAATGGCCTCTCATGGATTGGAAAGTGATTGGAGTGTTTTCTTTAAGTTGGCCGTGCCCAGTTTACCATTTTTGAAAGAGCCTTTCTTCCTCTTTAACTTTTTGGACTTACTGACGGCAGTCCTGGAGACACCAAACTACCTGTGGTACGCAAATGGAAATTCGTAGACCACGTTAAATTGTTGTTTTCTCGACTTGTACGTAAGCTAGAGAACTTAAGTTTGTTTTGTTTTTTAATTAATTGTTTATCCTTTAATATATCGAAATATGAATTAACTTCAATCACTCATCCTTCATTAATGATTGAATTAGTTAGTGTTCAGATTTCAATGAACTATCTGGTAAAGTCAACCGCTTACTGAGAAAAATTGCATCAATAAATCAGCCCAGGAATCACTTCAATTTTTTGACATCTTTCTATCTTTAGTCGCCTGTAAGGATATGATATTGTTAAGGTGAAAATACAGCTTCATGATTAGAAAAAGAAATACAGACAGTACTATTGTTGTTGTTTTTTTACTCTTGTTATTTTTTCTAAAATCATTCCAGTGACAACATCTCCCTTGTCAAAAATAAGAATTAAAGATTAATTTTCCCAATATTATATTTTAACAAATGTATAGTCAATTTATGATATACATTTATTAAATTTATAAGTATAATTTTCTCCCTTCACTAATGATATTTTAAATTATGATTATCCTCCTTAGTCCTGTATTACATTTTCATCCTCCAAATCTTTGTGACAAACAGTTGATGTCACAAAAATATTAAAAAATCAATAGTGACACAAGTTTAGCTCCTTTCTTCTTCTTGTGTTGTACAAAAAAAACATCCTTAGCATTTTTTTTATTTTTACAACTATTTTACTTCGGGAATGAAGTCTCTATTCTATAATTTTGTTGATCAAAGTATGAAAACTTCCTAAAATTGTTAAAGAAATAAAATTGGAAGAATGGTATTCCTATCGATTCCAAATGAACAACAGGATATCAGATAAATATATAGAATCAGCTGCCTTATGTTACTTATATATATTTGATAGTTTTACAGTGTATCCTTATGGCCCCACTCTGACCGTCCACAAAGAATAAAAATTTATATGAGAATTCATTCAAATACGAACTATATATTACTGTGTATAAACTATTTAGAAAACCATCAGTTGGAATAATAAGTGACTCTAAGAAATATCAAGTAGGAGTTTGAAGTCATTTCAGCTTCATGTAGTCAATATTTGATCTACTATCAAAAATATTAAGTAGGATGTCAATTTAAATCTACAGAATAGACTATTTATGGAGCTGTCAATATCTAATCAAGGGTGTTCGCAAGATTATATTTGGCGTGTGAGGGAGAACGGCACTCGTTCTGGAATTTTTTTGATAAAAATGGAAAAATTAAAGCTTTTTGAAAAATTAAATTATATAGAAAAAAGATTGAAAAATTATAATTTTCTGAATTGAAATATTTGATTTTTTCAAAAAAAAATTCAAAAATCCAAGACTATTCACATAAAAAATTCAAAAATCTATCGCTATTCTCAAAAATGACTTTTTTTAGAAAAATATCAAAAATTCACAATTGATCACAAAATTTTTTTTTTTTTTTGAAGAAAACTTCAAATATTAAATTTATTAGCAAAAAGTTTTAAAAATCTCCCAATATTCTCGTAACATTTCAAAAATCCTCAATTCTTTGCAAAAATTATACAAATAAAATTTCAAATATATAATTTAAAAAAAAATTATAATTTTAAATGTTTTTGAGAAAAATTTCAAAATCCATAGCTATTTACAGAAAATTGAATTATTTGCAAAAAAAAATCAAATATTAAATAAAAAAATATAATACATATATATTTTTTTTTTTAAATTACAAATATTAAATTTTCTAGTAAAAAGCAAAGATTCCTTAATTTAATTTGTGCATATATCCAAGTCTCAAATGTATACCTTAATTATGACGACATATTCTGTCATCATTATTTTTTCGATCACATTGAGAAGGAATTTTTCGATTTATGTTATGTTGTTATGAAATATATCATAAGTACTAATTTTTTATTTATTAGAGAGCTTAAATAGTAGAATTTATCAAATATAAAAGTATTTGATATTATATAGATATATAAAGTATTTATTTTTTAATTACAAATAGGTATTTGCAAAAAAAAACACATAACAATTATGTGTCTTTTTCAATGCATGCTAAATATGTTCATTGATGTTTTTAAATATTAATTTTGTTTTTAATTAATATTTGGTAGTTTCGGATATAAATTATTTCGAAATTTCAATATATTTCTATACATAAATTTATGTTGATAAAAATAACTTTGTACATTTAATAAATATTTCGATGAAAAAAGAAATTTAGTATACATTATTTAAAAGTATAAAAAAAGATTAAATAACTTATTTTTTTATATATCTATATGAAGCAAATAAATTAAATGCTACACAGCTTTTTATAGCCACAGTTTTTATTTTTAACCATCATCATATTACCTACATCAATAATTTACCTACCTGTATAAAAGTAATAAAAAAGGTTGGTAGAAATATTTTATTAGGCTTTAAAAAAAAATAGCACACTACTTGAGAATTAATTAGCTCAGAGTCTTGTTGAGATTCTGGATTGGAAAAAGCCTTCAAAAGTGTTTAGATAATACAATTATTGTCGTATTAGAGTATGAATTATAATAATTAGACAATTATTTCTAGTTGAAAGCTACAATATATATCCAAAATAAATTTGATTTATCTCTACAACTACAAATATTGTAGACTATATTCAGAACTAAAAAATGTTACTTATAGAAAGATGATAAATTTTAATTCATACGGTCATAGGTAATGACCCCAAAATAAGTTTATATCAAAAGTATGCATATTCTTACTTTTCAGAAACCTCTTGTTTTTTAAAATTGGACAGTAGGTTTAGAAAATATGACTTTTATTTTATTTTTTAAATAACACAAATAAAGGGCTGCATATCTCGAGAACTAATAATCTGATTTCAAAAAATGGGAATTAGGAGTTTACAATTAAGAAAGTACATTTATTTTAAGATTTTTCAGATTCTTATAACTTTGGGTCATTTGATGGGCGTATGTAAAGACTAAAATACAAATGCAGCCCATAATTTTAATTTAAGAGTTGGATTAAAATATTTAATGGTCAATTTTAATCCAAAATTATTATAAAAAATATTTGATCATTCAAAAAAATTGAGACTTGGAAATATGTACCAACTAATTCTTAAATTGTGTAAATGCTCTTTTCAAAAAATTTGATTTTTAGTCTACTTTTGTTGTAATTTTAAATAAATGGAGATTGATAGATTATTATAAAAATGTATTTCTATGAAAATATGCATGAATATATGTTATGATTGTCTAAAAGCACAAGTTTTTATATTTATTGTTGAATACATTCCTTATATGCAATTTAATTTCTTCACAAATATTTTTTTTACTACGAATTTATTTTGTTAAAAACATTTATAAACATATAAATACCAAAAAAATTCCGTACTCTAAATATAAGTACAATTTTGCTCTCGCCTTATACAATTCTATTAGTATATTTCAAAATCCTTCATGAATACATTTGGGGACAATTGATAAAATATATAAATAATTAATTAAATTCTTATTAAATAAGTTGAAAAAAATAACAGCCTTGGTATAATCATAAAATAAACACTAAAGTAATAATTGATGTCGATTTTTTTAGAGGAATATCCAAAGGATTCATTGTTGTAAATAAAATAATAAAATATATTCTCCATAAAAAATTGTGGTAAAAATGTTTTTAAGGCAAAATATTATTTTTTAAGTATACTTTTTCCGTAAGATTTTTCTTTGGAAAAAACATATTGGGTTGGGATAATAATAATTTCGTAATTTTACTTTATTTTCATGCTTTATAGGACGTATTATAATCATCCAATTTAAATCAAGTATGCCCCTTTCTGTTCTACTACTTGGTGTCAACGAGAATTTAACTTCATAATGCAATTTTTGTAAAAGATTTTGTCCTTATCGTCAAAAAACTTGGATAACCAATTTTCACAAGCCTCTATTGAGGCAAAATTTGTACGTCAAAACGCGTAGCTTATAGACAGGAACAGGTTGTAGTCACTTATTTTCAGGTCCGGCCTGTAGGATGGATGACTAAGAACTTATTATCCGAGCTTCCATAGCTTCTGGGGCGTCATCAAAGATGTGTACGGCCTGGCGTTGTCTTGATGATGTCTTGCTATCTTCTATTCACGAATACTGGCCACTTCTGTTCGATCGCCACCTTCAAACAGTCGAGTAGCGAGCAGAATAGAGCAGAAAAAAAGGAAAGAAATTGTTTGAACCACTGTTGTGCAACACGAACCAAAAGAGTATCGGCCCCGTATAGATTGCAAATTTTCTTGGTTGCATTCGACTGATTTTTCCCTTTCAGGTAGTAAAAATTTGAAATATGGCAAATTTCTTCCTTAGAGACCTCTATACTCGACGCACGATAAATGACAACCAAACCAACCAAGCGTAATACTGTGCTAAAAGCATTTGTTGTATACACTCACACCTGTACAACTCTTTATTGTATGATACGACATGACAAATAATGAAAACGATATACTGGACAAAAAGTATTCGTTATCAGAGTAAAATATATGGGCCTCAATAGGGTATCTCAGCTTAATGCATTTCACCAGAAAATATAAAAAATGTTCTTGCTATATTACTGCTCTCAGGATATAACAAATTTGGATATAGAAGCATGTACTGGGAAACATCAGGCGATTGTTTGAATAATATAATTGCTCAATCGATGAGACGCGATACTTTTGAGCAAATTATGCGCGTCGTGCATTTTGAAGACAATATGAAACTAAGTGAAGATTGATTTTATGAGGTCTGTCCTCTATTTCAACATTTAGTGGAAATGGTGAAACGTTTGGAATTACAGCTTGGGCAACATGTCGCCTTTGATAACTATTTACAACTATTTCCATTCTCAAAGAATTGACTAAAATGAGAATCGGTGCTACAGGCACTCTAAGCGAACATAGGCAACAGAAAGCTCCATTGATGTTAAAAGTCAACATGATGACAAAGGAACGAGGCTATATGGAGGAAATACAACAGCCCTGTGACGGTAGCCTCAAATAAATATCATAAACATCAACTGCAAAAAGCCACCAGATGGGATACGGTCAAAAAAAGCCACATAAATGACGAAATACCAAACTCAATAAGTATTTAAATAAATTCATGGCTGGTGTAGCTCTTTTTGACCAAAACGTGACGTTTTATAGAGTGAGAATTCGAACCAAAAAATGGTGATGGCCAATTTTTTCATGGAGTGTAAATGCTCGAACCGTTTGTGCATGGAGAATGTACCAAACAAAATAAAAATATATCACTTTTGGACATTCAAAGAATTATAGTATTTGGTATTCTGAAAAAGTTTGGAGTTTCAAAGATAAAGCAAGTCCAAGAATACAGCCGAGTGGGCCTGCTACATTGACTGTTTGCTAAAATGGAGGCCAGCAATGGAAGTCTAAAGGAAATGAGCCGAATTCGAGATGTCGTCAGTGTTTCTCCAGAACAATATATATGCAATAAGTGCGATGTACCTTTACATCCAGAATGTATAAAACATTTCCACACTAAATAAGTGAAGCAAGAAAAAATAGAGAGAATACAGAAATTAATATTTAAATATGTATATTTGTTAGTAATTCAGAAAGAGAATAAATTTTATATTACGTTGCATTTGGTTTATTATTAAAAAAAACGTTATATTTAAAAAGTACAAAATAAGATTTTATGGAGGAGCGGCAGGAAATCCTGCCCTTAAAAAACCGGATAATTGATATTTTTTACGAAAAATTTGTTCACAAATGTCTAAAAACAGCTAATATAAACTTATTCTACCCAAATTTTAGTCGTTTTTTCAAAAAAAAATTATTATTGTCCTGAATGGGTTAAATTGAATTTTTGTTTTATTTCAATTTAAATAACTATTGCTGATTAAAATCCTCTCATATTGAAAATATAGAGTATTTTACCAAACAGATGAAACAAGTGTACCATAGTCCTTTTTTTATCCAATAGAGGTATACTTTAATGACTATATATGTGTATATATTTAATTTCGAGGAAGGAAAAAAACCAACGTCTCTATAATTTTAACATCTACACAGGAATAACATGCTTTGAAACATGTTGTTTTTAAAAACCCTTATGAAATTGTTACTATTATAGATAATTATCTGTTTTGTTAGAAAATATAATTAAATTAAATTTGAACAACTAACAACCGTAATTAAAAAGAAAAAAAAATATTATTTTTGTTTGTTTAAATTTGTAACAAAAACAATTATTTAACTTTATTTAGCTTGGATATCAAGATAAAACAATCAAAAAGGGATGAAAATATAAATGTTTAACTTGTTTTTAATCTTAATAGGTTACCTATCTTTTCTAATATTACAAATTTGTTGTAAATCTTTCCAACTTCTCTGTTATGTACGTATGAACAAAGATATGTTTGATACTCCAAAATAAAACTAATCCGGAGAGAATATTCTTACAAACCAATTTTTTTCAAAAAAATTACCTAGCTAAAGTACAAGAGTATCTAAACATGAGCTACTCATCATAAATTATTTATAACTGATTTAAGACTATGATTTGTAGAGCTGATAGGAAATTAAAACATAAACTATAAGACTTTGACTGTATTAGGGACGTTGGATTGAATAATTTATTCTATCAAAGTACAAAGGGGTGTAAATATATATTTTTTTTACTTTTAAATGTCGTAACAGGTCAAACTGTATCTCTATGTAAAGCTGGGAAAAATACTATTTAATACTTAACTTTATATAGTGAGTTATAGCAGAGTATTAAGTAAGTAGAAGAAGAATCTCATACCACATTCACCCAGGAACGGAAAAAAAAGAACACTCTCAATATCATAGACGTCCGTCTTAAGACTGTAAATAATGTATAAGGCCATCAAAAATGTGTGCTATTTTAAATTCAAGTTGTATTTGGGGGCAAACCAGAAACAGAGATGTCAACTTCCTTGTTAGTCTAAAAACAACAATTAAGTTGACCCAACCATCTCAATGCCCTTGCTGGCTAAAAAAAAAAGATGAGTGAAACGACAATACGGAAGGCTTTAATTGAAGTAATTGGTATTAATGTAATATTTTAATCTTATTTAAGTCTGTTCTGGTTTTTAATGCTAATTTTTGCATTTTTTATTAGCAGTTATTAATGTAATACTTTCACTGTTTTTTATTTCGATAGCTTAATCTAAAACTAGAATTTAAAAAATTAAAATTTTCATTTTCTTTTCCAAATAAGAATTTAAAATCGAAATTAAATTTAACACATTAAGGATGATAATTATTTTTTTTGAAAAAACGACTAAGCTTTGGGTGGAATAAATTTATATCAGCTGTTTCTAGACATTTGAAAATAAAAATTTGGTAGAAAATATCAACTACCTGGGGGGTTCACAGCAGGATTTCCTGCCACTCGGCATTAAAATCTTATTTTTGTACTTCAAAAATATAACGTATTTTTTAATTATAAACCAAATGCAACATAACATAAAATTTGTTCTCTTTCTGAATGACTAACAAATATAAATATTAATTGCTGTATTCTCTATATTTTTTCTAGTTTCACTTATTTTGTGTGGAAAGGTTCTATACATTCTGGATGTAAAGGTACATTGCACTTTTTACAAATATATATTGTTCTGTAGGAACACTGACGATATCTGGAATTCGGCTTATTTTCTTTAGACGTCCATTGCTGGCTTCTATTGTAGCGAACAGTGAAGATGGCAGGCCCAATCGGCTGTACTCTTGGACCTGGTTTTTTATTTGAAACTCCATTAACGCCTAAACTGCTATATATAGTATGTTTGAAGGAGCACGCTCCTGCAGCTATAATTTTATATTTATTGTGATGAAAGTACAAATAATGCAATATAACTCGTTTCAAACCAGATGAGACTGCATCATTGTTTTAACAGATGGGTAGGAGCCATAATACACGACCGTTAACAACGCACAAAATGATATCTAATTTCAAATGAGTAATCATTGGTTTTAAAATTAACATTTGGAACATAAGAATTACTTTGGATTTAATAGAAATTAAATTATGAGGTTTAGAGTTCTGCCTACTATATATAGTATATATATAGAAACTATGAAGTACGATTTTATTTTCAATAACTATATACACAACTTAGAGCTCAGGCAGAAGTAGAAATGTTAAGTGGGCCCCTGAATATTCTAACCCTCAATGATTATCAGTCAAGTGAAGTACTCAGTTCCAACCCATCCAAAAAACCAAAAAAATCACAAAAGTCTCAACTATATTATATTTGGAAGAATTTATCAAGTTTCAAATACGAGGTTTTAAAAAAAAATTGAAGTATCAGTGACTCCTGAGGGTGACCTTCATGTAAAAAACACCATTATAAAAATTTCTTTATTTTTTTGACGACGACCTTTTACATTTGATTCTTGCTGAAACTGAAAGATACGCTGCACATAAGAATGTATCTTTAATTCGAGTCTAGAAGAATTACAGGGAGTACTGGGCATCCTTTTAGTTTTCGGATACAATTCTCTACCACGTAGAAGAATGTATTGGAAATGCGAAAGTGATTTAAGGAATGAATTAATTTGCAAACCTCTTCGCAGAGACAGATTTCTTCAAATACTGATAAAATGTACAAAATAAGACCTTACGGGAAGGGATGGATGGACGCGATGTATTAGAAATAAGCACATCAGATATGGATATAAAGTCTGGTGCCTCAATTGTCCATTGGGTTATTTACTTTTCTTTGATTTATATCAGGGCAAGGTTACAAATCAATCTGAAGAGCGCCAAGAAAAGTTTGGAAAAGGTGGCTCAGTTCTTTTGGAACATATTGATTGATAAGTTATCGATAAGCATAAAGAGCTTGGATCTTGGTTTTTATTTTGATAATTATTTTACTAATTTCCCTTTGGTAATGCATCTATCAGATCTAAACTTTGGTACAACTGGAACTATTCGTGAACATCGCATTCCTATAACATTCCCTCTGACCAATCCCATAAGTATGAAAAGACAAGGTAGATGAACAATCGATGCAAAAGTTAACTTTAAGAACAAGGTTTCTGTAATACGTTGGCTAGATAATGCTGACGTTACCGGAATCTCTAATCTTTATTCCGTCGAGCCGACAAAAAAGATCCAAAGATGGTCTTCAAAGAAGAAAGCAAGAATAATTGTGGAACAACCTAATGCTATTCATCAATATAATCAACTAATTGGTGCTACTGATAGAATGGACCAAGACATCAATTGCTATCGTATAGGCATTAGAAGTAAAAAATAGTGGGGGCCTGTTTTCAGTTAGTGTATAGATGATACAGTTAACAATGCTTGATTACTTCATCGATCACAAAATAATTGTTCCTTGCATGAATTTCGTCGAGAAATAGACCGAGGCTTGTTACAGCAAATGCTAATAGAGGTAGACTTGGTAGGCCTATTTCAATTGTGAAAGATGTGCGCTATGATTGTCTCCATCAACTTATTGCACCTCTTGGTAAACAAAACTGAAAATGTTGTGTTACAGAATGCATAAAATGTGAAGCTCCGCTTTATGTGTGTTGTTCCCTACCACACTCCTTGAAAAATTTATTTAATATGAAACAATAAATATGTACATATTGGAATTGCTATTATTTTTTTCTTTGTTATAGTTCAAATTTAATAAAAATACTATAACTACGGATAAATATTCGTTATTATTTACCCTTTTAATCATTGACTCATAACTTGTCTCAAATGTACCATGTATGTGCCTAATCTACTATATATAGTTAGTCCATTTTTTTTTAAATTGGATCAATATAAACTTTTTTCTAATATATTGGTGTTATATGGATGTCAAATAACGAAATTATAAGCATCATTGTTGCGAAAAAAATTGTTATTAATGGGTTAAAAAGATTTAATTTTAATTAAATAAAAAAAGTAAACCTTCGTTTTACTAATGTCAGAGGGGTCTATATAAAAATGCAACCAGTAAAAGAGGCTTATAAATGCATTCTTAATGCTTTCAATGCATTTAATCCAAATTCTATTTTAAATATAATTGAAAATTAGATTTTTTTTTCATAGAAAATATAGCATATTACTTATTTATACAAACAAAATTATGTTTTTTTAAATATTTATTGTATATTTTTACGTAAGATCTCCAATAAGTCAATGTTCAAAGACTTTTGGAGACAGTTTTGAATTATACATTAAATTAAAAGTCACTTTGATTTTTTGAAATGAGCTTTGAACAGAGTATATAAAATGAAAATTACTTCACATTCTATAACTTTAATACAATTTTTAAAAAAATATGAAACAAACAACATTTAAAAAAAATATGAAACAAACAACATTTAAAAAAAATATGAAACAAACAACATTTTAAAAACATTGTTAAAGTTCAACCATCACATAAGGTTTTGATTTTATGAGATTGAGTTTTCTTATCCTTTGCGCGACTGTTTTAAAATGTAAACTAAAGTAGCATTGATGTAAGTATTTTTTTATCTATAGCATTTATTTACAAAATAAAAATAACTTATTGCTTAATCGAATGGAAAAAATAAATTTAGGCTATTTACGTAATAAAAAAAAATATAATTTAAATATGCAATATTTTCTATCGGCATTCATACAGAGAATGATTAACAATTTAATTATATATTTATTGTTTTGAATTGAATTGTGATTAGGAAAATACAATAAATCTTATCCTAGACTCATTGTCTGCATTAATTGTAAAATGACAAATGATGTCATTATTACCGATGTTAAAAAGGTTGCCATCAGGGCTGTGAGGGCCACAATTGTCAAAAAGAGTTTAAAAACTCTAAAGTCTCATTTAATTGATTTTTTAGCCTCTCCACCTCACAAGGCTCTTTCCACCCACTTTTTTGATTGGTCTAAGGACAGTCTGTTGTGAAACCCCTCTTGCATAGGCCCTGATGGACTTAAGAAGATTGTTCTGGGTTGTTTTTTTAAGCTCCTTCCGTTCCAGTTTGGCGTTTTTGGCAGAACCCTTCTTTTTCTCCAAGTTTTAGTCTTGCTGACAGCGTTGAAGGTGATCTTTGAGACCCCGAACTGCTTGAAAATTTATATCGGAGGTTTTCTAACTTCAAGGAGTGTAGGAATGGAAAATTTCGGCCTCGTTCAAATGTTATTTTCTGGACTTTACGGAAGCTAGAAAGCTCAAATTCATTTTCTTTCTTAAGTAATGTTAATTAATTATGGAAGTAGTAGGTGTTCAGATTTCAATGGACCACCCACTATTTGATGAACAAACTTAGATTATGTTGTAATTTTTATTATCTTATTAATAGAGTTTGATACGAATACTTCTATTTAAACTAATATTTTTTTGTACAGCTTTAGAGACATTTTTTTTATCAAGATTGATTAACATTTCATTATTACTATGGGGTGTTAATATACCCCAAAGATTTAAATATCCTCCTAACAAACTTGAGTGCATCATATTTTTACTCAACCCTGAATGTAAATTAATTATTTTCATTTATTTCCTTTATCCAATTTTTTTTGGATGGTTTTTTTATTTTAATTTAATTTGATACTTATATATTTTGGATTTAATTATCGAAGTTTCAAGTAAATTTATCACCAAATAAGAGTAAATAAATCGCAATATTAGTAATATAATAAATTGTGATGTTGAAGGGAAGTACTAATAATTGAAATTATAATCATGGAAGTATCCCAAAATATACAGTGTAATGACTCGTAAAATAGAAAATTTTAAAAGCCATTTTCACTTTTACATATTTGTATTTTGGGTCATTTTTATGGCAAACTTTTAAACCAAAAATTGGTAATTCAAAAATTTTCTACACTTTTTTCTACAATATGTTCCCCTCCATTATGAATGATAGCTTTAATACGGAGACGAAAAGGAGCAATGCTGGCCATAGTGAGTCTAAAAACAAGTATCAGTTGGTCCACTCCTCCGTGGTCACAACTATCAGGGCATCGACAATCAGATAAGAAGTCATGTTCGTCTTGCCCTCCAAGACACAACAAATAACGCCCTCACCCTGTATATGTAGCAATATCACATCTTTTAATCGATGTATGGTTTCAACCATCCAAATATATCTAGGGGTGCACCCCTTTTGTACACACAACCAAGATAACTTAGTGATTATATTTTCATATCATCTTTCTAAATTTTATATACCTCCTTATTTGATGCAATCTCTATACCTACATAATCAAATTCATAGACATATATGTTGGTATATTATATTGGTGGCCCGGCAACACAAAATTAAGATAAAGTATTTTTTCTACAAATTGATGATGTTTACATAAATATTAGGGCGTTTTTTTTTTGGTTTTTTCAACTTTAATTTGAATTTCGATTAAGGCTTGTTTGGAGAATTTGTGATACATTATGAAAATTGCAAAATTTCATTGTCCTTCGAGGTCATCTTTAGGTCGTATAGCTTCATCAAATTATAAAAAAAGACAAAAAATATTTTTGATCGACATTTTTCTAAGCTGTAAAAGTATTAAAAAGTGTTTTTTATAGTCCTATGGAGCAAAAAAAAAAAAGCAAGAAAAATTAGGTTAACACTATAACGACGAAGGTATCATTTTTGATACCCATTTGGGATTCAATGAAATATTGTGAGAAACTTCTTGATTGTATTTGTTTATAAGTTAATGAATTCTCCTAATTCATTTTATTAATCACAAAAAACTCAATGATATGGGATCGATTTGTTGAAAATTGTAAGTCATCATGCAGGCCAGGTGAAAATATTACCATTGATGAAAAACTATTCCCAACAAAAGCTCGATATCCATTTACCCAATATATGGCTAAAAAGCCTGATAAATTTGGTATAAAATTTGGTTAGCAGTTGACAACAAATGACACTTGAACAAGTTGAAATTGATCGTCACAATTAATGAATGAAAAATTCATATATTTTGTTAGAAAGGCAATATCAGGGGCAATCAAAGTAACTTAAATTAAATAAAGGTTCTAAACTATAGTTGGGTATTTTAATACATCCCTCATATTTGAATAATAACCCTAATATTGTTCCAATATATCTATAAAATGTTGGCTTGTAACACATGGCCTGAAAAGTCCTAGTATTCACCCATAGATGATGCCATTTCTTAATTCATTTCATTCTTAGCCTTTGAAAAACAGCTGTCAAAATTTCATAACAATCTGTTTCTTAGTTTATGATTTATTATGCAAAGTGGGATGTTACTTTGGTAATTTCCAAGCATTGGATCCAAAAAAAATAAATCAAATAGCAGTTTTAAACTGCTTCTTATTGGGAAAAACTACCAATCAAACTTGAAAAGTATTATGGGGACTCTATTTTATAATGGAAATTCTCATATATACCTAGATCAACCTATATAACTGTTAAAACTCCTCAATTTGTTCATTTCAACTTTATATTTATGACTACCATTTTAATGTCATAAATAACGAAGAATAACTAAAATAATTTACCCTATTTTTATGACTATTATATATTATGTATATAGACAAATATGTGGAGTAATAATGGTAAATATGAAAGAAGAAGAGAAATTAATTGAAACTGTATTAACTTCAAAATTAAATGGATTGAAATAAATTTATTATTATTATAGTTAAGCCATTAATGTTTTAATATACTCTTTTGTTTGATCCTTCAGAGTTACGGGGAGTGGAGAAACCTCTTTGATAGTTTTTTTTAAGAATTTTATATATAAAGTCTTTAAATGTAAGCTTTATTAGAAGGTAATTCGAAAAAATTTGTATTCTGAAAGGGTTGCCCCTCCCTTATACATATTTTCAATACAACAGCATCAAAGAAAATAGTGTTTTTTATTATTTATTTGATAGATAATTGTGCCGCTTCTACAGGGTGTGCAAGATATATGTGCTGCAAAAATAATTTTTTATAGAAAAAAAAACAGATTCTGAAAGCTTGATGGATTCTGATTTATTTTATTTAATAAAATCACCTCTACGAAGCAGAAAGTGCGAGCTGATCTTTGCAACTTGTTCTCTTACCAAATCCTGAAATTAATTCTTGATCCGATTGATAAGTTTGTCTTTGGTTTGCAGGGGGTTCGATTGGTTTATGGTTCGATCACTTTCCACACAGAAAAAAAAAACAATTGGATTAAGAGCCGGCGAGTTTGGAGGCAAAACTTCAGTGAGACAAGGTCGTCAAAATTCTCTTGGACAGATTAAGTACATTTTGAGACCTCAGCTCGCATTGCTGGTGCCTCAAAATGACATATAGAGCCATCATATTCCGTCCTAACCTTACAAACGAACGTATCACTTTTCCTATAATTCTAGAGTTCGATCCATTGTTTTACTGTTGCGGATTCTTAGAAGGGCAATGTGCCATTTCTTAATATTTGGAATAAAGAATTTGTCAATTGATTCCATTTTTTTTCATTTAAACAAGCTATCTATCAAAAAAAAAAAAAAGTGACTAAGTGCCTGCGTTTGCCCAAAAGAGCACGCCAAAATGACAGTATGGATAACTAACGCATCCTGTATATATCAATAATGAAAATTGTAGATCGGAAGAACATCTTATCGGCATGGAGGGCTCTAAAATTTTTACACTGCCTAGGGAGTATGATAAAATTAGTTAAAGGAGTGCTAATAGAGCTTCCCTCTTTTAAATTAAATAAGCTGTGACCAACTATGATATGAAATAAATAAACACAAGTCTTACTACATATCAAGAAAGGAAATAGGGAAGAATAAATATGTTTTCAATACTCTATTGTTTTCCAAGTACAACAAGGAAAAGTATAAGCACTTTTGGCTTCATAACAAACTCCTCAATGTTATTCTAAGTAATTCACAAGCACACACACTCGTAGATACACATTCTACGTAAATATTCTCTCCTCAAAAATGAAACAATTAATATAATAGAAGTATAAAATAAACAATACTGTTCAGATTTCCAACAACAACAAGAACTCACACACGAAAAAATGCAGAGGATTTACAACCCTATGTATATATAATAAATAAATACTGTTTCTATAGTAATATATATCATTATTATTCTAAAAGTGTAATCAACTAAATGGCCAAATCATATGTTCCACAAAAAGACTATATAATCATCTCACAATGCTTGTATTATCTTCAAAGAGAATACTTAAATAATCCCTTTGCATTTTTTATAGAAAATGTGATACATACAGTTGAGTTTCAGAAAAAAGTTATAGCCCTAATAAATCTTATTTTAGTAACTCACAATCTGCATAACCAATTCAACTCTGTTCCAACTTAAATATACAGATCAGAGATAAATCATACTTTTCACTATAAAGCACATGTAAAAAACATATGAACAATGAAATTTAGTGCAAATAGCTCTAAAACTGTTAAATTTATCATAAATATATTTTCAACCGCACAAAATTGTAACAAAATCAACATATTTTTCCAGGTGGTACATTGAAATATCAACACTTACTAGTTCATTAATTAATGAAGATTGAGTGATTGAAATTTATTTATATTTCGATATATTATAACATAAACAATAAGTTAAAAAAGTTAGCTCTCTAGCTTACGTACAAGTCGAGAAAATTACACTTGAGCATCATCGACAAATTTGCATTTAAATACTCCAAGCAGTTGGGCGTTTCAAGGACCACCGTCAGCAAGCTCAAAACGTTAGAGAAGGAGAAGGGCTCTATCAAAAAAGCCAAACTGGGCCCAGAGGAGTTAAAGAAAATAGCCCAGGTCAATCCCCTCAAGTACATGAGGGTCCATGCAAGAGATCTCGAGGTTTTACAGCAGACTGTCCAGAGAGGTATTAGTAAGTTGGTGGAAAGAGCCTTGTGAGGGTCGAGATGACACTTTTGACACAAGCCATTATTACCCCTAAGGGTAGCTATATTAATTATTAGGAGAGCTCAGACGCACATCTATTTATAGTACCCTTATATTGATTTACCTTTATAAACAAAATTACTAAATTATCTGTACGAATAATCTTGTTCATCTCCATAATTTGTTAAAAAGATGGTAATTATGTTGTGGCAACACTGGTAATTGTAAAAAGTTAAGAATAATTTATGCCTTCTATGTTGCTATTGTTTTATTTTATGACATCCAATAGTCCAAGTGGTCCATATATCTCTACAATGCAATCTCTTTTTGACAAATGTGGCTTCATAACCAAATAATATTTTATAAACTAAAAAACTTATTAAATAGAAGTAATTCAAATTTAACAAGGATATATTTGTGTAAGTATATATAATATATCATGGTAAAAGTTTACTATATATTTACAAGAGTGATTAAAATGCATCTACATATGCATGATGGCAGGGGGCTATTCATATACATACGCAAGTACATGTGTTTAAGAATTGACCCAGTTTTTGGACACATACATAAATATTTCACCTTGTTATTTAATTATGTACATAATAAAAATTCATATTTATTTATTAAATAAGTCAACATCATCTGTTGTCTGACATTCTATTAATATTTTGTAAATAGTCACAACAAAATAGTTAATGTGAATGAGGAAAATCCAGTTTAATGAATTCTGGAAGCATAAATCACTCTACTCCTATTATTATTTATAATGGAAAAGAAATATTTTTATGTATGTAGTCACACTTCATATATGTAAGTGATTCATGATAAGACGATTACATTAAATCAAAGTGGTTTCCTTAGTTAGAAAGCGTTTCTCCGAAAATACATTTAATGGAGAAAATATAACATTTGCTTGATAACAAGTTGTTCTTTGAATATATAATTGGTGAAAAAGTTTATCTTATGCCAGAGTTCTGAAAGATTTCATCATTAAAACAAAAGAAGTGTTTTGCAAATGAAGCAAACATATGTATGTAAATGACAGAAATTAATAGGTTATTTAGAATACTATTTTTTTTTTTTTTTGTGTATTATGTAGGTATACATATACTGACATAAATTAAACTTAATTATTTAGATAAGTATAATCTCAACTTGAGTGAATAGAATAATATATTTTTTGTTAGAGAACCTAAATAGACTAAAAAGTAGAAGAATATAAAAAACTGTTACATTTGTAGAATTTTCTTTTATAAAGGGAAAAACTTTTTTTAGACTTCTCTTTGAATAAAAAGAAATAAAGTGTTAGCTTAACAAATAATTAGATGATTCCTTTTGTATAAAATATTTGTTATATCTCTTTTTCTTTCAATACATGAATGAAGGTTTACCAGAAATAGTATAACGAATAAATATCACCATAAAAATACATTATTTTGTTTTTTTGATCAACCAATGTCTTCCAATTGCAAAGATAATATATAATACAGCTCTTAAATGCACAAATAAAGCATGATGACCATACAACTCAAGAGTAAAATCAAAAATAGAAATATACTTAATTTCAGAATGAAAGTTTCCCAGAACAATTTTTTAAATTATTTTATTAGAACAACTTTCTTAAAACAGTGTGAGACAGGGCTAAATATCTATCAAATAATGCCGTCATACATTTCTTTGACAATGAAAGTTTTTATAATTTATTTGAAATGATTGCCTAGGAATAAAAAAGCACGTTGGAAGCAATGAGTAGGGTTATATAATTATTATATTTTTGTAAAAAAAAATAATAAATTCGT
Source organism: Lepeophtheirus salmonis (assembly GCF_016086655.4). Lineage (NCBI taxonomy): Eukaryota > Metazoa > Arthropoda > Copepoda > Siphonostomatoida > Caligidae > Lepeophtheirus > Lepeophtheirus salmonis. Next base: position 57,448,328 of record NC_052136.2, read on the forward strand.
TATTTGATATCGATACTTCATCCTGTTATTCCTATTAAAATAAAATAAACTTGTAATGTATTGGATTGCATTTCTATCTCGGTTTGTATGCACAAAAAAAAAGTCCTTCTCATTTGATTGACCAAAATATACTTCATTTACCATCTTTATAATTCTAACAAAGAAAAACTTAAAATTATTTGAAGATGAAGGACATTTTTTTTAAATATATAGAAATGAAGATATTAACCTGCAAATACTTTTTATACTTAGAAAATTTAGGCAATAACAAAAAAATAAATTGACGAAAACAGAGTTTTTTATATTATCATGCAGATAATTAGTATATACCATCAATTTGTGTCTGTTTGGCATTCCTTTGAATGGAGGAAGAGGAGTGCTTTTTAAAAAATGACGAAAAAGTATTTGGTGTGTTGATTAAAAATTACTCTATGAAAAACAAAATACCTCAAGGGGCTAAAAAGAAGCTTCATAATCAGTACGGGAACTCTTCACCTTAGATTAGAACAGTTCATAAGTGGTTTGAAAAAAAATTTGATGGGCCATATAGGCCAAATTGACACTGAACGTTCTGGACGTCCTAGTTAGGTTACTACTCCAGAAATCATTAATAAAAACCATGATATGGTGATGGATGACGGAAGAGTGAAGGTGAGATTTCTAGTACTATGGACATCTTAAATGAACGGTACATAAAATTTTGCATCTACATTTGGATATGGCAAATCTATTTGCAAGATGGGTGCTCACGCTTGACCCAAAACGAAATCTTGTAAAGTGTTGCAAGGAAGGTTTGCAGCTTTTTCAGAAGACTCAACAGGACTTTTAGTGTTATTTTGTCACTGTGGATGAAACATGCATACATCATTACACTCCTGGAACCAAACAACAATCTAAACAATGGGTTATCAAGGTGGAATCTCCTCCAAAAAGGGCGAAAACTATTCTTCGATTCAAACGAATGCCAATCATAAAGAAATAGACTAATCTAGCAGAAAGTTGGTGTGTGTTCTTCCAAGAGACGCTACTAACTAGACATAACTTCGATACGCACCAATAGTGCCATCTCTTGGACGTTGCATAAATTTTTGGAACGACCCTCGTATATAAAGTATGCAAAGTAAGCAAACAATACCTGTTATGATTTGATATTATAAGGCGGAGTCTAAGCCTTCAGATTTTGAAAAAAAATCTGACTCGAATCCGAACCATATAAATATATACAATATTTGTTCGTGGCACTAATAGTCTCTGGTATGTCAGCCGAATAAATTACTTCTATGGAACGACGTAGCTCAATGAACTACGTGGTTGTACTTAGAGAAGGAAATATATATACTGTAGATGGACTTGAAAGTCAATTTCTAAGTCTTATGGACTAATTATATTGGTATAATGTTTACTTAAGCTCAATCCGTTCAACTCCATTGGACCAATTAATGAACATTAAAAAAAGTTACTCCAAACAACTATATATTCAAGAATAACAAATTAGTTATCCTTTAATTTCTTCTTTTATTAAGCTTTATCCATATATTATCATTAATTATAAATGTTACGTTATAAACCAAATTCCCAAATATTTATTGAATTTTTTGTATGTCAGATATGAACTACATTTTATATTATAAGCATTGATTATATTATAAAGAAAGGTTTTTATTAACTCTGCTTTCATTTTGCCTTTCACCAAACCAGATATATAAACTTTTATAAATACATTTATCTTTTGAGATAACATTTCCCTTTCTTTCTTGTCTTTCTATCCCAGGATAATCTATATAAAGAAATAGTCTTTGTATCCCTTGAGGAATGCTAGAGATTCTTCGCATTGGAAGCGTATTTCATGTCAATAAAATTTTGTATATACACGGAAATTTAATTGTGAGGTGTATTCATACATGATTCATTAGTCAATAATAATAGTTTTATTTTAAAAGGAAACTAAGTAAATATTTTAAATAATTGTTTGTAAATAATTAGGAAACCCGGGGTTTTTTTTGCTTAAAGTAACTTTACAATGAATATTTTTTTATTCAATACGAAACTTTAAATATTTAGTCTAATAGTATTTAGTAAATAAAAAAAGTTATGTAATATTTAATTGTTCGAATCTCATTTTTGAAATAAGTAATGCAATTAATAATTGCTTCTTTTTTTTTTTTTTTTTAGTTTTTCATATTTCAATTTTATTGATTATTAAAATAATATCATTTGTTTCCACGGCAATAAAAATTGAAGGTAAAGTTACAAATTTAATGGGTGAATAAATTACATTTTTTTAAAGATTTTATTCAAGTTTTTTGGGAATATATTATTTAATTTAGTAAAAATAAATAAACTTTTAATGATAAAGACCATTACATACTACAACACATTATTAATATATCATGAATCATTTTAACTAATCTATAATAATAATAATTAAAAAAACATATTTTAGGACTTAAATCATTCATAACAATAAAATAAGATCAACAATCTAGTTCCACAACTTCTATATAATTGTTTTCCTTCTCTTGCCCTTCAAAGAGGATCACAATCAAGACAATATCCCATTAAAAATTCTCAGAGATAGAGAGGCAGGTCAAGACGAAACAAACAACACTTCTCGATTCGACACTATTCGTCAACCGAGGTATTACAAAAAATATTATGTGACTAGTGGGGAGTCTCCACCTGAGAAGGAGTTCATGATATTAATTAAGGTAGACACGTAGCTTCGGATTCCGCGTGGAGTAATTCCAATCGTATACATCGTCGTGTAAAACACTTCCTTGACCTTAGAAACAATGTTCCCGATTTTGAGACATTCCTCACTTAATAATTGCTTCTGTATAATATCTACAGTAAAAATAATGTATACATTATTTTTCCGATTAATGGCTTTTGTAATGTTTACCTCTCTTGGTATAAGTGCAATCGGGTTACACTCGATGGTGTTATACAGATAATATTTCTTACTAAAAAACTTCTTAGATGTCAAAAATGGATACCAGCAAAAAGAATAAACGCCAAATTTTACAGTTTTTTTTCTCGATAAAGTAGAAAATGCAAGCCAGGTAGTTGAAAATGTGAATAGTGGATATGGTTCTGATACTGTAACATCCAATCAAGTGCAATTTTGTTCTGATAATTTTGATGTCAAAGATGCAAGGTCAATTGTCGAAAATGTGGGTTAAATAATAAAATTGTCCGACCGCAAGTCCTACTTTTTAATAATAAAATGAAGACCATTAAAACAATATTTTTTCAAGGTTTTTTCTTTTTTTTTATTTATTATAAGAGTCCTACTTTTATAAGCTTAAAAATCTTTTATTTTTTTTCATAACAAAAATTTGCAATATAATATCTTAGGTTTTTAAGGTAACTCATGTACTATAACTGCCTATTTTGGCTTTGATTGAAGATATATTGCTAATTAAACGTTCATCAAAAGGATAATTTTTTCATCAGTAAGGCCGCATATCTTAGATTTGGATTAAAATATAAATCAAAAATATATTTCTGAACTTGTCTAAAAATTCTATTTGATACATAAATATCGAATGGCTAAAGGAATTTAAATGCAAAAAGGAAGAGAAGTCACATAAAATGTAACTCAAATAATAAGATACAACATTTTTTTTTTTTCATACAAATATTCACATTAAAAATGTAAGGGTTACGCTATGGAATGTTTTCAAAATTATTATTCCAAACACATACATAAATAACTTTGCATATTTATATAAATATGCTGTATACAAGTTGGGATCTCATTCAAACTTACAACTTATCATATCAGATTGTACAAGTTACTATGTACTCGTGGCATAAAATCTTATTTAATTAGACACTATTCATTATATTTTTAAAATAGTTGTATTCCGTTTACTTTTTGGGGCTTTGGAAATACCACTTAATCCAATACGTGTGTGTTTTTTAGCTTACACGAGGTTGTTTTTTTCTGGTTCATTCTCAAATATTATTGGAGTTATTCTTGAATATTTACTTATTTGGCTCTTTCGAATCAAGGCTTTGAGAAACAAAGCATGTAAGTATCGCATTTTAAATGTTAAGAAGAGTACATAAGAGCATTTATATGCAGACAAAGGAGGTAAAGACCACGACAGTCATTGACAAATTTTAATTTTTTTATGAAAATTGTTTCAATAAAAGTTGCTATCAAGGCTTCTATTTTGAACTTTTCTGCGTAACTTAACGCCTTTGTCACTAGTCAATCACCCTTTGTGATTCTGCAGTTCCATTGTTTCTGTACTATCTCCTCCACTCTGTTAATTAATTAAAACAGTGTTCAATTGGACATAAGAAGAAGAGTTGCTCTGAATTTTAAATCACTAAAGCACAGAAAGTGTAGTATTTATTCCCAATTGCTGAGGATATAGCCATTCAATATTGGAACTATTTTTAAATATAAGAAGTACAAGGGTGCTGCAATACTGTTTTTGGATCCACGTAAAAGCCTAAAATTCCAACCTCTACTACAGTGCTCTGAACAATTGATGAACTACTGGCCATTCATCTTTACCAAAAAGACACAAAATATTCAATTAAACGTGATTATAACTATAAATTTGATATTAACTTTCTACAAAAAACATTTTAATCCAAAAAGTAAGCTAAGGGATGAATAATAATACCTAATTATCTTATAGGTATGAGTGAGAGCGCTCATTAATTAGTAGATTTCAGAGAGAAAGGCAATCATTATGTACACTCTTGACTTGTCCAAGAGCATATGGGTATTCAAACAATATATAAATACTGAATATGGTAAACTTTCCATTTAAAATGTTTCATTTCATTTTGTGATTGGACTTCAACAATTAGTCCTTGATTGTATAGATAGGCTTTTTAACTATATGAACAGTCATTATATATAAAAAACCATGTTATAATAATAAAAAATATCTGAACTGTTGCATAGCGTGATGTACAGTCTATTCTCAATATGTATATATACATAATTATATTGGATAACGAATAAAAGGAATAGAATTAAAGAAAAGAAAAATTAATTATTTTTTCTCTATTAGGGAGTCAAATTAGTTTTATTCATATTTAATAATAATTAATTTAATTTATAGGGAGAAAAGTAAGATTTTTTTTTTAAATTTTCAAATCAGTTATTTTAAAATAATTAAAATTTACCTATGTTCTCAAACTTCATATCATAATACGTTTATATGGAGTAAATTTTCCATTATATATACAAATGCTCTTCTGTTTCAGTAAGTTCACCCTACATACATGTGTATAATGCGATCGAGTAAACAAAGAGAAAGGGGGATAAAGCAATTGATTAGGTGTATTTTTATGAGGGGGGTATTCTTTTAGTAAGTGCTTCTGTATTATGAGATATCAGTTTTATGGCACTTGAAACATTTATTTTATTATGGTTGTAATAAATTGGTAATGTTTTAAATTCAAGAAGCTGTTATTAGTCGTTATTTTAATAGTACTTATTAATACTGTATAGGAGCATTGTGACTCCTTGTAACTAAAGCAAAATGCATTTTTAATAGAAAAATCGACTGTGTATTAATATGTGCAACTACCCCAGGGAAAGTAATTTGAAAAAAAGAATTTTTTTAATGGATCACAGGAAAGGCTGATTTAACATCTTAACTGACTTGAGACATTGATCACATATCAATAATTAGTAGGGGTGTACTAATGCATCGAAATCGACAAGAATGGACCTTCTTTGAAGGGACGGAATTTGCTCAATTATGCTTATTCCACCGATAATTGCGCTTACTTAATTATAGACATTATTAAGAAAGAGAAAAAATGTAATTTTATTATTTCCAATTAAAGAAGTGAGGATCTTAGTATAGAGCAACCTAGCTGATCTGACCTCTAGGGGCATTTTTCTTTAATTTTAACATATAATAAGAGCCATAATAAAAGACCTGCATAATAAAATTCAGGTCAATCTGTTGAAAATAAAAGTCTATTCACTATTGCAGGAAATATATATGAGCCAACCAATGATAAATTGACTCCTCAGGACATAGTGGAACTAACTTTTTGAATAATTTTAATTTACAGTCATTTGAAGCTAATTATAATCATAATTAGGATTGATATTTTAGTCATTCCAAAACCAATCAACCACTCAAAAAAAAAATTGGCACATAGTTTAATATTAGTAAAAAACTCAAAAATTCAAAATTTCCGCCTTTTTTGTCCTCCAATTCAGTATTTAGAGGCTTTAAACGTTTCGGCCTCTACGACACCTACCCTATTTTTAAATAACTGTATTTTGAAGATATTGATCTACTTAAGATAATTGTTTTATTCTTTTGTTGTAGTTTATTGTATAAGCCAACAAAATGAGTTTTCTCCCAGAAGGTAACAAGGTCAATAGTTTGACCTCAAAAAAATCAAATATGTCCATTTTCAATTTCACTTGAATTTTCATATGCTTATTTGCAATATATTATAAACGTATACAATAAATTTTTAGATATGTTTTCAACTACTTAAACACTATATATGAAAATGAAGAGAAAATTTATGAATAAATATTTATGTCATTTCTCGTCAAGGACTAATTCATAAAAAGTTAAATATTGAAGAAAGTAAATCATTTTGAGTATGCAATTCCTTTATAGATAATATTAATAAGGAATCAGAATCGTTCATTAAGATGGTATCGAAATCGTTTGAAATTTTGGTATTAGTACATCCCTAGTTATTTTTTTTTTTATGACCCTTTAATTTGTCAAAGGGAGTTGCACTGATTCAGTATAAGTAAATTATAGTATTAAATTTACTCTGTCTAACCTGAAAAAAAAAAATTACAAGTTCATACATACATATTATGAATATTTTATTTTCTAAGAGCGACCGTGAATAGAACTTATGGAAATAGATTTCAAGACATTAGTTCTAACTTTATCAATTCATTAGTTGGATTCTACTTTTATGTAAGAAAAATATAATTAACACACATTGAAATAGATCTACAATCTCCAAATCATCACTTAAATCTCAAAAATGGCTTTATATGGGACGTGGAATTGTGCTAAGGAACCATAATTTAAAGCCCTTTTAGTTTATATAGAAAAAAACCGTCTTGGTTTTTCAATCAAAGGAATTCATTTTGAAGTACAAATACTTGGTTTTTTATCTACAGAAGGAAAGTTTTCTTTTAGCAGAGTTAATTTGTCAGCAATCATAATTTCTTCAATAAATAAAAATACAAAATTTACCACTGATTTTCACAGCAAAAGCAAATTATAAACACAACTAATACGAATATATTTATAAACAATTTGGCAAACTTTGGAAACTTAATAAAAATAAATGAACCAATCAATGTGAAAATTAAATTAGTTGCAAGGAAAACGCTTTACTTTGTGAAATGAAATTATTTCTGTCAATATTTTAGGCTAATAAATGTTGATATAATTATGTATGTTACTGTACCACTGATCAGTTTAATGTTGTATTCTCTGTTTAATCTCTTTAGTCTTTATAGAAAGTTTACTAAAAAAAGCATAATCTTTATTTACAACCTACATTATATATTAGAGACGTATAAAAGTTTCAAAGTGAAACAGTCCTTGTCCATAATTATTTGTTTTTCTATTATACAACAAGGACAATGCACAATTGTTTTATTTACTCTGTTACACTTGTGACTGTCTAAGAATTTATTATATGTGTAGGTCCTTCTAATGAAAAAATAATAATAAAGTAAATAGTTATTTATTGGACCAATGTTTCTCCAGTCAAATCAAGTTGGTTGCAAGAAAAAATATATAAAAAACTTTGGTAATAAATATATATAGTATAAACAATTTGTTTATACTATATTGTATTGAAAAAGAAATAATTAAAACATATATATATATATGTGAAACAAACATAAACGAAAATGAAAAAATGTAAGAAGGACGTCCGAACTTCAAAGATTTCGTAAATTAAGGGTTCTTCAATCGTTCTCAACTGTTTAATTTCCCGCGTTGTGACCTCAACAGGGAGTTATCGATTCTACGTCATATCTTATATACTGATTGATGTATTGGAGGAAAGAAAAATGGGGGGAAAGAGGTAATAAAATTACTGAAGTGATTTTTGTTGGTAAGCTAAATAATTAGTATTTTTTGTATCTGCACACCTGCTAAATAGGTAATTAGTATCATTAACGGAGTGGTGGGTTAGGGGGTGTCATCTAAGCTATTTAATTGTTTAAAAATTCATAATTTAGTCATTTTAATTAAAAACATAAAATTATTTTCTTGTTTTTAAACATAATATTGAATGCATATAAAGGGTTAAAATTAGGGACGTCCTATTTATTTTCTTCCTAAGACATTGTGATACTTCATTAATATAATTTCATCATGGAGCAATATACACTTGATCAGCGAAAACAAATTATCCAAATACCCCTTATAAAAAATAACTGATTTTATTTGCAAAATCATCTATTGATTAAAACTCATTTTTCCCTCAATGACTTTAATAAGCAAAATAAGCTTTATTGATAAGGCAACTATCCACAAGTGTTTGACAAGACATCATTGCATGCAAGAAAATTACTGTTGATATGGATTTCATGCTCGACGGATCATTGGGCCTTTTTTTTTTTTTTTTTTTTTGTTGATGATCATAATCCCCACTTTACTGTAAATGGAAATCGCTATCGCACTATGATAATTAATTTTTTTTTGCTCCAATTGCAAGGTATGGATTTGGCAAACCTGTGGTTTCAACCAAACAGTGCCACTTTTCACACAGCAAACGTTACAATCGGTTTATTGAAAAGCAAATTGGGAGAGTACGTTATTTCGAGAAATGGACCTGTTGATTGGCCGCCTCGATTGTGTGATTTAACGCATATAGATTATTTTGTTTGGAATCAAACAAATGCATTGGTTCACCAATAAGCCGGCAACTTTTGAAGAGCTCAGAGAAAATATTGAACGCAAAATTGCTGCAATATAGGTCAATTTATTAGAAAAGGCATTGGAAAAATGGGTTCCGCGATTGTGCTTCTGTAAATGTGTTCGTGGTGGTCACGCTAGAGAAATCAATTTTCACACATAAATAATTTCTCATTACATTATTATAGATTACATCACTCATTTTTTAATTAATTTCAACAACACAAATACAATAAATAGTTGCGCGTCTGAGCTCTCTTCATCACAATTGAGCCGGTCTTAGCGTCAATGATGGCTTTTAGACGGCGGCAGAAGGCCTTTCCCCCGCTGTGGATGTAGTTCTCTTCAAGGCGTCCCAATGCCGACTGAGAGTAAATTTAAAGGCCTCGGTTTTGGAATGACAGCCACTTCAGGGCTTCCCTTCGACTTGAACACAAAAGGTGTAGTTGAGGGTTTTTGCATCATGGCTATAGGGGTCAAAAGTGTCAAAAATAGTTCAAAAGACCAACTCAAAACTTATTTGCATGTTTCTTCCCACGGAAAAGATGAGTTTCTTTTATTGATATTGTCAATATGGACTCTCTACCCACTTTTTTTGATAGCTCTCTGGACAGTCTAGGATGAAATCCAATCATCTATTACATGGGATCTAATGGATTTGAGGAAATTGGCCTGGCTATTTTCTTTAACCCAGGTCCAGTTTTGGCCTTTTTGACAGAACCCTTCTTCATCATCAACGTTCCGGACTTAATGACGGCATAGATGGTGGTTCTGAAGACGTCCAACTGCTTGGAGTGCGGAAATAGAAATTCGCCAATCACGTTCAAGTGTCATTTTCTCTACTTGTACGTCAACTATAGAGCTCAGGGATTTTTTTAAATAAAGTATTGTTTATACTTTAGTTTATAGAAATAATAAATAATTTCAAGCACTTAACCTTCATTTATTATTGAATTAGTGAGTGTTCCGATTTCAATGGATGACCTTGGTACAAATAACAAGCATTAAAGGGTTTGGTCGTTTTTTTAAACGTAGATGGGAGTAACCTTAGATATTTGTATCACTTTTTATTATTGGCTAATTTAATGGAGACACGCCAAATTTTAACGCAGCATACCAACATATTGTAGTCATTTTCTATTTATTTAAAGGTTATACCAGACAGCATTTTTTTATGAGTAAGAAGTCACAGATCTAGGGTGATGTCTCTAATTTTATAAAGACTCATTAATAACTAATACCTTACTCAATGTCAAAATCTAAGTTGAGGCTTGAAAATTTAAAAAAAAACCTTCGATAGAAAGAAATGAATGTTTCATATTATGTTTAGTACGTACGAACCTTCAAAAACTAGGTTTTAAAGTTTTATAACAATCTGTTCTTTAGATTGTTTGTTATTGTGCCAAGTGTGACGCTACTTTTGTTATTTCCAAAACAATGGATCAAAAAAATTTTTTTTTTATTTTACAATGTTTTTTGATGAGAAAAAATACCGTTCAAGCTAAGCAAAAGCTAGAAAAAAGTGAATAAAAAAAATTATATAAAATACGCTAATTTCGAAAAAAAAGGTGTCTTATATGTGAAGACAGCCTTTTCAGCCCTTGTGTTAAATACTATCAGTAAAGATCAATTTTTTAATATAAAACATAAAAAGGGGATAATATGTCATGTGATATAATCTCTAAGAGGCGAAAATATGTACGGCAAAATTACCTATAACTTAAATGAAAATTATCTAGGAGTAAGTAGACAATTTTATAAAAGCTAAACCATCACTTTTGTGAAGTTGTCTCTTATATGACGTCACGAGAAGATGTTCTATAAAAACACTTGATAAATATATAACTTTTTACTTACTTAAAGTACTCTAAGCCTTCTCTGTGTCTTACTACTTGCCTACCTAGTAATTGCACAGGGTGGTCCAAACAAATTGTAAAATATTCAAAGGGTTATAACAAACCAACTAAATGGAACCATATTTTGTTTTGATTCTTGATAGATTCATTTAATAACATTAAATTATTCATAATAAGATCCGATTCCCTTTATAACATCGGCCAAACGGGACTGGAAGCTTTAGCTGGCCAGGGTGACCACGTACGGATCCAGCTTTGTCATTTACGGGTAATGGACTTCTTAAGAGCATCCAGATACAAAGGATATTAGGCACTAGTCTAATACTTGACCTTTTTCCAGAGATAGAAACCGTATGGGCTGTTTGATGGCAAAAATCCGGACTCCAAAAGAGATGACATTTTGTGGGCAAGACATCCTCCACTTTTTTGGCATTGTGGGATGGTGAACTTTCTTGTTGGAATGATCATCTTTTTCCTTGGGTTAGTCCATTCTGGCGCTGTGTGGCCGAGGTCATCAACAAAGGCGAATCTCATATTGAACAATAGAATAATATTAAATGTATGATTCAAATAATTAAAAGAATATGATTTATCCCATATAATTCGTCCGTTATAAGCCTTTACAGAGTTTCCCAATATATATGGACCACCCTGTACATTTGTACTTTCCTCACTCTTTTTTCATTATGACATTTAACAGCCACATCCAATGTACCTACAATTTATGATGATTGGGTAATTGTACAGATGTAAAATGACCAGTCTATTTATTGCTTATGGTATATGTTACATTGTAAATGAATTAAAGATCAAAACAAATATATATATATTTTTTCACTTCTATGTATGGTATTTCTTTCATTAAAAATTAGTCAATCCATATAAATACAAATATTTATATACCTATTCAGAAAATACCTAGTTATAAAGTTTCCTCTTATTTTATGAGTACCTATAAATATGTTTTAAATAATGTTGAATATTTTGAAGAAAATAAATAATTTGAACTGTAAAAAGAATGTTGATACTTTATTATTCCCCCCTTTAACATAAGGCCATATGTTGTTAATTTGGTTTTTTTATATATTAAAACTGAAAAAAGAAAAAGTAAAACTTTTCATCCTCAATATTACTTCAAGGTTATGAAAAAAAAATTGTAGCTATTAACTAATGTATACCAAAATGTTTATGCACTTTTTTATGATGTTTAATGTAAGAGTAAATGTAAAGAATTACAATAAAATTATTTTAGTCAGCTGATTGGAATGAAATTTGTTATGGGAAATAAAATAATATTTGGAAATTTAAAAAGGAAATTTCAGATATTTGAATCAATCCAGCTTTGAGCTATTTTTGATGATGAATTTGATCAAAAGTTGTTTTAAATATCCTTGAATTTGGACTATAGTTCGTAAACCACTCATCTGATGGAGTCATAGATAGCCAACAAAATTTACAGTATGAGTTTGTATATCTAGAGTTTCAGTAGTTTTAAATTTTCGAATATTCCAGTGTTACAAAAGTCGTGGAAAAAAGTGCAAACAATAGATGGGCTTAAAAAAATTACTCATTTAACCTATTGTTATCCAGCCAAAAAAGGCGGAAATATCCTTGTAATACCTTTTGTGAAAGGAATTATGTTGCCTTGCTTTAATTTGAACCCATCATCCGGTCTGGAATAGGCTTTTACTGCTTGTCTCCACCTCTCTCCGGCTTGTCTATGTACTGAAAGGTGCATGGATCAAAGCTAACTTTTGTTTTTTTATATTGACTAGCAAAACTATATGAAAAATCTAACAAAATTAATGTCAAAACCATCATTATCATCACAACTACTGAGATCGCCATCTAGGAAGTGAAAACCAAAACCATATCCTGTAGTAGCACTTCCGAATATCACTTTTTTTAATATTTTCTACAAAGGGGTCCGGTAAACAGTCAGTTTTCACTGAATGGAAGTAAATATAGAGAATTTCAGAAAAAGTGAGTGAGTTCTTGGAAAATCCTGTTTAATGATCTGTCTGTATGTCTTTCCTCTCATTTTTCTTTCTACAAATGTGTGTCAGGGGAAAAATTAAATGCCGCCAAAGTGGCACAGAGTATTTGTCTGGAATAACTACAGGACATGATCTTAGAAAATTCGTCATATACTTTTTGAATGGAATTTTTTAGGGTTGTGCTACTTCATTCGTTTCTGAGTTACAAACAAAATATCGAGGTTTCAATGAATCCTTATAATGCGTTCTAATGATTGATCTACGCCCTAAGATGAATAAGGGAAATAAGAGATTAAAGGGGAGTAAGACATGTCTATTTTGATAAAAACATGTTTTGTTTTATAATACACTCTTGATCCTCTACACTCTACAGTCTACGAAATTGAATATTCTTTTATATATAACTACTATTTTAGATTATAAATGCATAGATATAAAATAAAATGGTAGAAAAGTATTCAATTTGCTCACTGAGGCTTATAGTAAATATCGTATATAGCAACTACTAAGGTCAAACAAAGTTTTATAAAGATAATGTGTACATTTTAATGTTGGGGTGCTTAACTTCAGAAATGTTAAAATGAGAAAATTATTTCTTGGCATATATTATAGGAAGATTGATCAATTATGCTTGAACTATTTTTTTTTTGTTAAAAGATCACATTTTTTTAAATTAAGAGATCAGCTACAATCAGCTGTGACAAGGGAGGAGGGGGAGAAGGAAATAAACAAAGACATTGGCAATAATTACTCTGATGTTGATCCCCAATACTACTCTGAGTTTGACAAGGACTTAAAATTAGAGCTCTGCAACAAATATTCAACTTTACTCTCTGTCTTTTAAGATCACACACGAATGATCTATCAAGTTTGGAATATAAAGGAATCTTTTTAGGAAAGGAAGTTCACTATTCAGGAATTAAAGAATAATCACAGCTGCAAAAGAAAAGAAAATTCATTCTTCAGATTACCAATTCCAAAAAAACAACAATCACTACCTATTATGAAGAGATACTCTATGATAAAACTAGATATATCAGCAATTTTTGTTGAAAGAGGAGTTTAAAAAAAAGTGGAGAGTACATACTTTTTTCAAAAGACGGGGTTTTCAATTACCCCAGGAAAGTAACAGAGATTGAGTACATTTAAATTACATTTATTTACTACTTTTTTACTATTCATTCTCTTTTTCTCTCTTGGTAGATTAATTTTCATCCTTACAAGGAAAACTACAAGAGGGATTAAAATACTAATATTAACACATTTTTTGTTTGTCATCACAAACACTACAAAAAAAAGAAAAAAACTAGAGGATTAATTTGTTATGTACACATTTGCAATATTTACTACTAAAATAAACAGAACTTTACAAATAAATTTATTATCCCAGCTCTTTATCTTTATTTCTCATCTCACAGCCATTATTCCATTGAATGAATTCTTTACAATACGTTCTACAAACATATATGTATACTTATTATTTACATAAAAGAAAATTGAAATTTGATTACAACAATTGATTTTGTTTGGCAAAGAAGCTATTGAATATTAATACAAGGTGTAGTAAAGAGAAATTCATTATTTTTAAAGTTGAAATATTTATTATTAAATAAGTAGTTTGTGTCTATTTTGTGACGATAATAATCATAGAAGACGTCAATATTTTTTATTTCACTGATAGGCTTAAAATCATCAGCTGTACAGTGTGCATATATTGTTCCCAATTTCAAATTTAATAAATGATGTTACTACTAAATAATAAAATACTTCATCCAACTTTGCGTAAGCTACGCAATTCCCTCGTAAGAATCTTCAAGCCAAAAAAAAAAAAAAAAAAAAAAGTTCGTTAAGAGTAGAGCTAAATGTTAATAATAAAACCTTTAAAGAGGGAGTTAGGAAAAAAGACCCTTTATACGACCTCTACAACACTGTAAAATTCACAACACTGGAAAAAAAGTAGCAGAAACAATATTCGGGTAATTGTTGGATCCGCCGAGCTGAACATCTAGTGAACATTTGAGTGACTGCAAATACTAGAAGTAGTATGGACAATAATGTGTGAAAGATTCACTCACTATCTAGAGAGGGCCCACCCAGAAAAAAATTATTATAGTTTTAATGAAAAGACTCTTCCGTCCAGAATTGGATCCAAATATTTTGCAAAACATTATTGCAAGGTCCAATTTTAAAGAAATAACATTTTACAGAAAAGTAGCATACCCTGAACAACATTAAGAAATAATCCAACTTTTTGGTAAAAAATTATTTTTTGAAATAATTTGTAAATTCTGCAATTGTTGATAAACGTCAGTGAATTTGTATAATGTATTCACTTTTAAGTCGTTCTTTTGTCTTTAAAATTACCATTTTCTTTTAAATTTTATGTATTCACCTCACATCTTAAGGAACATTAGTTGTTATTTTTTATATAACACTCAAACTCATCAAAATCAATGAGTACATTTTTGGTACTAAAACTGTTTAACAGAAATAAATACTTTATAGAACTGTTTAACAAAAACAAATTTGTAATGTTTTAATTATAATAATCACATTTTTAATTTTGTTATTCAGATTCATTAAAAAGATTAATATTTTTTTAAGAATTTTAATTGGTATTTACGATTGCAAAAGGGATAAAATAATTGAGAAAATATTACAAATCAAAATAGCGTAATTTTGAATCTATGTCGACTATGTTTCATTTGTGGTAACGGTATACTTCAGATTAATAACTACGTAAATGAAATGATTCACTAAGAGAGGGTTAATGACTAAATTAATTTACATAATGTCATTCATACATTTGATAAAACGAACTATGGTAAAAACACATTTCATGACTCAATATGAAGAATGATTTGTTTCTTTATATTTATTGTATTTGTTCATAAATCCTTATTTTTGTCACCTGGGATAAGGAACATAACTATATTTTTCATATATATAAAAAAGATTACATGCTAAATTTTTGATGTACATGTATTTCCCATAGTTTAAGTAGGTCATAGGAAAGTAGTTTGGTGCAGTTTTCGTTTTGTTATTTTATTCTATAACTTTTGGATGTGTACCATTGAAAATAGTTTCTCTCATTTATTGCCTCAAGTAAATTTGAAGAAAAAGTAAAGAGAGGAAAGCAGCTAAAAATAGCATTTATTTACATATTTTGCTGTTTGACGCCGTATGTACTTTAAAAGAATTTCATGCATATTCAAATTTTAAAGAAAATGTGCAACATAGTTATTTTTTATAGAAAGACGAACTTCGAAAATTATCTGTATCAAAATAATCCACGTATAACTTTAAATTCGAAACGGCACAAAACGTTTGAAAATGGCAAACTTTAATCAAAGCGG
Organism: Lepeophtheirus salmonis; assembly: GCF_016086655.4. Classification (NCBI taxonomy): domain Eukaryota; kingdom Metazoa; phylum Arthropoda; class Copepoda; order Siphonostomatoida; family Caligidae; genus Lepeophtheirus; species Lepeophtheirus salmonis. The sequence continues at coordinate 57,464,440 of NC_052136.2, forward strand.
TCCAACTATAATTTTTAACTAAGGTCCCTAATCAGACCATGTCTCAGTTAATGTTGTTTTGAACACACCACTGGTTAGAACCATGACAAAAATGGTATGAATGGCATGAAATATTACGACCGGAATTTATTTTGTACACCCACAAAGAACAATTTACTCATTTTAATTGGAAATAATTACATCATAGAAGGTATTTATCATTTTATATCAAAGTTACGTAATTATAACTTCGTGCTCTTCTTGTACAAAGCTATTGGTATTTGAATAAATCTACTTTTTGTTGTTAAACTTAATTTGGATTATTGTTAATAGAGGGCCTCAAAATTGAGGATATTAATAGTTTTGGTCTGAATATTCTAGACTGGTTTGATTTTTTTTTTTTTTTTTTAGATCAGAATAATTATTATCCAGTCAAGAATTTTAGTATAGACCTGGGATGTCCAACCTTTAAATATTATGGGCTGCATTACCAATTGAAATATTTTAATAGGCTACAGAACCTATTAAATTAGATTTCATGAAAAATGACACCCATATAACAAAACTATTTAATAAACATATATTAATGTTAAATTTAGACCAAATAAAAAAAGGACTATATTTAATTCTTCGAAGTCAGACTGCTTCAAAAAACGCCAATCTAGTTTTTCCACAGAATTATATTGTTTAAGGGCTCGGTTAATATTATTATTATTTTTTAATATACCTTTAATGGGGCAGATTGAGTTACACTGGTTAAGTATAAGTTAACATTATAGAATTACATTTATTCCATCTAACCTAGAAATCTTGTGTGAAATCCAACTTCATAAAGTATATTTATTTCTCTAGCAATGACCGAGTTGCGAACGTATGCACATTGAATTCAAGAGAATAATTCCTCCCAAGCATAGTTTCCATTGAGCTACGTCGATTCCATATTTTTTTTTATATTAAAATTTTGTTCCGCTACATAATATGATTTAAAGACATTTTTAGAAAAGCAATCATTAAAAAACAAAATTCTGTTTTCACATTAACATTTTTCACCCCAGATTTTTTTTAAATGCTTTATTTGGGAAATACTTTTTAATATATATATAGATATTGTGAAAATTTTGCTGCAAAAATACTACTTCAAGTCGAAATGAGTCGTGGACTGCAATTCCTGGTATAGACTGATCACATCAAAACAAGATGAAGTTTCATTTAAAATTCAGTTAAGACTGTTTTTACAAATGAATGTGGGCTTCTAAATTGTGGACATTGATACAATGTCATCATATGAAGTTTAAAATTTATCCTTTATGTCTAATTTGTAATACCTGAGATGGGGATAAAATTGGTTTATATCGGGGAAACCGAATAAAATGTGTCCAGGAGAAGAAACAAAAAAATGATTAGGATTTGAAAACTATAAAATTTTAGTCGATTGTTCTGAAAAAATCATTTACAGCTAAACCAAAAAACAGGGTCTCGGGCCGACTGTCAACTCCTCATTTTAGTCTATTTTTGTTAGCAATAGTAATGAAAAGAAAGGATAAATGTTCCAATGATTGTAGAATCCTCTTACCTGTAAAAATAAATAAATAAAGAATTTTAGATATTGTCTTTATTACTATCAAAAAATAAAGGTATTGAATATGTCAAGTATTTAATACAAGTACTTAGTAATATCTGTTTATATTATAAGTATGTGAGGTAAATATTTCTTCTATGAGGGAATGTAAATTTAATGTAAAATAGTAATAAAAATATTTTTGCAAAAAAAAAATATATATTCTAAATTATAGACATTTTATAGATGTAATAACAGATATTCTTTTTAACAATATCAGATAAAGTTTATTATTGATTTTTTCTTGTTTAGAGTCTATATTGTTACAAATATTGAGAACATTACATATAAATATTGAAAGTTATAGAAAAGTAACGATAAAAATATGCTTCTATCAACTTCCAAAAAAGAAAAGTTGTTGTTTTTCTTCTAAATTTTTGATCAAAAATGGCCTTTACAATATAATTTTTCCAGGACTATAAACATATATATTATGTGCATTCTTTTAACGCAATCTTTTCAATTATTTTTTTTTATTCAAAGACTATTATAATTTTTTAGAAGTTGTTGAATAATTACATCGTCTTCTGGAGAAGTTGTTTTTTAATCTAATATTTAAAAGAGTTTTTTTTTTTTTAATTGTACAGTTGTTTAAAAGCAATGGGCCAATTGGACACCTCGAGAATTATTTAAAACCTATCGGTAATGATACTCTCACCATGAATATTACCATGTCTCACTCGATCACACCAATAAAATAAATTGAACGAAGATTATACAGTTTCTTTGCAGAAAAAAACATCCACAATCCGTTTTATTCCACTTACATCTAGGAATCACAAACCTGTACTGAAACCATTTCTGTGACCATTTAGTAAAGGGATTTGACTACATCATTCTTGGTTTGACTGGAATTCTTCCATATCAAGGTTCTGCCATCGCTTTGCTACCAACAAACTTTGTGTTGATTTGATATGTTTTCCACTCTCATCTGTTGACGTTAGACCATGTTCTTTATAGTAAGTATCGACAATTCTAAGCGTGATTTATAGTTGGGTGGTTCATTAGGACCTAAGACAATGAGAGTATCAAAGGTTGAACTTCCCCAAGAAACTGTAATTCCAAACCACTAATTACACTATACAACAAAATTACATTTTTTATACAATAGAACAGCATATGCTCAAATTAATTCAGTTTCATCCCTTCATTCCAAATATGGCCTTATTTTTTTTTCCTCAGAGACTTGTGGGGTTTCCTTTTTATCTCTCTTTGTTTCTCTCTCATTTCTTCTTCTCTCTCTTTGTTTCTATCTCTTCTAGCTGGGGCATACCAATTCAAAAATGAGGTTTATCCTTAAAATATTGTCGTGGCCTTACCTCAAATTGACAACGATATAGAGTGTTTTCGGGAGGCTATTTTTTTTTAATTAAAGTTAATACTTTCAGCTATCAAATGAGATACTTTTAAACTTTTTGAATCTATATCGTAGAACACATGTACAGAAGTATCTAGATAAAAATAAAAATAAAAAATACCTATTTTCCACTTTAAACAAAGATAACTAGAGTTAAAAGTATGATGCAGACATTTTAAAAATGGTTTTTGATTTTTAAATATTTGGCTTTAAAATATATTAACATAACTCATCCTTATCTTCAACATCGAACCCTTAAAACAGCTTTGAACCTTAAAAATATTTAAAAAAACAAAAAATGTATGGCCTTTTTCTTAAAGCCACGAGGCTCTTTGAGAAGAATAAGGACATATTTGTAATCAGGGGATCTAACTCTATTGAATTGAGTATATATTATTGCTGTAGCATTTTGTTTTTGGACAGTTTTATCCAAGGTCTTCGTTACTTTAGAACTTCATTTGGTCCATGAAATATCATGTCTGAGAATCTTTATCTAGTTGATCTTTCGAACGTGTAATTTATTCTTTTTTCCTAAACGTTTTTTATTTTTCATGAGTCTTTTTTAGGAAACTAAGGTTTAGATTTTTCCAAAATACTTCTGTGTCAAGTGAACCCAGTCCCCAGCTATTAGTTATTGGAGTGTGGACATGAAAAATGGAAAGGAAAATCATTTATTATCTGGGGAAGTTATTTTCTATATTATTACAGCACAATTTGTATGTTCGTTGATGCCAAATAACTCCGAGTAATACCGGGTACTACCACTAGTGGGTATATATCTATTTAATACATAAGCAAAATTAATTTAGCTATGGTCTAGTTCATGATGTTCTTCTTGTAAGTCAATCAAAATTAAATTAAATAAGTCCTACATAATTCAAGATATTGCTGTATAGTAAAATATTTATTATAGCGTACATAGAATATATAAGTAAGTTGGTATGTCGAAGTATATTGTGAATAAATATTTATTTTTCTCAAATATTTATCATGGACTTTTGTTTTCCATAAGATCGATTAATTTTATATCTTTATCTCTCCTTTATGTATCATATAGTGTAAAAGAGGAAAGGAGACAAAGTTGATTTAAACTTTTCCCTCATGAACTAAAAATATGTGAAGTATACTATTTTCTATTACTTTTTTGAAATGTTTTTAGTATAGAAAATAAATATATAATTTTTAATAGATTTCTAGAAAATTAAAAAAATATATATATTAATAACGAGTTTCACAATTTTTTTTGCCTTTTTTTTAAAGTTTATACTTTAATTCGTATTTTGTAAATTTTTAACAACCTTTGTTGGTATTAGTGAAATAATAACGTTATACATTAGGTTGTTAATCGTAGGGATTTTAAGTTTGTAAAAATATGAACAGAAAATGAATATGGTAACCCTGACAATCTGAAAAACATTTTTTGAATTAGTAGCTTCGCTGTGATTTCTATAATATAAAGGAAATATACAAAAATCCCATAAAAGAGATGTAGCAATGAAATATCTTTAATAATTGCTCCCTTTGTCGTTATTCAATTTTACTCTGAGTCCAACATCGACTTTCTATTATAACTTTCGAATACACTTTTAATGTTACTTTCACGAGCACATACAATTGTGATTAGTTTTTATATATCCTTTTTTCCTCAAGAAATAAAAAATAAAGATAACCCTTTTAGAAAATAATAACCACCGTTCCGATTGCCAACAATAACAAAACTCGCACGCGAAAAACGTTTAAAATTTACAACCTTATTTATCAACTTTCAAATGACATATCACATGTTCCAGTTGAAGGAAAGATCTCGATGCAATCACAACAAAGACAATGGATTATTGATTTGATGGTAACCAATACCCAAATAGGGGTATTTCTCTTTCTGTCTGAAACAATAACCCAAAATTCATAATTTGGTTATGATATTATGTCGTATGCATAGCAATAATATCACCTGGGGATGTTATGCCAGTTATTGATCATTACTAGGGATGTAAAAATTAGCTAAATTGCAGTGAGCGTAAATTTGAAAGAAAGGGTTTAATGCGGAATATAAATACTTTTATTAATTATATCTCTTTATTTTGAAAATTATAACGTATCAGCATGCAAGGAGTTTTAGAGATCTCCGTCAGCAAATATGTTGTTTTTAAAGTTTTTACGCTCCCTACAATTTAGACAACATTCACATCCTTGGTCATTTTGCCTGTTGTAGACTTGGTCAATTATAAAGGAATTTTATCCATATCTTTTTGAAAAGCTAATATTTCACTAGCATCTTGAGGCCCGTTTCTCCATAAAATATTTTCTCAAAATTGGCTTCGAGGCCTTTAAAAAATGATGTCTAACTAAGCTCCTTGAACCGCTGTATTCTTGACTTGGAAACTTCATTTTTTTTTCTCATTCTTCTCACGAACATCGTAGGATCCACTTTATTAGCTCTTTGGACATCTATGCGAGGTTTTCAAGTGCCCCTCGAATGGATAATAACATTTTCATACCTCTCCCTAGCTTTTATTTGTTTTGTCATCAGCTAGACGCTCCGGATATTTTGTTTTACGATGTAACCAATCTTCCTATTTGACTGTTGTGCTACGATCAAATCAGTTATCGGTTATCTTTGTCGAGTTTGTGTCAAGGTCGTTACTCCAACTGTAAAATGTGATGTAACATTAGAAAGCCGAAATAATTCAGAAATACCAACGACTTTGTAGAACTTTTTATAAATATGTGCTACTTTGTAGGTATGTAAAAGCCCTTGGGGTTTCATTGTTACAAAAAAGAAAACATTACATATGGAGAGAGATAATGAATATTTTATGTGGATTTACTCTCTAAAAGCAATTAGCAAATGTATGTTATTATAAAAATAATTAGCTATCATAAAATATGATAATTATATTTATTCTGAGAACAAGAGTAGGTTACAAAATATATATCAGATCACTTTTTTTATATATTAAATATTACCAAGTTATTATATAGGGGTTGTTTTTTTTTTTTTTTTTGTATTCCTGATAACTTTCCTTTTTAATGTTTTGAAACATAAAATTTTCAGAATGAAAAGTATTTTTAGCTTCTAAATATATTTATTTATATTTACTCGAATATTAAGAAAGTGGAGGAATGAAATTAAACATTTGCTAATATATCCTTACCATAATAATTATTAACTTTCACTTTTTTTAAGATCCAAGTTCATTTCCAAAGTAAATAATGAAACATATATAATTAACTATTTGTGTATAACATATAACTATATTTATGTACAAGTTACAATAAAAAAATGAACTGAAGAAATTTAACCCTCTGTTTCTTCCATTGGCTGTATATACACACAAATGTGGGCACACATATTCTAGTAATATCTTGTATATGAATTATTCAGTGTTGATCTTATCTTGTGGTACTCATTTTATTGTAAGGACATTTATTTGACAAAATCATTTAAAAATTGTGATTGGCACAACTTTTATTTATTATGTGAGCCCACAGCTCTAATAATGCCTTAACACGAGACCTAAATCCCATGCAGGCATTCCACACCCTCTGCTCCAGACGCGTCTATTTAGAGTAGTCCAAAGGGTTTGCGTCTGGAGAGGTGGTGGCCACATGTTGAAGCTTTAAAAGGAGGGAAAGTTGTCCCTCAAGAAGGATTGGGTCTTAGCGGCGCTAAAAAACGGAATTTCTTCTTGATTGAAAACAAAGTTGTCCTCAAAATTGTCCAAGGTAGGACTTTCTTTTACAGAAGTTCGATATAAGCCTCATAAGATTAACCTAGTAGTTTTTGTTCCTCCTTCAATTTAAATTCATTATTTATGATATGATTTATGTAATCAATTTTTACTGGTATAGTACTTTATTAGTTTTTTAGACTTAAACAAATTCTAAAACTTATTAAATAAATTTTATTTAATGTTAATGATTTGCTCTTACTATTAATCTATCCTAACAATGAATTGTAAAAAGAAGTTGAAAGGTGAGTGGGAATGTTCTTATTTTAAAATATATATATATAATTTTTTTTTTTCGGGGGGGGTTATTTATGAGTTTACATTTTGTAATAATTTATATTGTACAATCCACAAAGTTCAATATTACTTGCTCGACTACTATTATAAATTGCAAATTCATAGGCACAATATAATAGCTTAAAAAATAATCATCTCCTTCACTAATGCTTGTAGTAGAATATACAACAAGTATTCTGAGCAAATGAAGTTTCATATTCCTTTGATTGTTTGGTGCTAAAAAAAAACCAGAGAATTAGAATTTTTTTTAAAGTAAGAGAGCGTTAATTGAATAATTATTAATTAACTGTAATTATTGATATTCTAATAGAGCAATGATATTTACGTTATTTATTATTTTTCTAAAAAAAAGTTTAACTAATAATAATTGGCAAATATTATGTCGCACATTATATATTCAATGAGATCACGGTTAAATTATTAGTAAGCATTTGTAATAATAGCTTGAGATAAGGAAATTTCGTATTCTTCGCTTTTTTTCAATGCTTTATAAGAAGTGTTACAATTATCTGATTAAAGTCAACTATGCGCTGTTCTGTTTGATAACTTGTTACCAACGAGAATCAAAGTTCATAATGACCTTCTCGTAGAGCACTTGTCCTTATTGGCAAACAACTGGGGCAATCAACTTTCACAGGCCTCTATTTAGGCCAAATAAGTACTCACAAGCGCGTTGGCTATAGACATGAACAGATAGTAGTCACTTGTTTCCTGGTCTTCACTGTTGGGTGGATCCATAAGAACTTCACATCTGAGCTCTCTGAAAGTCTAGCGTGTCATCACAGATGGTTGTGGCCTAGTGTTGACTTGATGATGTCTTGTTTTTTCCTATTCACCAATACTGGGCGCTTATGCTGGATCACCAGCTTCAAACTGTCGAGTTTTTCACCTTAGAGGGCAGAATTGAGTTGGAAAAAAAAATTGTTCGAATCACTTTTGTACAACACGAACCAAAAGAGTATCGACCCTGCATACATTGCAAATTTTATTAGTCGCTTTTAACGCGTTTTTCTATTTCAGGTAGTAAAAATGTAGAATGTCAAATTTATTCCTTTGAGACCTCCATACTAGATGCACGATAACTTATGAAAGAATTGGTCAACCGCTATACTGTCCAAAAAGTGTTTGTAGTATAAACTCACCCTTTTATAACGCTTTATGATCTGATGTGACCAATAATGAACAAGATATACGGATTTTTATAAAAAAGACGGGAAATACGAAATAACTTTTTCTTCAACCAAATATTCATGGATAAAAATGAAATTATATGATTGATTGACAGATATGCTATGTCAAATGATTGCATCTTAATTAATCATAACACCAATGTACCGAACATGTTTCAACTTGCAAAAAATATTTGAATAAAAAAGTTACTCCATGTGTAAGAATATTTTTTTTCTTTTGTATCAACATGATCGACATAAATGTAGCAGTTAAATTAAGCCCTTGGGACTACTAAAGACATTTTTTGAAACATAATTTTCTTTAGATATTCATTGATCATCATTAAAATTGCACATTATTTTTTATTGGCAGTATCTTCTTAATACTTTTAATAAAAAAGTTATAGTTTGATTGAATGAGTAGATTTATTTACAGAAATAAAAGTTTATATTTTATTACATAATAAAAAAAACTATTCCTTTCACATTTCATATCAATAGTTTATTTCTAATTTTCACAGACAATAAAAAATTAAAGGACTGTTGAGCTTCAAGGATATGAAACTGTAGTAAAATTAATAATCATTCTTAATATCTACCATTAAAATAAAATCCACAGTTTTAAGATTATAAATTGTAATTGACCTTATTATGATAAGATTGTTGAATCATAAAATTCTTATCCGAAAAAAGAGGTAATTTACTATTCATGAAAAGTTCTAGTCATAAAGTCCTGAACACCAATGTTATGCAAATTTGTTTGTTTGATAATTGTTTATATTTGTGCAAAAATATACATCACAGACCTAAAACATATACAACAAATAATTGTCTCTTGGCTTGGACAGAGAACAAAATGTTTGATATACCAAAACTGAAAAAACTCAATTCAGAAACAATTAACTATTTTGTTAATTGTCTAAATCAGAGTTGGGAAAACTTTTGTAAACAGGAGCATTGTAAGGAAATAGTTGAAAGATATGTAAATTAAAATTCTTAACTAATATGAAAAAAAAAAACAAGAAATAACTTATCACGTCAACATATCCATGCTTTTTTTGTCATCTGTCGAATTTCTAATTTTCTTACTCTATATTGATGATCTAAACTTTGATTGATTGAGCTTAAAACAGCTAAGCGTTAAGCTGTGAACACTTTTCTTCAACAACATGAGTTGAGAAGAATTGTCTCACTACCCACACACATAAGAATTTTGTTTTTTCATCTTTTTGTAGAGATACTATAATTGTTGTTTTTTGATTTAGTCATATATTTTTAAAACTATAACTATTATTTACACATGTAGTTTTATATATGTATGTTGAATGATTAGTATATGATCTTCCTTAATTCAACATCTAATATTTTAATTATAAGAATTATTATTCAAATTCGTTGTTGACAATCTAGTTGCAAAACTATGGAAAGAAGAAACTTGACGATTTACACTATCCCTGGTCCTCGTAATGTAATTCAATTAATTTAAAGGAAATATATACGAGAAAGGATATAATCATAAAAAACTAAAACAGCAGACTTTGAAAGATTTGGAAATCTGGACCCATAATCCAAAGTCTTTTATTACGAGTACTTTATATAAAAGTTTGTCCACGTACTTGAATAAGGGACTGATGTAAGCAAGAACCCAAAAAATGAGATTAATGATATTGACACAATCATTTGAAGTATGTACTTCAAATGAGTATAACTAGAGAAGTAGAATGCGTGCTATATTTTTTGTAAATAGGAATCTGGATAGGTTTTATTTCAAAGTTGTTATCATTATTTTTTTAGTTTTTGAGGAAATACATTTTGGGTATAAAGTAATAACGTGTGCTGATAATTTTTTGGAGGAGTTACAAAATTAACAGAGTAGAATGAAGGATCATCGAATAAGTATTTTCAGTATCCTTGTTGGATATTTACTGGAGTTCTTTTTTATGTCCTTCCTCTCATAATTAATTGCAACTAATCTAATCAAACGTCATAAGAGCTGGGCTACTCATATCCCAGCCATCCTTCAAAGTCGGATTAACCATGCTATTTTTTGGGTTTTTTAACATACAGCCAGTAATTATAAATTTTAGCTCTAAGTATAATGCAGTACTTGAAATGCAAACAATACGATTCCATCAAAATCAATTAAAAAAGTTATCAGTAAGAATTTATTATTTTTACATTAGGTTTTAAAAAAATACATGCATATGTATATATATATATATATAGTCTTAAAATATAATAATATCCCAGACAGAATCATAATATTTCATTTATTTTAAGTGAAATATTAGAAGCTTTTTTTAATTAGAGAGTGGAGTATGTAACTGACATATAATCTAAAAAATATGAAGTGTACAAAAACAAAATATGCACTGATTCAATTATGAAAAAGATGGGCAAACATTTGTACATACCATTTTTAAAGTGGTGTAAATAAGTACGATAAATTCATTCAAATTGCAATCTTCTAACTTTCAAGATCCTACATAAATATTTATGTATTGTAATATATGAATGTAAGAAACAGATTTTGGAAAAGTTTGGATCCTCCTAAGCAAGGGTGTTGACAGCTTTCTTTTTTTTTCTTTTTTGAGGGGGTGTAGGGGGAGATGGATGAGCCCAAAAATTATCAACACTATTGTAATTTATATAATTACTCATATATGCTTGTTTATTTTATATATTCATAAGTCTTGGAATAGCAACTTCAGTTTCATATTTCTCCTAAACTGTCGTATATTTTTTAATTCTGTTTATTGCATATGATTTATGCAACCTCCATCTTTGTTTGTCGTAATACAAACTTTTTTCTTTAAAATGTTCTCGAGCATCTAAGGACGATATTATGAACCCTAAGCGCCCCATAATTTTGCTTTATTTGGAAGGGAAGAGGTGTAAGGTAATTACCAAGGCCCTGAAAGACCTCAATATGTCCAATTCATCGGTTCAAGACACGATCAAGCGGTACCAGGAGACTGTGAGTATCTATGTTAGTCCCAGGAGTAGTCGTCCGAAGTTTATGAGGACACTCAGGTTGATCAAGCCATACAGGTCGAAGATCAACCGCAAGATGAGTACGAGAGCTGTAGTTGCTGCAAATGGTGGCCATGTGGAATGAACTGACAGTTATTTGAAGAAAATTACAGGGTGATTGTGATGGTGTAAAGAGATATTGGGAGAAATGAATATTTGTATATTTTCTTGAATGTTGAAGTTGTCCTTAGGTAGAAGGGTAGAATGTAGAGAAAAGAGAAAGATAGAGGGTTGTAAAAAAGATACAGATGAAGTATCATCATACTTGGAATTGTAGAAGAGGTATAAAAATGGCCCATTTGGATACAAAATGGTATGTAATACGCCAAAAAGGGTCTTAAAGGGCTCAAACTTTGTAAAAATCAGTTGTGATGTTTTCCCCAGCAGAAAGTTGATCTGTGCAAAAGGAGAAAAAAATATGAAAAAAAGGTACACTCTAATTTGTATGTGTATAATATACACCTTTAATATGCCATAATACCGAAAAAGCATTTACAATATACATAAAATACCACTAGGGATAAATACATCCTCACAAAAAGAACCAACATTTTGTTCATCAGTATGTTACTGAGCATGATAGCGAGAGACAATTCCTTAGAGGATATTTCTTATTTTGGAACCAAAAGTAGTTTCTCCATATGCTTGTGTGCGTGTTTTCATAAAAAAATGAAATTTATATTTACTCTCCTCGTCTTATATGTATGAAGATACAAACATATTTACAATAGGAGTATTTCTACATATATGCAAATGATAGTATTTATATACATTTCTATATCTGAGCATGTTTCAAACAAAGAATTAACGTCCTAATATATAGGAAAATGGAATACACTAAAACACAAAGAAAATCATTCAGTTAAAGAAAAATGATTTCTTTTTAGAAAATATGGCAAGATGGAATAAAGGCATCAACGTGCCACTAAAAATATTTTTATTTAACGTTTGAAAGAAAATTGGAGAGATTTAATCAAGATTACTCTATTTTTTTTACTCTTAGTACTAGGAATGAAAGTCTTACTGAGTCCCAGAGCTAGAACAAATATTATGTTTTTCCCAGTAGTTTTCCAGAGGTAACCTTGCTTTTTCCATATATTTGGGACAATCAATTCGTCAATTGATTCCATTTTTCCAACTGGTACAGTTTTGAATAAGCTATCCAACAAAAAATATCAGCTGCCCAAGTGCCTGCATTTGCCCAAGAGAGTGCACAAAAGTGATGGCATAGATAACTAGGGCAATGAGCACCCTGGGTACACTTTTTCAAAAAAGAAAGGGGTTTTCAACTTTATATCATATTTCTAATATTTAATTTGGATCTCAGAATCAAAATTTATGTATGTGATCTTTTACAAACTACATTTGATTTTTGCAATATTGTCAGAACAATCTTATACCTTAAATAGAATTCCTAAGAAACCTTTTGACAACAATATTTGATTTTATTAAAACAATGTCTTATTACTTTAAAAAAGTCTGGTAGATAGATATTTGAAATTTCAGAAATGAAAATTCCTATAGTAAAAATGAAAAGAACCTTTTACTCTCGATATTCATTGGTTTATATCTTTTGAGATTACATTCAATAAATTTGAGAGTACATATAAAAACTGTATCAAAATTTACTGAATCAAGAAATATATACATGGATCAAGAGGACTTTCTACAGGAATATATTAGTATAGATTTGAGTATAAAAATGAAAGGAGCTCCTTCACCTCATCAAATCACACCATACCGAATCATCAATCTATATAAGTGACCTTTAAATCTTCACTGGTACTCTCATAGCATGTATTGTCTATTTTTTCTGAATATAAATCTTTTATAAAGAATTAAAAGAAGCATTGTTAGTATAAAACATATTGATATCTAAAACAGTTCTGTAATATATATAAAATTTCGTTCCTTTAATTTGGTATGAGAACTTATTTTCAACAACTATAAAAATATTTATTTTGAATATTAAATATATCCATTTCAAAAATAATTACTTTAGTATTTTCAATTTATAAAAAACAAAATTAACATTTTTTGATGAATTTGTTTACAATTAAGATAATATTTTGTTTTAATTGTTAACTCAATGTTTTTTTATATTAGATTTAAGGAAACAGATGTTATTTTATAATCAAACTTGTTATATACTGCAATGCACATTTTTATTTAAGATATTAATTCAAATCAGAAAAGAACAAAAGAAAAACTATACTTAATTTAGAAAAATAAAACCTTTGAAAAATAACATAATATTTTAATTGAAGAACTTAAAAGTGAAACTTGCATTCTCTAACAAGCTGCCATTAATTTACGGATATTGTTCCTTTGAGCAGGACATTGCTATATGTGAAGAAAAAAGGTTCACATTTCTATTACTTCTAAATCATTGTATTTATATGTATTATCCCACAAATGAAATTTTGCCTCCCTTTTACGTAGAACTATTGAATGAATTGAGTTGATTTTTAATATGTGGCGTTCTCGGAAAGTTTTACTAAACAAAAACTTTTTTTTTCAACTTTAAGGTGCCAAAAAAGCTTTAAAAACATTTAAAAAATAAGTTTCTAGGTAACTTAATGCAATTCACTTAACGTTTCTGTAAAAACGTATTTTTGCGGAATTTTTCTTATATAATATAACGCTATTTTCGATACTTTGAAGAGTCTAGCTAGAAAAATTGAGGCTTCTAGGGCTTGGTAAGTAATTATTAAAATCATATATGTAAATTCTCTATAAATGGTATAATTCAGTATAGACTACTGATTTTTCAGTAACGGTATTTGTTTGAGGAATATTTATATTTAATGAAACTTTTACTGAAATAACAAAAGTATCAAATAAAAAACACTTTTTCAAGTCCTATAATTAGAAACCATAAATCTTTTTTGGTGTAGTAATCCATGGGGATCACTAGCTAAAACCCAGTCATGTATTTGACGTGCAAATCATTCAGCACAGCCAGCAAATAGTTTGAATGAGTTATGTTATGTTAATGGATCAAAATGAGTTGAGAGCATCTATTTATTTTCGTTGCATAATTAAAATGACTGATGATACAAGTAAATATGACATCTTTAGTTGTACAAATAATAACTCATACACTCTGCTGCTTTCCACAAGTAGTGCAAAATCCCAACTTGTACACACTATATATATTATATCTATGTATAATATTCCATATTTTGTGTAATAGAAATAGGGCTATGAGTCAAATCCCTTAGTAATAGAAAATAATAAAAAGATCAAATATACCTTATGAAGTTCATTAAAAGATAGTGTTAAAAAAACAGAAGATAAGGATGGACCTAGATAAATTATCTTTTCACAACAACCAACCACATGCATTTAACAAAAATTACTTCTTTTTTTATTACCTCAAGCTATCAAGATTTAACGGATTAGAAAGTGCATTCATATTTTTATACGTAGGGTAACATTAATTATTTTATTAAAATTGACTTAGAATTGATTATTACTTTGCCATATTCTGTCAACCAACCATATACAGAGTATACATAAATTCTAAAGTATTAATTTAGGAAATAATTAACCATACATAACTGTATAAAGGGGAAACGGTATAAATAAAAGTTCTAGACTTTATTTCTGAGTTTATTTTTATTAATTATTTATTCAATATAACTGCATTTGTTATCAAATACATACTACAAAGGAAAGGGGAAAAAGTTGTATACAGCACGAATGTATTAATTTTTTTTTTTTTTTTTTTTTTTTTTGCAAGTACAAAAAAATATTGGAAGCTTTGTGTTCCTCTTTAAAAATTCCTCTTGGAAAATTAGGACCCAAAAGTTTAATTTTGCAATTTTCTTCGATAATTTCGATTTAATAATTTTTTGGAAGTAAATAAAAAATTGACTACTCATCTAAATATTTTTTTGGTACAAATATGTTGGTATGTTATTGTAAGTTAATAAGTCAATATATATATTCTTTAATTTATAATAATAATACTAAGGTTACAAGAGCCAATAATAAGAGTTGTTTTTTTTAGGGGGGAGGGGTTTGCTATGATGAGACTTTGTTATTATATTACTTAACCGGATTGATAAAGTGTGAAGAATAAAAGAGAATTAGAATTATAAGGATAGAGAAGTATTTTCTGAATATTTTTTTTTTATTTTCTCAATTAATTTTACCAATTTTAATGTGATTTCTCTCTCCCTCCTTGGCCCAAACAAGGCTGGATAAACCTTTGCTAGTATATATATGAAATACAGTGTGTGTGTATTTGCCTTTTATGGGCCCCCAAAACGTTTGGATGTAGGAACCTTAAACTTTGTATGGGTGCCTTTTTTGAAAATTATCATACTAAAACGGGATTACCGATTGTCGGGTAGGAAGTCATATGAGAGGGTGCTTATTCCACACCTAAATTACAAAATTTGTTTTTTGAAGCTCAAAAATCGGGCATTGAGTTATAAATTAAAAGGTGAATTGCGTCCCAAAAACAACTAAACAAAAAATTGTTTTTTGAATTTATTTAAAATCAAAAAAGTTATGTGTAAAAATGAAATAACTGAAAATTGCACTTTCCACATAAAATTTTGAACCCCAACAC
This sequence comes from Lepeophtheirus salmonis, assembly GCF_016086655.4. Classification (NCBI taxonomy): domain Eukaryota; kingdom Metazoa; phylum Arthropoda; class Copepoda; order Siphonostomatoida; family Caligidae; genus Lepeophtheirus; species Lepeophtheirus salmonis. Next base: position 57,480,206 of record NC_052136.2, read on the forward strand.
TTTCCAGTACATTTTATACAATAATTTTTGTAGTAGTTGCAAAAATAAACCAGTTATCCAGAAAAAAAATTTCGACGACAATATTCTCCATAACTTTTTTTGGTTTTGCGAATACGAAAAAATGCCATTAATTACGTTTTTTGTATAAATTATGTAACATAGTTTTTTGCTAATTTTTATTTGGTGATTTCTTGGCAAAAATAACAGATTGATTTCTCATGTAGACAAATTTTTTTATGCGTATACTTTGGTATGTTATTTGATGTTTATACCACAATAATTTTTTATGTAGTAATAATAAGTAAGTAAATTAATTTAATACTACATATAAGTATAATTTTTTTCTATCTGTATATAAGATTTATTAATTAATTAATATTTATCTGTCGTCCGGAGTACTTTAATTAATATTTTATAAAAAAGAAAATATAACCATTTACTGAGGTGCCGCATAACTCAAGAGTCCAACTCAAATCGAGAGTGCTGTTCAATTCAAAACTTTGGCATGAAATCAAGAAAAGGTCAAAACCTATATTGTGAAGTATAAGATCTGCATATTGAATTTCGATTGTTATTTGGTGATCCTTGATGTTTCATAGGATAAATTTCTAATCAAACATGGATCACGGAAACAAAGAACCAATCTTCAGCTATTTTTGAGATGAATATCAAGCGAAAGCTTGATAGGCGACTGTAACCTCTACCTTATCAGGTTTACCTTCCAATTAAGACGTTTCGAATCTTCAATATGCAAGGGAAAGGCAACATTTGAGTTTTCCAAATGTAATATTGGGCTATATTTGCATTGTTTCTATAATTTTCTCAAATAATACTAAATATACGAGTAATTATTATATTTTTCCTTGAAATTGTGTTCATGTAAATACAAAATTAACCTATCTGAATTTGCTTATATAACTTTTTAAGTATGAATCCAATATTTAATTAACAGTTATGTGTCCAAATCATATTTATTTCCTTACTTTTACATGCTACTGGTATTGGCAATAGATTAATTAATTAACCAGCTACTATTGATATTCTATGGATATTTTGAAATATACATAGTGTTGCGATTATTCTAGATCCGAAAGATAAATTCCTCTTTGGTGTTGCAGGGGGTTCAGTTAGTTTGTCGTTCGATTGCAACCCACACACAAAAAAATATCCATCAGATTCAGCTCCAGAGAGTTTGGAGGTAAATGTCTGGCAAAATGAAGTCGTCAAAGTTGTATTGGATACATTTGATACTTCTTTGCTATTGCCTCAAAATCCCCTTGCGTGTCATCAAATTCCCTCCTAACCTTTCGAACGAACGTCTGACTATATTTTAGCGGGGTAGCCCCTCCTAAAACTGATACTGTGTTTGATGTATTTTGTGTCTTACATAATCAAATGAAAAAAATAACTCATACATTCGATCTAAACACTTCTCAAGTATTTTTTTTTATAGCTGCATCTCATACAAAGGATGAATTGGGCATAAAATTAGCTTTAAACATATTAAACTTTATTTATATTCAGAATGCGTATTGAATGGTTGATTTCAGTTATAGAATAATATACAAATTGAAAGTTTTGCAATAGGAACTTTCTCAATCCCTTTCCTAAATTGAAAAAAACTTATCCAAATCAGTTCAAGAGTTAAATATAAAATATTTATAAAATAAGTTTAGGGTTATGTTATAGTCATTATAAAAAAGGATTTTAAAATAAACTTTTTTGTAAAAATCTTGATCAAAACGATGAAGCAATACTGAAAGTAAATCTTTGTGGATCCATTCTTGAGTGATTTAATTAATACTATAATTTTTAATCAAATAACTATTATTTTGCTAATTTTGTTTGTTTTTCTCTCCAAATATATTGTATTTATCTTTGAGTAAAGATCACATTGAGAAACAAATTATTCAATTTTTAAAATTCCATCTTTGAATATTAAGTTCACTGTCATCGTATATTTTTTTAAATTGCAACACAACAAGATTCTACCACAAAAATCGATAACTTTAATTTAAAAAAGATCAGCTTTCTTTTCTTTGAGTAGTAATACTCCTTATTCATTTATTCAATAACCATATTTATTCCCGAGATTGATTCATACCACAAACAATTAAAAGCTCTTTTTGAGAAGTATATAAATATGTATAGTTTGTAAAATTGGAATATCGAAAATATAATTCAATTTGTATACATTTGCATCATTACATGAAAATATTGAGTGCCTGATTTTTATCCCTAAAGCCGTTCTACAGGCCCATAGTTTGAGTACCCCTACTGTAAGCATTGTAATTGTACAATTTTTACATACTAAATTGAACTTTAAGGTTGGAATATGTCTTATTAGGGGAGAAAAGGATCAATTGGGAAATGACTCAATATCAATAGCTTAACTTTGTTGAACTGAGAAAGAAAAGTTACTCTTTTTTTAATATAGTTATATCTTTTTTTCATAGATAATATATTGATGGGTATTGGTCATTAAACCAAGAATTACATAAGAAAACAATTATTCATATGTTATTATTATTTTTTAAGTCAAGAAATTTAAACCTGTTAAACTGTCACTCTGTATTTAATTACATGCTTAAGAACTATAACTATTTATTAAAATATCATAATTCATTAAAGTTTAAGTACTTTAATAGTATAACTAATTCATATCTAGGTATCAGATCTTTAGCTTGTTTATTTATTTTTTTAACTTGTGTTTAGTGGAACAACGCCTGGAGTACTTTTCAATTACTAAAACAATTATAACAAGTAAAAGGTACACGCAATTACATTTTGGAAAAACAAAGTCGAAGGGATAAATTATTCGATTCACTTTTAAAGACAATAAGGAGCGAATTTATAACATAATTGGGATTATAGAAAATTGATAAAAAGTTAAAACATAACTGCTTCCCTCCAATATATGACGATGTAACAGCTTATTATAATAAATGAAAGTTGAAGTAGTTTGAAAATATTGTGGATTTAAAATTAACCGTGTATATAGTTATTAAAAAGTGGTTCCACCGTTAATATTATTTAAAAACAATCTCAAAAGTTATAAAAATATAAATATTTCCTTAAAAGTTCAATAATACATTGAAATTGAATTTGAAAATTCAATGCACTTTTGAGAGTTACAGTATAAAATCACTTAATACTAAAAAATTAAAAAAACAGTATACATACATACAAAAATATGCGGGAAAAAAATATTTCACGAGAAAAAAGACAGCATAAAAGTAACTTGTCACGAACATTCAATTTCTTCTTTTCTGTTATATAAAAAATGGGTAAGCTATTTATATGTTTTTGAGCATCGAATAACATGGGCTTATCTCCAAATATCTATAAGTTTTTGAAGAGAGTTATTCATATTCTTTTAGAAATAAACAAATAAAAGTATGAAATCAAGAAAAGGGTTTCATCTTTGAGCCTTTAATTGTCAAATAGGGAATATGTTTTTTTCTAATTTCTATTATGGTTGGTTCGAAAAAGTGTTGGTAAAATAAGGAAATAACCTATGCAAAATTTCATTATTTTTAGGTAGTACATTTAGTTCAAAGTTTAAAAGGAAACAAAAGTTATTTATTTTATTCATTATTTTGTAATAATAAATTATGATAGGCATTTTTTTAACATATAAAAAATAATAATACTTTTTTTTTACGGCTACCCTATTGAGCAAAAAGAGAATGTAACATATGAAAATATAGATGTTTCCTTTCAGAAAATGTAAAGAAAATGATGCACCCTAGTTATTTTCTTAACTGTTTTCTCTTTTTTTGTTCTATAGGACAAATTTTATAAAAAACCTTTCAAGCATTGTTTTTGAGTTAAAACAATGTCTATTAGAATTATTTGATGAAAAGTAAGTAAAAATGTATGTTTAGTATCTATATCCTTTAAGTAAAGAGTTTCTGCCTTTTTCATAAAATGATCGACATGTGCGACCTAAAAATGACCTCTAAGGAAAATCAATTTTGCATAAGTAAATTTTATACTCAATGACAACTTTTCCGAAACTGGGAAAAAGTTGAAAATAAAACAGTTGTTATACACAAGTTCACTTACAAATTAGGTAGTGATTATTTTATTATTCTAGATAAAGGATCAAAGTTTTTATGATGTATTGTATTATGAAATAACATAAAAATTTGCCATTATTGTAAAAAGTTAAATCAATAATATTAGGCTAACTCAAAAGTTCTGAGCGTTCTTTGATAGATACCTTTTGTTAACTATACCACACGACAAATACATTGCATTAAAAAAGCTTAAAGTATATTGAAAGGTTAAGCGTACACTTAAAAAATGTCATTTACAGTTTTGTGCTTATAATATAGCCAGTTGGGTGTTACAATGTTCCAGAATGGGAGTGAAAAAAGAGAGAATTCGATAAATTCATCAGTATCACAACGTTCAAATTGAAAAGGCAGAGCAGTTGGCCCAAAAAAAATTATACCATTTAAGAACCTAATAAAGTATGGAATACAACAGCAAAGCGGTGGCTCCCGATATTCAGTTCGTGTAATATGGACGTGAAAAATGTAGATAAAATAATAGAAATCATCTAGTTGGACCGGCATGTGTCCAGGAATTGAAAATTATCCAGAAAACCGTTTGGAAGCATCTAAATCGAAATATCCTAACTATGTTTATTTTATTGTCAAAATCTAACTAATAAAACGCTCAGAACTTTTTAATTCAACTATTTTATTTCTTTTAAAAAAACACAACATAATTTTGGAAAAAATACTTTCAATTTTCAAAATTTCAGCGCCACTAAGTGACCTTTAAAACTGTTTCAAAATGATTAAGTCATCTTTATTTAATCAAATGCATATTTACCCCTATAAGAGCTCAACTGCTCTATATGAAATATTAGAGTATACACCGGCTTACATATTTGCAAATATGTATGCATAGAAGGACAGATGCTAAAATGAGTAGTGGCAGTCCTTTGAGAGAAATACTTTATAATGAGAGTTTATTAATATATAATGAATAGAGCCGTTTCAAAGAAAAAAAAAAAACTTAAAAATAAATTAAATGTCATTATAATTGTATTAACAACAGTGTTATTATTATTTAAAAAAATGCACGCGTTTGCAAAATGAAAAAGGCAACAAGATGGTTTATATGTACATAGACGGAAAAAAAATTATTTTTTCGGTATTCCCCGTCAACACAAAAACAAGGCAGAGTGTTTTTGCTCAAAAGTTAAATTATTTTGTAGTTTTCAATCTAATTATTTTTATTTCTACTTAATTATTCTGTTGTATTTTGCAAAGGTGCTGTAAATAATATCAAATTATGGAAAATGTATCTTACACTTTAGCTAAACTTTGTTTTAATTCCAAGGTAAGGTAATTAATAAGACTATGATCTAAAACATTATATGTGGTAAGAATGCTTCAAAAAACATTATAAGCGATGGCAAAAGACACAAAAATATGTTAAAACAATAGAAAGTGACATTAAAACACCAAAAATAATGGTTCAGACTCAAATTTACAAATAGGGAAAAATATTGAGTCAGATTTAGTAAAAAAGCTCTGTTGAAGGAATTTAAGGCTTTGGAATAACGTAGCTCAATGAACAATGCGCTCTGGAGAAATTATTATTTCCACTCAATATGCGTAGGTTCACTCCCAGGTCGTTCCCAGAGAAGGAAATTTAATTTATGTAAATGGATTTCAAAGAAGATTGCTAGGTCAGATGGAATAAGTATAATTCTATAATATTCACTAACTTAAACTAAATAAGTGCAACTCCATTTGACAAATTAAAGAAACATAAAAAAACTATTAAAAAATGTAGGGTTTAGACTAGTTCTTCCAAAAAACGTACTAAGCGTATCGTAGATAATACTCATAGTCCTTCTTGTGGTATGTGGAAGAACGTCATCAATAGATTAAAGCTTCATTAGTAAAATATTAACATTAGCCAAAATGATGGTACTTGGGGATCTTGATATAAAAAAGATAACAATAATTTGTAAAAATCATTAAGTAACAAACCAAAGAAGTAAAGACATAAGGAGTCAAAATATATAAAAAAAATTGACTAAGGCACAATTTGCGTTCCTCAAAAGTTGCTGCCATGCTGTTAATTGAATAACCTTGCTCTTGAATAGTCGTTCCTAAGCGGGCTCTGCAGAGCACAAAATCTCCACAGTACCTCCGAGAGGTTATCAAGGTCTTTAAAAAAAAAGTCATCAGAATTTTCAAAATAATTGTCGTTTCTAAAAAAAGTTTTAAATCAAAAAATCCTAGACCCAAATATTCCGTCAAATTAGATGGTCTTTCAAAATAAGTACCCCTAGAGATATATTTTAATCGTTCCCAAAGTGAAGGTCGCAGGACAAAACAGAGTGGCTGCAAGATGATTTACAAAAAAAAAGTATATAATTGAAATTGAGATTAATTTGAGAGCCACTTAAATATAAATGAATGAACATATTTGTATATGTCTCTTCTGGATCACTTTAAAAAGTAATTACCATAAGATACATAAATACGCCCCTTTTACAGCCACATCAACAACAAAAAAAGAGCTCCTCAAAGTTTCTTAATTTTTCTCTTCTCCCTCCATATCAATCTTCTCTCCTCTCGACCCACCTTGTCCACCTGAACTCGTTTAGTGTAGTCAAAGCTAAATAACTCGTGAGAAAAACATTAAGGTACTGTGCTACGGACAACAAACACTCTAATTTGAGGCTACTCGCTCGAGATTGCTAGCTTCCCAAAAACCATACAAGACTAATTTCTTGTATTATATACTTCAGGGCGCTGCAATCCATGAAACTATATTTTATTGTCTTTTTTTATATAATATTCCTTGCAGATTGCCCGGCCGTCCTTGAAAATCCTTTCTATAAAAAAGTCCCCAGACGAGATACAGTATTTCAAGTACATCTGTTTTGGTGTGAGGAAATGATCCCAAACACGCTTGATGAAGTCTTTTACTTTTTTGTTTCACTCGCAGCCTCTTTAAATTTGTCTGTATGGTTTTGCCAAGAGATGTTGTCCCTAATGGTCGATGTGGCAAATTTGAAGGGGTACTCGTCTTTTTTCCTTTATGGATTGTATGAGTATTACTTGAGTTGATTCTTCAGCATCACCAATTGAGGATGAACTCCTCTTGTATTTAACACATCTTCCACTGTCTCTAACCACAAATTATTCTTCAATTTTGTCGGTAGATATATAGTAATCAGATTATTTCCTTCCTCAAGTAGGGGTCGTACATTGTCTAACTACATATTTTAAGGGTGGAACTCAAAAAAAATTGTGAACCACTAGACTATTTCAGAAACATATTTATATCTATGATGATTTAAAGAAATATATTCGGAATTTTTGCTTATTTTGGTTCGAGATTGTGTAAGGATTGATTCACCCCTTATAAACTTCTGAATTTTTTTAAATTTTCTTCGTAGATGAGATATATCATTTCGTTTCCTCTTTCTTTCTTTTTTTTTCTTTGGATCATGAATGGTTGACAAGAAAGTTTTGGAACTTTAAATGTTTATACCCTTGTACAACTACTATGTCCTTTTTTCTTGTATTTTTCCTTCTTAATGTAGATTGTAAATTTTACATACATAGACATACAAGAGGAAAATAAATTAATTATTAACATGAGTGTCTTTCTTACTCTCACCATCAGATTTAAAGTTAAGTGTATGTATGTACTAACAGGTTTTTTTTATCTTTTTGCAGAACTTAATGACTTTTTTATATATATCTAGGGGGTATTAGTGTTGGATTTGGGTCTGAAAATCCTATACTGGTCTGACACTGTTTAGATTTCTAGTAAAACGAAATAATTTGATTCTTGGAAATTCGGTTTGGACCTCTATGAAAGAAAAATTTGATCTAGATGGCCTAAAAGGAAAAATCGTTCAAAACTGAAACTATAGAAGAATCTTCCATGACGTCATGTGTGTTTCAAAACTATGAACTATAAAGTATTTAATATGTTGCATCACTTTAAAACTAAAAAATCATCATAGGGAAAATAATGGTGTATAGATTAAGGCCAAAAAAGTCCTTCCACGATTTGAAAACGATTACATTTCGGTCCACAGCTTGAGATGCTGTCCACATCACTCAAAAATAAATAACTTAAGGAGGAAATCGAATAAATAGGCGGTGTTTGAACAAGTCTTAACAAAACAACTGGGTATATAAGTTGCAATTTTGTAAGAGTTGAAACTTGTATACGCAAATTGTGCAAGTTGCAAACAAAAAAATAAAATGATGAATTTACAATAATACATCTGGCGGTAATCAGCAGCAGTCCAGCAGTAGGGGGGAGGGGGTTAAGAGGTCGTGGCCTTTCCTGATGGTAATATTTGTATGGAAGGTAGACTCTAGGTTGCCAAATAGATACCGGTTGGTCTATTGAAATCTGAACACTTACTAATTTAATAAGAAATAATGGTTGATTGATTGAAATTAATGCATATTAATGATATATCAAAGGATAAGCAATTGGTTACAGAACAAAAAATAGTTCGCTCTCTAGCGTCTGTACCAATCGAAAAGATGACACTTGAACTTGATCCATGAATTTCCAATTGTGCACTCCAAGTGGAAGAAGGTATCTATCAAAAATGACGAGCTGGACCCGTAGAAGTGAAGTAAAATAGACAAATCTCCTCAAGTCCATGAGGATCCTTGCATGAGATCTTGGAGTTTCACACCAGAGAGCTATAAAAAGTGGGTGTTAAATGGATTGTGAGGGTGGAATGGCCACTTTTGACATCAAAAATGAAATAATCCCATATCCTCCGTTGCAAAATTATTTTGCACTCTTTTTTGACACTGTTTGCACTGATGCCAACCTCCTCGACTACAACTTTTGGGTGCATGTAGAGGAGAAGGCCGGCAGTGTCTGTCATCCAAATACCGAGACCCTCAATGCCATGTCAGCAAGCACTGGGACGCCATGAAAGAGGGTTATATCCACATCGGGTTCCAGACCTTCCACCGCTATCTGAAAGGCATCCTTGCCGCTAAGGGTGGCTACATTAATGATTAAGAATGCTTGGACACACATTTATTTGTAGTATTAATTTTGTAGAAATTATATTGTTAAAATAAAAATTATATTTTGTTGAATTTTAAAATTCAAATTGTTCAGATTTTAATAAAGCACTTGGTAAATAAAAATTAAGACAATATTTTTAGTTATGTTTGAAAAAAGACCAAAAATGCATATATTAGTAAATAAATAATACGGTAAAAATTGTTCACATAAAAAAATCAATTAAAAAAAAAAAGATTTATCAATGCCTCATAATAAGTGTTGAGTCCGATCGCGTCAGGAGACGATAATAAAAAAAAAAAGAATATATAATTTATGATCGAGATATATATATATAAATACCGAGTAAATGTTAGTAACTTTTTTTTAATATTAATAAATTAGGTTATATTCTGAGGACTACAATAAAATTGAAATGATCAAACTCATATTACTCGTAAATGTATAATAGGCAAGTAATTCTAGCAGATAAAAATGATAGCATATATTAGCAGTTGCTATTTAAAATGACTAAAGTAGTAGTTAAATTTGAATTCAAAATATCTAACAGAGAAAAAATAAAATATCTTGAAATAATAAATATAAGCAAACAATCAAACACAAACTATTTTGTGTTTATTTTTTCATATATTTATAATAAAATATTTTAATTAAAATTGTTAAAATTGTTTTGGTCGAATTGAATATATATATATATAATATTAGGTTAAGAAAAAAGTTCTGAGGTTTTTTTTTAGATGTATTTAGTGAGCTATATCTCACGATTTATAGATTAAATAAAAAAAAGCTGAAAGTATACTGAAAGGCTAAGCATAAAATTAGAAAATTTCTTTAACAATTATTTGTTTGGTGAAGCCAGTTGTGCGTTACAGTGAAATCGTCGAGTTGGACCGGCTTGTAAGCACTTATAACATTGCCCAGGTAGGGAACCTTAGCCAGAAACCCGTTTGGAATCATTTAAATCGGATAATCCTAATGATGTTAACAATTTGCATCAGGCTGGTCTTAAGAAGAAGCACGATTTAGGTATGGATTCCTTACGAATTGACAAAAAAGAACCTTTCGAGTTGAATTGATGTTTGTGACTCTTTGCGGAATCCTAACGAGATCGATCCATTTTTGAAGTGTATGAAAAATGGCTCAAATACGATTACAATAGCGTAAAAATATTGCGGTCAAAGCACAGTGAAGCGGTTCAAGCGATTGCCAAGCCCGGATTAACGGCCAAGAAGGTTATGTTTTCTGTATGGTGAGATGGGAAAAAGATCCTTTACTATAAGCGACTCCTATCGGGCAAAACACTCAATTCGGACTTATACTGTCTACAACTGATCAGAAATGTCCAATAGAAAGGGTGTTATATTCCATCAATACAATACTAGGTCACACACCTCTTTAGTGACGCACAGAAGCTATGAGAGCTTGAATGGGAGGTTCTATCCCACTCACAGTATGGTCCAGACCTGGCAACAAGTGATTATTACCTTTACAAGTATTTGCAAAATTTCTTAATGGTACAAAACTAGCCACAAGAGAGATTTGCTAAAATGAGCTGGTCAAGTTTTTTACCAATAGGGATATAGACTTCTTCCATTGCGGAATTATGAAATTGTAATCAAAATTGACAATAATTATCCAACAAAATTTGATCTAAATCGAAAAAAATCCTCATTATGTTAATTTTATTGTCAAAATAAAGCAAAACACCGCTCAGAACTTTTTATTTCACCTATTGTATACCTTATGTGTGTCTCATTAGTCAATATATTTTTATCAAGTCATTAGTTTATATATGTGTATACAAAGCAGAAGATTTCAGATAAGAAAATTATCCGTATCTTTTATAGTTTTGAAAATTATTATTTTTCTTTTTTATTGTCATGTTTGCATAAAAGAAACAAATATGTATATACATTAATATGCATCATTGCACTCAAAAAAAATATTTACTAGCTCATACATATACGTATTAATATATTATATAAATATATATGTATTCCGACAATGATAGTGCACTTCTTTTTAAATATAAATATTCGTATTTATTTTGTCAAGATTTGAAATCTATGATTGATTATGATAGAAGAAAAATTTGTTTTACATACATGCATGGAGGAACAATATGAGATAAGTTATAAGGATATTTCTTCCTTAAAATTAAGTGCCCCAAACAGTCCATATTCTTCTTCAACTAATGCCTTTTTATAAGAGGATTATTTTTCTTGAAAAATGTTAATTAAAAAAAGATACCAAACACTAAATAAATAATCCCCTTAGTAAATATCTCAAAGCAAATATTCTGTTAAAATTCAGGCCGCTTTTGCAAACATGCAGCTGCACTTAATGCAAGTATCAGACAAATGTTTTCCCAAGTGCATCATCACTTCTTCATCCCCTATTAACTCCTCTTAAAAACAAAAGAACCTCTCTATGTATTTGGATTGCTTCATATATTCTTTTTGTATAGTATCAAGTGCCTACACAATTACTATTAAAAATAAACCCTCCTTCATATAATTTTTAAACAGTAATAGCCAGTGACGTGCTAGCCACTTGGGTGGGGGTGGGGGGCTTGAGACACCCATAAATTTTCTGAAGCCCTATAAAAATTTATCATAGCAAACATATATTTAAAAGTCTGTTTTAGGTGTCATCAAACGCGGAGTCCCAAAATAACCCAGAATGTTTCTATGATATTTTTTGGGCCTCTGAGGTCATTAAAAATTCATAAAAGATTTTATTTTTAGTAAATTAAATTGTACTTTTTGTCATAGGCTTTTTTTTAAATTAAGAATTTACAAAAAAGGTGGTGAAAAAGTAATAATAATTCCATTCTTGAGGTGAATAAACATTCCAAGTATGTAACTGAGGATTAAAGCCAAATTGTGCTCTAGGCAGTGTAGTAAAAAGGGATACGAAAAAAGTAAACAATCTGCTTTATTATATAACAACTGTTTCTTTCTTCTAATTTTATCAATGAATAGTATTAAATTTTATATATCTCAATATTCTTCCATGGTTTTTTAATATGAAATAAATAAGTCCGACAATACCAACCAAAAGAATCCATTTTTTACCTTTTTTACTTTTATGTGTATGTTTACTCTCACAAATAAATTTTTAAAACTTTACGCTTTATCTAATTAAAGTAAACAAATATACATTTATGTGAATGAAAAAAGAACTCCAGAACAGTATTTAACTCTTATCTTTATACAGATAGAAGATTAGTCCCAAAAAAAGTCTAAAAATATGTGTTTAGGTAAAAAACGATCCCTTGATAAAGTATTCAAGGTTGACCAACACCTAAAAGTTTTGAAAATTGATGTTTTTTTTCAGAAAATGTTATTTTTCTTTAAATATCTTCCACCCACAAGCAGATATGATTAAATTATTTTGTAACTTTTTTTACAGAAGCAAGTGATATTTTAAAAAAAAATTGCATTACTTTGTTCTTAAATAAGTTTCTTTGATTTTAAGCAGAATAGGAGTGAAGGATATTTTTTAACGTATTACTCACAGTGAGTATTACTTATTTTTTTTAAATCAAACAGTCAAATCATTAGGATAAAACTACATAATATTAAGAAAAGGACATTGATCCTTCATTTAAAGTTAAATAAAGTTAAGTTAAAATATTTTGAAAAACAAATTTGGTCCTAAATATCCTTTAACTATACATTGGGATGGTAAATTGTAGAAGGACCAGACAGAAAAAAATGGTCGATTGTGTACCTGTACGTGGTTCTACTCTACTTCTGAGTGTTCCGAAGGTTATCTCTGGAAAAGATAAGATCCATGTAAAAGCTATTTACCAGTTGCTAGACGATTGAGATTTTGAACATTTCGTGAGAGCACTATGCTTTGAAACAACAGGTAGCAACATAGGTCAGATCAATAGTGTATGTACATTGCTTTATTCAAATTGGAAAGAAATCTTCTATATACATACCTTGTTGATATCATTTACTTAAATTGATGTTAGTAGGTGTTTTCTCCATTTGTATGGGTCCCTCATATGGACCTGATATTCAAGTTTTGAAAAGGTTTTAGAAGGAGTTGGAAAAGATAGATAAAACAAATTTGAAGTCCCCATTACCAACGATTTAAAAGTCATGTCTGATATGAAGGATAAAAGACTTGATTTTGGTCAGATAAAAATTCAATGTATTTAAGTCAGAAATGATTATAGAGAGTTGTTTGAACGTGTTATCATTTTTCTTGGAATTAATCCTCCTCAAGGTATACACTTTATTGCACCAGAAGCAATGCACCATGCTCGTTGGATGAGTAAAGCATTGTACATTCTCAAGATTTATATATTTTGAGATCAGTTCAAGCTCATTGATAATAAAATAATAGGAATTTGCAAAATTTTATCTTTATTGTCAAAATATATATCAAAGGTTGGTCAAAGTTCTTTTCTCCTCGCCAAGATCATGAATTTCCGTTAGCTTCAAAAATTTTAAAAATTCACATTTTTTATTTCAGGAGCTCCAACTAAAATAATTTCCAGGCACCTTTGGTATTTAAACAAAAAAAATATAGTTTTGGAATTTTTGGACCCAAAAGTATAATCTCAAGAAAAATGAACTTTAGCCAATGCAATTATAAATTTGGAATGATCCATTAATTAAAAATTAATAATCATAATTGATTAACTCCATTAATATTCCAAAACGAATAAAAAAAGACTTAAATAATATTGGGAAAATATCATCATCAAAATTTATTTCAAAAACGCCTTGAATTTTTTTAACAACTTAACATTTGGTAATGATTCGGCTGAAATGGAGGTTGCTCTCATAAAAGAATTCATCTCCTTAATTACTAATGAAGAGGAGAAATAGTATTTATTACAAGTAGTCTAGGACCATCGAAATAAATTTCTCGATTAAAAAAAAAGTACATTAAATGGAGACGAATAATAGAAACGGCTTCAATATTGACAAAACTTCTTTTATTTTCATAATATGTTTTTTTGTGAATTTTTTGCTTAATGTAAAACAAAAATAATAGATTATTTAAAAAAATAATTGTTTGAATTTCATAAAGAAATTCAATCAATTATTGTTACAAAAAGAGCTAATAATTTTTTTTATAAAAGATCAAAGTCCCTCAGATAATATGTTGTACATTTACCCTAAAGATTTAGAAATACTGCGGTTTGATTAAAAATATAATGATAGATAATGCACGCTGTGAGTAATATGTTAAAAAAATATCCTTCCGTCCTAATCCATAGAAAATCAAAGAAACTGAGTAAATGACAAAATAACAGGATTATTTAAAGATATCTTACTTATATTAAAAAAATTATGAAATACATTTAATCCTATTTGCTTGTAGTTGGAAGATAACAAAAGAAGAAGACAAAATTTTCAGAAAAAACGTCAATTTTCTAAATTTTAAGGACGTTTGGCTACCTTTAAAACTTTTTCAAAATCATTCGAAAATTACCTCTCATCTTTGTTTACCCAAATGCATATTTTAAGCCTATGACAGCTCAACATTTAAAAAATAAAGTTACAAATGGACCGTTCTATTAGATATGGAATATATGGTCTAGCTATATTGTATTCCAGCAAGACTCTGCTCTTGTGCACAAGGGAAAGACAAAAAGTATATTATAATTAATTAAAATTTCAAGTTTCTATCTCTTTCTATTAAAGATATATATTCAAATTTCAAATGTGCACACTGTACATTTTCAATTGTTAATTATTGATCCCTTAAATCATTTTATTGTTATTCTATCATCATTTTTGTATTACTGTTGTGCTTACATGCTCTGTATATAAATACGTAAATATAAGCGTATATAAATTTACATACATATTAATAACAAGGCTCTTGATGTAACTTCTTTCATGCAAAGATAATACAATATTTATAGACCTTTAGATTGTTCCCTTCCAAAAACGTGGAAAGGTCGTAGTAATAGTTTAGCTACATTATCTTTATGAAAATTACTACAAAGTAAGGGCAATCTTTTTAAAGTATTTTTCTGTAAGTAGGTCTACATTATGTAAATGTTCCGTAAATATAATCATCATCTTACGGTATCCTTAATCAATTTGAAGCTATAATTAATGATCAAATTCGTATTTATCTTATATGTACAGACAATGTTTGTATTACGAGTTAGATTACAAAATGATCATGTAAAAAAATGATTACTGGGTAACTTGTTTTATTCAAAAATAAAGAACTTAACATTGAAAAGCCAGTTCGAGCTTTTTTTCATTGGCAATGTAAAAAGAGAAAGGAAAAATTTAAATACTAGCCTTCTGTATTTTTTTTTTTTTTGTTCTCTTTTGTTAATTATTATTTATATATTAATCAATAATTAATATATACACTGAATTGATAATTTTTTCATAATAATAATCAATAACTGAGAATGAAATAACACGAGCTTTAAGGAAAGTATTTCATTTATACGAACTACGCTGATCAATAAGAAACCGTTACTTTCTAATTCAGAATTCAATTTTTGTTTGATTCCCAAATTTATGGATGTATTATGTTGGTAAACATGTAAACAACGTATGTTGACAATAAATGCCATTTTGTATTGTTAAGACTACAAAAAAATCTTTCCATTTTTTTCCACAGTAAAAATTAGCAAGGCACACCAAAACACGTCTAACTTTGTCAAATAAAAACAAATAGTGCAATTTTTTTGAACATTTGTACCAGTATAATGAAAATAATAGTTTGAGAAAATAAACAGAAATTTGAAAATAACTGTTTCTTTTTTATCAGACCTTATTACATGGTATTAAAATAATTTATGTGTTTACGTGTCTAATGTTCGTTCATCCCGCTTGGAAAAACAATGACAAAAACTTCAAAAAGTGGGACAGAAACAGACTTTAAACATGAAATAAAAGTTTTTCAAAATTCTTAGTAATTTACGTAAGGCTTTGCTTCATTCATATGAAATACGAATTAAAAAAGGGAATTAGGTATATGAAGGAAGGTGAGGATTAGCAAGTGAGTCGTTGCATATATATTCATTATGGTTGAAAAAGGAACATGGCAAGTTAGCAATGGTAATCACAATAAATAAATTAAAAGGTCAAACATTTGAACAAATTGCTTTATGTTTTAAAAAATCAGTATTTTTACATGGTCTTGCATTTTCAAGAGTGTCAAAAAAAGGGTGCAAGTTTGACTATATTTACATTAAATGGACATAAACAACAAAAAAAATTGTATGCAAGGAGGTTTTACAATTGCAATTTACCTATTTAATAATTATTGTTTATCGTAAATCGTTTAAATCTATATTTGACCATAAAGAAGCTGAATATAAATAAAATCTTTTCAATCTTTCATGGGCTATCTTTAATAAAATGTGTTCTTCCTAGTATTATATTTGAAAAATCTTATGTAACACGCTGAGTTTATAGTGCATAGAGACTACTTTAAACCATATGAGTAAATTCAGGAAATCAATTAAAATCAAATTAAATTATACCTTTGTTTATATTAAAAGCTATTTGTGAGAAGTCTTCATAAGTTAACCAAAATAGTTATCGCATAAAAATGCTATTAAGTGAGTATTTTCGGGAAAAAATTCAAACCACACATTATGGCAATAATCTGCTTAGTACAGAATCGATCCGCCAGATACATTATTTTGTAGATTTATAAAATTTATAGAATGTATATAAATAAATGAGATTTATACGTCGGTATTATTTATTTTTGGTCTAACTCGATGTTCTCTTTGAATTTTTTCAATTAAAATGTGTAATATTTATTACTTTAAAATGCATCAAATGTTTTTTTTTGTGTTAGAATAATGATGGAATTTATGGTCTTACCTATTATTATGCTTGTTTGTCATAATATGAATAATCTATCATTTCTAATGATAATAACCAACGGAGAAGTGATTAGCAATTTTTCTATTCAAATTGTTGCCTTATTTATAATTTTTCTTATTATATACTTCGTCTCTGGTTCAACAAAATTAAATAATGAGATTTTTTAGGTGTATACATTGTATTTTTGAGCATGATTCCATCATTTTTTCCAACAGAAAACAAACATTTAATTTGTTTTATTGGAATACAAATAACATATTTTGATTAATAATTCCAAATGAACATCCATTTTAACCAAAAATAACTTATAAATCTCTTCTTTTTTTCAATATAAAAGGGAAATTGCCGTAAGGAAAAATGAATTTACTGCCAAACTACCAACTTCTCTAATTCAATTTGAATATTCGGCTCTAAAACGCCTGACAACTAAGTTATTTGCAATCTGAGCTATTAATTGTATTTTTAAATATAAAATCAAGTTTTCCGAAATTTTTTGGTATTTATTTACAATTAAATGAAACAGACTCCATATAAAAATAATTTTCTTTAATCGTTGTTGTGATTTATAGATTTAATTATTCCTTGAATTTTGTTAAGGTGATAATAGGCAAATGTTATTCAAATATAAATTAAATGCATCATTGCATAATTAAGTTGAGGGAATTATAAATATATTTTCTTTGTTAATTAAATTCATTTTTTGTTTGATATCTTAAGTTCCAGGCGTACTATTATTAAAAATCAAAGGAAATATTTATTGTTTATAAGAATCAAGACAAACATGTGTCATTTAATAACAGGCCAGGCAAATGAAAGTTTATAAATTTTTATTGCTTTTGGTTATATAGATTTTTAAAAGTATTATCGATAATTTGCCGTTTATAACTATTGTTAATAGCAATCCAATTATATTTTTAGTGAGCCTTTATTTGTGAAATGTAGAAAGAAATAGTTATTTTTTTCAATGCAAACTTATTTCTAAATAATGAATTCATTATAGAGGTTGAGAGATAATGAAGAATACAGAAACATACATAGATATTCTTATATTTTATTTAGGGAAAATATAAGACAAAGTACGAAATGATATAGTAAATATTAATAAATGATAATACCATAACTTTCCATTTTCCCTAGATATTTAATTATTATTAATATAACACCAAATATTTTTATTTTGTTAATGATCCATTTTTCCTGATTCGTAGTATTAAAAATTTGGAGTAATGACATATATTAACTTTCTTAAACATATATAATTTTTTTTAACTCTCCGTTACTTTTTTGGGGATTACAGAAATCTCAATTTATGAGATTTAAAAATTGAGGGGTGCTGGTGCTACCGATAATTTTTATAATTGAAGTAGAAAAGTTAAGAAACACTTCTATAACCAGATGAAATCTTAATCGTAAATTAAACCCCTTCCTCCTCAAATGGAAAGAGAAAATTAGACGCAATTACTATTATAAAATATTCTTTAATAACAAGAAAGAATTTCTCAAAGCTACATACGAGTTCATTTAAGTTCAAATCAATAAACAATGATAATATTTCAAAAGTCCAAGGGATAATAAATGGTATTAAAAATGAACTCTTTTTCTCTTCCACAAAAGCTAGAAGAGTATGTACTAATTTAATGAAATCATCTTTGGCCTGTCGGAGATTATAGGTGCGTAAAGGGGTCTTGAATTTATCTTTCCATGACTTTCAACTATTTTAATTTTTTATGTGTTTAACATATAAAGTATTTTCAATTTGAGATGTTCCTATATGCCATGCATTTGTTATCCTAGCGGTGGATCTAAGGACAGACCTACAAACCTGGTTGCCACAACTTTCTATTTACTCTAGTTGGATAAATCCAGACAACTGCTTTGTATTGAGTTTTATGTTAATTTAAAATATAAAAAACTTCTTTCAGAACTTTTCGTGGATTCTGTAAACAAGCTAAAAAAGTTAATATTTTTTAATTCAAATTTATACCCTCTTTCTTTCAATAAGAAAAAAGGGTCGACCTTCTTCATGGGTGCCATATGTTTTTTATGATAACTTCTTGCTATTTTCTCAATGTCTTTCCGCTTATGTTAGTATTCTACTCCTCCTGGTTTCATCTTCACTCTTTTATTTTCGTATGGATTTTGTACGTAAATACTAACTTTTCTTCATTGGCAGTTTCATACTTTTTGATATTAAATACAAATTTGTAGAGCCTATACAATATACATAAACCTTCTCTTCTGTGCTTTATTTATAGATTACTAATATATTCAACTATTTCTTCAATTTCGTAAATAAAATCCAGCCATTCTTTTTACAGCCTATATGTAATCGATACAGGCCCATCCGTCTAAAATGCAACACTTTTTTAAATGACTTGTCTTATTTGTCATATTTCGATGCTTGCCAATTTTTATTTATTTTAAGTTATTGTCTAATGAATTTGTAAAAGGGAAAGTCAATCCAGAAATAAGAGCGTCGTAACCAAAAACATGGAGCAACGTAGAGCTGCCATTCTGGGGCTATCAGAAATCCTCTTCAACATGCTAGAAAAGCAAGACTCTTAGCCTTCCCACATCCCGGACTGTTTCTCCCTTAATCTTGTACTTTTGGGCCATTTCAATAAAGCACGTGATAAAATACTATGGTATAGTGGAACAAACTATATCCCCAGCCTCGCAAATGTTTTTATTTGACAAAATGTTCTATGACAAGTTATTATTGTGATTTACGCGAAATTTATGTAAACATTAATATGAATTCACAAAAATTTACTGTTTTCATAGGCAATATTTTTTGGCTGTTAATATATTTAATATAGTTTAGTATGGTTTACAATTTGACCGCTATCAAGTACATATTTGAATTATATGTATAAAAACGATCTAATTGTAAAAGTAGAGTCTATTTAAACGGAGACTCTATAATTTGTAAAAATGGTCAGTAATTCGCGTAATTCATTTTAAATAACATTATTTTGAGGCTTCTGTTGTAAAATTCTCAAAATCAATCTGTGTTTTGGGGATGGAAAGATCATCTCAAACCAAATTATACACAATTGTAAAACTGAGCAATATCTCGAAGGATTCAGCATTTTGTTCATTTAATTTTTTAGTCAGAAATGATTCACTTATTTATAAATGCAAGACAATAGAAATATGTATTGTAAAAGTAAAGGACGGGTAATATTGTAATTACCTTTACTAAAAATAATAATTATAGTTTAAAATATCACTTTTGAACAAAACTATATGTAATAAGTAGCTTATTACTCTAAAAAAAAATTATAAACACCGGTCCTTAAAATGGATTTGTTAAACTCAAATTATTGATCTTTAAAGTGCGAATATTTCAGGGAATCATTTCGTGAAAATATAACCATTAAAGAGAAGCTAATGTTGATTTTGAGCTTACATGGTTACATAGCGTTTCTACGGCTATGGGTGAGCTTTATTTAGCTATTAGTACTATAATTTTATAAAGATAAAATTGTAGTATATATACTCGTATACACGTTTGAGATTTAATGTTTAGTATATAGTTAGATACTAGTACAATTGACTGAAAACATTTTTGGAAAAGGAAATTTTGCCAAAAGACAGTATGTCGAAAGTACATTTTCCCAAAGGAAAATTTGCCAAATGGACATTTCCACGAAGGACCATTTGGGACATTTTACCGAAAAAATAATATCTATTATATTAATATATACAATGCATATTTGAATTCAATTTGAAATAATAGTAGTATTTGTAGGTATTTTCCTTTGAGCTAAATTTGTCATATAGGTCAATTAATTAGTGTTATTTTGCATCAAAATATTTTTCTGTATATACTCTTTAAGGATTATTATATTAACACAAAATACAAGTATGACTAGGTTTGAATGTAGTTGGAATCTTTACTGTTGTAATACTTTAAGTTAATTAAATAATAAACAAACACGACAACATTCCGAATGGAAGATATCTATTATGCTTATTCGTCAATTCATGAGTATTGTCAAATATGAATAATGTATAATGTCGAATGATAATTAATTGATTGCGAATAAGTGATTAGCAATTTTTCCTTTCGAGTTGCTTTCATTTTTGTTGTTCAATTTACTCAAAGTACTACAACAGTAAATATTTGAACCGCATACTACTGTGTTGTGTTTATATAATGATCATTCAAAAAAATAATTAATCATTTTAAATTGAATTAAAACGTACAACCGTATATTTCAATATTTATATATCATTTTTCAGCCAAATGTTCCAAATGGCCTTTCGGCAAAATTTTCATTTGGAAAATTGTCTTTCGGCGAAATTTCATAAGGCAAATTGTACTTTGGCAAAAAGATTTTTGGCCAATAGCCACTCACGAGATATTTTTTTGCTTATTACATTTAATATAAAATCATTATTTTATATTTATTAATTAAGATAGACATTACTTAAACCTATAAAACAATATAAAAGTTATTTTCTAGAGCTACCCTATGGAGCAAAAAAAGAGAATAGCATAAGAAAATGTTGATCCTTCCTATTTGAAAATGTAAAAAGAAAGGATGCACGCTAAACGCGGATTATCAAATTTTCCTAATGGTCCATCTTTCTTTGCTCAATAAGACAAAAAATTTAACACTTTTTATAGGTAAGAAAGCTATTACACAATCTGCATTTATAATTAATTAATTATTACAGTCATGTAGGATATAAAACATATTCTCTCTCTCCCCCCCCCCTTCCATTAAAAAGAAAAGTCTCAATCAGGATATGTTTTGTATCAATCAAATTTGAGCTTTTACTATGGATATTTAATATATAAATCAATAGCCTCATCCCTCTGTTTTGTGTCTCAAATATGTAAGTATACATATGTATATGAAGTTATCGAAAGACTTCAAATGTAATATATCGTCGCTGTTTTGTAGACTTGTGATAACTTGATTCTTACAAATTTTTTATGATTGAGTTAGTATGTAATATATGAAATCCAATACATGTGAAAAAATTAAGTTGAAATTCGCAATAGTAAAAAAGTTATAATCAATTTTCGATTTGTGATACCTCGATTAACAATTTGTAGACTTGTAATATCTCGATAAATTTGCAATGACAACAAACCGGTTATATTAATTAATATTTAGCAGCTAATGGATGTTTCACATAAGTGTTCAAAAATTGGTAATTATAGTGAAAATTGTATATAAGTTACTAGTAATTAAAAAATCTAAATTCTTATTTTCTCTCTACTGAGAAGTGGCTAAAACGAGTTATCACAATTCAACAAAACAGCGACGATATTATATCTGGGTATTTATGAAGTGATTAAAATACAGGATTAATCTTATCTAGTGGTACACATTTTATTATTTTCAATCCGGTATGACATTGGTTCAAAATCGCGAAGAAGGACAACAATGCATCAAATCCCTGAACAGAGCAGGCTGAGAAGGTTAGAAAGAGGAAAGAAAAATCTAAATTTTCTCAACGTCAACAAAAATTCGGGAAAATTTTTGCTCTTTTCTACTTTAAAAAAAATCACGGTTGATGACATTGTGAATAAACAGAATAAGCGCTACATTATAATCAAACATGCAGACAATGTCTCATTTTCAGGGAGAAATGTCTTCAAAACAGAAAAAAATGTGGCTAGCACAGGTGAAATGTGCCCTCCTATTTTTTTGAGAGGAAAGGGGGACTTAATGAAGATGATTATATCGAACATGTGGATAAAAAGCGATACCTTGGGCCAGAGAAAAGTTCAGAGACAGCTTTCTTTTCACTCAAGGAGGAACTCAGTGCCATCGCACAGATAAGACCCAGGCCTTCCTGAGAGACAACTTTCTGAACATTTGGGACTTCAAAATTTGGCTGCCCATAGACTACTCTATTTAGGCTCATCTAGAGGAGAGGGTGTTTGTTACTCCTGAATGGAGTGTACAGTCTCTCGAGGCTACCATCAAGAAAGAGTGGACCAGGATCGAGTTTGACTACATTGTGAAGGTCTCCCAGGGATTTAGGCCTCGAATTATTAGAGCTGAGAGCTTATATATTGAATAAAAGTTGTGTCAAACACTATTTCTAGATGATTTTATAAAATAAATGTCCTGACAAAACCTCTCGTTTAAATTTTACTATTGAAAAAAAATAAAATGTGAACCACTTGTTAAGATCAACCCCGTACCGTACATTTTCATGTACGGTTATATGGTACAAAGATATTTGATGCTTACATATGTATGTACTAGTTATTTATTTTGTGAGTGTTGTAGAGAGAGGAATTATGGTATGATTTATGAAACCAAGTGAAGTCAAATTTATGGTCTTCGAAAACTCCAACATTAATCCATTGTTGTTATTTCTTTATCATTATTATTATTATTTTTATTACTATCATGACACAATATATGTACAATATCCTGCATATATTTTATACTGGATCTTGTATTTATTAATAAATAGTGAAAGCTTCAGTGTCTGTTTGTAGTTGTATGAATGAATTTAACAGTACATAACTTATGTTTAAATATATTGTTTTAAATGCACTGAATACTCATTAATCATGATGGATATATACCCATAGATAAACCTATAAAAGATACATTTATGCAATAGCATAAATATATATTGTATCAAGGACCATTGCTAGTTTTCTATATCTCAATAATAATATTATGGTTGGAGATGCAAAAAGGGTTGAAATACCTCGAGCATAAATGTAAAAACACGACTTTTTCAAATCTCTAATTATTTTAATGTTGGAATACGTATGAATCTTTGATTTATAATTCAAAATAAATTTATCCATTACGTCAATCAATAGTTATATAATTAAATTTATGTATTAATTAATCTAGTTTTTTTATCAATTGACAAATAAAATATAGTTTTAATACATGTGCGTCATAAGTAAATAATACTATTAAATTTTAAATATATCGGCCATGATACATTCTTAATTAGTTATATATAGTCGTTAAACTTTCTAGAATAGCTCCAAGTCCTGGAAAATTGAAACCCTTCAATATAGCGATGTTATTGCTTGAAATAAAGCTCAAACTTAATTGTAGTATATAGGTAGATACAAAGAGTCGAAAAAGACTTGACAAGATTTGAGAGTCTTAGATTAACTTTTTATAAAAAATTGTTTAAAAAAATTCATAATATATAATGAAGCAATTTAAAAGACGAAGTAAAAAGTAGGTGTATCTGATTCATTATAAACAATCATAACCAGAGTTGTATCTAAAACTATGAAGACAAATTTATTTATACAATTTGATCATAAAAACTTGAAAGCAAGTATAATTATATATACTAACTGAAGATTTTACTTTTTTCTAGAAAAGAATCGGAAGTAATCAACAAAATATAACAAAAAGTTTTTAAAACTAATATTATAACCCTAATAATGAAGAGGCAATTTTATTTAATGTTGCTTCCAGGTCCCTCGGGGTAAAAAAAAACTTACTTTTCTTTCTTAATAAGTATGGAGTATAGAGGTCTCAAAGGAAAAATTTGGCCATATTTTATTTTTAAGTAACTGAAAAGGAAAAACGCGTCGAAAGCGACCAAAAAAATTCGCGATACTCTTTCGGCTCGTCTTGCATAACAGTGTTTCAAACGATTTTTTTTCTACTCAATGCTGCCATCTCCTGTGAAAAACTCGACTGTTTGAAGCTGGCGATTCGACAGAAGCGGCCAGCATTGGTGAATAGGAAAAAAAGACATTATCAAGATGACGCCAGGCTGCACACGTCATTGATGATTGCTCAGAAGCTTAGAGAGCTCGGACGGGAAGTTCCTATGCATCCAACCTACAGTTCGGAACTGGCACCATGTGAGTACTACCTGCTCTTATCTATGCCCAATGCACTTAGGGGTACAACTTGGCACTCAATAGAGGTCTGTCAAAATTGATCGTCTGAGTTTTTTGCCAATAGGGACAAGGGCTTCTACGAAAAGGGATTCATGAAGTTGAAGTCTCGTTGACAACAAGTTATTTAACAGAACAGGGCATGTTTTAATTCAATTGGATGATTGTAATACCTCTTATAAGCATTAAAATATAGCAAAAAATACGAAACTACTTTTTCCTGAGCCTATTATAATCAATCACGGTAAACACGCAGTCAAATTAACTGGATTTATTGCAATTTCATCATAAGTAAATAATAGAGCTCAACTGCATAGTATATTTTATAATATTACTATCAAAGATTTGATAGTAATATTATAAATTTGGAGGAAAGTAATCAAGAGAGTACTAAGTATCTCTAGGGCGATGTTCAATTAACTCTTTGAAATAAAATGCACTGAAGAAAGCGTAGATATTAATATTTAATATCTTTTATGTGGATCATACTAAATTATGAATTTGTTTATAATGAAAAAAAAATTGAAATGAATATTCCCATTAGGAAATGACTGTTTTACAAATTATTTAATAGGACTCTAATGTATAATATAAGTTAATTATTTTTGACAGTCATAAGTTATTAATATTTAAGTATATTTTGTAATGTAATAATAAATTTATTTCTAATACCCTGTGGCATCCTTACTAATCCTTAAGTGAGTACTTTCTTAAGGCTTTTAAAAACCTCAATAAAATATTATTTTAAGAAATCTTTACAAGAATTCAATTTTATGTCTGTTGATGAACAATTTTAGCATATAAAATTTTGTATCTCATCTATTTTTCGGCTAAAATATTTTTTTATTTTGTAATATCGAACAAATATGTAGATCAGATCTACACTGGCCTTAAATCAAATATTTTTACATCTTTTAATAAAATAAATACATTTTATTTAAACTAGTGTCTTTGCCTTTTATTCAGAAAAAAAAAAATAAGGTATGATGAGCCAACGACGATTTTGTAAATTGATATATTTTTTTATAATTTATTAAAAAGCTTTGAGCTCTTTACTTGAATTTATTCGTTCACCATCTATTATTATGAAATATTTTAATTTGTCCGTTACAAAATATTTCTCAGAAGGAGTTATATATCTGAATAGTTGAAAAAACTCCTATAATATTTAATAATGACCATGAAAAACTAGATATAGAATAATCAAGACTCAATGGATTTCAGAAGGGTTGGAACAAAGATTTTAGGGAGTTGGGATTTGCGGGAAGAGTGGTTTACTTATCTTTTCAGACTCGATAGAGGAGGCAGTAGGGCGGGTATTGGAAGAAATATTTTGAGCCAAATTAAAAGATTTTCAAGAATGTGTATTATGAAAGGAAATGCAAGGAATTTGCAATTCCTTGCAAATGTAACATTTATAACGCTGGGTATTTTGTACTTTTCTCAAAATCCAAAGGATGAGACATTTTCATATTGCAGATTTATCTTCATCTCAATAGGTGTAACTAAAATATGTATATGCAATTTTTGTAATTCAAATCAATGCCTCGTTAATATTAAGCTTAGTTTCCAAATTTTTTTTTGAATGTAACATCTGTAACGCTGGAATTGCCCTAAGGCAATCAGGGGTAAGCTGGATCTCCGAACAAGAATATGGGAAGTTGTTCGTCATCCTCCAATATTTCTCCTTAATTGGGGGAATTGTTCAGTCTTAAAGTAAGTGTTTAGTTTTGAATTGGCAAAAATTCTTGCATCATGCATACTACCTGGCCACTTTACAACTACATCCATAAATTGATATTTGAAGTCGCACAATGCTTGTACATTTATTGAACCTTTCCTATTAACAAAGTCCCGGGAACTACAAGAATTCTTTGTTATTTCTATATGGGTCCCATCCACCGCTCCACAGTCTAAGGTATCGTCACCGTAAATTGTAAATATTTTGAACCAATATGAATTGCAATAACTCGACTTGTCTCCCTAACTATCACAGATACAGCTTGACGCGAGAATCAAAAAGAATTGGCAGTGTTTCGTAATCTCCCTTCAACACTGTTTTGTACAGAGTAGAAGCAACTTTCTTAACTACTTTGCCCTAAAATATGATGACAAAGTTCTTCTGGTACTGTCAATAGTTAATCTCTGGACATACAAAAATCGGAATATCATTCCTCTTCCCTTGTTACGCTGTTAATTATGTTATCCCACCACAAACTCGTAACACAGGTCTAACTAAAAATCAAATAATACTTGTTATCCGTCTTTTACGAATTAATCAATTAAGAAAACGTGCAATCCTTTTATAACTTTTTTTTATTCCTCTAAATTTAATGTAGAATAATCAAGTTTTGTTCCAGCAACTGAAGCAATTTTAATCACGAACTGCACTTCTACAATCATAGAAATGCAATTAGTTTTGCACTCGTATCTAATTAATAATTATAATTAGATTCACGGTATGACAATGTCGTCAGAGACATTTTAGACGTCCTTATTCAAAAAAATAACAGCATTCAACAATTTTTCCACTCTAGAATACGCCCAAAACTGAAAAATATATATTGTTTTCATTTTAATTATTGTACCTTTTTTTAAATTTTATATCAGACTATTTACATATGTGTACTATACGTAATTTATATGGCTACCATTTCATACAATAAATTAGCTTATCTTTATGCTCAAATGTATAAAAAGTCGTATTTATTAATATAATGTAGAAATATGCAAATAATTTTTAATTTGCTTCACTTATTTAAGTAAAGAAATTATTATTTTTCCTGTATCTCATTATCAAAATAAGGAGAAAAACAAAGTATAAAAATAATGTTTAATTACTTAATCACACAAAAAAGGACTCAACAAGCTAAATGTATACATATTTTGGAGCATATGAATTGGTTGAGATACAAAGATACATTTATTTCAAACTACATTTGATAATAAGGTTATAAATTAATAGTTTGAAATTGTTTTAATTAAAAAAAAAAATTCATATAACAAACATATTTTTGTAAATATTTTGTTCAATTTAGTTTCACACTTTAAGCATTACATTTATGTCTAATTCTGTGACCTGATATAATAGGTCGAAGAAAAAGTAACTTCACTTCAATTCAATGCTTTATAAGAAGCGGTACAATCATCCGAGTTAAGCCAGGTATGACCCATTCTGTTCGAAAAATCGTTTCAATCCAGCTTCATAATTCCCTTCTCGTAGAAGCCCTTGTAAACTCAGACAACAAATATTCACAGGTTTCTAATAAGACCAAATTTTTACACCCAATCACGTTGACCTTACACATGAACATGTAGTAGTCACTAGGTTGCAGGTACGGACTGTCGGAAGAATTCTTAGAACTTAGCGTCCAATCTCCCGGAGCTACTGGTACGTCATTAAAGATGTGTGCAGCCTGGAGTTGTCATGAGGATTTCTTGTTGTCTTCTATTCACGAATGCTGGCCACTTCTGTTCGTTCCTCAGCTTCAAACAGCCAAATTGTTCACAGTAGATGGTTAAATTGAGCAGGGGGTGGGGAAAATCGCTCGAACCACACTTGTGTAGTAAGAACCGAAACAGTATTAGCCCGGTATTCATCGCAAATTTTCTTGGTCGCTTTTAACGCTTATTTCCCTTTCAGGTAGTAAAAATATTAAATATGGCAAATTACTTCCTTTGAGACCTCCATACTCGAAAAGCAGTGAAGTTTTAATTAAAGCAATTCTTCAAAAAAAAATTCTATTATCATATTTATTTAATACTCCGTGGGAAATTTGAAGCTGATAAATTGTATTTTAATCACCTGCTTTTTTAAATTTCAGTTCAAAAAATCTTAATATATAGTTTAAAAATATATATTTATATAAGTTTATCAAATTTTAATTCACTAAAATCAACGGTTTATGAAGAAATAACCACTTTTTGAAGTTAAACATTCCTATATAACGTTAATAGTTAATGAAAAGTCGATTAATTTGGGGCAGTGTACATAAATGGGCCTCAAACTTGGCACAAATCTGTGTGACATCTACTATCATTAGATTATTGCTCATAAATGATATTTTTTTGCTGCCTCCTTATGTTCATAAATGAAAGTCATATTTGTAAATTGTGGAAACAAAGAAAACTTGTTTTTGTCAATTGTGCATAAGTTTTTATTTCTTGAAGCTATCCAAGGGAAATCTATATATATATTGATTTAAAAAATTACAATATTCCTTCAATTTTACAAAATTGGAAATTTTGTAAAAAATATAAGCTTACAATTTATAATAAAGATTGATATCCAACAGAATTTGTGGACAAATATATTTTTTTCATAGTTTTGTTACAAAAATAATTATATTTTCTTCACACTGAGCCTTATTCTTTTAAAACGCAGGATTTTGTTTTGATTTTTGCTTTGTTTAGAAATTGCAATTGATTTATGTGCAACTCATTTTTTTTTACTTAAATAATCATTCTTAAAGGAAAAACAAGTTAGCGAGATGCGAAAAACTAAACCTCCAATGATTGTAACTTCATTTTTTAGTATATTTTCGGAAAAGGAGCCTTTTTAGAAATAATAAATTATTTTAGATATCATAAATCATCAAATATCTTGAATAGTTATTAAGAGAGTTGTAATATTTGAACATTATATTTCTTTGAGAAGAAAAGTGTAAAATTTTCATAAAGAATATAGACTAATTACTGTCATCAAATATGTACAAGTATACGCCTACATACTTAATTTGTGTAGGCTTATAAATACATAGATTAAGTGATTTATAGTCCTGAAAATGTATTACTTTTAATAAGGGTAAATATACATTCAATTAATAATTTAATTTTTGAGAAATGCATAAATTTTAAAAGCTCATTTCCTTCTAGGGATGTTCAATATATATATATAAATGAGGTTGGTCAGTCAAATCTCCGATCTCAACGTGAAGATGGCAGCACTCGTAAATAAAACTCGTCTATCTAGCATTGACAGATGATTTCAGCCATTTTGGACACGTAGTTATTATGTATCAGTCGTTTAAGAAAGTTGATGTGTGTGTTTTTTGTGAAAATTGACAAAGTCAATTATCGAACTGTCATAAAATAGTATTCAAAAACATTCAAATAATAGCAGACATTAAAATGATTGTTGTGTTCAAATTTGACGCATCTAAGTCAATCTAACTCAGAGTAATTGAGCCAAAACCAATGTCTAGATAAAAATTCTCTTCTAGAGAAAAATGCTGAATACTATTTGGATGGATTACTGAGATGAGAGTATCACTGGGAGAAGTATGTAGAGTCACAAGAGGAATATGTTGAAAAATAAAATAACAGAATCAGAACAAATGTATCGCATCTTTGTCAGATTGGAAACTTTTCAGACCACCCTCGTATACAGTCAAGCCTTTTATATAAGTTACTTGATTTAAGCATGACACTACACTAAGCGGCCATATTCAGTTCCCACTTGGAATTTTCTCAATATAAAAAACTGTATTAAGCATGTCCCTGCTATCCCCGACCAGCGTTCCAAATTATAACATTGCTACAACATAGATTAACCTGCTTTTAAGGTGCACTTTTTTAAACATACTTAGGCTATTAAATACAAAGCAAAGAAAGAGTGACTGAACATTGACTTATAGGTCCTCTCTTGTTGAGTTAATGTATAAAATATTGTAAATAGATTAAAGGTACAGCTTGCTTTTTCTAATTAACAAAGGGTCTGTTTATTTTTCTCGTTCCTGTTTAAATTAATTTTCATAAGCTGACTCTTGCATGATTAAAATCAGCAAATTCTAGGTATTAATTACTCAAAAAGGTACTACATAGATTTTTGATTAATTTATGTTAATCATTGTCCTTCGTTTAGAATCTCTGCAATTTTATATTCCGCCATTTATAATAATTTTGATAAAATATTTTTTATTCAATGCAAATAATATACTACGTCACAAACTACTTGAATAATATTCTAATAACATTAGTTTTGTGGCATTCAATCTTATCGATAACGACATTCTTCTGCGTAAGAATTAAAACCTTGATACAACAGGTCCATTGTCTGATTGGAGGAGTCCTAATAAAAACATACGATGCTTCAAAAAAAGATTTGGGAATAAACCAAGGGCTTGGCTTCTAACTCGATTTTGAAGAACCCAAATAATTCATAGTTAAACATAAACTTGAACTGTTATTGAATTATATGCCCCAAAAAAAAAATAGGAAGGCAAAGTGGCATGCTATAGAGGATTTGACTTGATGAATAACCAATACATTCCTTCAATTATCTATCTGGCATTAGAGTAAGTGCGTACGTTAGTGGCTGATGATTAGTCTGTTCAAAAAATGACGCCCAACAACAAAATAACGAAAAATTTAATTAGATGAATAAATAGCCCATATTTCACGCCCAAAAGTACTTGTTTACATTTGATTTGAATATGTCTCTAAGAAACAATGGAAAGAGGTTGCTAATCATACATTTGACTTTGTTGAAGAACTGCACCAATTGTTACATCTAAATCATTCAGCAAATTGTTAATACAAGTAGTATAGTATAAATTCATTTCAAATTGAATCCCATTTCAAATTGCATTTTAATGACCAAGTCTTTTTCTTCTTGCCTCTGATCAAGTCATTTTTAATAAAAATCGAATGATACAAAATGATTATCTTTTACTGTGCTCAGTATTAAAGTAAACAAAGTTTATGTTTGAAAAATATAAATAAGATGCAGTTTTCATAGTTTAAAGTTGAAAACGGATCAACGGGACCCGTTTTGACACTAGGATTAAAGTTACATAACGCTGCCGATAGGTAGTAATTAGTGATTAGATTGCTGCTGAAAGAGCAGCTGAATTCCTTTCCGTACATTTCTCTTCTACAATGAAATAGCATTTAGAACACTTACTTCCACTCATGTATCCCCCAAGAATGGAAGTTTGGATACAACATTTCCGTAATCAAAAAAAGGCAATAACAAGAATTAAAGGAGAGAGGGGTTAATCCTCAATAAATAACGGTCTTGTCGTTTTTCAACCAAGGACATGTATCAAAAAAATTATAAACCCTAGCCCCAAAACTTTGATAATAAAAACAAAGTCCAGACAATGAAAAGTACGGCTAGATGAAATTATAAAAATTGTCACTTCAACTTGGATTGATGTTACCTCAAAATCACCTTTAGAGGCCTTCATCTCCCGAAGTGACCATGTTTTCTCAAGAGAGTGCACAAAAGTGCCGGCATAGATAGCTTGCAGACCCAGTATTTTTTAGCAGCGTTTAAGAGATTGGATGATTATTTGTCACCCCTCTCCCCTCTTCTTTAATGTAGGCTTAAATTCTCAATTTGAGTACGTTCAAATAACCATAATTTTTTAGTTTACATAATGGAATATATAATCTTATATTTTTACGAGTATAATTCGCGTCATATATAAATTTAAATTGGAGATAAGCAAGACGAAAGTTTTTTATAGATCCAATAAATGTTTATTTTTTTTCTTTCTTTTTTTTAAAGAACTTTTTTGGAAAATTGCAAAGCTAATAGCATAATTTTGTCGGTTATATTGTATTATTTATATATATATTACAAGAAAACAAATCACACCTTAATGCATATGTGTGTTGCTTCAGGCTAAGCAATCTTGAACAAAATTAAGAAAATGATATATTCCTAATTTATTTGTTTACTTCTTATGTAAATATAAACGTATTTACATTTATGGGCATTGAATGAATAAAATATGATGAAACATTTCAAAATATTAGCTGTAGTCTAGAACTTACTCTGGAAAGAAAGGAAGATACAAGCTATGAAGTTGTTGAGCTAAGCAATTATGGTAGTTGTTGAGCGTACTAGATGCAAGTCAGTGTCAGTGATCTCTTGCAATGTGTTTGCTCTTATTATGAACAACTAGACAAACCAGCTTCGTCACTGATTTGCTCTAGTACACAAAACGTTTTGTCTCCATGGCTGCCATCAGGGAGGTCTTACTGAGCCTAGTAACTACATTGACTTTCCCTTCGACAATACTTTACATTGCAAAGTGTTAAGATCAGGTGATGAGGGAAAACCAAGATTTTTTCCAAGAGTGTTCAAAATGGGTGTTGTACCATTCTTGCACTTCACTTACAGTGTGGACCCGCACTGAAGGTATTAGGTTATATTATAGAACCATTATAAATATGAACAGATCAACAGTTCACATACATTTTTCGGTACATTATAGACTTCAAAATATTCTCACTAGAATCCCCAAAAATATTTTCAATTCTTTTTTCTATTACTCAATGTTGTTCTTTTATTCTTTTTTTTGTTTGTTTGTTTTTTGATAATTAATTAAAATAAAAATGAAGGGTAGAAAAAAAATTAATAAAAGATAAAACAAATTCGTATAAATTGTATAATTGTTAAAGAATCAAAGTTGCACAAACTGTCACCATTTTAGTAACTAAAATTTTACTTTTTTAATACAAGTTTTGAAGCTTCCCAGTGAAAATGAATGAATTGCAAAAAAAATGTACCCAGTAATTTTTGCAACCCTTAAGTAGAATTTGACGAATTACCAAGGGATTAAGAATAATTAATTAATTAATGCAATTAGTTCAAAAGCACAGGTTTAATACATACTTTTCTTTTAAATTATCCTAATTTACTTGCTTTTTTGTTCCTATCTAAGATATATTCTGATAATTAGAAGTAAAAGCACTTTTAATAAAAAGTTCGACATCCTTTTTGTTCGAAGGTTATAGTTTCATCAACTATAGGTAAATTTTCAAAGGATTTTTATCAATACATTTACTTAAGAGGATTACATAAGTACTTGAAACAAGTAGAAAAGATTTCAGTCTATTTGAAAATAGACTCAAAATTTAACTTAATCCAAAATATTTCTTAATATACCATGTAATTCAGTACATGAAAACATATAGACTGAAAATCTGCCAGAAACTTTATTCATTCTCAATTTTAATATTTATAATATAAAATGAAAGGAAAAGGAATAAAGGTGCACATATGTTCGATAGCTATTGACAAGAAAGTTGAAAAAGCTTAAGATGAAGAATAAAAAAATATAATCCTCTTTGAGATGTTCATTGATTGTCAACTTTTTTCGATTACAGGTATTTTCTGAAAAGTTGTCATATAGTATTGTCCAATGGGTTAGAAAAATGTATATCAAAACTATTTTGTGCAAAATGACAAAAAATGTATTCTAAGTATCTTTATTCATTAAGTAAAGATTTTGTCCCTTTTTCATAATTTGACAGAGATGTGTAGTAGAAAAATGATATTTTACATAGGTCATTTTCATACCATATGACCACTTTTCCACTCTACCCGTAATGGAAATTTTTTTTTAAATTGAAAGTCAAACCGGTTTAATGTACACCCAAAAAGAGTTTGTATTTGATAGTTACTAAAAAATGGTATTTAAAAAAAAATTGAAATGTCTTTGACGCGAAAAGCAAACAAGTATGAGATTCAATGGATTTCCCTCTTTTCCATGCCAATGAATTTTAATGCTTTCATAAATAAGTTAAAAAATCCGTTAAAATTGAGAAAAATTAGATGAGGTAGGACATTTTTATGATTAATTTGATTTAATGCAACTGAATTCCTGAAAGGTTAAAACTGATTTTTTGAAAAATATGATAATTATTTTAATTTTTCAAAATTTACTAGTTTATGATATTTCAGTTTAACTTATAAGGCTCAAAGTAATATTAGATATTTGAATTGTTGGAGAAAATAGGTAAAATGCCTTCAATAAAATGGCAAAAATTTATATTAAAACAATTTAAATACATTGTGGTTTTTCAATAAAAATTTATGATAATCACTTCATCTACAAATGCACCATTATTAATTTTTCAATGATTTTGTTAAAGTAGATAACGTTTATAATCGATCTAAAAATTTATGATAAATTGAAATTTTTTACATATATAACTAGCATGGACCTGTTCAAATTTTAACTTTTTTTTTTTAAACCTTTTTATATTTGACTTTTCCCCGTTCTCTAAGGTCTATAGAAACTAAATATGCCTGTCATTTAGATTTTGAACAACGATTATGCCTGCTGCATGGCCCTGCAAAATTTATTGTTGGTGGCTCTAAAAAAAGGATAAAAAACAGTGATTGTTTGTATTCTTTTGACTATGGCTAATTGTATAGCACTGATATGGGTATCAAATCAGAGCCAATAAACTGTGATTCAATTAGTAAAATTATATTATTAACCCCTTGTTTGTGCCCATGTGTAAATTTTACACATGATATTAAAAAATGCTTGTTTTTTTATATATTTCCCTTGTCTTTTTAGGTATTCTCGTGAGTTATTATTATCTTGACGTATATTTATACAAAAATAAGATACAATAGAATCAAATACCAAATACATTTTCCCCTTGAATAAAAGCTAATAATTCTATGCTAAAAAACAATATAATATAACAACCTAGAAATACATTGATTTTTAATGATTTAAATTGGGCATTAATTTTATATAAGAAATGCCTTGATTTTACGTACAAAATTATATTATTTTGTATTTTTTATCTCAATTCGTTCCAAAGTTATGGTCAATTCTGATTTTTAACGTTTTGTATCCATCACCTTACACCCTGATCTTCACCTCTCAAAATCTAAAAGTCTCTTACTGATAACATATTTATTCTTCCTATAAACATTTATTAAAATCAGTTTGTAACTTTTTCCGTACTCCTTCTTACAAACAAACAAATCAAGGTTAGAACATAATTAATCAAATCTTTGAAGTTATTTCTTGAATTATATAATAAAATATATAAATTACTTAATCAATGGATTGATAAATTAAATTCATATTTTAATTTACATCATAGGTGACATTTAGATTTCCAATCGATAATATTTTATGTAGATTCAAGATTTTATAACAATATTAATACCTTATAGGGGGATCAAGACTATGGATATAGTGATAGAAATCATTCAAAAAACAACAACAACGAAAAGTGACAATTTGAAGAATGTTAGAGAGGAGAGCAGGTTAGCAATCAAGATTATTTTATTTGATTTTCTGCAAGCAGCTGTGATAGGAAGGAAGTATAAACAAATTCCTATCTCAAAGTGTCCACAGTGATACATTTATTTTTTATTATTCGGGGTTGGCTTCAGGAATTTATTAGAAAAAAAAGTCAAAAACTAAAAAAATCTAAAAAAAATTTCAAAAATCCACAGCCGCTGACAAAAAATTTGAAAAAATTAAATATCAAATTATTTTTTTGGAAAAAAATTTTAAATATTATATTTTTTCGGCAAATATTTTTGAAAATCCAAAGTTGTTATCTAAAAATGGAAAAATATTTAAAATATTAAGTTTTTTGGAAAAAAATTCCATAAGTTAAAAAAAGTGTAACTGTAAAAAAAAACTTCAAAAAAAATTTTCAACAAAATTCTTAAAAATCCACAGCTATTCTTAAAAAATGAAAAAAAATCCATAGCTAGGCAGAAAAAAAAAAAAAAAAATTTAAATTCCAAAATCCACAGTTGTTTCCAATGCATTAAATTTTTTGGAAACAAAATGCAAAAATCTATTTTTTTAGAAAATTGGATATTTGGGGCTACAACCCCTTCAACCCACCTCCTTGCAGACCCCCCCTGACTCTGAATCTATACAGGATATAGACATGAATTAATCGATAGACGATTCTCAAATATGTTCTGAATCCAACAAGGAATATCAACTGTTTTGAAAAAATCAGATTCATGTTGCCGTTGCCAACTACTAAAAAAAGCAAAAAATTATGTGGTAGCCTGATAATTTGAAGAATTTTTTGGGAGGAGAACAGTTACGCTGTCATTCTCCAGCTCGTACAAGCACTTATGAGAGCGGTAAGTTAGAAATGAATACAAATCCTTGTAGACAGGAAATTACTCCGATATCCATTTTTAATTATAAATTGAGGCTTCCCAACAAAATATTTTTTACAACTCTAACTAATATTTTTTATATTAAAATTAATATTTAAATACACTATGAATTACTGGCATTATTGATAAATAAATTATGACTGGTTTGGAAGAATTGGGAATATTTAATTAAGGCTTAGTAAACAAGCAAAATGGATTGAAATTATGGAACATATACAGAATTGTAGGGAATATGATCTTAAACAGGTGGGATATTTATTCTTCTTAAAATCATTTTTTTTATTTTTTAAAGCTCATATCATTATTCTTTAATTCTTGAAGAGAGAACATCTAAGTAGTAAGTATAATCACGTGTACCTATGCTCATTAATGACGGAAAGTAATGCTGAGGATTTTTTGTGGAGTATAAGTGTAAACCCTCGGATTTAGAGGCTAATCTAATGAAATATTATAACAGCTAAGCAGCTATCTCACATAACATTCTTCAAATTGGGAGGGTTTTTTGTTGTGTGATTTTTTTAGGATATTGACGATCATATTTTCTACAAATTTATAAATAAGTTTATGCTACTTCACTTAAAATATTTGACAAAGTTTACTTTTGTAATCCAAAAACCATATAAAATATATTTTCATAAAAGTATTCGTTAACTTTTAAAATATATTTTCTTCAAAACAATTTTTTATATTTGTAATTGTGTACATAATAAATATATGCTCTATATATTAATATACATTTGCTTTTACAGTCATTTTTTTTTTTTTTAAATGATATAAACTTAGGTATCTAATGAAGAAAAATATACTTACTTTCAGAATTTTTCTTTTCAGTTTATTCAAAGAAATATTATATTATCTTTTAAATATTTTTTTTTTTCAATGATTGGCAATCTTTAACATTTTTTAGATTTATTTGTTTTAATATATTGGTACAAGCCTTTACTTATTTAGTTAACAATTTTAAAACAATTTACATAAACCATAACAATAAATAAAATTAATCAGTAATAAAGTGAGCATTTAATAAATAAAGAATAGTTTGGAAAGTTATGAAATGATTAGAAAAATGCTTTGAATTAGCTGAAAGTGTTGTTAAAAGTGTTTTAAACCCAGGTTGTGTTCACAAATGTAAATATTTTTGTACAAGTAAATTACAAATAAAAGAACTCAAATGAAGTTTAATTCGAACATTTTATCCGGGTATGCAAATGTTTAATATGTATAACGTAAATCTTTAACATAGAATTAAGAAAGAGAGGGAATCGAAGGTATGAATGATGATCAGCAATATTAATATTTTAGTAGATATTATTGTGTCCGTACCGTTTTCATTTCTTCGCTGAATACTGTTAATTAATTTATGTAATAACAGCATAATTATCATGTCTCTTTGATAGACTGATTCCAAGTATTTATTAATATTATATTTTAATTTGTGAAACGTACCAACACCGTGTTTTTGTTTACTTTTTGAAGAATAATTGAAAAATTACATTAGCTTCAATATGATAATGCTGATAGAACACGATTTTTATGGATTCATGTACAAAAACTAGGCATTTAGTAGTATTAAAATTTTGACATCTCATTTAGTCTTTTTATAAATCTTAAGGACGTTTTCGAGTTACAAGAAGTGTTGTAATCATGAATTTAATCTCGATCATCAAAAGATATCATGCTTATAAGTAAAATAAACTATTTGATTTGATGGGGGCAGGACCAATTATCAGCCTCATATTAAGGACCAACACAACCGTTGTAAAAACCAAATATTTACACGAGAAAGATTATCAATGTTTGTAGGTTAGATACTCCATCGCTCCTAGAGATGAAGATATACAGCGTGTTCTTGAGAATTGTGAATGAAACTTTGGAAATGTTGCATTAACTTACTAAATATTTTGCAGATTTTTTTACCGTAATATCAACTGGTAAAATAATACATATAAATAGTCCTTGCAAACAAATTTCTTCATCAGACCAATGACAACTGAGATGAAGCCCCAACGAAATCTTAATTCGGAGATGTGTTATGAAGGGATCTTATTATGTTTCATTACCAAGATTAAACAGCTGAAAGACGACAACAAGAACCTTAACTGGAAGCCACATGGCCAATTAAAACTTCAAAAGTGGATGAAGACAATATGGGGATTTTCTGGTCCTCTTCAATGTTACCTCCTCCCTCCCCCAGACTGCAACTCTCTTGACAATGGAATATGAGCGTCATCACCTCTTATGTGAGTGGGGATACCCTAAACTCTGCCGTGGAGAATGAATGGGATGACATATTGGAGGAATACGTGAAGAAGACCTGGAAGACCTTCCGGCCTATGATTAAGGGCATTGTTGAGGCCAAGGGTGACCATTTTGAAATTTAATAGTTTATATTAAGTCTATCGTCTTACTAATTTTTGAGAATCTTGGTAAAATTCGTTCACGATTCACAGAGATACACTGTACAATAAAAGTAATATTTATATTAATTTCGACTGCCTAGCTGAGATGGATTAACTAAAGTATTAAATTGTTCGTTTATAGATAAATAAATATTCTTTAATCAAAACTGTACCTTTTTTTCATAAAAACATGGTAAAAATTTTCCTCTGCGGTACAAATATATGCACAAAAAAAATCGATAAGTAGATTTGATTGACATTTATATGTATATACAAATGTTATTTCATGTTAATTTGTGGATGTAAATACATAAAAGAGAAAGTGAACTGATTGATTTGGTATGTTGTAAATTAGGGTGACAATTATTTCACTTTTGATAATTTTTTTTTTTTTTTTTTTTTTTTTTTTCAATTATAAATTAGTATTTACCTATCTAAAAGAATAGTATTTAAACAATATAAAGCATTCTGTCCATCTGAATGTTCCTTCACATATCACAGGCAAACAATTTGACTGATATATACCAAAACTTACAAAGACGTTAACTTTTGCTCACATTAACACCTTAATTACTGGCAAGTGCTGTATTACAAAAAAAAAATACTTATTTTTAGCCCAATGGAAAATAAGATAAAGAGAGTCCATTACTAGATCTGATATAATCTTTGCTGCTAAAGAAAAGTCAGTCATCAAAATTATCACTTCTTTGTTAGTCTAAGTAAATAATCCAAGTATAGATAAATTCTGGTATAAATCAGTGAAATGGTTTGGCTGTGAAATGTTAACACCAATGTTAAACAAATAGCCAAAAGGCTACATTTAAAAAATACTATTATCGTTCTTTTAGACAAGTAAATACCAATTCCTGATCATGACTTAAAAAAATATATTTGATTGCAATTTAACTTCACTAAATTTGTTAAATTTACTAAAGCGCTGTAATGATTACAATGACTCACGTGTTTCCCTAAAAATGATACATTTTTAAACTATAGGGTAAAGCTATCACCAAATATTCATAAAAATGATTTTAAACATAGTAAATATATTTTTGATATTTTTTATCGAAAAGAACGTATTGAAACTTTTTTACAAAAAGTGAGAATATTTACACCCTAATATACATTTGTAAATACGATACTTTTCATATTACTATTTTAAATATGTACTTCTGATCAGTGGAAAAGAGATATGGAATATAAAATACATATATGTATAGGTTCAAAGGTGTACATGAAACATATTGTGAATATATACGATTGATGAAAAATGGTATAAGTATTAATAGAAAAAATCACATATTTATTTACGAAAATAGTTGATGATATCTTTTCTACTTTTTAGCTTCTTTTTTTCAACATTTTCTCTATTGTAACATATTTGGCACTGGTATGAAGATTATGAAAACCTCTTTCCATCTCTTATACAATATAAAATATATGTATACTTTGGAATAATAGAGAACTAATGATCAATTGTAAATACACTCATATTTCTACTTTCTCAAGAAGAAACAGACTTATATAAAATACGCTAAGGGATTTATGGATGTACAATAAGGGGTTCTTTTTCAACCTTTTTCCGAATTTCAATCATGGCTCGTGTGGAAAAGTTGTATTATAGTATAAAAATTATCTATGCAAAATATCATTGTCTCCCTGGAACATCTTTAGTCGGGACATTTTGATCAAATTATAAAAAAGAAAAAAGCAATCTACTTTGTGTAAATCGATATATAAAAAACATTTTTAGATTCTAAATAACCTAACTTTGATAGACATTTTATTTAACCTCTAAAAGGTGTTTACAAAGTTGTTGTTTTTTTCTAAAATTTTGCGCATCCTTTTTTCCTATTTTCAGAAAGGAAAGATGAAAATTTTCTCTCTTTTTGGCTGAATACAAATAAACTTTAATGATACTTTTTTATAGCTAGAACAATGTCTATCATAATTATGAAATGCAAAATAATGATTAATGATGTATTACTATGTTTAATTAGGAAATAAAGAACATTTTTCTCCTTCCGAACTTTGAGTGGAATGTGCTACTAAAAAATGATGTCGTACGGCAATGATTATTTTCATATCATTTCAAAACCCTGCCTAACTAGCTGTAATTGAAATTAGAAAAAAGTTGAAAAACAAACTACCCTAATCTAAAAATAATTTGAAAAGCAGAAGATCGGGGGAATGACCAAACAGAAGGTTTACATAGTAAAGTAAAGTTTCTCATTTAATGGGTAGTTGTTTAAGAGGTATATCCTTGAAATATTGAGATCCCGTTTGTAACTTATAAATACAGTAGAATCCAATTAATTCGGATTATAAGGAGCTGACCAAATGTATCCATTATAAAAGAAATCCACCTTATACATTTAATTATATTACAAGTAACTAAGGACTTCTATATTATGTCAATTGTAAAAAAAATTATATAGTAAGCGTGTTATTCTTGGTGAGTTCTACTGTACTCTGATATTTCAGTATTTATTTTTATATTCTAAGCTCGTTTAAACAGAATTAGCTTTACATCTAGTATTCTATCTGTAATACTCAGTGTTAACAGGAGTAATTAGGCGTCAGGTAAAAGACAAATGTTGATTCAATAATATAGAAGATAACTCAACAAGAAATCCTCAGTGTTACTCTTCATTTTTCATGAGTACGCCCACACAAAACTACTCAATACTTAAATCAATTCATATGACGTGTCGTGTCCTCAAGAGTGAAAGAATAATAATAAGAGATTGAGAAGAAAAAGATAATAAATAATATATTGAGATGATTGATGAGAACTTTAGTCTTGAGAGCGCTCACTAATAAAAACAAACAAAAAAATTATATTAACATACCAGCGTTTATATTTAATTCAAATCTTAACATATACTGAAAATGCACATGAAATATGATATGATATACATCCATAAGAGACCAATAACAAAAAAACAGAAAAAGTGCTTTTGTTTTACAGGCACAACTGCAATATTTCATTAATACGAGTACATTGTTATTTTTTAGACAAAAATATGTTTATGGATCACCATACACAATGCACCTGGTGCCTCGTTTGTATATATGCATACCGACAGAAAGGCAGACAAACTTTGCATTGTCATTATAGATTCTTAATATTCAATTCTTATCACTAGAATCGAATGGTCCATTTACATCTGAACACTTTGAATTTAAAAGTTTAACATGATATGATTTATTAATTAAAATTGAATTTCAACAAAATTAATACCATAAACAAATGTGTGTCTGAGTTCTCTTAATCATTAATATAGCCACCCTTAGCTCCAATGATAGCTTACAGGCGACGACTGAATGTTTGCCAACTACTGTGGATGTAGTTATCTATCATGGCGTCAAAGCCCTGAAAGTGGCTTTGAGGGCCTCTGTGTTTAGATGACGCATACTGCAGGCCTTCTCCTCGACATGCACCCAAAAATGTAACTCTTTATATAAAAATATGAAGCATCCTAAATATAGCAGATCTCATATTGGTGTAAAGAGACATAAATATTATATATCAAATACGGAACGCTTCTGCCGCCAAACCGTGCATTATATTATATAATGTACTTGTATACAAAAATATCTGTGTGTTTAACTGTTTGTATGGGGTATAAAAAGAAAAAAAAATAGGAATATAGTTGTTATTATAGTAAAGTTTCATCATTTGAGACATTTTTGTACTTCGTTAGACATTGTTTGTTATAGGGACAAATACCCCATCACTTGCAAAGCGTAAATCTCAAAAACCTTAAACGAGTGATTTTCCAGTCTATAAGAAAATTAGCAAAGGGTTACCTGGCGTAGTTGGCGCTATCACTAGGGTATTCTTACAGGGATAAAGTATAGTGCATTTGTATTATATGAAATGTTTGATGATTAATTTAAAAAAATTGTGTTTCTAAACTTCAAATAACATACAAATTATATGCGTAAAAAATCTCTTCAGATAAGAAGTTCAACTTTTATTTTAGCAAATTGAAATTTGCTAAGAAAATTGCAAAAAACTGTTTTGCATTAATTTTTCCAAAATAAATTTATTTGCTTTGTAAAGAGGAACACAAACCTACCAAAATTTGCTTTGTACTTGGAGAAAAAATAAATATGGAGAATAATGTCAAAAAAATAACCCTCGATAACTGTTTCAGTTTTTTAAAATATTGCAAAAGTTATGTGTTAAGAGGTTCCGGAAATGGAAAAAACTATCATAGTTATAAACTGATAGTTTTATAGTTGTTTTTTGAGAGTCCTATCACTTTTTGATTTATAACTCAACCCCTTATTAGTATCCTTGAACTACAAAAAAAAAATTGTATTTTGGGTATAGAACAATTCCCTTATATGACACTCCCCCCGCACTCATAAAAAAATATACAGACAAACTGTATTATATTTATACAGATTAACATTTATAAAATATAATATAATTATATTAAACTTAATTTATAAAATAATTCAATACACTAGAAGTTGTTTTTTTGGGAATATGCCGTAGGTGTAAAACCCCTTTATATCCCGGGAAAACATAATTTCATTAGAGATGCACCATGTATTTTGTATAAATAATACATATGTTTCATAATATTTGTGATGTAAAAAAAATTCTAGTAGATTTTAAAAATTCTTAGTTGCAAAAAAAACACATATTTGAATACCGGGAAGTCTTATGATATTATAGCTAATAAATAAAAAATATTTTTCATCTTCATCAAAATAAATTTGTAGTACTGTAATTTTATACTTAAAATAGATTGGGAATAAAAATGTTTGGATTTCCGAAAACGGTAATAAATGTTATTATTAAAAAAAAATGAGTTATAGCGCATCAGCAAACTCACCGATCAATTCTCGGATCAATATATCCTTGTTTATAGTGTACCATCTAGAATCCACAACTTTTATATACAGGTCGTGCAGCTATATATGCCGCTACTTAAGCATGTTCTTTTGGTCAAACGTAAACACTTAGGTAGCTAATTTTTTTTGTTGGATAGCTTGTTCAAACTTGCACCACCAAATTTGGTTGCTCAAATATCTGGAAAAAACAAACAGATCTCCTTCAATCCTATCCAAGTGCATCAACATAAGAATTACTAAAACTCAGGTTCCGTGAGACGTCCGTTCCTAAGGGTAAGAGGGAATTTGAGGCAATGGTCATTTTGAGGGAACAGGATTCCAAAAAAGTCTCAAATACTTCCAAGACAAGTTCTGACGACTTCAACTCGCCGAACTTTTGGCATCTGAACTAGCTGTTTCTGAATATGATTCATTTTTTGTGTGTTGCTGTCGAACGACAGACCAACCAAATCTCCTGCAAAACCAAAGACGAACTTATCAGTTGGATCAAGAAGGAATTCCAGGATTTCCGAAGAGAACAAATGGAGAAAGTATTCTTGCACTTTTAGCCACGTATAGGGACTGTAATTGAGGCTGGAGGTGATATTATTAAATAAAATATTTTATAATCCGTTAAGCTTATAGAATCTGGTTTTATTTTTTAACTTGATAACTGATTGGATAGAAAATTACGTGAAAAACAAATTGTATTCTTGGCACAGATAAATTACCCTGTATATATTATTACACTTTCATATTAATTTATATAAATATAAGCAAATGCTTTTAATTGCCCATCTTAATTCCTTTGTCATCATATATCATGGAATCCAAAATACTGACAATGCAGGTACATGGAGGGGAGGGGGCTGAAGTTTTTGTCATGTCTATCTAGTTTGAATTAGGTTATTCATTTTCTAAAATTATTTCTTAGCTGCACGGTACTAAAAAACCAATGTATTAAGATGTAGTTTATTAAATTAATTTGAAAGTATATAGAAAAACATAAAAAATCTTAACATCAAGTAATTATGTATAT
Source organism: Lepeophtheirus salmonis (assembly GCF_016086655.4). Taxonomy (NCBI): domain Eukaryota; kingdom Metazoa; phylum Arthropoda; class Copepoda; order Siphonostomatoida; family Caligidae; genus Lepeophtheirus; species Lepeophtheirus salmonis. Next base: position 57,525,162 of record NC_052136.2, read on the forward strand.
ATGAAAGGGGTTTATGCCACCATAAACAAAATCAGTTATTACCAATCAGAGATCTGCAATGCATCTTCTAGGTATCTGTGAGGTTATCAAGGTCATTCAGAAATGTGTTGTTGTTTTTTTCATCATGAAGAAACATCTTTTATTTAAAAATCATACAAAAATAAATATAAAATTGTCTCTTGTCAAAAAAAAGTGTTTAAGCTTTAGACCCAAATATTCGGCCAAAACTAGAAATACAATCCAAAAAAATTTCAACTATAATCTCCACATGATTTAAAAATTAGGAATAACTGCTCAAGACCAAGAAAAGATGTTGAATTTGAGAAATATTCCCCAAGGGAATAAAAAAATGTTTATTAAATTTTTTTATGAAGGAAATTTTTAATATGTTTGCTTTGTTCTTAGTTTTAAAACCTAGACTAAGAATTGGAGAGATCGAGGATATACTAACATTAATCTTTATTTTATTTTTATTTATTTTAATTTAACTCATTTCGTTTGCCAAAAAAATGAGGGTATTTTTATGTTTTATATTTCAGTTTTACATTTAGTAGTTTAAAAAAATGTTTTGCAAATAGTTATCATAAAAAAGAAAGATATGAATTGAAATTAAAGAAAATAAAGCTACTAAAGGAAGTCAGCATTGTTATTCTATAATAGAAAAAAATAATATTATTTACTTCGTACAAAACTGAATAATATCGAAACATTCAAACCATTCGACTTCTACTATATAAATATATATATAACTAAGCATATTAAAACTTATATTTTATCCACCATAGATATATAAATACAAAAACGAAATGACTACAAACAAATTTTTTAAAGCTTTAAAACTCCACAAATGCATTAGTTTTATAAATTAAAAAAGGAGTTTTTTATATTCGTTTGAAGTAAGATAATTTTGTTTTTGCTTATTTATAAAAATTTCTTGAAAGAACCCATGGGATACCTTTAAGTTTTTAACTTTATATAAAGTCTAAATAAAGTGGTTTTATAATTTATTTGATTCAAGTTTACATCATACATTAATAAGTTTTTAACTTTTCTCCATTCACAAATGAATAGGTTGTACATAAGTTTAAACATTTCAATTCATGGTTAAGCAAGCTATTTTATTCAATCGGTTATTTTTATTTCAAAAATAACTACGGCAAGAGTTAATTTATTTTATTTTAATTCATATTCCTTGTCAAAACTTCACTTAAATGGAGCATTCAAACGTCTTAAGTATCAAGGAACACTGGGAAGAACCGAGTAAGTCTGAACAATTGACTGATCTTTATTTCATATCATCTTTTTTCTCCCTACTTCTTCAAGGGCAACAAAAAAGTTAACACGGACGTTTCCTACAAGATCCTCAGGTACCATGTCTTTCCATGGTTGAAGAGCATGTTCCACAAGGACAACTATGTGTTTACCTTAGACGGCGCCCTGGCACACACGACCAAGAAGGTGCAGGTAGAAAATGGCTGCCTTCTGACAGGCAAACTTCTTGCCTTCGTCCTCAACCGATGTGAACCCCCAGGACTTCACTGTTAGGTGCGTCTTGGAGTCTTGGCGTCAAAACGAACAAAATTTATCACGCAAATGTCGTAATCCTGAAGGCCTTGATCACGGAGGAGTGGAACAATTTGTCCTCTGAGTTAATCAAGAACAGCTGTGATTCTGATTGTCCCCGTATTTAAGCCATCATTCAGAATGGGGGGGACATTTGAATAAAAGGTGTTACAAAATGGTTAAACTAACAACTTTTGCTTCAAAGTTTGCCATAAAACTGGCATATAATATTTTTTTAATTTTTGAGTACTCACCCTGTACATTTCCATTATTAGTTGCAATAATTAAGAAAGCCATGTTATTTATCATCATTTTATAATTTTGCTTCTCCTTTTTTTTTTTTTTTTTTTTTGAAAAAATACTTTGTTTAGTTTTTTCTACGTTATACACTTTATATTGGAGACAAAAATTATTAGGTCCTCTTATATTGCAATTTAAATAATGAGCCCATGAACAAAGATATTGCCTATAAAATTGCTATTTATCTAGTTTTAGTACCGTTTTATCTACTATATTAAATATAATGGTTATTTATGCTTCTATCTTCTTTTTCTTTTCTTTTTGGTTAGAAAAAATTATAAACTGTTGGCATTTTAATGTCTCATATTTTTGTATATATATATTTATTTAAGGATGTCCCTCTTATCTACAAGTATACAAGTCACACCCGTGAAATCAATTGGTAAAAAAGGGTTTCAAACGGATATAGTACAACCAATAAGTTAGACTAAATATTAATTCAGTAAAGAAATGACAATCAATAACTGATAAACAATTTATAATAAACAATCAATGATCTGATCAAATCCCTTTTGAACTTTATAAAGATGTGTATGTGACACAGAAAAAATAAATATTAAAAATAATCTGTGATGGGTTAACACAAAAATAATATAAAACCAAAATCAAAAAAATTATAAATGTTCAATTTTTTTGCACTTAGCCAAATATTTCAGAAACTTATTTCGGACAATTATAGGCTTTGTATTTCAAATTAATTGGAGGAGTTGAGATATTCAATAAATTTAACTATAGCTTAGAACTACCATGGGGGAACCGGGATGGGGCAAAGAAAATTCGTATTTCCTACCCCTTTTTATCTAAGTATATCATGTTCATTATTGCTCACATTGGATTTTACGATAAAATGCTGTAAAGGTACGAGTCTATACTATAAACGCTTTTTGAACATAATTGTGCTTGACCGGTTTAATCTTAAATTATAGAAAAATCGGAAAAAAATGGGAAAATCGCATCGAAAGTGGTCAAGAAAATTTGTGATGTATAATGACCCTATATTTTATTGGTTTGTGTTGCACAACATTGGATTAGAGAGATTTTTTCCAGCTCAATTCTGCCTCTATTGTGAACTACTTGATCGTTTGAAACTGGCAATCGAACAGAAACAACCAGCATTGGTGAATAGGAGACAACATCTAGACAACGCCAGTCCGCACACATCTTCGATAACATACCAGTAGTTCCAGGAGATCCAATGGTAAGTTCTTATGCATCCACCCAACAGTCTGGATAGTCTAAGTGCTTGGGTGTACAATTTTTTCTCAAGACTTGTGCAAATTGGTTTTTCGAGGTTTTTGCCAATAGGACAAGGGTTTCTACGAAAAGGGCATTATGGAACTGAACTCTCGTTGGTAATAAGTTATCAAACAAAACAAGGATACTTGGCTTAAATTTCATGCATTAAAGTATTGAAATAAAGCGAAAAATACTAAATTACTTTTCCCCCCACCTATAATTACCTTAAATTGGCCATGATAAGGCTTTTCAAATAGAGTATATTAATTAAAAATTATTTCATTTTAAACTGAATTTACATAATTTTTCCAAAGGATTAATCTGAATAATTTCTGAATAAAAATAGAAGAGATTCTGTTTAAGACTTTAAATGTAATCTAAACTTAAGTTTGAGTATAGAAATTATGGCTGTTTTTTCTTTTGTTCAACATCACTTTAATGTAACGTTATCATAAATTTTATTTGAGGGTTAACGGACATGTTAAAGAGAAGAAAAAATATTGGAACTTGATTGATTTAATTAAAGTAAATTGTGTTTGTTTGTTTTTCCCCTATTCTTTTGTTATGAAATCTTTAATAAGCAGACATCAAATTCTGAATCTATTGAACAAATGAGAATCCAAAAACCTTTTGAGTTTTACAAAATGAATTTTCATTTAATATAACAGAATTTTCATCGAAAATTACCTAACTCATTAGAAAAGGTTTTCACTATATAACACATTGATGATAGATGAATTTTAAAGTCCTTGATTGAGCAGTTTGACAAACTTTTAGTTGAAAAACTTCAAAAATGAAATTGGAGTTTCATATCTCGAGTCAATAAAATTTCATTTTTTCAAAAATCTTTTAAATTTCATATTCAATTCTAGTATAACTTGACTTGTTAATGAGGAAAATGTAATCAGTTGTTGTTTTTTATAAAATCTGACTTTTAGTGAATTTTCTATTTGATTTTTTTTATCCTATTATACATTTGAGACAAATTTTGAGAATGAAAAAATCAATAATCCACATGAAAGTTTGATTGTATTCGTTACAAAATGGTATGATACGTTTTATTGTAATACAATCCTGAGAAAATGCAATTTAAAGGTAGAAAACTACGATATTTTATAGGCTTTTTATAAAAAAGGAATAATGCCACGGTTTTTCATATGTTTTTACATCAAGAAAGTTTGAAGGGTTTCATAAACAAAAAAAAGTATTTAATTCTAAGAGGTCTAACTCAGCTGCAAGAAAAAATTTTCTTCATTTTTATTAAAGGAAAAATCTATAAGAAGTTGACATAAAATTTTTATTATTTACTCAATTATATTTTTTATTTATATATTCCCTTATTTTTACATAGTATTAGTGATGTGCCAGGAGCAAAACTTGTAAATTGGCAATCGAGTTTTATGAAGTAAAATAAAAAAGATACAAAAAACCGGGCTCTTCCTTTTACAAAATTTAGAAATCATGTTTTTCTACAGGAAGAAATTTGTTGACTTTTCTACAATTTGTACTCATAATCTGAGTTCAAGATAAACCTTGTTTGACTGTTTCTAAGACTAGTAGGACATTGCATGGAATTACTTAGCCGTCGAATTATTTGTTATTTTTTTTATTTTTCTACATATTACCATTTATACGCATGCATATTCATAAGCATCAGTGCCACTCAAAACATATTAGTTGCAAATTATAAGAGACTATGGTAAAATATTGATTTGTCGACTATATCAACTGTTTTTTATGCTTATGGTCACGATCAAAATAAGTTAAACTAATTTTTAGATTAATCTGTGAAACATAAATTAAGAAAACAATTTTGTGTGGTCATCAGTACCATATATTAAATGTATTATAGTCCTTCTGATACATAATAGTATTATTGTTATTATAAGATCCTTTTATATGTCAGTGCATGTATATTATATTCAATTAAAAATAAAGATTCTTGTAGAGAACTACTACAAGATACAATAATTGATTAAAAAATATGATTGTTTTGCCTGACGATTTTTTTAGGGAGCAAAAAGTCTTAGGGTGAGGATCGAGTGTTCAGACAAGTAACGAGGATTCAATCAATTAACGAGTAAAGCTAGTAATTTCTCAATTACTTTTTTAGAAACTCGAAAATACTCATATAGTAATATTCAGGTCACGGCACATCACTACATAATATTAATTGTCTTGGAAAACTACACGTTCTTGCAATAAACCTAACAAAAAAATAGACTTAAAAAAATGTTAATTTTCAATTGATATTACTTTGAACTTCTTAGAATTAAATAATCTTTTGTCATTAAACCCTTACTATTTATTTTTCAAATTGGCGTTAAGTCATTATAAATTCTTAATATATGGTTTAACATTTGAATTTATTTTCTGATGATTGGATAATAGCATATAAAATATTAACATATATTATTTGAAGTTAACACAAAATTTTGGAAGGAAAAAACTACTTTTTTTACTCAAAATGACAATAATATTCAATAAATTTAAATGGAAAAATCTTAAAAGCGAGATTGAATACGAAAAAACTAATTACATAATTGCAATTAATACGGCATGTAATATGAATTGAAAATATAATTTAAAAGATTTATTTGTTCTTGCCTTGTATAATCAATTATCATTAAAGAGAAAAAAAATTACAAATTTCATACTTATGACCCTCCAGTCTTACAAACTTATTACTTCATTTATTAAGTTCTAAATGCTTCTGTGAATGTTTTAAAAACAAAAAGCCTAATTTTGTACAAGTTAGATATATGAAGAAAATCTTTCAGATTTAGTCCTCTTGATTAGATTCGTATCTAAACTTTATATCAAGGTACGTATTGATCTATCCACTACACCAGAACTCGAATGAAAATCGGCTATCTCTACCTTTCGTATATATACTATTGATAATTGATCTCAGTTTTTGCAGCGCAGAGACTAGTAAATTATTATTGTTTATTTATTTTTAAACTTTGTTTTCTTTGAAATAAACAAAGATTATAATTTCAAAAAAATCTGATTTCGCATTGACCTAACTGGTATGGGTTAAATGAGTCAGAGTACTAGATAGCTTGTTCAAGCCTCAAGTGGGAAAAATTGAATCACTTGACCGATTTGCTGTCCATTTATATGTAAAAGGGAAGGAGCCCTCTTTGGAATCTGCACCGGTTAGCGACATCATAATAATTTTTCGAACTCTTAGACTCAGTGAGACGTTCGCTCGCAAGGTTAGGAGGAAATTTGAGGCCTCTAAAGGTGATTTTGAGGCAAAAGCAATAAGAGGTGACGTTAAAGGTCGAAGTGACTGTGTCCATACGCAGGAATTGGTGGCAAGAATCCAGCAAATGGTCAATGAATACGAATGGAAGTCCATCAGATCAATTGATAGAGAAGTTAACTGGTCAGAGTCTCATAACTAATAGGAGAGAAAATTTCGTTTGAAAAAGGTTACTTTTCGCGGCACAGATAGCTTGCACACCCTGTATGTACGAGGAGAAAAGGAAAACAAATATTGCCTACATCTTTTTTTAAAAGAAAATTATAAGAAACGAAAAGTATTCATTTGATTACACGATATAATTAAAAACGGAATGAAATATCGATCTTTTTTTTTTGATAAATACATATATATATGTGTGTGTAATGTATTGAACCTTCTGCTTACGTAGTGAAATCGATAACCTTTAACAAATACATAAAAAGATGAAGAATAATGTATAAATGAAAGGGAGGTAAAAGTAGAATGGGATTGATATAAGGTATAGTTATTAATTGACTACTTACTCCTTTTCTGTAAGAATATACATTTATTGAGAGATTTTTTTAATAAATACTATTAAGAATATAGAAAAAGATAAGTACGAGTACGAATATCTGGAAGGAAAAATCATTCATAAACCATTCCAAAAAAAAGAAAGGAGGATAATTGAATAATGAATAGAAAATTATTTAGCATTCCATTTACAGCTATAGACACATCTATATCTCAAAATTTGAAATGAAAATTAAACTACTAAAAAATAAGATTATATATATTATTTTAAAAAGTACTAATATATATTTTTTAATTATCATTCATTACTATCTGACAAAAATTGCGTAATTTAGAAACTAAGAGATGTTTTAATGTTTTTAAAACACATAAATAGATTAATTTATTATTTCTAAATTTTGTCACATGTTTGGCTTGAATTACAAGTATAACTTGTATTGTATATAGTCATGAAAAACGTGTGTGTAATGGGGATTTTGAAAAAAAAAAACCAACATGGTAACCCTGACAATTTGAAGAATGTTTTGGAAGAGATCAGCTACAATCAGCTGTCATAAGAGAGGGGGAGACGAAGGAAATAAGCAAGGATATTGTAATTAGTTACTTCGATATTGATCCTCAATTCTACTGTGATTCCAACAAGGCCTTACAGTTATAACTACACAATAGATCTTAATGTTACTCTTCGTCTTTTACGAGCACATACAAATGTTCAATCAGGTTTTGAATAAAACAGACTCTAGTAGAAAAATAAGATCACTACTTAGGAGTTAAATAACAATGACTACAGCTGAAGAATAGAAAATTCATCTTTGGATTACCAATGGCAAAAAAAAACATACCAGCTAAAAATTCACACGATTTACATCACTAGTTGTATTTGCCATATAGAGGAAGGTAGACAGCAGTTTAGTCCATCTTGTGGGCTGTTAAAAAATGTAAATTGATCCCTCTTGACGTCATTGAGAGTGGTTTTCCTTTTCAATTATAAAACACTGGAACAAAACTCATGAATCAGGATGAAGAACTGCAGAGTAATGATGCAGATGATTGCCACACTTATATTATTACTCTACGTGAAAATATTAATCTTGATTTAATTGTAGAAAATATTTTGCGAGGGTTCAAGTTCAAATCAGCCAACAAAATTGATAAACACTTGCTCACCCTGAATCATCTCTTTAAATTAATACACTAAAACCACCATTTGAAGACAGCAACAAACAAACAATACACTAAAGTCAACTCGAAAAATAAACAGAGAAGAAATGTAAAATAAAAATAGTTATATTCAAGAAAAAACATATCCACTTCTTCAATTCCTAATTCTTTGTTAGAATGCGGAGAAAATTGTCTTTTCAATACCATATACATCACAGTTTTATAAACTCATTGATTTCGTAGGTCGGAGTTCAAGAAACTAATCTATACGAACACCAAAAAAGGTAAATAAATTGAAAGTAAAGGCAAAGGGATCAACCAGCAAGTTAAATCGAGTTCAAAAAAGAAAACCGATAACTTGCATAAATATTTATTGTTCATTTTCATATAAAGCCTGACTCATGGATTATGACTTTATTATAACTCATGTTACTTTAAAATTTAAATAAACACGATCCTGCCAATATTTGAAATAATATACAAAACCTATGTATGAATGTAAGTTTTTTGGATATATTGAACTGCTTCTTTCTTTCTTTAATTCATTCTTTATCCTATTTTTCTTGCGCTTCCAAGAAATGAAATGTAAATAACATGAACATACGAAAGAGCAACTTAATTTATCTGGACGATTGAGGAAATAAATAAATATATAGATAAATTGACATGGACCCAAAGGCTCATCTTGAAGCCCATATTTGGAGTATGTCACTTTGTATGTTTTGATGTATTTTTAATCCTCTGAAGTCATAATTCATTATTATTTATTACATACTCGTATTATACCTTTTTGAAGAATTTTCTTTAAAAAAAGGAAATTAATAAATATCTAAGATAATGGAATCACTAATCCTCCATCAATATTCTCAAACCCTATCGGAAAATTTACTTTGATTTTATATCAGCCTAATATATTTTAACTCATATTATGAATTTGAGTGGAAATTTATTTTTCTGACAAGACTTGAACAACATTTTTTTACTTTCTTATCTCATCTATTTTTGGACAAAAAATTTTTTTTTAGTATTTTAATAACTACCGAACAAATAGAAACATTATTTTTACCAAAATCTTAAAATTAATATTTTTGTGTCTTTTTTATGGAAATAAAAAGAAATTATGTGGCTTTAAAAAAAAACTAAAACATTTATAGAAAAAGGAAAAAAATATTATTTTTTATTCATAGGTACGCTCCATTAAAAAAAAAACAAAGATATTTTATGATACTAAATTCATTATATATATTTTTCTTCAAGTTATCCATCAGAAAGAGACAAAACAATCAAGTAATAATTTCAAAAAATTTTAATAACTATTTGAATTATTCAAAGATTTTATGAAGATTATGGAGTAATCTATATAAATCCTGATTTAAAAGCTTTATATATATTTTTTAATGATTCATATTCATAGGAAAAGAAAAATTTAAAGTCACCACGAGTACAAAAAGGTGTATTTTGAAGATTTGATAATTTTTTGAAAACTATGAAGGATTTAGTATTGATAAAGAGCATTCTAGAATGTATAAAACTATACTTATATAAGTTTTTTTGTTTTTTTTATTAATAAAAAATGTACCAGATGGATATGGTTAATCATGCAGTTCGCCTAACATTTGAGAGTGTGGAGGGAACTTTATCATATATTATAAGAATAATATATATATTCATATATATTTTTACGTATATAGTGGATCAAAATTCGCCACATAACAAATGTAATTTAATGCAAAATATACCATTTCTAAAAGAAATGTTCATTAATAACTTTCTAATCGTAAATATTAGCTCCATATTTTTCCAAACTTTAATTCAATATGGCATCCATTATTTCTAATTACAGTCCAAAGTATTTTTGAGGCATCGTTGTTCATTCTACTTTTAACGGTATCCTTTGGGGGTCTGGAGATATAGCTTACTCTTTCTTGACTTACCGTTACACATATAGATAATTTTAGGAGTGACAAATCAGGTAAGGAGATAATTCAATTAGACTTGTCCCATAATCTTGATTGCCCCATTCTTGGACCACTTTTCAAAGGAAATATATGTATATATATATATAGACTGAGATATTTACTCAAAATCAATCCGTTATATTGGGTATGAGACAGTGAATGTGAGTCCAAAGATATATATGTTGATATGTATTAAATAATTATTTTTATTTAATCATAGGTAAACAGGGAACCCCCTGGTTAATACTTATCTACAATATTTGATGGTAATGCAAATTTAAATAACTAGTTTAATCACTTCATAATGAATTAAAGACATAATAATAATTGTTGTACATATTTGTAAGCCCTTTATTTAGATATACATAATATAATATATGCTAAAACAAAGGAAAAAACATAAAATGCATAGCATAATGAAAAATGTAAATATTAATTAATTAGTAATTAATTAAGGAAATATGCACAAAGAATGCAAAAAATCTAATAGAAAAATGAGGGCTGCTTCTTTTTTTCTTTTTTGCAAAGTTACTTGAATGAATCTTATACTTAATGTAGTTAATTGACTACAAATTTAATTACCTTACATATATAGATAACGTATGTTGAGTTGTAAAAATTAAGTTTAAATATTTCTCTCTTTCATTTTGTTTCTCTTGATAAAATCCTTCATTAAATGAAAATTAATGAAAGAAATTCATTAATACAAAAAGATAATGAGATACAAAAGTGAGGAAGAATAATTTAATTGCAGTTCTTACCATGCAGATCGATCCAGTAGACAAAGTATAATAATGGCTTCCAGAAGAAGATGCACTCTAAAGTAACTTTTGAAGCTCATTTTCATTCTAATAGGAGTGGAAATCCGGGTTTTTTTAAGGGGAAGTTAATCAATGTTTTACCACGAATTGTGAGACAACACCACTCTCTAAATGGGAGACGGATTCAGATTTTCCCTTGTATCAAAAAAAGAAATTCAAATCACACATCTATGAATAAAATGCGTCACTTTCACAAAGCAAAAATCTTATGGAAACGATGAGAAATTAAATGACACTGATACATCAATAATGATGTTATCTAATTTTTTTTTAAATCTAAGATTTGAGCAGAAGAGTTGGTCAAGGATCACACTGCGTTTTATCTATATATTTGCAGATCTATAAATGATATAATTTCGTTCAAAAACATATCATGCTTGTTCTATTCATTTTGAAACTAATCTCTTGTTTGATGTGTAGTAGTAGCTTTTGTTGCTTCAACGGCGACGGGAAGCGGGAGAAGGGAGAAGAAAAAAAAGTGTAAAAGGCTTTCTAGAGGGAAATAGCGAGATATTTTTTTTGTATTTTTCCCCCTTTTCTCCGGGTAACCTAGGAGGATGAAACGGGGTTTTGTCTTTTTTTTAACCATTGTCTTAGTAGGAGTATTATTGCAAAAGTAATTGTCTTTGTTTTGTATTTCATCTAAGAGTCATATCTATTTTTATGACCCATAAGATATTGAATATATGTACTATTCACATTTCCACAAAGGACATCATGAAGAGAAATTTTTTAATGAGTCAGCATATTTAGACAATTTTAACTTTATGTTTATATAAAGATGGGTGATGATATATGAAATAATTCGGTTACATATATCGTATGTATGATTTTATGTTCTTAAAAAGTAATCCTTCGCCGTACAGCACTATATTTCACCAAATAATGCATACTTTCACGATATAACCATCGTTATACAATATTCATAAATCAACCATAAAGGCTCTAGACTAGGGGTGTACCGATACACCAGAATCAGTATCGGAATAGGGAGGAATCGGTGTTTTTTGAAATGACCAAAAAAAAAATGGCTATTGGACTTGGCTCTAATTTTAATTTTATAATTTCATATTGTCAACCAATACTATGATGTGAGGATCATAGTATATACTAACCTAGACTTAAGATTAAGGGCTATTAACTGTAGGGGCCCAAACAAAATTATTTTTTCCTTAATTTTTATTTTAACATATAATAAGTGCAATAATAATATACATACATAACAAAATTCAGGTATATCCATTGAAAATGAAAATCTATTCATTAATGCAGGCAATATATATGAAACAGCCAGCAATAAAATGACTCCTTAGCACCGAGAGAAACTAACTTTTTTTTTTAACTATGATTGATATATTTATGTCTTTTCTTGTCAAGTACTAATTAATAATAAGTTAACGATTAGAAATGAAAAATTATTTTGATATTTGGTTATGAAATTCATTAATACATAATATTATTAAGGAATCGGAATGGTCTATAATGATGGTATCGGAATTGGTTGAAATTTTGGCATCCAGGGGCCTACGCAAGGCTGGGCTAGAGTAGCTGCCCCCCCCAAAAAAAAGCATTAAGAAATTTTTGCTTTTTACAAGAATTTGTTATCGTCATTTCTGCAAATTATGCATCAGAGCAAAAAATTTAATATTTGAAATTTTTTCAAAAAATTTAATTTTTTTAATATTTATAAATTTTTTATCAAAAATTTAATTTTTTTGTAAATAGCTGTAGGTTTTTCAAATTTTTTTCCCAAAAATTGAATATTTTTTTAATAAATTTTGAAATTTTTTTTCAAAAAATTTAATATTTGTAATTTAGTTTTTTTAAAGTGTTTATTTATTTTTGAATTTTTTTTTCTAAAACTTTATTTTATAATAGTGTCTATTATTTTTGATTTTTTTTTTTGAAAAAATTTAATTTTCTGTTAGTGTATATTATATTTTTGAAAAAAAAATTCAAAAAATTTAATATTTAATTTTTGAGATTGTTTTACAAAAAATTTATTTTTTTGTAATTAGTTGTAGATTTCTCAAAAAAATTCCCAAATTCTTATATTTAAAACTTAATTTTGATTTTTATGAAAGTAATTTATTAGTAAGGAAAAGAATTGAAAATGTATACTTTTATTTTTGATTTATCAGGTACAAGTTGGATGATTACCAAATATGGTAGTAATATATTTTAGGGATTTATTTTAGGCACATTCGTCTTGGTTATTACATGTTTGTAATATTTGTATCTACACCTAGTAATATCGAATATAGGTATTCATTATGTATTGATCCAAATACATACTGATATATATTATCTTAAACCAATAAAGTTTAATTATATTAAAACACGTTTGCTGTCAAAATTTGTATACACTAATAATACCATCACTTTAACACTTTATATATCATAAAAGTGAACTATTTTAAAGAATTTATTAAGAAGCAATCGCTGATGTTGTTTGTCTTTTTATTGTTTCTTAATTATAACTTAAATAGTTTTTTCGTAGTAAAAATATTAGAAAATCCGTACATAAATTTTAAAAGTTCTATGTAGAATTCAAAATAATTTTGTTGAAGGGTAAAATACCAATTGTTTAATCGATCGGAACTTATGTTAAGTTTTGGTTATTCTGGGGTGCCAAAAGCAATTCAAAAGTAGGGATGGGAGCTAATTTTATAAAAATGACTGCATATATTGGTGACACTCAACTTTAGGTTTGTTTTTTGTATTTTAAAATACTGTGACATCTACCCCCCCCCCTCTTTTCTCCTCTTCCTGCATCTACATCTATTAAAATCTGATCACTTACTAACTCAGTAATTAATTAAGGTTGAGTGATTAAAATGTATTCATATTTCGATATATTAAACAATTAGTGTATAAAAAAAAAAAATCTGAGCTCTCTGGCTTCCATTGCCCCACTCCATGCAGTTGGGCGTCTCCATGACCACCGCCTACGTCGTCAGCAAGTCCAAAGCGTTAAAGAACTAGAAAATTTCTGTCAATAAGGCCTAAATAGACCTGTAATGGGCTTTTGGGAGTGATTTATTCGATTTTTCTTGCCGTCTTTTTTGTCCAGATCTGTCCCTTCCTCAGGTTTTATGAGCTATGAAGAATGTTTTTGTGAACGCAGAAACGGATCAGCGACTCTGACCGACCAACTTCTCCAGAAATTGCCCTGATGGATTTCCTTTGGTCTTCATTGACAATTTGTTGGATTCGGGCCGCGAATTCCGGTGTCCCGACAAGTAACTGTAATGTTTTCACTCCTGGTGCAGATTCCAAGAATGGCTTTTCCAAATATTTGGCACATTGAATTCGTCAATTGATTCAAATTTTTTTCAACTGGTACATATTTAAAAAAACTATCTAACAAACAAAAATAAATTACTCAAGTGCTTGTGTTTGCCTAAGAGAGCGTGTCAAGAGGCGGAATAAATAACTTGTGTACCTTGTGCATAGTAGAATCATTAAGGGCATAATAATTTAAGATCTACCAATATGGATGATCAAACCTCGAGGGCTAGAATTTCTTAAAATGTTCTTAAAATAACTTTTAACTTTTCTTGGAGGAGGGGAAGATATATATTGTCTAGTCACCTAACAAAATCCCAACTATGATAATTTTCTTTGATGCAGGATAAGACGAGGCTCAGAAATAGAAATATTTAGAAAATTAGAGGTCACTGTTGACCCAACCTATTTTTTCGGCAATTATCTAATTCAAATTATTCTGACCTTTACTTTAAGGTCATCACCATATCTCTAATGTTTTATGTGTGCAGCCAGATACCCACTTTTAGGTCTTGCTTTACCTCAATAAAAGTTCCCAAAACGTTAATTCTATGTTAAATGTGTTAGTTATAGCTTGTATGAAACCATTAGAAGCAAAAAATGGGCCAGTTCATTTAATTTTGGACCACTACACCTGAAGAATGTCTGTATGAAAGTCTACTAGAGATTTTGAAATTTTCCAATCCATGTAAAGTATTTAAAAATACCGAAACCCCAAGGGGAAAATTTTACTGCACCACTTCGTAAATTAGTATCTCAGATTATTTAATCTTATAAATTGTACTTGTTAAAAATGATGATATTTACGCTTTCAGTTGAAGTAGGATATTTTCTTTTAAAAAATACTTGTAGTTAATTGAAGGAGATATATTATTAATATGTAATTGAAGTTTATATTTGATTTATTAGTCTTGTTTTTCTTAATTTGATTTGATTTCCAATATAGATAAACTTCATAAAATGGAAATATACTTTAATATCGTGGTTGTACACATCTTGAGATTGATCACATATTTTTTTTTTTTCTCATATCAAAGTATAACTAGGTCGATGTAATGGGATAATGTCATTAAAAAATAGTTCAAACTTGAAGAAGTAATACTATGGAACAATATTCAAGTATTGGAACGCCTGCCTGCTGAAAAACACAAGTATTATTGTGATTAAAGCCGTAGAATATAAAAAAATCCTGTTAAAAACATCAACTGCAATAGTTGTGAATTCAGTGTCTTAGTTAATTGCAAGAATAAAAGTCTTACTGCATTATTTTCGAAATTTACAAGAAAAAACAAGATTGGCTGTAAGTTTAAATAAGGCTTCTATTTTACTTTTAGGCTCTTGTAAGCCTGAAGAGGATCTTAAAGTCGGAAGTTATAAAGTTAGAAGAATGGTGGAAATTTTGGGTATAAAATGGAATTGCAGTGGTATTCATCAAGATAGCTGGAATGAAATTCGGACCTCCGTCAACAAAAGAATTTATTTTTGGAAAAGATTCAACCGCCAAAAAATTAGTTTAATTGGTAATACCTTTAATTTTATGTAAGGCTACAGCAAGACCGCAACTAGGTGAAAAAGCTATTTTAGAAGAAGACAAATGGCTTAATGATTTGTTTCGATATAAGAAATATATCGAAGCCATGAAAAGACCTAAATCCCATGTAGGTGATGGAGTAGCCCAACTATCTCGTATTGTCCCAAAAATTTAATCTAAAATTTGTGTATATTTCAAGAAATCCAGCAGTAGAATGAAGAAGAAGTACAACGAACCGAGAACTTTACATTTGGTTTATGATGGGGACTAATCTGACCAACAAAATTACATCTTTAATCTCTCCAGTTTGGGACTCAGCTCATAGAATGTTATGGATGCTCACTCCTGCATTTAAAAATTACTCAACCATTGATATAATTCCACAAAATAATTTAAATCCAGAAGAATTGCTCAACGATGGTAGAATAAGATTTCCACTCGTTAATTCTTATAAATATTATTTAATGCCATGCTCATAGCAAGTTAAGATGGTCCCCCTAAACTTTGATGCAGCTGTGAATGGACTTTGAGAGCTACGTAGTAAGCGTTTGGGCCTCCCTTTGGCCTTTGAAAAGAAAAATCGTGTCTCCTCTGAGGGGAATAAATGATGATAAAAGTTTACTACGCAGTTACAAATCTCCACAGATTGTATTAAATATACGAAGCTCTACAAGGACTGTAGAAAACTATATAATAACACACTTCATACGTATGTGGACTGCCCTACCATCTATATCCTTAAATATTTTGTATCCATAAATCTAAAAGGGCTGAAGAATGGAGAAGATAAATATGTTAAAAGTCTTTTTCTATTTAGAATTTCAAAGAAGAAGAGTGGAACTTCTGAGGTAACAGGGGCTCTGAACTTTACAATTCTTAACTGATAAGCCCTCATCGGCAGCCGACTAACTAACTATAAGGATAGATGAGTTGAGAGATATCATTTTGGAAGCTTCAACCCGCAAAGTCTCTCTCACAATGAAAATTCCTAAATCAGGATGTGACTCATGGAATTTTGCAGGAGCAGAAATCCGGTACCTTCCATCAACTTCACGGAATCGTAGAAGTATTTTAAAAAGGGTGTTAAGAAATTTTAACAAATATTTATCGTGATTGTTAATTTGCATGTTTACTGCTGTTTTTTTATAGACTGACTTTTAGAATATTAGTTGAAATTCTACCTCGAAGCATTAAGTATAAACCATAATGTTTATTTATGTATTTTTTACACAATTGCTCCGGTTTATTTATAAATGAATGTTGCATATAATATATAAACCTTATAAAGAATGTTAGAAAAAAATAGTTGTGGCATTAGTTTTTTCATATAAATCATGATTTTAGAGTGCAGTTACCATTCAGAGCCATAATTGAAGTAAAATAACTTTATAGATTATACTTAAAGCTAATAACAAATAGTAGAATACTTTTATTAGTAAGATAAAGATCAGTTATTTTGAATATAGTACAAAAGCTTCAAAAGTATTGCCGTAAAAAAAATCGACTTTGAATGATTATTTTAGTTTAACTTTTAATTTTTTATCGAATATTTATTGAGTGAAAATTTCCGAAATTAATTATAAATAAGTTGATTAGATTACTTATATTTAATCAATAAATAATAATCAAATACATTGGATATGAAAACATATTTAAATTGGGGTTAACATTCCTGTTTCTAAAATATAAATTACTTATTATAGTTAGTGAAATAATCAATTTAGTGATATTCAACCTCGAAACATTTCCACACAACTTTTCATTACATATTTATGAAATGTCTCATAAGAAAATTTGAAGTTAAGCTGAAAGAATCAATCAAAATTGCATCTTTTTTACGGCAAATCTTTTTAAGTATATAATATAAGGTTAATTGTCTAGTCTTAGATAATGTCATGGAATTTTACTAGACTACTACTAAAAAGAGGAAGGAAATAAAGACAAATACGACACCGTACTCGTACCTAGAAAAAAAAATTAAAAGGAAGTACTCCGATATCAATCCTTAATTCTACTCCGAGTCCTACAGAGAGTTACACTTATCCAAAAATCACTGTTTATTGAACCAATAATATTAAACTCAACGGACAGAAATTAATGATTGCGTGAAAATAAAGTTACACTGATGCTTGTCTTTCTAAGGCATTTACATATTGCGGAGTGGAGCAATATGTAATAGAAGAAAACTGAGAGTACATAGTATAATCTAACTGATATGATTTTTTAAATGAATGCCAACTTTCTTTTAGCTCAAATTTCTATAAACAAGACGAATGAAAAAACGCTCAAAATCACTTGTACATAGTGGTGCATTAAAGGTTGAATAATTTGAATTTTAAACTTCAACAAGATATAATTTGTTAAGTAACAATAGAATTTCAACAAAATTAATAGATGTGTGTCTCACCTCTCTTAATCATTAATGTAGCTGGCTTAGTGGCAATGATGACTTCCAGGCGGCGGTGGAAGTCCTAGTACCCACTACATATTTAGTCCTCAATCATGGCGTCCCATTGCTACCTGACAGTGACTTGAAGGCCTCAGTGTTTGGATGATGGACAATGCAGGCCTTCTCCTCGACATGCAATCTAACGGTGTAGTCGAAGGAGTTGACATAAGGGCATCTGGGTCCAGTTTGGCTTTTTTGAAAGACACCTTCTTCCTCTCCAACGTTTCGGACTTTCTTACAGCATAGACGGTGGTCCTGAACACGCCCAACTGCTTGGAGTGTGCCAATGGAAATTAGTCGATAACGTTCAAGTGTAATTTTCTCGACTTGTATATAAGCTAGAAATCTCAAGTTTGTTTCATTTTGTAACTAATTGACTATACTTTCATATATATTGAAATACGAATTAATTTCAATCGCTCAACCTTCATAAATTATATAATTAGTCAGTGTTCAGATTTCAATTGACCACCCGGTTGAAGTTAGCTAATACAAACCAACGTCGTTACTCTCTCCAATTGTTGCAAAATTATGTTTGCAAAAGTAAAGATATATTTTGGAATAAAAATTATTATTCAGGTTGCAACAATAAAAAGGAGGGTATTTGTTTTAAGTAATATTTTTAAAGCTCTGTCTATGTTATAAAGTTGCCTCAATGTGTACAGAATATGTGTGACCCTTGTGCTATATTATATGGTGGAGGAGGAAATGTATTTTACCAGGCATTATAAGTAAGGTAGATTAAAATTATTATATAAAAATAGAAAGTATATAATTATTTTAAATTACCATACTTGGAAACAACCAGTAACTTTTCTCTTTGAAGATTTTTTTTTTCTAATTTCAAGTAAGTTATTTTTTTAAATTTAGAGTGATTACAATTAGTAGTTAACTCCTAAAAGTAACATTTTTGGTGTATTTCCACCTTTTTATAGGTTTGAGGCAACTTTTGAATAAGAAAAAAATCAGTAACTCTAGTGAAAATAAGTATATTTTTTCCAGAATTTTATGTTTATTACAAAAACATTTTTTTTTTTTTCGAAATTTGTAAATAATACTGGTTTCATGTATAAGAAAGTATTTGGTTTTAGAATCAATATTAATATGAACTTCTTTTTTTTTGAAGAACAAAATTTGTCAAAGTTAATTATAGAAATAAAATAAATAAATAAATTCAAACATAAATAAATAAACAATAAATTATTAACCAAATACTCTTTTATAGATAAAATGCTTTTTCGCAAAAGTATTGAAGTTTTTCAACCACGTATTTTTACGAAAATTACAAATCTAATTGTGCAAGGGGTTTTATGGAGAAAATCATTTATTTTTCAAATATACGACAACAAAAATCATCGATTTTTACTTTTAATTTTTTTAAAAGTTCTCGATTTTGAGCCAAAAACTGAAAAATCTCTGATTTTGACCGAATTCAAAAAAAAATATCTTTCATTTTTTTAAACGGGCAAAGATTATAATTTTATGAACTTGAAACATTCTGAGCCTAGTGGAAGTTATAGGATTAAATCATTGGAACAATATTCTAAATTTGTTAAGAGTTGAACATTCTGAATTTCGGATTTTATTTTTAAAACAATCAATTTACAAAAATTCACTCAGATTTAAGTGGTGAAATTTTTAGATTCTATAATAATAAAGAATATTTTTTTTAAGGAAGCAAGCAAGTAAATAAATAAATGAGCAATGAAATTATCCAAATCTAATTACATCAATTGTGACTAATGTGTTTAGCATAAAAAAAATAAAAATTATTCAAACATTTCCAATGAACTGCAACATTATAGAAAATTAAAATATCAATTAGTTATTCACACTCCAGATGAGTTCATACAGATGGAAAACTTATTTCAGACATAATTGTGACTCCTTCTCTCATAATAGCCATAAAACTATTCTTTTTTATAATCAAGTTAAATTGTTTTTTCTCTCTATTGGACCCTCTTACATATATCAGAATTAAACTATAAAAAAAGTAGGTTCATTCAATGTTGATTCCAGATTTTTTCATCCATTTAAACCTAAATTTAAAAATACTGAATTAATTAAAATTGAAAATATTTGTAAACCTGATTTGATACGGGGAAAAAATTATACTGTAAATAGTAATAAGTAATAAAACTGTATAAGTTTTAATGACACAGAATTATAATGATATTAGGAATTAAAGCAGGGGTATCCGCAGGATAAAATATATATCTATTTTTATTTATTTGGGGGAGGGAAAGTGGGCTTGGTTTTTGTATTTTTTTTTTTTTTTTATTCAAAAAAATTGTAAAGAATTTTAAATATAACTTTTTTTTTGGAAAAAAATTACAAAAATCAATAGCCATACCCAAATATTAAATGTTTCTTTAAAAAAAATAACTGATGTTAAATTATTTGGAAACTATTAAAAAACCCAAAGCTGGTCAACAAAAAAATTCTTAAATTATATTTTGAATATATAATTTTTTGAGAAAAAATTTAAAAAATCTGCTATTCACAAAAAAATTAATTTTTTTCTAAAAAACTTGAATTATTATTTTTTAATTCTTTAAAGTAAATATTTTGTAAAAAAAATTGCAAATATCAAAGAAATGTTGGAATAAATACCTTAAATAAATTTTTTTGAAAAAAATTAAAATTATTCAATTTTTTGGATAAAATATTTAAATAACTTGCAGTCATTAAAAAAAAAATAATTTGTTTCGAAAATAATTTCAAATATTATATTTTCTGGAAAAAAATTCATAAATCTATAGCCATTCATAAAAAATTAAATTTTTTGGAAAATTTTTTTAAAAATAATATCTCTTGGAGAACTAAAAAATCAGTTTTTTACGATTTTTATCGTGTATTTTATTACAAATTCATCTTTTAATCATCAAATATAGCACTTTGAGGACCTATAAAGGCGTTTGAGCAAAGAAATATCGCAATTTGAAGCTTTTTTCATGAAAAAATTTCAATAATATATGGCTATTTGCATAATTTTGAATTTTTTGGAAAAAAAAATTTGTAAATTCAATTTAAAATATTTAATTTTTTTTAGTAAAAAGCAAAATTTTCTTAACTCTCGGACGGCCATGTAAAGGGATTGTTAATTATGAAAAATTAAATTAAATGCAGTTCATAAATACAGATAATTTGTTCTCTGGACAAAACTTTATACAAATGAATAATTTCAATACTATCGTCATTTCTTCATTAAAACAGACAGCGAACTTTTTTCTTTGACAAGTTAAATTAGTCAAGTTGGCTTAAGCTTATTATAGTATACTCAGGATTTACCATATTATCTAAATTTTCTCAAGTAAGGTCAAGTAGTAGTATTCAAATCCCATTTTCATGTTTAGTATCAAGAAAATTAAGTTTAACTCAAGTCACAATCTATAAAAAGTAACTCCCAGTCCTGTGACTCGAGTCATTATTTCTGATTAAAACATATTAAATTCCTTATGTCATCGGGTTGCATATTTTATTATTTGAAAGTATAAAATCTCGATGTTCTGAATAAATTTTATACTATTCAGAACTAAACAGGTATAAACCTGTTCTTAAATAGTGGTTAGGCGTATGTTTCTTTGTTAATTCGTTAACGAATTCTCATCTTTTATGTTTAAAGTTAGGAAATTATAAACCAGGAAAGAAAAAAAAATATGGATGGTGTTTTTTTTTATTTACTAAAAAAAGTTTAAAAAAAACACTTGATTAAGTTAAATATTTTAGCATTCAACGACAACATTTACATTATAAAAAAGCCAAAAATGTACCCATAGGTTGTGTACCTTTGATTTAAAACTTTAAAAAGTATATTCAAATTAAAGAAATAGCAACTTTCTAAATCACCCAAACTTTATGTAGACGACAGAAGTACAAATAGTTAATATACAAACTACCTCAGCAATAGTTTGAGTAGTCTCCACGTCATTTTTAAGAAAAAATAGGATACTACAAGAGAATATGGTTGTATGCGAGAGCTTCTTTCTAATAGTAAGGTATGATCTATGATGAAATGATGGTGAATATACGCATATAGTTTATAAACTATTTTTAATGACTTAATGCTTGAAAAGTTGTACGACGTAATTTTTTTAATAATTTTTGATTCTATGTACAAATACAATTATGTATTTCAAAATATTACTTGGAAATTTTTTTTCTGTCAAATGTATTGGTGAGTGGTAAAATTATTATTTTCTTTGTTCTTCTTTTAACCCCTCAAATCTTTTAGATTACCAAAAGAAATGTTAATCAAATGTAGAATACTCAATCTCTCTTAACTTATTCTATTCGTGGAAATAGAATTTATTTTTCTTAATAACTAATAAATACCTTTTTAAAAGGTCATTTGAAAAAAAAATGAAATGAAAATATTATTTTTGTAAAGAAACAGTTATTTTCACAATAAAAGATAAGTCCTGTTTTTTTTTTAATAATAGCTCTTTATTTGATTTAATAATCATGTAACGGTGATTAATACTTTCAAACATAGATAATATACTTATTTTACATATAATAAATAATAATCTTATCACTAGTAATATTTTGAAAGTGCAGTACATCACTCCAGTACAATCAGTCATAATTTTTCTAATTCTTCCCCTCCCCAAAAAAAAAAAAAAAAAAAAAAAACAGAGGTGTAGCCTGGAAAAGAAAAACGTGTTATTAGATCCGTCGTCATGACAATTGAGATTATCTCAAATTTAAACAAAAAAAAAATACAAAACACACAATATAATAATTAAAAATGGTAGAAAATCATGAAAAGATAAATCCAAGACTCCTTCATCCACCTTTAATCTCCGACTGTACAGAAACGGCTTCTAAAATATCCATTGAATAGAGTACATACTACTCCAGCCTTGGTGGAATAGGCATGAGTTTATTTTTAACAGCATATATAATCCCTTGGACTTTTGAAATAACATATTCCATTTTCAGGTTTTCTTTGTATTTCGATGATGTTGCTACTAACCAATCCATAGCCCTGAGATCCTGGCCATACTTGCCACAGATAATACAATCCACCATTTTAACAACGGGAGCCACTTTTGAGCAAAAATAAAACAAATGGATCGAGGTCTCGATGTTTTCTTTACAAAAGGAGCACAGCCTAGACTCAACATTTTGTTTTGACTTATTAGTAAATAGAGAAGAGGTGGCCAATCGGTATCTTAAAATTTTTTTGATGGGAATTTGTTAGGTTGTTTTTGAATTTTGTATTAGGGTGTAATACATTTTCCATTTCTTTCACGTCCAGTCTTTCTAACCGTCTCTTAACGATAAGAGGTGGAAGAATAAGATCCACAATAAATAGTGATAACAACCACTGTTTATTGTAGATCTTACTCCATTATTAGAGACTGCATATTTTTTCATCACCCCAAATAACTCTGATGATGGTCCCATAAATTGTCAGTCAATAAGATCATGCCCAGTTTTTTTTATTATTATTGAACTCACCATTGATCACTATTGCCCAGAAATCACTGTTTTTCTTCAATCATGTAAACCAAGAAAATTCAGTACTTTCCACAATTCTTCACTGTTTGGTGATTCGAGGCCCCATTCTTCAGTTTGTATATTTATCCGTCCTCGAGAAATGTAGAGTCTCGATCCGCTCTCATTAATTTTACACTATGTTATAGACATGCAACATATTTCGTTGAAGAAAGGAGTATCATGAGACCTTAAATGACGTATTATAAACAAAAGACTTGAAAAATACCAACCAACGAAAAAAAAAAATGTCAGATAAGTTGTTATTATTGGGTTTATAATAGAAGAAAAATTATAATTTGATAATTTCTATTTTGCAGGTCTCCCTATTTTCTTTTTAGATTGCCTTTCCACCTGTGGAGGCATTAAGGCCTCAGTGACAGTACGGGGTTCAATTTGAGAGTTTTGGGCAATAAGGGGATTGGTTTCTTTATATCACGATAATCTTTCTTCTTCATGCAACGTTCCCTCAATTGTGTTTTCTTGGAGGATTTCGGGGGACCTGCAACGGTTTTGATTTCCCTCTGTTCCTTGTGTAGTTTACTCATTTCAAATATTATGAACAAGACAGAATGGTATTTCATCTGCAAGGATTGACAGGTCAATGTGGTATTATTCATTTGATGATGAACCATTTGATTTTTCGGAAAAAAAACTCGGTTGGATTTTAGATCTGATAAGATATCCAAGCTTGGCATAACAGAATTCCTAGATGATGAATCTTCCTTTGACTTTGGATTTTATGTTGCTTTTGCATATGATAGTCCTTCATAGAGAACAGGGTTGGATTTTGGGTATGATGAGGGGTCTGATCATAGAGGCAGTGTTGGGCATCACTCCCCTTGACCTCTATATATAAGTGCAAGCAACAAAATCTAGAATGAGAACAAGGCATTTTCTCCGGGCATCTGGGATGGCTTCAGTAATCTTCCAAGGCGTCCTTTGCAATAAAATACTTGATCAAGTTGAATTGAAGAAAGTAAGGCACTATATCACTAGCAATCGTATTTGGGTAGACAACCATCAAGTTGAACACCCTGTTACAATTATATATACAGACTTTTCTAAAGATTATAAAGGCAACACAGGTGAAGGATAGGCTGTCAAATATATATAAAAAAGAAGTAATAGACCAAGTTTGAGTTTGACTACATAGTCAAGGTCTCCAAGGGATTTAGATCTCGTATTGAGACAATTATTAGAGCTGAAGGCTTTGGTACTGAATAAAATTGTGTCAAATACTATTTTCATATGATCTAGTAAAATAAAAGTCATCACAAAACTTCTCATTTAAATTTTATTTGAATTATAAAGAAAAACAAAAACCTACCAATATTTTTTCGTACTTACAAATATAAATAAGTTATAGATAATGGAGTAATCGAAATAATAACTGTCGATAACTGGTTCAAATATTGGAAATATTGTAAAATTTAATAAAATTTTCTGGAAATTGAAAATACTTTATTGTAAGAAATTAAAATTTCATATCCAAAATGCGACGTTTTGTGGTATTTTTTCTAGATTGTTCAGGATAAGACATGTATTTTCGTTCATCAATTTTCATGTCTCAAACTTATATGCAAACGAATTTCCAGACAAAGTTCTTCAAACTTTATTTTCTCTATGACTCCAATTTTCCAATGGAAGTTGTTTTATTTTGCCAATAACTTTATTCGATTTTAAATAAATTTAGAAAACGGTGTTGTTCGTAAAGTTGTTTTTTGAGACGCCATTCACTTTTTGATTTAGAACTCAACCCCTATCTAGTCTTATATGAACACCTCCCCAAAAAAAAAAAAATAGACATTCCCGTCTTAGCCTGACCAGGCTCTAAAAACGCACAAATGCAAAATGTCAGCATACTAGATTCAACAGTGTGGGCATCCATAAAGAACACACACAAACTCTGTTTTATACATACAGATAATTCACTATTAATTTATAATTACAGCATTTAATCTCGAAAATTTATGGTAAGAAAAAAAGCTCAAATTCATACTGCAGCTGAAACAAGACCATGAGTATACTTATACTGAATCAGTGCAACTCCATATGAGCAATAAAAGGAATATTTGTTAAAAATTATATCAGTATCAAATAACGACAAACTATATAAGAAATAAAGCTTACCTACTATGTAGAAAAAATTTTATTTTCAATGTAATGTTGCACATGATTCTGTATAAATAAATTTCAAAAATGAAATAAGTTTACTTAACATCCAATAAAAGTGTAATACGTTGGTATTTCTTAACTTGAAACACCTGAACAAAATTAATTTACTGTGAGAAACTTTTTCTTCTTCAAGAAAGGCTGAAGGATACAAAGAAGGCATGAAAGACATGCCTATGATAGGCATTTATAGTACTTAACACCAGAAATGGGTGTTATGGCATTGTTTTGCGATATAATACCAGTTTTAGAACGTCGGGCCCTTGCGTTAATAGCTATGAAGCAAAAATAAAAGTTGCCTTGTGCTCTAATTCACCTATATGGGTCTGGCTATGTAAAACCTCTTTTTCCCCCAAAAAAATGAAATACAACATTAGCTGATTTAGTGAACGAGGACTCTAGCTTACCATAAATCTTTAAGATATAAATATGAGTTTCATTGAAGAAAATATAGAAACATGGGAGGAGAACAAAGTTTGAAAATTGTTGAAAGCATAAACGTAATTAATGATTCAGCAGTAAGAGCTGTCCAGCTTGGCGTAGATTTTCTTCCATCTTCCAAAAAAGAAAAACAGTATCAAAAATTTTTGCAGTTGTTGGAACATAATAGGAAAATAATTCCAAATTTAAGAAATCCATCAAAATAGACTTAAATGCAAGTATTTATATACTTTATATTTGTATAGTATTTTTCTTAAGACAATATAATAGATTTTACTTTTTCTAACTTATTGTTTAGAAAGTATGTATGAATAAATTAGTTAACACTTCTATTTAGATTATATTATTTTTATAGGAAACCATGTAAGATTTTGTATCATGAATAAACAAGGAGTATAAAACGTACGCATTTTTGTTGATATATCATTATTTATTCTTTACGAGTGCTGCCATTTTTGCAACTATCAGACCAGCTTCGTAAATACCCATTCGAATGTTAAAATATACATAGATAGCAGCTGTAAATCAGAAATAGTTAGCTGACATAAATATTTGAAGAGAAACCGAAAAAATTTAGGGGATTGACGGGCCCCCAGGGTCCTCTCTGATTTCGCTGATTTTTTGCATGTTTTTATGATAAGTTCTCACATTTTAAGAATATTTACAATTAAATGCAATTTAAAAAAATGGGGCGTGTGATGCACCTTAATGTACATATACAAAAGGGTAGTCTAAAAAGTTTCCGACTTAATAAAGATGCAAGACATTTTTTCTGATTTTTTTATTTCATTATTGAACATAGTTTCCTTGTAATTCTTTAAATTCTCCCAGCCATTAATTATCTTATTTTACTTTACGATTAACCCGTCAAAATATTACTCGGTGTTTTCCTGAAAAATCGTTGTAAAAAAGGTCTTCATTGATCAAAATCTTTGCAATCCACTGTTTTGGGCTGTAAATTTGTTTTGACTGTATTTTGGCGTATCCAAGTTTCATCTACAGTAATTAACCGGTGCCAAGGCTAGGATTTATTTTGCCCAGACTGTACCCACAGAGCGATATTCGTTTTCCTCAATTTTCACAAAAACACTCACATCAACTCACTCAAACGACTGTTACATAACAGCTGCGCGTCCAAAATGGCTGATACTTAGGTCAGTAACTGTTAATAGATGCTAGATAGATGATGTGACTATTTATTATTTACGAGTGGTGCCATTTTTGCAACTATCAGACCAGCTTCGTAAATACCCATTCGAATGTTAAAATATACATAGATAACAGCTGTAAATCAGAAATAGTTAGCTGACGTAAATATCTGAAAAGAAAATACGTTGTATCATTGTTTATCACAAAAATCCATTGGTGATTATTGCATCATATTAGTTTTATAAGCATTGATTTGTTGCACTGGAGTTGGCTTTTTATAAGCTATAAAATGCCCTGTTACTACTTAAAAATAGTCAAACATAATAAAAGAGTTTGATAACTCTAAATATATTTTGAATCTTCCTATCTTTCTTTTTTTGTAAGAAAAATAGAGAGATATTTATAAAAAAAAAACATTTTGGAAGAGTAGATCAATCACTGAGAAAAAAAACGAAACAATCAAGGATTTTTGGGAGCCTCAAGGGGAAGCTTTCAGGAGTCTAATACAAAATGAAGGACCAACTGAAGGTCGCCATCATCACTGTTTGAGCCAACCTATAGCTGAGTTTTGTAAAAGAACTGCTGTACAAAGCTCTACACAAAGCTAGAACTGGTCATTAAAGTTAAAGGCGGCTATATTGATTAAAAATGTAAATAAGGTTTCCTTTGATTGTATTTATGAATTAATTTTTCCAAAATAAATATAACATTTTTTTTTAATTTTCAAAAACTGTTGCATTTTTTGGCGGAAGATCCTGTATATGTTCTGAAAATATATAAACACTCTTATTTAATTTGTTAGTTGGGAAATGTATCAATATAGTAATTGATATTATATTATACAAATATGTTTTTTTAAGCAAACAAGTAACATTAGAGAATATTAATTATTAATAATAACAATAATATTGTGATATCCACACAAAAAAAAAACATTGCTTGAAAATACTCGTTATGATGGTAGAAAGTATTTATTTATGTAAAAACCATAAATATGTTATGTTGGTAAAAATTATGTAGGACTATGCTGGAGAGAAAGAATAAGTTCTACAGATAAAAGTTAATTGAAAAAATAACCACGTAGAAAATTCATCAAATATTTTTTTTTGAAAATGTTGTACTAAAAAGCTTAATGGCGTGTACTGCCCCCAATATCTATACAGTATATGGACAAACATGACACTTTAATTCTACTTTTCGATGAGATGGGAAGAAAGCATTAACATAAACATTATTTGCAAAAGAAGTATATTGATTGATTATACAGGCCATAATAGCCTAAAAAATTAATTATAACAAACAAGAAGTACTGGAATAATTTTAACCCTCTTTTAGACCAACTATGGACTTCACCTGTGTTGGGCACTGGACTTTTTGTTATGAAGACATGTTTCACTGAAAATGGATTTTCCGTTCTGATGTAGCGGCTATTTTGCTTATTCATAGTGGTATCAACGTTGAAATCTTTTTCGCCAGAAGAGATTAAAAACTTTGCCCCAATTTTTGTTGGCCTTGAGAAAATTTATAATCTTCTTTACTCTATACACAGATAAGATCTCCACTTGTCTTCCTCCGTGATTTTGCAACAATGTCATTCTGGATTGAAAATAATAAAATGTGTAACAATAGATGAGATTAATCCTATACTATATAATAATCTAAGAACACAGGTGGTGAGTTAACACAAAAAAAATCAGTAAAAGGAGAAAAGTCCCCATTATTTATTTTCACGTTTTTATGTCAGCTATAGGCTTTGCATTCAAATTTTTAGGATTAGTTAACATACCCCGGAGTTCTAACCGCGTTATAAAACTTTCATTTCATTCATAAGACTTAATTTGGCTCGGACATGACATTTCCAATCAAATCTACCCTTTTCGAATTACTTCCTTGTGATGATGAATTTTACTACTGTAAGTGAAATTAGCGACGCAAATTAATCAAAATAATTCTGGATAGAAATTTAAACTAATTCGTGGAAGAATACAAATGTAATCCAAGATCAATTTTCAGAAAATTAATAATATCTTACTTCGACTTATTAAAGCGCAATTGCTGCAAAAACGATATTAAAATTAATTCCCTAAGAATTATGTGAAATCTTATATATTGTATTGAGGTTTTCATTTGATATTCCCAAATGACATAATAAATATATGAAGAAAGAAGGATCATGTAGAAAAAAAAATCATAAATAAACATTTTAGTTTATAAGTATTGCTCTCCTAATAAAACTATCTAATCATATACACATATTACAAAGCAAAAACAACAAAATGAAAACTATCAAAAAATCCGTTAACATATCAAATCCGGAAGACAAGTACAATCATATAGCAAGAACCAAAACAAGAGCAAATATGAATAAGAAGTAATTCGCCAATAAAAGTACTAACAGTCTCCATAGAAAGATTATTTATTTCTAAAGGCATATTAGGAACTTACAATCAACTTTAAAGAGTCCAAGTATTTTGCAGCATTCGAGGGGTAACACCTAATAACATTACCTCATATTTCAAATCATATCAAGAGGTGTTCGGAACAATCAAAGAGAAGGCAACATATCTTGAAATAGCTGAGATGATTACAGCTCTTATCTCCTCAGAAGCTAAGGCTTCATAATTCGTAATTTTGCTGGCAATATGAGGTTTGTAATTCAACAACGCTAATTCCAACACCTTTGTTTTTCTTGGGGATCCATTCGTTTTGAAAGTCCGAACAAAACCAGTTTATTTGTTAATTTTGATGCTGTGTCATCCCATCCCTTTACGTATAAGGCATTATATTGTTTTAGAATTCGAACGAAAGGGTAAATAGATGTTCTTCCACAGTCCTTACACAAGCCCTGCAATATACCATTTGCTAATGCCAAATGGCGCAGAAGGAATATGCTTCTTAACAGTCCTAAAAAGCAGAAAATTAAATTTACCCTTCCCAAATAACAAACCAGGGTATTTCAGAAGGTCATGGATAGTCGAAATAGAATTACGTAGAACTAGACTTTCTAGGCAGCTCACACTATCTGTACTACTGAAGAAATGTTGCTTTGCTACGTTTTGATGAATTACATCTATTGTAGTCTTCGAATCATTTGTTTCATTTGCAAAAGAATAAATTCAGGCATATTCCTTACTCATATCTTCTTTGAAAGTTGATAATAATCAGCTACAAGGTACACATGTGCTCATCTAAGCTCTTATTTTTTTTAATCCGGCTATTCATAATTCAATAGATACTATGGCTCAATCAATAAAGAATTATCTCCGAAACACATCAATCGGGAGAGAAAAACAGACAACCAATTAATAACATGATTTATTTAAAAAATTTTTGTCTTGAAATCCTATAAAAAATTAAAAAACATCAATGTGCAAGTATGGCCTCTTCTCGATACCATCACCATAGCACCACCATTATGTCAAGATTTTGAGAATTCCTGATGCTTGTATCTTCATATCTTTATAAATGGTTACTGATTGATATATAAATACAACATTTTTAATATTTTGACTATAAATGATTAAATTACTTTTATAAAAATCATGACAGTTAAAGCATTGAAATGTGATGTCATTTATCTTTATTTGTATTAGATGTCATAGTCTAAAGATTAATTAAAAATGAGAAAGAGAAGTGAAATTTCAAAAATAACCACTTTCTACGTATCTGACTTTTCAATAATTATGTAAGCAATGTAAAATATTTGTAATAGTTTGGAAAAATTAGCTGATTATTCTCAAACTGTCAATAATTATTAGTCGACCGATTTAATTGGGTTGTTATACATTGATCAGGCTTTAGTCTATTGAAACTGAGTAAATTAAAATATTGTCCAAATTAGATCAAATTTAATAAACTGTCAAAATGATATTTTTAATTATACAAGTTTATTTATAAATATCTAAATTTGTATGTATACTACCTGATTAATCAAATAAATGTAATAACATAAAAAAGTACTTCTGAAAAAAAAATGGAAAAAAATACGTACGTTTTCAAGCACACCATTTTTGAGTATTAAACCTATAAAAAGGCTTAAGTTATCAATTTTAAAAGTTCAGGAGACCCGAACAATTGCAGGACAACGTTATGTGTTCCACTTTTTTGAATATATTTAAAGCTTACACCATCAAATTTTAGAAGCATGAAAATTTGAAAAATTATGACTAAATAAGTCTATTAGATTACTAACATCTAATCAATAAATAATAATCAAATACATTAGATATGAAACATATTTAAATTAAAGTTGTTATGTTTGATTTTGAAACATTTTACCACCACCTTACATTGTATGTTTATTAAATATTCTATAAGAAAATTAAAAGTTCGAATGAAAAAATCAATCAACATTAATTTTTTTTTGGACAGCGAATCTTTTTAAATTGTAATACAAGGTAATTAATTTTAGCTCTAATTTAATTAAGTTGAAAAAAATATGCGGAAATATTAGCTTCCAAATAATATTAGTTTTTTATTATTTAGTAAAATTTAACCTTTTATTCTAAGGTTAAACACAAAGAGAAACACACTATTACTTACTGATTTCTTCTCTCCCCTCCAACTCACACAATTAATTTTAGCTTGTCCTATTCTGACTTCATGTATGCAGTATGTAGTGATGTAAATCGTGTTATTTTTTTTATTTGCCCCATTTTTTTGGAATAGGTAATCTGATGAATGAATTTTCTTTTCCTTATGAGTTGTCATTATATTAACTTCTAAGTAGTGAATTTCCTTTCCTCAATAGATTCAATTATATTCCAAACCTGACTGAACATTCGTTTTTGCTCATAAAAGATTGTAAATAACTTTGAGGATTTGTTACAGAGTTATAATTGTAAGTCCTAGTTGGACTTATAATTTAATTGCGGATCGACATCGGAGTAATTCTTGGCAATGTCCTTGTTAATTTATTTCTCCTCCTCCTCCCTTGTCACAGCTGATTGTAGCTTATCTCCTACAAAACATTCTTTAAATTTTCAGGGTTTCAAGTTGATTTTCGGTTTCTTTTTTTTTAACATGTCCATTTTACACAAGATTTTCATCACTAAGTATGTATATTAGTTAATTAAATATTTATAACTTGCCATACATACATAAAATAAAATTTTACAAATAAAAGGCAACAAACACAACCACCAACAGGGAATTTGTGCTACTACAGCAGATTCTAAAACCTAGTTTACATTAAAATTTTGTTTAATAATACTTTTTATTTTTTTACATTTCATAAATTTTAAAATGTGAAAGTCTTTGTTTTCCTCCTTCATTGATTGATGCCTCTCGTAAGATAGGGGGGGAGGGCATCTATTGATGAGATGGTCTGCACTTTGTAGTTCTTCCATACAGACATTGCACGTTGAGCTTATATCTTTCCACTTGCTTAGGTGGGCTAGAATAGGGCAATTTCCAGTGAAGGATTGTACAATGAGTCTCAATTTTTCTCTTCCGGGCTTGATACATTTTGATTTCGGCTTATTAAGCAATAATTTGATACTGCACTAAGAATTGCTGTACCAAAATGTCAGAAATAATCCTTAAAACTTCCTATATGAATGAAAAAATTAACATTAATTGACAGCCCACGTTTTCCTACCCAACCCTGTATACTTTTTTTTAAACATATTTTTTTAATAAATGTTCTATATTTTCATTGATTGTTCTTTTTTTCTCTTTTAGTCAGCTTTTTTACTTATTGATGATGTTTTTTTAGTTAATATTTTTTTATTTAAAGGGTGAGTACTCAAGAATAAGAATCGTCTTCGAGGCCTTTTAGCCTCAGTTCTGAAAGTCTGACAATTTAGTTTTTGGCGCAATTCAAAAAAGCTACATTTTGATGTTTATTTTGTATTTGTGCGATCAAAAATGTCTGAGCAACAAGCAAAATGGCAGGGGTGTGCGATCTCCTCTGCGCAAAAGTCGATCTCCGATAAGAAGATCTTCAGACTCAACAGGGGAAATGATCGCTTCTTGACTAAATCAAGAGCTCAGGTCTAGGGAACTAGGGTCTAGCAAAATGTCCCCTACTTCTTCAAGGCCAACAAGAAAATCAACGCAGACGTCTACTAAAGGTACCATGTCTTGACATAGTTGAAGATCACATTTCCCAGGGACAACTATGCCATAAAGTGTCCCATAAAATGCCAAAAACTATGTAGAAGTGAAACCCGCTTTTAAAATTTTTAATGTTTGAGTCCTCACCCTGGAGACATTTCCTAATTTTTTGCATAATTGGCAGCTTATAAAAATCCCTTTCTAGTAGGCATGGATCCTGTGATTTTTGTATGCTTGTATTTTGTATAAATACAACTAATAGGAATTTAACGATATTAATAAAAGCCTTGTATTGTACTATACAAAGTCATAAATTATTCTGGTAAATACCACCATAAAAAAAATGCAGTTATATAAACAAGATATATAAATTATGATTGACCACTTACACAAATAGGAAAATAAAGTCTAAAAACTCATATTTTTTTATAGCTAATCTCAAATTATGTTGAAAGATTAAACAGATAACTTATTTATTTATTTAATTCGATTGAATATAAATTTTTAATTATAACTAACTTATTATTTTTTTATTACTTTGTGTGTACCTAAAATAAATATTCTTATTTTTACGTACATTTATTTAACAAATTGAACTCCTAATATAAATCTTCTATTTCAATAATCATAAAATCGGGATTTCATTTTTAAATGACTGCTGACTTGTAATAATAATAACAATATGTGTATAAAGAAAAATCGGAGCTGACATCAGCAAATCACTGTAAAATGTGAGCATTGAAAATAAAATCAAACTAATTCATTTGTTGAAGAACTGTGTTTTCAAATATGTCAGGGATGAGTCTTTGGATGAGTACTCACGACTTTCACTAGAATTGTTTAAATATTTAATGAGAAAAAAGTTATGATTTATGATTGTGTTTGTATGTATACATAATTTTGTCTTTTTTGTTGAGTTTTTCTATTATGATTAGTGGTAAATATATGCTCCTATGAGATCTTCATTGAATCTAGTAACCTTTTCTCCAAACAAAGAAAGAAAATGAAGTACTTGGTAGCGTGTATCTAACTTTTATTAAACTTTATTTAATAGTGAAAACATCTTCTTTAATGTTTCATAAATAAACAATTCCATCCCAACAAATCAGCGTACATATACATATGTTCGCTACGGTTGAATTTATTACTACCCTTACAGTTTGGTACTTCTTTAACTTCTGTGCAATACGTATTTATATATTTTTATTTGGTTTAAATATTATACATACCATACATATATATAGATATAAACAGAAGCATTGGTATTGGTTATTACATTTTTACGAAATCGATTTACTAATTAGTATTATTTATTAACGAAAAAGGTAGGGTGATATTGTAGATTTGATCTCCTAATTAGAAAATAAAAATATTATTTATTAACGCAAAAATTGGTAGGGACTAAATTTGAAATGCAATACTATAATGTTTACTTTTACTCAATTAAACCAACTATACCTAACCAATTAAAAGAAAATTTAAAAGATTTCGTACTATATTATGTACAACTCTCCCTTTTATGAATTGGAACTACAAACACATAACCCTATTTAACATTCCCTAGGGTTAACCACCCGTTTTTTATAATATAATTAGGTTGTTATGTAGTAAAATAGATATTTGTCTTTCCCCCTATAAAACTATTTGGTATTTTTCAATTGGTAAAGCTTAAATATTCGTCTTCCCAATATATTCCTAAACTTAATTTTTTTTTTTGCACGTATTTTTTTAATTGAAATGTAGAATAATATGTATAAGTCATTCGTAGGGAACGTTTGAATAAAAATATCAATTGATACCAATAAGGGATTAGAGTGGAGAAATCGACAAAAGACAAAAAAATACATTATGACCTACATTTTCATGTTTGATGGATTATATAAAAGACGGTGCCAATATTCCATACCTAAAGAGGCGAATAATCATCATAAGAGTACTGAGGGGATAGTTTAACATTTTAAACGGCCCATTTAGTCTTCTTATATAGGATAACATTATGATGTATGCAACTAAATAAAAATATATTGTGTAAAGTCCTTGGACCAAAGATAATTTCCATTCTTCTACTTTATCCTTTGATGTCAGTGTTTTATTATAATATGTGTAGGTATATTATATGCAAATAAAAAATATGAATCTATGAAAAACACGCAGCATTTTCAGATATTATTTGTGATATTGCAACAAACATCTGTACCAAATCTCTGGTCAATCTACCTAGCCATATAGTAATCGAATAAAAAACTCGTCATTTACTCTTTTCTGATGATTTATAGTTTCCATACCAAAAATCCAATCATCCAACTATGTGATAGTCCAGTGACATTTGGTATTTTTATTACAAAGTTAAACACGTAGAGAATAAAATATGCATAAACCTCCCCCTTTTAGTTGCTAATATGATATGGAGTCTTAAATGCATAGATTAACCAATGCCCAAAGAGTAATGCAGCCTAGATTAAAAATGTAACTGCAAATGAATATTACCATTACGGACCATAAACTACTTGGATATCGTACATGTACATAATGTATATTGTAAGTCTTCCATGTATCTCATAACTAAATTGATTAGATAATAAATATATATTAATGACTAATAAATAACTACTTATGATAAAATTAATAGAACTAGGAAATTATGTCGGAAAGGCTCTTAATTAAAATATTACAAAGGAAGCACACTAATTTTATTATCCTAAATTAGATTGAATTAAAGGATTAAATGGAAGGAGAGAATAGACAAGGAACTAAATGAGAGAGCTTGCGTTTTATTTATTTTCTAATTGACTTCCAATTGTCGGCTGTTACAAGTTCCCACTAATTCAAGTAAAAGCTGGTTGTTCTTTATTCATACTACTATTATGATAATTTTCAAAATTCACGAAAACCGGGTGAAACAGAATGAATAAAAATAGCTAGCAAAAGTGAGGCTATTACCAAATTTTTTAGAACATGTTTTAATTTGTTGGTTTTGTTAGATAAGTAAATAAAACATTTTCATTACAATTTCAACTTTATTATTATTCCAGAGGTGGTCTACTATTTGAAATTTTAATTGAAATTATAAGTAAAGATTATAAATATAATTTTTGTAACTATTTAAATATCTAAGTAAAACATTTCTATTTAAATTCATAAATAAATTATTTACTTGGATTATTATTAATCATAGTTCCAATTTATGACAAAAAAGGAGGATATGTTTGTTTTTTTTAAACCTAGGTTGTAATACAAGATTATTGTTTTAAATGATTTTTTAATCCCACTATATCCCTCTGTTTAAGTAAGGTCATCCACAAAGTAAAAAAAATATTCAAATTATTGGCTTTTATAACCTTAGTACTATTATTATAAATTTAAAAATATACAGTTTGTGATATAAACTTCAAATAATATACTAACATATATGCATAAAAAAATGGTATAGATGAGAAGTCTATTTTTTATTTACTTCATAAAATTACTCAATCAAATTTGCTAAGAAAATTGCAAAAAAACAAAAGAAATGAAAATTTTGCACACAACAATTGTTAATATCATTTATTGACATTTTAAAGAGGAACACGTTCCTACCACTATTTTTTGTACTTGCAAAAACAGAAAGGTATGGAGACTAATGTTGGCAAAAGGTATAAACCGCCATAACTGTTTCAATATTGCAAACAATATTTAACAAAATATTCCAGTAATTAAAAATATTCTCCCAAAATTTTGCGTTGACATTTATTTGTGCAAAAAGCACCGGTTTGTGGCATTTGTTAAAAAATGGAAAATTTAAGTTTGATGAAAAAAAAGAGACAAAAAATGAAAAATAATTCAAAAATCTATATATATTTCAGTTAAACATCCATTTTTATTTGTTAAAGTTATACGCAAACGAATCTTCAGACTAATTTTTACAAATTTTACTTTATTTACGAATTCAATATTTTATTGGAAGTTATTTTTTATTTATTTTGCACACAACTTTTTTTAATTTTGAATAAATTTAGAAAACGTATTTTTTCGAATAGATTTTTTTTTTTTTTTTTTTTTTTTTTTTTTTTTTTTTTTGAGACGCCAGTCCCTTTTTGGTTTATAACTCACACCCCTATCTAGCCTCATTGAGCTCCAAAAACAGTTTTTGTGTTTTGGGTATAGTATAAACCCCCTTATAAAACCCCACCTCCGTTTTAGCCTAACCAGGTTCATAAGAGGTACCCATGCAAAATTTCAACCTCCTAGGTACTACGCTACGGGCACCTATGAAGAGTTTACATACGGAGAGAAACTCTATTTTATATGTATATATACAGATTATATCAATATTTCCTCTTCATTCCTGTCTTCCTATGACATGCGAGATAAAATTTGATTTTAAAAAAAAACACAGATATTCAAAACAAAAACTAAAATAATCATTATAGTCCATACTTAACTAATTAAAATAATAAAAAAACGTAGGTTAAAAAACGAAACTCATTAAGAGCAGTATCTGTTATATTGCTACGTAGTTTAATATCTTCAAAATTTGCTCTTGCAGTCATGTTTTGCAATTTCGCGATAAATCAGGAGCCCATTATAAATGGAACAGTCACAATGTTGAAATCATATTCATTTTCTTCTTGAGTTAGCTTGAGTTATTATTACTATAATTATATATCTATCATTTAATTAAATATCGATTAATTAGTTGTTTGATAATAATTAATTATTCACGAAGATATCATTACTTATTAATGCAGCTACATTTCGTGGAACAAATTATATAATATTTTATGAGAAAGATAAATACAAACATATTTCTATATAGATATAAATCTTTGTTTATATCTATATATATATGTTTAAAATTGTCGACTTTATTAATATTTAATTTTTCAAAAATACCATGGATCTTATGAATACCCTTTCTATGACAGGGTTGTGACAGAAAATCAATTTTGTCATATATCATTCTTGAAATATTAATGGGTTAAAAGTAAACATACACCAAGGTACAAATTCCATATGGTCGACAGTCTTGTCGATAATATGAATTCAAGATAATGGGAATAGATGTAATACATTTTTGACACGAATTTAAACAACTCACAAAAAAAAACTACAAATATAAATAAAAATTAATTAATTGTTTAAAAATATGAACAACTAATTGTTTATACTTCTTAAGATTTTTTTAAAACTATAGATTTGAAACGAAGAAGTTTTTATGAACTTTATTAATTCAATATAAAATGTATCGGCTTATTGATATAAAAATATAATATTACATCAATTCAATTACTTTTAAAACGTTTTTACATTCATTTTTTAGTTTTTCAATATATAGTTTATAGTATTTATAAAATATTTTGATATTTCTTTAAAAGAAATTTCTTTTATCTTGTTTTTAATAAAGAAAAATTTCAACCACGATTAGGATAACTTTATAACATTGTAAAATTAACCTCTAGAGCTAATTGGATGAACAATATTTTCTAACAACCAATGAATTTTTCAAATATCTATATTTTTTTATTATCACAATCTAATTAACCTTTTAAGTTATAAAAATTTAAAATCCATATTAATATCTAAGATACTTTTGACATCCGTTAAATTATTTCTGATTTTGTATGTTTTTTCGAATGAGTTTCCCCCCTCCCCTCCTCCATACTTCTTTTCGTTCTCCTTTCTCCCACAGAAAGCGTCCAACTACTGTGCAGAGTCGATCATTCTTCAGAGTGCGTGTATGTACGTAGTGGTTTTGTTAGAGAACATACCAGCACTAAAGTTTAAATCAAGTAGCGAAACGAGTAAAAAAACAATAAACAGGTTAAAAATGTCTTAGTCAGAATTTACTTTTTTTGGTCCGCCAGGAGCAGTATTTTGCTATTATTTGTAACTTCAAGGAAATAACAACTATGCCTATAAGCTAGAACATATTCTTGTATTAATATAAAATAGTTAGATTTGAGTCACAAGTGTAGAAACTAGAATATATTCTAATTCTACTATCAATAAATAACTATTAACTATAGTTTAGATATTTTAGTGATAAATTATATGAGACGATATTATTTGTCCTTCAGGGGAGTAGATGAGCATTTTCACTATGTCCAATGTAATTTTAGAGAAGAACTCTGCTAGTCAACTGACCCCTACAAGAACTGTAGTCTGTATAGCTTTGCTGCCCAATATCGAATAATACCTAGTGGTCTTCATGTTTTGGAGTAGTTCCTTTCTAAAATTCACCAGGAGGTCCTTGAAAGAATGAATTGAGTTTTTTTTTACAAGGCTTCAAAATTCAAGGTTCCATCTTGTTTAAATTCTTCATGTAATAATTTGTTGGGGTCTCTCCACAGGTTGAGAAATTGATGGAAATTCATGATGTTAAATTGGAAATTGGGACAGTTCAATACTGATCTTCAAAGGGAATGAATGCTCTTTTTTAGACGAAAAAGAGGGCAAATGGACATCGGACTGCAAGTGACAGATATTGTTTTGAATCTTCAAGAAGAGGCACAGAAGAGGCCGTTATTGAATTTGGAATTTATTAAGTTTTTAGAGTTTATATCAGATGAAGAATATATATTCCATAATAAATTAAAAGAAATACTTAAAGTTACTAAATTATGCTTTAATTTGTGTTCCTTCTTTTCGACTTGTTCGCCGTAAAGATTTTATTTGCTCTTTAGTTTTAGATTCATTTATCGGAAAATACTCCTTTCATACATTCGTCTTCCTGGAGGATAGGAGAGTACGAGTCTCTTAAATTTGACCATCACTTTAAGTAACTCAGACACTAAGATGACAATATGATTGATGGTCTATAAGGGGCATTATTTTCGTTATCTTCAAAATGAGTCTTTGCATGATAAAAAAGTTCGTCTGCTTCCTTGAAATACAGATTGTTGAGCTTACAGACTAAAGCATTATCCGAAGACTCCAATACATTATTCTTATCCTCTGACATAATTAATTTATAATAAAAAATTAAATAATTAAGCTTATAAATACTAGAATATCAGTGTATTTATAAATAAATATAAAACACGTTTTGTCATTTTTATTTTAAATTAGTGAATGACTTCATAGAAAAAGCGACATCTTGCGAAAAAATATGAAAAATACTGACCAATCTATTTCCTCAGGCTAACGGTCGCGTTTTGCTACTTGGTTTAAAGCCTTAACCAGCACTAACTACCGGTAGCATAGCAGCATGAGGGAAAATGGAAGAAAAAAGGAAGAGCGATCGCTGCGCTAAGCAATTGCTCGTAGTGAAGATAATTCTAACTAACATAACATAATGTGTATCAATGTATCATAACTATTTTCAAATATTCGTAATTACTCCAATTTAAAACCTGTTACATAAGCGAGTAATTAATTCAAATGAATTTGAATCCAAACAAAAATCTAATTAAATTTAATTTGGAAAACTGTAATTGTATAATTAGGGAGTACTAAATTACAAAATGATATATTTTTTTCACTATCCCATCCATTTTTTCTTATAAATTAACAAATTTATTTTTTTATATACCAAACTATATATATTTGTAGTGATGGCACTATCCAACAGCAAAAAAGGTATAAAAACAGTATATGCTTTATTAAATAGAATTTGATCTCTTAATTCCAAATATGGCCTTATTTTTTCACCCATAGCCTCGTGGCCTTCAATAAAAACACCAAACATTTTTTTAATTTTTTGCTACTTTTAAGGTTCAAAGCTGTTGTAAGCCCTCGGTGTTGAAGATAGAGATAAGTTATGTTAATATATTTTAAAGCTGAATGTTAAAAAAATTTAAAACCATTTTTTAACTGCCTGCATCATACCTTTAACTCGAGTTATCTTTGTTTAAAGTTGAAAATAGGTGCTTTTTGTTCAAATGTTCATAGCTTCAAGACAAATAGATTCAAAAAGCTTAAAAGTATTGTATTTGATAGCTGAAAGTATGAACTTAAATTTGAAAAAAGAACCTTCTCGAAAACGCTCTATATCGTTGTCAATTTGGAAGCAATATGGATTTGGCCTAATATTGCATCTGAAGCATCCAAATTTCACATTTGCCTTCAACATTGGATCTTTGCAACGTCTTAACTATGAAGTAGACATAATGAGGGAAGGCCATTGTCACCGTTCAAGCTTTTATTGCAACACCGAGATCCACTCGTCCTATCCCTTTGTTATATTTAGGAACGATCTTAGGAAGTGACATGTTCACT
The DNA here is from genome assembly GCF_016086655.4 of Lepeophtheirus salmonis. Classification (NCBI taxonomy): domain Eukaryota; kingdom Metazoa; phylum Arthropoda; class Copepoda; order Siphonostomatoida; family Caligidae; genus Lepeophtheirus; species Lepeophtheirus salmonis. Next base: position 57,566,755 of record NC_052136.2, read on the forward strand.
TACTTGTTTTCAACTTTTTTCTACCCTCTTGCCTTAGAAAATGGAATATCTTTAAACTGTCTCCAAAATTTCTTTAACAGTAATATATTTCCTATGAAAAAAATATATTCTTAGACGAGAAGATAATTTTTTATCCACTTAATTTCAAAATGAAATAAAAATTTAAAAAAAGAATGCAAAAATTAGTAGGATCATAAAAATATTCATAATAGAAATGTAATATGTAGACCTTATAATTATAAAGATATTTGCCTTTTCCTGGAACTTATAATTTTGAATAGAACAACACTCCGAGCTCAATTTAGACTCTTGATTAATGCGGCGCCCCGTTTAATAAATTTTACTTTTCTTTTTTAATTAATATTAGATTAAGTAATAAGTAGGTTACAAACGACAGATAAATAGAAATTAATTAATAAATGTGGCATATAGATTTCAAAACTTCATACTTATATGTAGTGGTAAATTAATTAACCTATTGTCTGTAATGGATTAAAGAGGTACAGTCATCCCTTGTGACGTTATTAGAGTTTTTTCCTTATTTCAATTATACTTTATCCTATAATAGATAAAGTATATAACTAAGTAAACATATAATATTTTCGTATTATATTGAATTATAATAAAAACAGTGATACTTCATGCAAGTTATGTGCAATACTCTTTATACGTAAATGATTTATCTTAATAAACAAAAGACATTTAAAAGAAATATTCTAGGACCAACGGTTGTAAGTACAAGTTCGATAGGACCGGTTTCTACAACTGGACTAGACCGAATAAAGAAGAAACGACACAAAAATATTGATAATATTTTCAATTAACATACGTGCAGAATAATTTTGAAAGATAGTATGCTAGATTTAGAAATTTTGATTATAACTACTTCACTTTTTCTGATCTCAGTAATGAAACAATAAGAACTATTATATTCGACAGCAGATATTTGTAGACGGCGTCCAACTTCCCAACTAATGACTCGTCTCAAAGGATTTGATAAGTTCACTCAAGGCATCTCTATAGTTACATAAGCAAACTACTTCTGAGACATTCTTAAGTCATCCTGGACGAATTTTAATCAAATCACATGACATTAATTTGTTTTAACAATTTACAAATTCAAATTGTTTTTAAAGTTAACCCAATAGAATAGAACCTTCATCTATCAAAATCTGAACACTTTCTAGTCTTCATGAGCTGTGATTTACTTATTATGAGTTAATCAAAATTAAAAGCATTAAAAGTTATTGGCGAAAAATTCAAGAAAATATGTATGCTTTTATAAAAGAACATTTAGAAAGGTAAAGTAGGTTACTAAAGCCTTTCAATAGTGTTCTCAAGATTTCTGGTTTGTTCATATGGTGGTAAAATACTATTCTTTGTTGAAAAGAAAATGTTTCAATTTAGTCCAAAGTATAATGACGATTTTTTGTTCGGTTAATGAAATCCAATCATCGTTGCGTTATCTACAACATTTAGTTAGACTTTTACTTTAAAAAATTTTAGTATGTCGATAATTTAGTTGAATTTATGACAAAAATATATTTTTTTGAAATATATTTTTATATAACTTATTGATATGTATGTATATTTACCTATAGTATCCATCCGTTTTGTGTTGGCTTTTTTAACAATTTTGCATTGATTGCTACCAATAATGAATTGGAATTTAAAAGATTTGATTTAAAAGAAGTGTGATTATTACAATTTAATAAAAGATGCATTTTGATAATATTTACATAACGTATGTATAAAAGGAACTGATCTCTTATTCTTTACTTATATTTTTTTTTCGTCGTTTTATTTTACAATAATTTTCCCTCCTCAACCTTCTATATATTAGTACTTAAAAGAAAATTGGAGAGTACTTGAAAGAGATAACTGAAGGTCGATAATGATATGTTGAATATAATTCCCATAAACGAAGAACTAATTGAATTGAAGACTTATATATATATATACGTCAAGCAAATATTTGCTTTGTATTATGAGAAATATGTGAGCTAATTTATTCTTACATGAAATCAATTTACATTCATTTCATATGCTATGTAAGCTTGGGACATAAAAACCTTTCTAAATATACAAGTAGTTCTATCTTTATTAACAAATAGTCAGGCTCTTTGATTAATTATATATCATTTTTCTATTTTCAAATATTTGTATGGATTAAATCCATAATTTTAATATTCTATATCAGTTAGTTTATGGGTACAATCAAAGATTCGTAGGACAAAATACACGGGTGGGTGGATAAAAACATCAGCAGACAAAACATAATCTCTCCCTTACCCCCCTGAGGTGAAAAACACCGAGATATTGAAAAAATAGCCAACTCCACTTAGACATTTTCTCACTATTTTGATAGTATTACTCAATCGTATTCTAGTTCTTATAGTGTATAAACAAAACATGTCGAACCTTCTGTCCCCACCTTTATGGTTTACAATAAACACACATATATATAGAGATGTAAATCACTGAATTATTTATCAGGCCCGTTTGTTGGAATTAGTAATTAGAACATTGAACTTTCTTTTCCCCATATGTTATTATTATTACTTAAGAGTTGTGAACTTCTTCTCCTAAATAGAATCAATTTTATTTGAAACCTTATAAAACATTCGTGTGTCCTCATAAAAGACAAAGAGTAAACTTGAGGATTTTGTTGCGGAGTTTTAATTGTAAGTCCTTGTTGGACTCAGAGTAGAATTATGGATCAATAGAGAAGTAATTCTCTGTAATGGCCTTGTTTATAGCCTTATACTTCTCCTTCCTTATTAAAGATGATTCCCACAAAAGCATTCTTCAAATTTTCAGGGTTACCATATTGATTTTCAGTTCTTATTTTTTTTTTTTTAATGTTCTTTTAATTGGTCAGATAGAGTTGCACTGATTAAGAATAAGTAAACATTATAGTACTACAATTACTCCAAATAACCTAAGAATCATGTTTGAAGTCCATATGCATTATGTATATATCTTTCTCTAGTAATCACCTGGGCGTAAACCTATGCACATTGAGTACACGGTAATAATTTCTTCAGAGCGCATTGTCCATTAGCTACGACGTTCCATAACAGTTTTTTTAACATGCCCATTTCACCGCTACACAGTATACATATTCTATCTTTAAATCAATGAAAATACTAAACTATTGACATTTAATAAAAAAAAACAAGCTATTTATAGTCAGAGTTGTATCAAACATTTCCTAGAAAGTATCTGGTAGGCTTTTTTATGAAATAAGCTGCAATAATTATTATTGTATTACTGAGAAGGGAACCTCTAAGTTTAAAGTAATAATTAAAGAGTGTTCTCATCAAAGACGGAGCTTGGGATTTATAAGAGTAAGATTCTAAATTCTAACAAGGACTTGGAATTATAACTCCTCAACTCATATTCAAGGTTACTCACCGTTTTTTATGAGCACACACAAATGTTAAATCAAATTTTGAATATTATTGTATGTATTTGAAAAGAAAGCTCACTCATCAGGAGTAGGATAATAATGAAAACAGCTCAAGATGGTAACATGGTTACTTTTTCATAAATAAATTATTCAAATTATTTACGTTTTAACTCTGAGTTATTACTGAAAAATGTATAGATATAAATGAGGATTTCTACATTCTTAATTAATTATTATGTATGTCCTAACTAACTGTATCGGAACATAAATTACTAATCATGTAGAAAGATTTAAAAAAATTCAATAGCAGATTATAAAACAGAAAAAAATAGAACAATCTGGCTCAAAGTTGGCCAATGTTCTTCCAAGAGATGTTACTAAATAAACAAAACCTCGCCAGTAGTGCCATCTCTCGGACTTTGTACGGACTTTTCACAAGACCTTCGTATAAGTAATTAAAAGGGTGTTCATAATTTTTGGTGCTAAGCCCCTCCAAACGTTGAAAGCTAACAACACCCTTGAGGATTATTAATAAATGAATAAATATTACTCTGCAAAACAACTTTTATTACTTACCTTTATGGCGTACATAAATAGTATTTAAACAATATTTATTTATCATAATATCATTTTAAATTCAAATACAATATGTAATAGGATATATGTCAATATTTAAAAAAAAATCTTAGGTAAACGTTTCAAATTGTCCTCCAGCAAAAATGTTTCCGGCAAATCCCTATTGATTTTAAAACTTTAAACAAATGATAGGGCTGTCTTAAAAAAAAAGATATATTATGTCAAATTTTACATTTTTTATTCGCTCAAAAAAAAAAAAAGTTGAATCTTCAATAAGCCCTCGACAATTCAAATTTAGAGAAAAATTTTAAGAACATCTTTTTTCAGAATTGATAATCTAAAGAATAAGTTTTCTTTTACTCAGATATTGTCATTAATAATTCATTGAATTTACGTGAAGTTTGTTTGCGCGCACCTTTATGGAAATGTCCTTTATATAACAGCATTATTTTCGAATTAGTGAAACAAAAATCAATTATACTTATAATTTATATATAGGTATTAAATTTCATATTGATTGAAACTGTTTGTCTAAGACAATGAATGATAATATTACTACAAGGCATTGTTTCTACATAAACATGCTTCCACAATACAAGTACGTTTCAAATTACAAAAAAAAATCAAATCCCTCTCCTCAAGTAGGAAAAATATTTCAATCATTAAGAGATGTCGCTCAAAACGAGCAGTTTTATATAATTTACATAGTTATACATTAGGATATAACATTTATATGCAACAATAGATTCACCAGTAGGGTATTATTCACTGATCGTGAAGTATTAGATTCGTAATTATCTGGACGAGATGACTATTAGAGTCATTTCTTAAATACATTTGTTATAAATATTGAATATATTTATACTTCTTTTTCAATATACACATTTACCCATGTCCCGTATACTCACACATAGGCCATGAAAAAAAAAGAATTGTTTCATGTGTATATATATTAGGGTGTGCCATAACGACAAAAGTAGTGAATTTTTGTTACGCTGGATATTTTTTATCTTGGATTTTATTCCTCTAAACAATAAAATAACCATCAAACGTCCAAAAAAACGGTCTTTCATGGATGCATTTTGATTTGAAAATTTTTTTAAATCAAACAGTTTGTACAGTCTATAACGCGCATTTAATTTTACGTTTCTCTTGATTTTTACTTCTAAAATTTTTGTTTTTTGATACCAAGTGTCTAATATATTACTATCAAATATACTTTCGTTGTTCATTTATGCTGAATAAAACACCTTACTTTATCAATGTATAATTTTGGAATACAAAAACTGTCTATTATTCTCTCAAAAATAAGACCTTTTATCTATTTTATCTTAATTTCTAGGGATGATTTGTTTTCATTTAAGCATATTTTATTTTTAAATTCTAGAAGTTTGATATTTTTCATTTATTATGAATATAAAATTCCTTTTTTTCATAATCTTCCAAAAAGAAACAATGAATGAATAATTACTTCTAATTAATTTTTTTTTGTTTCATTAATAGGGAAAAATAACACGCAATTTTAATTTGGATCCTGGAACTGGATTCAAATTGTTAATTTTCAAGAATCAACATCCGAATTTCATTTTTTGACATTTTAAAGATTTTAAAAACAAAATACGCCATTGGCGTATCGTTTTTTGGACGGTTGATGGTTATTTTCATGTTTAGGGGAATAAAATGAAAAATAAAAAATATCCAGCGATACTTAATTCTCAAAAAATTTCATTACCGAACAGACTGTCAAACTGTATATATAATACAGTTTGTTTGTGTGTGTCCTTTTTTTATGAGTGCCCACACCGTTTAGCCTAGGCGTCAAAAACTTTGTTGAGTGCCTCTTTTTAACCTAATCAGGCTAAGGCTATTATCTACCCTACTATCGTGAGGGGAGGGGGGTCGTATAAAGGGGGCTTATTTTATACCCAAAGAACATAAACTGTGTTTTAAACTCAAGGAGACTAGATAGGAGGTTGAGCTTTAAATTTATACGAATAACCCCGTTTTCTAAATTTATTCAAAGTCAAAAATGTTATGGGCAAAAAAAGAAATTAGTTAAAAGTTGGACTTTTGTTTTTGATTTTTTTTATATAAAGAAATGGATTTCCAATAGAATATTCTATTCGTAGATAGAATAAAAGTTTTAGAAATTTATCTGATATTTATTTTGCTTATGAATTTGACAGTAATCAATTGATGTTTCAATGAAATATCTGTCATTTTCTGAATATCTTTTATTATTATTTTTCTTTCATCATTCATCAATTTTTAAAAAGAAATGTACAAAACGATTCAATTTAGACATGAAAATTTAAATCAATCTATACTTTAAAGTATTTTCAATTTCCAGAAAATTTTAATAGAATAATTTCTGTAATATTTGCAAAAATGGACAGTTATACAGGATTAATTTTTCGACGGTGTTATTTTCTATAACTTTTTTAGTTTTGTAAGTACGAAAAAAAATCTTTAAATATGTGTTCCTCTTTACAATACCAATAAATGCTATTTCTTACTTTTTTTTCAAAATTAGTGTGAAACAGTTTTTTTCATTTTTCTTAACGAATTTCGCTTTGGCAATTTTTGACAAAAATATAAGATGGACTTCGTATCTAGAATATTTTTTTCATCCATTTATCTTTGTATGTTATTTGAAGTTTATAACACTTTTTTTCATAATTCATAATGATACATTTCATATTATATACAGGTGCTATATTATAATGATTCCGCGCACCGAAGAGTTCTAAACATTAAGAAAAATTAACATTGACAATTCCCAATGTTATTTCTTGCTCCCTCCATGGCCTGAGCAACGCTAGGTATCCCTTTCATAGTTATTTCATAAATTTGTACATTAATATTTGTCATTAAACTATGTATGTACCATATTATATTTTATTGATCTGTAATATTAAAGCCAATATTAGAAAATCATTTATAGAAGACCGTTCATTATAAAGAGAGACAAAATATATATGATTTTTAGATATTTTCTTTTTCTACTTATTTATTGCCTTCAAACATATATGATCTTGTATAAAAGGGGCTAGTTTCATTCGCTGAAGCTTTTCCTAATAATATTTATTATAGATAAGGAATTCATTGCTTCTTAATCATAGCCTTATCGAAGAAAACATTCTTATATACTTACATCCCCTTGATTTAAGTCCAAGGGGATCATATACTTTATAAGTATGATTTAGTCCAAAAAAAAGATCATATGAGATAAGTAGCTTTAATGTTGCATCTCATTTAATATCAAATATCCAAAGCATCCATTAGTCCAGTTTATATGGTCACCTTTCGACAGATAACCCCATTTTTTTCACTGACATGTCATTTAATTGGGCGTTTCAATAAAATTGTGAAAATATTTCATTTAATTGCATTTTTTTAGAATTAATATTTATTTTATTTCTAAAATGGCAATTTCAGACCAGATACGATTTAAGCCAAGTATGCTCTGTTCTGTTTGATAACTTGTTACCAACGAGAATCCAACTTTATAATGCCGTTCTTGTAGAAGCCCTTGTCCCTATTGGCAAAAAAACTCGGGCAACCAATTTTCAAAGGCCTCTATTGAGGCAAAATTTGTTCCCCAAGCGCGTTGGCCATATACATTAACAGGTGGTAGTCACTTGGTGCCAGGTACGGACTATAAGGTGGATGTAAAAGAACTTCTCGTCTGACTTCTTGGAGATTTCGGTGCGTCATCAAAGATGTCTGCGTCTTAGTGTTGTCTGGATGACGTCTTGTTGTCTCTTTTTCACCAATACTGGCCGCTTCTATTCGATTACCAACTTTAAACGGTTGAGTTTTTCACAGTAGAGAAAAAATTTCTTGTTTGCTTTAGACGTGGTTTTCCCTTTCAGGTATTAAAAATGTGAAATATGGCGAATTTCTTCCTTTAAGATCTCCCTACTCGACGCACGATAATTCACGACTGAACTGGTAAAGCGTAATAGTATCCGAAAAGAATTGGAAAAATCTTTAAAGACTTATAAGGAACGAACTAGATTGGATAGAACCATAATTCTGTTATTATTTTTAAGCTACATTGAATTATTCATAATGAGATCCCCCTTTATGATTCGTTCATTATAAATCTTTAAAGCAGAGGCAAAGAATAATGCACATGGGGGGGGGGGATAAATTAAATGCTCACCTTGGAGAGAGATTCAAAGTATACCCAAAGAGACGAGGAAGATGCATTAGCTCGAGGTAGGAAGGGCGGCCTTGCTCCTTGACAGTTAGCTTCTCCAAATAAAAGTACATGAAAATGAAAAGACATCTCTTAGTTTGAGAACGACGATGTGTTAAAAACTGAGACTACACACCCCTTGATAATTATGGTTTAAAATCAACGTGGAGAATACACACTCAACCCAATTACGAGGAAGGGGAGTTCATATAAGATCCCCAATAGAAAGATGAGGATCAACTTGGCAAAAGATGATTTCAGAAATAAGTTTGTTAGGACAACAGTCAAGATGGAAAAAGTAGATCATTATCTCAAGACAATTTTAGATCCAATCCTCAATCCAACGGAAATTTGCCTCAAATATCGGATATTGTCGGGGGGTCTTCTTTACTGGGAGACATTTCAATCAAGCTCGAGTGCACTGTGTGGATCGCAATCAAGTGAAGACAATCTCTTACATATTCAGGGACTGTGGGACTTTGCGGGGTATAATAGAGAACGTTGGAAAAGGAGTAGGAATAATCCCTGATCCTGACGAGCTTATATACGGCTTTGAAGGAACCAACGATGGACTACGGTTGGCGTCGAATGTGATATGTAAGCCCCAAACTCTTATCTCAGCGGTGCACTTCAGAGGTGTCTTCCCTTCACCAAGAATAGCCGAGGTAGCTCTCAATGAGCTTAAATAATCACGAAAAAAAATGAACCTTCAATTCCTTTCATGCGACGGCAATGTTGTGGACGTCATTTGTTTTGATTTTTTTTCTTAATATTTATCTATTCAGTTTTTGTGGTTTTTAGCATCATAATTAGTAGTTAGTTCATTTGTAATATGTATGATATAGCCGCTGAAGTGTGTGCCCCTTTTTTTCATACATACCTTTCAAATACAACCACTACATGCGTACGTACGCAGACGCAGGGTAGGTGTGTGTGGGAGGAGGGGGAAGAAGGAAAGGGAAAAATAGGGGAACCCCATCGTGCGTACATAAAAAGTCAGAAAAAGTTAACGTATGACAATAGCATACTTATATCATAGATAATTTTTTGTTTTATTTTAAAAATTGTTTTATAACTTTAAATGTTGATTAGTTTGTAATAAATAAAAAAAAAAGCCTTTAAAGATTTTCCCAATTTATCTAGACCACCCTATAAATAATTAATTTTATCAATACGAGTTATGAAAACTTTTAATTTATTTTCATAGATATATTCAACTAATCAAACAATAAATTTAGTTTTTAATAGATGCCTACTCTATTATTTACTTATACAAAGATGCTTCTTATTACATCCAACTGCATTTATGTACATATATACCATTATTTTTTAGTTTTTTTTTTAATGACAAAGTTATCATGCAAAAAAGAATTAGTTCATTTATAGAGTATATATATATGTATTTTATTAAATGAAATATATCTTATAGTGTTTTGTTTGATGTTAATCTCTTTCAGAAAAAGAAATTGCATTAATGCCACAAGTATGAGGATAAAAGTGTTTCTATATGGTGACATCTATTTTTTGAAAAAAAAATTGGAAAACAAACCTCTTATAGTAGAATCCGCCACAACAACATCGCCAACTTCAAGCCTTTGTGGAGTCAAAATTGATGTCCAGGACTTACATTGCTAAAGTAAGTCATCCTTTCCGACCTCGTCTGAAGGCCGTAATTGAAGCTGATGGAAATCAAATTCATAAATAATAATCTAGATAAGGTGTAAATAAATAAAAAATAAAAAAACTCCTGTACAACCGTTATATTTCCTGTTTTTCAAGTTTGATTAAAGGTTATACGTATTAGCCAATAGCTTTTCTACAAAGTGCATTTGAATGCAAGTCATTATATGCTGCAAATATATCTGTGTAGGGCTGCAACAGATAAAAAAATAATGCATTTAAGCTAAAAAATTTAAACAAAAATAAAATTAACTCTCAAAAAACTTTCTTAAACTTAACTCTGGCAAAAAAGATGCTTGATCTGAACTCTAATTATATAAAATAAAAAAGAGTAAATAATGTGAGAAACTTACAGTAAATGATGCAGCTGTCCACTTAGTACTGAGCATCAATTATTCAAATGATATCAGGTACAGGAAAAACAATTAAAAAGAGACTGCATTATTAAAAATAATTATCCTTGAAAAAACTAAATTAACCCATAAAAATAGTTTTTATTCGTTATATCAAAGGAGAGTTGACAAGAATTATTGATTTTCTTGCACAATAATTTGAATTATATTATACAACTTACAAAGGATAACGAAGAATGGACCGGGAAATCATATTGACAATGGTCAATGTTATTTTTTCTTAATGTTAAGAACCCTGAAGGTCAGGGTGAGCATTATAATAATGCGCCTGTATAATATATAAAACTATTTTTATGTTTATGAATTTTAAAAAAAAGTATTTTAAACTTCAAATAACATACCAAAATATATGCATGAAAAAATAATTCTAGATGAAAAGTCAATTTTTTATTTATTTCAAAAAATTATCAAAAACTGTTTTGCACTAATTTTGAAAAATAATAGTAACTTAATATGATTTTTGGCGTTGTAAATAGGAACACAAACTTCCAAAAACAAAAAGGTTATGAAGAGTAATGTTGTCGAAAAAATCACTCTTGATAACTGCTTCATTCCTACAAATATTGCAAAAACCATGAAATAAAATGTTCCCAAAATTGAAAAAACTGTGCATGAGGGGTTAAAACCTAAAAAAATGGACAAAAGGCATCGTTTTGTGGTATTTCTTCATAAAAATTGAAAAATGGCGTTTGATAAATAAAAAAAAACAATAAAAAAAGTGAAAAAAATTGAAAAAATATTCAGAAAATGACAGATATTTCAGTCAAACATGAATTTTTAGAACTCCAATTTATATGCAAACGAATTTCCGGACAAATTTCTAAAAGTTTCATTCAATCTACAAATCCAATATTCAATTTGAAATCCATTTTTTAACATCCGAAAAATAACAAAAGTACAATTTTAAATAATTTCTTTTTTTGTTCATAACTTTTTATGATTTTGAATAAATTTAGAAAACGTCTTTATTCGTATGGTTGTTTTTAAGACTCCAGTCCCTTTTTTATTCATAACTCAACACCTTTATCCTATCTTCTTGAGCTCCATAAACAATTTTTGTATTTTGGGTATGGAATAGAAAATTTTGAGAAATAAAAAGACTGTTGAATGGTTCTTGGTCTCCCCCCCTACTATTCGTTTTAACATTATAATTCCTTAACCTATCTGGTAAGCCAAGGTAATGAAACATATTATTTTTTTTAGCAAGCATAAATGTTCATTTTCGTGAAATGATAATTAATTTAATGATTAACAATTAAATTAGGGGTTATTCCCATACTAACTCAAGAAATGATCATTTTTCCATTTATCGTTCTGTCAATCCAATACAACAAAAATATAATTATTGGGTTTTTATTTATAGTGGTGGCGTTATTTACGTTAATGGAACGTTTTACATGTATCTATCTTGATAAAAATACATTTTTCATGGTGAATTGAGACTACAACTTAAATTTATTACCTACTAATATGAAAATATAATGTATTTTTGTCAGCTGTTATTTATATTATATACTGAACATGAAATATAGATTATGTACCGTAGATACGTTCCTAATCTGTGGATACCCAAGTTGTTTATTATTATAAATCACTAAACCTTTCCTTCTCTAAAAAGATGGCTAAATTTGTCGTTTTTCCACTTCCTGTAATTCTATATAAATTAGGCTGGTTTGTTTTTCAACTTTTTTTGAATTTCAACAACAGCTAGTTTAGAAAATTTGGGATTTGGTAAGGAAATAACTATGCAAGATTTCATTTTCCTACGATGTACTCCTTAGGGAGCACTTATAGTTCAAAGGGTCAAAGGAGACAAAAGTTTCTTTCAATAAAAATTAAAATACAGTATTTATACTAATTTTGGATTAATTTTAAAGTTTTTTTTCTTAAGTTCCTTTATTTAACAAAAAAAGCGAATAACACAAGGCAAATTTGAACTTTTCTTAATGAAAATTTTAAAAAATGATTGGCAATATACGCGGATCAAGAAATTTTCCTTACTATTTTATCTATTTTTAAAACAATTTTAGAAAAAAAACTTTTGTAATACTTTTTTATTCAAAATAACTAAAAATTTATTCTTATTATCTATAGTAATTAAGTAAAGAGTGTTTGCCTTTTTTACTAATTTGATCGAGATATGTAACCTAAAGATGACCTTGTAGGCCAAGGCAATTTTGTATAGGTAATTTTCATATTAAAAGACAACTTTCCCGCACTACCTGTTGAAAAAGTAGAAAATCGAACCGCTCTATTACTGTACGTTTAAAAAACAAAACTTCCTCATGGAATTTTAGAGCTAGAAAATTGTACCATATCAAACAAACCATGAATGAAATTTGTCTTTTATAAGTCCCTCTCACCATCCCAAACAAAATTAATATAGACGCCCCCTTTTGTACCCTGTAAATTAGCCTTAACAACATTTTTGTTTGATTTTTTAGTAGAAAAAATATTGAAATACGGATACTATTTTTGATATTCTAACTAGTTAAAATTATTAGCTTTAGGCTTCATTCTTACATAAAATGTTTTAATCTATAGATTATTCGCATTTTATATATAAACACATGCAATATTATCATTTGCATAGTTCGAAAAGAAGTATCTGTAGTCCCATTACCCGTTTAAAAAGGAAGATATTGTTTTCCTATCCTATAATTAAGCTAGGAAAGTTTCAGAAGAGGAAAAATATAGAGAGGCACACTCCGAACACAAAATCAAACAAAAAAATTTCTCATCATCTCCGGGACTTTAGTTATCAGATATTGGTATTTCCAATTTCTAAATAGTGAATATGTGCATTACTGCATTTTTATTTATATATTTGATGTATCATTAATATTAGGTTGTTATGAAATTATTAAGACTGCCCCTTAAGACGAGAAATTATATGCAAAAGTTTTAAAGAGTGCCCTACAGCACTTCATTCGCTCATCGTTGTAGGGATGAGAGAGAGAATAGGGTACCATCACGCTGATGAGGTTTTTGAAACGAAGATCATCAGTCATGATTCTAAAAACCCCTACGGGGGGAAAGCTCGGTTGAGAACTCTCGAACGTTCAATAGGGGTTTGTTCTTTACTAGGTCCTTGACTAGGGCGATGTTGTTGGTTGTCCTTGTCTCCCGGGGAAGACCTGATGAGACCCCTTTCTCTAGCTTAAAAGTGACATAACGGATGTCACCAGCCACCGAAATATGGTTGCACGACTAGAACAGACATCAGGGTAGACGATAGTGTGGTCAGTGTGGATGACAGAAAATGATATGCCCAGATTGTAGCACATCAAAAGTACGAAGTGAAAATTCTGAGTTTCCATGCTCAACGATTGAAGAAACATTTGCTAATCTGGTTATTAGACATTAGCTATTCTGTCTCTGAATAACTATGGAAGGTTTTTCCACCATAAAATTCATGAGAAAATTAATGATGGTGGAATTTTGTAACTAACTCTTCTCCTTCCCCTTCAAACGAACCAGTCTCAATAATTTCCGAATCGGCTAATATGTTCATTACTAAACAAGATTGAATTTGAATTCTAACAATCAACACTTCGACACTAATAAAATACAATAGCCAATAGTAGACAAATCGACAGCTGACAATAAATATTATATACAAATTTTGTAACAAGGAGATGAAAATATGTTTAATTATTAAATTTTTGTTGTTTATGAGGAAGTCTTGACCATTTTTAATAAACACACAACTAGACTTATTTCTTGCTAAGACGTTGTTGTTATATCTATCGTTTAATAGTAAATAGTTTAAAAGCTTGTATGAATGACAAAATTGAGTCGTTCTTAAATCATTAAGGTTTAATTTCCTCTTTTGTTTTTTGAAGAAGAGGTTGAGAAATGCAATATTGTAATAGAAAAAATCACCAGAAAGTATTTGGTGAGATTCTGGCTTTTTTTTCAACTTTCAATCTTAAAAACCTGGGACAAAATTCAGGCTTGGAGCACGTTTTTGAATAACATATACTTTAATTAATGACTCAATTGAATATTAATTGTCATCTCATTCCCATATATCTGGAGTAGAATTGAGTCGACAATGGAGTTTTCCCTTAGAAACTTCGATGGGCATTATGTTTGAGAGGGGTTTCCTCCATGTTATCTCCCGGAATGAATGCTCTGTTCAGCTCAAAATTTGGAACTCGAGTCAAGATGAATTCATAGTATGAATGATGCAGAACACAACTACTACCTACATATTCAATAAATTCCAATAGATTGACAATATTGAATATTTGTCAACTACATAGCCTCATATTCCACGTCTAGAAAACAATTATCAATCATGTTTTCGTCAAAATGGACGATAGGAAGAGTATCTAACCGGCGTAGTGAGATGCTGTCAATTCCATGAACTCTTCCAATGTCTGATTAACGATTATTCCCTCTACCCCCATATGATAACATTAGTAGAGGATCCCAACTAGTATCTCTGAGTCTCTCTAATTCATCAATTTTGTACTTAAGTATATGGTGCTGCAGCAAAAGCTTAGATTCATAGCTATATTGATAGTGGAACTTCAGATATATATTATATGCCATATAAATATCAGGTTCCAAGATTTACAAAATTGAGCCACATTGGATATTGAATTTAAAATATTAAAGGGTCTTTATATCAAAATTGTATATATAATAAATTTATTAAATTATGGATTGTTTTATATTAAAAATATTTAATTAGTCATAATATAATATAAGAATAATGTTATTAAAATCATTTGATAGAGATATACAATAAAAAATTATGATGTTTTACATTATATTTAAATAATAATTATTATATATTATATTTATTATTTTTATAGGTTTAAGAAGAAGTAATTATAGGTATATGGGCCATTGTACTATGAATGTTTACAAGGAAACGAATATGATTTAAATTTGGTATGTGGTATAATTGATAGTTGTCCTACTCATAAATGAAATATTAAGTAACATAATTAAAATCTGAGTTTTGAGGTAATAGAGATGAATAAATTAAGAATTCGATTAATGTATTTTTTATCATATATCGTAAACAAAATCCATGATATGCAAGTAAAATACATTATTGAGAAACTATGAAATAGCTTTAAAAACATTTTATGTCATTTTTTTAGGAATTTTTTTATTAAAAAATAAACATTATCTTAAATATTGTAATAATAGTTGTTTCTTTTTTATGAAAATATAACCATTAAAAGATTATAAATGATTTAAAAAAGTGTATCGTGGTAAAGTTGTGAAATTAATAGACATATTATCATTTGTAAAAATCATAAATTCATTTATATAGTAGAAAATTAAGGTAAGGTTCCATCAAACATAACGGTAATAATAAAATTAAGTTAAAGTAAAAAAATACATGCATATTGCATATAGTATAAGACCGTAAAATAGTAATTAAATACTTGTAAGAAAGATATAGTTTTTTTATTTTATTATTATTTAAATATTAATTTAACTAATATTATAAATTAATAATGATAGATTTTACAAAATATTTATGTATTTTATGATGTAAAATTCAATTAATAATTTCAATGTGAGCACCTTGTTTAATCAATATTATTCATCAATTTTTGTTATTATTTCCCCAGATAAACCAAACTACAGGGTGTCTACGATAAATTGGAACTATCTTAAAATTCAACCTGCTTGATAAAAATGGAATTTGGAGTGTATTTGTTAATATGAAAAAGTTAGACATGATATTAAACAATAAATTTATTCAACATGTCCTCCCTCAGCCGCCACCATCTTCTCCATCCTGCCCCTAAAGGATTTGCATGCCCTGATGACTTCTGCGGAATCGACAGCATTCCACTCCCTCGTAATGGAGCCCTTAAGGGCCACGATGCTCTTGTGGCTGACCTTGCACACCTCCCTGTCCAACTTCCCCTACCAGTAGTATTCACAAGGGTTGAGGTCGGGTGAGTTGGAGGGCCAGATGTTGCGATCCCAGAAAGTGATGTCGTGGGAGTTGAAGAGGTTAGTGGTCCTAATGGCGATGTGTGCGGATGCTGAGTCTTGTTGGAATATGAACTCCCTCCCAGCGGCCGTATCCTTCATCCAGGGGATGACGAACTCCTCCATGACTTTGCAGTACCTTATCGTGTTAACCCTTTCCTTGGGATTGAAGAAGAAAGGAGGCATCACCTCACCGGTGCTGCAGATGACACCCAGGGTCATCACGGAGGCCGGGAACTTTGTGGTGGAGACCGCAGGGACCTCTTCTCTCTCCTTGGCAAGCCACCTATCATTCTAGACGTTGTAGCTTCTGTCGACAGTACAGTTCTTCTCGTCGGAGAAGAAGATGATTCTTCCTCCATGGCTCTTCAGGTCATTGAGGAGACGCTTACCGTTGGTGAGCCTGGTGGCCTTCATGGATGCCGTGAGGATGTGTTGTTTGGCTATTCGGTATGACTTGTACCCAAGGTCCTCATTCACAGCTTTGGAGATCAGCTACTTGCTCACTCCACGGTTCTTGGCCAACCTGGACAAGGAAGTCCCCGGCAAGGCCTTGTTGGACTTCCGGAGGCCTTCAAGGAAGCGGGGAGTGCGGATTTGGTCACTTCTCATGTTGTGGGCCTTGCAGCAGACCTTCCCCTCAACCTCCCAGGCATTGAAGACCCGATACACCGTGGTCTTGGGGTAGTTAAGAAGCTTGTAGATAGCAGAGGGCTTGTGTCCCGCGCGAGCCAATTCGAGGATGGCGTCTCTCCTTGCTTGTTCCATGATGAATATTGTTTGTTGTAAAAACAATTGTGGTGGAAGTTATAGTGTATTGTTCACGCAACCTTTTATATTATTATGATTTAACCCCGAATATCCACATTATGGATCTGGATGAAGTTTACACCCTGTATATTATTACTATTTATATAATTTAATGAAATCTACTATATTACTAAATTAAAAAAATATGATTATTATAAATAACCCCTTTAATATTATATATTTGAATCATATATTATCATATAATCATAATTATTGTAATTTTTAGACGATGATTACATAAATCCTGTAAGAACTAAATGTAGTAAATATTCTTCTATAAATATATATTCATTGTATAACATTTGTAATCTGAATATCCTTTTATCAAAAATTATATTCATTAATTAACAGATATGAGCGAGGAGATAAATAGATATGTGTAAATTAATAAATATATTGTTACACGTAAAAAATTATGCAAATAAGATGTATAAGAAATTACATAGACAATATAAGTATCAAAATTAAAATGAATAATTGAATATGGTAACAGCGTATTCCATAAATTGTTGTTAACTAAATCATGGAACAGTTCAACATTAATTTATCTAAGGCAATTTTATACTTCAACATCCACATTGGATCAATTTTGTAAATCTTGGAATATAATATTTATTTGGCATATTGAAGTTCCATTATCGATATCGCTATGAATCTAAGCCTTTGCTGCAAGATCATATACATAAGTAGAAAGTTGATGAATTAGAGAGCCAAGAGCTCGGAGACACTCTATGGAGTCCATGTTATAATACGACAAATCGGAATATTCGGTTAATTAAAAATTGAAGGAGTCCATGGAATGTCCATCTTTACGAAAGATACTGATAGTCCATTTTGACGAATTGTTTTCTGGACGTGGAATATGAGCCTATGGAGTTGACAAATATTCAATATTGTCAATCTATTGGAACTTATTGAATATGTAGGTAGTAGTTAAGTTCTGCATCATTCATATTATGAATTCATCTTGACTCGAGTTCCAAACTTTGAGCTGAACAGAGCATTCATTCTGGGAGATAACATGGAGGAAAACCCTCTCAAACATAATGTCCATCGAAGTTTCTAAGGGAAAACTCCATTATCGACTCAATTCTACTCCAGATATATGAGAATGAGATGACAGTTTATATTCAATTGAGTCATTAATTAAAGTATATGTTACCAATGTGGGTAACATATGAAGGAATAAGCCAATGAGGAATCCTTTATAACTGCAAAACCCAAGATACTATTTTCTCCAATGCCGTAGTTGAACCCTATCGCCTATCATCACAGATGTTAGATTGTTATTTATTAGATACTGCATTCGAATTTAATGAACATGAGACGAACTTTTTGAAATTGGTTTGAACTTGAATATTGTATTTTATGACTAAGAACGTGTTTCCCGTAGGCCTTTCAAGGCAAGAAAGGTAGGATTTAGTAGTTCTCAATTCTGATTGGCCTAAAATTTGAAACCACTAGATTCCTCCGGCTAGGCACGCAGCCAGTGTGTGTGTGGGAGGGAGGGAGTGAGGGGGGTAAGTGAAGGTGTGAGTCTCCCCTTAGTGAAAAGAAAAGAATAAGAACGACTACGTTAGGAACATGTTCTTCCCATGTGTTTTAGATAGAACTGTTTATTTTTACCTTAACCACTCTTTCCCTAGAGTCCTTTAGAACTAACAAATTATTTTGAGCTGTGAACGTGAAGTGAGTCCATCATTTTTGTATCAAAAACAATTTTTGTGGATTTAAAATGCTAACCCAAAATGGAAGAGTTAAATAAAACACCACGTGAGGTTGTTAAAAAACTACAACAATAACAAACTATTACTTTTTTATAATTGGACAAAAATCATTTGAGTTTACCAACAGGAATTTGTCATAAAAATTGATACCTATCGCCACAACAGGTTGCGTGATTAGAGCTTGTGCTCCTCCAGATAGGTTAAGAACTCATTGAACTAACCTTACTAAATATACTCATAGATAGTTTTTTGAAAGGCTATTACTTATGAATGAATCAGTCTTTAGACCGATGCCAGGGACCTCACGTGACGTCCCTGACATCCCTTCCGGTACGTCCATGCTTTTAACAAATAAATCACATTGAAAATTATATAGCCTGAATTTTGTCCCAGCTTTTAAGTTTGAAAGTTGAAAAAAAACCACAAGCCCGCTCAATCTTTTTGATGATGAATGAATCAGCCTTTATGATGGCGTTGGTATCATTATTAAAAGGAAAAAAAAGGAGGAGAAGGGAAGAAATTTTTAAAAAAATTAAAAAAAAAAGAAATTAGGGTCGTGAGCAAATACTTCTTGATAATTCTTTATGTCTGTTGCTTGTCAAATTTAGTGTTGCATCAAAAATCTGTGAAAGATAATAACATTTTTGTTTTTGATTTTATCAACAATAGAACTGATTAATATTTAACTGAGCTGTTGTTTTGTAATTTCAACACATACACTCACACACATTTACCGGGTGATTAAAAACTTATTTCTATCACCCGATATATATATTGTTGGGCTTAAAATAGGCTGCTGCCTTTCCGTCATATTTTTTAATGTTTTGTGGAAATTACTTAACTCCTACTGGATAGAACAACTTTGGACTTAGGATCATTTCTAGAGTGCTCATCTGTCAATGTTTTTACATAAAGGGTACACAAATAAACACTACAGAGGTGTTAGAAGGGTTCAAAGAAAGTAGACAACTTACTCAGAAAGGATGCAAAGACTATCGAGGGGGACGTTGAAATCTCTTACACTTTTGAAAAGTCCATCAGGTGAGAATTTCCAACCACTCGAGGTTCTCTCTCTGATATGAAGGTCCGGGCGAGGGGAGTCGATTTGGCAGGCGAAGCCGCAAATTCAAATGAGATCATAAACAAAATGACCTTTGAACAATACAAATTAATTTTTGGGAGTTATGTACTAGTTCCAGGACCTGCATCATCAATACGTCTTCTATTATATTTACTGAGTACGTCAGATCTTAGAAATTCCAATTGAACTCCGGCATTGGACCTTTTTCTTAAATACTTGGAAAGAATGTCAATGAATCAATAAATGTGATATAAGGGGAAAAAATCCTTACCATCTTTATCAGAAAAATGAATAAAGTATAGAATACTCCTGAAGTAAGGACGAAATTTTTTTATACAGATAAACGCAAATGTGGCTTTTGTTGGACCCAGGACGAGACGAGTGATCATTTTTTTCATTGAATGCGAGACACTTTGCCCAATATATAATGCAATTGCAAACTTTTAAAGGATATATTTGTTTGTATAACATGAACAAAGATGATTTCTTTTTCTTTTACTCTGTCAAAAAGGAGATTATTAATGCTGCTATAAAAAGGACTAATCAGGTTTGGTTTGCAGAACGTGCTTCCTCGAACTATGATATCTCTGGTGTATTATCCGTTGTGAAACTTCACCTACATGCTTGACAACGTATAGTCCTTTTATAAACAAACTTTGCAATTCAGTATTTTCGACCATTTTTTAATTTAATTTTTGTGTGATATATGAATATTGTTTGTTCTATCCCTCTGATTAAATTATAGCACCGTTATGTTTTAATGAAAGTTTGTACATATATACATTTTAGCCCAAAAATATTCGTACCCTTTCAATAACTGCTTTATGTATGTGGAAAATCTTTAAAAATTGTTTTTAATTTTCTATTTAGTAATGCTTTTGATAATAATTACTATTTATTGAATAAAAATATAAACTTTTTATATGCCTCGAAAACAATTTTGCTTGTTTAAAAAGTATTCATACCCCTCCAAAAAGGTACAAATAACTAACACATTTTCTGGTTATTTTATCATGGTGAAGTCGGAAAAAATTAATAAACTTCCCTAAAGTACTCGAGAAATAAAAAAATTTAATGTTATTCAACACTCAACATGACCAAGACCAAGGAGTACAGTGAGAACCACTGCCAACTTGCAGTCAATTGCCATAATCAAGGTGACAGCTTTAAAGACATTTCCATCAAGTTTTCCATCCCAAAATTATCTGTCCAAATCATAATCACCAAATTTAAAAGAACTGGCCATGTCAAGAATCTTCCTCAACATGGTAGGAAGTCCAAGCTGCACTCAACACATATGAGATATGCAGTCCGAGAGGGTGCCAAGAGTCCAACAACAACTCTCAAATCTATCCAGCAGGGGGTTAAAGCAACAGGAACTTTGTTTAGATGATCAACTGCACAAAGGGTTTTGCACAAGAACAGGTTCGGGGGTTGTGCGCCAAGAAAGGCTCAACTTCTCAAGACAAGGCACATAAAGGCCAGGCTGAAGTATGTCAAGGACAACAAAGATGATGAACTCAACTGTCCTATGGTCAAATGTGGCAAAGGTGGAGTTGTTTGTCCACAACCAGTATAGGCACATTTGACAACAGAAGGGCAAGCCTTCTCCCTCAAACCCCTATTCCACATTGAAACATAGTGGCTTGTTTTGCTGCCAATGGAACTGGAAAACTTCACATAATTGATGGCACCATGAAAAAGGAAGGCTAAATCGAGATTCTTGAAATATATCTGCATCAATCAGCAAAGATACTTAAGCTTGGAAAAAATTGGTGGATCCAGCTAGATAATGATCCAAAACATACATCCAAAAAAGTTCAAGAATGGTTCAATAGTCATAAGGTTAGGTCATATACTGGCCAACACAAAATCCTGACCTTAATACTATAGATTATCTATGGACTACATTGAAAAAGAAGTGTGGAAACATCCAACAAATCTTGACGACCTTTGGAGATTCTGTCAAGAAGAGTGGGCCAAAATTGATCCAAATGTTTTCTTCAATTTGGTGAGGATTTATCGCAACCATATTCAATATTTGAAGAAAGTCAGACACCATGTCACACAGTATTAAGAAGTTTTGCTATATACTTATGAAACGTCAAAAATAATATTTTGTTCATTTACTCCGAAAAATGAATAAATTGCTATAATTTTTTTAGTGAAGAGTAGTTTTTCATTGACTAGAGATATTCTAAATGAGTTTGTAGATCCAACATAAACATCTAATTTTGTTTTCTGAACATTTTTGTTAGACTACGAATAGTTTTGGCCTTAACTGTATATATTTATTGAATTCAATAATTTCATTTTTTCTTACTATTAAATTGAAATATAGATAACTAAGCCTTATTGGTCAAGAAGGAAAAAAAACAATCGATTATACAATGTATAAAATATATTTATGTATATCTAAATATTTGATGATTTCTTTCAGTTAATGAAATAAATATAAATTCCATAAGAAAATATATTTTTGTACATAATTTGATATCAAAAACAAATCATTGTAACTCTATCATTTACAAAAATAAGTAATATATATCATGGCGAGAGTAGAGTCTTTGTTGACAAAGAGGAATTCCCGACTTTTGATGAAGTTAAAAGTAATAAGGAAACCATAGAAAATGGAATTTTCGATCATTAGTTTGAAGCTAAGATACAGGAAGATATAGATTATGTGTTTGTCATCAACATACATGTAAATCCGGTGTGTTTTTTAGCTGGCTCGTTAATTTGTAATTGGTTGTATAAAGAAGGAATTTTATTTTACTTTGAAAATGGCATTATTATTTAATTCCTGTATCGTGAACAGCCTTTCCTAAGCATATTCAGTTATAATCAAAGCCTGTTTGAACGTTCATAAAAGACGGAGCTTACCCCTGAGGATATGTTGTGCAGTAATAATTGTAAGTCCTTTATGGACTCAAAGTAGAATTGGGAATCGACATCGGTGTAATTCTAGCAAATCTCCCTGTTTACATCCTTTTCTCCTTCCTCTCTTGCGACAGCTGATTGTAGCTGATCTAATGAAACGTCATGAACATTATTCTTTCATACTTCCAAAACCTTCTTCAGTTAGGGTTACCATGTTGATTTTTGGTTCCTTTTCTTTTAAATACCCATTTCACACTAGATTTTCACCTTTGGTCACTAATTTACGCAAAGTCATAGCATCTTACAAATCTGAAGATATTTTAAAGTATCCACACGCTCCAGGAATCCCTCTTTTTCTAAAACTCTAAACTTCAGAAAATAATTGGTTATGTCAATTATATAGAACAAGGAGCTACAAAGTTCACCTGATTTACTTCACATTACTTTATTTATATGGACTTCAAAGAAAATTCTTATGACAGTTGGAGTTATTGTAATAATATAATGTTTACTTATACTTAATCTGTTCAACTGACCGATTAAAGGAGCATTAAAAAAATATGTATTCATACGAGTATTGAGTGTTCAGGAGAGTAACGAGTATAGCTCATAATTCCTCCAGTGTTGTTTTTATAGAAAATCGAAAATACTCATGGGCCAAAGTCCAACTCCCGGTACATCACTACACTTAATCATTACTTAACGATTAGAAGAGGAGAAGAGGAAAGTGTCCAGATCTTGCCCAAAAGTACTTTTACTGCTTCTAGTTGAGCTGTTATCATTTGTTTTGTTTTTTGAAACCATAGTATGTTTATCCTACAAAAATGTTAGGTCTACATATATGTATATAGGTAAATACAAATATAGATAAAACTATGTGAGTATGAACACATAGATGTATGTATATATATTTTGTGCAGGCTTTTTCAGTTTGGAGAAAAGTCAGATAAGCCTTTAGTTTCGAATAAGCTCTTAACATATATAATATAGATACATAAAATATTGTTTCACTCCCACGTAATTCAATTTTAAGAAATAGTATATAAAAAATTAGATAAAAGATTACAATACGATCCCCTATTTTTCAGCCCCCCCCCCCCTACAAAAAAAAGAAACATGCGAACGTACATTCATAATATAAGAAATAGCTTCAAGCATTAAAATATTTATCCTTTTTTTTAATCAAAAAATTTTAAATTTTTCAATAAGAAAAAAAATAAATAGGGACATGGAAAAGAAGGTGGAACGGAACGACTTTTAAAGTAATATGAATATTTAATCAATTATAAATTTAAGTAGAATATATTTAGGTGATATACATATATTTGAATAATTGAATACATAATTAATTTGTATCCTATTTCAATACTTTCTCAGTTTATTCAAATAACTAGAAAGTTTACAGGGGCGTCGGCAGGGCTTGCATAGAGGGGATGTAGCCTCGCCCCCCAAACATCCAAAAAAAAATCAAAATTTCCAAAAAATTTAATTTTTCTTTTTTTTTCTAACAAAATTTAATATTTTTAATTGAATTTTTTATGAATAGCTATGGATTTTTCGAATTATTATCCAAAAAAATTCATTTGTTTTGAATAGTTGTGGATTATTTAAGTTTTTTCGAAAAAATTTAATCTATAAATTTTTTTTTCCAAAAAATTTAAATTTTTCAATTTTTTTCTGATAATTTCATATTTATCAAATAAATGTTGAAATTTTTTGTTATTTTTTGTTTTGGTAGATTTTTCAATTTTTTTCCCAAACAATTATATTTTTATGTGCATTTTTGATTTTTTTTCAAAAAAAAATAATTTTTTTAAACAGCTTAAAATTATTGATTTTTTTTAAACTTAAATTTTTTGTGAATAGCAAAGGATTTGTGAAATTTTAGTTCAAAAAATTTAATATTTGAATTTGAATTTTTGATTTTTTTTTCGACAAAGTTATTTTTTTAAATTTTTAGTGAATAGCTGTGGATTTTTAGTCAAGTTATGCACATATTCAAATTATGCTACATAAATGGATTAATAGATGAGTAATGCCTTAATTTCATTGGTATTTTTTTTAATTTTGTTAATATGGTTTTACTGAACTTTGGTTTAATTATATAGGGTAGCCCTATATACTGTAAAAAAATTAACTTCATATTAAGCATATATAACT
This sequence comes from Lepeophtheirus salmonis, assembly GCF_016086655.4. Classification (NCBI taxonomy): domain Eukaryota; kingdom Metazoa; phylum Arthropoda; class Copepoda; order Siphonostomatoida; family Caligidae; genus Lepeophtheirus; species Lepeophtheirus salmonis. The sequence continues at coordinate 57,591,668 of NC_052136.2, forward strand.
TTTATATATTGATGTGATCTAATTGTAAAAAAAAAAGATATCAGGGTGCACAAAGTTTGCTTAAAACATTTGATGGTTATTTTTCAAATACAAGAGAAAATAAAGATACAAAAAATTATTCAGTTATTTTAAGTCTGGCACACATCCTAGCATTTTTTTTTTTTTTTTCCATTAAGGTTCTATTGAACCTCACAAAATGATCGGACTCATCCTGTAGGATCTATTTGATACAAAAATCAGAGCCTGGTGATACTATAGGTGTCCATCGGCCGTTCTGGCAAGGTGGATCTTATCAGTGTGTCCTAGGGAGACAAAATTAACAGCATAGAGTACGAGGGTTCCATCCCCACTTCAAGTTAATGATTTATACCTTTCAAAAGGAGGATACTCACTTTCACACAACTAATATGATGCAAAAGTGGTGTGAGACTCATTTCCCATGTTTTTGGAGCACCAACTACTAGCCTCCATCCAGACCAAATATGAATCCGATGTATTTATGAATTTGCTTATTTTGGAGAACAGGGTTTGTAAGAAGCCCCATCCTAATTTGGATGCACTGAAAGCATCCCTTATTAGGGAATAGGATAACATTCCCGTGGAGATGGCCGTGCCTACTGAGATGCCTAGCCTTACATAGACAAGGTTGTCGTTTCTGCAAAAGAGGACTTCTTTGACTTATTTTGTCAATTATTATTATGATATTTAGTAGTGTTCATGCAAAATTTTAGGTTACTAATTTTAGGAAAAAAAAAGTTACATTTGATTTGATATTTTTCAGTATTTAGGTTCCAGGCTGTAAATTGATTCAAATAATTATTAATAGCAACAGTAAATGATAAATACAAAGAATTGAACCATACAAAATTGATAGAAAAATAAATATTGGAATTAAGTCCATCTCTTCTTTTAATGCTTATTCGAAGAGCTTCTCTACTTCTACTTTTTGCTTTTTATATCAAATGTTCATCTTAAAAAATATGACCGAAAAGTTAATCAGTGCATTTAAATTTTAAGCCTTAATTACACATCTAAAATATATAAATAAGACTTCCTGGTGAGACAATTCAAGAAGCTATGATAGACTTGATTTAGTTTTCTAACATGTAATTGTGTGGACTTAGAGTAATAGCTAATCACATAGTTACTTTGGAGTATAAAACTCCTTATGTTGATCATTATATTAGATGTTTATTATAATATATTATCATTTATATTAATACCAATAATACTAATTATATGGCTACCCTCTTGTTGAAAACATTTAGGGAGTTCTTTTTGCCTTTATTTAGTTTTCTAAGCACCATTTCCTGAAGATTATGAGCCATTGCCAATTCTACAGTAGTATAAAAGTAAAATATATTCAGTACAGAAAGTTACAAAACACAATGAGCATACCCAATTATATACTTTGTTGTTAAATATTCAAGCTCCTAGTTTGGGGATGAGGACTAAGTCGACATGCAATCGTATGTGTAATTTCAAATTATTTGGGCTCCATTTCTATCAAGCCAGACCATGTTTTTAGGCATTCCATTCAAACCTATATAGACTATATTATAGGCGTGAATTTAAAGAAAGTTTTATTAAAGGAAGATGGTTAAAACACAATGATCTAAGAAGGAATGAAAAAAAAGTACCTACCGTTTCTCCTTTTCTAATTTATAAACTATGATGTTTCTCTTCAAAATTCCATCCATAACCATAATCAATCTATATGCCAACTGGGAAATGAATTTATACACAGCAATCAATCCAATAATATCTAAGTTACACATAACGAACATTAAAAACACTCGTTTTGTTATTTACATGGTAGTTTAATATCCTTCAGCAATATAGAATAATTTTTCTACAAAATTTATTTTTGATTTCTTTACAGATTTCATAAACAGTATACCTTATAATCGGTTGTGCAAACCTGTATACATTTGATTGAGAAATTTCTATTGGTTCAGCCACTTGCAATGAAATGTTGGACGGAGTTTTGATTCGGAGGTCAGTACAGTGTTTCCGATCATTTGAGTACCTAAAGTAGTTTGTTAGGTTTCATTTTTTTTCTTCAGAATATATGCTTGATTTCCTGTTACAATTTGCATAATGTTAAATATTAGTTTTTTATATTATATATACATAAAATAACTATTTTTTTTTTTTTTTTTGTAAATTGGGATTCCCCAGGAATTTTCACAATATAAAAAAAAACTAAAGAAGCTTGTGCTTATGGTATCCCGGGAGACAGTCCTCAATCATAAATGATTTATTATATAAATATTTTATGATCTATGCATTCATATTGATTAAGTCAATATACAATTTGATAACCCATCACAAGTAGGAATATATAGTCATACGAAAAAATAATCAAATATCGTACCATATTAAGTTTTATCAAACGATATATTGAACCATTTTCAAATTATCATTCTACGTCAAATAATTTTACAAAGCAGGTAAACATTGGTCTAAATTCTACCAAATCTGATCATATTTTAAGCGCTAAGCGGACAAATCCAGTTTTCAAGTTTAGAATGGTTAGAAAATTGGAAACCTGGATTAAGAGGTCACCTTCACTTTTTTAGTCTCCCTTCCCTGACCCCTTATACATGTATGACTGAATTTGCTTTTTGAGTCCTCTGCAGGTGTTGGCCTTATTCAGAATATGCAAAACTTGAGATTTTTAATTTTTATTAAATGTTTGCTGAAATAGTATTACCCCCCTCCCTCCAAATAATTTCTGTAAATACTAATGATGATAATTACTAAAATAGAAACATTGTTGTAATCTCAACTTTTCAACTGATTCGGGCTACGCATGGTCAATAGAAATACAAGGTTAGACCATGACGTAATCGCGCTTGCAAGAATTTTCAACCTGATGTATTGTACCGACTGCTGGGCAAGACAGGGGTAGATTTTGACAAAACACGCAACCACTCGTTTACTATGACTTCAATATTAAAAACAAGTGGTGGAAGTCAAATATCAGTCATACACGCGTTATGGAATAACTTTGTATTTCTATTAACCGTGGAGCTATCCTACTTTTTTTTAGAATCAGTTTTTATCAGCTATTACTGATGGCAAAACATGCTCATTAAAAAAAGTACATAAAATTCATTATATAAATTATGTTGTAGATTTCAATTAAATATTTTTCCATAAAAATAAGAAATGCAGGCTTATCAAACCTAAAATACCTATTTTATAAACCACCGTTCTATAGTCCAGGAATTTTCAAATGGTATACTGTGAGACATTTAATAGAAAGGAATCAATGTACACAATAATTCATCAATGTACAAAAAAATAAAAAATAATATAACATAATTTTATTTTAAGCACTCTTCAAGATAATAATAACTATTAACATAATTTAAAAAAGTTGTTGTAATCTTTGAAAAAAATAGTCATAAAACGACCCATTAGAAATAATAAGAAAATGAATGCAGTTCATCGTTCATTAGCTCACAAATAAATGGAGAGAGTGAACGCCATTATTTTTTTCGTTTGATCTCTCAGCTTGAGTAAAATAAAGGAATGTATCTATATGAACTCACAATAGGATAATAATAAATAGTTGCCCTTACAATACTTACAGAAATGCTAAGCTGCGAGGGTTACTCAACGCCTCCAAAGTTTTGAAATTTTACGATTTTTTACCTGAATATCATCTAAAAAGATTCACGAAACCTATGTGTAACAAGATACACGTCATTTCTGACATCTGTGATATTAAATATAAATGAAGAGGACATAAGTGATTTTCTGCCTATTCATTCGATTAAATAGTGATATAAGAGACTGTTAACTCTTTTGAGGAATTTGGCTGACTTTTGACTGGCTGGATCTATATATTTTTTTCTTTTTAAACTTTATTTTACTTAACATACAAATTGGTACAAAAATAGTTAATAATTATTTCTATAAAGTAGCAAACTCGGAGCTCAAATTGCGAAAATCACAGATATCCCTAATAACTGAGCCATATCTCAGTAATGGCGCAACAAAAAGTCTCACTCTTAGAGGATTTACAGTCCACGACTCCCCTGGATCAAATCCAAGGGCTGGTATACCATCTGTTAACCATTTGCAAGTATGGTCAGTTCCAGAATTTTCAGACAGAGACCTCTGCACGATATGCATGAAAATCCCACATAGGATCAGCATCATTACCAGTTATAGGTTCAAACCCAAATGTAATTGATGAGAGCGCTGAATCTTGTAAAAAGGCTATCAACATGGTATTAGACATGGGGTGTCCAGAAAAAAAAACTATCAGAGTAAAATCAATTCCCTGGCGGACCAAATATCTTACCAGCCTAAGGTATAAACTCAGCAAACTCAAACCAAAGCGTCATCGTAGTTCCTGCAGGGATGAATACCTTATCCCAAAGAATGTTTATCGTTCAGCACTTCTAAAATAGTAGAGAGAATCATGGAAACTCATTTCCCTCAATGTAGACTCAGAACCTCTTCTGGAACATCCATGCGAGTAAAGGATTTGAACAAAGACTTCATGTATGGCAACAATGTCAGGGAATCGTTTAACTCCTTTGGCTCATACAAAAGCTCGGGACCTGATGAACTGGAACCAATTGTACAACAAAAACTTGGGGACAGTATCGTCGCCTATATCTCAGAACTTTATAAAGTCATCATCCTCACTTGTTACACACCAAGATGCTGGAGAGAAATGAAAGTAAGTTTTCTGCCAAAACAAAGTAAAAAAGATTACAGATATTCCAGATCGTGGTACAAAAATGTACTAAGTACCCGTACGGTCACAGCCAAGATTAATGGCGAAGAAGTTTGTGTCAATGCAACCAGTAGGAGCCCACAAGGGGTTTTGTCTATCTCCGGTCGTTTGGAATATGATTAATGAATTTAAAAAAAGGAGCAATCAAGGTCTTTGGCTAAGCTGACGTCATCAACCTTTTAATTAGTGGAAAACATCCCAACACCCTTTTCAATACAATGCAAAGGGCAATAAATACTGTTATTGAATGGGGAAAAGAAAATGGCTTACCTTTAACCCATCAAAATCAAGTGCTATAGCTTTTTTGAAAGCTTATAAACTTAGATAAAAAACTTTTCACAATTAGAAATGGATGGCAAAGGGATGGAATATGCCACATATATCATGTACGTTGCTGTGACTTTTGATCAAGGACTCGCCTGGACAGAGCATTTGAAAGAAAAAAAAACCTCCGAATATTCTTGAATATGGAATATGGCCAAGACAATCATAGGAAAAAAATGGTGACTGACTTCAGACAAGGTTATCCGGTTGTATAAAGCTATGATCAGACCTATCATCCCATAGGATGAGTGTTTAGTATGGGGACATGCAATCACTACAAAGAAAAGTTCAAGGGAAATTTTAAACACCATTCAAAGGAAAGCACCCTTGGCAATGACTCATACATTTCGATCGACACCAACTGCACGAATGGAGGCAGTTTTGGGTATTGCTCCTCTGGACATATACATTAAGGAACAGGCAACGAAATCAAGATGGAGAACGAAAAATTTCTTACGTGATATCCGGGATGGAATTGGTAATCTTCCAAAACGTCGTAGGCATCGGTTCCATAGTGATAAAATACTTACACAAATCGGAATGGATCAACAAAGTGACTAGATAAAAAGTAATCGCATTTGGATAGATAATAGTCAGATTAAGAATCCTGACGCGATTATCTATACGGACGGATCTAAAGACAAAGACGGAAACACTGGGGTAGGAAGGGCTATCACCAAAGGTGATGCTTCAATTTTTCATTCAATGATTTCATTGAATAAAGAGGCTTCTGTGTTTCAAGTAGAGATTTTAGCCATAACACAAGGTGTAGAAGCTCTTTTCAAGTACTAAAAAACAGCAATTGCTGCAATCTTTAATCCAGTTACTACTAGTAAAGAAGTTTTAATATGTAAATAACCCATCATCAAAGGAAAGAATGAGAAAAATATACATCTGGAATGGTGCAAAGGACATTCTGAGATTACAGGAAATGAATTTGCAGACCATCTTGCGAAGAGGGTTACTGAGAGCCAAAACCAGTTTACTATTGGTTCGCCTCTAAGCTATATAAAGAAGGTAATTCATGGTATCTTCTATCAATATTGGTGTGACTGATATAAAAAAGATTTGCAACCCTCTCTGCTCAACATTTCTAAAATTTAATAAAATAAGCTCCAGCCTACCCTTACACACAATATTTTATTCAATGTATGACATTCTGTTCCAACAAATCGAATACATAGAATAAATTAAAAAGGTCATTCAATAGAACACATCACATTATAATGAACAGATAAATCATGCCACAAAACAGTAGGAAGCAGAACATGTTAGACGCACAGAGAGTATCATGTCCGTTTGGTATCTATATCCTCCATTCCAAAATCAGTGGTACTGTACTTGGAGAGTGGAACAAAAGATTCTCATCGACTTTCGGATGGCCTTGATTAGGATTTCGATGGTGCTCGGAATTTAATGAATAAAACTTTAAATAGTATACATTGGTTTATTGGATCAAACAGTGGATCTCGTAAAAGGATGCTTTTAAAATGATTATTATAAATTGGGCCAAAAAAGACAATATTCTATATTTGTTGAACATCTCCAATCACGAGTTTTTTTCGTTTTTTTTTTGTAAATGTATAAATCATTTATTTTATTTTATTATTTTATAATCTTGTCAGAGAGTGAGTTGAATTCAAATGAGAGAAAGGCTCATATTTCATTATCAAAAGAATGAGTGCAAGGAAGTATTACATACTTGAAGGAATGCATTAGAAATCAATTATTATTATAATATACTTTTAATGTATACACATGGGAAAGAAACGAAGGCCTTAAACACTTTGGAAGTGGGTTGAGAAAAAGAGAAGCGCTTTTCTAGTCATATGTAAATACTCTGAGATGGTTTTTGTTTCCTTGAAATACACATTATTTTCACATATTATTAACTACGCACATACCTATAAATATAATATATAGTGTGTTTATGAATAGCAAGAAAAAAATCAAATTAATTACTAAAAAAAAAAAAAAAAGACATATACTTTCACATATTTAGGTACAAAAAACAGGGTGCACAAGCTACTATGCCACCATTTTGGCGTACTCTCTTGGAGAAACGAAGGCACTTAGGCAGCTGATTTTTTTTGAAAAAAAGCTGGTTCAATCGTGCACCAGTTGGGAAAAAATAGACTCAATTGACGAATTCATTGTTCCAAATATTGCCCTCCTTAGAATCTGTGCCGACAGCGACAACTTAACAATTGTTCGAACTCTGGGACACAGCAAAGTGTTCGTTCGAATGGATAGAAGGGCATTTAAGGCCTCTAAAGGTGATTTTGGGGCTAAAACAATAAGGTTTGAGGTCAAAAGTCGAAGTAAATGTATCCGGACACCGGAATTTGTGACCAGGGATCCAGCAAATCGTTAATAAGGACCTAGGGAAGTACATCATGAAAATTGCTCGAGAAGTTGGCTGGTAATAGTTCCTGATCCGACTATACATTCGCGAACCCCTTCGTTACTACTCTCGCAAAAGCTCCTCAACCACCCAGTTTATCGAAACATGATTTGTTTTTTCTCTTATCCTGGCAAAAATAAATGCCAAAATAAGAAGGCTGATAACCAGAGTAACAGATACTTGGTTTTCCGTCCCATTTATTTTATTAATTTTATAACTGGTTAGAGAGAAAATTGCGTTTAAAAAATCTTTTTCGCAGCACAGTATGCTTCTGCACCCTGTATATGTAAATAGGATAATAACTATGATTAGAAAATGTTGAACATTGGAAGTTACTTAAAAAAACTAACCCCATAAAACTCTTAGAAACTACCTAAAACCAACAAAGTATACTGAAAACGAAAATTTTATGAACATTTTAGGTGTAAGAGTCTTATTCCGTTTTATATGTAAAACTACAATTATTCCATTTGAGCTCAAGCTTTTGCACGATTTTATATTTTAATTATGAGTCAACAAATAAAAGAAATATTATATAATATAAAATAAAATATCATTAGCAAAGGAAAACATAGTAATTAAAAGAAAAGAGAACATTCATCAAAGAAAGGAGTGATATAATCAACCTTTACTTTCTACTGTACAGATAATTTACTCTGATTCAGAGGATAGGTAAAGTTGTAAGGACGGAGAAGAACTAGAGTCTTCTCAATCGATTTTTAACAAGAAAGAAAAAAATTACTTACACCAGATAGTGTATCAGCTTTTGATCTTAAATAAAGTATATAATCGAAAAGTTATTTTATATTAGTAGAATCAGCCATGAGTACACGTATAGGCGAAAACATTGATGAGTTTCCTTTTAACCTTTGGTAATATTCGCAGTAAGAAAGTGGAATGCAGATTAAAGACAGAAAAAAAAAAAATTAATCCCGATTTAATGTCCCCTTTATAATTCATTGGTAGGGCAAAAAATGTCAAATCTAATTGGAAAAGATATGATTGATTGTCTCCTAATAGTAATTTCTGTAAAAAAAACTTCAAAATTACTTTGTATTACCAAGCTTCCATCTGGGACAGGTAAATCAAAAACTATTGCAATTTTTGAAGCCGTTCAAGATTTGGAAATAGAATACATTTTTTAAGCTATTTGTTTTGATACAACCAGCTCAAATTCATGTGGAAAAGATGGAACTTGTATTTTATTAGAAAAAATGCATGAAATATTTATTTTTATAATTTCCATGTAAGCATCATATTATGTGATAAATAACATCATGCAATAAAATTCAGGTCCTGGAAACCCCACCTGCTTAAACTTACATTCATTATTTTTATTCAAGCGATAGAACCCAACAATTATCTTTAAAATTTTCAATCGCAGTAGGATTATCTTTTAAAGCCTTTTTTAAATCACGTGTTTACATAGAGTATAATTTTGATTCTGAGCCATATTTCGAAATGAAATAATTATATAGATGAAAATTAAAGGTAATAGCAGTTGATTAAAAACATTCCAGCATTACAAAAAAAATATTTATGAAGTTATACAGTTCTTACAAAATGAGTGTAATCATATAAAAATAAATTGGAATGAAGGGTCATATTTAGAAGCTAATATATATATATTTTTTTTGTAATTAAGCATTTTAATACTCCGATTTAAGCCAATTATGCCCCGCTCTGTTTGATAACTTGTTGCCAACGAGAATCCAACATCATAATGTCCTTCTCGTAGAAGCCCTTTTCCCTCTCGGTAAAAAAACTTGGATAACCAATTTTTACAGGCCTCTATTGAGGCAAAATTTGTACCCCGAGCGCGTCGACCATAGACAGAAGCAGGTGGTAGTCACTTGGTGCAAGGTCCAGACTGTAGGCTGGATGCATAAGAGCTTCCCATCAGAGCTCTCTGAGTTTTTCACTTGTCATAAAAGATGTGTGCGACCTAGCGTTGTCTTGAACACGATTTCTCTCCTATTCGAGTTTATTTTTGTATCCACTCTTCTTCAAATGGTTTGAAACGGTTTTATGATCAATGTTCAGCTACTAGACGATGCTACGACTCATAAGAAACGGTATATATCGATATTTTCCATGATTTTAGGAACGTTTTCAACGACAGGTTGCCAATGCATAGCGAATTATCCACATCTACTACACCAAAACGAAATTTCTAGAAGCCACTGTTGTGCAACACGAACTTAAAGAGTATTGGCCCGTTATATATCGCAAATTTTCTTGGTTGCTTTCGACGCATTTTCCTTTTAAGCTAGTAAGAATATAAAATATGGAAAATGTCTTTCTTTGATAACTCTATACTCCACGCACGAATAATTCACGACTGAACCAGCCAAGCCTAATACTTTCCAAAAAAAAAAAAATATCGTATGATCCGATATGACTAATAATGAACAAGATATACATAGTTTTGAAAAAAGAGCGGGAAATACAAAATTACTTTTCCCCAGCAGATTACGTTTCATATCCATTTTTTTTTGTTTATATTTATTAATTAGATGTAAGGATTCTAATCAACATATATATCTTTATTTAATTTCAGAGCTTTTCATGTCTCTAAAATTTGTATTACTCCTAACAATTAGTCAAATACTTGACTTCATTATATTTAATTTCAATGTAACTTAATAGATAATATATCTTTTGAAAAATAGTTTTATCCATGTGTTATATGAAATATACACTTAAGCCTATTTTATATAGTTAGGTAATATTTCATTAGAAGACATAGGAATAAAACTTTTTGGGTCTTCCTCATTCGATTACTATAACTAAGAAAGTCAGAGGAAATAAATAAATAGGCAAAATGGAATTACATATTCTAGGGATTTAAATTAAATCTATTAGTCATTGTTACAAAGGTATATCAAGAAATTTCATGTCTTATACTTTCAAATAAATGAAATTAGTTGAAGTATTATACATAGATTATCTCTATACAATAGATTACTTATCCAGATGTTAAATAATCCATAGATAGACACAAATGTCATATCTCACAGAACAATAATTAGGCAAAGAAAAATTTGCGGTCAATATTATCATTTTTGTATTGTAGTGAAGAGCATGCTCAATGTACATGCATAACCAGGGCTGCGGAGTCGGAGTTTGAGTGTATTGGAGCCGAAGTGGGTGCCTTTTTTGGTGAAGTTGGAAAATTTGACCAGACTTAGATTCCGGCTACAAAAACTATTATAGTTAATGTAAATAAAATCTATTTATAATCTACGGCTTGCCTTGAGTGTTCGTAAAGTTTTTCCCTAAATCGTTATAAATTATAGGTATTAAGTACTATTAATTTATGAAACCTGAAAGTTGAAACTAATTTATAAATTTAATTTACAAATTTCAATCATAATTCCCGAACATATCAATAGTCTAAATTATTATGTTGTGTAGAACATAGCCACTAGCATTGCTAGTTGATTACTTAGTCTTGAGAATATTCAATGTTGTCAGAGTAAAGTGTAACACGAACCGAAAGAGGTTTGGCCCCGTATAAATAGCAATTTTTTTCGGTCGCTGTCGACGCGTTTTTCCCTTACAGGTAGTAAAAATGTATAATATGGTGAATTTCTTCCTTTGAGACCTCCATACTTGACCCATGATAATTCATGAATGAACCAGCCAAGTGCAATACGCTCCAAAAGGTGTTTATAGTATATACTCACTCCTTTACAACGCTTTATCGTATGATTCGAGGTAACGAATAATGAAAAAGATATACTTTGTTTTAAAAAATATGAAATTACTTTTTTCCCAAACAATCAGCGAGGAATTTTATCTTTAAATGTCAAATTACAATTCCTACCTACATAAACTCAAATATTTTCATTTAACTGAGCCCTACATATTCTAAAACCACGTATACAAATGTAAATATTGTTTGAAGTATGTTTAAGAGTTTTTATGCTTAAAGTACAATATAGGTTTCACATTATTTTTTGAGACCTCTCCAAAAGAACCGACGCCCGCTCAAACACTTGTCAGTTCTTAATGGACACTCTTTTAATAAACAATAAAGTAAATATTGTATGTCAAATGACAGAATTTTGGCACTGAGGTTTGACAACTACCAAAATACTACAGATATAAATAATATAATATTTATACATTCTATAAAAATAAAAAAAACTTTTTCTAGAAAATATTGAAGAACATATATTATATTTATAAGTCCAAACTTCTTTTGTTGATCTAAATAGCCAATGAGTACTAGAGAAGAGGAGAGAGCACTTAAATAGCGAGTATATGTACTTTTTTTAAAGTATAATTTGAATATACATACATACAATTTGAAACAATATTTCACAATTTTTTTCTTATTTGCCTAATGGTATGTTTAATTGACAGTTTTCACGGGCCAAAATTAAAAATTGATAAAATAGGGTGTCTTATTTGGCATAAATGAACAACGAAAGTATACTTGATAATAATAAATTTCACATTTTCTATAACAAAAAATAGATTTGACTAATAAAGATTAAGATAAACATCGAAGATAATGGGTATAATACGCGGTACCAAAAGAATATATATATTCATTGGCACCATGTTTGGAATTAAAATACTCATACCATAAGGAAAGTTAGAGAAAGATTGTAAAATTATTGTTGCACAATATACTTTTTATCTATAATACTTTTCTATATAATACTGTAATTCGATTCAAATCGACGATTTTAATTAAACAACACCAAAATTTCCTATTTTTCGAAATTTACAGATTGTCAAACCAAAACGCGTCTATGTAGGACCATTTTTTTGGACGTTTGATAGTTATTTTCTTGTTTAGAGGAATAAATACAAATAAAATATATCGGGCTATACCAAATTCCCAACTTTTGTAATACCGGTACAGTATAGTGTACAGGTCTTTAATGGGTTTCATCTTTGGTTTCATCACATGGCCATCAAAGTATGGACTTACAAATTCCTTCTTGTTTAAAAAGTTAGAATAATAATTTTTGAATAAATGTACAGAATAAAAAAGTAAATGCACTTGACTCCTCTCCTTATTTTGATTTGGCACTTACAATTTCATCTCTCCTCGACATGATTCGTGAAGGAAAATTTTTCTATTGAAACTGTGTCCGTCCACTGATATAGCAGTTACATCAAATCCGATTTCAGTTAATGCCGACACTACTTATGAATAATTGGAACATATTGTCCTAGAGTCGATCTTGAAAATGGGAATCAAAGCAACCATATCTTGATGGAACCAGCGATACTTCGTATAATGTAGCACGGGAAGTTTTTTGTCACTTGATTGTTCTCGATTCCAAATACATTGCCACCAGCATATTCAATTCTTTTCTCACAATATAATCTACCATCAGAATACCATCTTCTCTATTTCTGTAAAGCAAGCAATTCTTGCTTTGAGATACTTTTTGAAATCTTCAGTTAATCCAGGGTCTACTGACATGAAGGAGGAAATTCTTTTTCAATGTGATGGGGAGGGTAAGCAACATATATTTTTATTAGCTGACTGTTTATAGAGAGAAGGTGAAGTTATATGGCGTGATTATATGCTACAGCTATTAGGAAAGATCTAGATATCTTCTGGATTTTATACTTTCCGAGCAAAGTTAAATCTGTTTCGATACAAAAATCCCTCTTATTTCTTACTACATCACTTTCCATTTCTTCCTTTGCTTCATTCAAGAACTGAACTGCTAAGTTTATTTTGTCCATTTGGATTTTTTTCGTCTGTTGAATTTTTCAGGAACACAATTATGTTTATTAGCATTGAAAAAAGTGAAATTTTATCTTTACAGATATGAGACACTCTGAAGGGAGCAATTCTATAAACATTGAACCAAATTCACCTCTAAACAACACTTTACTTGGGGAAATACACCTTCATTCTTGCTCAGCAAGATGACGTTTTGGCTGGTAATATTATTAATAAATATAGCACCAGCAGGCAGTTCATTTTCCAATATACACTTCTGAATATCTCCGAGAGTGTTGATCTTGTCCTTGTCTAAGAACAATTGGGATTTATTCTCCATTACCTCATAGACTCTTCTGTATCTTTCTTGACTTGAAGAAGATACTGACCTGCTCTGAGTAATTTTTCATGATAAATAAGCTGGAAGGTTGTGAAATTGGGATAACACAACGTCCTTTTTCAAACAATGGCTGGTGAGACATTTAGAATTTCCCCTTTCTGTATTTGTTTGTATCTTTGTTATTGCTCTTGAAGTCAATTGAGAGGAAATAGCGACTGCAGACTACAGAAACATTTGAGGACTCCTAGTCATCACGATGTATTGCTCGGATCCATTTTTGACAAATATCGGGAGGCTTTGGAAATGCAAGAAAGCTGATGTTATTAATCTCGTGATCTTTCCACCCACTCTTGCATTCTACTACTATACATCTATTAACCATCCGTAAAAAAATTAAGCAATTAATTACTAAAATTGCAAAGATTGAAGCCAAAATAAATTTTCTATAAAATTTATTGGACTTTTCTTTTATAAATATACTATAATAACCCTTCTTTAACGACGATAATGGATTGGAATTATTCCTTGATTTTTTTGAATTTCCAGCGTGGATTTATATTTTAATTTTACAACAACCTTCCCAACGCACTCAATGGACAATACATCTGATAGGTACTGAGATAAAAAGAAAAGAAAAACATTTATAGACAATAATGTACTTTAGGACGGAGTTCGAAGAAATAAAAAGGAAAAAGGAGGACTCCACTGTCCTCCTATTAGAAGTTCTTGAAAAAGTCTACTACATAATATGTATAAATATATAAATTACATTTGTCAAAATAAACTACAACTTTTAGTTCTTTACAAAAAAAAAAGTAAATATTTCAAGTGGAATTTAAATTAGATTACATATCAATTTGTATTCTTTTTCTTTATAAAGAGTGTGATTTAAGGAAAGTAACCTTCCGAGACAGTTCAGTTCCTTTTTAAAAACTTTTTTTGAGATATGCAAATTCTTTTTCTAAAGTATACATATACTTTTTGACAAAGTTATTTAGTGTAACATAATTTATGTAGAGTAGAATTAATCCATTAATGGATTTGAATTATTGTGATAACGTCTAAACTATATATAAGGAGATCAGCCTAAAAAAAAAGATGGTATATATTCTGAAAATAATTTCTTATTAAAATAGGTCTAATAAAAATAAATCCATTATTTCTCTAATAGTTAGCTTTAGTAATCTGGATCTCGCGTTCTATAAGTCTGGTCGGGTTAAACTAGATGACATTTGAAAGATATAAATACTTGTTCCACAATGTTATTATTGCTTGACTCAGTATTGTTTAATCGACCATCAAAGATGTACACTAGTAAAGAGAAAATCCGCTATATTTTACAGTTTTTCTTTAATAGAGGCAAAAATACAAGCTAGGCAGGTAAAAATAAAAATGATGTTTATGATCCGTATTCTTTAACACGCAATCATGCTCAATTCTGGTTTCGTCAATTCCGTTTTGATAATTTTGATGTCAAAGATGCACCACGCTCTGGAACACCAATCATCGAAAACATCGATAAAATTATGAAAATAGTCTAAGCAAACCGTCATTATAAGCACTGTTTCAATTGCTCAAGAGTGTTATAGTTACGGTATCCGTGGAATGGGCTATATTCAATCTGCAATTAGGAGGAAATTACCTACCCTTACAAACTAAATCGATTTTTTTAATTTTATAAAATCAATTTATACTACATGGGTTTGTAAATTTTGTAATGGTTAAGTAGAGACCTTAAAAAAGTCATCCAGGCTTACCTTATCCTAAGCTAGTGAGCAAAAATTCCTTTCCTTTATCTTGTTGAGTTAATATAGTCTAGTTTGCTACATAGAGATTTAATATAATTTTTGTCTATTTATGTGTTTAGGTCGATAGTAGAGTACTTTAAGCTCTAGCTAAGTATAAATTTAAATGATTGTATAAATTAGTTTTGCGTAGTGGGGTTAAACTTAAGTCCTTTTAATTTGGGTTAGTTGAAGCATAAAGAGGTGGTGGCTATAGGGTTAAGGCATTAAAAAAAACCAATACTTCCGTTCAGAATCAAGATCAGTATTATCTCCACCTGGTACCTGAGAAGAAGTCTAACACAACCTATCCCCTACTCCTTTCATTGCTTATTTAAGCCAACACAAAATCCCAGCAAAGCCAATAACAATAAGTATCTAGCCGTTCCTGTGAAATAGTTAAGTACAGAGTACTTTTGGGTACTCTTGAAACGGCCGGGAAATACTACAAAGACGGACGAGCAGATTGTTTTTTCTGCGGTTTAACAACCGACCACATACTCTGGGAATGCAGGAGATTAACAGAAATTTACAGTGGTGTACAAATCATCTTTGAAGAGGGATTTGCCGTCCAACTTTCGAAAAATGCAAACGCAAACGACGTAAAAATCGACGCAATAATTACAAAGGCAAAGTATATAATATACAAATTGCGTACTACAAAAGAAGATAACTTTGATGGTATTTTACCTATACTAAGATTGTATTTTAGGACTTTGAATGTGATTATTTGTTCATTCTTATTTTATTGTCATGCAGCTATCAACGGTTTTGATTATTGAAAGGTAAATTTGTATAGTAGTACATGATTACCAATGGGGATTAGAATGTGAGCGTCGTTTTTTAATGATATATTTTATTTGCCAAATTATAATATCAATGTAATCTATATTAGAAAATTGTTGAATAAAACTGAATGCCCTAGTGGCCAACAAAAAAAATCTCGTAGTTCTAGCGGCTTCTAATAACAAGGATAATATAAAGTTTGAGGGCCTCAACCTGCTTTGTCTAGAAGGGTGAGCAAGTTTGGGGTTGCACATGTTTGTGGCTAAATTCAACTCGGGTTTAGGGGATGGTTAGGTGGACATTGCACAAAAAAAAAACCATTTGGAACCACTTAAATAAGGCGGAATTTAAAAAGAATCTCGATAAATGGCTGTCATACGAGTTAACTAAAAAAAACTTCATGGAACGAATTTTCATCTGCAAATCCCTGCTTAATCACTACAAAATCTATCCATATCTGAAGCGGTTGGTTACTAGTGATGAAAAATAGGTCACTTACGACGGCACAAACGTTGGCCAAGCCAGAAAGATTTTGCTGTGTTTTTGGTGGGATTTGCAGGGAATCATCTACTATAAGCTGCTCCCCTATAGCCAAACTCTTAATTCGGGGTTGTACTTTCAACAATTGGACCGTCTGAAGGAAGAAATGGCCCAAAAGCAGACATCTTTGGTCAATAGGATTTGAATTGTGCTCCATCAGGGCAACGCCAGGCCACATAAATTGATATTGACTGACTAAAAGCTGGTTTGGGAGATTTTTATTGATTCAATGTTATAGTCTGGACCTGGTACAATCACCTATCCCTCTCTATGAAGAATGATTTTGTTGATGAAAAATTCGACTCAAAATAAGCTTGTGAAAATCGACTCTCCCAGTTTTTACAAATAGGTACAAGGGTTTCTATAAAAGAGGCATTATGAAATTCCCTTCGAAAAAACAATAAGTTATAGAACAGAACGGTATATATATTGCCTTAATCATATTATTCTTACTATGCTTAATAAACCCTTGAATTTAAAGCAAAAATAATGGATTTCTTTTTACTAGACCTCAACTTGTAGTGTAATATCCAACTCAATTAAACAGTAATACATTGAATGGCGATCATTCCTTCCCATCTTTAACTATGCCAAGACCAAAGAAAAAACCAATTGGCAAAACGACGATATATTTTTTTCAAAATTTGGTTGCCTAAAAGATTTTTTTTTTTTGTGCCAAGGGCGCTGATAGTGTTCTAAATTACTCTATGAATTCATCCACTGCAAAGAAAGGAAAAAATTGCGCACATAAGGAGCAAAAATTATAGTGTGACATCACCTTTGTTGTTACAAATGGGAAATCTTGTGAGGGAAAAAGATTATTCATAGCCAACTAAATTTGTATAAAAAGTTGATCAAATGGTCGACTTTTCGTATAAAAATATGAATGAATGAACAGGAAAAAAGGAAAAAACGGAAAGATTTTTTTCTGAAATGAACGGTAGGTCAAACAAAAGTGGGAAGCCTGATTTATACTTGCAATATAGACAAAATATATTGATTATGACGTCATTGCTGACATCTGTAATGCTGTCATACTGCACATTAAGAAACGATATTCTAGAGATTTTAGTTCAGTTGAAAGGCTGAAAGATACAGTAAAAATATCATTGTGATTCTTTTGGAAGAAATTCAGCTGAAAAGGTACAAAACAAAATGTGATCGTTTTACTTATCAATCAGTCCTTCAAAAAGAGAAAGAAAAGGGCTCAAATCAATTGGTAGTTGGCCAATTATTCCAAGCCTTTGGATTATTCTTCCTCTAATATTAGAAAAACTGTTTAAAACTTACTAAAAGCTTATTTAATTTCGGCCAATGAGCCTTCATAATGTTTATAAAAAGCTAAAGTAGTAGAAAAATTGAAAATTGACAAAAAAGGAAAGTCATGATTTTAACATCTCTCTGAATGATAAATTCCTACTAACTTTTGAAAGACTTTTTTTTAAATACATAAAGTATATAATAAGTATATAGTTCTTATGAAAGTTCTTATAAAATTGTCTTATATATTTGTTAGGTCGGATTTTTTTTCAGCCCATCCTCGTACATAATTATTATGTTATGTATTTTTTTTAAATTACTCGAAAAGTAGGCGAGAATTTATCATTCCAAGAAAGATTTTTGCACGATAACAATCTAGCTATTAAAGAATGAATATATAAATAAACGATAGTACTAACTGTTTTTCTTTTTTTGATCTTATATCTATAATTTTTCTTTAATTTTTGACTATTAATCACAAATTAGTTATAACTTTAGGTTCAAATATTGAACCTAAAACTTTTTGAAAGAGTTTGAACTTATTTATTTGGTTTACCTCTAAAACTTTCAAACATTTTCATAAATAGCTATTATATACATTACATATGTTACATCAAAGATATGTTGATACAATATTTCTATTTCCATAAATATTTTACTTTGAAACCGTACAAACAAAGATGCTCAATTGTTGAATGTTGGTATTCTTACATTTTTTAGAGTAGGAAGAAGTCAATCATAAAGAGATTATTTATTTAAATCAACATCTTATCTCCATAATTCCATTCATGTATGAAGAAGTATTATAAAACATTAATATGTAATGATAATAATCTTAGATTACATACTAAAATAAACTCGTACATAGGTATACAAAGGTATTGTGTATTATATTTGATTGTAGTCATACTAAGATTTTTTTATTATGTTCCTTTAAATTGTCAAATGGAGTTGCACAGATTAAGTATAAATTAACATTATTGATGTAATTCATGTGATTTGTTTAGCTGGCCCGTTTTTTTGGTATTGATAATCCAAAGAATGAATTTTCTTTTCCTCAGTAGTTGTTATTATTATTTAATTCCTGATTAGTAAACTTTCTTTCCTACAATAAATCCAATTATATTCAAAACCCAATAGAACATTCGTGTATGGTCATAAAATGGTTTTGCCAAAGATTTGTAAGTCCTTGTTGGACACAGAGTCGAATTGAGCATCAGAGTAATTCTTGCAAATGTCCTTGCTTATCTCCTTCTCACCCTCCTCCCTTGTCACAGCTGATTGTAGCTGATCTCCAACGAAACATTTTTCAAATTGTCAGGATTACCATGTTGAATTTTTTAATTTTTTAATGCCCATTATACACACAATTTTCTGGACAAATTATAGTATTACATTTACTCCATCTGAGATAGGAATCTTCTTTGAAGTCCATATACATGAAGTATATTTTCTTCTCTAGGAACGATCGGGGCACGAACCTACGCATATTGTGTTCAAGAGAATAAGCTCTTCCGAGTGGGGTGTCCATTGAGCTACGTCGATCCATGGTTTTTTCGATGTTTTACATCTACAGGAAATCCTACCTTAAATTATTTTGTAACATAAGCTTCATTTAATTATTTATAACTCATTAACTAAACTACACTGGGTAGGGTGCAAAACTTCGCCCTAAAATCAAATCAAGTCATGTATCTCGATCTCTTCCAAATTCATGGTCATTTTTGCATTTTTAAGTTTTGGGTTACCTCTCAAAACTACCTCATACTGTAACCATATATAATCTTCGTACCCAGTTTGATCAAAATTGATTCGTAACTTTTGCTATAATCCTGGTGACTAACAAACAAACAAATAGAGGAAAACCCCATTAACGTTCAACTTCTTCACAGGGTTAATAAGAATGACTTAACTTAAAGTTTTTACGATTTATACTTTGCAAATGATTTTAGTTATGCTTCGATAATAAATTATCCTCAATGAAGCACCAAAAATATTTCGAATTGGCTCCATGCCCTGTTTTTAAAAGTGCTGCTACATTTTGGGGTGACCAACCGTTCTCATTTGCCTAGACAAATGAGCCCAGGGGACTTTTTCATATATTTTTTTTTTAAATCATTAATAATTTATGTCAACACTTCTAAAATGGCATTAACAAAAAAATTAGTTGCAAACACACACCACTGAATATCTTTTCTTTAAAAGCAATACTTTATAATGAGAACTTGATTAGTTGTAGACAATACATAAAAACTAACTAAAACCTCCGACTTTAAGAAGGTGTGAGGACTATGCAGCTATCAATGTCTGAAGGCATCATGGACTTATTTGATTGTGAAACGTGGAGGACAAGTAGGACTTAAAAAATGGTTATTTCCAATTTTTTGTAGTTTTTATAGGAAGGGGATGCCATCATCAACCAATCAGTCTCGGAGATCGATGTTTCAAATGAAGCCTCCAAAAGCCTCACAGTCATGTTTACCACGTAGATTACTTTTGAAAATTCGTGAATTAAAACTTTTATATAAATTCTTAAGATTTGGTTTATATGGATTAAGTCAAATTGAGGATGTAAAAAGAGGATTGTTGGTTTCCATAATTTAAAGGAATAATAGGGATTTTCCATAAAAATATATCATTTAAAATAAAAATCAATTTGAAAATAAAAAAGTATCAAAATCAGGTAATTTGTTAATCTTCCATGATTAACAAGAATGAATTTGTAACCTTAAATTTTACTAATTACAAAATATTTAACTTCTTTCTCCTAAATCTACCACAAATTGGACCAAATTTCCTTTTTAGAAATTAAATTATGGAGATTCTAGCTATATGATAATTGTAAACTCTCAAAAAGTGGGCTGGCCAAGGCCACTTACAGTTCCAAGTTTTATATTCATGACGCACTAATTACGAATCTGTATCTAATTTATTCATATGAGTTCTTATTTAAAATATATATAGATATATCATTTCTATATAGATTTGAGCCATCTTTTGAGTAAGAAAAAAATCAGTAATCTATACTATTGGTTGATCACTAATTATCTACCAATGAATAGTTTAATCAAAGTAAATTGAGTGAATCACTGTAGACTGTGTAAGACAGAGAAATAGAAGCTGATTCTCATCCTTTTTGTCGAACAAAGTAAGGGAGAAACTAACAGAGGTTTTAATATGATCCTTTGATGTCTAGACAACAAATTCACGGGAAGAAAATGCACTAATCCTGTGTGTATTTAACTCACACATACATCATTTGTCAATTGTTCCATTTTTGGTTTATAGTACAAGGGCGTCCGTAGGTGGGGCGGTTTTTTTTTTTTGAATTTTTTGAAGAAATTTCAAAAATTGCTCTGTTGTATAATTGGTCGAATGGCCTTTTCTTTCGAAAAAAAAAAATCATTAAAAAATTTTAATATCTGCTTTTCATTATTTTTTTCATCCAGAGCGATAATTTTTCCTAGCTCAAAACAAAGATAAAGTTTATTCATTTAGGGGAAGGCTATAGGCCCTTCAGTCCAACTTCGTTTATATTATTAAAAGAAATACTTAAATTTCATATTATTGATCATTTACTCAGGGGATTCCACTACTTCCCAAAATCCAGCTCAACGACACTTTCCGGGGAAATAAGAAACCCTACTTTACACATATATAAAACCGTTTTAATTGTATCTATGATTGTGACGAGTGTACTTACATAAAAAAATCAAATATACAGATATACCTTGCCTGCAAAATTTGAAAGTCATTTACTTTTTGAACACACCTTGTATATATTATGGCGTAAATGTATCTTTCCACTTATTTTTTCGAGCTTCAAATTGGTCTCCCTTCACTTGAAAACTTTTTTAATTCATTTTTTTTTTTTTACATAGAATAACTTGAATTGATAGAATTTTAATTTAATTTGGGTATATAACATTCATATTAAATTATTTTTTCTTCTTATTATGATGAATTCAAACTGTTATTTTTACCAATGTACTTTAGCTAAGAGAAAAGAGGAAGTCAAACACGTTTAAATAAACAATGTCAGTGCTCAACTTTTAGAAATTTTGTTACTCCGACTCGGGGTAAAAAAGTCCATAAACTTGTAGGAATTAAAACACGATATGTTTTCAAAATGAAGGCAAAAATGCATTACAAATGATCTCAAGTAGAGGGAGCCCCATTTGAATATCACATTATATGTGAGAAGATATACTTTTGCCATAATATATAAATGAGGGTGAAAGATCCCAGGGGTCTTTGCGAAGCTATTCTGAACAAGAACAAGTAAATTAAATGAGATATTGGTTAAGAACCACACTAAGACCGTAAAACCTCATGAATACTTATTCTAATAGAAACCATAATTTGAGTGTCATTTAGTTTTTTATGGGACTCAAATTATGGCCCACCCTGTATATATGAATGAATGGATGTAAGCATAATAAAAACCAAGATGCATTCTTTCTTATTTTTTCATTATGAAACCTTCTATCTTTCTATATACACAGCATGTGGGTGTCTTTATACTGATGTAATCATAGTATCTTTCCTAAGGCGTTTTTGTAGAAAATGGTAGGGGGGAAGTTAGCTGTAAAGAAAGTGAGGATAGTTGTGACACGTTTTTTTCTATATCATGTTTGTTTGTTCATAGTAGTAGGTGCATTGCTTTAGCTTTTT
This sequence comes from Lepeophtheirus salmonis, assembly GCF_016086655.4. Taxonomy (NCBI): domain Eukaryota; kingdom Metazoa; phylum Arthropoda; class Copepoda; order Siphonostomatoida; family Caligidae; genus Lepeophtheirus; species Lepeophtheirus salmonis. Next base: position 57,614,237 of record NC_052136.2, read on the forward strand.
CAAATGGAGACATATTTATGTATATGTCAGCATTAAGGTGATGCAAAAACGTCGAATATCTTAAATGTCATTTAGAACTCCCTTATTTGTTTATAATGGCAAAAAAATACAGGGTTTTTTTGTTTTCTTTGTTGTTTTAAACCGTAGAGCAAAGTTTTACAAATAATGATTATATCTGTTTTCTACATACTACGTAGTTTTCTATATATATTTCTTGCCTAATAATATAAAAAAACAAGTGACTAGTAGCGAAATCAGCTTGATTGCTTTCAAAATATTACCCATGAAGGTCAATATACTTTTGCATACGTTTAAACTAGTTTTCGAAGCATTTTTTCCATTCTGATTTAAGTAGCTCCAAAACAAAGGTTCTACATGCATCAGTCGCTTCTTCTAGTTATGAAAACCGCTGACCCCCTTATTGATTTTTTTATGTATGGGAATACAAAAAAGTCCTTGGGGGTTAAATCAGGGCTGTACAGCGGATGATTTCGATGTTTTGAATAGCCAAAAAGCTTTTTTTTCTTTTGCTTTTTTTTTTGAGCCGAAGTGTGAGCACTTGCATTTCATGATGAAGAATGATTTGCCTCTTCTTCTGTGTTTTCGTATTTCTTAGAAGACTTCAGTCAGAAAAATTATCGTATACCATTCAGAATTATCTATTCTACGTTGCTCTAATGCCACTGAAGCTTCATGACCTGTCAAACCAAAAAACTGGCAACCATTTGCTTTGACGTGTTTCTCCCACGAACAACTCTTGTTGGCCTTGGCTCATCTTGAAAGACCCATATAGTTGTTTTGTTTTACAGTCATATGCATAGATCTACGTTTTGTTGTTTGTTTATATATTATATACAGCTTTTGATACTCTTCTAACAAATTTTACAGCAATTCCTGTAACCAATCGACACTGGCCTTCAGTTGATCATTTCTCAGATTACATGGGATCCAATGTGAACAAATCTTGTTTACAGCCAAATTTTCATGCAATATCCTGTAGAGTCTGGGCATATTGATCCTCAAAGATTATTCGATCTCCCAGTAAGTCACATGACAATCTTTTTTATTGGATCATGCTCAGTTTCGATGTATTCTGGCACAACAACCGATTTTGGACGACCTGAATGAAATTTGTTGTGGAATGAGCTCTGGCGTCGCTTGAATTTGTTTTACCATTTTTTTATTTTTCTGTCAGATGGTACATGATCGCCATACAAATTATTAATTTCATAGATTAACTCTTGCCTTGATAGACAATGTCGAAAGTTATGAAAAATGATTGCGCAAAGTGATCACGAGACAATTCCATGGAAATAATATTTATTTCAACTCACTATAAAATACTCAAATCACTTGTAAATAACAAAACGTCGTTATAAATTTGATATTTGTAAATACCAATCTATCAAGTGGATACGGCAGATGTAGCTTACAACGCATAGTTTCTTTGAGGCTAGAAATATAAGTAACGACCTGCGTATAAGAGATACTATTTAAAATTGAATAATTACGTAATATAGATATATATATATATAATAGAGTGTTTGCTATTTTTTAAAGTTGACCAAATTCAAAATTATCATGAATTATGAGATGTGTTTATGTGTTGGTAATGACCCCCTAATTTTTTTTTCTGTGCTATTAAAAACCGTTACCCTCCATCTGGTCAAAATTCCAGCGTTCTGAAAGTACTTCAAAATGAGATCAAATTAAAAAAAAGAAAAAATCTTATTATAATTAAGGAATAAGAAAAGAAAAACTTATTTTATAATTTTTTTGAACTTGTTTCTAATTTTTTTGACTTTACTATGTAGTCAGTTTTGTAGGTTAAAACTCATGAAGTAACTATTGACGGCATACAAATATAAATAAATAATTTTGGATTTTTTATTTATTCAGCTTTTTATATAATTAATTTTTTTCATGAACAGGATACAAATGTCCATAGACATGCATAGTTTTTAAATCTTTGAATAATCAGTAAATATAATTCGAATAGTACAAAATGATTTTTATATATGATTAAAGACAAAGTTAGTTTCACAAAGATGACTCCATATATTATTCAATTAGTCCATCAACTTCAAAACTGTGAAAACAAAAATTAAGACCAAGGAATACGAACTACTTGCGTCTCTTGATCTAAGCAAAGTCAAAACTGTATGTTTAATTTTGACTCCTACTGTAAGTAACTTGGACAATAACCTTGAAGATTTTAGCATAGGTTACTAATTTATTAAAGATGCTATACAAACATTTCGTAAAAAGATTTCATCCAAAAATATGATGAGCTGTCATAGTCATTTTATCAATCAAATAATTTAAGTTACTGCCTATATAAGTAAGTATTTTGAAGTATGGAAAGTCGGATTAGGCTGTGTTCATATGCTTTGATATGTATGCCTCAATACTGGACGTAGAAATGGAAGAAACATATTACATGAACAGAAAATGAACAAATATATATCATCTTTTCTGTATACTATTTGTGAGTCGGTTGTTCCCGTCTCATTTTCGACTCATAAGAGCTGAATATTCCAAAATATAACCTTTTAAAGGAAATTGTAGTACATTCAATAAAAAAAAATTATTAAAAATAACTACCGGAATTCATACTATTAAAGATGATACAATTATAAATTTGCCAAATAAAACTCTAATAAAGTCAGCCTTGTCATAATAATTATTTGAATGAACAATAATGTTTGTTGAAGGAATTCTAAATTCATTCATAAAGTTTTGAAAATGATAAAATTTATTTATTGTACCGCGTGATTCAAAACGACCGGTTTTTGGATTGTAGAAATACAGCACATAAAATATTATATCATGGTCAAAACTTTATTATGAACCGAAAAAACAATCCTTTACAATTATTTCTAGAAAATAATTCCCTTCATATGTTGGCCGCAACTGGCCTTTAAATGGTCCATTCTTTCGCACCAATTTTCGATGACGCGTTTGAGCATTGTGACCGGAATCTCACGAATAACTCGCTCAATATTTGCTTCCGATGCTTCAATCGTCGCTGGTTTATCCACATAGACTTTTGCTTTTACGTAGCCCCAAAGAAAAAAGTCCAAAGGTGTGATATCACACGATCTTGGTGGCCAATTCGCCGGGCCAAAACGTGAAATTAATTGCTCACCAAAATGATGCCCCAATAAGTCCATTGTTACGTGCGCTCTGTGGTAAGTGGCACCGTCTTATTGGAACCAAATATCGTGGAGACCATGTGCTTCAATTTGAGGTACTAAAAAGTATGTTACCATGGCGCGATAACGTTCGCCGTTGACGGTAACGTGTTCTTCACGATTTTCGGCTACACTCTCGGCTACGGCTGCAATATTTTCTACGCTGCGAGCTGTACGTGGCCTACCAGACGACGGGATATCCCAACAAGTTGCTGCCCCTTCAAATTTTTCGATTATTCTGCGAATTGTGGATTCTGAAGGTGGATTATGGGGACCATAAGTTGGGCGTAATTTGTGAAAAACTTCATTCACAGAACGCTGATTCTCATAGTACAATTGAACAATTTGTATACGTTGTTGTGGTGTATATCTTTCCATGATGAATTGTAAAACAATACTGAGTAAAAATGAAGTATGAATTTGACAGAACTCGCGCGCGCCTGTCAAAAAATCCCTACTGGAAAAAACTGCTCGTTTTGAATCACCCGTTATATAAAATTTGATGTTCTAAAAGAAGTTGAAATTAGCACATATTTCCAGTAAAAAAAGGATTGAGAGATACTTGATGCTTTGCATGAGGTTCATATGAAACCTTTTTACTGCGTTCTGACGAGAAGTTTTGACATGCAAATTTTATCAGTTTTAATCAAGTACTGAAAAAAAATACCAACAAAAGAAGAATTTAATATATTTTGTAAATTCACATATTAAAATCTTTTTTGAGGTTTTCTTAGAACAATTGTAGAAAACTAGATATTTAATAATAAATATTTGAAGGCAAATGAAATAAGAGAGAAAAACATTTTTTTCATTATTATTCATTTAATTTCGACTCAGCGATAATAATTTAATACATCATTACATTTTAAACTTCAAATACTCTTAAGTACATCATGTCAAAAAAGTACCAGGAATTGTTAAATAAAAGACCAATTTCTCATTATAATCATTAAAATTTATTTTGTGGCCTTCAAAGTAATCTCCATTGAATGCAGTACACATATGCCAACGTTTTTTTTTGTTTTGTTTTTTCAGCCCTTGAAACATTTTTTATAGGCACTTTTTGGCATTTCCTTTAGCTCCTTCCTGTCGGACAACATTGACAAATTCCTCAAGAGCTCAAACGCGATGAAGGTTTGCACCTTAAAGCCTCAATTTGAAGACCTTACAAACTCTGATGACATACTCATAAAATGAGTATGGGGACCTTTAGCCCAACAGTATTTCTGTGAGGGACAACACAGGGGGATGTCCTCAATAGCACCATAAATCCGACAGTCAAGTAGGTTCTGATCTTAGGAGGAAGGAGACCAAAATATCCAGGGAAAGAAATGGACTAAATTATCCATGTATCATGATTGGGTTGCATTTGAGTTGTATCCCGGGGCAGAGTCCTGCTAGATAACATAATTGCCTTCCAATTAGTTGGGCTAAAGCCATGGCTTTACGGTGTTCTTCATTACAATTAAATACATCTTGGTACCGATCTCGAGGCCCTTTTTGAAGAAGAACAGGGGCATTCGCTTTCCATTTGAGGCCACCACACCCAGCATCATGACAGATGCAGGATATTTGGTGATATTGACCGTAGAGATGTCCTCATAGCTTCAATCAGCCTCAAACACCGTATGATTCTGAAAAATGTGTACCTGTTCACTTTCACAATCTTGACCTCCACACAAACAGAAACTCCCACGTGGAGCAAATCAAGCACTCTACGTTTCTTTGACGACATCAAGAAACTGACTTTGTTCACAAGAAATTGTACGACATATAAAGTAAGGTATCAAGACTTATCTTTCAAACAATGTAGGTTACATTATCCCATGTTAATTTGTTTTTAATATATTTAAGTTTGTATGCATATTTTCTATATTTGACTAAGATTTATCATTTTTTCAAGACTGATATAGCAACCTTTAAATTTCAACTGATATGCATCAAAGTTTTTCAAACATAAATATATTTTCTCAGAGGGTGCTCGCCCTTTTGCATCACCCTAATACACATATCTATAGAATATATAAGCACATAGATTCACAATATCCGTTTTGAAGTGAAATCGTTAACTTTAACTTATTAGACTAAGGTATATGTATGCTACATAAAATATTTATATATGTACAATATACAAACATATGGGAGGAAATTTCATTTCTTTTAAACATTGGATGATGTTCTATGTATGTTAGAGCCCCTTATTTTCTTGGAAATGTGTAATATACAAAATAAATTTAAACTTTGAATTTATCAATGTCTTTTTTGATGAATGCTAATTTTTGCGCCTCATCATTTTTATATATGATTTTTATGGTGACTTTCTACTCTACTCATAATGCAGGGAGTAGAGTTTGTACGAAACATATATGAAAAGAGAGAACCATATTAATATAATGGATCTAACATTAAATGATTTTTTTTTTTTTTGTATAATAAAATGAGATAATTTTTTATCTAACACCTTATATATTCCTGCGCTATGGCCCGTAGGATCGAGGAACAACAAATCTTTTCATTAAAAAAAAAAAGACACTGAAAATTTATCTTAGGGACAATCTCAATTATTACTGAAGCACTGGCGGTTGACAATTAGTGGTCTGTAAAAAAATTGGGACAATATTTTAATGTTTTATGTAATACTGGCAAAGGGTTACCCGACGTTTCTCGGGCGAGCGTTAGGGTATTCTTTGAGGCAATATAATAGAACGTCTGTATATTATATGAAGTGTATTATTATAAATTTAAAATAAATAAATTTTGTTATAAACTTTAAATGACATATCAATATATATACATATACATGTCTAGGTGAAATGTCCATATTTTAATTTTGTCAAACGGTAATTTTTGAAGAAAATTGCAAAACACTGTTTTGCAATAATTTTGAAAACAAAATAGTAAATGTTATTTATTAGCATTGTAAAGAGGAACACAACCCTACATAGATTTTTTTTGTACATGCAAAAACCAAAATGTTAAAGAGAATAATTTCGTCGAAAAAGTACTCCTCGATAACTGGTTTATTTTTAAGGTATATAATTTATGTCCAAACTGGATTTATTTGTGGCATTTCTTCTTGAAAATTGAAAATTGACGTTTGATTTTTTAAAAAAAAGAGGAAATGATTGAAAAATAATTTCAAAAATGACATATATTTATGTTAAACATCATTTTTTATGTCTTTAATTTATATGCAAACGAATTTGCAGCAAATTTCAACAAACTTTATTTTCTATTAAGAATCTAATATTTCATTGCAAGTACATTATTTTGTAACTGAAAAAGATATAAACGTAATTTTCACCAATTTCATTTTTTTCCTATTACTTTTTTGATTTTGAATCAATTTAGAAAACGACCTTATTCGTATAGTTGTTTGTTGAGACATCATTCCCTTTTTGATTTATAACTTAACCCCTATATAGTCTCCTAGAGCTCCAAAAAAACAATTTTTGCATTTGGATAAAGAATAAATCCCCCTTTATATGACCCCCTCCCCCCCAAAAATCGTACACCTGTCTTAACCTTACCATGTTCAAAGGGCCCAACGTTGTAGGGACCCATAAAAGACACAAACACAAAAAAAAAAGTTGCGCAATTAACTTTAAGCTAACATTCAACCTCTCACTTTAAAATTTAAATAACCGAGTTTAATGCTTTCGTTATTGTTCAGGTTGTAGTTAAATATACTCTGGATTTATCTTAACGAGTGTGTATGTATAGATTCGTTAACAATTTGTCACAGTGCTTTATCAACTTTCCCTCATCGATGAAATAGGTTGAATAAGCTAATACAAAAACGGTTAGTACAGCTATACTACTATTAAATTATAATTTTCAAATTGTTTGGATCTTTACAAAAAAAAGTTCACGTCTCGATATCTTTTTTACAAGCTGAATATGCTTATATCCCACTCTCTTCTACCTAATATAGGACTATGACTACAATTTGTTTATATTTGGGTTACAAATCGAACGTTGTTACTACTTCAAATGAATCGATTAAACTTTGATGAGCAAGAATATTCATGTGTTGAAATAGTCCAATGTTAACTCTAGTTAATTGAATATATCTAGATCAAAAACATTAGTTTTTAATAAGATGTGAAATATTTACATATTGTGTATATAAATACTATGTATATACATCAAAAATGCACCCCAAGGCGCGAAGGATATATTACTTAATATACACTTTTAAAGACAATTTAAGCGTATGTACACCATATTATATGCATACATTATTGATATGAAGATAAAGATGGGATTTAATATAGCTATTGCACGAGTTCTCATTAAATTACTTAAATTATGTCTCTTTGTATCACATCGTTTTTTTTACAAAATGCTTGTTCTATTCTATTATGTTATTTGAGTGGAAGGACATGATGTACCTCCATATACCGGGGCAATCGTTATAATTTACCTATTTTAAAACCCAAAGTATTTAAGTCCATGGGAGGATTCTGGGTGAATTAGGAAACAAGTTTATTAACTATTAATTGAAATCAAAAGAACATGCTCTATCCAGCCTAAGAATTTATGGTGAGCTCCAAGGTGTGACGAAAGCAGTGGCAGACCCTATGTTTCAACACGGAGCTCATGGAGGCCCATTCCTTGTTGACAGAGGTCTTCCGGACACTGGAACTGGTGTGGTGTCTCATTAAGGAGTCGGACAACACGTGCCCTTAACACCACTGATGGGGACTTGTTCATTTTCCTAGGCATGTCAGAAATTGAGAAATTCGGCTTTTTCTTAAAGGCCAACATTAAGGGATTGACAGACACGGAGAGGTCAATACCTTCTCCTGGAGAGAGTCTGATTTCCTCCCCGACCTTCAATTGCATGGAAACAATTGAAACAATTATAAATCATCTTCCTCAGGGCCTCAGTCTACTCCCAAATAGCCTTCTGGGACAATCCCGCGCGGAGTAGCGCTGCGATTTCAATCTTCTTCTCGTACTGTGTGCACATGGTGGCAATAAGAACATTATTTTTCTTAGAAATCGAGAGCTTATTATGTGTCTACAACATTGCTCATCGAAACATTGTACAAAATTACTCTTCACCTCTCAAAATTTAAATAATTAAGATGAGTGAATAAAAACAATTGACCCACTATATAGTTGTAAAGACTATGAGCATCCTTGACTTTTTTAGAATGAACCTGAAAATTATAGTGTTAACCTTAATAGTTTATAGAATCTTTCGGAGGAGAGCAGCTTAGCTGTCATTAAATTTTATTAGAATATAGCGATAAGCAGCTATGAGAGAGCGAGGAAGAAAATACAGGAAAACCCCTCTCATCCTGGTGTATTCTCCGTCTTTTATGGGCACATAACAGCCTTGAAAATAATAAACATTATGCAGGTTACAACTACAGAAAGTCTTGCTGTCGTTTAGGGTCATATTTTAACAACTCTATTCAAACACAATTTCTTTAGTTTTCATTCATTGAGAAGAAAAACTTTTGCTTGTGTTTGCTTAGTAATCATAGAAGAACCTAGAGGCTATCTATATCGATCGTAAATTTAAGAATTATCTATACTTAAGAGTTGGGTGAAGTATATGTAGGTGTTATATAAAGATTTATTTACCAATAAGTGTAAACCTATTTATGTATGAACTCTGAGTTTTCTATTTGTTTACATATTACTCCACGCCGTTCCAGTGAAAATGTCTTCGCATGACAAGTCTCCGCGTAACATTAATTAAGCATATAGACCCTATCTGTTGAATTTAATAGTAATTTGCTTAATAACCAGTGACTTTTGGTCAAAATGACACGCTAACCCTGACTATTTGAAAATGTTTGTAGGAGATCAACTACAATCAGCTGTGACACAGGAGGAGTGGGAGAAGGAAATGAATAACTAATAAGGACATTGTCAATAATTACTCCCATGTCGCTCCTCAACATCAAGGACCTACAATTATAACTCTGCCCTAAATCCTCAATGTTACTCTCGTACCCTTATGAGCACACACTAATGCTCAATCATGTTTTCAATATAATTGAATTTAGTAGAAAAGGCAGTTTGTTAAACAGGAGTTAAATAATAATGTCAGAAGCTGAAGGGAAAAATTATACTTCAGCTTACCAATTCTATAAAAACGGGTCAGCTAAAAAATACACACGATTTACATCACTATATGACATAACCACGTTGTAAATTTTCATTATTATGGTTTCTCAAAAGTAAGGAGATGGTGGATTGGATTCTTGGATCCTCATTTCTGAAAACCATTGTCGTTGAATGCTATGCTCTGAAGTTTACTATCAATATGCATTATTAAAGTATGACGTGCGGGTAAATTTATACAGAATACCCTTGAAATTTTCTCCATGCACAAGATTTATTCTGACAAAAAGGTCATCATAGTGGACGATGTTCTGAATAGGACAAATGATCGATTTTTGGCTGAATCAGGATCTGAAGTCATGGTTCTCGGCGTTGTGTCGTCAGACGGTATCAAGCTGCCTCCGTACATATTCATAACCAACGACAAATTTAACACGGACGTCTACTACAAGGTCCTCAGGTACCATATCTAGCAAAGTTCGAAGAGCACGTTCCCCAGGACAACTATGTGTTTACACAAGAGGGTATCCCGGAGCACACATCCAAGAATGTGCAGGATTTCTGTAGGTAGAACAACGCTATCTTATGGGGTGCATAATTTTGGACTTTGTCCTCCCGACTTGAACCCCTGTACATCGTTTTTTGGTGCATTTTGGAGGGCAAGACGAACAAAACTTCTCACCCGCATCTCGATGCCCTGAAGGCCGTGATCACAGAGATGTGGAACAACTTGTCCTCGGACTTCATCAAGGCTTCTGTCCCCCCCGTATTGGAGCCATCATTCAGAATGGAGAGGGAAATATTTACAAAGTGTAGAAAATTGTTCAACTACAAACATTTGCTTCAAAAGTTTCCCATAAAAATGGCAGAAAATGCCTCTTTTCTCCAATGTATGATAGAGATTCACAGTATTTCCAAGAAAACTTGAGAATCTCGCCTATATTGCTACAAATCTTATGAAAGGTGGTAGTACGCAAAATATTAATTAATTCATTTGGAGGTAAAGTAATTTTATTTGTTGGTTACTAATTCTTCCAGTGGTACAAAGAGGCACAAGAGAAGATGTTGTTGGTGCATGTATTAAGCGATCTTCACTTTGGTCTAAATTTGTAACAAGGCAAGTTAGGAGTTTAAATTGTTCTGAAAAAAATTTAAATATAAAAAAAAAGTTTAAAAAAATCCATTGAATATGGTTTAATTTACACAAAATTAGTAAATAAAGTTATTATAATATATTTTAGTAAAATAAACTTCTTTTTTTTTTGTAATTTAAAAAAAGATACATCAACAAAGAAATTTAAAAAAAATCTTAATCATAAATTTGGTTTAGAAATTACTGAGAGGCTTGTTTTCTGGATTTTATTGATAAACTGAAGTCTACCTTCCCATTTTGGGGAAGAGGAAAGAGCGGCTCAATACAGACGTTACATCTAACTTCTACATTAGAAAGGGTTACCTTGGGCATAAGAAAAGTTTGTTGACAACTGTTTTTTTTCAATAAAGACGGAGCTCCGTGTCATTGCACCACTAAGACCCAGGCTTTTCTGAGATACAACTTTCCAGACCTTCAGGACCTCAACATGTGGTCCCCCTCCTCTCAAGATGCAAATCCCTTGGACTACTCTATTTAGGCACGACTGGAGGAGAGAGTTTGTAATACCCTCACAGGAGTGTCCATTCTCTAGAGACTTCCATCAAGAAGGAGTGAACCAAGCTCGAGTCTGACTACATTGTCAGCGATTGCAAGGGATTTGGGGCTCGTATTGAGAATATTATTAGAACTGAGGGCTCACATGTTGAATAAAAATTGTGCCAAGCACTATTTTTTGATGACCTTGCTAAATAAATGTCCTCAGAATACCTCTCGCTGAAATTTTATTCTAGGAAAATTAAAAATAATGAAATAAAAACCACTAGATGAGATCAACCCTGTATTTGTTGGATTAAAAGTAAAATTGACATCGAAGTAATTGAGGGTCATGTTCTTCCTAGATATCAAATGGACTTGTGTTTATTTCCTCCTGTTCATGGCTGTTTGTAGTCAATCGTATAAACGTCATAACAATATTGGAACATATAGAATTTATCTATGGTTACATTATTATCCTCTAAAACATTCTTCAAATTGTCAATGTTATCATATCAAGGGTTTGATGCAATTTTTCTATGGGCAGTTCTTAGAATTTAACACTCTATATATATTTGTTAAGAGTAGGATGTAATTGTCGAAAATTTTCATGCTATTGTATTCAAGAAATCTTTTGAAAACTAAGAAACATACGTTTTAAAATTTTGCTTTAACAAATCCCATTTTCTTAATCAAAAAAGTATCTTAAATTTAAGTTACTTTTTTCTAGTAATGTGAAGTATAATGAATAAGAAAATTACGTTTTTTGCCTTAAGACAAAAAAATATACTATTATTCAGCTACATAAGTATTATACATTTAGCTTTATGAAAACTCAGATTTTATAATTTTCTAAATTCAAATCCAGTAAAAAAAAATATGACAATCTGTTATTGGAAGGATTTAATTCCATGCTGACGTATTTTGTCTTCCCTGATAATTAATATGTATAAATTGAACATTAAATTTGTATATGATATCTAAACTTCAGTTATTTACTAATGTATAATGTATCTGAAGGCTGTAAACGTGGTCACCCAGACAATTTGAATAATATTTGTGAGGAGAGCATGACGTTTTATTAGATTAACTGCAATCAGATATAAAAGAAAGAAAATTGAATAAAAATCCACACCGTATCCAGCAAGTAAATATACTCTGATGTCGATCCTCGATTTGATTTTCCACAAAAAGTATACTCATATTAGAGTAAGAACTTCTCTGGTGTTTCTAAAAAATGAGAAAGAACTTGGGTAAGCATGTATTTTCTATCCAAATTGGATTCTGCTTCTTACATGTCGACTTGGTAGGACCACTTCCACCCTCCAATGCGTTTAGGTACCTGCTGACGGTCCTGGATAGGTAAACTCGACGGACGGAATCCCAATTTACTGGATCTCTGTGGACACAGGTCGAGGGGCATTTACTCCTTGGACCTGGGGCAACTCCTTGGAAAAATCTATTTACAACTTCGTATCATCCCGAGTCAAACGGTATCCTCGAAATATTCCACCGTACCCTCAAGAGTGCCTTGTCTTCAAGAATGTTCGAAGAAAAACATTTTTTTATATTTAAATTTTTTCATAACAATTTAAACTCTAACTTGCCTTGTTACAAATTTAGATCAAAGTGAAGATCGCTTAATACATGCACCAACATCATCTTCTCTTATGCCTCTTTGTACCACTGGAAGAATTAGTAACCAACAAATAAAATTACTTTACCTCCAAATGAATTAATTAATATTTTGCGTACTACCACCTTTCATAAGATTTGTAGCAATATAGGCGAGATTCTCAAGTTTTCTTGGAAATACTGTGAATCTCTATCATACATTGGAGAAAAGAGGCATTTTCTGCCATTTTTATGGGAAACTTTTGAATCAAATGTTTGTAGTTGAACAATTTTCTACACACATTCTGAATGATTTGTAAATATTTCCCTCTCCATTCTGAAAAATGCACCAAAAACGATGTACAGGGGTTCAAGTCGGGAGGACAAAGTCCAAAATTATGCAGCCCATAAGATAGCGTTGTTCTACCTACAGAAATCCTGCACATTCTTGGATGTGTGCTCCGGGATACCCTCTTGTGTAAACACATAGTTGTCCTGGGGAACGTGCTCTTCGAACTTTGCTAGATATGGTACCTGAGGACCTTGTAGTAGACGTCCGTGTTAAATTTGTCGTTGGTTATGAATATGTACAGAGGCAGCTTGATACCGTCTGACGACACAACGCCGAGAACCATGACTTCAGATCCTGATTCAGCCAAAAATCGATCATTTGTCCTATTCAGAACATCGTTCACTATGATGACCTTTTTTTCAGAATAAATCTTGTGCATGGAGAAAATTTCAAGGGTATTCTGTATAAATTTACCCGCACGTCATACTTTAATAATGCATATTGATAGTAAACTTCAGAGCATAGCATTCAACGACAATGGTTTTCAGAAATGAGGATCCAAGAATCCAATCCACCATCTCCTTACTTTTTGAGAAACCATAATAATGAAAATTTACAACGTGGTTATGTCATATAGTGATGTAAATCGTGTGTATTTTTTAGCTGACCCGTTTTTATAGAATTGGTAAGCTGAAGTATAATTTTTCCCTTCAGCTTCTGACATTATTATTTAACTCCTGTTTAACAAACTGCCTTTTCTACTAAATTCAATTATATTGAAAACATGATTGAGCATTAGTGTGTGCTCATAAGGGTACGAGAGTAACATTGAGGATTTAGGGCAGAGTTATAATTGTAGGTCCTTGATGTTGAGGAGCGACATGGGAGTAATTATTGACAATGTCCTTATTAGTTATTCATTTCCTTCTCCCACTCCTCCTGTGTCACAGCTGATTGTAGTTGATCTCCTACAAACATTTTCAAATAGTCAGGGTTAGCGTGTCATTTTGACCAAAAGTCACTGGTTATTAAGCAAATTACTATTAAATTCAACAGATAGGGTCTATATGCTTAATTAATGTTACGCGGAGACTTGTCATGCGAAGACATTTTCACTGGAACGGCGTGGAGTAATATGTAAACAAATAGAAAACTCAGAGTTCATACATAAATAGGTTTACACTTATTGGTAAATAAATCTTTATATAACACCTACATATACTTCACCCAACTCTTAAGTATAGATAATTCTTAAATTTACGATCGATATAGATAGCCTCTAGGTTCTTCTATGATTACTAAGCAAACACAAGCAAAAGTTTTTCTTCTCAATGAATGAAAACTAAAGAAATTGTGTTTGAATAGAGTTGTTAAAATATGACCCTAAACGACAGCAAGACTTTCTGTAGTTGTAACCTGCATAATGTTTATTATTTTCAAGGCTGTTATGTGCTCATAAAAGACGGAGAATACACCAGGATGAGAGGGGTTTTCCTGTATTTTCTTCCTCGCTCTCTCATAGCTGCTTATCGCTATATTCTAATAAAATTTAATGACAGCTAAGCTGCTCTCCTCCGAAAGATTCTATAAACTATTAAGGTTAACACTATAATTTTCAGGTTCATTCTAAAAAAGTCAAGGATGCTCATAGTCTTTACAACTATATAGTGGGCCAATTGTTTTTATTCACTCATCTTAATTATTTAAATTTTTAGAGGTGAAGAGTAATTTTGTACAATGTTTCGATGAGCAATGTTGTAGACACATAATAAGCTCTCGATTTCTAAGAAAAATAATGTTCTTATTGCCACCATGTGCACACAGTACGAGAAGAAGATTGAAATCGCAGCGCTACTCCGCGCGGGATTGTCCCAGAAGGCTATTTGGGAGTAGACTGAGGCCCTGAGGAAGATGATTTATAATTGTTTCCATGCAGTTGAAGGTCGGGGAGGAACTGAACTTCTTGGTTAAATAAATAATTACGTTTGAATGGTTGTGAAAAGGTTGAATGTTTGGTCGTATATTTGCTAGATGCCCTGGGGGGTGAAAGGCTTGGAGGTAAAAGTAGGTAATTCATCGGGGGGGGTAAGATCTGTCTTAATAAAATTTTCGGTCCTAAGACCGGTCCTTTTGGCTCTTTTATCGTAACTACAACAGCTGAAAGGATGGAATTACTAACTATGTCCTTGTAGCAGTTCAACATAACCTCTTTCAAGAGACGTCGATATATCTGAAGTTTAAAGTAGGAGGGGGGCTAGAACTTATTATAATATGCTCTAGCTATCATTTATTATTTTCTTCATTTTCATATTATTCAATCTCAAGGTTAATACAAATACTGAATACAAGGTTAGATCGGTTAGATTGTTATCGGCCTGGCTAGAGTTTTCAATTTGATGTATCGCACTTAAGAGAACTATAGATTGCTTAAAGACGCTGTCATCGCAGCATTTCATGTCAGCTATTGTCGGGGCAGTAAATCAATCGGTGGTCATACGTGATTCTTTTCAGCAGGGCTCTTTTGGGCGCCCTTTTTACAGAATAGCTTCTTTTCAGCGTGCTTTTTTCCCCCATAGGTCTTTTCAGTGCCATCAAAATTTTCTATATTTATGTAGACTTTCATGCATAAATGAATACATTAATACAATATTGATAATCTAAACTATTGTTATATCTATTTTATGTTACTTAATTTCTAAAATCTAGTCAAAATATTCCATATTTTGTTACAATTTTAGCTAGAAAATGTCAATATAATCCGTTTGAATTTATCTAAATCGCTATTGTATTCCTAACATTGAAAGAAAAATAAAGAAACGAAGTTAGATGTAAGATGGATCTTTCCTTCGAAACATTCGGCTATACTGGACCTCCATTCCCCTATCGTTTCCTCTCCTAAGAATTAATAATATTCTTTTTGGATATCCTAGTCATATGTCTTCTGATCCTTGCTTCAACTTCATGTTTTGTTCATGGAATCTCGTTTCTTTTAATTGAGAGATCGATCATTGTGCAGATCTCCCTTCACATCAAGATATTTGATAGTCACTTTTGATCTTGTGAATCATCGCCTCTATACTCAAGAATGCATCAATTCCTCCAGATCTTGTAAATAATCATCGTATACTTCTATAAGAACTAAGGAGTTTCATAAAAAGACAGAATAATCGACTGAAAGACCTAGTGAGGAATAGATAGATCTATCATCCTCTATCCACACCTCCTTCAATGTAATTATTGAGTCAATTCCTCCTTAAGTCAACTCTGATTCGTCTCCCACTCTAAGAAAATATTCATTGATGAGAGTCCTTCAGTGTCCGATCTATCACATTGATATAATTTAATATATATGATAGAGTTTGTGATGTGCGATCTATATGGATATAACCTGAACAATTCAAGATCACCCTTCATTTATTTATTACTTTTGAGTCTATTTTGTCGTTAGAAAACAAGTGAAAGATAATTCCATACTCTTAAAGATAATATAAATATCTTTTCTCGAACCTTTTTGTAAGGAACGTATATTCCATTCTGTTATGTTATAACATATAAATTGTTATTGAGACTTTTAAGTGATTTTGTATTTAAAAAAATATAAGTGACCTCTTCACTTAAACATAATTCAATTGGAATATCTGAATGGCCTTGCAATTCCCAAACATATAGAGTCGAGAATCCTTTTCTAAGCAGCTTCTAACCATATTGGAATATTACTCTTGAAAAGATCTTGGGTCTCCACACCAATAAATTTATTATAGATAATAACTAAAATGTTTAAAATGTAACAAGACAATAATACGATTTGGTTGGACAAATAAAATAAAATAAAAAGATATTGCTCAAAATGTAATTCCCTGTTTATGTGTTACCTGTTATTTTATTCTTGTATCTCATTAATTCCTTTAATTTTATTTCGACAGACAAATGCTATTTCATTATTGTGATTATAGTAATACGAGTTATTAAAACTTTTATTGTTATCAGTTGTAGGACTACTAATTGTCTGTGTTACAAACTGTACCAGCAATATGAATATAGGGATGCTTTAGAAAGTTTTATTACCAGAGTATCATTTAAATATTTGAAAAAATATATATCCCTAAAAAAATAATAATCAAAATTACAAAACTTACTTAAGACATCATATTCAGTTATTTAACTATGAAGATCATTATATTCAGCTCTATATTTATTATATTCAGGATAAATGAAAAATTAAGATCTTATTATTAATTAATGTTTCCCATGATCATTTCATATTTATTACATCATATCTGATTATTCTTAATATATTACTTATTTCTCCACTGTTTTGATGACTTTTTTTATGACAAAAATATACCTAGTATTTATAAAATGATGTTTATTCCTTACTAAAGAAATATATTGAATATATTTATAAATGACTTGGATGCGGTCGATCAAAGTTACATTGTAACTAAAAGTAGACTACTATATTAATATAAGTTTTTGCAGAATAATAACTTTATACACAATTTGGTACGTCCAATGTATTTACCTAGGATAGATGAAGATAAAGAATATTAATGTTATCACATCCCCAGGTATCCTTTTAAAAAAAAAATGTATCACAGGTGCAAAAGGAAATATCTGATACTTGGCAGACTTTCTCTTAGTATATATATTTAAAGAGTGTTGTTCCATCAATTAAATATTTTAGTTCAGCTCAAAATAGATAATCTTAATAAATTATGTATGAAATATATCCTAATTAAAAAAATGAAATGCTTGAAGTTGTATATGATAGCCAGAGGCAATGCAACAACTATTTAAAGTATGAATTGAAGACAAGAATCCATGTAATGATGTCTTAAGCTCGATTAGTATGGAATATACATAAATGAAGGGAGGTTAATATTTTATTGTAAGCAAAAATTTGTAGAGTAAAAACCTATTTTTCATTTAATCAGTCTTATATTCTAAGTCTGGGATCAACGCATTTGCACTTTGAAGGGTTCATTTACAGGTAATCCGGACTTGGCGGTGCATCCAAATAAATTGCAAAGGTCGAGTGAAGTCCACAGAGTGGCAATGTGCCCATTTCGATTTAATTGAGCCATTGTTATGTCCCATCAAAAATATAAATTAGAATATGTACACTTATTATTACTTATCAAAATTTAATTTAGATATATGTAATAAAAAATAATACTATTTGTATAATATAATCAATTTTTTCGTTTATTGTAATTTAATAATATAGGTCTTTTTCGACTCTAACTAATAAATGTAATTCTTAATCTATTCAATTCCACAGCTTATATAAAATCCAAGTCTTTTCGTTGGCAATTCTTGAAATAGTTAAATTTTATACAAAAAAAGATTAATAAGTATATATCGGCAAATTTAAGTTGAATTTACGGCTTTGTTGTATTATTTTCTGAGAACAAGCTTAATCTCCATGATTCATAAATGAATTCAAAAAGTTCCTAAATATCCATTTTTCGAACATATTGCATCAAGCACCAAATCCTAGAAGAGTCAAAATTTTAAAAAAAATCTAAGAGATTTACCACATTCAAACGAGGAAGCTCGATATAGAAACCATAAATATATAATATTGTATATTTTAGAATTCTTAGTTATTGGTTACAACTTCTATTAATTATTTTTTTAAATTTTATTTTCTACGTATTTTTTATTATACAAAAATAAATACCACCTATGTATGTATTATTAAATTCTCAAATAACCGTATTTATTAGATGGTATTAACTAAAGCGTTTCGTCATACTTAATAATGTGATTTTAGGGGCCTATGGATAATGAGGGCACTCAACATAGTTCAAATTTCCCCTTTCCTCTTATCAAAATGGCAAGTATAAATATAAAGACTGGAAAATGCGAAATAGCTAATTGTTATAATAATTCATCAATCTCAATTTTCACTCTTAGAAAGGAGTATAATCTCTTAAAGGAATCTCCACGATTTGTGATTAAATTTGACTTGAATCGTATGAAGCCTATAACAACATTATGAAGAACATTTTCATAATTGATTTTTTCTTATAACTTCCTAATATTCTCGTTTGGTCTCGTAAATACATATTTTAATAAAAAATGTTTAGACAAATAAACCTGTAATCAATGAAGTATCATTTATTCTACAAAATATTAAATAATAATAAAATTAAGTCTTTCAACCTATTATTGATATTTTTCAAAGTATTGATTCTTAAGATATGGCAATTATCAAATATAACTGCTATCTTCATTTCAGGATGTCTCTTTTAGCTCTATTTTTTCCCCACCCCAAGGATTCCGTAGTACTAGGTAGGTCATATATATGAGTAAATGCTATATTTACATATTTACATTTACCCTTTTTTCAATCATGTCATGAGAATTCATTTTTTTTAGTTCTGTCTTCTACATAAGTTCTTGGCATTAAGATTCGTCGATGGGACTCCACTTTTTTTAAGTGCATTGGAAAGTGAAAATGGGGGGGGCACTGCTCCATCAACAACCAACAAGAGTGCACTTAACTTTGTGCTTCATGTTGTCAGAGTCCTTGAAATTTGGTTTGTTTCCAATCTTGGCGACGGCTTTAGAAGCGCTGGATTTTTAGGACATCTGAAAATAGATGGTTATAATATATATAGAATATTAAATTAAGTAACAACTAACAAGGATGGCAAAACATATTATTGCTTTATAAAGTCATGAAAATACTTATGGAAAAAA
The DNA here is from genome assembly GCF_016086655.4 of Lepeophtheirus salmonis. Taxonomy (NCBI): domain Eukaryota; kingdom Metazoa; phylum Arthropoda; class Copepoda; order Siphonostomatoida; family Caligidae; genus Lepeophtheirus; species Lepeophtheirus salmonis. The sequence continues at coordinate 57,633,756 of NC_052136.2, forward strand.
GCTTATTTTCACATAATTGTGGTTAAGTTCACATTTCTTCTACAATTTACAAGAAAGATCGTGCTCTAGGGATTTAGTAAAAGCCGGTGTTCTTGAAGTACAATTGAATTCAATACAAGCAGGTATTGAACTCTACGAATAAAAAAATAAGAATGCATCAAGTTTCAATGATACCTACCACGATAAACATACCTAATACCAAACTCTTTTTGTAAAAATTAGAAGGTTATTTTATTATTAATTATTAATTTATTAAGATTTTAAGAATATTATTCGTAACAGAAAGGCTTATGTTGACTTGTGCCGAAACAAGTACATAAACTCTTTTTTTTTTTTAAAGAAGAAGGACCAAATGTAGTTCTTTTAAAGGCGCTAGAGGGTGTTTGATGAAACAGCTGTTTCAAAATAATAACAAATATCTTGTATTATTCATAAATCATTTATTAAATGGAGTGAGTTCTAGAACTCATTATGAATTATGAGTCATTGTAGACGAAATCTTGGTTCGTTGTTATGTATTTAATATTTCCTTACATGTTTTTATCTTCTTGTATATTCGCCTATGTATTATAAGTACTGTGTTTTACGTATTATAAATAGTCTCGTCTTTTGTTAATATATTAGAGTATAGTTAGAATACACATGATCCTATTAACAGTGTTACATTATTCCTCCACGTGAATTCTTCTTCTCATTTCTCTCGGTCATCCTGGATCTCTCCTATTCTAAATAAGCTTGTGTCTCTCCCTCGTCAAGACGCAACATTCGTGAATCGTGGATTTTGTATTTGTTTGAACACTAGAACAATGCGGAGTCAAGCTGCTGCCAGATTTCCCCATTATCTCTTCATCGAGGAGTATGTCTGTTCCTGATTCAGAAGCAAGCACGTCTCCAGTTTGTTTGGGAGGAGGGGACCCCTCTGATGTTCCTCAGAGCTTCTCGAACTCTAATGTCTCCAACAATGAAACCTTCTTTCCTTCAGAGCAGCGGAGCCTCCGAAAGAAGCTCGCCAAGTAGAGCTCCCTCCCTCAAAGGCAAAGGCCCCATGACTCGGAGCATGGACTACGAACACGGGCCATTAATCATCCCCTGCTGGTCTACTCCACATTTACCCGAAGTAGCCTTCACACCCAGAGCGAGCTTTGCCTTCATCCCCTTCTGGATTGGATGGACTCCTTCTTGATGTCGGAGTTTCGGGGCACTTTTCATCAGCATCGACTGACGGAAGCATCAGTCCATCACGAATGAGAAACTCTGGGTTCATCGAATGAGACAGATGCTCAACATTGAAGCGTTCCTCAAAAACACGCATCCTCGACCAGCATAACAGCAGTGCCACCCAGCATCACCATCTAAGAAAGTGAATAGTCAATTTTGAAGGTCAATCAAAGGAGGGGCAATCCCAGCTCTCTCTTTCGATCCCTCCCCTCACACATGCACACACAGAATAACCTCCATGTGAAGTATGGACTCAGTAAAGTCTGTCCTACTACTTTTCTAGAGATGGGTTTGGATATTACTCGTACCATTAACTTCAATGAAGAGATATGCCGTAAAATACCCGGTGAAGGAGGGTACCCGCGAGTATTAGCCTCTGGACATCTTCGAATCATCGTTAAAGGCATTTCATCGAAACCACATTGTCATAAATATCTTTCCAAATAACTCTTCTTCTAAATTATAATAAACAATAATCCTTCGTACTAATTAACATACTTGAGAAAATTTCTTTTTATTTTCATATTATTTATAAAAAAATATAACAATACATAATAACAATTATAAAATATAGATATAATAAATATTTACATATATGGTTTATTACATACACTTAATAGAGAAAAATTTGAAATACGATACCAAACAGAATTGATATACTATAATAATTTTATTTCTTATGAAGTTGTCCTTTATTTTTAATTTCTTGTTGTTACTTTAAAGATTTTGCAAAAATGACTAATCGTAATCTTATAAATCTATTCATGAGCTTATCTTTTAAGGATTTTGGAATAATGTCGAAGTCTTTAGTAATTAAATCACATGCATGTTTAACTTTGATGGATAAATGTTTCTTTTGTGATTTATATAATGACACGTCCATGTTTCTAATTGCATTTTCAATAGGCATAATAATGTTTTTAAAAATTTGCGTTGGAACAATGAACAAGACTATTTCCGTTGTAATCTGATACATTAATTAAATGTGTTATGCTATCATAGTATGTATCATTGAAGGCACTTTTTAGTACGTAAATACACGAATCACATGAAGGCTCGTATTTTTCAATTTTAAAAATTAAATAACCTGATAAATAGTACAATATATTAATCTCAGTAATAGTTAATAGAGATGTATTGAAAAAGTTTTATCCAAATAGTGGAATGAAGTAATCCTCCCCTAAAATTTGACTTTTATCATATGACTTTCGCACATCCAAAACCTCCGCCAAAAATGTTGAATCGTCATAATTATAATTGCTGGAATTCACATCCTTCATAACTTGGCTTAAGCATATTAAGCGTAAAATGTATTTGAGTTCCTTAGCAGTAGGCGTGGGGTTGGTCGCTCTGACCATACTGAAAAGGTTTTCAATACAGTCCGAGGAAAAATGTGCAGTTAAAAAATAGTTTAATTTTTTTGCAAATCTAATCTTGATAATGATGTGAGGATGGAGCCAGTTTGTATAGGTTTCCAAGAGGCAGTATTATTTATTTTAGAAAATATTTCAATTTTTTTAATTATATTAATAAAATCATAAAAAATGCAATTGACTCTTCATACATTTCCTCTGATAAAATGATATCATTTGTATACAAAATATTGTACCAATTTTTTATTAAATGTGATGGGTCGGCTATAAAGTGGATTTTATCGCTTGTATTAGCAGGATTGCCGATTTTATTTTTATAATGAGACTTCATTCCACAATTTATACCAAATCATTTCCACATCGTAAGTTTTGTGACCCCATATCGGTCGAAATACTTATTACATCGATTCCTACCTCACGAGATTTTTTAATAGTATCAATAACAATCGGGCCATAATCTTTACGTTCGTATGCATTAGGGGTAAAAAAGTAAGCAACTACTTGTTTCCACCTCACAGTGGAAACACCAGATAACATAAACACTAAAGCTTTAGTTGCATTTCCTTTAGAATTAGGAAATGAGGATTCACCCATAATACTGCCATAATCTATCGAAACCTTAACGGAACATTCATCGAAAGTTAATGAAGCTTTTCCATCTATTTCAGACATCGTTCTTATTTTAATTTTTAGGATATCAAAGACTTCAGTTAAAATTCCATCATTAAACATGATAAATTCAGTTCTTCTTTGCAAGGTTCTGATAGAAGGCAAGGGCAAATACTCTCTTACTAAACCGTAGCCAGATTTTCCACACGCCATCCTTAACTTTAAAGCATCTTTTATAGATTCATTGCTAAAAATTCTGCTTTTTCTATTGTTGACTCTCAAATTTTTATGAAAATCCTTATTTCCAATTTTTAGTTTTAAAATATTTACATTTTCGAAAGAAGTGATTTTTTTTCCAAAAGTTTTATAGTACTTTTTAATGAGTCTATAATACGTTCCTGGCATTTAATCTTATTAAAATATAAATGACAATCATGGCACAAGCTTTTAACAGAGATTTCTCCCATACTTTCCAAATGAAAAAAAGAAGATTGCGATATTTTTGAAACGTTATAACTTTCTTTTAAACTCGAAGGTGTTGTCGAATCTATTATGAATGGCGTATCTTGACGAATCTTACAGTAACTATGGTCCAACTGCAACCGAGCCTTGACAGTAGGAATTGCATCAAGTCTCAAGTACTTCTTATTTGTAGATACTTTAGTAAAAAAACTATGGGATTCAAAATGATTCTCACAGACTAACGAATTGATTTTAGGTTTCCAATCAAGTCGATACTTAAGATTGCTAATCCATTTGTTTCTTCTTTCTAATTCCTTTGGATTTTTTGGAGGGGGAAATCTGAAGAATTGAATCCGTCCTTGAAGCTTTTGATTCTTGCTATCGGATCTATTGCTACATCCCATTACAGAGCATCCACCCATGGATTATTGATGTATTTCTCGTATTTATGACGATAAAATGAAGACTATATTTGTTTATACGATAGATGTATAACTTGTGGTAACTTTTGGTAATGATGTAGAAAAGAAGAGTTTACTTACTATAAGTTGTAATAATTTAATTTAAACTAAATAATGCAAACAAATAAGCGAATAAGACAACGTAGATTGAGGTTGGGAATATAACTTTGTACTGAATACTAGTGACTAGATATAATATATCCACTTACTAGAATTCAGTACACTTATTATGTGTTTATTCTAATTCATCCTTCATCAACTCCTCTTTACCTATTTGAATGAAATGTTAAATGGAAAAGCGACATCTAACTTTTAAAAATTAAACTATTTTATGTCCAACAACTTTTTTGTTTACATTTGCTTTGTTGTGCTACTTTACTTTAACGCTTTAATGTTGACATAATAATTAATAACTGAATGTTTTCATCCTTATGTTCCTTTAGTGTTCATTAGCTGAACGCTTCAATAAATTGTCTTCGTCCTTCTAGAGAGTAAGCACTCAATACTTTATATCTCTATGACTGGAGCCCACAAAGTTGAACTGAGGCCGCGATATATTGTTTATCGGTCTCGCTTGCTGTGCTTATTTTTGTTTGTTGTATTTTTTGGTATATTTATAAGCTTTTAATATTCCATCTGCATAATTTTATATCAAGAATCACGTCGTGATACTTTTATTGTTTCCTGCAACATTTCCTCCAAAAAGAAGCATTAAAAAAAAACAGGTTCGCTACTAAGCTTCTTGGGGCCCTATAATATGATATCTATAACATTTCTTAAGCCAGGCTTTCCCAAACTTAACTATTACTATGACAATAAACTAATACATTTTTAGCTCAGGCCCCCTTTAAAAGAAACATTTGTACTACGTATGTGTAGACTGAAAGCAATTCTGAATTCACCATCTTCCTACACCCTCCCCTCACGGCCCCACTTTGAAAACCATTGTCTTATGCAACCTTAATTACCGGCGCCCCTGTTTGAACTTAAGGGACTCCGGACTCTGCGTATAAGGTAGCAACGGCTTTGTTTGTATCTAATATCATTTCCTGGTCCTGAATGTTCTAGCGACGCCCCATGTTAATTGAGCCTGTATAAAAAGAACCGAGACAAATAGAACCCTTGAACCGGGCAAAAATTTGTTTATGTCAAAATTTAAAACTAAAGCGATCTACTATTATAAACTATAATCATATAATAGGTAAATTTCTATTGTAAAACCTCCACTTTTTTTTTTAATGCAAATATAATCAAACCTGCACTCTCTTTTGACACTCTTGAAAATGCAACATATAATTGACCAAGTCAAAATACTGATTTTGGTAGATATAAAGCAATTTATTCAAATGTTTGATCTTGTGGTTTATTTATTTTCATTGCCATTGCTAACTTAATTGGGAACTGTTTTGTTATAAGTGAAAAAGGAAACTCGTCACCAATAGAAGTAAGGGTGATTCCTGTAATAAATTCAACTATTGATTATTATAATCCTCTTCCTCCGATTTTAATATACATTCTCTCTTTTTCCGTTAGCACAATAATTTGTTGTTGTTTTTTAAATTTTTTTGGTGCTTTTTCGAATCGACAACCCATACTTTAAAAAAACTTTAAGACACTAGGAATCGATTTTGTTTTATGATAAAATTAATTTATTAACAAAAAAACAAACTTGCCCTCCAGAGCCCATCAATCTGGTCTGATCATAATGAAACATAGTCCTTCGTTCGTAACTCATAATTCTGAACAACTTATATTTTATGTTAAGTCTGTATCTGTCTCTTTTTTATTTTTAATAAATGCGATTTATCATTGCTTTTTCAAAGTGGGACGTACATCAATCAGACGCGCATATAATTTATTTTAATACTATGTAGGATAAAAATCAACAGCTATCAAGTCTGAAAAGACAAATTGTGATTGAGATGGAAAATTATAATCTGATCAGTGCTGTAAAACTCGTTGATAATTATTATACATATAATATGAAGCTTGACAATACAAACGCAAGAATGTTTTCAAAAATAAGTGGGTGTATTTTTCAACAAAATATTCTGATCAATCTTGATTAGATTTTATTTGAAAGGGGCCGCATCAGGCCCAAATTAAGTCTAATTTATTTAATGAAGAATCTATATTATAGTTTGCCTTCTTGCACAACTCTACTTATTCCAAAAATTGAATATAAATCCTATAATTGAACTAAATATGCCTATAAAATATTTGGTTGCATGTGTGCATATTTATCATTTTTGCTGAAAATTGCATTTATGATAACTTGCTACATACATATATAACTAAAAATTAAACGAAGAAACTTATTGTCCTACAAATTATGAACTGAAGGTCTTACTAATTATTATACATTACAAAACTTTAATTTAAAAAAATAATTATGAGTAACATGAAAAAAAAAAAATAATAAGTCAAATGGATTTCTGTTAGTAAGTATGGAAGCTTATTTAAATATTATTTTAATATTCAAATTGATATAAATGTCATAAACATTCGTACGTTAAAAATATAATATAAAATAAGAAGTAAGTACAAAGCTCGAATGAAGTGAGTGGAGAAATTTATGGACTAAATATTTGAGGCCTTAATGAGTAGTATTCATTTCTCCATAACTAATTATTTATTATTCACACAGAAATTAAATGCCAGACAGAGAGGAAACTTTAGGCCACTTTCTCCTTGTTCAATTCGTAGTAATTCATGAGACTCATCCAATCGTTCTAACTCAATTTTCTTAATTCCGCTACTTATTCTATAAATAACTTGTTTTTGTTCATTCAAACGTGATGCCGTTACACGGCATAGAATGCTACGCGATTTATGAGTAGAGAGTAGAAGTTCATCTGATTTGAAATTTCTTTTAAGACTAATAACACCGTCTTCATAGTGAACGATCAAATCAAGACCCATGTTAAAGCCTGTCCAACGCCATAGGGCAGAAATATTGGGTTGTGTTAAATTGCGACCACATCTCATGGAATATTGATTAAATTCCTCTTCAACTATTACATTTGGTCCTGTATCGAGTCCTTGGTCAACACGAAGTAATTTTTCCCATTGTGAAACAATCATTGGATATACCCATTCCATTGGAACGATGCCGTCAGATAATAACATTTCAAGGTCCAAGTGATGATTCACAAGGTAAGGTAGTCTAAGAGCACGAAATAAAGGAGCATAAGAAGAACCAGTCTCTAAATTCAAAAAGAATTTGGATTCTTTAGCGTAGAGCATTCTGAAATGAATGTGAGATGAGGTGACAGCTTGTGTTGGATCTCCATTCCACTTGGGTGTGATTTGCAAATAGAGCCAAAGTCTGAGAAGTATATAAACTGAAAACTCTGTTTGATTGACAAACAAGTCATTGGCTGAAATGAGTTTAATTAAAAGTTCCATTGGAAGAGAAGAGAGGGTCGTCAAATTTTGAGGTAGGGAATGCAAAAGATTGACTTTAAGCCAATCGGTGGCTGTTTCCACAACAGAAAAGGACCCGTAGGTGGAAGCCGCATTGATGTAAGGTAGAACGGTATCTTCATTCATGGTTTCGATCATGAGTGCCTCAATTTGCAATTGTAGGCCATGGAATTGAAGAAGTGTGACAGTGGCAAGAAGGGGAACGAGCATGTCCACCTCAAGATCGATTTCCCCTCGATACAGGGAACTTAGAGCCGTATTAAGTGTCTCTGAGGAAATGAGAGGGTCAATTATATTCAGCTCCACAGTCTCCAAAGAGCTTTCTATCCAGGACCCGGAAAACATGCTCTGGAAATAGGGAGACTGCTCCAAATAGACTTTGTGCAATCGCCATTCTCGATCCAGAGCTCGAATCACCACATCCGAGTTGTGTCCTTCCAGAAAGAGACGTCCATAGATATGATCACAAGTGGAACGCAGTTTACAACGCTTCCTCGTATTCACATATTCCGTTAAGTCGAATTCGTGAATCCTTTTTCGTTTACGCTCTTCACCTCCACCTCCCAAATCAGAGTTGTGTTCAGTTTGGCTTAAATAATTCCCCATTTTCCTTCAACTTCAGGTCTCAATCAATAAATGCCAATACACATTTCCGTCATAGAAGTCTGCTCATTTACCAATCGCCTCCTCCTCCAAACATCTAACATCCGGCAGTCTCACTCATCTTCACATCTCTATTCTATAATTACTATTTTTGTAGTACTAGTAATACTAATATAATAACTAACTAGTAAGTATTTACACTGCTATTCACTTTTAGGTCTATTTCGGTTACTTATTTCAAATTTTTATTTTATGGTTATTAATTTGATATATATTTTGTAGTCGTTTTCACAATATAAAAGTTCGAACAGGGAGGGAGCCAAAGAAGAAGTTGTCTACATCACTCATTGCTCACTCCTTTTCGTTTGTTATTTTGTTGTTGAACTGCAACAGCAACAGAAGAGCGAGAGAGAGAGAATGAAATGACTCACGGAACCTCGTAGCACCGCTAAAACATTGCTTTTCTTCTTCTCAGCTCAAAACATAATACAACGCGTCCGTAGAAGACTTTTGGATCTTCCTTATCCAATCCACCCCTTGTTGGTACCTTTCTAGATAGAGGTACTCATCAAGATGGCAGATCAAGCAGCGCGTAACCTACAATATGAATACAAAGCTAACTCCAACTTGGTTCTTCAAGCGGATCTCCGTCTGATCGAGAAGAGAGGGCGGGATGAAGCCACTGGAGAGGTTCTATCCCTCACAGGCAAGTTGCTTGGAACTAAAATGGGGGATCGAGCACAGAAAACGAAGCCACAGGTGAGAAATACGCTCTATTTTGATAATTTATAATATGAAGTAGTTAAATTTCTGAATGATGGCTGATCTGATGAATATTATTGCAATTAGAAAAGCGGATCCAAGAAGTCTAAGAAAGGAGGTAAAAGTGGAGATGCCTCCGACTCCCTCTTCTACAAACCCAAAACAGAGGAAACGAAATCCACTTTCGAAGTCCTTTTAAGCTTCCTCTCCTCTTTCTTTGGGGATCAGCCCGAGGATGTCCTCAAAGGAGCCGCTGAAGAAATCCTTCTCACCCTTAAAAATGATAATCTCAAAGAGAAAGAGCGTCGAAAAGAAACGGAAGTGCTTTTAGGAGGACTCAACGATGAAAGATATGCACTTCTCGTTAATCTCAGTAAAAAAAATTACAGACTTTAGAGACTCTCAAGTTGGGAAGTTGGATGAAGAAGTGGATGAAACATATGGCATTAATGTTCAATTCCAAGAATCGGACTCTGAAGAAGAGGAGGAAGATGAAGATGATGAGGAGGATGAGGTCGAAGAAGAGGAAGTAGAGATTGAAAGAGGTGCAATCAAGAGTGGGGATCAATTTGAAAAATCAAATGCCACTTCCAAAAAGAAGACTGAACTTCATCCTTTAGATATTGATGCACATTGGCTCCAAAGAAAACTCTCTAAATATTTTGATGATGCTACAGTGTCACAACAAAGATCCAAAGAGGTTTTGGATATTCTTAAAACTGCTGTTGATGAGCGTGAATGCGAAAATCATCTTGTTTTGCTGTTAGGCTATGACTGTTTTGAATTTATTAAAATCCTAGTTAAGAATAGAGTGATGATCACTTATTGTTCACTCTTCAAAAGTGCTCAAACTGATGATGAGCGTGATGCCTTAATAAAAAAAAATGTCTGAAAACAGTTCTTTAAGAAAAATTTTGAGACAATTAGAAGGAGAAGACGTCGATGGAGACGATAGTAACTCACGATCTAAATCAGGAAGTGGTCGTAATAAAGAACAATCAAGAGATGCTTCCGATAGGGATGCACAAGAAAGAGAAGTCTTAGATTTGACAGAATATGCCTTTTCACAAGGATCTCATTTCATGGCAAATAAGCGCTGTCAATTACCGGAAGGTTCTTACCGTAAACAGAAGAAAGGATATGAAGAAGTTCATGTGCCTGCATTAAAACCCAAGGAATATGACCAAGGAGAAATATTAACTCCTATTGAAACTCTACCTACTTACGCCCAAGGTGCATTTCCCGGATTCAAAACTTTAAATCGTATTCAGAGTAAATTAGCTGATATTTGTCTTAACAGTGATGAAAATGTACTACTCTGTGCTCCTACTGGTGCTGGTAAAACAAACGTTGCCATGTTAACCATTCTTCGAGAAATTGGTAAGCGAGTTAATTCTGATGGTACTATACGTGCAGATGAGTTTAAAATTATATATGTTGCTCCCATGAAGTCACTTGTTCAAGAAATGGTGGGTAACTTCGGTTCTCGTCTCGAAGCATATCATTTAAAAGTTGGGGAACTAACGGGAGATTCTCAAATGTCCAAGGAACAAATTGCTGCGACTCAATTAATTGTATGTACACCTGAAAAATGGGACATTATTACTCGAAAAGGAAGTGAGAGAACATTTACACAATTAGTCAAACTCATCATTTTCGATGAAATTCATTTGTTGCACGATGAAAGAGGACCTGTACTCGAGTCTTTAGTTGCGCGTTCGATTCGGCAAATGGAAACTACTCAAGAAAGTATACGACTCGTTGGACTCTCTGCTACTCTACCTAATTATCAAGATGTAGCTACATTTTTAAGAGTTAACCCTCGAACAGGACTCTTTTATTTTGATAATAGCTACCGACCTGTTCCACTAGAACAACAATTCATTGGAATTACTGAGAAAAAGGCTGTTAAACGATTTCAACTTATGAATGAAATTGTTTTCGATAAAGTGATGAATCATGCTGGAAAGAGCCAAGTATTAATTTTTGTTCATTCCCGCAAAGAAACAGGAAAAACCTCTCGAGCCCTAAGAGATATGTGTCTCGAAAAGGATACTCTTGGTCAGTTTCTTAGGGAAGGCAGCGCCTCTATGGAAGTTCTTCGGACTGAATCAGAGCAGGTCAAAAACGCTGAACTTAAAGATCTTCTACCATACGGATTCGCAATACATCATGCTGGAATGACGAGAGTTGATCGTACTTTGGTTGAGGATCTTTTTGCAGATCGCCATATTCAAGTACTGGTATCAACATCTACTCTTGCTTGGGGTGTGAATTTGCCAGCTCATACTGTCATCATCAAAGGAACACAAGTTTACAATCCTGAAAAAGGAAAATGGACTGAATTAGGTGCTCTTGATGTATTGCAGATGTTGGGTCGTGCTGGTAGACCTCAGTATGATACCAAAGGAGAAGGGATCCTTATAACCAATCACACTGAACTTCAATTTTATTTGTCTCTTCTTAATCAACAACTTCCCGTTGAATCGCAAATGGTCACAAAGTTACCGGATATATTGAATGCTGAGCTTGTGCTAGGTACAATACAGAATGTTCAAGATGCAGTGGATTGGCTTGGCTACTCCTATTTATTTGTGAGAATGATGAGGAATCCAACTTTGTATGGTATACCAATTGAATCTGTAAAGGATGACAAAAAATTAGAACGCTTTAGGGGAAACCTCATACACACTGCCGCTTTGAGTATTGATAAAAGTAATTTGATAAAGTATGATCGCAAATCTGGAAACTTTCAAGTTACTGAATTAGGAAGAATTGCTTCACATTATTATTGTACTCACGAAACAATGTTGACGTATTCTCAATTACTTAAGCCTACTCTAAGTGAGATAGAGTTGTTCAGAGTATTTTCTCTCTCAGGAGAGTTTAGACACATTACTGTACGCGAAGAAGAAAAGCTGGAACTTCAAAAGTTAATGGAGAGAGTCCCGATTCCAATTAAGGAAAGTATAGAAGAACCTTCGGCCAAGATCAATATTCTCTTTCAATCTTACATTTCTCAACTCAAGTTGGAAGGATTTTCTCTTATGTCTGATATGGTTTTTGTGACGCAATCAGCCTGCAGATTAATACGAGCTATTTATGAAATAGTTCTTCATCATGGATGGGCTCAACTTGCTGATAAAGCGATCACTCTTTGTAAAATGGTGGATAGGCGAATGTGGCAATCCATGTCACCCCTTCGACAATTCCGTAAAATTCCCATTGAAGTTGTAAAAAAAATTGAAAAAAAAAACTTTTCTTTTGATCGATTTTATGATATTGGACCAAACGAAATTGGAGAACTGTTGAGGATGCCCAAACTCGGGAAAACCATTCATAAATACATTCACCAATTTCCTAAAATTGATTTATTGAGTCATATTCAACCCGTTACACGCTCAACCCTTAGCATTGAACTGACTCTTACTCCTGATTTTCAGTGGGATGAAAAAATTCATGGGCATTCGGAAGGCTTTTGGATATTTGTTGAAGATGTTGACTCAGAAATAATTCTCCATTCTGAGTTTTATTTACTAAAACACAAATTTGCTGAGGAAGAGCATGTAATTAAGTTATTTGTTCCCATTTTTGAGCCACTTCCACCTCAATATTTTATTCGTATTGTGTCCGACAGATGGATTGCCTCTGAAACAGTTCTCCCTGTATCGTTCAGACATCTCATCCTTCCTGAAAAGAATATTCCCCCAACGGAATTATTGGATCTTCAACCACTTCCAATCAATGCTTTGAGAGAAATTAAATACGAAAAATTATATTCTGAGATTACACAGTTCAATCCTATTCAAACTCAGGCGTTTAATGTTCTATATAATTCAAATGATAATGTGTTACTCTGCGCTCCTCCTGGATCTGGCAAAACCCTTGCCGCAGAATTAGCCATTTTCAGATTATTCGAAACCTCAGAAGGAGATGGTGGAAGATGCGTCTATGTTACTCCTAAGCAGGCATTGGCTGAAATAGTCTACGAAGATTGGCATCCTCGATTTGCGACACTCGGAAAGAAAACAGTCATATTAACTGGAGAAACTTCTACTGATCTTAAATTGATTGCTAAGTCTCACGTAATTGTCACAACACCGGATAAATGGGATGTACTATCTAGGCGATGGAAACAAAGGAAACATGTTCAAAATGTACAATTGTTTATTTGTGATGAAATTCATCTTCTTGGAGGAGAAGATGGGCCTGTAATTGAAATTATTTGTTCTAGAATGCGATATATTAGTTCTCAACTAGAGAAACCCATTCGTATTGTCGCACTTGGTGCATCAATATCCAATTCTAAGGACTTAGCAAATTGGTTAGGTGTAAGCACTAACTGTTCATTTAATTTCCATCCTAATGTTCGTCCTGTTCCTTTGGAGTTGCATGTTACTGGATTAAACATAAGCCACAATGCATCTCGTTTGCTTGCAATGGCTCGACCTGTTTACAATGCCATAAAAAGACACAGTCCTTCAAAACCTGCTATAATTTTTGTACCTTCTCGTAAGCAAACCCGTCTTACCGCTATTGAACTTCTTACATATGCTGCTGCTGATGATATGCCTGATCGATTTTTACTAGCGGACCAGAACGATATTAAATCATTCGTGGATAAAATTGATGATAAGACTTTAAGAGAAACTGTTAATCAAGGAGTTGCTTATATTCATGAAGGTTTATCCACTTCTGATAGAAAAACAGTTATTTCTCTCTTTGACTGTGGGGCCATTCAAATTGCCGTCATTTCTCGAAGCCTTTGTTGGGAAACAAATTTAAATGCACATCTAGTTGTAATTATGGATACGCAATATTATAGTGGTAAGCATCACGCTTATCACGACTATCCAATGACGGATGTAATGCAAATGATTGGTAGAGCAAATCGCCCAACTGTAGATTCAGATGCAAAATGTGTTCTTCTTTGCCAAACATCCAAAAAAGGCTTATTCAAAAAGTTTTTGTATGAACCATTACCCGTTGAAAGCCATTTGGATAGAAGCCTGCACGATCATTTTAATGCAGAAATTGTAACTAAAACAATTGAAAACAAACAAGACGCTGTAGATTATCTTACCTGGACATTCCTATATCGAAGATTAACTCAGAATCCTAATTATTATGCTATGCAAGGAGTTTCTTACAGGCATTTATCGGATCATCTCTCAGAACTTGTTGAAACCACTCTGACTGATTTGGAGCATTCCAAATGTATTTCAATCGAAGATGATATGGATACTTCGCCGCTAAATTTGGGAATGATAGCAGCTTATTATTACACTAATTATACAACAATTGAGTTGTTTAGTATGTCTTTGAATAATAAGACAAAGATTCGTGGTCTTATTGAAATAGTATCTGCAGCATCTGAATTTGAAAACTTACCAATTCGCCATGGTGAAGATAATCTTCTAAGGAATCTTTCGCATAAATTACCCAATAAATTAGTCGGTGGAGCTAAGTTTAATGATCCACATGTGAAAGCAAACATTCTTCTACAAGCTCACCTATCAAGAATCCAGTTGAGCGCAGAACTTCAACAAGACACAGAAATGGTGGTTGGTAAAGCTGTTCGTCTCATCCAAGCGTGTGTTGACGTTTTGTCCTCAAATGGATGGTTATCACCTGCTATTGCTGCTATGGAACTATCACAAATGGTAACTCAAGCTATGTGGAGTAAAGAAAGCTACTTGAAGCAAATCCCTCACTTTTCGGGTGAAGTAGTTGAGCGCTGTAAGTCATCTGATGTTGAATCTGTATTTGACATTATGGAACTGGAGGACGAGGACAGAGATAAATTGCTACAAATGTCAGACATTCAAATGGGAGATGTGGCCAGATTCTGTAATCGATATCCCAATATCGAATTAACTTATGACATTATACATAAACATAATTTGTCTGCTGGATCTCCGGTCAACATCGAAGTTAGATTGGAAAGAGAAGATGAAATCACAGGACCTGTTATTGCTCCATTCTTCCCTTCAAAACGCGAAGAAGGTTGGTTTGTTTTTATTTATATTGATAAATTAATTAATTTATTTCTTTTCTAGGGTGGTGGGTCATTATTGGGGATCCCAAAGCAAACACTTTGCTTTCTATCAAGCGATTAACTCTTCAACAAAAAGCAAAGTTCAAGTTGGATTTTGTTGCTCCAAGACAAGGAAAATATCATTACACTCTGTATTTTATGTCGGACTCCTACCTTGGTTGCGATCAAGAGTACAAAGTTAGTTTAGAAATTGGAGAAGAAGCCTATGACAGTGACATGGAAAAATAAAATAAATCATATCGCATTTTATTTGAGTATTTATATTTAATACAACTTTTTTTTGTTTTGAGTTTGAAGTTTTTTTAATGTGCAAAATATAATCATTTGTGGTCACAAATAACTTTATTTAATTAACTTACATACGAGTATATTTGTATTCTTAAGTATGTCTTCTACATATAAGCTTTAAAACAATTTGATAGATTGAGCCGACTCGTGTCTGAACTTTGAAATATCCAGCTTAAAAAGTGAGGTCTAATGGTTTTTATAAGTAATTACTAAAATCATCTCATATCTTTTTAGACGGGGATTCACACTAAGAGAGAAATAGATAGAGGGTTCAATCATAAAAATAACGGTTGTCCTGGCCTATGCCACATAGGTTGTGTCGAACAAAGTATATTATATCTATATAACTAGCATTTGAGAAGCAAAGACGGAGGGTTAAGTTATTGACACTTAAAGCTACATATTTCCATGATTTACCTTTCCAAAATTATATTAAGCAAATATTGACTTTGTAAGATGAAGGTACAATTAATCAATGTTTAATGTGAGGTTGAGGGATCCATTCGTGTTCGTTGCAGGTTAATTTTCCCTTGAAAAATAACATCAAACAATCATGAGAAGCTGATTTGTAATCTTACTAGAACATAAATTTTACAAAAAAAAAAAAAAAAAAAATAGCAATATGAGCAGTTTCTGGCTCAAAGGGAGCAATTCAGTGATCGCTCACAAATCGTAAATCTACCAATAAAATTACAAAATTCTGTTAATAATAGAATTTGAATACTGCAATATATATTTAACTATTTCTTTGATCTTAAGGATTTAATTTAAAAAAAAATTGTTTTCTTTGAAATATATGTACCAATGCTGGAACGTTTTAACAATTATAAGTGTATATATATATTTGAAGACAACTATTTGTCCAGAAGATTAGATTTATTGTAAATTCCTTAAAAACAATGCTTCAATAGGAATTAAATATATTTTCCTTTGATTTATTACCCTTCGATTTTTTTTTGTATTTTATTCTTTTGATCATTTTCCTCAAAAAATACTTTTTTTTATACTATGTGTTTTCTTTGTTAAATATGCATAACTATATCGATTTTATTTTTATCAATATCATAAAAAACAAAAATAATAACAATATTCATATTATTAGGATGTTTTTATTTTTTGAATAGTCCAGTCACTTTCTTCGAAAATGAATTCATAATACCCTGACCTTCTGCCTCTGCTTCTTCTTTAATAATGAGCTCCGTATCAATATTTTCCAAGTATCCTTGATTCAAGGCATTCACTAATTCTTCTCTATAAATTTGCTTTAAAGGGATCCGAGACTCCCTCAGAGCCTTAACTTTATTAGCACGCTTGGCTTTATGAAATGCCTCTTCTAAACGAAGTCCATGCCAATCTGCAATATCAAAGTCTACTCGGTATGATTCAAAGTCTTTCATCACATCTGATTTCAATTGATTCTCTTCAGGGTAGCATAGTTTTAAAAGAATTTCCCTTTTAATTTTAAGTAATGTCCAAGCATAGATCTCATTGACAGGAGTTCTGAGTAGATAGTTATCAAAGCCATGTGCCTTATCTACTAATTTGAGACCCCTTCGTGTGACTGGCATTTCAATGTATTTATCCAAGACTCTAGAATAGACAACAGCCAAATGTAACTTCGGCCACCAATAATTGCACTGAGGAATGCGAGGATTGGGGTAATGACGCTGTTTTTCGGGTTCATTTAAGCCTTTGATAACTCCTTCACCACCCCATAGACCCGCATGGAACTCTTCGGGGTAAATGACGGGTATGTCTACGTTTTGAATCCTCTGCACCACTCCAAACTTGTCCTTTTCAAATATCCCCGCCTGGAAAATAAGAAATAAAATGGAATGACATAATATATTAAAGAATTAAACTTAAAAATGAGGCACCTTGGGTTCATAATGGATTCCACGATCTGGGCCTATGGACCATGTCTTATAAAACTCCTTGTAATGATTAGGTAATTGCCCTCTAAGTCCAGTAGACCAAATATGCTCATCATAAAACTGTTTGCCTAGGCCGGGAGTCATGGCCAGGCGTGTTATTTCCTTCCGAGCCCGTGTTACACCCGACATTTTGAAGTATTACTAAATTATAATTATTAATTCAGTGGAGAAATATATTACAAAATATGAAATATCAGCCTCGTTGTTTTGAATGGACAATTGACGTCATGTATTCATGCATAATGACGTCATAATATTTATATAAATAATATACCAGCTTTCTCAGTTAATTATATATAGACATTCAATAAAATACATTTTACATACCTATGAGTATAATATATTATTATTATTGTTTTATAATATTAAATATACTTACATTTTATGTTAGTATTTAAATACATAAACAACTTCTAGTCTGATATATTACAAACTAAGAAACACTTTTTTGTTTAATATGACTATAGAAAATTTTCACCGACTTCATAAATTGCCTCATAATTGAAGAAGACGCCATTTTGGAGGCTCAAAGTTGATATTTTTACTACATGAAATGAACAATATTACAATAAATCTTGATTAAGCTATAATCAAATGGCTATAAAAATAAGAAGGACTCAATATCTGCATTAAATACTACTTTATGCTAATACTAAATAATGATTAAAATCAAAGTAATATGTACTAAAAAACCATAAGGAAGGATAGATTTGTACATTTTTTTCGTTATTTTTTTATCGATTATCGACAAAAAATGTAGAATAATAAAACCAAAATACCTTATTCATGAGAACAGGTCACTAAACCCCTACCCCCCTACCGCCCTTCCAACTACCCCTTGTCCTTTAAACCCCGACTAACTACACCCTGGACCCTTTACCCCCTCCCCCATCCTTTTCTATTTTTATTATTGAGAAGTACAGTTAGTGAATGATAGAGGGCCAAAGTAATAAATGAATGCTATGGTTGCTTGGATCGGTTGTTGAGCTATAAAACTTCCAAGTTCGAATTGGAAAGTAATTATGAGTTCTATAAATCATCAAAGTTTTAATACTAAAATAAATAAAAATTTCAATTAAAGTAGATACTTAGCCTGATTGTTTAACCATAGGCATGATATATAAGATACAATAAATATTTATAATAATGCCTAATCTAATTCCTTAATCCCATGACAAAAAGTTGGTAAAACATTGAATTTTGGTATGTTATTTTCACGAGGAATTTAGGGATTGAAGGAGTATACACATGATGTGATGATAAATGTCTGAGAAGGATTTTCGGATAACTCCTTAAATATGGTGAAATAGAGTTATGGATATCCTAAATAAATAGGTTTATTGTATCTCATTTTTAATATATGTGTTTCAAAATCACAAAAATCCAATAGAATCATCCAAGATCTTCTCAAGTAATATCAACGGTATATTTGTAATTGAAAGATTCAAAATACTGATTTAGATGCATATAATTATTATCTCGAGATAAATAAATTAATAATAATACGTATCACTAATATTTACCTCATTAAGTTAAATCAAGGACTCCTTGTTTAAATTAATAATTACGTTTGTATTGTTGTTAAAAGGTTAAATATTTGATCATATATTTGCTATTTAAGGTAATAGGGTGTGAAATGCTGGTGGTAGATGACCTGGGGGGTGAAGAACTTGGAGGTAAAAGTAGTTAATTGATCAGGGGTTAAAGGACGGAGGCAGTGCCGTATGTCAGGAAGATTTTTCGGTCCGCTTTACAAGGGTGAACGGTTGATTTTCAGTTGTGAACGTGGGATATTTAAACAGGGCAAATGCTACAGCATAGATTAAATCTTGCAAGAATATCGTCCAATGGACTGTCTGACCATTATTTTCTTCAGGCAAACATTGGGAAAAATAAAATGAAAAGGAAAAACTCAAGACGGAAAGTCAATGCCGACCCATTCATAAAGGAAGGAGTATAATGGAGTATAAAATGCAAGGTGCAAGAATGAGAGAAAATTTTTGAACTATACAATTCAGTCAAACAGTTTAAACCTCCTTAAATATTTTTTAAATAATAACGGATAAAGATAATGAACGAGATTATAATATACCATGAAACGGTTACATCGACAGAAAATAAATTATGTTCACAAGTCTTGATGTTCTTAACTCGCATGTATACGTGGTGATGTGTTTGAAAAAAATGAAGAAAAAAATGCATATGTTCTTTATCATGATTAGAAGAAGAAGTTTTTCCTCTCTTTCCTTGACGCAAAGGTGTCAATCAAACTGTCCATGTCTTCATGGAGCACCTTGTTCACCATCACCCTGTCCATGTTCAAGAGGGTGAGGGAGGAGAGCCTCTCCTGGTCCATGGTGGTCCTCATGTGGTTCTTGAGCCTTCTGACATAGGAGAATGACCGCTCCGCCTCACAGCTGCTGATGGGCATTGAGGCCAGGATGACGATCACCTTGTATAGCTCCGGCATCAGGCAGAACACTCCCAAGCATATTAACTCCGCAGCAATTAGTGACGAAACCATGTCTTCTGTGTCAATATCTGCCTAGAGAAACATAAATTTTAAACATATAATGCAAAATGAAACATTATAATATTAACCTTGAATTGCTGGAAGATTGCATGGTCTGACTGGAGCTGCTCGAGTTCAAGTCTGTAGTGCTTGGCGATACGCTCAATGCCACAGGTCTCCACTTCACTGTCATTGACGATTGCAATGAGATCCATTGTGATGTTGGTATCGTCGGTGGCAAATCTGCTCTCAAGCTCTAATACAATCTTATTGATTGCAACATCGAAATGTGTTTCACGTAAGTAGGATTCAGTTGTTCCTTTCCACTTTATTCTCCTTGGAATCTTCGCCTCTTTGAATTCCAAATCAATTGAGTCCTCCTGGTCAAATACTGATTTCATCTCAGACGACTTCAACTCAGCAAGTTTTGAGATTGATTCAAAGATTTTCTCATTCTTAAGATCTTCAAGAGTCCTAATCACTAGGTTGACGTGTTTCCGGGCCTTTGTTAGGTCAACCTTTCGGCCTTGAAGTTCATCTGACAAGCTAGATGTGTGTCTGAGGAGTGTCTTCAACAGTTCAATGCCGAAAACAAATTCGTGATTAAAGATGCTGTTGAGCAGAGAAGTTGCTGTTGAACTCGACAATGTATCTTTATCTTTTCTCATTATTATGAGGGTCTTCATGATTCTGACCATCCCTAGAGATACAGCGTGTACAGCATCGTAGCGGAGACTCCAGCGGGTAGCAGACTGGTTCTTCAGGGTCATCACCTTGCATGCTCCTCATCTTTACTTGTTATCTTCACCGACTTGTAGATTGCTGACCTCTTTGGTGACCCTTCAATGAAGTTGTATAAAGTTTCTACTGTCCCCATTGTATTTCTCAACAGGGTTATATCTGAGAGAAGATCCTTGACTACAAGATTGAGGACATGGGCGTAGCAGTGGACGTAGACACACAGTGGGGCTGCTTCCTTCCACCTGGCGGCAAGACCCTTCTTGATGCCAGATATGTTGGAGGCACCGTCCGCGGCCAGGGAGACAGTTCGGGCGGGGTTAAGGCCGAGATCCTTGACAGCCTCGTGAAGCTTCTCAAACAAATATTTGCCGTCAGTCTGGGTAACTTTTACAAACTTGAGAAAGCTCTCTTTCTTGATGCCTTCACTCGTCAGATATCCCAGTGACAGACTGAACTGCTCCGTGTTTGACATATCTGATGTCTCATCAACAATCTCAGAGAACCAGTAGTCATCATCGCCGGCACAAGTCTTGACATCTTCAATTATATTTTCCGTCACTTTGGATGCTATAATCTCTATCAGCTCATTTTGGATGTCAGGTGAAGTCCATTTGGCAAAACCTACCCCAGCTGAACCAAATTTTTTGACTTCGGCCTCCAGTTTATCTTTGAGAATATGATTGTCGTGTGAACGCAGGGACAAAAGCTCCAAGAAGTTTCCTCGATTGTTTTCATTAGATTCCGTCAACTTTTCTCTTGTTTCGGAATCGCCCCTAAAAGCCAATCCTTGCATTGCGGGGAACCCAACAGTTTGGAAAAGATACCTCAAATAAGCTCGCCACTTCACGACTTCCTCAGCATGTTGAGACTGAACATGGCCGAGAACCGAGGTATTCTTTCTCTTTGATGTGAGGAAATTGATCCACTTTTCCATCGACAGTTTGTGTTTTTTGTTGTTAGAATGAACTTTCAACGAGGAACTGTTTTTCCATGTTTTGAACTCAAATTTCCCAAGGTTGGAAATGGAAAATTTGGAACAGGCGAAACACTTGGCTGACTTTTCAACCTCGTCATATTCTAGCCACGGGAACTTACGGAACCAATCATATTGAAAGTCTCTGGAGTATTTGTCATCTATCTGAGGACTGTATGTTTGTAACTTGGGCTGTAGAGGATGATCTCTCTCGACTTTAGGCACAGTTTCCCGCTCAGTCTCCACTCTGGTTCTGGTCTGGATGTCCTTCCGCGTTGGCTCCCGCCCGGTAAGTATCGGGTCACCCAGCTGGCTCGTGAAGACGACAGGGTACTCTGGGCCTCCGTCCACAAACTCCATCTCCTCAGTCTTGCTCTTCTCACCTCCCTGGACATTGTCGCTAGTCTCAGAGTCCTCTGCAGAGGGAATATTGTTGTTGTTGACTACAGAGAGCTGCTCGGGAGAGAAGATTGGTCCAATGTCGAGATTAGGAAGTCTTATTCCATGAGAAATCCGTCCGCTGGGGTAATTTGATGAGTCGCCATTATTTTCTGTGTCTGCAGTAACTTTCTCTTCAGCAGAAACGGACTTTTCAGATCTTGGTTCAGGCAGTAAGGCCTCAACTGGAGCAGGGTCATCGGGACAGGAGGAGGCAGTGACTGAGGGTGAGGATGTGGCAGAGGAAGTTTTCTTAACAGCAAAGTTCAATGTTTTCTGCTTCTTATGATCAATTTTCACTTGATACTTGCAGCTGGGGTCATTCTTATGGAGTTTAACTTTGTGATCATTAAAGTTGTCCTTCTGTATTTCCTTCTGACAGATAGAACAAATCACCAACTCTCTGTTAAAATGCGTTTTCCGCTTCCCGTGATACATTTCTGATAATTAATAAATTACTGCAACAATCCACTCTAAAAAGTACATAACTATTATTTATGTCCCTTTTAAGTAGTAATAATTTAATTTATCTTGTATTCAATGAAACAAATTCTCACGCTCTTAAATATTTCAAGAGTACTCCATACGCAAAATGTTGTGTGTCTCTCTTTTTTTTTTTTTTTGGCTGTAAAGTACTTCACATTTGCAACCAGTAATGTTAAACGTAATATCTAACTCAAAAATCCACTCAATGTGAAGTACTTTAAATCCATACAAAAAATGTGTGCGTCTTTGTTTTTTATTTTTGGCTGTAAAGTACTCTTGAAATAATTGCAGTAATTTATTAATTATCAGAAATGTATCTCGGGAAGCGGAAAACGCGTTTTATATTCAAAGGTTCAATCATTTATATTTATAAAATGACAGGCAATATTTGAAAGAGATATTACGGTAAATTACAGGATTTGAATTCAAATTTCTGCGATGAATTGAGATACCCGAGAGTCTAAACTGTAGTTTAAAACCTCCGTTTTATCTATCTGACTTAATTTGGCCCAAATATTGTCTTAGAGTTATAATTTATTAATTTACTAATTCTATAAATGTGCCGGTGAATTTTGGCTACTTTAAGTACAATTTGCGGTGCCTCCAAAGGATTAATCAGAATCATTTTTTCATTTAAATGAACTATAATTTGTTGGAAAATGTATTCCATGTTCAATTTTGAGAAAAATTATCTAGCTTCCTTTTGGGTGGACGTGCTACAAATATGTAATTTTATTATAATGACTCAGTACTATTATGAGTTGGTCATAAGTTACATATATATAATAGATTTTAATAATTAATTATGACTTAATTCATCTATATTTACATACCTATATGATTGGTGGACGGTTGAGTAAGGTTTTTTTTTTGGTCCGCTGAAACGGACAAAGCGCAATACTGACGTACGGCCCTGGACGGAGGGTAGTAGGTCGGGGAGGGGGGTAAGATCACTACAATCCTTATACATTGCATTTTAACACACCATCTTCGGACAAAACCTACAATCCATCAATAAATATTCCTTTCCTTCTATCGATGGAATTTTGTTCTATTTCTTCAAGCCTCAACTAAGGCCACGACTATGATTAATTAACGTGCCATAAGTCAATGCGTCCTTTCGAAATAGACTCAGCATCCCAGATCCGTGATTCCTTACTCCTTCTCCTTATAATATTAAATATAAAAATAAACAGCACAAGATTAGAGATTACTTCTTCATCATTATTCCTTTTTTCTTATTCTCCTAACTATATAATTAATCTGATCGAGATACAACAGTAAAGTTCGAACCTATAATATAAAAAGGTGGCAAAGATGTCATGCGACAAAATCTCCTCGAGAAAAATTACCATCGGAAAAAATTTAGGCGCAAGAATGTAGGGGGGAGGGAAATGTAAGGGATAAAATTATCTGGCACCTCAATAAACTAGTAACATTGGTCAATTTAACTTATCTTAAAGTTTATTACAAATGTGTACGCTACAAATATTTTCTATAAGTTTTGTCAATTCTGACTTTTCTTTTTGAGAGTTAAGGTTTCGATGAGACAAAAAGCTCGTCGTGAATGCCATGTACGACTGGCTTTTAAAATAAATAAAAATATATACTTTGTCACCTTGTTACGTTTATTGTATCAAACAAATTTTTCGCCAAAAAAATTCAGAAAAAGGGCAAAATTAGTCGTTAATTAGTCCATTCTTCCCGAATATGGAATTATAATGTAATAATTTCGTGTAAGCGAGGCAACGTGGTTGTGTTGTATTTTAATTTAATATGTTTACATCAAAGAGATAAAATACATTATAAAATGTCTGTCCTCTCCATTGTTTAATTACCTGAGTCTGGGATCTAATAAAGAGCATGAGTTGCATCTCGTATTTTAAAGCAGGTGACTTTACGTATTATGAACTCAAAAAAGGGATTTTTATTTTTACATTAATTTATATAAATTAAGGGCCTCAATTCAATATATATTGATATATTAGTTACCATTATTTACGTCACATTCGCTGAAGTTTCATAATAATTAATAACCTCTTTCAAAGAGACAAAAAACGAAAGTTAAAAGTAGGAGGTGTATAACTAGAACGTTCTAGCTATCATTCATTATTTTCTTAGTTGTTTTTTTCTAGCTAGGAGTGAAGCAAATAAAAAAATGGCATAGACAGTAGGACCTAATGCCCGATGTTAGATGTATCAGTCCATAGGATCGTTGAATGGTAAATAAGAATGAAAAAAAAAAAAAAAAGACTGAAAAAGGGGGGCGGGGAAGGGACTGATTAGGAAATCAGTCCTAGAACCGATCCAACAATAACAGCTAGTAATGAAAATCGTATGTACTTGTAAAAAAACTAAAAAAACAACATCAACTGAAAATCAATATGATAAACTTGAAAACGATTTGAAGAATGTTTTGAACGACATCAGCTTCAATCAGCTATGACAAGGGAGGAGGGAAGAAGGAAATCAAAAATGACAAAGACAAAAATTACTCCGATGTTGATCCAAAATTATATTCTTAGTCCAACAAAGACTTACAATTATAACTTTGCGACAATCTCTGAAAGTTAAGAAAAGAAAAGTTCATTTTTCAGATAACCAATTCCAAAAAAACAGGACAATTAAAAAATAACGCAATTAACATTACTATATGTACAAACTACATAGTATTAAAATAATTTATGTGTGTTTGTGATGTACGTCTCGCATAGAAAAACAATGAAAAAAGCGCATTTATTTAAGGAAACAGGGACAGATACAGACTTTAGACATAAATAAAAGTTGTTTATATTTCTGAGTTACGTACTTAGAGCTATGTTTCATTATGATCCGACAAGATTTCTGGGGTCTGGAGGGCAAGTCTGTTTTTTCGCTAACAAGTTTATTTTTTTGATAAAACAAGATCAATTCCCCGTGTCTCAAAGTTTTTTTTAAGGTACGGGTTGTCTATTTGAAAATGTACCAAAAAAATAAAAATCCAAATAACTAATTAGTGAAGTAGCTGAAAAAAGGAGAACGTATATTAAACACGAATTAAAAAAGGAGGATAAAGAGGTAAAGCAAGTTATTCTTAGTATGTATATTCATTATGTTTGATGAAGGAACATCTTATATAATAATTATATTTATTCCAAAAATCCCCCTTACTTCTGGTAGCGATGCGTTTCCGTTTTCACTTATAAGAAAACACTTCCCAATTAAGTTAGCAATGACCATGACGATAAATAAATAACAAGGTCAAACATTTGAAAAAAAATCAGTTTTTTCAAATGGTCAATTATATGTTGCATTTTCAAGAGTGTCAAAAGGGGTCACAGGTTTGATCATATTTTCATCAAATGGCTAGAAAAAAAACCAGAATGTTTCATACAAGTAGGTTTTACAATAGAAATTTAATATTATATATTTATAGTTAACCGTAGATCGTTTTATTCAAGAATTTTGACCGAAATAAACTAAATATTAATAAAATATTTTTAATTTTTCATTGGCTATCTTAAAATAGCGTGTTCGTGCTTGTATATTATATAATTTGTTATAAAAACATGACGTATCATTAGGATTTAATGTGGGTCTCATAAAATAACTTAAGACAATTTGACTCATATATAAATTATTTACCACATTCAATTGTCATCATATAAGTACATTTAATATTCTATATATGTGTATAACTGGTCAGTATGAACATAATGTTTATATCCTATATATATTATATTAAACCAAAAAGCAAATATAATGCAATAATTTCTTTTCTCCATTCTCGTTTAAGAACATGATAACATGTAATGGAAAAAAAAGTTGAGACATTGAGACTGTTAAAAGAAAATCCTCATTAAATGAATAATAAATATGTTTCATTTATCTAAGCTACATATAGAAGATACAATATATCTATATATTGAAATAAAAACATACAACTATTCAACTGCTACATCAGTTGGACTTTTATCTACATAATTAGCTACGAAAAGGACAAAACAATCATAATACTTTTCAAGATCTAATTAAAAGTTTCCTTTACATAGATTTTCTTTTTTTTTCTATTACGTCAATTTATAATTCCTCTATGCATTTTTCATAAATGTAACTAAGTCAAACTTTTTTTAACAGAAGGTTCCTTTTGGAAGAACTCAATATATAATGACATGCCTATGAAATTTCTTGATATTATGCATTTAACTACTATATATTTAACTAAGATAAATGAATAATATCAAAAATTACATATCTATCTGGAAGATGTAAACCTATGGGGAATGAGCAAACTAAAAAAAAATGTATATAATTTTAGCACGAACAGGCTATCTTAAATCTTAAAGATAACCAATGAAGAATTCAAAAGATTTTATTTAAATTTAGCTTGTTTATATTAAAATTATAAACTTTATATTGTAAAACCTCCTTGTATCCAACATTTTTTGTTGTTTTCTGTCCTTTTGATGTAAATATAATCAAACCTGCACCCCTTTTTGACACTCTTGAAAAACCAAAACATAATTGAAAATACTGACTTTGTTAAATATAAACCAATTTTTTCAAATGTTTAACCTTTTTATTTATTTATTATCATTACCATTTCTAACTGGCCCTGTTCTTTCTCCAGCCATAATGAAGATTTAAGATACATTCTAAGATTAACTCACTAATTTTAATCCTAATTCCATTTTTTAGTATACGTTCTCCTTGTTTTCGTTAGTACAATAAGTCCTTTTTTGGATTTTTTTTTGTGTATTTCCGAATAGACAACACAAAGCTTAAAAAAACTTTGAGACACGGGGAAATGATCTTGTGTCATGAAAAAAATCAACTTATTAACAAAAATCAAACTCCAGAGCCTTGGAATCTGGTCTGATCAGAATTAAGTATAACCCTGTGTACGTGACTAATATTCTGAACAACTTTTATATTATGACTAAAGTCTGTATCGGTCTACTTTTTTTTTGAGAAAAAAAATGCGTTTTTATCATTGTTTTTCAAAGCAGGACGTCCATCACAACACACAAAACTTGCTTTAATACTATGTAGGGTATTAAATGCGAATGTATGTCAATTACGCCCAATCCAATTTATATATTATGGTAAAACTTTTTATATATGTTTTTAAGGCTCGGGAAACGGTTCTGGTAATTTTTTTTTGGCTTTCAGAGACGTGGCGGCCTTAAAATAGTATTTCTATATTAAAACAATTTTTTTGACTTACAAACATTTTATACAAGAAAAAAAATAAAGACCTTAAAATTCTAATAATTTTTTTCGCGGCATACTGGTATGAATCCTTGCACACTTTAAAAAAAAGAGATTATTGGGATTAAAGACGAAGGAGAGAGAATAGGAAGTATTTTTGACAATAATATCAAAGATGAGCGAATGATAGTTCAACTTGAATATTTTTCTTCTCTAAATCTTATAATCTCCTTTAAAAAAAGTCTGCAAATATATATTAAAACATGGAGCAAGAATTATTTGCTTCTCTTATATGAAGCAGAAGAGGTCAGAATTACATTTTAATTTCTTAATGTCCAGGAAACGCCGGACACACCTACTTTAGTTGTATATTAAATGCGAGTGTCTGTGTTTGGGAAGGTCGGGAATCGAAGGTCGTGAAGGTCAGGAGTTTGTCGGGAATCACGGACAAACCAATTCATCAATTCTGCATAAATAATTCATTTGGGCTTGTAAGGCTCAAGAAAGGAAATGAACTTTTTCAAAGCTAATTCGTAGCACTGACAGTCTCAAACATATACCAATTGCCTGGACTATTCGAAGAAGGGATGTAGTTTTCCAAAAATTTTGATGTCTTATCATGGGCTGAGTTTGTGGCAAACACCGGGGGGCACCCCCTCCGAATCTTAAGATTTATTGTATAAACATGTATATTTAGTATGTAAATGAATACAGTTTGCCCCCCGCCCCTAGAACAAATTTCACTCGTGGTTCCTAAATCTTAATGACATGTTGGAACTGGACGCAATGTCATTCCATTTAGCAATCTTGGATGCTGTATGGCTCTAAATAAATATGCTCTAACCCAGGGGTTCCCAAAGTGGGGTCGCGACCCCCGGGGGTCACGAGACACAGATGCGGGGTCGCGAAATGCATTCAAAAAACAACTACAATTTTTTTTTTTTTTTTTTTATTATTAAAAAAAAAGAATTATTTTTTTTTTTTGTATAACATATACATATGAGTTGATATTAGAGTTAAACCATGCAATTGTAGCCGAGCGTTTAGTTGTTGTATTGAATAAGGCCTCAGCCTAAAGAAGACACAGGAGACATAGCAGCCGTTTAGTACAGCACATCCTTCCGGTAAAACCCCTCTTCAAAATAAGAGTCACTAAATAAAATAGCTTACACATTTCCCATCAGTTTTTTTCTTTTTCTCCCCTTTTTTTCCTCCACAAAAAGAACATTTCCTTTTTTATCTTATGACACAGGTTAGCGACAGTTACATTTACAGCAGCACCAGTCACACGGTAGCTGGCCAAAACTCTTTTGGAAAGCAGCTGAAAATTATTGACAGTCACATTGAAACGTTGGTTAATACCAACCAAATCGAGGAGGCCACAGGAACAGGACAGGCTAGCGGAGAAGGAGAGGCTACCTGAGCTTGAGAAGCTAGTGGAGAAGGAGAGGCCAGCAGAGCTTGAGATGCCAGCGGAGGTAGAGATGCAAGCGGAGCAGGAGAGGTCAGCGGAGGTAGAGAGCAGACAAGCATCCCCGTCCTCAAGTGCGTCGATCTTCGGCAGAGGTGGAGACCTCCGTGGCAATATACATCACCAGTCTGAGCAGCACACCAAGGATCGAAAATATCGAGAGGAATTTATCCAGTATGGATTTACATGTGTCATTATCAACGAACGACAACATCCCCAATGTGTGATATGCACTGAGGTACTTGCACATGAGAGCCTCAAGCCGGCAAAAATGCTCCGACACTTGAAAACCAAGCACCCCTCACTCGCTGCTAAACCATCCGATTTTTTCCGCAGAAAGGAGCGAGAGGTAAGAGACCAAAAGCAAGTCCTTACCAGCCAAACAAGAATCCCAGCCAAAGCTCAAAGGGCCTCATATGAGGTGGCATATTTAATTGCACAGGCTAAAAGCCACACACAATTGGCGAAACCTTAATTAAACCTGCTGCTATAGCTATGAGTCGGGCCATGCATGGGGATAAATTAGCCCGTGAGCTGGATTCGGTGCTGCTGTCAAACAGGACTATTGCCCAGGCGCATCACAGACATGGCCCAGGACATAATGTGCCAGCTGGTGGACAGAATAAAAGGAGGAAAATATGCTTTACAACTAGATGAATCAACAGATATATCCAACTCTGCCCAGCTGCTTGTTTTTGTCAGATACAGCTTTGACGGAAAACTAAATGAGGACATGCTGTTTTGCTCGCCGCTAGAGGGAACGTGCACAGGTGAGGACATTTTTGAAAAGCTTTACAGCAAACTAAAAGAAGAGGGACTATTTTGGGAAAATTGCATCGGTGTGTGTACGGACGGGGCTGGAGCGATGCTGGGGAAAAGAAAGGACTGAAAGCGAGAGTATTACAAGTGGCGCCGCACATAAATTTCACACACTGCATGATTCACATGGAATCGCTTGCCTGCAAAAGGCTTGAACCAGACCTTAAACATGTTCTCGACACTGCGGTTAAAATGGTAAACTACATGAAAACACGTCCACTCAATGTTAGACTGTTTGCCTCTTTGTGTAACGAACTGGGATCAGAGCATGAGGGCCTGCTGTTCCATACCGAAGTCCGATGGCTCTCGCGGGGAAATGTGCTCAGCCGCCTGTATAAACTGCGGGACGAGGTGCACCTTTTTCTGATGGAGCATGGATCCCAGCTCGCCGACCACCTCAATGACCCTGCATGGATAACAAGGCTGGCGTATTTGTCTTGCATATTTGAAAAATTAAATGGACTTAATCTGGCACTGCAAGGTGAAAACACTAACATCTTGTCAATAAATGACAAAATCTGCGCATTCAAGAGGAAACTTGAGCGCTGGTCTGGGCAAGTGAGAATGGGGAGTCTCGATATGTTTTCTGAGCTGGACGAATTCATCGAGGAAAATGCACTGAGTGTCAAAACTGTGCAGAAGTTCATCACAGCGCACCTTCAGTCTCTCCTGGAACACTTCAACAAGTATTTTCTGGAGGAAACTGCTCCAGAGAAATATGACTGGATAAAATCACCATTCACCGTTACGAGGGCTTATCATCTCACATCCGACCTGGAGGACGCATTGGTTGAACTGTCAAGTGACAGAACCTTACAGGCAGCATTTAACACCAAGACACTGGCGGAGTTTTGGATTTCGGTCGAGAGGAATAACCACAGCTATCCAAGGCCGCTATGCATCTCCTGATTCCATTTGGCTCTACTTACTTGTGCGAAAAAACGTTCTCAGCACTGACTTACATAAAAAATAAATACAGATCGCGGCTAAACGTGGAGGAGGATCTGCGAGTGGCCGTCTCTAAAATAAAGCCCAGAATGGACTTGCTCCGCTCCAAGAATATTGCCCTCCCATCTCATTAGGTGTGTTTAAGAAATGTAAATAATAGGCTAAAATAAGTATCCCTAATAAGTAAAGTTTTTGCACATGCAGCAATAAGGTGTCTGTTGCACGTTATAAGCGCACAGATCCTGTGTTTTTCTCAGACAAGACTTACCTGCGCACTTGTTTATAATTGTATGTTCACTCAGCCCTGCTGTTTAAAGTTTCCTGTATTCTGGTTGTATTTTATTTCTCAAATTACTATAAAATAATTTCATCTCTGTAAGGCTGTTGTTATTTTGTGTTGTATTAATGCCCGTTTTGCATAGGCCAGGGGTAAGCAACCTTTACTATCGAAAGAGCCGTTTTGCCCCCTCTTCCCCCAAATCAAATTTGTCTGGAGCCGCAAATCATATTTGATAACACAGCTTATAAAGTTTTATATATAGTTATACTATATATATTAAAACTATCGTGGGGAATATTATTAATTATATCGCAATATTTAAAGTATAGAACGACAACTGTTGAAATTTTTTTAGCTATTTTTACCTGTGACAACAAAGGAAAATACCAAACTCGTCTGAAGAGGAGAAAAAAATACACCTGCAAGTATAGGCCTATTTTGAAATAAATTGCTACCCATATATGTGTGTATATGTATGAAATGTATAAAATAAGAAGCACTCTATTTTGAAATAAATAATATTATATAGCTGCAGCCTAATAGCTTAAAAAGATATATTTTAGTTGACGAAATATTAAAACTAAACGTGAGAGCAGGTCGGACTGGAGGCGGACACAGAAACTCGGTACAAACCACCAGTAGCTTCTGCTCTGTTCAAGAAGCTGCGGCGCTGATCTCTGAGCAGCTGTGACCAGAGAGACTCTGTGTTTTCACTGTTTCAACTGTTAAGAAGCAGTCAGTCACTGATCGGCTGCTTCACGTGAACGAGCTCTGATCTCACTGTGTGCGTCTCTCTGGTCGAGTGAGCGGGGCCCCGTGGCCTGTGTGTGCGCGCGCTGTCTGGGAGAACAGACACGCACAAGCACGCACGCACGCACGCATAGTGCATGTGCGCGTGGCTGTGCGCAACATTATAATCCACCTCCAGTGTTGTTGGGGGTCGCCAGTCTCTGGCACCGTTATTTTGGGGGTCGCAGGCTGAAAAGTTTGGGAACCCCTGCTCTAACCAACTGAGCTTTAGTATATCTTAACCTTCCTCTCTTGAGGTCTTTATTTCAATTAGCCGCAAAAACAGATAAATATAGCTTGAACACCTTGTTATGTCGCGGACTCCGAACCGTTTCGAAGCATTCGAGCACACACCCTTGTGATCTCAATATCACAATTAAAATCAAATTTACAAATAATATCAAAAGCAACAACAAATAACCTAACGAATAATACATAAACAAACATAAAATATCTAACATCGAAAATAACATGTCCTAGTACAAAGTCCTCGAAATAACCTAAACTATCCTCGATTCCGGCTGGTCCTCCTTTCAGAGGCATTATTGGGGCTCCTCTTCTCGATCTTGTCTACTTTTTTAGCTCCTTGGACTTGAGATGATGACTCAAACATATTTTGAACGCCGTAAATGTTCCTTGGTACACCGTTCACGTCTACACTGAATTTAGAGTTTATTTTGTCATTACCCCTCTATTCTATCTATTCGAACATTGAGCCCCTGGAGGCTTAACCCATATCTCGTCCCCGTTCAAATAGATGTTAAAGTGCTCTCTTTCACCGGTTCCGCGACTACTTTCCTCCAAGTATGGGTTCCACCATTTCATATTAAATAGGCGTTTTGCTGGCATGTCTCTGTTCCTTGCATGTATTCTATTGTACCAAAACTATGGTTGCCCTTTTCCTCTCCATCATTCATTTTTTTGACCGATCGATGGTGCCTCTCAATAGTTCCATTACCAGATGGGCGATAAGCGCAGTAGAAGATAACTTTCATCGACCATTTTGAACAGAAGTTTTTAAGCATTGTCGACCTGAAACTGCGGCCGTTATCAAGGAAGATTTCATTAGGTGGGCTTAATTAACTAAATATTTGGTTTATCATTATCGTTATCTCCTCCTCACTTTCTCTCGCTACCTCCATCCACACGGCAAAACGACTCGGTCCACTATCAATAACAGTGCGAAACTTCTTTCCTTCCCAATGAGTAATACCCATAGCTAGACGTTTCCAGTCCTTGTCTACACCAAGAGACCCTCTGACTGTTTTGATTGGGTGTGGGCTTTGCTTTGGTACTTGTAGAATTCCTTCACGATGTTTTCCACTTGCTGCTTCATAACTTTTGGGTCAATCTTCATCACAAAATGCAGAGGTACCTCTGTTCTCTAGCGATACTTCTCGTAGATTTTCTTAAGCCTGTATGTACAGACAAGTGTTTCTTATTGTTTGCGAGATCGAATGATCCACTCCTTTGGCACTCTCGTTAGCAAGTCTCCTCCTTTCTTTGTTGTATATACGAGTTGCATTTCCGAACACACATTGTAGGAAATGAAGGTTTCCATTAAAATAGGGAGCCACCTTTTCATATGCACCTCTGACAGACCGGATACTTTTATCTTCTTTTCCTTCTTCAGGGACAAGGATAAGCGGGAAAACACTTAGTCTTAATCCGTAAAAATATTTAATCTCCTAACATTCCATTTAAGCGCCATATTCACATCTTTCAACACTCCTGTGAGTTCTCAGAGGTTAATGTTATTGCCATCTTCTTCCTTTCGAAGCCATGCTCTGTCTTCAGTAGTACTACCATCCTTCGTCAAAACCACTCCGTATGGTATAGAACTTGCGTCACACCACAAGTGGAACGCTCCTTTGAAAGCGACGGTGCACTTTCCCTTGACCAGACCAACTTTCTTAACGCGATTGAAAACCTTCTCTAGCTGTTTCACTGATGTGGGCCCTGAATCATCTTCTCAAGCTTCTGCTTGACAGCACATCTTGATGAAGCTTGCAGTAATCCTCAACCACCCAGTAACCGGATAATGGCCGGCTAACTTCTCCAAATAGTTCTCGTATCGTTAGCCCGTCGGGTCTAATGGCAAGCTCATCCCCTTAAGTTCTTCTCCCATAAAGTTCGTTTGTTTCCTTATCGATTCTGAGTCTGAGTACCGTAATATTCTCCAACCTTACTGGATCTTTACACTAGAGGCTGTAACTTTCAATAACTTTACTTTAGTAGCGTTTTACGTCCACCAATGCCACATTCCTCGTATCGACAATAATCTCGTCATAGTAACTGTCAGTTACACTGTTTATGAGTCCGTTGCTCTGCAGCACCTTACCAAATACCGCCTTCATAATTTCTGGAGCACAATTTAATTCGAAACCAAGCCTAGTAAGTTCATACTGCTGGTCCTTTACCCAAACTACTAGATATTTTCCGCACGAAGGGTCAACTCTTATCTGCTTGTAGCCGTCCTTCAGATCTAACAATGTGCACTATGGGGACCACCTTCTCTACGATCTTCGTCGCACAGATCAGCATCGGCTCCACTTCATTCCATATAGTCATTCCATGATCTAAAATCAAGGACGGGGCTTACTTTGTTCTTCTTCTTTTGTGAAATTGTATCATTGCTTTATTGCCTTAACTGCAGGGGTTCAGCCATCCGTTTGATAGCCACCGGGTATTCTCTTCATAAAAACCCTTCTTAACGCCCTCTGTCATCTTGTATTCTGTAAAAGTTGGGTTCTTCATTCCAATCCCACTTGAACATTCATTTTTTACCATCGAATGCTCCAGAAAAGTTCATCCCCATAATATTCAAGCTTACTTTTTGACATGTAATACCACTGCACTCAAAGTTACTGCTCCTCAGTTCATTACTATTCGGGGTTCTTAAAGTCCATCCATCCCAATTAGGACGTCTACTCCTGGAATTATCTCTGAGCTGACTAAATACTCCACCTTCGTCTCAGCAACGTTCAACTCAATTGGGACTTGAGCTGATCCATTACAAAAAACTATCTCTCCCATGGACTGACTTCACTGGGTACTTTTCTTCGTTTGAAAGGTTTGATCCGAGAATAGTTTGGGTGCACCCTGTATCGAGGAGCCCCAACGCCTTCCTCCCATTAATTAAATTTTTTATGGTGGGTATTAATACGCATAAACCTTGAATTGCGAGAGTCCTTGCAATGCCCCACATGTGTTTCCCTACACTTGACTTTGATGTACTGTGTGCCCCTCTGTCCACCAGTTATAGCATATTGTCCCACTCCACGTCTGATTAGGTTTTGTCATTCTAGGGGTTTCTTGACGAGTTTTCACTCCTCTCGCAACATGCCCATACTGATTACACTCGTCATCACGCTCGTTCTTGCATTTGCAAGAAACTCTTTTGCGACACCAACCCCTTCCGACATTTGCATGGACTCTATATTAGGAGTAGCTTGGATTTGTGCAGAAATCTCGGAGGGTAACTCTATCACGAAAGGCTACCGACATCCCCGGCTCCCACATCTTCTTCTATATCTCCGCATAAGCTTCAAACCGAGTTATGGAGAACGCATTCGTTAGTGCTTTCGCTATCCGGCTGTCATCGTTCTTGTTCTTAAATTATTCATCACAAAAACACAAAGACCCATTGCTTGTATCGCTCTAAATAAATATGCTCTAACCAACTGAGGTTTAGTATATCTTAATCTTCCTCTTTTGAGATCTTTATTTCAAATACCCCCCAAAACAGAGTTATGTAGGTTGAAAGCCTCGTTATGTCATGGGTTCCAAACCAATTCGAAGCTTTCGAGCTACAAACGCTAAATAACATCATCATCAAGCAATCTTGACCAATTTTTATAATTATTATAAATACTTTAATTAGGCTTAAATTAAGAATTAGGGAAACTATTCATGAGCATGAAAGGTATTCACTTAGTAAATTAAAGTACTTAACGATAATATTAGTCAACGTATTACTTTTTATAGGGCGTATTCAAATTTTGAACGGGTTTCAAGGACTTATTTTAATTTATGGAGCTTTAATTGGACAAATACAACCTTAGTTCGAAGTAGGCTGTTCAACATTAAAATTGTAATTACTAAATATCTTTCAAAAGCAAATGTGACTTCACTATTTGAGCATACCCCTTTTGACTAGTGAATGCAATGACTTAATCTTGAGAACATCTTGTCTCAGCAATGGAATTATCTCATCTTTGCCATTTTTTCTCTCATACATCATTGAATCATTTTCATTAATAAGTATGTATCTACAATATCCAGATTATAATAAATGTAATTCGAATTCAAAGAAGGTAACTATTAATTATTCCTAATGAATAGAGTAAAAAAACTACTTAACATACTTATAAGCAAGGTTGTACCCGGTTCAGGTTAAGTGGTTTTATCGTTCTAGCTTGGATTCTTTTATTAAACAATTTCAGCTTTATCGGTCCTAAACAAGGGACGTGCTAGAAAATTCGAGCCCAGGAAAGGATATTAGATTTAAACAGGTCCGGTGGCTGAAATCACTTTTTCATATCTATAAGAAGACTTTAGCTATTTGGAACTCAGATACAACTGTATCACCCTCGCGACGTAAAAAAATGAAATGGAAAACGCTGCAATTGTATAAAAAAAACCCAGAAAATAAAAAACTAATTTATTTTTTATAATATAGGTATATTGTATTTTCTTTATATATTCTATTTAGGAACAAAAACACAAGAACCCAGACCGATAAACAATATATTGCAGTCTCAGTTCAACTTTGTAGGTTCTGGTTCAAGTGGTTTAAGAACTGGAACCGCTATACCAATCAGGGTACAACCTTGCTTATAAGTAAAACAATTTCCTATAGATCTTTTTTAGTCCGTTCAATAAATTTTACAAAAAAAATCGTTGAATGTTTATGTAAAATGTAAAGAAAATACCAATGGTGACTCGATCAATAAGCCTTTTTGCTAGCTACCTATTTCCAGAGATAAATTCAATAAACATGCTATGAATTGAGGAAATAACCTATGTACATAAAATTGGACAATGCCTTTTGGCTTTAATCCATTAATGGATGTATAATTAACGATAATTAATTTATGTGAATTGTTTTTAATGTCACGTCGCAATCATTTTAACTTTAAGATCAAAGAAAATTATTTGATTTACTCTTGTGAAAGGTTGAAATCATAATTTAAAGTCACTCTTCCAGGTTTCTAAGGACTACATAGTAAATACAATTATGAAATGAGATTTAGTTTTATTATAAAAAGAAAGAAAAATTATTTATTATCTAAAATCCAATATTCACATATTCGCCATATAAATTTAATATATTTTTATTGTATACATTTCTTGTAAGTAGTATTAAATGAAATTAAGCAGAATTATAACAATTATATTATAAATGACTGTTAATCCATACTATAATGAATAATAATATTTGTAATAATAATTTAAAAAAAAGAGACAATTCTTAACTTCAAGTGACATTAGAGTTAAGACTAATTGCTTATACATATTCATAGATCATGCTATGAGCTCTAGCTACTTGACTAATACACTGCTGATTTGTTACTTAAATAGTTATTACACTGTATGGCAATAAGGGCGTTCGAAGGATTATATTTCAGGGGCTTAATTTTTTGAAATTTTGTTGAAACATATCCAAAATAAAATATTTCGGAAAAAAAATTGAATTTTTTTTTTTGAAATTGAATTTCAAATTTTATATTTTTGGGAGAAAAATTTGAATACTCGATAGCTATTCGGAAAAAATTTCAAATATTTAATTTTTTGAAAAAAAAATAAAATTATAATATTAAATTTTCTAGTAAAAAACAAAAAAATCCTTAATTTGGGGGGGCTATATCCCCTCCAGCCCTCTCTCCGCGGACGCCCCTGGCCGAGTGCAGGTTACAAAGTAAATTGGAAAATATACACACTTTTTACAGGTCGTGTAGTTCGTAGTAACAAAAGTTCGCGTCATCTTAAATGATTTGACTTGTATATATAGGTAGGTATAGGAGTAATTTATGATGACACGTTCATCTAATTATAAAAACAGCTGCGTAAGATGATGAAGAGGAGGCTGACTGATGAAGGACAGAGGCTATAGGAGGAGGAAGTGGTTGAGTCGGCGGAGTCTCTGGGACGTTGAGTTCCCGTCAAAATCTATGAATTCCGTTATTTATGCTGTTATTGTTATTCCCATTGGAAGTGCTTGTTGAGCCGCTGCGGCCTCCTAGCATCATGTCCCCTTCAGTGTAGTCTAGTACAAGGTCGTCATCCATGGGCCCCGAGTTAGAAGTGGTGGGCCCTCCTGAGCCTCCGTTCGTGGTTGCTGCCGTTGTTGCACTTGGGGATCGTGTTAGGTTCTCTGTGGTACATGATGACCGCATACCGATTTCGGCCTGGAAAAATGAAAAAAAAAAAAAAAAAAAAATTGTGGTAATTATTATTTACTTTAAATAAACTTACAGTTTAAAAATATAACTTATTTTTTCTTGTTTATAATTTAAAGTTTTAATGTTTGTTTATTGCAAAATTGAATTCTAATAATTATCGTCTAAAACATGAGTCGGAATACCTGTTTATATTTTCATAACTTGTTATTTATAAAAAATTACTCTTTATATCATATAAAAGTC
This sequence comes from Lepeophtheirus salmonis, assembly GCF_016086655.4. Taxonomy (NCBI): domain Eukaryota; kingdom Metazoa; phylum Arthropoda; class Copepoda; order Siphonostomatoida; family Caligidae; genus Lepeophtheirus; species Lepeophtheirus salmonis. Next base: position 57,672,244 of record NC_052136.2, read on the forward strand.
ATCTTATAAGCTTAAACATCCATTATTGCATGTATTAAATATGATGTTAATATTAAATTTAATTAAACATTTTCGACCCAAACACTTAAAAACTGTTACTTAAAGACAAATATATATTTGAGCTTGAAGTGCTAATATTGTGATATAACATGTACATACTCATCACCAGGTAAAATATATTTCTATCAAAGTTGCAATCCTAGGTTTTTATTTATTTTAACATCAACTCTTGCTTCCTTCAATCTAAAAGGATATTACGTTAAATAAATTTGGGGATTCATAATGTGACCATGATATAAAAATTGAGTAATGAGTAAGTTGAAAATTTTTGAATGAATTGAGTGATTCAAATATCAGTACAGTATAAAGAAAAAAAAGGGAGTATAGTATACAAGGAGCACTGTATAAAATAACTTAAATCTCTCAGGCATTTGGTTCAACTCATATCAAGAAAAGAAGAAGAAAAAAACAAAAAACTTTTACATTCCATTTAAAAAAAAAAATGAATGTGACTTCAGATGTGGTTTAGCAACAAGATAAAGTACTTCTTGGCTCATCAAATTATTTAATTTTTTTATTCTTGTGGAAAAAATGTTTAAGTATTGAGTAAGTAGCTTTTATATTATTAAAGCAAAATGTGCATGTTTAATACACAGTTTCTTGCATATTGTGTGAGACCTAAGATATCTTGAGTGGGGAAACTTTACTAGTATGAAATATTATATTTAAAGGGTCAAAAGACTAAATGATGAATGAACCGCTTCCTGTTCAAAATGCAGGTTCAAAATACACAGCCCTACCCGCTGGCTGAATATCAAGCTGGGCATCACTATTATGTATGCAGTTGATTATGTCAAAACTATAGAGTGATGATATTGAACAATATCAAAGTATATTTATTTATTGGTGTGCTGACAACAGACGAGAGAAGAAAGATAGATGATGAGCAAAACAATCGAAAATGGCATTGTCCGCTATAAGCTCAAATTTTACCAAATTAAAGACATAATTTGTATATCATTGGTCATTACATTACAACGTATACGCGTATATTATTTAAATAAGAGATATACATATATTGACCAACTGGTGTTCTCTAATGTTGAACTTCTAGAGCGACAACTCTCGCAATATATAGGTTACAAGAAAAATAATTAGGGCTTTTAATCTATTAATGATCATGTATTCGATTCATCTCATGAATCACACCATAAATTCATACTAATTAAATCTATATCAAAATAATATGCGGGGATAAAATTATATCATTTGGGAAAACACGAAAATAACAGAGTTCAAGATACCAAAGTTCAAAGCATACTCACAAATCTTGATCAATTTAAGAATCAATAATTATTATTGATTCTTGAATTGAAATATAGTTAGAATAATCTCCCAAATCTATCATTAATATTTCGAAAAACTAAATAAAATTATATTTAAATTTAAAATAAATATTAATATACTTTAGAAAATAATCTGTTTAAAAATACATTATTAACTTATTGAAATCTTTAAATTAATATACTAATAAATTATTAACATTATAGTTAATGTTTAAAAAAATAGAAATATCTGAAGTGCCAATTGAAATCAATAAAAAAAAGGACACTTTTAACAGTACCATTATCGATTTGGCACATGTTTCAATATTAGTTAAAAACTCAAAAATCTCAAATTTCAGCTTTTTTGTCATCTTGTTCAGGATTTAGAGGCATTTAAAGTTTTGGATTCGACGCCACCTACCCTATTTTTAAATCGCTGTATTTTAAATGTTTTTGAAGGTATGGATCTATTTTAAAAAAACAAAACAATTTAATGGTAATTTGTGTTATCCTTTTTTTATTTCATTGTATAAGCCAATAAAATGAGTTTTTATCCGCTTGGTCACAAAGTTAATATTTTGATACAAAAAAATTTGAAACAATTGTAAATTTGTGATATATAATAAACATATACAATAAATTTATAGAGATGCATTCAACTCGATTTAAATACTACAGATAAAAATGTGCACGTAGGTAGCGCAATTTTCTGAATATATATGTTTTTTAACATTTAGAACTATTACAATCAGAATGATTAGGTCAACTATGTTTATATTTTTTTTACAACGTCAAGTACTTCATCATATCGTAACTCAATGTATTTTATCTTTATAAATCAAAAAATGCTATGTCATAGCAATTTTGTATCTTTTTGAAAGTTCTTTTTTTTTTAAAAGAATAACTTTTTCCCTTTTAATAACTCATGAGTCTTAATGAGTTTCATGGATGTGTTATATCTACTATATAATTTAATTAATCAATTTTAATATTGTTTTTAATTTACAGCATCCTTCTGGTTGCTTATGTTTGTATGTATAATGTATATGCAATATCCATTCATATTTGTTCTTCTCAGTAGTCCAGTGAGTGCAAATGATCATAAACGTGGTAACGTTATTATTGCTCCATTATTATGGTTATCACAATATAAAAATACCGTTTTGTATAAAAAAGATTTAAATGTCATAATTGATTGGGGGAGAAAAACGATAATAGGAATTATTGCCTAAAAAAATTTGGCCTCAGGACATTTTTCCTTAAAGCCTTTTTTCCTCATGAATATTTCACATTAAAATATAAATAATGATAGAGTTAAGCCCAAAATTTCAATAGATACAAACTATCGAAATTTCACTCTATAATGAGTTCGAACCAGATATAAAATTAGGATAATAAAAAAACCCAGGACAACGATTCGTACGGAAGAAGTGTACAAAGCTCATTTATTTATATTTTAAGACTAAATATCCGTATGGCAAATTGGCTTTAAGGCGAAATGTCCTGAGACAAAATGTCCTCTGTCAAAATATTTTAAGGCTAAACTATTGGTCTCCAAAAAATTCAATTTCCCCTTTAAAAATTGTAAATATTTATTCGTTCGAATTCGTTCCAATTTTCAAGCTAAAACCCTTATTTATGTTAATACAACACAATTCTTCCACGCAATTTCATAATTTATGATTTTATATTTTGTATATATTGACATATATGATATGAATAAAGATAAAAAAAAGTACCATAAAATTATATCCCCTTTAAAAAATTATAAATAGTTATTTGTTCAAATTTGGTCTTTTCAAAAAAAAAAATTTAATCTCGAATCATCTAAAAAAAGATGAAGATCCGTAGTTCAATGGACAGTGCGCTCGAGAAAAATTATTCTCTTGAGTTTAGTGTATGTAGGTTCGATACTTGCTTGATCTTAGAGAAGATAATATACATTATATGCATGGACTTTAAGGATAATTCCTAGCTCAGATGGAGTAATTGTAATATTATAATGTGCAACTGCATCTGACTAATTCAAGAAACATTAAAAAAAAGTTTTTATCTCTTCTAAATAAAAAAAAAGTGTCAAATTTGTCATTTTATAGTTTAAAAAAACAACAGAACATCGTTTCAAAATTGTAAAAAGTGCTTCCCATACCCAAAACAAGTTCTCAGGACGCCTTTGATAACGTCACTATTTGGAAATACATTTTAGCGCCGGTGTTTGTATCTATTTTAATTCAACTTATGTATTGATTTGAGGGGAATCATTTTTGTTAAGGATTTCAAACTCAAATTTTTCGGACATGACCATAAACAAAATAAAGAATTCACAAAAACCACTTTTGTAAAGTTAAATTGGGTGCGATCTCTATTTAACAACCAACACTAAGGCTTTACCTGTCCTGGCTTAAGAAGTTCGCAATCTCAACATTGTCTCGTCCGGCAATTGTGGAATAAATACTTTGTTGATCTATGACATTTTTTTTAACTGACATCCAACACTTCTTGCTAGCCACCAAAATAAAGTCTTACCAGCGCATACGCTAAAAGCTTTTTATTAAACAACGTCCGCACGATGTAGGTATACAAGTTATAATTCAATTTACTATTTACTCTGTAATTAGTTACATCATTTGCCATTTTAAATACCAAATATTAATTTATACTATCATTACTAACTATGGACTCTTTGACTATCTAATGTGCGACAAAATAAGATATGGGAACTTTGACTCAAGATTTGCAACTCTACTTGAACACGAGTCCGTATTTGGGAGACTTGCAACTCTACTTGATCTCTTTATTAAATACTCACGACTTGCATTGGACTCGAAAGCTATCAAGAAAAGCTGAACACTATGGATTCACTATTGTAATTATGGACCTTTAATGATCTCAAAATGTGCCACAGAATGGTTATCAATTAGTATGTATTGGTACCAAAATTTTGATATCTGTTCGGTCCGTCCTAAATTTTAAGGATGCGTTCAAAAACAAAGTAAAATATGTCCCATAGAACAATCTTGCTAAATATTGTCATCATGGATATCAGCCAGAGACGTCATCGTCACTCAATCTATATTAATTTTTATCCCAAATTTCCCATATTTAGGACCAATATAACCTTAACTATTACAGCAAAAAGTTGTTGATTATCTATAAAATATTCAATTATAGCATTATCCTCTTGACAAGTAATTTAAATAATTCTTTTCTTTTTTGGTTGCAACTTTGCATCTCCATTATAGAAGCTGCAACTTGTACAGCACCTAAATATAAAATAGCCACTAGCAATACTTAAAAAGTAACATCAAGTACATATAGTTCAAAGTCTTCATATAAAAATAAAGAAAAACAAATCTAAATAATAAAGAACATATTAATTAAAATAATAATTGACGTAGAACATCAACTGACTGTTACTATCAATATAATTTTTATCATCACGGAATGAAAATGTTATAATGATTATTAAAAATAATTGCAATAGATTGAGTGCCATATTGAATGAACTTGGGACTAATTAACTATATTTTAATATCAATGATATACGAATTAGAAAGGTAGTTTTTGCAACTATTTTAAGAAGATGAAATATATATTTTATACCTATTCATACTAGCAAAGGGTTACCTGATGTTGCTTGGGACAAGGAGGGATCGAGAAATATATATTGACAATGGTCAATGCAATTTTCTTAATGTTTCGACCAGGGGTTGTCAAACTTATTGAAGCTGGTGTCCCTTTGGCTTCAATATAATCTTGTAGCGCCCCTCCATAAACAAATACAAGCTTTTCTTCCTGAATTAAAACAACAAATTTATGAATTAAACACCAAATACATGTTTGAAAAAATAAATTAACTTTAGGCTTTCACAATTCCTACTAATGGGATGTGTGTACTTGATGTAGGGATATTAGTTGGATGAGGTGGAAACTCACTAATAAGAAGACGTAGATCTCCCCGTTTGGTAATTCAGTTTGTTCCTTTACTTGGATAGAAGCATAGTAACCACACTGAAAGTGTAACATGGTCCACATGGTCTAATTCCTGGCCAGAATCCAACAAATCTTCAATAAGAACTCAGAAAAGTTTATCAGGGTAATTGCTTGAGAAGTTGGCAGGTCAGAGTATCTGATATGGCTCTACATTCACGGAAACCTTCGTTACTACTCATACAAGATAAGGAAGGGTCAGGTCTTGACAAAAAACCAAGAAAAAAGTTTTAAGCTAAAATGACAATTTTGAATATTTAATCTCTCCGGAATTTTGGTCCTCTAAACTCGCCGGATCTGAATCCGATGGATTTTTTTGTGTTTGGCACGATCGAACGACAAACCAACCAAACCCCCTGCAACTCCAAGGACGAACTTATCAGTCGAATCAAGAAGGAATTCTAGGAACTAAATGGCGAAGGCCTGTATGAACTTTTTCCACATATAGTGCCTCTAATTGAGGCTGGATGGGATTTTATTGAATAAAATAAGTCAGAATCCATCAAGTTTTTAGAATATACTTTTATTTTTTAATCTTATAACTAGTTGGGGAGAGAAAATTGCGTTTAAAAAATAATCGTTTTGTTCGCAACAAATAGCTTGCACACCCTGTAATATTATGTACCCGTACATTGTTTAACAATATTTTCAAAGCCAAAATGAATTCCTTCTAGTTTATGTATGTACATTGTATATCCATTAATCACATTTCTACATATATTCACCTACCTCAATATGAACCTACCTAAATGTGTTTGGATAAATACATTTTTCATCTCAAGTATAAAGTGTTCAATCCTTCTCACTCACTCACTCCCTCTCTCTTCTTTCTACCGCCCTCCCCTCTTTTCAAAGTCTAAGTAAACAAATATAAATATGGTTGTTACCTATATTGATATGACATGTAAACATAACTGTATCATATTGGAACCTTTGTTTGTATGTAAATTGAATAACATTTTATTATTGTTATTTTGAAATAACAACCATAATTTATCATTTGGTAAGTGTTTATTTTGTTGTAAACAGCTGAGAGTCCTCATTGTTTTGAGTAAGTATACAAGGGTGGTCTGAAAAGTTTCCGACCTAATAACGACATTTTACTGAGTTTTTTATATATTTTTCGATTTACTCTCCTTTTAAATTGACCCCCTTCTTCCGACCCTGACTTTTTGTTTTTGGTTCAATGACTCCGAGTTGTCCGAGTCTTAGATGCCTCAAATTTTATCACAACAAGTCTTTATTTATTTTACATAATAGATGTAGGTCTAAAATAGCTGAAACTTTGGTAAGTAACTCTCTCAATTTTTGTATATATTTAAAATTTAATTTTTGAAATTTTTTTCCAAAAAATTTACTCCTTTGTGAACAACTTTGGATTTTGGTCTTTTTTCCCGAAAAATTTAATATTTGAAATCTAATTTTTGAAATTTTCCTGAAAAATTAATTTTTGTTGTAACCTGTAGATTTTTGATTTTTTTTTCTAGAAAGTTTTGATTTTTGAATTTTTTTCAACAAAAAATCCCAAAAATCCCCCCATATTATCCTGCAGACGGTCTGCAGGAGAATATTTTCATTAAATTCTATTGCTGCATAATTTTCCTTCTTTTCTTTTCAATTCAAATTTTGTCATCCTATCCATAAAAAATTTCTAATAAAAAGTAGTTGTAGTTACCATAAAAGATCGATAAGGACCGGTACTTGGACTCATAAATTTTATTAGGACTGAACTCTTACCAAAATTTTATTTTTGTATAATCATGGACCGATTTTTTGTTCCCAAAATATATATCAATTTGTTTTAGGTCTCAATCTATGAGCCGATTTTCTCCCCACTCCTGATTTACAAGTTATGCAAATATTATTTATTCAACACATTTAACTTTATATGACGTTAATGTGACAGTGTTCACAATTGCATCATCGACAAATCATTTATAAACTTGGTCTAGACCGAATTTTAAATGAGACCGATCGAGAACGAATTTTTCTTTGAGGCAGGTCCAGACTGAACTTCTTCTTAGAGGGACCAAATTAGTTTGATCCACTTAAAAAGGTCATGCATTTTCAGATCGAACCCCTATACTAGCAAGAGTCCTATATAATTAAGGTAATACCTTAATATGCGAGGTTAATTCGTTCCTAGACCGACCTTATTAGTCAAAATAAATTATGCCATAAGAAATAAGCTTTGAAAAAAATCAATCTGTTCTAGGCTTAAAACTAACTAAGCTCATAATTTTTTTTTTAACTTATTTCATACTGTGCTTAATTAAGTTACTGTTACTAACTTTTCTGGGATTTTTTGTATCTATTTCACATACACAGATACTTAATGTACAGGCCAGAGTCACCTATAATTCTTAGGATAGCAACTTCAACTTAATATTTCTCGCCGACTGAGTTATTATTTTTAATTATATTTCTTGCATACAATTAATACCATCTCCATCTTTGTTTGTTGGAAAATAAACTTATTTCGAAACGTGTTTTTGAGCCTCTAACGACAACATCCTGCACACGCTATCATTTCGGTTCATTTGGAAAGGAAGAGTTGTAGGGCTATTACCAAGGCCCTGAAAGACCTCAATGCGGCCAACTACAAGATCAAGCGGCACAAGGAGACCAGGTGTGCCGATGAATGGTCCAAGAGTGGTTGCCCGAGGTCCATGAGGACACTCAGTTTGATCGAGGCAACGAGATCGAAGATCAACCGCAAAAAGAAGCGCTTCATGAGAAAGATGGCTCATGAGGCTGGTGTGTATGAAGAAACCATGAGTAGGGTGGTCACTGGTCAGGGAGGACCTAAGGATGAAGGCGTATCGACTACAATAGCAGGAGTTTCTCAGTGGCGCCACAATAGCCAGGAACGAAGGTGCATCTGAAATTCCTCTATTCTTGTACTCACGTTTCAATCGTTTGGTTTGACGATGAATATCTTCACTGTGGAGCCAAATAGCCGTAACAATGTAGTGTTGGACCCTCGCTCAAAGACATTACCCTGAGCGAGGGTAGACTGTTAAGGGGCTAAAAACCAGTCTCGGTGATGGTCTGAGAGGGTGTTACATCCTGCGAGATGAAGACGCCCTTTATCATCATTCCCTAGGGCAAAAAGATCAATCAACTGGAAATGTTAATGTTCCAAGTCCTTTCCTGTATCCAGGTACAGTACTGGGAAGGGTCTTACTGCTTCAAGCAGAACGGAATACCTTCACATGCTAACAAGTCTGTGCAAGAGTGGTGCCAATCCACTTTCGAATACTTATGGAGCAAGGACATGTGGCACACTTTTGTTCCTACACCTGAACTTAATGGTCTTCTCTATATGGTCAATTCTGGGGAAGAAGGTTAGCTTAACTTCATCCCGCAGCGTTGACGACTTGAAGGCTGCCATAGTGTCCGCACGGAACAGCTTGTCGGAGAAGCCGATACGTACAGCGGGGTTAAGATAGTTCCGAAGCGTTTGAGAGCTGTAGTTACCGCAAATGGTGGCGATGTGGAATGAACTAGTACTCATTTTGAAGAAAAATTTACGTTGATTGCAATGGTATAAAAATATGTTTCGAAAAATAAATATTTGTTTACTTTCTTGGCTGTTGAAGTTGTCTGTCCAAGGAGATTGGTTTGGTTCTCCTTTCCAAAATGTTGAAAAATACGAGAGGCAACTTTTGAGCATTTTTGCTCGGAATCAACGTAGGATATTTTACAAATATCCTATGTTGGAACACTTGTATCTCAATGATCTACTATGTACTCGTAATAACATCGCCAAAATACAGTTTTCTTTTCATCCCCTTCCCCTCTCTATCAAATATACAAACATATTGACTTATGCATACATATAACTCTATGTATGTACACATATATAATGTATTTGGTTCCAAAACCATGTTCATATTTAAATCTACTGATAATGTCACCCCTGCAAATATATACATATTATTTTTTTATGAATGAGTTGGATGGAAACATTGAAGGGTGTAAAAGAAACTTAAAAAAGTAATCTAACTTGCAATGTTACGCCATTGAAGCTGGTTCTAGGGTGGAAGCATAGGGAACAATTTTCCCAAACCCCGCTTTCGATTAGAGTCTCCATGTAGAAGGGATTCTACAAAAAATTCCAAATTAAATATTTTCTTTTTAAACCTGTTTTATCTAATAGATCATGGTAAGAAATTACATTTAAATACCCAAATCATGTCTGTAGCTTCAATGTTAAGGAAGTTTTGACCAATTAACTATCCAAATTTTATCTTCCTTTTTTCACACTGTTTATGTTATAACCTACACCAAAATCTTTGATCTAATATGATATTTCAATATATCAAGACAATTTTCTTAAACATCTAGAGAATTGAATGACATTTATTTTGTTGAATTACAGAATACAGCATTCTACAAAAAAAATGTCCCTTTTAAATAGCTGCAATTGAAAGAAAAGTATTAATAAAAAGGCAAAGTACTTTGATATTGCGCAGTTATAAAGATTGAAGGTGTTAATATCGGGTTAAAAGTTATTTACTTTTGCATTAACAGATTGGTTGAAAACTTTACATGATACTAGATAAGTAATTGTTTTAATGTCCATTATATCTTTTATTTGATCAATTACACCCCAATCGTAATTTTAAAGGCTATTTTGAGGTGACCTATTTTTCAGCAAATGGTGCAATTAAACGAAAATATAAGATTTAGGGTGTAGAAAGTCATATTTTGCCAACAAATTTTTAAGAAAATATCAAAAATAATATATATATATTTAAAAATAGCCATTTTCCAAAGTCATCTAAAAAATAAAAATAAACATTTGTATAATAATATGAATAAAAAAAGATCATATGATAAGTTTTTTAAAAATGATTCAAATTTCTTAATTAAAAAAAGTAAATCATTCGTAAGTTTTCATAAATCCTGACCAGTTTAGTATGTTACATCTATGAATCAATAAGAATTTGAAATTTGAGTCAATGAGTTGTTATAGTGAAAGCCCTTGATTTTTCCATTTTTAGGGATCCTTGTGGCAATTTAGAGAGATTAATTGTCCTCATTTGCCTCATCGTCTTTCTTTTCACATTTCACTAGTATTTTAAATTACTCTAAAACAACAACAAAAAAAAACACAAGTGTTTTTCGAAATCGAAATTGATTTGACGTATTTACATTGCTTGCAGGATATATTCAATGGAATTACATTCATATATATGAATGACAATTACGTGCACATACGTTTACAATAAACATAATTTTTTCTTTAAGATTACAACAGATAACTGCTTTTTTAAAGAAGCTATCAAAAGAGGAAATTTTTCTTTTTTGTATCAATATTTTTCCATTTTTTGTCATACTATATGACTACGATAGTACAATTTAAAAAATTACGATGCAATACTGAACTAAATGAAACGTGCCTTCAAATAGTGGTTCTCAAATTGTACCCAATGGTCCCCTTGGTCATCCTAAAATTTATGTGAAAATGAAAAGAAATGATGACAAGAACTGAAATTATGAGGATATCCTTCTGTATATTTTTCTTTTAAATGTTCCTTTAATTGCTCAGATGGAGTTGCAATACTGAAGTATAAGTAAGCATTATAGTACTATAATCACTCCGTCTGAGCTAGAAACGGTCTTTGTTGTTCATATACATAATATAAGAGTTTGGTCTGAAAAGTTTCCGAACTCAACGTGAAGATGACAGTACTCGAAAAAAACAACTTGTTACATTTATCTAGCATTGACAGTTTGTGACCAAAGTTTAAACCATTTTGGACCTGATGTTGTAACAGTCGTTATAGTGAGTTGATGTTAGTGCTTTTCTGAAAATGGAAAAATTCGAGTATCAATCCATCATTAATTATCTTTTTGAAAGTGTAACCTTTAAATAGATTCAAACAACAGCAGACATATATAACCTTGTTGTGTTAAAATTTGACACGTCTAAGTCAATCCAACTCGGAGTAATTGAGCTAAAAACAAAAAGTGTTTCATGAACAATTATTTTGCAGAGAGAACGCTATTTGAACGGGTTACAGAGACGGGAGAATAATTTAAAAATAGAAATCAGACAGAATGATTTCTATCTTTGTTAAGTCGGAAATGTTTCAGACCACCCTCACATATTTCTTTCTCTAGTGTGAATCGAACCTGCGGACATTGAATTCAAAAAAAAATTTGGTACAAGTAAGGCTTTTCAAACTAATTATGATATTATTATATGGATGTATACATTTTAAATCACCTCTTTCGATTAAAGAAATGGACTTGTCATAAAAAACTCTGCAATAATAACACAATTGCTTGGTCTGCACAAAAGAAATATTTTTATAATATATATAAATGGAAATATAATAGACCTTAGAGATGAGAAGGATTTTATAGAGCAGAAAAATTACAAATCTCACATCACCTCTCTGGAAAATAGAAAAAAAAAAGAGTATAGGAGACTTTGTATCATAGGTATGTCTCTAATTGAAAAGGATGTCTATTCATCAAAAGTTTGTACATTGAACAGTCTAAACACACAGTACAATGGTAATATAACTGTTCTTACTAGGTACGTAGAGATTTTTCTAATATAACATTCCTACCTCCCTCCCTCATCTTGACACACACAAAATAAAATTTAAATATAATATCGTCTATAACAGGAATGACTAATTTTTTTCCGTATTAGAACTACATATAAATTCAAATATACTTACTGGGTCAGAATGATACCTACATAAAAAGTTAAATTGAAATTTTATAGCAAATAACAACCTATCTATGCCGCCCCTTTGGCACGCTCTCTTGGGCAAATACAGGCACTTAGGCATCTGATTTTCCTTGTTCAAATTTGCACCAGTTGAAAATAAAATTGAATAAATTGACGAATTTCTTTGTCCCAACTATTTGGAAAAGGCACGGAACCCCGGGAGTGACAACTTGATAATTGCTCGAACTCCGGGACTCAGTAAGACTTACGCTTGCAAAGTTAGGAGGGAATTTGAGGAATCTAAAGATGATTTTGAGGCAACAACAATGCTGGCTGAGGTCAAATGGCACTCAATTTGAACAACGTCTTTTCATTGGACTTTTGACCTCTGAACTCGTCGGATCTGAATCTATTGTATTTTTTGTGCGGGGTCCTATCGAATAACACACTAACCAAAACCCCTACAACACCAAAGACGAACTTATCAGTTGGATCAAGGAGGAATTTCATGATTTGCCGAGGGACCATGTGACGATTGCCTGCTCGCGCTTTCGGTCTCTTATAGATACTGTAATTGAGGCTTCAGGTGATTTTATGAAATAAAATAAATCAAGCTTCCAAAATCTGGTTTTACTTTTTTAATCTGATTACTGGTCTGAGAGAAAATTCCGTTGAAACTAAGAACCAGTCTGCTACCCGCTGGAGTCTCCGCTACGATGCTGTACACGCTGTATCTCTAGGGATGGTCAGAATCATGAAGCCCCTCATAATAATGAGAAAAGATAAAGATACATTGTCGAGTTCAACAGCAACTTCTCTGCTCAAAACTGATCCAAGCAACCATAGCATTCATTTATTACTTTGGCCCTCTATCATTCACTAACTGTACTTCTCAATAATAAAAATAGAAAAGGATGGGGGGAAGGGGGTAAAGGGTCCAGGGTGTAGTTAGTCGGGGTTAAAAGGAAAAGGGGTAGTTGGAAGGGCGGTAGGGGGGGGCAGGGGCTTAGTGGCCTGTTCTCATGAATAAGGTATTTTGGTCTTATTATTCTATATTTTTTGTCGATAATCGATAACAAAATAACGAAAAAAATGTACAAATCTATCCTTCCTGATGGTTTTTTAGAACATATTACTTTGATTTTAATCAGTATTTAGTATTAGCATAAAGTAGTATTTAATGCAGATATTGAGTCCTTCTTATTTTTATAGGCATTTGATTAGAGCTTAATCAATACTCAAGGCTAGCATAAAGTTAGATAATGTACATCAATTTGGGATCTACTTGTTGGCGTTAAAGTGCTGAGCAAAAAACTTATAACTATATGCTAGTTTTTAAGTGCTCAGCAGAAAACCATTAACTTTTTCTCTAATAATTAAATGTTGAACATAAAATTAAGTAATAGTACAAATAAAAATAAATTAATTGCTAAATAACGCTATCATATATCTGTAAACACGCTCTGAAACATCCTAGATCATAGCCGAAACTGCGTTGCTCTCTACTGGCATTAAGCTCGCTATATGACAAGAGATGGCTTTTATGATAAATAATGAATATTAAGTTGTACCAATGGCAGTTTCGAAAAATCTGGTAAATCGCCGTGAAAGTAACCACTACAACTGTTTGTAGTGCTACTCTAAAAATTAAATACGATATTTTTTCTTATAATTGTCTATCCAAGTAAATGAAAATATAAGTATGAATATGTAATTATAGTTTTAGTGAGAAGTGGGTTTTATAAAAAAAGTATCCCGTTGGACATCCCTGGCCTACAACATTGCAATATTTGACACTACATTGAGACTATGTGCATAAGACATGACATTTATTACATTTTTCTACTGAGAAATCAATAATTATTTTTGTTGGATATTCTAGGGGCTCACAAGTGTCTACTGCCACCAAATGTAGGGCACGTATACAACAGCTGTGAAGAAGATGGTAGTTACTTTAATACTTTCTTTATTATGAACCAACTAGTCCTTTATATAGTTGTACATTTGGAGAATCCATGAGTCACACACAATTTGAGCTTGGGGTGTATTTAAGTATTATTGCTTGTGGGGGAAACTGCTATGTGTTATTTGTGATTGTCTAGAATGAGTGGGTGAGTGAGGGAGAATAAACAAGTGTGATTTTAGACAGTCTGTAACGTGTGACCTTATTGTTAAAAATTTCGTTCGATTAATTATTGATACCTATATTGAAAGGATTAATAAAAACGTCATAAGTGCATCATGTATTTCTTGCATCAGTTGATATTTAAAAGATTGGTCCATAAAGATTAAAAATTATCAGACATTCAATATACATGCATAAATTTCAATTCAATCCAGAATATGATGATGCATTTAAGTTTTTAAGTTTTCATCAACCTTTTAAAATTATGCTTTAAGAAGTGCATTGATCTAAATTTGCATACTTTTTGCTTCGTTAACCAGCCTTCATTTAAATTCCACACAGGAGTTATTAATAAAAAATTTCCTAATATAGATTCATTCATTCGGTTTTATAAAGGTATGTAGAGCTATGTTTTTTCCAGTAAGACAGAATCCTGGTTGTCGAAGTTTTACGGCCCAAATTTTTTTCAGTAAGAACATCAATCAATTTCGTTCGAGATATGAAAAATAAAAAGAACTTTCAAGTTTATTACTGTTTCTATATTTACTACTTGGAATAATCTTGAGTTGTTCGTCGTTAAATTTTTTATGAAATATGAAACACAAAAATATCGTTTTTTTTTAAACTGAGGAAACTATATATACATTTTGTGTTATTAAAAACAAAAAAAATAATTTGCAACAACTGTAGTTACGAGTATTTAGAGTAAGACCATAGTTTTGAAATTTTGAGTTAAATGTTGATAATCTAATAGAGTATATAAGATTTTTTTTCCTTGATTAACTTTTTCTTTTTCGAAAAAAGTCCTAAAATTTTTTTTTTACTTCAATGACCTTTATTTTTATTAGAAAGGAAAGTCGAAAAATTTACAAATCCTTAAATTTATTTTCTTTGGTTAGGGGGGCTAATTTTGTTTCCCCATAGAAGTGTTTTTTTAAAATTTCTCCCTTTTTTTCGGGGGGGATACAGCCTTCCAGCCCCTCCCCTGCGGACGCCCCTAATTACAGAGTCAGGAAATCTTTTAGGTTCCTGATATGAATGATAATGTTATTCAACATTTGTGTATGAAGAAGGGAAATAACAACTTTATAAATAACTAGTGATGTAAATCCTGTGAATTTTGTAGCTGGCCTTTTTTTAAGAATTGGTAACCTAAAGAATGAATTTTCATTTTCTTAGCAGTTGTAATTATTATTTAATAGATTCAATTATATTCAAAAACAGACTGAACATTAGTATGTGCTCATAAAAGAAGGAGAAGAACCTTCAAGATTTGTTGCGGTGTTATAATTATAAGTCCTTGTTGAACTCCGAGTAGAATTGAGGAACGCCATCCGAGAAATTATTGACAATGTTCCTGTTTATTACTTTCTCCCCCAACTCCCTTGTCACAGCTGATTGTAGCTGATTTCCTCTAAAAAAAATCCTTAAATTGCCAGGGTTACCATGTTGATCTTTGATTTTTTTTAATATGCCCATTATAGAAACGATTTTCATCACTATAGATAATTGTTATTATTACTTAGTTAAGCATTGGATATAGATTAAATTTCATTTTCTTATAAGAAAGTTGAATCATTATTCTTTCTTGGAACATATTCTTCATCAAGTTTATTCTCTTCCAAAAGTTGTAAAATACAGGTTGTATGGAGCATGTCCTTCCAGTATGCATAAATAAAAAAAACCAAAAGTCAACAAACGTGGTAATCCTAACAATTTGAATATTGTTTTGAAGGAGAGTTGGCAATTTGTAATGATGTTACATTAGATCAGCTGCAAGTAGCAATAAGAAAAAGGAAATACAACCCAATTCTACTTCTTATGTAACAAAGGACATATAGGCTATAATTACTTCATTGTCTATCCTTAATTCAAGACTAATTACACATATAACTCAAGAGGAGACCCTAATGGTTACTCTCCGTCTTTCATAAGAACATGTACTTGTAATTACTTCATACTCAGATGTTTCCTTCTCAAGAATTAAATCATAATGGTAAAGTTTAAAAAAAATAATGTTCAAATTGCAACTACAAAATGAATCTCCTCCATTCTAGACCATATTTTATTACATACTCCCAGCTATAAATTGTTTTTTATAATGAAGGTATTAGCATCAGGGCTATTGGGGGGTCAAAAGTGTCAAAAAAGAGTTTTAAAGAACTCAAAAGAGTTTTGAAACGGAAGAGATTGGCCTCTTTCATTGCTGTTGTCAAAAGTGACCTCTCCAACCTCATAAGACTCTTTCCACCAACTTTTTGTAAAGCTTTCTGGACTGTTTGTAAAATGAACCATTTGCTCCGATGTCCCAAGGGATGTCATATCATATAAGTCCTTGATCAATCAAAATGCCTCTAAATACCTATCTTCGATCGTTGGCTCTTATGTGAATCTCCAAAGACCAATTGTGGCTTTCAGGTTGAAAATTTTATCAATTTCAACAAACGGCCTTCGTAAGGAACTGTTCAAAAACTCCATCTCTTCTTCCCTTCCAAAATTATTTAAAAAGACGAAATATATATCTCGACGAAGCCTAGGAAATTGTATTAACTCTATAAGAATTAAATTTCTTACTTTTCCTGAAAAATGGTTTAAATACCGTTTACTAACAGACACACTTGAAGTTGCTGAAAAGTTTTTAAAAGAGAAAAGGAATTTATGCTTTTTCTTCAAGGAAATGCCTGAAACGACAGATCAAATCATATAGGAATGCGTCTAACTACATTATACCTACATGGTATTATAAAACTCATTGAAGAGCGAGATGGTGAGAAACTTGGAAGGATCGACTTTCTGACAACTAGTAAAAACGCTAAAATTGACGCCATGATAACCAAGGCACAGTATATTTTATATAAGCTATGGACTATAAAAGACAGAAATTTAAATGGACTATTTTAACTTTGTACTCGAGTCATTCCAACTGCATTTAATTACGCTTTTAACTTTTTATCTGAGATGTTTTATTATGATATATTTGCTGTGACTTTGTAGTTTTTGTTCTTAATATTGTTGAATAAAAAACCTAAAAAAATATATATAGACAATTTCTTTTCTTATTGATATATTTAGAGTTTAGGTAAATCTTTTTTGATTTTTAATGGCTTAAAAAGAATATATACATATTTACAATTTTTACTCAGTATAAAAACAATTTGGAACAAAAATCCAAAATAGGAAAAAAATCCAAATGTATTTTTTTACTTCATAAATATGTATATAAAGCCATTATAGCTTTTGTATTAAAATTTGTGGGATGAGTTAAGACGCCCAATAATTTAAGCTATAGTTTCGAACGTTTATTTTATTTAAGTTAATTATATTGCCCCAATATATGTATATTATATGGCCTACAAAGTAGAATTGACCACTCTTGTTTTGTGACAGCCTATAGTGACTACAGTGTGCGTGGTGAAATCGTGTACTTTTTAAAAACGAACAAATACGGTATACTTTTCCAAGAATGAAAAGGAGTACAATACTTTACTGACTTTTTATGCGTATATCTTTATATTTTTCAAAATGATTTCCTTAGCTACTACCATGGTCTCAGCCTGGGCCTAAACCGCTGATGCACTTCTTCATAAATGCCTTGGACATGACTTCCCAATGTCACCTTGACAGAGGTTTTGAGACGTTTATGCTTCAATCAAATTAAAAATTTCTGGGCTCTCTTGACACCATTGGCCATGTCCAGTGTTGAAAGTAGTTGCCAATGGCGTCGTACATAAGATACCTTCCCTAAATCCTTCACATACCTCCTAACAGTCCATTCACTGACGATGAGACATTTGGTATGCTGCCTCATCGACTTGGGCTGATGATTGCGGTGTCCATGTCCTCTATGATCCCGATTTTCTCACGTATACCACTGGCAGGGGACCTCTCAAGGCTCTGACCTGGAACTATTATACTTTTAATCTTGTAAACAAGACTCTGAGGTCATAGTCTCCTCAAGACTCACTTGGGCTTGTGTTAAATTAGATTCCATTTGCCTCTTCGCCTCCATTCTGATAACTGATAATTTATTATTTTATTTATTTATTGTTTATTAGCCTGAATAGTCCTTTTTTTCAATAGTACTATCTAGTATTTTAATTATTGACTCTAGAGTTATCCAGATTGATGGAAAGTCAAGTCCACGATTTTACCTAGGACACTTAATTTAATGCGTAATTTGGGGCACCTCCAAAGGGGGAGTAAGAATAATTTGTTGATATTATTGACGATAATTCGTCGAAGAATATAAATGTAATCCACAATCAATTTTGAGAAAAATAATTCTCGCTGGTTTTCATGTTGAAGGGCCCCACATTGAATAGCTTTCATTTCGAGAAAAAGGAATAGGTATGGTATTTTAAAATTACATTCACTTTTTTACGTACTTAGATTCATATGTAAGTGATTCAACATCTTGCCAAATTGAAAGCATCAATCAACAATCTAAAAAATTACAAATATATGAAAGTACATACTTATATAATATATATCCTATTTCATACATTTGAATGTATGTAAGCAATCTTAAAAAGCTCTGAATCATTGTTTTTTTTTTTTTGATATGACATTTTTCATATCCTCCTCATTTCCTGAGTGCCATTTTGTAACCTTCTTAAAATAGTTAAATAAATATATTTATACCTATGTATAAAAGTGTATTTATTTATTTATATGATATAATAAATACATGTTTTGCGTATTTGCTTAAAAAGGAGACAGTCGTAATAAATAACGGATTTGAAATAAAGCAGTAAGGTCTAAAGAGAAAAAAAAAAGAATAAAATTTATTCATATAAGTGGAAATAAATCAAACGTTTCAACCATTACGATTTTATTTTTCACCCACCCATTTTGCTAATACAAATCAAGCAGAGCACACACATAAATATTTATATATGTATAACATACATACATATTTATATGAAAGTCACAAAACGGTTAACATGTTAACGATAAATATTTATCCGCTTTTTTGAAAATGTTGAATTTTTAATGATATGGTAGCAAAATGTTGAAGAGCTATTGTATTCATAGCTTATGTATATTATTTATGAGGATTCAGGTTCAACACACCCGGGATAACCAAATCCGCCCTTCCCAATCTAAAAAAAAATTAGTATACTTGGGTGGTCTAGAAAAGATTTCGACCTAACAAAGATACGAGACATGTTTTGTTTTTGCCTCAATTTCTCCGATTTGGATAGCATCAAATTTTAACACAAGAAGCTTATCTATGTCTGTTATTGTTTGAATCTATTTAAAGGTTACACTTTCAAAAAAAAAAAATAATAATAATAATGACAGATTGATACGCGATTTTTTCCATTTTCAGAAAAACACTAACATCAACTCACTCAAACGACTGTTACATAATAACTACACGTCCAAAATGTCTTAAACTTTGGTGAGTAACTGTCAACAGATGCTAGATATATATGACTAGCTTTTATGTACAAGTGCTGCCATCTTCACGTTGAGGTAAGAAACTTTTCAGACCGCCCTTTTATATCAGTTTTAATTTGGTCAACTATGATTTTTCAGGCCAATACAGCAATTTCTAAAGGCGTCTTGGGTCACTCTCATTTGTTGACATTAGCACAGCATCAAATTCCTTATTATTATTATTATTTTTGTTTTTGCTGTGTGTTGTAAAAATTTGGTATACTTCCTGTAAAAGTAAAATATGTGTAATAAACTAAAGTTTAGCCCAAATATATTAATGATCAAACAAAATATACTTGTTACTGGAAGTTTTTTTGCATGGAGATTGATTATTTTGTCTCATTGTAAAACAAATCTTTTCTTTTGTTGATAAAATTTTGACGAAATTAAATGGGACGAAGACGTGGCGAAATCTAATATACCTATAAAAAATGTGACGAAACATTACCAATTAACATTGGTCTCTATATTCTATTTTTAGTTTATTAGTCAGATTTTTAAAATTCAAAGTTCTCTAATCAAATCATTTTTTTCCCCCATTTTCAATGAACCATTAAACTTTTTATTAATTAATTAAGTCTAGTAATTTATCTTTAAAAACAAGATTTGTTCTTGAGATATTTTCTATCGTTTTTTTCTACAAGTTATTTTGTCAACGAGTGGGAGGAATTGTCCTAAGTCCATATTATAATCATCATATCATAAGGAATACTATGACTTCCCAAGTCGAATGCCGTATTGGATTTGTTTTATTATGTAATCAAAATGCATCAAGGTACATCAGAGCTTATATTTTTAAATCCATTACAATCCTGAATTGAGCCACAATCTGAAAGGAGCTTCTTATTTCCCTTGAATTATTTATCTCCGAACTCTGACCCATAAAAATATTTATATTTTTATGAACAAAGGTCCAGTTAGACGAGCTCCAATGTATTATATACCAGAAACCAGACCAGAAAATTGTATTACTTTAAAACATGAAAATAAACAGCCAATTCCAGAATCCATGGTAACCCATATGAGTTTACAAACTAAATAGATGTTTAGTATAAGCTCAATTCCACAAACATTATTAATTTGCCCATCACAATAAATACTTTATCCTCTTGGGCGTTTGTGTTCAACTACCACATTCAAAAGGTTTGGATAGGGGTTTTAAGTAACTTTGATCTAATGTTTACATTTACAATATTTTAAATATTTTTCATATATTTTGCTTATATAATTCAAAATCCATTTTTAGAACAGTTTGGATGGTTAATAAAAGTACTATAATTTGGATTTATTAATAAATATATGTATTTTTGAAAGATATTTAATAAATTGAGGTAAGTTGTACTTACTAAAGATACTCTCAGGAGAGAGGCGTCAAGCATATCTATATTAATAAAGTAAAGTTTGTCTGTGTGAGAGGAATGGTTTTTAACAGCGAGCGTATGATGCTTAAGCCCAATGCGTCATATAAAAATTGAAAAGAAAAGGGAAGCACATGTTAAATTGCATGAAGTTTACCAACGAGCGTGTGTAAGCTTAGCACGTCATATTAAAAAAGAAAAGAGAAGTATAAAGACTAAAAAATGTTAATCATAAGCCATTTTTGTGCATTTTTTTGTTGTTGTTCGTAACCTGAACAATGTTTTTGTATTTTTTCAAGCTATACATATAAGTACTGAGTAACTAAGTGTGAGTGTGCTCAGGAAAAACGGCAAGTAACACTAAATTTTTTATATATAAATATAATTTATATTATAGAAGGGAAGGTATGTTTGTATTTTTGTCTGTTTGTCGACACCTAATAACTCCGAGCAATACAGGTTAGAACAGCAAGACAATAATAAAAAATATCGTGCTCGTTCAATATTATGATAATATTTGTACATGTCTAATGCCCATATTAAAAAAACATAATGTTTATATAAAATAAAATGGAAAAGTCGTGAAATAAATATGTTAATTAATAATTATAATAAAAAAGAGATATCACATTGAATTATGATAGGTATGCCTTTTTATACAGTACTACACTTAAAAGGAATGTTTGTAAATAAAAATAACAAATTTATTCTCCTTGCAACATTTTGCTTAAAAAATACACGGTTTCAAACTACGGTAAAATCCAAAATATTGGCCCAGATAGGATTAGTTAAAACCGAACTGTGGAAAAATCGTTCTACGACTTAGTTTCAACATCTATAATTTTGGATCTCAGACACAATATATATATATATACAAATATCTTAACCTCACAAATAAAAAGGATGGTTGAGAATAAATGATGATGATGTTTGATGATGCATCCCACATATGTCCACTCTCTGCATAGAAAATCAAGTCAATCTGGATTCATGCATATCCTTCTCAGTGTCTTTCATTCACTTCCTCTCTTCCATTTCCAGCTATTATATTTTTTGGATCATATTTCCATTTAATCATCAGTCTCTGTTCTATTAGTGTTCGTTGGTGTGGGAAATTGATTTCCTTCATATTTATGAAGCTTTTATGAAGCAGAATATGACTTTCCAAAACCCTTTCCCCTCCATATTTCTATTTTTATTGTTATCTTCTTCCGAAGTAAGTCAATCATACTTGTCAACATGCATTCTTGCTGATCTACTTAGAATATATGTGTTTATATAGTAGTGATAGATAGATTAAAAGAAATTCCCTATTCCGATACTTTAATATTATAAATTATAGTTAAAAAATACCATTTTGCTAACAGGGGCGTCCACAGGATTATATTTTTTGTGTAAAAAAGTTTTTTTTAAAATATTATTTTGAAAAAAATTTGAAAAATTAAGTTTCAAATATTAAATTTTTTCAAAATTAATTTCCAATATAAATACAATTTGATATAGAACTTTTTCTATAAAACTACATCTATTCACATAAAGTTAAATTTTTAGAAAGAAAAAAATCAAAAACCCCTAGCTATTTGTAAAAAAATTTGAAAAATTTACAGTTGTTCACAAAAAATAAAACTTTTATGATAAACATTTAAAATAGCATTTTCAAAAAAATATTTTTTTTGGAAAAAAAAATCAAATTTTTTTTCTAATATTAAATTTTGTTGAGAAAATTTCAAAATCCATAGATATTCAGACAAAATTAAATTTTTGGAAAGAAATTTGCAACCTATGGTTTTTATTATAAAATCCTCAAATTACTTAATTCGTGGGAGAGAAGGTGCTGTTTTTTTTCTATACTTAGAAAAGTATTAAATAGTTAAATAACAATAATAAATAAGAATCGGAATCTCAAATTCAACTTCATGTTCCGATTCCATAAAAACACCCGATTCTCGATTCCGATTAATCGACCCATCACTAATATATAAATTATATTCACCATATCTATCAGCGTGGAATAAAGACATAATAACTGATGATGAAAAGGTTCCAAGGAGATAATCAAATAGGTACTTTTCATTTTTCTAAGAATTTATATAATTTTATATGATGGTCATTGACAAATTATGTATGTTCAGGTAGTTTGCTTGGTTGAGGCTCTCACGTTGTCTACATATATAAAAGAAAAAGTAATCTTTTTCATCTTCTTTAAGATTTAAATAAATCTTATAACATATTATTTTTGGTATTTCTTTCACTGATTGAATATTAATGAAATAAAAGGTTGTTTTTTTTTGCAGATAAATAATTAGAATTCTTCATACTTATGTATTTTAACAAAGCTTTTGATGAGTTAACATAAGAACAATTTTGAACAAAAATTCAGGAAATGAGAAATACACAATTTTTTACATTATAGAATACAATGTACAGGGTAATATTTCATAGAATTTTTTTGGTCAATTATGGGCTTTTCATTAAAATATATAGAAGGATTAGAGATATTGAAAAATGTTCGTCCAGATAAAGGGGAAAATCTTTAAAGCATATAACGAACGAACTAGGTGAGGTAGAGCCAATTTTTATC
Organism: Lepeophtheirus salmonis; assembly: GCF_016086655.4. Lineage (NCBI taxonomy): Eukaryota > Metazoa > Arthropoda > Copepoda > Siphonostomatoida > Caligidae > Lepeophtheirus > Lepeophtheirus salmonis. The sequence goes on from NC_052136.2 coordinate 57,695,759, forward strand.
ATTGGTTGAAAGCTTCATTGAATGACTTTCAATTATTTGTAGTAAGATTTGCCTCTCATGATAACCTTGGTCACATGGCGACAAAAGCATTCCGGACGACCTCCTGCAGATCCAATTTTGTCGTTGTACATCTTCTGGGGTTGCACTTTAAATCTTCATTCCTTGGATAGATGGAGTTGCCCAAGGAATAAATTTTACTTTCCAAGAAGCCAAGGGACAAAAAAGTGTAGGGCGTCTTGGCCACAAAATGTCCTCACTTTTGGAACCCTAACTTTTGGCCTACATAAAGTCAGAATTTGCCCCCTTCGATTTAGATCTCTGAGGGAGGGTCGGAAATGAGGCTTATACCAAGTGTCATTCGTCTGTGGAGGCTCTGAAGAAGTCCATTATCCGGAAAATGGCAAAGCTGGATCTGCACAAATTGGCCCAGGTCTGGCAAAGCTTCCGGGGCCAAAGTTATCAAGACAGGCGGACCTTCTAAAAAATAAATTATTGTCATTAAGTGCAGCTTTCAAATAATAAAAAAAGTTATGATTTGCCCCAATATAATTTGTTCGTTATAAGCGTTTAAAGATATTCCCAAATTATATGTAGTTTATAAATTAGAGCCTTCATTTGATTTATGTGGCTTAATTTTAAGCCAATATGGCCTCTTTCAAATAAAATCTATTAATTTCTACTAGTTTCTTTGTGACGTTGAGTTTTTATAACTTTATATACAATGTGTTGGGTCTTCTAAGAGTAAAATAACGTCATTTTTGATAATAAATTGACGATAATTTGTTAAAGAATACTAATATAATATAGACTCTATTTTGGGGAAAAACTGTTTTTGAATTGACGAGCAGCCACATATTAAAATTACTTTGTTTTATTTACCTTTAAAAAATAAATAGTATGTATAAACGTATGTGGCATAAAGTACGACAACCCAGTCATACAAGTTTTACATGTATAAATCACTTTAAATTTCATATGAGATCATTGAACAAACTTTTACAATATAGATAAACACATGACAACATAAACAACTCATCAATAAACTTAGTCTGCACCAAATTTTAAATGAGATTGACCATGAATAATTTGCTTTGAAACAAATTTAGACCAAATTCTTGTATGTAACCAACAAAAAGTATGAAGGTCAAAACTAAATATTATTTAATATGTACTAGGTGGCCCATTGAAATATGAGTACTTACTAATTCAATAGTGAATGAAGGTTGAGTTATTGAACTTAATTCATATTTCGATATATTAAAGTTACAAAAACAAAACAAAAAACATAACAATAAAAACCTTAACACTCTACCTTACGTACAAGTTGAGAAAATGACTCTCTTGAACGTGATATACGAATTTCTATTCACAAACTCCAATCGGTTGGGCGTCTCCACGACCACCGTCTATGCCATCAGCAAGTACCTAAATGTTGGCAAGGAAAAAGGGCTCTGTCAAAAAGGCCAAACTGGGTTAAAGAAATCAGCCGGGGCCAATCCTTTTAAGTTCATGAGGGTCCATGTAAGAGATGCTCCAGAATGCCGAGAGAGGTATCAAAAAGTGGACGGAAAAAGTATTGAGATGGTAAAGAAGCTTACTTTTGACACCAACAATGAAAGAGACCGATTTCCCCCGTTGCAACACTATTTTGAGTTCATTTGAACTCTTTTTTAGACACTTTTGACCCCCCCCCCCTGCTATTGCCCTGATGCTACTCCCTCGACTACAGTCATCCAAACACCAAGGCCCTCGAAGATACTGTCAACCAGCACTAGGGCGCCATGATTAAGGACTACATCCGCAGCGGTTGTCGAGCCATTTTCCGCCTGGAAGCCATAATTGCCGTTAAGGCCGGCTACATTAATGATTAAGAAAGCTCAGACATACATCTATAAGTTTCTATAAGTTTTGTTGAAATTCTATTATTAATTCATAAATTATATCTTGTTGAAGTTTAAAATTCAAAGTGTTCAGATTTTAATGGACCACTCGGTATACTGAATTAAATTTTCCCTCCTTACAAAGAATCAAAGTTTAATTTAAAAAGGTTAAGCAGATCCTTTTTATATTATCTAAAAAAATCAAGTACTTACACATACATATATACAAATGTAGCACAAAACATTCTTAATTCTTATGAATATTCATAGATAGGAATTAGAGTTCAATTGTGAGTAGAGTATTAATGGAATCCCTCTCATAAGAGAATCGTGACATGTATGTTTGCAGGTAAACAAGATTTGAATGTAATTTGATTGTATTCTTTGCCTTTCAAGGATGCTAATGCCATGGTATTTTCTTGGTTTACTTTTAAGTAAACCTATAAATTGGAGTTCTATTAAAAAGAAAAGAAATAGTCACTTTTATTTAAGTAAAGCCAAGGATTTTTGGGAAGGATTTCCTTTCTATTTAATATCTGTTGATTTTATATAGTTAATAACTATAGACCAAGTCAACTCCAACTTCTATGTGAAGTATCAAATCTTAATTCATGATATAATTAATAAGTTATAATTGAATAGTTCTATAAATCGGCGATAGGAGATTTAGCCTTTAACTATTTTGCCTACAGAAATTTTGTCTTATTTCATTTTGCCACAAGGATATTTCACCTTAATATATAAATAAATGAAGTTTATACGACGTTATTGTTTATTTTTCGTTAAAATTGATGTTACCTTTGAATTTTTAAATCAAAATTTGAAATGTGTATTAATATAAAACCCATTGAATGTTTGTTTTCTGTTATAAAAATGATGGAATTATGCCCCAAAATTTCCTTTCGTACACCAACAAAATCTTATTACCTGATGAATTTGAACCAAAGAAAAATAAGGTCGAATAGAGGAATTGATATGATGGACTATTCATAGTCATGGATTGACGAACAAGCATAGTATCAGGCAAGAATATAATTACTTCATGATTTCAAAAAAGAACACACATTTAATGTATTTTATAGTAAAAGTAACATCAATTTCAACCAAATATAGACAATAACTATGTAGAAGCCACATTCATTTATATTTTAAGGTGAAATATTCATAACGCAAAATGTCCTGTGGCAAGATAGTGTATTGCCAAAGTATGGATCACCTTATAAATCTTACAGAATCGAGTGCAAGTCGATAAGCGTCAAACCTCTGTGGGATCAGATATTTTTGGATTAGAAAAACAATCTGAATATATGAGCAAAAGGTTTATGTCCCAAGAATATCCCTTAATGAACAAATATTTGGTCTCTTGGTACCAAATGGGAAATTAACCATTGAATTTATGGTTGTAAATGTGGTGTAGGTCATATTGTCACTATCTATCACCTCATATCAGTTTGATTTATTTACTTATATCTTATTTTTTATCCTGAGTTCTAATGGTCTACTTATACAAATAAATGTCTATATTTGCATAACTTATGATAAACTGATAATATTTTAATAAAAGATTACCTATCAGTCCATCATATGTTTGCTAATATTCAATGCTTATATAGCTCTATTCATGAAAGAATTTATGAATATATACATGATAATAATTCATACACAGAAATATAAAACACTAATATCCAGGATATAGCCCCTCCTCCCCCGGTCTAACATGCGACACATTTTAAAATAGCGCCCCTTTGTCCTTTTTGTAATATTTATTTTGATGTTTTATCGTAATAACTTATCGTAAACAATTGTCTCATAAACTCTAAGCAAAACCAAGAAATAAGAAGGTTATAACGAAAAACATGGAACAACGCAAAGCTACAATTATGGAGCTATATGCGCGTTGAAAATCACCATCAGAGATCTCTAAAGTGCTTGGATGATATAACTATTCTACTGTATACTAGTTGACCGGGAGAGGCACACTTCCAGAAGGTCCATATGAAAGCTAAAGAGACCAAAATAATTGATTGATGCAGTTAAAGGCACCGTTGAAGGCAGAAGTGGTAAGATTACTGTCGTTGGTATTGCTCATGACTTTGACAACAGCCAGACCACCATGCACTACTTCATGTGGCTAAACTTAAACTTTAATGCCTACAGGGGAATTCTTCATCAGGGTTTGAAGTCTTTGGATTGAGTCAAACGTATGAACCGTTGCAAAATCATCTTAAACATGATTGAAAAGCAATACTCTTGGCCTCCCCAGAGCCCCAACTGTTCCCCCTGCACTTTGGTATTTTTGTGCACCTTAAGGGGAAGCTTTCGGGTGTTCAATACACAAAAAAGGGAGAACTGAAGGCCGCCATTATAGATTCTTGACCCGAACTAGAGCCGAACTTTGTAAAGAACTGCTGCACAAAGTTATACACCAGGATGGAACTGGTCATTGAGGCAAAATGTGGCTTTATTGATCAAAAATGTAAATAAGGTATACTTGATTGTATATATGAACTACATTTTTCAAATTTGAGGATATTTTTTTTTTTCATTTTTAAATCTATTAATCCAAAGCATTTTCCTTAAAATCTTTTGGAAACTGTCCTTTTATAAGAAATAACTGAATTATACCTCTAACATGGCGTCCTTCTTTTGTAATGCAAGATATGACGTCAGTTAAAACCCCTTATACATCATATTTTTTAGATTAAATCAAAACCCATTGCATATATATATAAAATAAATAGGAACGATAATAAAAAAATGATATATAAAAACGCTTTTAACTCCTTCAGTGGTAGAATTAATGTATTTCATTTAAAATAAGAAAAATATTTAAATAAAGGAGCATTAAGGTTTTTAAAGACATGTCTAATTTTAGTGTTGAAATGCCATAATCTTAACTGTTGAGCAAATTTGTAATACGTTTGTAAAGTTTGATCCATCAAATGAAAATTAAGGCTATGCCTATTATTATTTTTTGAAGAAAAGTGTATTAATAATACTATAAATAGTATTAATTTTTAAATATATCAAAAATATAAACGTCAAATAATTTGTAAAAACTAAATTTCCATCCATGTCAAACAAGTTTTTTTTTTGTTTATTCTCAATTTGTGTATTTGTGTGCTTGAGTAGTATGTACACAATAAGAAACTTTTCAAAATCCACAGAAAAACAAAAAATATATTAAATCATCAAATATCGATGAATTTGTGATATTATTTTTAATTAACATGCATGTGACATGAACGAGTATATAGATATCTAAATTTGTAGGCACTTGAGTTCAACAATTTGTATGCACATCTCAATTAAAAGTCTTTTAAGATTCTGTAAATTACAAGTGAGTATTTATTGTTTTATAAGTAGATGGAATTCATGTGACATCATTATTCTAAAAGAAGTCGGCCATTTTGGCAAGGAAACAAGAGTTGAGATAGGATGGGTCTTGGACCCAGATCCGAAGTACCTGGGTATTGTATAAGTAAACATGTAATATTCAAAAAGATCCGAGACCCGAACTGGCTTTGGTTACCCGAACTTTTACAAAACAAACAAAAAAAAAAAAAAAAATCAAAAAATTAGTTGGTAGTTAAATAATTTTTCTTAACTATGGAATTATTGTTTGATATTTATTTACAATTGTTCACAGTTTAGAAGGAGATATTATAATTCAACCAATCAGCGTTCAGAACACTGATTAGTGTTTAAAAAATGCAAGAACTTCGATAGCTAACCTCAAAATATAATGTTTATTTTTTTATTAGCAAGGTAAGGCAATGCACACAAATACTAAAATGTACATTGTATTTGGTTGTTAGCTGTCAATTTTTCTTCTTCTTTTCCTCTAATCAGTGTTCTTAAAACTGATTTGATTGGATACGGATTAGTTCAGCTGTGACTAATTATTATTTACTAATAACCACTAATAATTACATAATTGGAAGAATTGGCCAACTACCAACTGATTTCGGAGAAGAGGTTGTGTAATAAAATACATGTAAGTTGTCATGTCCAATATTGTTATAGAAATAATTTTAATAATAACTAATAAGTATGTTCAAATCGTAATAACATTCGATTATCTATTGTTTCGGCATCAGTAATAAGAAAAATGTTACCTCAATCCTGATCCTATTTTATTTAAGTCTGAACTTCGGGTAAAATCCTTATATAATTTGAATACTCGAAACTTACCCAAGTATTTATTTATAAAGATCCGAACCAACCCAGATCTCTGAAAATGTAGATCTGTCCTATCTTTTAACAAGAGTCATATATTATCATAAGAATAAAAGCCCTTGCTTATTGGTAGGACACGAAAGTGTTGTGATTTCCTTTTAAAATCCATCAAATGAAGTTTTCTTAAGCTTGTAGAAAATTTCTTATTGACCCCCATGATCTGGCGACTCCCACTATAGAGCTGCAAAAAATATGATCCACCGGTATGTAAAAAAAAGAGGAATTGAAAAATAACAAGGCAACCTGACAATTTAAATAATGTTTAAGGGGAAAGAAGATTAGCTATAATAATGTTTCATTAAACTAGCCACGGTCAGCTTTAAGGCGAAGGAAATAAACACAAATCCTGCTCCGTATCGAGCATGAATTTAGGCAGGAATAACTCAGATGTCAATCATCCATTCTTCTCTTAGTCCAACAAGGATTTATACTTATAACTCTCCAAGACATTCTCTCTGTTTCTCTCAATCGTTCATGAACACATTTAACATATGTTTAGATCTTCCCTCCTCAAAAGATAAATATTAGTGATATCTGCATTGCAAAATTGAAAAAAAAAAAAAAAAAAAAAAAAACACTGTTCAGGTCGCAACCAAGATACATAGAGAAAAGGTGCATCATTCATCAATTTTTCTATCATGACAGTCAATCTTAACGTAAGGAAGACAAATTTAATTTATCTTCAACCGATGACGTGCAATATGCAGAGTACATCAGTGAATTAGGAAAAAACGTAATTTTTATGGAATCAAGAAGAGACAACTCTAAACTAATTTGTGATATGTGATATATTTAGCCATATTATTTATTTGATATGTCCTCTTTCACAAGCAATATAAGCATTGCCACACCGGCGAACAGATTGGGGGCTTCTGTCCATGAAGGCCGTTTTCATGGCGTACCCCACTGTCATAATGACAGCTCGGATTGAATTCAAATTTGGATGAGAGCTGCGGCAGACATTCTTCTCCAAGACACCACAACTGCAAAGTGCAGAGGGTTGAAGTCGGTGCTGGAGGATTGCCACATGGAGGCAGAACAGATGTCAGACAAATTGTTACTGCAGAAGTTGTGTTTCTTCTTTCTGTTGTTGGCTGTAGTGGACTTCTTGATGTTGCCAGCAGTCTGGATAGAGATACCAACGGTCTCTGCAGCCATTTCGGCACTGACACTGGCATGGATGAGATACCACACACGCTGCCTTTTTGGCTGTTGCTCCGACATTTTAAAACTTAGGGGCATAATATAAAGACTTAACTTGTTTTTTTTTAAATTCCAGCTGTCATTTGGTTGCGTAATGAAATCTAGTAATTAAAAATAATGGATAATAGATTGGTACTTATTATGTCACCAAATTGGGCATGATTTGTAATATTTTTTTCATAAAAAAAGTGTTTCTTATGCATCTTGGTATCTTGGTTGCAATAACAAAAGAATCTTACTTGTTTAGGCTATACTTTATACAAATCTCTAACTATATAAATCAACAAATATTTATTGTAAATAATATCGCTTTTAATTTGTTTTTTTTTATCTGACACATTCTACGTATTCAATAAACCTACAATATGATCATTGTTTATACTTATATTTAAAATGGTGACATTTTAACTGATTTAATTCGAATAATGTTCCCATTTTTTTATTGTACATACATTTGTCATCGCGTTATCCTATTAACATAAACTTTTATACGGCCTTTTGCTTCCTTATTTCTGAGCTTATCCCGTAGTGATGGTTTTAATATTGATTGATTAAAACGAATTATCTTTCGTTAAGCTGTGAAGAATCATCTATTGTTATTAAAAAACTGTCTCACTGTTGAGATAATTTTGAGTCTTTATTTCTTTCCTTTTTGGGATGAAAAGGTTGAGAGATTCATTAGTGGATCACATTGTGTAAAATCAGTCGGTAATTAGCCAATTCTTACTAAACAGAGATACTATTCTTTATTTACAAGCAGGAATTTTCTCACAGCTTGTTAATGATGACAAGTGTCTAGAAGAGTTAGGAACATTTTTATAAGTATCTTTTTTGAGGGAAGATTGAGTAATGCAATAAGGATTTCTATTACAATGGTATTCCATTTGTTTGTTCACTTTCAATTTTCTACCTATTTTTCATTTATTATTGTTCTAACTTCTTGATTGTTTGAGCTTGAATTAGTCGTTTTGAAGCTTTGAAGAGTTTTGAACTAAGAATAAGATGAAAAATAGTTTACAGTTGGAAATAATTGGAAAATTACCATACAATTTGGGCATTTCTTCATTGTCTTTTTTTTAATGAAAGGTTGAGTGATATAATTAATCTTTAAAATAGATACCTGTCAGCTGATTTATATTCTTATGACTTTAGTATACTTTTAATGTACATATGATAGTTGTCTGAAGAGATTCTAACCTCAGCGTGAAGATGACAGCACTCATAAATAAAAGTTAATCAAATCTATCCATCTCTGTTGACAATTACTCACGAAAGTTTCAGTCATTTTGGATATGCAGTTGTTGTGTAAGTGAGTTTATGTGAATATTGTTGTAAAAATGGACAAAACCGAGTTTTGAGCTGTCTTAAAATGTTTTTTTTTGAAAGTGTAACCTTATTTACAGTTATTTGTCAAAGAAAAACGCTGAATACTCTTTGGACGGGTTACAGAGATGGAAACATCGCTGGGAGAAGTGTGTAAAGTTAGAAGGAGACTATGTTGAATAAAAAAAAAAATAGAAAAAATGTCTTGTATTTTTGTTAGGTCTGAAATTTGTCAAACAATCCTTTTATTATATTAAATGACACCTTGAAATACATACAAACTCATTGAAGGAAAACAAAAATAGTTGTTACTAGGTTCTCAAAGTCCATAAAGAAAATGAATTAAAATTTAACGAATATACCTAAATACAACTGATTAAAAAGGCAAGAAAGGCGAGAAGCACACAATACTAAGTATATGTGTACAAAAAGTAATAGCTTTTTACCTTTTTCATATCTTCGATATGGGTTGAAAAGAACATTAAAAAGCAGAGGCAAAACAGTTGTTTAGTTGTTCTACTCAAAATATATACCCCTAAAACGTACAGAAGGTTCATTATACATTTAATTTATTTATATTAATTTAGTACATTTAAACAAATCTGCCTCTGTAAATTATTATGTATATAAATAGGTATATTTTTGATAAGAAAGAGGGGAAATGGTCAGAAATGATAGGTAATCAGGGCCAGGAGAGCTTATCTTGTTGTGTTTTGGGGTTTTGCCAAAAAATATATATTCAATACTCTGAAAAAAGATCGTGAAAATATGTCCTCCCATTTCTCCGATCTGTAAATTGAATCCATCTTGGCATTCAGTTAGCTCATTACATGATGAATCAAGAAACAGAGGGGAGAATGGGAAAAATCAATCAATATTTTAACAAACAACATCGTCTTACATAAAAATAAAGACAAGATATGCCTCATATGTAGTCATACATTAGTTGAAGTAAAAAGTTCTGAGCGTTCAGTTCCCTTTATTTTGACAATAATATTTACATAGTAAAGATTATAGGATTTAGATCAAATATGCAATCGTTTTCTTGGAACACTTTTGTTCATATTGAAGGCATTATTTAATCGACATTTCCGATGACTGGCCTACCCGAGCGTACCTCATTTTTGACGTCCATATTACAAAAAAAGAAATCGTTAGAATCCCCGTTTAGCTATTGTATTCAATACTGTATTGGATCCATAAACAGCTCAAATTTATTTGGCCGCCTGCTCCGCCTTTTCACCTTGGTCGTAGTGATGCTGAAGAATGTATCGAATTTTATCTTTTTTTTAAACTTTCATTTTGTAACGCTGTAACATGTTTTGTATTGTATTTCAATTGTATAAAAGGCTCTGATCCTAATCCCCCCCCATCTACTTTGGCTTAGGCTTTCTTGAAGAAACCGACATAAATAAATTATTTTTTTTGAACATATATAAAGCTGTAAGTAAAATAAAAATACTTTACTAATTACAAATGTCATGTTAGACAAAAGATTAAAAAATATATGTACTTTCATGGTAAACAAAACAAAGAAAACCTCCATAACTAATTTAAAAAACACTCATCAAATATTAAACATGCTTATATATTTTTGAAATACAAAAGTTCCTTTATTTGGTGGGTTTATAATACGACGTAGAAGAGGCATCGGATCGCAATGCTTTATCAGGGGTCACCAGACTTATTAACGTGTGTAAAAACCATACTCCCGTTAAACTGACTCTTGAAGCTATGTGGACACAGGAATACTCTTTCATTTTCTTTTTCATGTAAATAAAATTATACATAATAGGATCTACTCTGCCAATATTTTCCAGTGAAAAGGTACTGTAGTCAATGTTATGTATAAATGTCACAAATTAGTAGTCATTTTTTCAAATTTGAATCATTTCTATATTTTTATCTTCTAGATTGGCCTTCTTCTTTCTCAAAAATGATTTTTGAGTTCATCAAGTAGTCCTATAACAGTAGCTGAAAAGATAGTCTTGATCTTTAGATTGTATGAAATAAATTAAAATAAAAAAAGTTCCATTTTCACTTTGTCCATGTGCACAAATTGTAAAATTCATAACGCATATTAAAGCTTTTCTTGACAAAGCTTCGTGACGGACCCCTCTTCTTTCTTTGTATTGTAAACCCACTTTCAGTTTAGATTAGATATAAATAATAGGTTGTATTTGTTTGTAAAAACTGTTTAAATTTATATAAAACGTAAGAAACAATTGATATATTTTGAATGTTTCTGTACTTGTGATATATCTATGAGTTCCTTTTTTTAAAGAGTGTCATGAATTGAGGTATTTGGTGTTAAGTAAAAAGCAAAAAAATACATTATTCTACTACTTCAATAAAAGTGGAATGAAATGGCTTAAATAAATGCCGATTTACAAATATATTTTTGTACAATCATGTTATATCCAGTAGATTGAGGCATTTGGTCAAATGAAAGACCAAAAAATGAAAATATATCATGAAGATAAGATGGTACAATCTAATTCTTATGTCTAAAATGAAGTTCATTGAATATTCATAGCTTTACAAGAAGGATAAATAACAAGAGAAGAGCAATTGGGCTATGTTTTATGGTAGAACAAAATAACCTATTAAAAAAAGAATCTTATATGTAGACTGTACAAATGTATAATGGCTTGAGTTGTTCTAACAAAAAAATAACATTTTTAAAAGTAAAACTTTACTTTTCAATGCTTATAACTTTGGGAAATTCTTCTTCCTTTTTTTTGTTTCATTCTCATAATTAATGAGAGGGGATTTCAAGTTAGAAATTTGATTAATTTAAAATAAATATTGGGAGTGACAACTACTTGCATATAGATTATTTTACTTTTATGCAAATAAAAAAATATAAACAAATGTATTTAATTTGCAAAAAGAATTAGATTATAGATTTGAACTTCTTTTGAACTTTCCCATAGAAAAGCACAAAAGTGATTTTTTATCCTTGGTATTTTCGTTACAATTGTTTATATTAATCTTCTTTTTTCTACCAAGTAAATTTTAAATTAAATTGAGATACTTCAAAAAAATTAATCGTAAACATTTAAATATATATGAAATTAATTATCTTATATGGACGCTTTAGTACAAACTAATATATTCCTAGGTACATACTAGATTACTATGTAAACTTAATAAGATGATCCACTCATGTTTGTGACAAATTCCCTTTACAGCCAGATGTATCAAATTCGGTTATCTAATGTTATATTCATTTAATGCTTACAAAAATTGTCTAATGCACCTAATGGTCACTTAGTTAGGTACACATATGATTCAGATTACCGAGTGGTCTTTTAATATTTTATTCTACAAACTCTGAAAAATTAGTGTAGGATCCCTTAGTGGCAATGATGGCTTCGAAGTGCCGGCGAAAGGCCTGGCATACGCTACAATGTAGTACTTTGACATGGTATCCCAGTGCTGACTGGCAGTGGCTTTGAGGCCTTGATGTTGGGAAGACGGGCACTACAGGCCTTCCCCTCGACATGTGCGCAAAAGGTGTAGTCGAGGGGGTTGGTATCGGGGCTGTAGGGGGAGGGGGCAAAGGTGTCAAAAAAGAGTTCAAAAGACTCATTGCAACGGAAAAGATGGGGTTATTTCTTTGCTAGTGTCAGAAGTGGCCTTTCCAAGCTCACAAGGCTCTTTCCACCCACTTTTTTGATAGCTCCATGGACAGTCTGGTGTGAAATCCTGACATCTCTTGCATGGGCCAACATGGACTTGCGGGGATCGCCCATGGCTGCTCCAGTTTGGCTTTTTTCGGACACCCCTTCTTCTTCTCCAACGTTTTGGACTTCTTAACGGCGTATACGATGATCCTGGAGACGCCCAACCGCTTGGAGTATGTGAATGGAAATTCGTCAACTGTCATTATCTCGACTTGTACGTAGGCTAGAGAGCCCAGGTTTGTATTGATTGGTGACTAATTGTTTATACTTTAATGTATCGAAATATGAATTAATTTCAATCACTCAACCTTAATTAATTATTGAATTTGTAAGTGCTCATATTTAAATGGCCCACCCAGTATTTGTATATGTATCCTGTCAACACAAAAACAGACTAGAATGATATTTCTACCAATTGAGTGCAAATTACATTTGTATTCTTTCGCAAATTATTGTCAGTTTCTATCAACATGGCGATGGTTCCTAAATAATGTCTTATGGGATCTTCCGATTGAAATCAAAACTTTTGTCAAATATCTTATTTATAGTGATATATAATTTTAATTTTTTATTTATTGTCTCAGTTGATCAAAAATGGATGCAACAGGGATGAAAAAATGAGCGCTAGGTAATTCTGTCTTAAACTATTTTACTCTAAAGCTATTTTGCCTTAATATATAAATAGATGAGATTTATTGGTCATTTTTGGTTCATATTGATGTTCCTTGGAATTTTTTAATCAAAATATGTAATATGTACTACTATAAAATGCATTAAATATTTGCTTTCAGGTAAAAAAATGATGAAGTTATGCTCCAAAATTTCACTACGTAGTGAATTCGAACCAGAGACAAAGTAGTTAATAAAATTAGTATAGTAAGCAAAATATATTAATAAATATGGCAACGATTCGAATTGACGAATTTCTAATCACTTCTTTGATGAATAAGCCTAATACGAAAGAGGAGCATAATTCTATCATTATTTAACAGAAAACAAACATTTAATGCATTTTATAGTAATAAATTTTACTTATTTTAATTGAATAATTCAGAGGGAGCATCAATTATAACCAAAAATAAAGAATAAAAACATACTAACGTTATTAATTTATATATCGAGGGAAATATCCTTTTGGCAAAATGGTTGAAGTCAAAATTACCAGGCACTGGAAATGTGTTCTATAATAGGTTATAAATTTAAAACCAAAGTTATGTTGGTAGGATCAAAACATGAATAATAAATTATTCATCTCTATTTTGAAAATAATAAAGTATCAACGAGCAAGGAACACTATAGAAGTGTGGAAAACATGTCTTATATAGTGGGAGTGACTTTTTTTAGTTGATATTGTCCAAAGCTCAAGCTTCAAATTGTCAGGGGGACCACCTTTTTGTGGACTGTTTAATTTTTGCTAATACAACTCTACTATAACAAACTGATTTTGAACCTTTTATCTCTTGTAGAGGGAAGGTTGAAAGAAAGAATGATATGTTTCAAATATTATAGGTATCTCATGTCATGTTGTCAAATAAACAATGGCGTAATTGTAGGAATAATGGAGGTTGAATATTGAATGACATCTTTGATTCTACAAGATGTTACGACTTACCCAAATCTCTAATCTTATTTGCAAATATATATGTATGTAATTAATCACAACATTTTACAGAGTATAGAGGTAATGTACAAGAGAAAAAAACCCATTATATATTTTGAATAAAACCTTTAAAAGTGCTAATGAAAAAGAAAACTACCTTTTAGGGCTTTTAAAGGGTACAAAGCTAAGAATAATAATAAGAAAAGGCTTTAATCAACTTTAACAAAAAATAATTTGAGTATCTTCAAATGATTCGTACATTGTACATATATTTGTAGAATTTTATCTTTCTTCATTTAAACTATTTGCATTATTGTTTTAAATACTTCGTGAACAGTTGCAACACTTTTTATTTCAGTTCAATTACTTGGAGTTAATTTGACTCAGACATACAAAAAATTTATTTGTTTGTTATTCTTTTAAATTATTAAGTGACTATTCCGGTAAGTTTTTTTGCACAAATTGTAGAAAAAATTGCACGCTAGAAATAGGACAACCAAATTAGAAAAAAAAATACTAAAGAAAAATGTAGAAAAAACTCGAACTGAAATTAATACTCGAATATTTTGAGTTTTGAAAATGTTAGTTCGAGTTCAATCGAGTTTTTCAAATAATATTTTGGCCGTGTTCGAGTAATTTTCATATTTTAAGTAAAGTTGAGTTTTTTTTCGAATAAAAGTAATAATCGAATGGAATACTAAGATATAATAACATTTATATTATAGATCGGTTGAATTAACAACTAGCCCCTCTGCAGGACTCTGTAAAAGCTAACAAAGAAATTTATATGATTGTTCACTCCAAAAACTTCTGGATTCAATGGCAATCTAGATGTTTGAGCTTATTACTCATAGACATTGTGTCATTCAATATATGTATTTTTTGAAATCAACAAAAATTTATTTCAACACTTCTAAAATGACATACGTTCGAACATAACGAAAAAAAAGAAGCTTCAAAAACACGACTGCACATTTTTACTTTAAAAAAAACAATACTATATAATGAGAACTTGATTGGTTGTTATAAATATATAAGAACTACCTAAAACCTCCGACCCTAAGTAGGAGCAAGGATTATGTAACAGGTTTGATCATTGAGTCTATCTGTAGACAAAAACAAGGATTCCCTTTTCTTCAAACTTTTTCAAAAGATGAAATTATCTTCCACCCAGCTTATCGAGGCCTGTAGGAATCATGGTCATATTTGAATGTGCATAGTGGATAATAAATATTGCTTCAATATTATATTAGAGTCCATTATACTTTTAATGGATTAAATTTTTGGAAAAAAATAAAATCATGTGTTCGTATTTTTTTGAGTCATTTTCATTTGAACAAACTTAAGTCAAGTATAATTTTACTAATAATTTAGTTTCTTTAAAACTTCACTTGTTCATTTGTATTAACATAATACTTCTTGATAGGCCATACCAATTTAATTCATTCACTATCCACAAAGTCATTAAGAAAGGTTTGCTTGCTTATATTTTTGTATTTTAGAGTTTATTCATGAATAGCGTGCGTAACCAAAATCTGAGTAACAAGTTTGAAATTTATAAATTCAGAAAAGTAATAAACAGTTGAATAAGAGTAATAAATAAGAATCAGAATAATAAATTAAAATATAATCTTCCCGATTCCAATTAATTGTCCCATCATTACATTCTAGGTTATAGTTTGACGTCTTGAAAATCGACTAACATATCGGTTTGAAATAGGAATATTTTGTAAAACAAAATAAATATAAAATTAAAACGTTTATTCGACTTAAGAATATTTGAATAGAACAATTGTATGTATAGACATTTATGAATCCTTAAGCAGATTATCACATCTATGAACCGTGTAAAAGTAGTCGTGTATAACTAATGTATTATTCATAACTTTACATAGTATTGTATGTTTTTTAACCTCAACAACTATGTCTGTCAAAATGAGGAAGTTATGAAGTTACATTATGTATATAATATCAAATTATTTATGGAATCAGTATTTACGTACCTATGTAAAAGAACAATAAATACTTAAACCAAAAAAAAAAGCAAAAAAAAAACCCCACAAGCTTTAAATTTTCTACCGCAGTATTATAATTTTATGAAAAAAAATTAGGTAGTATCTTTTATATATTTTGTTTTGATTTTATTTATAGAACAAACAAAATGAAACAGCATCCTGATTTTGCTGGAATAGAGCCCAGAACAAATGCCAGCCAGTTGGAACGCTGCTGCACCACTTTGAGTGCAGTTTGGGGACATATTGGAGGCATCTGATTCAATTTGAAGGCTTAAAGTCCAAAGCTTGGTTTGAGTCCAGTTTATATCATTTTTGGGCTGCATCCCTGCGGCTCCATCATCACCAGATCTGAATCCATCGGAGTACAGCCTATAGAGCGTTGTGGAGAAGGAAGCCTGTCGAACCTCTCGCAGGAATGTGAATGAACGGAAGGTTTCTATCATTGCAACCTGGGACAATATGGATGAGGGATACATCAATTTTTAGGACCTGTTTGGAGGGGTGGGGTATCTAATGGAAATCATATTGAATATACTATAACTTAACTTTAGAATTAATTTTTAAATAAAATTTCACGTTTATGTCTCTTATTATTCGTGAGATATAGGATCAAATAGTGTTGTACTAACATTTGTTCAGATTTAAGTCACGCTGACTGTATCTATTCTAATTAATAAATACAAAATAATGATAAATCTTGCATGATAATCGTTATTGACGAAATAAATAAGTTTTGTCTCCTTTCAAACTTTGATCTAGGTGTGCTACATAAAGATGACGTTGTAGGGCAATGAAATTTTCCATAGACTATTTCATTACCATTCTGTAACTTTTTCAAACTAGCCCTAATCTAAATTTGAAAAATAAACCTCCCTACAGTATGTATATGTACACACAGTATGTGTGTACCTAATGAGATTCTGATGGATCATAATCCATAACCTATTCTGTGCAGCTATAATTTTTTACGAAAGGGGGATTTCCACGTTGTACATAATAATTAATACTCATACTAAAAATCCCTTCCTTAATCTATTTGGATTGAATTAATGCATTTGCTCTTGGATACAATCAAATTCCATGAGCTGTTAATAATCCCTCATTCAAGAAAAACAAAAGACCCTTACTTTTATGAGTAATTGTTTAGTTTTTCGATATATGTAGTATGTGTTTTAAGTGCTACCTAGTGAGAAAAAGGTACATATAAAGTTTGACAAGACTCTCTTTTGAATATTAAAGAAAATAAATTGGATTCGTGTACAAACGCAGAGCTCTGTTCCTCACTCTAATAATAATATGAAGGAATAATATAGTAATATTAAGCATATATTGCGTGTAAAATTACCTCAATGATTTATGACTTTTATAGCCGATTTATTTATTCATCTACCTTTTGAGATAATAACAATAATAAAAAAATATTAACAGGGGTGTCTCCTTCTTCTCCCTCACTTTTTAGCTGCCTTTTTTCTTCAAATGCATAAATATTATTCATACGTAATCAAAATAAATGAGCAGCAAAGCGCTTGACAACAATAAATAAATTAGTTATATTTTTTAATTTCATATTAATTTTGTTTTATAAAGTAATTATCGAAATCAAATTAAAATGAACTTGAAAAATATATGAGGATTCAGACAGGACTGTTTAAAAATATTTTAAGGATATGACCTCTGAGCAAAAAAAAAGAACGAAAGAAAAATGCCTTGTACATACATCCGTTGCTGGTCTGAAAAGTTTCCGGCCTAACGAAGATAGAAGACATTTTTTTCTGAATTTTTATTAAAGGTCTTATATGTCGCTATTCTTTGTGTCTATTAATAGGTTTGTGCATCCAAAATGGCTGACACTTGAGTGAGTAACTGTCAACAGATCACGTTTTACATTTCACATTGAGGTCGGAAACTTTTCATATATATATATTACATCGGTCAATAAATCCCGGACCTAACTACCAGATGGTGCCTCTAACAAAATAAAAAATATTTTTGGAAATACAAACATTCAAAAGGTTACTGTCAAAATTTCATCACGTTTGGTTTATTATTTATCGAACTGCAGTGGTTTAAGTGACGTTTGTTATTCTTAAAAACGATGGATTCAAAGCAATTTCGTGTGTTGATTTATCATTGCTTTTTGATGGGGAAAAACACCCTTCAAGCACAAGCTTGGCTTGAAAAATGTTATCTGTACTCTGCCCCATAGAAAACAACCCTCAAACGATGGTTGGCCAATTTCAAACGTGGTCGTACGAACATCGATGATGCTGAACGCCCTGGTCGGCCAAATGAGGCGGTTATTCCGGAAAACATTGAAAAAAACCATGAGAATTATCATGGGCAATCGCAAAGTGAAGTTTCAAGAGATAGCTGACACTCTGAAGTTATCAAAAGGTAGTGTTTACACCATCATATACGAACATAAGGGTATGAAAAAGCTGTTTTCCAAATGGGTACAGTGTTTGCTCAAACTAGAGCAAAAGCAACAACGAGTAGATGATTCAATGAGCTGTTTAGAGATGTTTACGCTAAATAAGAAGGAGTTTTTGCTTCGGTACATCACAATGGATGAAACATGGATTCACCATTTCACTCCAGAATCAAAACGGCAGTCTCCTGAGTAGTGTGCAGACGGGAAAAGCCGTCCAAAGCGTCCAAAGACTCAAACATCGGCTGGGAAGGTCATGTGCTCCGTATTTTGGATTTGGATGGAATTTTATTCATTGACTACTTAGAACATGGAATAACAAATAATCGTGACTATTTTATTGGTTTGTTGGATCGTTTAAGGCTGAAATTACCCAGAAAATACCTCAATTGAGGAAGAAAAAGGTGCTCTTTCACCAAGACAATGTACCATGTCACAAGTCAATAAAAACAGCTGCAAAATTGGTCGAATTGGGTTTTGAATTGCTACCGCACCCACCGTATTTTTTTGATCTGGCTCCAGCGACTACTGGCTCTTCGCAGAACTCAAAAAGATGCTCCGTGGGAAGAGATTTGGCTCAGATGAGGAAGCGATTGTCGAAACTGAAGCATATTTTGGAGGTCTCGATAAATCGTTCTACAGCCGTGGTATCGAAAAGATAGAAAGACGTTAAAATGATTGTATCATTCTAAAAGGAGATTACATTGATGAATAAAAATGAATTTTGGCAAAAAAATGTTGTTTTCCTATCTAGGCTCGGGACAACATTTTTGACCGATATGTAATACACTTAGACGTGTATACTCACGATAAATGTGGTAACTCTAGTTCACCTCTGCTAGAGTCTGACTACAAGTAAAGACCCAAATAAGATCCGAAAAGTTTGGATGCAACTGTTTATATAAAACGAAATTTTTGAATACGGCAAAAAAAAAAAAAAAAAAAATCCAAATTTGTATATTTAATTGCAACCACTCGATTGTTTTGGACCGTTTCTAAATATATACTAGAGACATGATGAAAGGAGATATATTCATATTAATTATTATTATAAATGATTAAATAATCGTTATGGAATATTAGGATATATATTTGTTTCATATTGAGAGGTCTTAATATTTTATATTGTGAACTGCACATAAAATCTTCAAAATTCACAAAGAAATTAAAATTTCTTTGTATTTTGAGGTTGAATAATGTCAACTGTTGTGCTTATTTTTTGGTAATATACGCTCAACGAGTAGTTTATTACCAACTAACTGTGTTGTAACTATTATTCAGGCCATATCTCCTCCCAATACGAAAATATATACATAAACATAAATGAATAATTGAAATTTTGAATTAAAATTGCAGAGTTTTTATTTTATTTTAATAATTCTGGATCTAGTTCAACGTCAATATAGATGTGTTTTCTATTTTATTGGAGAAATAATCAATAAGAAGCGGACTTTATAACCTATTATAATTATATTTAGATTGATTTTGTTTTATATAATAATTCATTATCACGGAATTATTTTAAAATTTTCAGTACTTAACCTTGAGGAATTTTGCTTCAAAAAAAATAAAATCAAAGCAATATTGCTGCTGATTTAAACCTTTCAGTATAATTTTTTCTCTTCTAACTGAAATTTAAATCATTTATGCTTCAAATAAACTCCTTTGACATAAAAAAGTTGATAACTCTAGGCGTTATTCCTTTCCGACAAAACTCATAAGTGCGTTTTCTTAGAATTGGATGTTCGCATAGAAAATAAAAGTACATATTTAAAATTTGTGAGTTGTATTATTAATTATTTCAATCTGAACTTTAGATACAAGCCTGTTTATGGTATTTTTTACCAATATTAATTGTGATTAATTGAGTAACAATTATAGTTGATAAATTGTTTTTTTATATGTATTTTATATTTATTGAATATATGGTGTAATTTTACTTATCCATTGTATCTAAGGATATAAACATATATTTGTAAGGTTGTGTCCTTATCGATCTAGCGGACAAAGTTGAACTTTCTTCCCAATATCCCCTCACGGCCCCACTTTGAAAACCATTGTTTTAAGCAGCCAGAAACTGTTTAAATGAAAGAACCGAGACCGGGGCCGATAGAAACCCTGAACCGGGCACAACCTTGTCAATTTGTGATTCAAAGATACTGTAAGAACGTCTATATAAAGACAACAGGGTATGTAAAATGGGATTAATTATTTTTCGAAGTCCACTTTTTACTATAATTCCTTTTTTTTAGTATGGTCAAGAAAATAAAAACATTTTATTAATCATAAGTTATTTAAAATAATGTATGCCAGACAAGATACTTAATAAAATAATTGTAAAATTTATCTTAGTCAGGTATTTACTTGATTTTTAATCCTGTCATTTTAATATTGTAAAATTTAATTAATCAGATCTTAAACTAATATTTATTCAGTAACCTTTATAATTGCAAGTTTGTATTATAAATCAGTAACCAAAAGTTTTAAGTCTAGGTATCAAATCAAATACTTACAGGACACTCCTCCATATGCAAAGTAATACACTTGCATTATATGAATATATAGGCATAGTATGAATGAGCTCATCAACAACAACAAAAAATATTGTTTACCTTAATATATAGTTTTTTTCTAGCTTATTATCATATTATACAAAAACACGAAATAAGGTGAATATAACCCACTATACGGGGAGTCAGAGATTCCAAACACTGCGTTATTCGAAATTCACGGTATTTGAAACTGCGTTATACGAATACCCCATTTTATAGTGCAAAATATTCATACAAGGGACACATCATAGTTTTATATAATATCAAACTTCGTGTGCATCTACATTCGCAGTGGGAAACTATTCTTTAAAAATTGATAGCAACATAATTTTAACAAAATCTTTTTATATTTATAAATACAGAGTGAGGACTCCAAAATTAGAATCCTCTTTGAGGCTGTCTGGCCTCAGTACTAAAAGTCTGACAATTTTGTAATTGGGTCATTCGAAAGAACTGACAAAAAGCTTCAATGTTTTTTTTTTGTTTTTGTGTGATCCAAAATGTCCGAGCAACAAGCAAAATAGCAGAGGGTATGCGATCTCCTCCACGTACAAAATTTACTCCGACAAGAAGATCTTCATAGTGGACACTGTTCTAAAGAGGAAAAATGCTCGCTTCTTGGCTTAATCAAGAGCTCAGGTCGAGGGAACCTTTAGAACCAAACATCTAGTTCAGGTCATGTTCCTCGGTGTTGTGGCGTATGACGATGGCAAGTTGCCTCTCTACTTCTTAAAGTCCAACGAGAAAGTCCACAAGGACGTCTACTCAAAGGTCCTCATGTACCATGTCTTGCTATGTTTAAAGAGTATGTTCTCTAGGGACAAATATGTGTACTTCTCATCCGAATGTCGATGCCCTGAAGGCCTTGATCACAGAGTAGTGGAACAACTTGTTCTCGGACTTCCTCAAGGCCAGTTGTGATTTTATTCGTCCCGTATCGAAAACATCATTTAGAATTAAGGGGATTGAATACAAATTGTTGAATTATCAAATTTTCCTTCAAAATTGAAAAAATAAAAATATTTAGAAGTGAAAACGGGTTTTAGAATTTTTGCAATTTTTGAGTCTTCGTCTTGTAAATATATTTGTGACTTTTCCATTCGTATTGAAAGTCAAGCCTATAAAGAAAGTGCATACCCACAAAATTCTTGCCACAAATATATATCTGTATAATACAAGAGATAAAATAGAAATATTTTGCACGTCTATTATAAATGTAAACTACATACATATATTAAAACCTTCTCAATATTTTTTTTGCATATATTTTATTAACTTGCATTATGTTTTTGCCCATTTATTGATAGTTTGATTTTGTGTATGTGAAAAAACTATTTTATTAGAGCAATTTGAATACCTTTTGCACAATCAAATAGTCTCTTCTTTGTTTCTATAAATATGAAAAATAGCATAGTAAAGAATGTGGTATAAAAATGGAGTTATTATGTAAGTTAACTTATGGCTTTTTTTAAGAACATTTAATTTTATTTTGTTCTCCCGAAAAGCTAAAAATTTAGAATTTAATCTAATTAAATATTCTACTAAGCATTGTATATTCCTACTATTAAATAAACAATTGTTGAAAAGTTGCTGAAAGTGATGGCATTGACTAACTATTATTTAATTGTTGGACAGGTTTTTATTTTTGTTATGGGACTATCCATATTGTTTTCCGATAGCTTTTATATGTAGATTTATATACATATATATACAATACATAAAATAAATAATATAGAATGCTAGGAAGAATTGCGTTAAATTAACATGAATAAGCAATTTAAGTTAAAATTAGACATCCTACCCAAGACCTACCCCTAAAAATAATCAAACATTCCAATAAGATGAACTTAAAGTTATATAAATAATCATATATTAAATATTTCAAAACATAGTAATCAATCCATTGATCTACCTCGATGAAAGCGTTCATAGCTCCAAACAAGTTTTTTAAAACTAGTCATGTATCGAGCTGAATCTGATAGTTTGTATTTGACAATGTCAATAGAATAATCCCAGGTATCACGGCCCATCCTCAATATTTTTAA
Source organism: Lepeophtheirus salmonis (assembly GCF_016086655.4). Classification (NCBI taxonomy): domain Eukaryota; kingdom Metazoa; phylum Arthropoda; class Copepoda; order Siphonostomatoida; family Caligidae; genus Lepeophtheirus; species Lepeophtheirus salmonis. The sequence continues at coordinate 57,718,733 of NC_052136.2, forward strand.
CAAAAAAGCAGCATATATAGCTACAGAGGACAAAACTCTACTCTCAAGTTTTCTCCATGAATTATTTACGCACATTTCAATTTATGGGCATTAAGAGCTTTGGCGCTCAAAAAGCTAAATGTATTGCCCGATTTTCAGAGCTTTTTAGCCTTTGCTATGTCAAAAAAAAGTTGCCTTTAAGGTATTAACATCCCCCCCCCCCTCCTCATTAAGATAAACAAATTTGAGTAAAAAGAAAAGTAAAGATAGTGTTTATTTGATATTGAAAACACAATTGAAATTTTACTGAAATCTTTGTAATTCGTTATTAAGTTGAGTAAAATATTTAAATATATTTCTCAAATATTCAATTGAATTAGTATTAATTTCGAAATGTATTCGTCAAAGAATGTTTTTTGATGAAAATAAGAGATACAGCGAATAATTTTATTTGAATAATTCGTCTGGCTAAAAAAATCTTATTTTCTTGACAAAATAAAGACGAAATTTAATGTGACGAAACTGGTACGAAATATAAAGAAACAAACAAAACAAAAAAAAAAAAAAAATAGCACTGAATTGTATTTTCTCAATAGTATCCGAAAAGACTTGAACAACTTCTTTGCATTCATTTGTCAGCTATCAATTTGATTAATATTGAACTTTAATTATTTATTGTTAGTCTTTTAACTGCTATAAGATAAAGAAAATCCCAACAGTTGGGGAGAATGATGTAATTGACCGTACAACATATGTACCAATTAATTTTAATTTTTCTTTTATTCTTTGAGGAGAAAAAAATATGAGATGAAATGAAGATTGAGTCCTAGATTGTAATTTTTGAAAAACTTAAAGTAATAAACTGTTTACTTCGGTGCCTTTTTATTAGTGTCTTAATGAATACAATACTGAAGTTTATAACATAACTAAATAAGTGAAAGTGCACTCATTTTAAGGAGTGTCAGAATATAATTGTTCAATGTGTTTTTACAAGAAATCCAATTTTTGCAAATAGATTCTACAACTGTATCCTTGCACGCTTAAAAATGCACCAATTTCAACTTTTCTAAGCATGGCCAAATATTTTCTTTATCTTGACACTAAAATCTAAAATAGTAATAGTTATAACAATGGTTTTAGTGCATTCACGTCCTTAAATTGTAATTATAACGTTAATTTCATTGTTGATGGTCTATTAATAAGAATTTTATATTCCATATTGGTATTTTATTGACTGATTTGAAACCGTATTATTTGCTAATATAACAATTAATTAGATGAACATATATTTGAGTACAAATTATCAAAATCCAAATGATTTAATTTTATAATACATTTATGACTATATAAATATATTTTCATCCGCTTTCATTCATGTAATTCATTCTAAAAATATTATTATTTAGTATAATATAATTAAAATTGAGCCATATATTCTATTTTCTATTTATTTTCAAAATAATAGATTATATATGACACTTATTGTGCTATTATTAATTAATAACTAATATATGATTTAGTACAACAAGTAGATTGATTCATCTTTGATTTTTGAGACGGATAGATCATTTTGTTTATTAAGATTTTATCAAAAGGATCAAAGGATAAAAAAACCCCAAAAAAAAAAAAACCGGAACAATGAATAGAGCATTTTTAAAAACCTATTTACTAATTATTCCTGTTCAGCTATTCAACATAACTTCTTTCAACAGACAAGATAGCAGAAGTTTAAAGTAGAAAGTGTTTGGTCATAACTTATTATTATAGGCTCTAGCTATCATTTCTTATTATTTATCAATGTTGAAGCCTATTTTAAACAGAAGTACAAACTTATCATATGTAAATTTAGAAAACAATTAGATTTAAAACTACTTAAGAGTTGTGTAATAATTTTTGGGAAGTATCAAACTTTTCTTTCAAAATAAGAAAGGTTTTATAAGAAATAAATGATTTTTATTACATTAATTAATTACAAATCAACCTTTCAATTGATGGAAACTCAGTGGCGTAACTAGGTTTAAAATTTGGTATATGTCGAATAATTACCTATTTGGAATTCGGATCTAATATTACAAATATATTTTTGTATTGCATCTTGAAATCTTTCCTTTAATAAAATACAAGGGAGAAAAAGGTCCAATATCAGTTTGTAGTTAGCCCATTTCTTCCCAACTGTAGGATTAATCTTCATAATAATAGGGGATGGTTCACTATTTAATACGAAATTGTCTTTGATCAATCAAAATTCAGAAACAATAAAAAGCCAAGAAAAGTAGAAAAATCAACAACTGACGAAGAAATATAAATTAAATGTTCATAGGATATCGCCGTAATAAATTCAGATTTTCTTTGTTTTAAAGAGATTTTGGGACCTTCAAACTCCAATAGTCAAATTTTGTCTATTTTTCACTTAATAGACTAATGTATTATTTTGTTACTTTTTTAAACCTACCACATAACTAATCTCAAAAAAAGTATGCTGCTGAAAAAAATTATTCATAAGTCATAAAAAATGTTCAATGTCTAACTTTAGTTATGAAATTTTTATTTGTAGGTTGAGATTTTTATAGGAACCATACAGTTTTTAGCATTGATGAAATTTTAACAATATTTAATATATAAAAATCCACTACTGTTCAACATAAGAATTACCCTTATAAATTTTTTTTAAAGTCATTTATAAAGTCACAATAAATTAATCTACAATGGTAATTTATAAAGACACCTTATCTGAAACAGTCTGTATATTCTCATAAGACCGTCATTGCCTCATGATGTTATTTTGTTAGCGGACTTCCCATTGGTAATACATTTATGTATGGGGATAAATATACGTTGTAGCAAAGTATGTCTACCCATTTTCAAAATGGATTCATCAACAAGCTGTTGATGTAAATAAACATTTATATGCTTGTCCTTTCAATTGAATACAATGCATGTCATGAATGAATATTTATCAATTCTTATCATCCTTAAGCCTGTAAAAAATAACAAAATATATCATTCCTCCATCCCATGTATTGTACCACATGTCACTAGTATGCAACATTTCCTTTTCGTTAAAACATTAGACAATCAACAAACCATTTTTAATATTAATATTATGATACATTTGAACCTCAATCTTTTATTATGTGAGTTGTAATGAACATAGATACAGACTGTTTCAGATAAACTATCTGAATTCAAAAAATAAAAAGAAAGTACTTATATAATTTACTAAAGAGATGTAGACAAAACATTTTTATTCAATGTGTACAAACTCCATTTTGACCAATGACTCATTTCCATACAACCATTGAAAGAGAAACATGCTTTAGCTGCAACTGTGTCTTGCTTGAATGTGTAAGTCCTGCCAGCAGCCACAGTCTTCATACAGGGTACAACAACCGTTCCTAGGACACCCATGTAAACATCTTTGTTGATTCTGATGCCAACACTAAAAAAATTAGGATTCATAGCAAAGCATTCACTCCTGATGATATCCAATGTCAAAATAGCAGTCACATTATTGCTTCTGGAGACAACAAGGACCCTGTCTGAACATCTTAGCAGATCCAACTATCCTTTTGGCTAAATGATCAATCTACAGTGAAGAGTGTTTCATTAGAAAATAAACGAAATGACTTTTATAGAGAAAAGAAGCATCTTCCCTTGGATCCCTCTTTTGTCCTTCATTCGATCAGTGAGTATATGACAATGCGTTAGGCGATAAGAGGTTAAACAAAGGTAATCTGAAAGAGCTTAGTAGAAGGTTGTCTTACTCATCCGGGGATCTTTTACTCATGAAGAACCGTGGAATGCTGATCTTTTGAGCCCAGACTTTCATTTCACTGAATTTTAATATTAAATGGAAATTTAAAAGCATTTTGCTTCACGTGTAGAACAAACCTAGAAGATTTTTAGTTTTTAATTTGAATTATGATTAAGACTTTAAATGGTGATTTAAATTGAGTACAATATATCTGAAATGCACTCTTCCTACGAGCTGAATGATTAGACATAATACTAGGTGTAAAAGTTTCTTTTTTTTAATTTTTTAGATAGGCTTAATCTAAAGAGATAAGATTCCTCCTTCATCCCATGTTTACTATTCACGTTTTTTAAATAGATCCTTTTCCTATTTCCCTTCTCCCCTTCCCGCCCCTTTTCTATTCGGTTTAAATGGCTGTCTCTATAGATATTACATACATACACATATACATTACTGAAGAGGGTAATGAATGAAAGCAAACGATCATAATGTTACAAATTAATAATTAATTAATTTCACGACATATAAATAGGAGTATTATCCCATTAAAAAAGTTTTACAATGCACATATTTGGTTCATGTACGTACAAGGAGCCTCGTCTTTACAACAACTCTGCTCTTGTTTTTCTCCCTTTTTTTCTACCCTGTCATAATTGAAAGTATGTAATTAGGTACACTATGTAACGACTTCATTTAAGCTCTGTTTGGGATTATGATGGATTACACATATGGGGCACTCCTTGTTTACAGCTTACAAGAGTTTTAACACTTATTTAATAGTTACATTTTGTCAGAGAATACATTGAATTATTTGTTATTTCAAGAAAAGAAGAAAAATATCAAAATGGATCATAGTCTGATTATATAAGCTGAGATGGGAAAAACGTAGAATAAAATAGCAGTATCTGATTAAAAAAGGAGAAACGGTAGCTGCAATTGTTCTTTTTAAGATTATATTAATTTTTTCATAGATTGTTTCGGTGGTAACCCTGCGTTGTCCATATTATGTACGTTTTTCAAGATTACAATTTTGAATAAATTCTCATGGAATTTCATTATTTTGTTTAAATCAACTTATTGAACCATTTTCAATCCATTAATAAAGCATTTATTTTGAATCGTGATAGAGTAATTATAGATGTTGTATAAATATATCTCGCTAAAATATGAATGAATGCTAACTTTGGTGATTTTTTTTTTAAACTGCATAACAAATTAAATATTGAATTTTTAATATTTTCCAATACTAATGCTATTTTAAATGTTGAAGGTTCTCCTTTTTATAGGGGCAATACATTTTCTCTCTCCAAAATCATATATGAAGTAAAGAAGGGTATTCATTATGTAGTACCATTAGATTATCTCCTGCCTTCTCCTCACGCTAGAGCGCGCTCTACGAAATGCATATTCCTAGTTATAAGTATTATGGAAATGAAATGGTACGTAATTGATGTTGTGTCAGCCAACCATTTAGCAAATAGATAGCTAAAGTATATTGAGATTTTAAAATTTAGAATATTGATATCTAATTGAGAGTGTTAAAACAATTATACACAAACTTCTAAGTTTATGTTAACGTTCAGCTGGTACCTGGTGGTCCATTGAAATCTAAACACTTACTAATTCAATAATTAATTAAGAATGAGTGATTATTAAAATTAATTCATATTTCGATGTATTAAAGCATAAACAATTAGGTAAAAAAACAACAACTGAGCTCTCTAGCTTATGTACAAGTCGAGAATATGACACTTGAACGTGATTGAAGAATTTCCATTCGTGCACTCCAAGCAGTTGAGGGTCTCCAGGACCACCGTTTACGCCGTCAGCAAGTCCGAAACGTTGGAGAAAAAAGAATGGATCCGGAGGATTTAAAGAAAACATCACATCCAATTCCCTCAATTCCTTGAGGGCCTATGCAAGAGATCTCTGAGTTTCGTATCAAACTGTCCGAAGAGTTATAAAAAAGTGAGTGAAAAGACCTTGTGAGGGTGGAAATGCACCTTTTGACATCAGCATCCGTTGCCAAACTCTTTTGAATAAGTTTTTAAGTAATCTTTTGAGTTCTTTTTTTGACACTTTTGGGGAAGGCCTGCAGCGATCTTCATCCGAACACTGAGGCGCTCAAAGCCATTTTCATTCAGCACTTGTCATGAGCTATGCCATGATAGAGGCCTACATCATTAGTGGGTACCAAGCCTTCCGCCGCCACCTGGAAGCCAAGATTGCCAATAGGGGGGTCTAGATCAATGATTTGGAGAGCTCAGACAACATCTATTTTTAGCCTTGCTTTCGTTGAAATTCTATTGCTAATTAATACATTATATCTTGTTAAATTTTAAAATTCAAAGAGTTCAGATTTTAATGGACCCCTCGGTAATATAAATAAGAATCAACAAACCACCAAATAAGGCTGTCATATAGCTATAATAACGCTGTTAAAAACTTTACTTGCATATATATTGGAATATATGTACCAACCTTATGTTTACTTGGAAACGCTATGTTTAGAGATGTGAAAATTTCCAAAATCCCCATGAGTGTAAAACATCGGAACGAATAAAAGTTGTTTTTGAGTCATTTTTGTTCGAGTCCAAGTCTCCAGCTCTGGAATCAATATTTAATCTACCATTTTATTGAAAATCCTTTCCATATAAAATTTTTTGCCATACAGTAAAATAGTTATCAATTAAATATATAATTCAATTTCAAAAATATGAATTTGTATAATATTGCACGATTTATGATGAGTATGTAAATTTGCAATTTTTTAATCTGATTCATCATCTGAGTTCCACATTTTATTCTATCTCTATGGACTTTTATTTGCTATTGAGATGAAATATAATTATACAAATGAAAAAGAGCGTATGAAGTGTTAAATAATCCATGAAACAACTTTTTCCATTAAATTTTAAATGACTCATCACTTATGTATCTATAACAAAAATGCCATTTCAGATATATATTTTCTTTTTTGAAAAATTGTCATTTTATGATATAATTAATTAATTGAGTGATAGACAAGCTTTTGTAATAATAGGAATTATATGTATGCCTTTGGCTCAGAAGTTACATGTGGACATTTTGCTAAAACATAATATCAAAAATATTTAAACTTCCAATTAAGCACTGCATAAATCATTTGTGCTGATTTAAGATTAATACAATCTTGTACAAAAATCGATAAGAAGATAAATGTTCATTTATTTTTTTTACATCATATATAAGTAGAAGCTTTAGGCAACTTTGTCTTAAACTATTTTGCCTCAGGCCATCTTTAGTTAAACCATTTTGTCTCAAGGATATTTTGCCTTAATTTATAAATAAATGAGATTTATGTTATTTTTGATTAAAATTAATGTTCCCTTAAAAATTTTAATCAAAATATGTAAATGCATTAAATTGTTGGTTTTTGTTGGAAAAATGATGAAATCATGTCCCAAAGTTTCAACGCATACACCAGCAAAATGTCACTATGTAATGAAGTGGAACTAGAGGGAAACAAATAGACCAATTATTATAATATGAAAAACAAAAATAAAAATAAAAAACTCCCACGGAAGACACTTCGAATAAAATAATTACTAATCACTTTTCTGTTAGTAATTATCATTAGACATTCATGGCAAAATCATTTGAATAAGTAAAACTTGTGACGTATGCAAATAATAAATAGGAATAATTAATTTGCTTATAGAAATTGGAGAAAAATACTAATGTAAACCAGTGACAATTTGATATAAGCCATTCTAATGGTTATTTAAGCCATAGAACACGAAAATAATCTTTTTAATATTTTCAATTGCCTTGAAAACCTGTTTTTTTAAATCACGTTTTTAGAGTATTATTTCGATTCGAGCCATATTTTCAAATGAAATATTATAAACTTGAATATTCAATTTTAATAACAGTTGATAAAAAACATTAGAAACATAAAATATTTTTTATGTTGAATAAAGTTTCTACAAAAAGGTTCTAATCATTTCAAAATCGAAGATCTTATTTAAAAGCTATTATTTTTTTCCATATTTTCCAAATAGTATTATAAAAAAAAAGATTTTCATTAATTTTTTCAGTTTGAATTTTAATTTTGTAATACAATATTTCAAAATTAAATAAAATTAAGTCAATTATATGGGTAACAGTAAGATGTAATGTATATTTAACAAGGCAGGACAAGTTCAGAAATTAAATTTAAATAAGTCGATTTGATTACTTACGTCTAATCAATAAATAATAATCAAATACAATGGATATGGAACATATTTAAATGGGGATTAATCCCTAAAACATTAATTAAATATTATAATTAGTCAACCACAGGTCTTAATATCACTTCTGAATGCTGAGTGATATGCCAAAAAGTGTGCTAATTAATCCCGTTCTCAGTTATCCAGTATTTTTCTACATAATGCCTTTTCGGCAGTTTGTTCTAGAAATAAGAAATTACGCGAATTCTCTTAATTAGGGGTATAGCACATTTCAAAATAAGATGTAATAATCACGTATTATAATCACTCACTTACCAAGTGATGATCCCTTGAAAGAGTATTTTCCCTGGAATGAGAAGTCATGTGTGGTAGAGCAATCACTTCTCGAACATCTCTATAGGACTGAGCGCTTGGAATCCCTCTACTATTTGTCCAATTGTCATCAGTATCTCCAGATGACACGAGTCCCACGCCACTTCCTCCTCCTCGGAAATGTGAGTGGGGTAGAGTATGGTGATGATGATGATACGCACTTGTTGCGGCTGTTCCTACTGACTCGGGACCCGTAAGAAGAGCTGCCATATTAATCACATGTCCGTTTCCAACAAGGGATGTATGATGCAAATGTGAGCTCGTTGTAGCAGCAGCGGCTGCAATGAGTGCGGAATCCGTTTGAACACTTACGGAAATTGAAGGGATGGCTGAACCGTTGGGATTGTTGCTGTTATTATTAGATACATGATGGGCATTGCTGTTGTTGTGAACACCAAGGCCCCCAGTCGAGAGTGAAGAGGGGGACATTTGAAAACTTTGATGAAGTCGACGTCTCATGTAGTTCTTTTCACATCGATATATTACAAAACTGTAAGAGAAAACATTGTTCTTTAATTATTAATCATTTTAATGTATATAAAAGTAGCCATTTATTAATATATTTCCTCTACAAAAAAAAAAAAAAAAGAAAACCTTTTCGGCTCGGAGCAATAAAAAAAATAACATACTCATTATATGAGGTTTTTCAGGTCATTTTAGGGAACATGTGCTCTACAAACCGTTTTAGTTTAAAAAAAGAGATTTTTGTGTCGAAAAAACCATTTTGAGGCATATTTGTTTCAATGAGTTTAAAATTCTACTTTTTGGATTCTTTAGTATTAGAGAAAAAATGAATTCTTGGGTAGATATTGGCCATTTTTAGGCAAATATGTATATATGAGTCAAAAATTGCAAATTTTATACTTTAGTATTTTGATAAATAATCAGTAAAAAAATAGGCCATCTAATTTTTAATAATTTAAGATGTCTAAGATGTGCTCAATGATCTGTAGTTTCCTCTGTTTTTACAAACATAAAAGAAGGTTTGGAAATCTCCTTATACTGCAAGTCAAAGTCGAGTCTTAAGTCTCTGGTGAGAAGTCCTAATCTTTTAATATTTTCATGGAGTACACTTCAAGTCCTCAGAATTATAAAATTAATTGAAAGAGTACTTTATATCCATTGAAAAATTTGAAAAATCCTCCCCTCTGAACATAATATCTCGAAATTCCACCTTAGTTTATGTGATAGTTGTTGAGCAAAAATGAGAGACAAAATAGGAACAGTCTATTTAGTACATTCATAATATTGTAATAAGTCATGTAAAAAGGTTATCTCTTTTGTGTGTATGATTTTGGCTTCTTCATTCAAACTAATTGCACATTATAAGTACACATTTATATGTATTTGCAATTCGTTATATCTTTTTGTTGGCAAAAAGTTATATGGAATCATACATATGTAATGGCTTTAAAAACGTCTTCATTAGTAACCATAATAGTACTTTATATCCGGTTAAAGGGCCTTTTTAATTTGTTTAGTAGGCATTTAATTGCTATTGTTTATGAGTAGATTGTTAATAATTAATTAATACATTAGTTGTTGTTGTACAAATATCAATTTCAGAAATAGTTTGAATAGTGCATCATATGATTTATAAATTGAAATATTTTTTAAGTCGTAATACAAAGGCTAATTATTTTTAGTTTATAGTAAGTAAGGTATGAAGGTAACAAGACATCTTAATTAATTATACAGAAATGGCTACTTTTAAAATAACAAATTGATTTTTTTATGAGTTTGTACAGGAATTTTTCCCGTCCCAATGGTATAATTTTCTGAATGACTAATTTAATTGTACACAAAGCGTCATGTATAATTAATAACTTTGATTTAGTACACAGTAAGGCATGAGCTTTATTTACTTATATTAGGCTGTTTACAAAACAAGTGTTGGTGGTGCCATATTATGGTAAAATTATACAGGGTTCTAAAGCAAAATGTGGACTGAATGACTGATTGTTAGAAAAATGTGAACAATTTCATTTTTTGAAAAATAATTTTGAAATTTTTTTAAACAAAATTTTGAGGCACGACCTTTGTGAGCATGCTCACTCAATATGGTTACCCTCAGCAGTAAATACAGCCTCTACACGGCGACGGAAAGACTTGTAGGACTTGATGATGAACTTCTCGGACAAGTTGTTGCACTTCTTCACAGGGAAGGTCTTCGGGGAGTCCACATTCGGTTGAGATGTCCGATTAGTCTGCCTCTACAATGTGCCCTACACAGCAAGTCCAACACGTTCAAATCCGGCAAAAAATAATACTCACATGTCTTTGCGCCAAAAATCAGCCATGTTGTTGGCGCAGAACTTCTGGCATTTGGTCGACGTGTGTGGGGGTGCACTATCTTTGGTCTACACATAGCTGTGTATGGGTAGGTGGCCTTGAGCCATAGCAGTATGGTGAACCTTGGCACCTTGTAGTGGGCCTGCTGGGTGATTTTCTCACCAGCCTTAAAAAATAAGGGAGGTATCTTCTTGCTGTCGGACGCCACGCCCCCAGGACTATTGTTTGGGCCAGGAGTTTTGTACGGAACCCCCCTTTGGCCTCCTCTGGTAATCCCCTAAGCCAATGGTCGTTCTGACGGCTGTAGACCTGCTCCACCGAAAATCTTCATGTAACAGAAATTTTTTACTGTAGATTCATTTTCCTTGATCCCCGCGCGAACTTAATAATATAATATATGATATGTGGCATTTCCTCCTTCACAGCCCTCCTGATTGTCCCCTTGTCCACGTCAAACTAGTTAGAGAGGTGATTCATGGATTTTGTGGGCTCCCCTTGATTTTCTTCTTCAGGTGCCCCAGAAACACAGAATCCCTCTTCAAAAATCTCCAAAATATTGGGAGAGCACCAACGCAGGCTTCTTGCTGGATAGTCAAAATGTGGCTTTGGGGGTAGCATGCAAACCAGTAGCAAAGTTCCACACGATGGTGCTGAAGAAGGCATCCCTGGGATGCCCTATCACAAGAAAATGGGGCCATGTCGCAATAGGTGAATTTAATTTTAAAGAAGTCCTTTGCTGGATAAATTATTGAAATTCATCCGGCGTGTGTTTTTATAAGTTTTGCTATAGTTTATTTATACAATTATTTAAATAAATAATTTTACTAATTAATTCCTACGAACATTTATTAAAAATCGACGAAATCTCGAATATACGAAGTGTATTTACAAATATTTCATTATTCTTAGAGTGGTTTTTATTTGTTTTAACGGACTTTAATTAATTTATGGTGTGTGTACATTATTGATATATATATAGTATTTTTCTCTATTAATCAATTACCAGTAAAATTGGTGTGGAATAGAAGAGGAAAAAACAAAAACAAAATGCAACTATTTAAGACCATAATGTTAAAAATAATAGTAAACAAATTACCAAATTTGAATATACCAAAAATAAGATTTATTTATAACAAAAATGTTTTTTTTTTTTTCAAAAGTAAAGAATAAATACAAAAATCCATGAAAAGATTTTAAAGAATTTTCTCCTAAATGGATTTTTTCTATCCATATTTTTAATAGTTTAAAATCTCGGAAGACAACAAAAGACGTCTAAACTTTTCATCTGTCAGAAACAATGCAAACTTTGTAGACATGCATTCTGGTATTTAAAAAAATCAAAATCGATTGATAATTGAGTTCAAAATGAGAAATAACGACTTCTTTTTGATCAGATCTTGATATGTAGCAAAAATTTCCCTTCCAATAAAGAGACGTCTATCAATAATACATTATTGGTTATGAACATATATATTTATGAACCAATAAAATGACATATGTGTTAATATACATAGCATGTCTAAAATGATTACTTATGTTTATTAAAGGTAGTATTTTATAGAACACGGTAAATAGAATCACTACCTTGACTTGGAACAGCTTATCCATAAATTCTAAATGTTAATCAACACACTTCTCATTTATGGGCTATTATTCCAATCGAGGGGCATCAAAATTTGCATAATTTTACACAAATTATGATAATAGTAAAAAAAAAAATTATGCATGTTTTTGATGCACCTTGTGTTTACATGGCTAAAAAAAAAAACATTAACGGGACACCTTAATGAACATCCTTCATTATGACGTATCTATTTATTCAGGAAATATAATCCCCAAAAATTTGTTAAACTTTGTTGGATAAATATATGATATTTATATATTGGTATTCAGGGATGTTAATGAATCTTATCATAAGAACTGTCCCACTTTATCCGTGTTAAACTCTATTTACGAGCAATGTCTGAAAAGTTTCCGATCGCAACGTGAAGATGGCTGCCCTTTGTAAATATAAGCTAGTCACATCTATCTACCAGGGGTCTATGTATTAAAATTTGAACAATTTTAATTTTAAACTCCAACAAGATATGATTTATTAATTAACTATATCATTTTAACAAAATTTTATCTATCATGGCGTGCCAGTGCTGCCTGACAATGGCTTTGAGGGCCTCGGTGTTTGAATGATGGACACTACAGGCCTTCCCCTCGACAGACACTCAAAAGGTGTAGTCAATGGAGTTGGCATCAGTGTTGTAGGGGCCCAAAATCATTTTCAAAAAAGAGATCAAAAGAACTAAAGAGACTCATTTAAAAGAGTCTCACAACGAAAGAGATGGGTTTCTATCTTTGCTGGTGTCAAATGGTTGGCTCTCCTACTTCACAACGCTCTTTCATCCACCTTTTTTGTTAACTCTCTAGACAGTCTGCTATGAAATTCTGAGATCTCCTGTATGGACCCTCGTAGACTTGAGGGGATTGCCCTGGGCTGTTTTATTTTACTCCTCCTGCTCCAGAGCCTTTCTTTTATCTCCAAGTGTTATTTTCTCGACTTGAGCGTAAGCTAAAAGCTTAGGGTTTTTTTTGTTACTAATTGTTTATGCTTCAATATATCAGAATATAAATTCATTTCAATCAGTTAATAATCAAAGTTTCAGCCATTTTTAACACGAAGCTTTTATGTCTCAGTCGTTTGATATTAAATAGATTCAAACATTAGCAGACACATAAAGGCATGTTGTATTAAAATTTGACGCGTCTTAGTCAATCCAACTCGGAGTAATGAAACCAAAAACAAAAAGTGTCTCAAAACAATGACTTTGCAGAGAAAAACGGCAAGTACTATTTGGACAGATATATATTATTATACAGAAATATATTAAAACTGACTTTGTCACAATTTGTATATAAATACTTTCCCCTTTATCCCTTACCTTTAATTAAAAAAGAGTTTACTAAGTTTCACTGATACTTTCAGAACATGTAATTTCTACTCTTACTTCTTGGTATAATTCCTATTCATAGTGAATACTTATATCATTCGGTATAGTTTTGTAGACAAAACTATTTCAGCACTTAAGTAGTTATCTTGACTTATATTCATATAAGATTAACATAAGAACCTTCCAAAATGATTTGCAATTCTTTTAAGATCCATAAAGCTAAAAGAAAAAAAAAATACCAGAAAGAGTTGCACATAAGAAAAAATCAAAGAATTATATCGTAGTTTTTGAAATTTGTACTAGGGGGTTGGGTCAATTTTAAAAATTTACATTTCAGGAATATAATACTAGCCGGAAATTTTAAATCTGGAACAAATTCAGACCTTCAATTGACTGTCAACCCTGAGATCTATATATCCATTAAAGTGTGATCATCATATTTCGTAGACAAAAATTAAGATATCCACCAAATATGAATGCCTTGTGCCCTTTATTGTGTGCCTCCGTGGCGGCTGTATGTCCAATGAGATTATTGAGTTTACGAAGATGCCCAAATCAACTATTTACGATGTTACTAAGGCTTTTAAGGAGTCTAATTGGTCACAAACACTTAAAAAGAATACTAATGGTCGAATTGGGCTAATAACTAAAAAAACATTGACGGAATACAGGATTCAAATGAATGAATATGTGGCCTCCTAGCTCTACGGATCTAAATACCTCGTACTCCTTTGTCTGGAGCTACTTGGAGAGAGAGTCCAATGAACATGCACACAATATTGTTGTCTCTTTGGGTGCTTACATTCTCGAGGCAGTGGATAACATGAAGAAGGAGTTCTTCATCAAGGCCCGTACAAGGTTCAGGGTTAGGCTGGAGGTTGTAGTTGAAGCTGCCAGTGGTTGGTTTGAGGGATTAACTATAATATTGACCTCTATATGTAAGAGCAAAATATTTGTGAGTTTTGGAGTTAATTTTGGCGAAAAAATTGTAAAATATAAAGGGAATGGGGATCAAATTGTCGGCAAAATATTTTTCTACAAAAAACAACACAAAATATACATTTTTTAACTTTTTTATTGAACATCAAAACTATGACGAGTATATAGGTATAGAGTAGCCATTCATTCGACACAATAACCGTTGGCATCAATAACGGCCTCAATACGGCCTCTGAACCGGCCGCAGGCTCTTCTGACCATCTCATTGTCCATGTTGCCGAGTCCATCAGGCTGGCCTTGGTGCTATGGGGATGTATGTTGGTATGTCTCTCGACATAGCCCCAGACAAAATAGTCCAAAGGATTAAGGTCGGGAGAGTTTTGAGGCCACAAATCCTTGGTTACGACGTCATAACAGTTCTCGGTTAACCACTGCATGGAGATTTTGAACACATGGCAGGGTGCTGAGTCTTGTTGCCACACCCAATGCCTGTCTCCGGCCTTTATGGACCTGGTAGGGTCATCCTCGACCATCTTCTTCACCTTGTCGACAAAGTGGGTGTCCCTGACCTTCCTGTCGGCGCCTTCCTCCTTGGGTGCCCTCTTTATGGTGGCATCAACATCCCAGGTGTCCTCTAGCTTCTTACAGATACGCTGAACAGTCTGTAAATTCACTCCTAAGGTTGAAGCAATCGTTGAATTGGAGATTTCACCTCCATTATTAACCAATGCAATGACTACGACGGACCTCGAAAGCTCCTCGTTCCACTTATAGCTCTTTATCTCTTCATATGATGACGGCATGATGCTAACTGAACTATGGATCGTTTGCTGACGAGAATAGTTTTCCTATTTGGTGACCGGTTTTTTATTTGATAATGTCGTCTTCAAGTTATCAAGGTTTAAAGTAGGCGACAATTTGATCCCTGCTCCCTGTATTATCCTTAAATTTCCAGAATTTAATATCCCCACCATATATGTATGTTTATATATTAAATAAGGAGTCCACTTTCCTGCAAGAAACAACAAAAAACGTTGGATGTCTTACATGACCAATTACCCTGTCCAAGTTTTGATACAAGATTAACTTTTCTATACCTACTAGATTAATACTATTAACTGTTTGATTGATTTATTTCGTAGAATCACCGGACTGTTAAAATCCCGAGAAAAAAGACAAGTGACAATGCTGGGCAGTAATATTTATTCATTTTGTATGTAAATAATGTATTTCATATCTATAAGGGTATTGAAATGAAAAACCATACTAAGATTAGAAAAACCCGTCCGTCCTGATGGAGTCCAGAATAAATGAGATATCGCCGCAGTTCACAATATTAATGTAAGTACATATTTCCTCTTTCAAAATGTAATGTGACTTTTCTCCTTGTTAAATTTCCAAGTACTTGCTTACTAATTTTCCTCGCCCATGGGTAATCCATCATTTTTACATGTTCATTCAATAGGAACAAGCTGGATACGTGTAAAGGTTAAAGCCAAACACAAAACAACTAGAGGAACTTACTAGTATGTACCAAGGTATTGAATACATACTTACATTAATAAATTGATTACAAGACCATCAATCAACTTTCAAGAGCAAAAAAAAAAAAAAAAAAAAATGCTGGAAGGGAGTGTTCGATCCTCTTTTGAATGACATAGGTATAATAATACTTTTTTAATACTTTATTTAAATAAATAATATAGAAAGCTGATTGTACGGAGTTCAATAGTTGTTGATGTTTTTGCTATAAAAAGGAAGTAGACTTTTTAATGGTTAGGACACATACAAAAAGTACATAAAAGAAGTGAATTAAAAAATTACACTTTAGAAGTACGATAAAAAATTATATTTCACGATTTTTGGATAATACATTTATTTTGTAGTTATCTACATGGTGTACAAGCTATATATCTCGTCATTTTGGAGCACTCACTTGGGCAAACAGGGGTACTTAGGTGACTGAATTTTTGTTCAAACATGAACCAATTGGAAAAAATGGAATCAATTGACAAATTCGTTGTCTCAAATATTTGGAAAAGGCGCGGAGCCCTCCATAGAAAATCAGCTGGGAGTGACAACGTAACAATTGCTTGAGCTTTGGGACTCACTGACACGTTTGTTCGTAAGGTTAGGAAGGAATTTGAGGACTCTAAAGGACTTGGCTCCCTGCCACACCTCTAAAAAATGATAGCCAGAGTTTTGGTCTCCAAACTTGCCGGATTTGAATCTGATGTTTTTTGTTATGGGGTGCGATCAAACTACAAATCAACTGAACCCCGTGCAACAAAAAAAACGAACTTATGAGTCGAATCAAGAAGAAATTCCAGGATTTGCCTAGGGACCAAGTGGCGAAGACCTGTCCGTGCTTTCGAGCTCGTATATAGACTTTAATTGAGGCTGGAAGTGATCTTATTTAATAAAACAAGTCAGAATCCATCAAGCATTCAGAATCTGGTTATATTTTTTTACAATCTGATATCTGGTTGAAGAAAAACCCTTTTTGGAGCACAGATAGCTCGCACACCCTGTATATACATTGTACATAGGCAGATATGTTATAATGGGTATAAAACATTAATGCAGTTTTAATATATATCATGTTAAAACATATATATGTTGAAATGCACATGAAAATATTTTAATGCTCTTAGAGTAAATTCCATTTCTTTTGGGGTTTTCAAATCATCTAAAATAATTACTTCGTGATATAAGGTCATTTACAAAAATAATGTCAAAAATTGTTACTTCTTCATAGTACGGTAGAAGTAAGATACATCGAATCTGAATATATTAAATTTTCAGACACCTTGAACCAAGTATCCTTGCATCATTGTAAATCCTCTTCACTTACTTCGAATTTCTCTTATAATTCGTTTAGATTATCAACTTATAACTCTCCTTATTTTAGTCTACTACAATACTATTCTATCTAAAACTTTGGGTTGCAAACAAAGAAAGGATAAAAACTGTTATTAATAATTGAATCTCAAGAACGTGCCGTTGTTGAATCGGAGCCAAACAGATAGCAAGACCAAAAGTTATTGTAAAAAATGAAAAGCATTATCAAAATATAAAAAAGTCTTGTCTTTTATTAAATAAAGGGACTCAGTTGATTAACTTGTTTGATAAAATGATAAAAGCAAGAAAATTACCTTTTTTCTACTTCTATTTAAAAAAGTAAAGCAACGCTATTGAAATCCAAAGAAATAGACCTATAAAGCAAGTCTTCAGTACTAATTTTTTTAGATAAATATGCCAATTTAGAAAGATATTGTCATATTTTGAACCAAATCTACAAAATACTTCATGTTCCAGATATATTACCCCTTCAATATTTCGTATTAGATAACATTCAAATTTAGTATAAGATAGTCTAAAAAATATTTTATTGACATCTAAAGTACAATACCACTCGGGCTTCGAAACAAAAATATTGTATTGTTTAAAATTGCAAGTACTGATTTTCATTTTGATTACTTTCATTGCTTTACCAAAAAAAAGGGAAACTCACCGAATGTCAGATAACACTTTTACAATTCAAAACATGTGATTTTAAATAAGTATAAATAAATATATAAATAATTTTAACTTTTTTTTCAAATTTTTTAATATTTGACTTTTTCCCATTCTCCAAGTTCTATAGAGCCTAAATTTACCTGTCATTTAGATTTTCGACCACAGCTATGCTATTAAAAGGTTTTTTTAAAAGTTAAATTTTGAACAGGTCTAGACTGGATCTGTATAACTAAATATTACACTTCAATCGAAACTGAGTCCTAAAATTAATGTAAAAATAGATTTTAATCGAGAAAAAAAGTACTATGCTAATTTTTTTGTATAAATCTCCCAATACATAAAGTATTTTAAAGATATATTTGCTCGGGACAAGGAGGGAGAGGTCAATCATATTACCAATGGCCAATACAATTTTCTTAACGTATATCCCCCTTCCATGCGGGCGAGTGTTAGGGTATTTTATAATGCATTATAAAATAGTACCTGCCAATAATGAAAATATTTACCTAAATGATAAATCCATCTGTTATTTTGTCAAAAATTGTCAAATCGAAATTTGCAAAGAAAAATGCAAAAAACTGTTTTACATTCATTTTACGAAAATAGTAGTTAATATAATTTATTGGCATTGTAAAGAGGAACAGAAAACTACTAATACTTTTTTATTGTACTATTAAACCCAAAAAGGTTATGGAGAATAATGTCCAAGAATAACCTCGATGAATATGGAAGGATAATTGAACAAGTTCAACAATACACAGATAAGACTAAATACAAATTGTTTATCAAAGAAGTAATAACAATTTTTATATTTATTTCCTTTTAGATTAATATAATATATATATATATACCTTTATCCATAATATAGTTAACAATTTAGGGCATTTCTAGAAATTCCGTAAAACTTGAATTTGAAAGCCAATGTTGGGTTAAAATAGATCTTATTATTATTATGTGCTGCAAAAATAAATGTAAAACATCAAATTCTATATTTTTGTTCAGGTTACATTTTGTGTTGACGCTCTGTATTTATATATCATTGAGAAATAAATATATAAAGGGATTTTATTGACAGTTAGGCATATTAAGGCAGTAGTATATTAAAATATTTAGTCTGCAGTGATGAACTGCTGCTTGAGGAAGGTGTATGTAGTGTTTCAAATTCAGCTACAGGGAAGAAATTGATTTTTCAACTTTTAAATACGTTATCATATTTGAATATAATTTCCCTAGTTGGGATTACAAATTGCAAATCAAAAAGTTCCTATTCTGTATTTGTTCATAAATGATAGTTTAAATTAAACTTTTGGGACGAGGGTTCTTCATATGGACGTAGTTTTCATAGGGTTTCTAGAGATTCAGGTAATGCCTAGATTGAATCGTAATGCCCAATTCAATATCAATTTTTATTTTCTTGCATAATAATAGTCAATAGAGATTCGTGATGAATGGATAAAAACTTTCTGTCAAAAGGGCTTTACGGCTCCTTTAATTCTGCATTATACTCTAATCATTTTAAGTACCATTTAAACAGCCAAGAATACTGTGATAATCTTAAAGAAATTAAAATACAAATTTAATTTAATCGTTTATGAGATTTAGCAATATGGAATTCAAAGAAATCAAATTGATGCTAGACAAGGTGACGAAAACAAATAGTAGATATGAAATTTCTAAGAAAGAAACGCTAATTCTAATGGCATACCTTTCTTTGAGGGAAGAATATATAATTTCTTAAATTTATGGGGCATAGAAGAAATTAAGAACATTGTTTTTAAAGTTCTGGGAATACTTCTCGTTCACTTTTGTTGCAAAGCAAATATTGAAATCGCAGAAATATTTTATGGGAAGATAGCGTGTTAAGCTCACTGAAGAAATACAGATCAGACAATTATCCACCTGCCAAAAGACGAATAACGAAATTGTTGGAATAAACTCTTGAATAAAAAGTTGCTGTCTAATAACTTTAAAAAATTTAATTTTTATTATTAAAATCTATGATAAATTAATATATAAACATTTTATTATAGTTTTCTATGTTATAATTTTAGTAAAATTTTTGTGCAATATGTGCAATGCCATCACATAAATATTGAAGTCTCAGTTAAAATTCAACAAGAGTTGAGACGATAAGGATATTCTTCTGGACTTAATACAATCCTTAGATCACCAAAGCACTTTTAACAGAACACATCTTCATTTCAATGTAGTATCCTGTTCTGTAATCGACTCCATCTTTTCCAGGCTCAAAATTATTTTTAAGATTCAGAGTATAGTCTAAGTTGCCATGGCTCCGTGTCTTCATTGTATCTTGTCCGAGTTGAGTCTGATTAATCACACTCAGAGTCCAAGTCTATGATACAATGACTCGAGTACCACAACTCTGGGAGTATCCAACTTGTCAGACGATTCCATTACGTTACAGACAAAACGAAACATAAATCACTTCAAAACATAGCCATATTATCAATTTCGAACAAAAAAAACTAACTTAAATGTCTTTTGTAAAACTTTGAGACCATAATTATCTCCTTCTTCACTTAATCTAGATAAAACTATCTATTTACTTACGAATTGACCTTGGGTTGGTTTTCGGAATTTTTAAAATGAAATATCAAAAAAAAATTAAGGTTCAAATATACAATATAATAATATTGTTTTTTTAAATCCACAACTATTTACAAAAAATTTCGAGAAAACCCATGTCTATTCTCAAAAAATTAACTTTTTTTATTCCAAAATCCACAGTTGTTTACAAAAAATATGAAATTTTATGGAAAAAATGTCAAAAATTTCCTGCTGTTCTCAAAAAAATTTAAAATTTAACTTTTTTAGAGAAAAATTTTAAAAATACATAGGTACTCACTGAAAATTAAATTTCAAATATTAAATATTCTAGCAAAAAGCAAAAGGACGCAACAAGAAAACTCATCACTTTCAAATCAACATTAAAATCATAATAAAGAATTTAGGCCAATTCTAAAAAAATACATAATATTCATACATATATTGTATAATATAAATGTATGTAGTATAGATAAATACGTACTTAAGATAAGGCATGACCATTATAAGAACCCTCATCGTAAAAACAATAGCCAACTAAATGTTTTACAGCTCATGAATAACTCATGTTCTATTATACATAATTTTTCAAAAAACAAAAAGAACCAGAAAAAAGGGTCATAAACCCCGTCAATTTTTAATTAAAAAATAAACACACTCCTCCTTAAACGATTTCATTAATATATAAACAAAAAACAAAAATCAAATGTGTGAAAATCCAATTAAATGTATCAAATATGGCTGTGAAATACATATATCAAATAGTGATAATACGATTTTTATTACTTCATTTCCCGCTTCACAGCAGTAGTTTAAATGGGATCCAAATTATTTTTTTTTCGGTTTAGCTCTAAACGTGAACAATATTGCATGCAAATATCATTTTGAATGAAAAATGATCTAATGTTGTACTGCAGACTATCATTGTAATATTAAAATCCTTCATAGTATTTTATTTTATACTATATTATAACATTGTTCCTTAATATTTTATTAAAAGCGTAGCTATATTTCTATATGATAAGTCAAATATCTTCATAGACATAATAAGATGACCAATATATATATTTATGCGACAAGGGATCAATAACAAATTGTAATCCTGTCCTTTTGGAAACGGACCATACCTATTCTTAACTTATTACTTCGTTTATTTATCAAAAAATAATAAAGTATCAAATAGCCATTACGTTTCATTTCAGAGGAGGGAATCGACTCCCGACAACAAAATTCATAGGGTATTTTTTTGTTACTAAGGTAACTCCGTGTAAAATGGACTTGAAATGACAAACTGTACAAAAGAAAAACACGTATACAAATTAATTTCCTACTTTTTAAGGAGGAGAAGAGTCTCATTTTGAAGAGAATCTGTTTGAGTTTGAGAGACTTTCGTAAAAAAGGATCATACTAAATACAATGTTGGCCTGAAAAGTTTCCAACCTCATCGTAAAAATGGTAGTACTCGTAATTAGTACCTATTCACATCTGTTTAGTATATGTGTATAGTTACTCATCAAAGTTTCAGCTATTTAGTAAGAGCAGTTTTTATGAAACAGTCGTTTGAGTGAGTTACTGTGAGTGTTTATGTGAAAATAGACAAAAGTGAGTATCACTTTGTATTGCATAGTTTAATTGCAATAAATCCAAGTTTTGGCGCCGATTAATTTCTGTAGATGAAACTTGGATGCACCATTATACGCCCGACTCAATAATACAGTCCAAACGGTGGACCACAGTGAACTGAAAAATTAAGGGGCAATCGCTTTTGTGAAAAATTATTTGGACGGGTGACATGGATGGGAAAAGTGTGTAGAGTTACATAGAGACTATGTTGAAAAATAAAAATGTAGAAAAAATGTTTTTTATTATTATTCTGTCGGAAACTTTTAAAAACCACCCTTGTATATAGTCATAATGATGATATTGGGAGAACTTGACTTATTCTTCGACGTTACACATTGTACAAAATTTGAGAACAAGGGATAAATTAAGTCAAATTTTGCGTATCTTCTTCATCAAATAGATATATTTTTAAATTTTTGACATACTACATACAAATATCAGTAAACTATAATCTCAGACAGAAAATAAATGTTTTTTTTAAAAATATATACATAAATCGATTCCACTCCAGCCAAAGATTTTTTTTTTTTCAATAAATCAAACACTAGGAAAATTATGAAAAGAAATTATATTTTAACTAGGAAAATACGATATTACATTGTTCATACATATTTTTACCCTATTCCAAAATAGACGTTTTCTTAGAAGCAATTAATATTTAGCTTTAATGTGTAATATTTTTATGTAAGACATATATTCCCTCAAGGAAAAACCTCAAAGCTTATAAATAGATAAAGAGACCAAAGGAGCTTTGATTTCAATACCTTTGTCTGCATAGTACTTTCTTATTCATTCTTTTAATTATCATTAAGTAAAATGCATTATATAAATTAGGAATAACTCATTTTTGAGTTAAGGGAGTACCATATCTTTTGATAAAATGCAAAAGTATAAATATATTATTTAAAAAAATAATTTGAGGGGAAGAAATAAAAATTTGAAAATGCATTTATTAAAATAATAAATTTAGATATGGTTATACATAATTGCGTTCTGGTGGTGTATTACTCAACTTTTAATAATTTCCACACTCTTCCTCACAATTTTATTATTAGCAACGTGTTTATCTTATTACTTATTATGGAGAATCCTTACGTCTTCTCTTCAATCATGCATAGATACGAATAACTAAAATATACATAGAAAATAAAGGAACAATATGACAATATCAATGAGGCTTCAACCTCACTCTCCTACACTTATTGCAACCAATCTAATTGTTTATTGATTGTGACAAATGGTAATTGATGAAAATTAATTATTTCCATGTCATGATATTGGATGTTTTTTTTCTTTTCTCAAGGATTTGTTTGTTAGTAGTTCATATTATTTAATACATCTTCATCATTTGAAATATAATGGGACTATCATGGAATGCTTTGTTTTATGCCTATGTATGAAGCCAAACAACGCCTTCTTTCTTTCTCAATGCAGTATTTGCATCTTTAATTACGCGGAAGAAATATAATTATTGATGTTACTTTGTGGAATGGTTTTTTTTTTTTAAAGAGTGGGTTTTTAGCTTTCTTCCAATTCCACTTTTTCATTTCAGATTCAAATTATTGAATGAGTACACAGGGTAGTCCTGTATTAAAGTCTCACAACAAAAATGAAATTAACCCGTAGATTATGGTTTGTATTGGAATATGTATGTGCTTTTTTTATATGTTGAATATTGTCTAACAATTGACCAACATATCATTCCAGATAATTGCCCTTGTTCTATACAATATGGCCAAAGATATCTTGTGACTGACTTTCAGTTAGTGTGTACAACATATTCTGTAATTTTGGCTCGCACAGTCTCCTTAGCTGCCATCTTCTGTCTGTATTGGCATCCAATCGACCTACCTCACATTGAAAAGTCAAAGGGATTAAGATGTGATAATGAAGGAGGCCTAAAGTGCTCAAAATTACCTTTGCATCAAACTTGAGGCCTATAACTCAATATTTTTCCCAACTAAATGCTGTCGCAATATTTCTTACCGTGGTAACAAAATCTTCACACATAATAACTTTAGTATTAAGATGTGAATGTTAATGAAATTATTTGATTAAATTTAATTGCTAAATTGAACAACTCGTTAGACTGGGGTTGCACGATTATAAACATAACCGTTCATATTACACATTAGCATATAATTTTGCTAGATCTTTGAAGAAAGTCTGTGGAACACTTTCTCCTTTCTGTGTCGTAAATATGTTAATTTTATAGTCTCATTATTTTCGTTTATGAAAAAATGTAAACGTCTTATATCTTTAGGCGTAGCTACAAAGGATGAGAGAGTCGAAAGTGGGAATTTGGACTCTTTTGCTCTAACGAAATTATTTCTATACATCTTTTCTTTTTTTAAATTATACTTAGATATGATATATAAAATGTATATATATATCCATTTTGAATGAATGCGTTGGAGATTAAAGAAAATTTATGTATATTTCATTAGATCTTGAATTTTTAAATCCAAAACTCTCATTTTTACATATTTTTTTTGACGAGCATTTTCATTGCCGGAGTGATTATGATAATAGATTCTAAGGATGTATTATTTGAATGGAAATAAAATTTATCTACATAAATACTTATCTATATGTTAAATGTTAATGTGTATGTTTTTCCTTCAATCACCATGGATGGCTTTTCCTGAAATTTTTCATGTAGGTTCTAAAGGTTCCAAAAACGGTTCTGGCAATATTTTTTTGGTCTTCATACTATATGTACAAGTGGTAAATTCTAAGCTTTTACTTGTGATATTGTAAAATGTTTTGAACATATAAAAATTACAGGTTTGGTAATCAGAAAATTGTATTTTATTTTCCAAATATGTTATTCTTTAATTATGGAGGAGAGAACATTTGAGTATAAAGTATGTGCTCATGAATGACAGATAAATCACTGATAATTTGTTACAAAATATTATGATAAATTCAATTTGAAAGAGCTTATTTAAATGAACTTTTTAAATCGTTATAAACATTACTCAAATATCAAGGCATCTCATACATTTGAAGATTAGGCTGTAATCATTTTAGGAAAATATTAGGATTTTCTCCTCTTCTGGATATTTATTCAAAATTGCTTGTATGTTGAGGCACCATATATATAATATGCACGAAACATCAAACGAAAAGGAAATAAACCAAATTTGTGGCTAGTACATATTCATTCGAAAGAGCTCTGCATTAAAGAACACAATCTGTACCCTCGTGGATAACGTAAAGGGTTTCGGTAAAAAAAAAAATATATTCATGATAATATATGAATATATAACTATTTTTGAAAGCTGACAAATGAACAATACTATGGATTAGACTAAAAAATGACTATATCCTTCTAAAAATATTAGTAATGAAGAATGTGTTCAAGGAGATCCGCACGGCTGTCATAACGGTTTATTTAGATTAGCTTCGAATAGCTATAGGAAGAAAGTGTTTGACACACAAGTCTCACTCCTTATTTGTCAAAAACATTGGAAAGAATTGCTCCCATGTCAATCCTCACTTTTATTAGTATGTACAACAAAGACTTAACTTTATAAATCTCCAACAATTTCTTCAGTATTACTCTCCATCTTCATGATCACACACACAAGTTATTACTTTATATTTTAATGTTTTCTCTTTAAGAATTAAAGAATAATGATAACAACTGACTAAAATTAAAAAAAAAAAAACTTTCTTCAGATTTGCAAATCATATTTTATACAACTATAGAAATGTTTGTACATACATACACATATTTAGACCAATAAAAATGATTTTATATATTAGAGATAAAAGAGAAATCCTAACTACATAATATGAGTCCACAGTGACTCAATTATGGAGTAATGTATTTTAAACATTAAACAATCAAATGAGAATACATACATGTATGTCCCTTTAATCGCTTTTTATTCATATATAATACATTTATGGATATTTAACGTAATGGCTTTGGTCACATTGATAGTCAATACATTCTCCAGCATTAAAACCACATTATTATTAGCAAAATACATGAGGAAGGATAGACATAATATCTTTTAAGAGATCAAAGAAAAATTTCCCAATAATAAAAGAATGACTCTCTTCATCATCAAATATTTATAAAATATGGCTTTAGATCAATTGGCTATTTTTTTTTTTTTGCTGAATTTATTAGTTCGTACATTTGGCCGAAAAAGGATATTTTATATTTCGATATACGCCATGTTTAAAAAAAAAGGTAATACTTATATTAATAGCTTTGAATAAAAAAACTGATTAATTGACGACAGTGTTAACAAGGTTGAGTGATGTATAACGCAGAACTGGTCATATTTGTTTACTTATCACTTTGAACAAAATATTCTGGACAACATGGACATGAGTCACCAAATTTTGGTAAACATGTCATCGCGTGGAATGACAGTAATTGAGATCTTTAAGGCTGTGGGGATGAGTCGAAAATCAATCTATGTAATCAAAAAATAATTTGAAGAGAGTGGGATAGTCCAAAGGAAGAAAGGATCTGGAAGGAAGAGGTTAGTTTGGACAGAGGCGAATGTTTTAGCTGTCTATGCTGTGATTAAGATAAATCCAATCAGCACCTTTCGTGGCATGGCAAAGGTTACCTTTTTTTTTGAATCACGATATACGATGCATATTTTCATTAAATTTAAAATGATATTAGGAAAGATAGGTATTGTTCATATGCTATATATGTATTAATTATAATCTTAAATGATCATTATATAAAACACAATACAGTAGTATATAATTATTTGAATGTATTTCAAATCTTTAATGTTATAGTACTTTAAGCAAGTTAAATAATAAACAAACACGACAGTAACTTGAATGGAAGAAATTATTATGCCCGTAAGTCAATCCATGAGTATTTTCTATATGAATAATTAGATAATTAATTAATAACAAATAAGTATTTAGTACTTCTTCTATTCGATTTGTTGTCGTATGGTTTATTATTTAAATATACTAAAAGTACTACAAGAGTAAAGATTCGAACTACGTTCGAACCATATACTAGTATGTTGTGTTTATAGAATGATGATAATTGAATACAATTAATCTTTCTAAATTGAATTAAAATGTACAGTCGTATATATTAATATATTTAGTAACATTTTTCGGCCAAATGTACAAAATGGTTCTTCGGCAAAATATTTTTTGCCAATAGTACGCTCACAAAAAATATGTGTATATATATTCTAATGAGCATTTTTTCCCGTACATGTTGATGTCATTGAGTTATATGTATACCAACTTTATAGATTTGGAACTTCCTAATCATACTTTTTTTTTCATTAATACTTTCCTATCTTTGTAATTTAAAACTGGAAGAATTAGCATCTTTTTGAGAGCAATAATTGAATATGAAAGCTTTTTTAAACTTCAAAGGTTTTTAGTAAATAATCATATATACAAATATTTATGTTGGTATATCTACATCTTCAGGTGGAGATGGTATTATTTTCTAATCTTATGATTCTAGGAAAAGCTCTGTATTTCTAAACATGGAAGAAAAATTATTAGTTTTTAAATTGAACAAAAGTTGACTTCACTTTGATGAATTTATATAAGATAAATTCATAGATGAAATGTTTCAAACCAATAAATTCAATAAAAATTAGAAATTTCTCATATTTATCTACTTGATTGACATTATAGTCCAGCAGCTGTAAAAACATTTGGAAATAAATAAAAATTGTATTAAAATTATCTCACTATCTCCACTCCAGCATTTGTCCTTCTAAAAAGGTATTTAAATATATGCTTACGGCTGGATTAATGTGGTTGTAAATCTACTGGTAAGCACACAGGTTCTACTAAGAGTATGTATCTAAGAAATCCCTCAATGCCTGTAAATGTAATAGCCATATTGAGGATAAAACTACATATACAATTTTCATTAATGATGGGCCTTTGAGTTGACCCTTACCCTCTTTAGACTTCAACTCGTGTATTTCTAACTCTCAAGAAAGATTGACATCAAATCTATGCATCCGTCCAAGAAGATCTGGATGTTCCAAACGCTTAGATTTTGGCCTGGTAGAGGTCTTTTGAGATGAGGAACGAGCTTACTAAGAACTCTCACATTACCTCAAAATCTGCACCAATGAATCAATGTATGTTACCTTTTTTATAATTTTATATAGCCTCTACTAAGAATGTGTCAACAGGATTCTAACTCCGCCCTTCGTTCCCTTTATTGTATCTCGCAACCTTTCCTTTTAAAAAGAACAACAAAAAAAAAAGTCACAAAATAGTTAGTAATTAGCAAATTCTTCATAACTATGGAACTATTATTACATAATTGTTGGGAATTTTTCAATGCTTCAGAAAAACGTATTCTAATTCAACCAATCATCCTAATCAGAACACTGATTAGGGAAAGGAAGCAGACACATCGACTCTTGACAGCGATATACATTGTAAATTTTTGCGTTAGTAAGGTATGTAATTATTTCAATATGAATATTTTTGGAAATATTTGTTTGTATAATATGCCATAATATTATAATGTAAAAGTTTACAGTGTTCAATAAAAAATTACCCATGTAAATAAAAAATAAAGCCCCCTGATTCAAAAATTTAACCATTTAGATATTATCTTTCGTATATAACTACATTTGAACAAATATGGTTACCAATTACAAGGCAAGTATGTGTTAACAGAAATGTATAGCCTATATTTAGTCATGTTTTTTTGTGGAACCAAATACATACATTTGTTTAACTCAAATTAATTAATTTCGTCTACATTATGCACTCTTAATTATTTTTGAGAACATTGTACTCCTTGTAGACTACGTAAACTTATTGAGGAAAATTTTGACTGGTGTTTTTTAATATAATTGAGAAGATTTATAAAATATTCAATCGATCAAATACTTGTTTTGTCTGATTTACATATAAATATGTATGTACTACTGGCCAAACCAATTATAATTTCTTGCAGAGAAAAAAAACAACAACGATTAATCCTGACAATTAAAAAAAAAATAGATATATGAATCCTCTCTTTAGAAGTCTGATAAATGCCTCATTTTTGTTTTCACAATGACAAAAGTTATAGTTTGTCGTTAAGTGAAGACATATAACTTCCTAATAAAAACAAGCACATTAATAATAATAATGTTTCCAAAGTTATTTAAGATATGCTGGTAAAATAAACATTTTTGTTAATATATTAAGCTATCAAGACTCATTGATAGTACATAAAATATTACTCTCTGTATGCTTCAAAATATACATTTAGATTTTTAAAGGTTTTTTTATATGTTCATCAAAGTAAAAGCAATCAGAAACACACCATTTCAATCCAAAGGCAAAATATTGTTGAAAAGTACAATGAACTAATCATTAAATATTTTGTAACAGTTGTAACGAATTACAACAAGCATTTCAGTAATAAATAAAAATTAGCAAAGTAGCTCTGTGGATAACGCTCTCGGATTAAATTATTCTTTTGCACTCAATGTGTGTATGTTCGATTCACGGTTGGTCCTAGAGAATGAAATATACAAAAAAATAATATTTTGAAACAATGCTAAAAACAGCCCCCCCCCACAAAAAAATATAATCCTCCGAACGCCCCTGATCAGTGGACTTCAAGATAACCAATAGATTATATTAACAAATACATACAAGGGGGGGGGGAGATATACAAATTAAGGACGTCCAATCGGAGGGGGGTATCTGGTTTTGGACAAAAAAAAAAAGACAACCGGAGTTGAGGGGGTCAAAAAATTGATAATGATCTCCAAACTTTGTCCAATAATTATCAAACTATTTATACTCATTCTAAATATGTAGCCTGTCAACACTAAAGCAACCATGAATGACTTTCTTTAAAATTTAGTTCCGACTAAATATGTATTATTTAATTAACTATTTCCTGTTTATGTTTATAAAATATTTTTATTAATCCTTTGATAAGATGACGAATTGTATTTAAAGGTTGTACAAATTACCTGTCATAACTAAAACAAAAAAATATGATAGATTCAATTTGAAAGGCTTTATTTAGATAAACTTTTTATATCATTGTAAATATTATTGGATTTTTCAACGCATCCCATAAATTTATAGATTAGGCTGTAGTCATTTAAGGAAAATATTAGGATTTTCTCCTTTTTATTGATATTTATTCAAAATTGCTTATATGTTGACGAACTATATATATAATATGCACGAAACATCAAACAAAAAGGAAATGAACCAAATATGTGTCTAGTACATATTCATTCGAAAGAGCTCTGCATTAAAGAACACAATCTTTATCCCCGGGGACAACGTAAAGAGTTTCGGTTAAAAAATTATAATATATGAATATAAAACTATTTTTGAGAGCTGACGAATGAACAATAATATGGATTAGACTAAAAAAAACAACCTCAAAAATGACTTTACCCTTTTAAAAATATTATAAAAAAAGCAATGATGAACCTAAATTGCTTAGAACGTGTACTATACACACAATATAATAATCTCTTCCTGCATTATCTTTCTAATTTTGTGATAATCGTTACGATTTTTTATAGATGATATAACACGTATTACATTCATAAAATAAAACATTAGTAAGATGAAGGCTTTACAAGTACATACGAATCTTCAGACTTTAAAAAAAATATGAATTAGTTCCAAAATCTTCTTATAACAAAAACATAATAATCTCTTTAATTCTTCTGAGATAAGAAGACATTAACTATTGATTCGGTTATAAATTGGTCAAATAGTCGGGACAAGGGTACCCTGATAAAATTTGCTACATATAAGGACGAAATATTACGTATCAGTAATGATGATAGGTGTTTAATGTAACAAAAAGCTACCCAACTGGTATAATAAAGGATGTCAAATAACAGATGTTAACTACTTGGTTGTCCCATAGATCTATAAAATCGCTAAACTTTCTCGAAAGTTTAATTGGGTAAAATCATTCTCTCTATGCTGAAAATATTATTCAAGAGTGAATGACTATAAAACATGATTATTTGATTGAAAGAACTTTGGCCTCCAAAGAGATCCGACCTCAACCTATTGAAATACTTTATATAGTAGCAAATTTAGTAAAGAGTCTGCTAAATACGCCATATTAATGTTGGATATCCTGAAGTTATCTGTCAAAAAAGAATGGAAAAAATTGACAATGAATATATTTCTAAGTTTTGTATTACTTTCCATCCTTCCTTGGAAGTCATTATTGAGGCCAAGGTAGATCATATTAATGATAAAGGATGTTTTACACATGTCAAATAAACCTTTATAAACACAAACATGTGTTTAACTTCATCCAGCTGAATTAGGGGTTAAGAAATTATCTGATAGTGAAGTGTTAAAAGATTTGTGCCTTTTCCAGAGAAGTTTTGATAAACACAATATACTTATAAATAATAATTAATTAATTAAATCTGCTTTTGACTTAGAAACAAAAAATCAAGGAACAAAACTTCTAAACTCATTGACTGAAAGAATGATCATCAATCAAATATTTCCTTTCAATACATACACACTAGGAGCAACTCAAATGAAGAGTGAAACAATCAAGCTAAATGAAGACTTTTTTGGCAGATAGGCTTTATCATCATATTATTTTTAGCAAAAATACTTAGATACACCACGACTCTGTTTTTCAAACTACATAGTATACTCGTACATGCATATACTAAAAAACCCATATTTATTTTGGCAAGATGTATTCGATATGAGTGTGAATGTCTATTGTTTGACTCCATTATTACTATTCCGATTTTTTGTTCCTCCCACTTAGACATAACTTAACTTATTAGTGTCAACACTTTTTAATACTTGCTCTAATTCACAATTTTTCTCTTGTTTTAAAGTACAATTTTGCATGAATAGAGAACTGTGAAAAGTAACATCCTTATTTAACCATAGTTTTTTAAAATTTAATGTCCAATCATAAAAGAAAACAATAATAGGAAGAAAATATTTTAAAACCAATAATATTTGCAGATTATTTATGGACCTGTTATCATGGCTCATTGCATTTGGCATATCGTACACTTGCTTCTGTTTTGACAGATGTATAGGGTACGCACGTTATCTATACCGTTAATTTGGCGCGCACTCTGGGGCAAACACAGCCACTTTGACAGGTGATTTTTTACTCTATAGATAGCTTGTTCAAGCTGCACCATTTCATAAAAAATAAAATCAATTCAAATTCATTGACCCAAATATTTCGAAAAGAGAGGCCTCATTAGAATCTGAGACGGGAGCGACAACAGAACAATTGCTGGAACTCTGGTAATAGTGAAACGTTCGATCGCAAGATCAGGAGGGAATTTGAGGCCTCTAAATGTGATTTTGTTGCAACGTCTGTCCGGAAGGCAAGGCCTCAGGTTCAATAATGATGCCTACTTGGACAGGGTAGGGACCAATGTGAAGGCCTGGATAGACATAGTTGCCAATGGAATGCCTGACATATGGCAGAAGGATTCGAAAAAAAGTTTCAAATGGCTCATGGGCAATTTTGAGGACTTCATCTTGGCAGACTTTTGGCTTGCAAACTTGTCCGATCTTAATCCGATTGATTTTTTTTTGTGTGGAGCACAATCAAATGACCAACCAACCGAACCCTGTTCAACACCAAATACTATCTTATGATTCGGATCAATAAAAAAAATCATTTTGCAGCATAGATAGCTTGAGCACCCTTCTTATGTTCCTCGGATATTTTTACAAATCTCTTCAGTTGAACAATTTGGCATTCTTACATTAAATATGAATTTAAAAAAAAAAGGAAGGTAATTTCCTAATTGATTAGACACACAACGGTATCTGTGAGCCCTTTAACAATGACGTGTCACATATATGGCATAATCTTAAATTGCATATAATTTTTGCATTGTTTATTAGAATGGTTTTTTAAATTTCTGAGCACTCTATATATTCTAGTGAGCCTATATTTCTATTTTCTTTACTACTTTTCCTATGTTAAGTATTGTTTCAATCATTTTAATTTTTTTTTTTTGATTATATCGTACCAAATTTATCGTAACATATTTTAAATAATATTTCAAATTTATTCTAGAAATAGGTATAAAATTGAGAGTAATATAATATCACAGCTGTCTATTATCAGCCAGAAAGGACGAGTTTGATATCTAGACATGGACATTTAAATGTCCAAGGGTCACAAATGGTACACGCCTGAAAATCCAGGATGCAAATACTTGGTAAAAATTTTTTACAAATGCATATTGCTTTTAACTATACAAAGAATATCATCCTGAGTTAACTTTGAGTTTGAGTCAAATTTGAAGTACGAAGTCCTAGTACTAGCAAATATATTTTTTTATGTGAATAAATTCAAGGTAAAACTTGCTTATCATCTTGTACAACCCAATAATGAATGGTGAAAATGAAAAAAAAAAGATTGTTATTTTAAACATATATATACACAAATATCATTTTTATTAAGAGGACACGTGATAGTAACGATAGGAAACGTCAAATGTATATTAAGTTTTTGTTGTCTCAAATATATGTAATTTCATTTCATCTTGAACTATAAGAATAATTAATAATGCTTTCCTTTTGAAAAAGACACACAAAAAAAAGCAGTCTTCAAATAAATATATGAAAATCTCTTAATGAGAGAAGCCTCCCTCTTATTCTATAAACATCAAAGATTCTCAACATTTAGTTGTCTGAATTACACATTTTGTATGTTTTCATAGTTATATAGACAGGGTAGGGTACATCCACAAAGAATGTTTGATTTTTAAACACCAATTTCACAAAAAAAAATAATAAAAAAATCGCAAACGTAAGTATAAAAATAATCAAAAAACATCCGGGACCGATTCGATGAGGGAGATAAGGATATAAGGAAAGTCTTGGGTCGGGAAAAAAGGTTTGGGATCTTTCATAAGATTTTGATAAGATAAGGGATACTGCCCAATTATTTCCCGTCAATTGTTTAGAATTGAACTCAGACCCGTAGATTAGGGTCCTCTAGGATGTCGCCTTATCCATGATCAAAGAAACTTATCCAGATGTAGGGTATATTTAGCAGCAAAACAGAGCCCCATCTCACATTTTCGATTATTTTTCAACAGTTTCAAGTGATTATGGCCCAATGAGGTTTACTGCTTTAATACCATCGATTATTTTTGGGATTTAATGGAAAGATACACTTTTAAAGCCCGTTATCCAATTAGACGCCTTCAAATCTTTCTTTGTGAATAAATAAATATCCTAGCTTTCTTCGGCTGGAGAAATGCGTCCATTTTTGAATTAAACACTATAACTATATGTTTTTTTTTAAAAGGGGAAAATTTCAAAATAGTTATTAGATTGGACTATGTTAGTTTTCTAAGAGTTTCTAAAATACTTATACTACAAATTCATTTAATGTTTAATAAAAAAAAATGTTATATCAATATATTGAGCTTTTTAGTTGTTATTGGTTGATCCTTGGAGGGTTTTGTGTTTATCTTATTAATGTCTCTATTCCCTTTCATGTCAATTCCAATTTATATATATATATTGTTTGTTGTCTATTTTTTGTTTCCTTTAATAAAGGAGTTTCAAATCCAGAGAGTGAAACATTAAGCTACAAAATATACGAAATTGGTTAGAAATGTTATTTTTATGATATTATATAAGGATTGAGGAAAAAGGGCTGTACAGTAAACTTAAAAGATATTTTATGTAATTTGATTGCAATACTAAATTTCCAGCTTAATATAATAAATTTTGGAAGTTGAAGGGTTCGCAAAGGCACAGACAGAAAAGAAAGTTTACTACTCAGGAATGGAATAATAATGACCATTAGCAATTACAAAAAAAAAAAAAAAATTAAATATGCCTGCTAAAAAATTAAAAGGATTTGCATAATATTTATCTATATGTTAAATGCACATATATGTGGGTGTGTCCAGGAATCCGGGTTATACCAAGGAATGGATTTTGCTAAAAAAATCATGAATGTTTTGAAGGCTCAAGATATGGTTTTGGTAACTATTTTTCTAGCCTTCGAGGCCATGGTTAGCCTAAAATAGCATTTTCTAAAAAACGAATTTTTTGTTTAACAAAAAACTACTTCATATGAACAAAAAATAAATACTGTAAAGTTCTTAGAATTATTGTCGCTGCGATTTGTTATGAATTTGAAAAAAAAGAATGATTATAAGGTTTAGCGATAAAAAAAGAAGATTTTTTGACAATAATATGAAAGTTGAGCGAACGACAGTTCAACTTGAATAATTTTTCTTCTCTAAATCTTATAATCTCGTTGATTGATTGAGGCCTTATGATCATTTAGTAATAAAACAGGACAACACTTTTTATTTAGTAACAATTTCGCAAACATGGCACGTTGATTTTGACTTATTGCAAATTTCAAAAAAAATGTAGATAAAATACCATTTTTTTCAACAAACGCCCCGATAAATTTTCTTTAAACTTTCAAAATTGTCAAATATTGATATTAAGAAATGTTAAACAGCTTTCAAATATTGTTTGGGAACAATTTTGACAAAAAAATCATTTATCTATGTATATAACGAATCAAATAACTCTACATAAAAAATTGTTCCTTCTTGATATTGGATATCTTAAAGAAGCTAATCAAGGGACCAATATCTAAGAAAAAAAACTTTTTTAGAAAAATATTTCTTACTCTCTGACCTTCATTTATTATAATTGTTATTATTATTGTGGAGATATGAGAACCCACACACTATTTTTATTAGCATCCTATCTTATAAAAAGCAAAAAGTTATTATGTGCTAGTTTTTGTATCATACTCAAAAAAAGTATTTTAGGAGTCCTAAACAACTTACATACATAGATATGTACTTGTAGTTCTGAGACATTAATACTTCGATATTAATAACTAAAGTTATGTCAAGCAGAATATGGAGCACGAATATTTGCAAAAAGAATTGATTAATATAACATTTACATACATACGACATCAGGTTCAGTGATCAAATAAAAGCTATGATAATACTTCTATTATAGTTCTTTTTTAACCATCTTTTATTAAGGAATATTATATATTTGTTACTTTGAGCATATATATCTACTGAGTAAGTTATTACAGGGTGCATAAGCTATCTATAACGCCACTTTTGGGCAAAACTTTGGCACTTAAGCATATGATTTTTTTTTGTTAGATAGCTTGTGTAAACCTCTAACAGTTTAAAAAAAAATGGAATCAATTGACGAATGTGTTGTCCCAAATATTTGGAAAAGGAACGGTGTCTTCCTTGGAATCCACACCATTATCGACAACATAACAATTGTTCGAACTCAGGGACTCAATAAAAGGTTTTTTTAATTGGTTAGGAGGGTATTTGAAGCATCTTAAGGTGACTATATCCGGAGACTATAATTTGTGACCAGAATCCAACAAATTCTAAATGAGTTACCAGGGAAGTGATCAGGGCAATTGCTCGAGAAGTTGGCCGGTCAGAGTCGCTAGGCAGGCTCTGCATTCACACAAGCCTTCTTTATTACTCATTAAATATAAGGAAGGCATACATCTTGAAAAAAAGGCAAAGGAAATGTGCTTAAGGACTCCCAAAAGCTCATCAACCATCTCAAGAACCCATACATCCATACATGCTCTAGTTTTTTTCGGACGAGAAAATCTTTTGACAGGATCAGAAGATCAATAATCAGAAAAACAGATAATTGGTCTATTGCCCCAAGGATGTGCCCATCATCATTGAGACGAAGTACCCGGCCCACATCATAATGTTTGGGGTTGTTAGCTGTAAGTTCAAGAGTGATGCCTACAGCCTTGTGCTAGAGACCAAGGTGTAGCTCTGGATTGAAATGGGTACCAATGGGAGGCCTTACATGTGGCAATAAGACTCGGCTCCCTACAACACCTCGAAAAAACTTCTTAAATGGATCAAGTAAAGAGTGTGCCCCTGTGCAAAATCCTCATCAAGAAGCTTGATCAGAAAAACTCTTGGCTTTTCCACATTCCCGAATATTCCCTAATTCACTTTTGTATTTTTGGGTACCTCCCTCAAGGGGAGAGTTTGATACACAACAAAGAACAAACTGAAGGCTGCCATCATCAGCAAACATAGAACCAAACGTTGTAGATAATTGCTGTGCTAAGTTCTGCACCAGGCTAGAACTGGTCATTAAGGTAAACATCAGCTATATGGATTGAGAATGTAAAAAAAAAGTGTTCTTGCTCGTATTTACAAAATACATTTTCCAAATTTGGTGATATGTTTTGAAGCATAACATTTTTTGTAATTTTTAAAAAGTGTTGTATCTTAGACAGAGGAGCTTATTTTAACCTTAGAATCATTTAATAACTTTACATAATTTTATAGACATATTTTTGCTACTAAATGTAATAATTAATCAAAATGATAATTTAGGATTCTTTACATAATCTTATTAAAACTTTATTTTTTCTCTCAAGTCAACGAATCGCTTCAAGATAAAATATATACATATTTACAAAATGATAATTAAAGCACTGTGCTTGTATATGTACATATATGCATACTTTTTTCCCTCCTCTTTTGATTATTTCCGTTCTACTTACATTTTAGGATAAGAAATTCATGTATCCATTTATGAATTCATGTAAATATACAAGACTTTGATCATATTTATGCTCAGAAGTAAATTCAAATCGCGTAATAATTTAATTTTTTGTCGGTTGTTAAAAGAAATTATACATAAGGGGTGATCATCTCATGATAATAGCTTTTGTGTAATGTCAATTTAATATACCTAGCAACAACCTCACTGCACTTTTCTACAATTCTACAAGGCAAACAGGTGCTGAGTTATCTAGTGATTAGTCAACTCTTCCCATTTTGTAGAAATTGTCCTCATTTAAACCATTAACGCATAGCGTCCATTTTTCTAGACAATATAAATATTATAATTACTTAATAAATAATTAACATTATTTCATTTTTTTGGAAATTAATGAATACTAAAACTATTTTCAATCATTAATTAACAGTATTTTACATCCATTTTCCCCCTACTTTACGCTTTAATAAGCAATACATTTAAATATTGTATCGTGACGTCATCTAGGTGGGTTCACGGAAAAATTCTCTGGAGAAAATAGCCCGTGGAAGATTTTTCTAGGGAAAATTACACGTATTTTGTTCAAACTTCATCATGAATAATAAAACATTATAAATTTGCTAAATATTAATTATGACAATTATTTAAATATATTTGTTTGTTCCATCCCCTAAGAGAGTACATTTAAGTGTAATTAATATTACTGCAATATATGCTGAGGGGTGTTTTTAAGGATCCAGGGTTACCCCCAAGTACCTCCGGCCAACAGAGGGATTGGAACTATTTCTTAATATTAAAGGAGTTCCTCGGATGTATTGGCGGTGGGGTTTAGCAATCCCACACTACCCCCGGGCCAATCAGAGGGCGGAGGGTATTCAACCATATTTTAAGAGGCCCCAAGATATTTATCCCCCCCCCCTTCCTTACCAATCCTCTCGATTCATTTCTTAGAATATTGGATTGAATTCGAAAAATTGCAAGGAAATTGTATTGCAATAATATTTCTCAAACTTGAAGGCCGAGGATGGACGAGGTCGAGGATGAACAAACAAGTGTGTTTAGATAATTGACATAAATAATATTAATTGAATTTATAATGCATTATTATTATTTATTCTGAAGTTTGAACAAAATACGGTCAATTTTCCTCCATGGCAATCTTCCATGGGCAATTTTGCCAAGAGCAGTTTTTCTTGTACCATCTTGGTGGTATAGAGAACAAGTTTTAAAGCAACATAATTAATTAAACTCGTTGAAAATAATGACAATATGGATAAAAATGTTTTGATAAATCAAAAAAAAAAAAAAAAAAAAGTTCTCGAATGATTTATGTTCTATATTGGATTTAATAACTTTTTCAGGCCAATAAACGTTTAGAATGCTAAGAAGGGGCAAAAGAAGTAAAACAAAAATGAAATGATATAATGTGGTGTGGAATTAAAGTAGATGTGGATTATTTTTTTAAAAGTTTCTTAAACCCGCAAAGTGAAGACGTTCTTTTCACCTCTTCGGGGAGGCTGTTCCATATCCATGTAATTCGATAAAAAAAGCTAAGTTAGAGGTAATTAGTATTTGCCAATGGCTAAACTAAGTAACAATAGGAAGGCAACCTAGTGTTGTACACCTTACTACATACTTTGGGGTTGATATTAAAATGATTCAGTCTATTAATAACTTTAAACATCATAACCACATCCTCAAGTTTGCTCCTCTTTTCAAGTGATAACAGACCGACTAGATGTAAACTAACCTCAAAGGATATATCGCCGCATACCATCTTAATAAAGCGTTTCTGTACATTTTCAAGAGCTCTGATTTCCTTTCTATACATTGGATTCCACAACTGAGAAGCGTAATTTAAAATATACATAACATATGCTTCATAAAGCTTCTTCATCAGCTTCATATTTCTAGTTTTTAAACTCCTTTTAATAAACTCAAGCGCTCTTTTTGCTTTACTAACAATATTGTAAATGTGATGCTGGATTTCATATTAGAAGATGTCAACACTCCAAGATCCTTAAAGACACCCACATTTTTCATCTCTCCAAGATCAATAGGACCGCCCCGAAAAATCATATAAGAGTTTTTCTCAAGATTTACAGAAACTATCCGTCGGTCGCTCCACCTCAGAAATTCTCTGAGGTCGTGTTTGGCCTCCTCTTCTGAATGGCAAACACGCTTTGTGTCGTCAGCATACATTAAATACGTAAAAAGATTTCCAAGGCTATGATCATCGGTCATTCGAGTACCGTCATCCAATTCAAATTTGTTAAAAGCCTTATTAAGTGGCCCCGATTTGCGTTTCATATAAGAGAAAACAGGCTTGAGGTTATTTTTATCAAAGTTAGCTAACAATTTATCTTCAAATTTACTTCTACTTGAAGACACCTGAAGTTTAACATCATTTTGGAGACCTTTATACTTTTTTAAGTTTTGAGGACATGGGAATTATTTGTATTGACACCAGGCTTTTTTTTTCTTCTTTGCTAATAAGATGGTGCTTCGATTAGTCCATGGAGAGCCCTTATTATTATGAGATTTTTTGTTGTGAACTTACTTATTAATAAGGGAGTGAAGTATATCACGAAATGTAGACCACATTTACCATGGTACCATGTTTGTGGATATATTAGGGGGGAGCTGAATGAAACCCAGTCAATGGATAACAAGCTTTTTTGGATTACTATGTAACTAGCGTTTTTAAAATCTAGAGTGTAGGTGGGTGACTCGTGTTGCTTTTTCAACTTGACGATGTAATCAGTATCAATAAAAATGGGGTAGTGATCTGAGAGGGACACCTCCTTCATGACCTCAGTCTTAATATTACATGATGAATTAGAGAGGACAAGATGTAATATGTTTCCTTTGATGTATGTAGATACATTGATGTATTGGTGAAGAAAGGAGTCAAGGAAAGCCTGGATAAGTAGATTTGCTGAGTAGGAATAAGGTTTCAGAGTATTTCAGTCAACTGCAGGAATATTGAAGTCCTGCATTTTATGGTTGAGTTATTCATTTCCTTCATGAAAGAAGAGAGCGCAAGGTCAATTTTGTTATTAGAGTCGGGAGATCTGTATACTTGAATCGTACACAGTTAAAAAAATTCACTAGAGTGTTCCTGAATATAGGTCTTGTATCATTACAGGAGTAAATAGAGACCCCAACCCCTCTGGATTTTTTCGATGAGTTGTGATCCGCTCGAGAACTTAGAAAATAGTTCTTTAGAATGATTTCGGAGTTTATATGATCATTTAGCCAAGTTTCGGTGATACAGATAAATGAAGCCTGGTGGTTGTAAATAATCATTTGAAGTGTATGGATTTTGTGGAATAAGCTCCTGATGTTTATGT
The DNA here is from genome assembly GCF_016086655.4 of Lepeophtheirus salmonis. NCBI lineage: Eukaryota > Metazoa > Arthropoda > Copepoda > Siphonostomatoida > Caligidae > Lepeophtheirus > Lepeophtheirus salmonis. Next base: position 57,759,825 of record NC_052136.2, read on the forward strand.
AAAATATCTTTAGTTCTTCCTTTTGATGATTCTTAGCTCTGGTCGGCGTTTCTTTGGTATTTTTTAAGGCATGCATTGACATTCACATTTTCTATTTTTTTGCTTATAATAAGTTCTTTGGTCAGTTCATCAACTGACCCCACTGTAATTGGGATGGGCCATTCTGTTTACTCCTTAAACGAAAAGCGTATTTGATATTACGTTTTTCAATTCTGAACTTTTCTACAATTATCTCTTTCGACTCCATTTCAGACAAAAGACCATAAATGATCAGTTTTCTTCTATTGTCCTCTCTTTCCCGTAGTTCATAATCAGTCCATTGTTTGAGACTATCTAGCTCCTTTTCTACATTATCAACTCTCTTGTTGGTTGATTGTATTTCATGAGTGAGTCCTTCTAATTTGTTTTTCAGATACTCAAACTTCTTATCGATAGATGTTAAGTTTTCCATTAGGTCATACATAGACTGAAGAGAATCAGAGGTCTCTGGAGAGAAAAATTGCTTTTAAAAAAAGTCATTTTTGTAGCACAAATAGACCCTGAACATATATTTTCCCTGACTTTTGCCTAGTTGACAAGAAGTATTAATGCCTCATTATGTAGCAAAATAATATTCAATTATGTCCATTGTTATATATACAAATAAATATGACAATATAATACAAAAATGAACCTCATAAATCATGGCTCACTTAAAGAGGAGAGGCAAACAGGTTATTTACACTTGTAATAATAACAGTGTAAATATGTTTATGAATTATTCTGACACTCGTACCTACTGAGAAGAAAGAAAGTAATCAAATCCCAATAATTACAGTACGGAAAATTGCATGCTTATAGAATAAGTTGACTGTGTGTTTTTCTTCTTCTTTATAATATGTAGTACCTAGAAATAATTATATTTACTCATACTTTCTATTTTCACTCCTTTCTTTTGCCATATGAGCAACATTGATATTTGCTATTAAGGCACGTATTTACATTATGACTAAATGTGATTTTAATCTATGTGTCCCTAGTAAATAATATAGTAATAAATGTGTAACATAATAATAAATATCATAGAATAAAGTTGAAAAAGACATGTTTTCATTTGTCAGCATCAGATGTAAGAAACTCATACTAATAATGCTGCTCTTAAGTATTTATATACACACATGGGTACATTTGTAAAGCAAATACTGAATAAAGGTAAGCATTCAGTAATAGGTGTGCCGTAATTTTCCCTTAAATTATTTTGCCTTACGACATTTTGTCTTAAAGCCATTTTCCCTCAAGGATATTTTGCCTTAAAATATAAATGTGAGGTTCGTAATTGATGTTAATATATTATATCGAATTTTTTTGGTTGAAGTTAATATTATTCAAAATTTATCATGTCTAGTACTATAAAACGCGTTAAATGGCTGTTTACTGTTTGAATAATGATGGAATTATGCTCTTTCCTCGTATAAGGCTTGTTTGTCAATATATGAGTCTTTTCTAACATGAATAATCCATTATGTTTAATGATAATAAATAACAGAGTAATGATTACGAATTCTTCTGTTCGAATTGTTCTCTTGTTTGTTTATATTTCTTTTTCATATTATAATAATTTTATTAATTATTTTGTCTCTGGTTTGAACTCATTCAAAAGTGAAATTTTGATGGTATGTATGTTAAATTTTGGGTATAATTCTATAACTATTTATTTATATTTTAAGGTGAAATAACCTTGAGGCAAAATGGATTTAAGGCGAAATAGTTTAAAGCAATATCACATGCAACGAAACCATCGTTTTTTACGAGAAAAATTTCCGGACTGTGTTATCTCTCGAAGAGGTGATCTCAATTGGCCAACGAAATCTTTGGACTCAACTTCTTTTGGGGCACATGAAAGATAAGGTCTATGCCAACAGCCCAGCGTCGATACAAGACTTTAAAAATGGAATTCGTGAAGCTATTGATCCTTAGTTGACGTAACACACATAAAAAAATTATGCTAACCGCTTTATATCTTGTTCTTACAGCAGTTTTGCGATTTTTGAGAATGTTATAACTACAAAATTTTAATTTTGTAAGACAATTCCTTTACACAACGTTTACCATGTAATACAAAGTAAGCTGTTGATTTTCTCCTCAACTTAATCCTATGAATATTCATTTTGCTATATATAAGCAATTTCTTGCTATAGTTTTAATGTATGTCTACTATTAAGTAAATAATTGTTCAATAGTTGGGATTAATGACGTAAATAGCAGTCATATTATCTTGAGATTTTTTTCATACTTGTGTGTACTTATTTTCATGGATTATACATTAAGGTCGTCATAAAATTTACTTTTATAAGTTAATATAATATTCTTTAGAGCTGTTTCTCTCTTTAGATTTGTTAAACTTTAGATTTTAATTTTTATAAGAATGTCAGATCCTTGTTTTTCTTGGGAATGTAAAAAAAGTTATCCAGCTATGGAAAAATGGAGCATTTATAGTGTGTTCAACTAAGTTCTCATCGAATTTTAAGACAGATTAAATGAATAAAGGTTATCAAAGAAGTTAGACCTAATAAGATATACCCTTTAACAACCAGTAACCTTGAATCTTTTATTCATTAAAATATATAAAAAAAGTGAGTGCCCTCTCTATACCATCATAAATTTTGTATGTACTAGTTTTATTTGTAAGCAATTTCGATGAATACATTTGGAAAAACCATATCCTCCGAAAATTAATTATAAATGCAGAAAGCAATCAATCTTTATTTCCTGTTGTTGGAAGTAGAGGACCTTAATAAATATAAAATCAAAGAAGAATGCTAATTTGGTGATAGTCGATAAAACAAAACCATACTGCAGGGAATATGCTCTCTGTATTCATGATATATTTTGTTACAGAAAAGAAGGATTATTCTCCGGGAAAGTATTAAGCAGAAAAACTTTAACTACATTCCTGATCAAAAACATATTAAAATTGAATGATACATTATAAATTGTTAGTATTCTAGATATTAAATGCGAATGTCGGGAAATCAAACCCAAACCAATGAATGGATTTTAATGAAATTTTTCATTTAAGTTTTTAAGTCTCAAGAGATGGTTCTGGTAAAAAAAAATGTTATTTAATCCCATTGCAGTCTTTCAATAGCATTCTTCTTAAAAACGATTTTTTTAACTCTCAAACGACTATTTCATATAATTCAAAAAGTAAAGAACGTAAAACTATAAAAATTATTCTCGCTTCATGTTGCACACTTTTTGTAAAGGAGATAATAAAAAAAAAAAAAAAGAGAATAAGACAAAGGATTTTTGACAATAATATGAAAGATGAACGAATAAAAGTTGAACTTGAATATTTTTTCTTCTTTAAACCTTATTCCTTTAAATATAAAAGTAATTAGAATAATTTTTTTAAATTTTACAGTCTTTATTTTTTGTATATGAAGCAGAAGGGTTCAGAGTTAATTTTAATTTCGTATTGTCCCGGGCAACGCCATGCAAACCTATTTTAGTAAATATTAAAGATGTACATAATATCATTTTCCTAATGATGTCGTTTTCCCAGTTTTTTCAGTCATATAATTATGATACTTATTTTGGGTCTTATTTAGGGAGGAGAAATGTTTGTATTCACGACCAATATTTTTACTGTTCCATTGATTATTAGTTGATTCCAATATGTTTTTCTATATTTGATAAGGCTCACAAAGCCTCCCACTCTTTTAAGGAAGAGATATAACTTGTTAAGTATGAAGATTACAAAACTTGCTGCCCAAATAAAATTATGGACATGGAAGAACTACGAACCGTTGGAATTTTTCAACGCTAAGAGTTGTAAAAACTTTGCTTTATTTTTATAACAATTATAACTTTTATTAATTATATCTATGAATATCAAACCCAAATATCTATTCAATTCATTTAAAGAAGTCAACTGGTTTGACAAAAATAATATTATAGATTCGATGTAACATTCACTTTTCTTGTTCAGCAAGAAATAGAACTTGGAGCATTGTTCATAATAGTTCATTGTACATACATAAATATTTTTTTGCTCCATAAAATTAGGGGATTTCATAAAGACTTGTTTACTTAAAATTATTTATCCTTCCTATTCTTCAGGAGATATAAAAACTTTTTTTAATGAAATAAGTTTATCCAAAAAGCTCTGAATCTTTTTTTTTTTTTTAACTTACTTATGTTTGATTTAAAAAAAAAATAAAAAAAAAAAGAAGAAAAGAAGATATTTCCTTCATTTATAAACCCATGAGAACTTGTAATTAATGTTATCATATCTATCAAAAAAAGAATTAAATCCTGAAATTTGCTCTGAAGTTGATGCATCAGGTTTTTTACTAACAGGGTTAGGAATCATGAGTGTAATAATAGTTTGAAGAGCCTCATTTTCAAGGTGGTCAAGATGAAAAAGGATGGAAAATACCTCTCCAGGATAAAAGGAAGTGGATGGGACAACTTGACAAGGGATTCTGAATTTTTTGGGGACCTGAAGAAGAAGATCAAGCAGGACCCCACAAAATTCATGAATCGCCTCTCTAACGAGTTTGAAATGGACGAGGGGACAATCAGGAGGGCTGATAAGGAGGACTTGGGGTTGTCCTCTTACACAAGAACCCCACGTCACCTGTTGACGGACACTCTGAAGGAAAGGATACTGCAGAGGCGCAAGAAAGTTCGTGCATTGATCAAGGCAAATGGATCCACAGTAAAAAATTTCTCTGGCGAGAAGATTTTCACAGTGGACCAGGTCTACAACCGTTGGAACGACCTTTGCTTGGAAGATCACCAGAGGAGGTCAAGGGGGTGTTCCGTACAAAAATATCCGGCCCAAACAATGGTCCTGGGGGTCGTGGCGTTTGACGTCAAGAATATGCCTCCCTTCTTTTTTAAGGCTAGGGAGAAAATCGGCTGGAGAATAAATGCAAGGTACTGAGGTTCACCATACTGCCATGGCTCAAGGCCACCTACCCAGAGGACAACTATGTGTGTATCCAAGATGGCGCTCCCTCACACAAATCGCCCAAATGCCAGAAGTTGTACGCCGACAACATGGGAGATTTTTGGCCCAAGGACATGTGGCCATCATCTTTGCGGGATTTGAACCCGTTGGACTCTTCTCTATGAAACATTTTGGAGAGGGAGACTAACTGGACATCTCATCTGAACGTGGACCCCTGAAGGCCGCCATTGTAAAGGAGTGGAACAACTTGTCCGATAAGTTCATCTTCAACTCCTGCAAAGATTTCCGAATTTGCAAATTTTTCTTATATTCAGTTACAATTGTTGTTTGTTTTTGTTTGTCATAATTTGTAATAAGTTTTTCTCAAAATTCCAAATTTGAACTGACTCCCACATATCAAAGTTAAGACATTTAATTAAATTGGTATTTTTCTTTATTCGAGAAAAAATGAAATATCTCTATAAAAAGAACCACTACTCCCAAAGGCCTTGGCGGGCTTGCAGCAATAGATTTAAGAAGCTTTTGAAAATTTCTTTCAGCTGAATGGATTCTGAAATGTTTAAGAAGAGAGGACTTTTGGAACTCTACAGTATCTTCTGATTATTTTAATCTCCAATATTCCAACTATGCTGTATGTTCAATAATAAGTAATTTATGTAAACTCAAACATTGGTGCTCCCTCCTTAACACAGTAAAGGATACTTTTTATAATATTGAACTAGTCATGGGTGGGTACACTGCTTTAATAGGTGCCTTGATAGAAATTCCCGCTTCTCTCCAGAAAATGCCGGTTTTTTCCTTGGATGCTCTTTTTAATTACAAGGATAATCTTTTGGCTATGATTACGCATAAAAAAAAATTCTAAAATGTAGAAGATACGACATGGGCATACTAATAATTTTTCTATGAAGCTTTCTTTAAGACAGCAGCTCGCTAAGATAAAAGTTGTATCAATAATAAAAATGTCTTGTGAATCATTAATACCACTGATTAAAAAATTTTTAAAGAGGAGAAGCATACAGTTAACTGAAACACAAGCCTATAATAGTTTTTCGAACCCATTGTTGACTCCTTCTGAAAAATGGTTTTTTTACCGTGTGATTACTGTACCCCTGGAAGTGTCAGATTTTGTAACCCACGACAAACTTTGCAACTTTTGTAGAGAAGAGCAAGAAACAAAATCTAACATTCGATATTAATGTAAAACACCGCAGCCAATATACAGGGTTCGGAAGCAAAATGTGGACTGAATGACTGACTTTAGAAAAATGTCAATAATTTTATTATTTGATAATTAATTTCGAAATTTTGTTTAACAAAACTTTGAGACACGGCCTTTGTAAACATTTTCACTCAATATGGCCGCCCTCAGCAGCAATCATGGCCTCCACAAATTTCGGATCGGTAGTCACTACCCAATTAGTTTCTGACGTCCAAACTTATAATTTATCTTTTAATTTTACTTGACACATTCTTACAATAAGACTCACCCTATTACACTCGTAGAAAATATGTGTTGACATTTCTATTTTCTGGCTACAAAATGTGCAGTTCATACTCTCATCCTCGTTCGTCAATGATGTTTTTTTCTTTAATATTCCTTTAAGTGTTGAGATGGAAACAACTTAGTATTACATTTAATTCATCTGACCCTGAAATATTCTTTGAAGTATGTATACATAAAGTATATTTCTTTATCTAGGAACAACCGGGGCGCGAACTTACTTACATTGAGCTTAAGAAAATCATTTCCTCCAACCCTGTTGTCCATTGAGCTACGTAGTTCCATTAATATTTGAACATGTATTACACACTTTATTAAATTTACTAAGTCATTACAATGATTTCGTTTACAATTTAAGCGCTCTATGATTTTTTTTGTATATGGTACTCCAATATAAATTATAAAACTTATCCACTAAGCAGGATTATATTTTTTTAAATTGAGTTATTTTAACAAGTGAAAGAAATATATTTAATTTATTGTAGTACAAATGAATTTTTGACAAAAGAATTTGACTGATAATTTTTCGATTATGACTTTGGAGCAAAAATTTACCAAAATGAATGGCCAAATCATTGTAAAAATTAAAAGTAATAAATAAAAAAATCAATTTATATTCAAAATGTTTGATAATTGAAATTTTATACTCTTGTTTTCAATATTTTATTTTAGAAAATGTGTTACAATTATTTCCTAGAATTAAGATATAATTCCATTTTTCTTTTGAATTTGATCCATAGCTCAGTTTGTTGCAGGACTACTTATTTTTTATTGGGTAAAAAGGCTTCATCCAACAGATGTGAATATGACAAGACAAGAATATATAAAATTGTATATGTATGCTTATTTTTATCAATGATTACTTCTCAGTTCGAATATTGTTAAAAAAGATGTAAGGGTAGCTATGGACGATGAATGGAGTCTACCTACCCACGTCAGTGACAGATGTATTTCTTCATCCTCTCCATTTTTTCCTTCACTTAACGGGGTATTTTTATAAATATATTGTTCATATCTGAACTCTGAGAGAAATGAGTTAAATATGGATGCCAAAAAGTTTTATTTAAAAGGGAAAAAATTTAAATTTTTTATGTGTGGATATCAAGTAAGTAAAGTTTATGTAAAAGTAGATAAATTGACAAAAGAAAAGGCTACTTCCATTTAAATATATAAATACCTGTATAATTAAATTCCGTTTAGAATAAGTTACGATTGAATTTAACATTTCCAAAATTTATCTCCATATATTATATCCTTCCTTACTTCACTTACAGTTATTTCGCGTGTGTAACATATTTTGGCTCCTTGTAAATTCTTAATTTATCGTATAATTCTTGTATACATTTTTTGGGGGGATTTTACTTCATTAGCTTTTGAGTTATTAACCAATTCTACAATTAATAATCGAGGTTTCAAAGAATTTTTTTAAACGTTCTTATTATTTATCTACCATAACGATGAAGATGGAAGTGGAGTGGGAAATTTTGTAATAACATCCAATTAACATTTTAAGTTATTAAACAATAAAAATCTGTATTAATCTAACATAATCGTATATTACTGACCTAAGATAACTTTGTCTGAATTTTTATGTACGTACGAAGGAGTTTCAAATATAGCGCCCCACTTCAGAACAAACAATTGAGGAACAACCCCAATATTTAAAGTTTCTTATAAATATATACATTAATTGCCATATATTGCAATTACGAATGGTACATTATTTATTCCTGAAATAAATTTACATTCCGCAAATTCTTCATCGGAAAAGAAAATCACTTGCCCGACATGATGTTTGATATCATTATGAAGACTCTTATTCGGAATTGCCTCTCCTTAAACCTCTTAAACTTCCGCCATTCACACAGTAATCTAACTTAAAGCTAAGGTTCAATCTCTTACTTTAAAATTGAAAAAAAAAACGAGTTAAATGCTTTTCTCATTGTTCAGAATGTAGTTAAAGATGGTCTGGATTTACCTGAACGACCCTGTAGTATGAATTTTTATTCATAATAAGTTTTTGACCATGTTTTATTTACATTCGTCTCAAAATCAATTAATACCCTCATGGCATTGTTGCCACGACCCCATTTGGGGTCGAGACCCACGGCTGAGAACTACTGAATTATAACAAAATATTATTTACAAAATGAAACAATTTTTTCTCAATGTACTTTTTTCAAATAATCTTGGGTATAAAATATAATAGTATTTAATTTGTTCACTTTAGGCTAACTATCGTTTTATATTTGTATAATAAATTTTAATTTTGGCGTGACTCAACACCCCAGTGAAGGGTTTGTGTTAGAATTAGAAAAAAAACTGATAGGTAAGGGAAGTCAACTAATAATAAATATGTATAATTAAGGGAATGAATATAATAATAAAATCCAAATATTCAAAGTGGGATGAAATATTACTTTTATAAAGTTAACTACAATTTGTTTTGTTTTTAAAAATATGAAATCAAAAATTCCTATTGACAATTCTATTGAATAAATATACTTCGTTTAAGCAAATAAAATCAAGTTTGGAGCAGTAAGTAAATAAAAGCGAACCAAAATAATTGAAGAACTCTTGTCACTGAAATATAAATTTGTTGAATATTAATTTAAGAGATATGCAAAAAATAAAAGAAGAAAAATAAGTTTGATTATAATAATAACACACTTTCTGCAACAATTCTAATCAAGTTACCCTCATCACCAAATGTGCACTTTACATAATATATGTAAATCAATCTTTATGATTGGTAACTCGATATTATGGCTTAAATATTCATTCAAATAAATATGTACCAGATTTTAACATACCTACACTGTAGGTAGTGTACATAGGTTCGTTCACAAACTGAATTCAAGCAATATTAATTTTGTGGAGAGAAACAAATTAATAATTGATTAATTGATCGATTTTTCTTCTTCAAAGTCACCCTTATAAACTCAAATATATCTTATATAATTCAAATGTTATTAGTAGATATCAAAGTATTTTATTTTCACGATGGTCAGTATGGTCTTGCTGGGATTTTTACACAACTTTTGACTCTTTCATGATAAATAATAACCTTAATTAGGTAGACAAATTATCTTCTTCGGGAGCTGAATTGTTTTTGTTAGATAGTTTGCTCAAACTGGCAACAGTCGGAAAAAATTGAATCAATTGACGGATTCGTAGTCCCAAAATATTTGGAAACGGCACGGAGCCCTCCTTGGAATCCATACAGTCAGAGACAGCATAACAATTGCTCCAACTCTGAGACTCAGCGAAACGCTCCTTTACAAGGTTAGGAGGGAATTTAAGGCCTCTAAAGGTCATGCAGACGAAGAAAATTACCCCTAATGCTAGGTCGAAAGGGAATGCTTTATTAAATGTTAAGAGTTACCTAGCAAAAAAATATAACTGTAGCAAAAGCCGTGATTACCGAGGATATTCGTGCTATTTAAACTTCGGCGGTTTCAAGATACGGAGCGTTCGAATTGGAGATCCCTAAGATGATAGAGTGTGCAAGGAACTGGGATTCCTCTGATATTATTATATTAAATATAATCCATCAAACACATCAAGATATTTTTGGACTTTACAGAAAATACTTAAAATTTTTAGAAAGAACAAAAAAAAAAAAAAAAAAAAAACCGAGCTAGTTGTTAGTTTAAAAACAAATTTGCTCTTAATTTTGCAAATTATTATATATTGATTTTAGATACTAATGTTTTTAAATTGGAGATATTAATATTCTATATTTGAAAGTCTTAATCTGGTGAATAAAATTTAAACAATAGTGTTTAAATGTAAATATTAATGCATCTTCACTTCAATTATTTGCTATCTAAATATAAGTTTAAAAAAATCAATTTTGTATTACAAATCTACAATAGTTTAAAGGTTGTTTTAATATTGATCACACATTTCCAATTTCTCAAAATATATTCCATTTTAATCTCAATTTATGGATGTACGTACATTGTACATACATAAGTAGGTATTTATCGATCATATTTCTTCATCATTTACAAAAATCTCCCTCCCTCAAGAAAAATAAGAAGAAAAAAATGTTAAAGGGGGTTGAAAGTTGTGTCATTATAATCTTTAAAAATAAAAAAAAATGACGAAATATCATAGCGTGTGTCTGTTTTTTATTTTTTTGTAAGGGAGTTATTCAAAAAAATAAATATTCTGATATTTTCCTAAGGAGATACATATTTATTTTTAAAGGGATTGACAAATTTGTTATAAAAATATAATCATTTCCTATTACTCTCTCAATTTTTTTTTCTTTGTTTCTTTTATCCCATATAAACCTATTCAAAAGTATACTTTCTTGATCAATCAATACTTTGCATCAAAAAAAAAAAAGCTTAAAGTATGCTAAAAAGGTAAAATGTACACTTTAAAAAAGTTCATTTACAGCATTGTATTTGGTGACGCCATTTGTTTTTTACAGGGTCCCAAAATGGAAATAAAAAAGAGAAAATTTGATATATTCTTCGGTGAGGTGAAAGGCGGATTTATGTACCCAATAAAATATCGAATTTTATAGCACAGCAATGGTTCCAACGATTCCGTTCTGGGATTTGGACGTCGAAAATGTCGATAAAATAATGGAAATCCTGGATTTGGACCAACACTTGTTCTATTACCCAGGAACTGAAAATAAGCCAGAAACCCGTCTGGAACCATCTAAATCAGATAATCCTAACTAAAGTGCCATTTGTGACTAATTTGGGTAGTTGTTGGACAAAAAGTATAGCTTGAATATGCGATTGTATGTTAAACAAGACTTTAAAATAAAATGTGATAACTTTTGAATAATACTTTTTTATATATTTTATTATCTAAGTATCAAAATTGCCTATTATAGTGGCAGTAAAGAGAAAAATCTAAGTGCGTGGCCGGCGAAATAAGAATATACACTCCCATCCAATGTTGTGTCAATCCTTTTTTATTCGGCTCAATCCAGTCTAGTCTTAGGATTGGTCCTTCAGACTGTCGGTTCTTCGGACTGTGAATACTACCAACTGATTAAAAAAAGAAAAAGAAATGTTGAGAGATACCGTCACTGAACTGGACTGACACAACATTTCTCCATCTATCAATGTTTCATGTTAACATTAATAAAATTTTACAAATAGAAATTTATCAGGATTTAAAATAATTTTCTTCTGTCGGTATTTTTCCAAAATCCTTCTGACTTTACGGATATGATCTTCCAAATCCCTTGATACAGTTAAAACATCAGCAACCACTCTAAATATTTCTGGTAAATTATCCAAAATTTCATCTCCACGTAAGCAATATGTATCTCCAGTTCTAACAAACCCCATTGATGCTGTATTAAAAACATGTTTCCCCCAAGGAGTCATAAAACAAGTCAAATGCCTGGATTTTTCATCTAATTCAATTTTGCCAATAACCTTGTTTTGCATTCATTTTTGTAAAAAATCTGCCCTTTTTAGGTAAACTCAAAATAACTTCTCTTGAAGTCCCCATTGGATGAATTGGTCGACAAACTTGATCATTCATTTTTTTTAAATCAACGCAAAGTCTAACTTTCTCCATTTAATTTTGGAACTAAATTTTCAATAAGATCCATGATTTCTTTTAAACAAATTTCTTTATCCAATTCGATTAAAATGGCATGCTCTATCTTATCAAGCATTTTCAGAGAACACAATGACTGCCTTTTTCTTGATTTCATTCTGATCCCCAAATCCAAGAGCCAATACATAATTATCCCCTAAAGTCTTCTAATTTAGAAATTCTTCTTATTCTATGTTTTCTTCCAGCAAGGTGGAGATTTGATATGTATTTTCATGTGTTGATATATTTTTGTGACACCACAGGTCGTTCTTCTATTTTATCAGAACTTTTGCAAATAAATACTTGAAACATTGTTTCCATTTCACGGTGTTGTTCATCTCTTCTGATGGAATCTTCAGGAGCTTGCTTTCTATTTATTTCTAACATTTTAATCTTCTCTATCAAACCTCGATGTTTTTCTTCTAATTCACCCTTCGTAGGCATTCTAGAATCTTTTTGTTAACTAAATCTTCAAAATCCTTCTAACTGCGCCATGTTATATTTAAAGTGATCCAATAATGAATATGACTGATCTTATTTATACCACTATATAATTATATCATTCACTAATAATCAATACATTAAGTAGTCTCTAGGGGCTTCAATCAAGAAGAAGTGGACCTAGTTCGAGTCTGACTACACTGTCAAGATATGCAAGGGATTAAGGCCTCGTTTTGAGGCAATTGTTTGAGCTGAGGCCTCACGTATTGAATAAAAGTTGTGCCAAGCACTTTTTTCCGATGATTTTTTTATATAAATGTCTCTACAGATCCGTTGGTCTAAATTTTACTTTGGAAAAATTGAAAAAATAAAGATAAGATTAACCCTGTATATAATAATTACAATAGACGTGAATACTTTATAAAAATATATATTTATAATTGTTCAAAAATTGTAATTAAAAATATAAAATAAATAAGTTGTGTAATTAAATACTATATAAATATAACTTTTCATAAAGTATTTACATCTATTGCGAGACATTACTATTTTCTTGGTTTTATCTTTTAACTATTTTTTTTTTACAAATGTTTGCATTTGGTACAAATAATGTACGTACTTTAGTATAAATTTTGTTTGTAATTTCAATGCCTGCCATTCCTTTTTGGGTACGTACCTTAAAAAAATATTAAAATAAAGAGTCATTCCATCTTCGATGTATAGTTATTATTATATTATTTTTCTTTCTATACTGATTCTATGGTTAATTAGAAACGTTCTTCAAGTATTGATTTTCAAATAGGGTACAAAAATAGATATATGATCAAAATATTTAATTTCTAAAAAAAACAAAAACTGGTTTCTTTAAAAAATTTGAGCTTCTATTCATTCTTAAAACTTTAAGATTGATTTATTTATTTACAGAAATACATTTATTCAACTCAATAAACAATTCAAATGTCTATACAGATTTTCATCAACAATATAAGGAAAATAAAGTGACGAAAAATAGTTTTATCACATTGTTAAAGTTTATTTTTTCTTTAACGGAAAAATAAAAAAACTCACTTTAAAAACCCTCATAATTGATCTGATCCTAAAAAAAAAAAAAAAGAGGTAGTAGCCATTTCTTTCAACATTTTGGTTTTTTTTTTTAAAAACTTTATAGTTATTATAATATGAGGCAATGATGAAAAGGAAATGCATAATAAGGTAATGGATGCCACAAAGACATTTGCATCCTTAAACTTTTCACTAATATTTTAAGATTAATAAAAACATGTTGGATTGAATCGAAGCTACATTTATATTCATTACTTTTCCTATCGTAATCTTCCCCCCTACCTCGCTATGACATATCTAAAATGTTATTGCTGCAATTTTGTCTGTAATCATTATATCTTTATTTGCCTGGTATTTCAAACTAATTCAATCTTGTGGAGATATCTATGGTATAGTTTACAACGCACTCGGGGAAAATTCTTTTTCTAAGAATCAATGAGTGTGAGTGCGTTCGAATCCCGGTCGCTATTTAAGAGGAAAATCCTAGATAAATATATTCCCGGTTTAATTTATATTTGGAAGAGAGATATATGTCGTTACGTCATACGGTTTATGTTTCTGAACTTTTCATTACTTTTTTTTTGCAATGCTGTACAGGGAGGGCCCGGCCCGTATTACTTTCTTAGTGCATACAGATTATATATTTGGATTGTGAGGAGAGAAAAGAGAGATAAATAGGGACTATGATTAGTGATGTAAATCGTGTGTATTTGCAGCTTTGGAATTGGTAATCTAAAAAATAAATTTTCATTTCCTTTACTGGTGTCAATATTATTTGAGTCCTTTTTCTCCTAGATTCAAAACCTGATTGAATATTCGTGTGTTCTCATAAAAGATGGAGAGTAACCTTGAGGATTTGTTGCAGCGTTATATTTGTACTAAATGTAGAATGGGTGATACACATCAAAGTAATTATTGCCAATGTCCTTGTTTATTTCTCCTCCTCCTCCTTTTTCACAGCTGATAGTAGCTGATATAATGAAAGTTCATAACAGCTAAGCTGATCTCCTCTAAAACATTTTTAAATTGTCAGTGTGACCATGCTGATTTTCGTTTCCTTTTTTTAACATACCCAAAATACACACAATTTCAATCACTAATTATGATCGATGAGAAGGAGAAGGAGAATTTGTCAGTTCTAGGATAGGTCCTTATAGGTTTTTTATTATAGCTAAAACAACTGAAATTACGTAATTACTAACTAATATAACAGTGCTTAAGTCCTTTTCTAACTATATCCTTCCAGCTCTTCAACATAACCTCTTTCAAAAGACAAGATACTTTATGTTTAAAGTAGGAGGTGTGTGGCTAGAACTGATTATTTTCTTCGTTTTTAAAGTATTCAATCCTAGCTATGAGTGTAGAATAGCTATAAATATAGCTAGGACTAGAGGACTGAGGTATCGGTCTATAGGACCGTTGAATGGTAAAAAAAGATCGGACCCATAAAAAAAAGACTGAAAGATGGAAAAACAGTCGAATTATGCCATCAGTCCTAGGACCAATTTAACAATAGATTGCACATACTTCCAACAACATTTCATAAAACTTTTAACTAGTTCAAAAGTATAAAATATGAGTCGTCACTGAACATTCTCTTTCAAAAAGGATAAAAATGTCCAAGGATGAATTATGTACAGAATAAATTTACGGGGAATAAAAAACAAAGAATTAATTTACTAGGAATATAATTACCAGTCACTGATATTTATGTAAATCAAATATATTTCGATAATAAAAAAGATTATACCTACTTGTTGCTACTGTATCTGACCAATAAGGTGAATAAAAAATTAATTTCAAAATGGAGTGTGGACCAATTTTTATTTGGTTTCACTTTGAAAAATTTTTGGTGATCTAAAATTTGAAACCAATAAAATATATCTGTTCATTACCAAAGTTTCAAAAAGGAACAAATGAGCGCCTGAAGAAAATAGGAAAAAGTCCAAAGGTTTCTACTTAATAAATATATAAATTATCATATGGAAAGTTATAAGCAATTAAATTAGGAGACATTTATTTTACTTTATAAATACTACATATGATTAATCTTTATTAATCCCTTTAATTCGTAGGGATATTCATAGCTAACAAGAGTGAACTCGTTTCACCAATCAACATTAGAGCATTAATATGAAGCAAGAGTATACAAATTTACCGAAGAAAAATAATTACATTGTAACGATTGACGTTTTAGAGATAGCATTGTAGAATTAGTCTTGGAAAAATCACTTGATATCGAACTGCGTCTCAAAGAGTATAAATTGGTAGTATCTTTCTATGATGCTATTAAACATTGATTTTTGATTCGTAAATATTTTATCATTATTCGAGAATCACACATCATATATATTTTATTTGAATATTGTAAATAAATATACGTTTATTATATATATTTATAAATCTGTTTATGTGTGAACATCTTCAAACCACCAGCTGAAAGAACACACTAAGATAAATAAATGCTTTTAGACAAAAGATGGATTGACTAAAGGAAAGAAGAAGGATAAAAATACACATACTAATAATATAATCATCTTCTTTTTTTTTAGAAAGCTTTTATGTACCCATAAGAATATTCAAAGAGGGGGGGGGGGTGTAAGAATCCATTAAACATAATGGTTGATACATTGTGAATTTGGCTATAATATAATAAAAAGATTTTGATATTTCTCAAAAATGATTTAATTTTCATCCAATCGAATTGAAAAATTCATCCTATAACAAGGAGCTCATTTAAGGCTTCACCATTTGATGTGCATCTTTCATTTAACAAAAATAATGTACAACTACATTTAGTCAAAATTCAAACACTCTGTTATAAGCTATAGCTGAGTTTGTATTTAAAGACTCTTTTAGTAATTTTGGAATTAATTATCAAGGTTTCAAATATTTTCTTAGGCGTTCTTATTATTAACCAATGTGTCTCAGCATGAGTTTAAAAAAGGCAGATGCCCTATTCTGTATAGGACATGTCTTGTTTGATAATAATTGCTTAATGTAAAAATAATAGTTTCTCTACAATCCACATAATTTAATATTCTTTTCAACAACTACAATTTTAGATACAAAATTCAGAGGTATAAAATATAATCCTAAAAGAGTATTCAATTTGATCACTGATACTGATAGTATCATATGGAATAACTACATAATGTTTTATATTTCTAAAATGTCTATTTTAATGTTTGGGTGTCTAAACCATAAAGAGTAGAAACAATTATTGTCAACAATTAATTGAAGCCATATATTGCGAATGAGGAACAATAATATAAGGGGAAAAATGGATAAAAACAATGGAATAAAAATAAACGAAGCCAGAGCGAAGGTCCCAATAAAATAATAAAGTTATCTCAGAATATAAGTAACTTTCTTGGAGGGAAAATGATAAAATTTACTGGAAACTGTTCGAAAAAATGTTAGAAATAATGAAATGGAATGAATAAAAAGAAAGATTTTCTTTAGATGAAATTTTCAACAAAAGATTGTTTTCCTTAACAAAATAAGATTTTAGAAGGAGAGAAAATTTTGAAAAAGTTAGGCTTTAAAAAAAGACAAACAGGACCTAGACACCGTTATTATAATTTTTGAAGCATAGTTAAAAATAAAAATATTTGATATTTAGGTAATTGTTGATATACGAACAAGACAACACATTTTGAACCAAATTGAAAGAATAAAAACTGGGTTTGGGTTAGATTCTTTACTTCAATATAAACCCTCTGCTCGATCATTTACAATAATAGAAAAAAATAAAAATAGTTACTAAGGCCTTGTCTCTGGGTAGTGTGTATGGGAAAACTAATGAAGAATGAATTGGCTTCTTTTGTAGGCCATCAAGGGAAAAGGCTTGGCACTTTTTATTTGAATTTGAGCATATGGAAAATATATGTGACAATCAAGGGCCAGGCATAAGTTGATTCTAATAAAAAAAAATTCATTACAAAAAAATTTCAGAACATCTTATACAAACTCAGACCCAGTAGAACCCCATTACTTCATAATTCTGTCAAAAAATTTTTTTATACGAAAATGATTTCCTTTATGGTGTGTGTGTGTTTTTTTTTTTTTTTGGTCATGTTTTAGTGTTTTAGTTTACTTCCGCATTGTATGTGATTCGTGATATAATAGTAAGTTGAAATTTTTTTGAACTTAGGGATAAAAAAGATAAAATAAATTAAGTGATAATATTGAGTCTTACATATTTCATTGATAGCAAATTTATTATTTACTTGTTGTTTTATACCTTAAAGAGTGCAATAGAAAAAAGATACTTCCTTGCAAAAAAATTACAAGCCATAAATTATGAGCATATTAATAATGATTTCCTTCAAAATCAAATAATAATAATATAAAAAAAAACCCGTGATAATATTGATGTGTTACTATTAACAAATAGTCTGACAAATAACAAAAAGAAAAAGGAAATCAAAATCCATTTTCAAATAATAGAGATGTGACAATTTTTGATGTGGGTATTAAATCAAAAAGTTATAACTATTTATGATATTTGAAATATGCATATATATAGTACCATTTTTTGGTATAAAAGGGGTAAGAGCGGGAGGGGACGCATCCCTCTCTCTATTATGCATTATTATTCATGAAACTAAATTAATAAACCATGTATGTAGACTATTATATCATCATAAATTATCTTAATGAAATGGTTTGAACATTTTTATGGCTATGAATAAAATATCTATTTAAAATAAGTAAAAAGGATTTGTCATTTAAAACCATTAGAGATATAACATTCGAAATATTATTTTTGCTCTTCATGGAAAATTTTGAGAAAAATTGTTTCTTCATTTTTATTAATGGCTCAACCAATGGATTGCTCAGCTGATGATTTTACTCCCCTGAGGTGGCAAAACACAGCATCTCAAAATAATGTAATTGATTTTTGTGTATGTGTTTTTTACATGACAATTATGACGTCAAGGATTACATATACACAGACTACACTAATATACAAAACATTATAACTAATCAGTAATTAATTATTTTTAGCCCCCACCCCCTAACGTGTAAACAAAAAGGATAAAGGAGAGAGAGTGGATGGATTGTTTCGGTTTCTAATTTAGAGAAAATGAGCAAGTTCTATTTTTTGGATCCCAGAGTGACATAATTTGAAAATTTGTGTGTTGGGAAATTCGATACCGGAATCAGTTTTTTCACGTAGTACATAAATGGATGAATCCATTTTGTTTTGGACATATATTCACAAATTTTCCCTATAGAATCACCAAATGTTTTGATCCGCTCTGCAACTATCGTGTGTGAACTCGAAAATTTTGCCCTTGACAAAATTGCATTTCTAAAATCACAATTTGTAAGGGAGTCCATGACAATGGTCTATGTAATAAATCGACTATAAAAGAGGGCTACCTCGTTTTAGTCTTTGATGATACTCTTCTGAGAGTTAAAAACTTTCTGGCACTAGAGGTGAAAACACCGCTCCATAGCTATCCCGTTGATGTCAATCCCTTGGAAAAGCAACATTCTTTAAATGTCCATAGCCTTAGAGACGAAGAGTAATTGTTAGGTATCACAGTATTTCTTACATTCCACTGAACACTAAATACAATAGGGGTTGGCAGTCAAACCTCAATATCAAGAGCTGCTGATTTTATTATAACTATTCGAAAAACATAGTCAAATTTCCAAAAATGACTTTCTCCTTATGGATTTTATTTATGTAAATAACTTTTTTGCTTCAAAACTTAGAAACTTATAACAAATATTGATTTATCATTATCTTATATTGTGCAAAAATATCATTGCATAAATCATTTGACTACCATGGAAAATGAATATTGTCATGCATCCGAACCAATTATACAATTAACAAAAAGCCATTAAGGAAGTCATTAGTATTATATGCGCGTCTCATTTGGGCCAGCGAGTTTTATGTATCACTCCTGACGATTACTCATAGATAGAGTTACATAAAATATGATCTGCCCGTATCCTAAAAAAACCTCGAAATAACCATATACCCTTTAACAGTTTGTATAATATTTTGTAGGGGAGCAGATTAGCTACCATGCCATTTTATAAGATCACCTGCAAACACCTGTGAGAGGAAGGAAATAAATACAAAGCCCATTCCTTATGAAGCAATAATAGAGGTAGGAATTACATCGTTTCTATCTGCAATTCTACTCTAAGTTCAACAAGGATTCACCCTTAAAACTGCCTAATAAATCATGAATGTTAATCTCAGTCACTGAAAAGCACACGCACTATTGATTGATTACTTTATACCTACATGCCCTCTCTTCAATAAGGAAAGAATTATGATAACAGTTTTGGAAAATACAAAAACACTGTTCAAGTTACAAGACAAAAAGTCATATTCTAACTCTACACATGTTCTACATAATACCTTTCAGGATTAAAGTTTCTTTGTTAGTTAGGTCATTCTTGAATTATCCAATGATCTTAAATGATTAAGGAAGTGAGCTCAAGCGTGAGAAGAAACCATTTTCAATAATTATCTTCATTTTAATCCACACAAATATTATTTCTTCAAAGATATTAATTGAAGGTCAAGTAGTTATTTTTGTTGTACAAATACATTTTTGAAGAAAAAACAATCAAAAAAGAAAAAGGACTTACATACATAAGAAAAAGACAAATTCAAAAGAAGAAGAAAAAAAGAAGACACGCCACATTAACGTAATCATCAATTAATGATGGAACATATAAGTTATTATTACAATGATTAACCCCCCATCTCATTTTTTATATTTTTCTCCTTCTTTCTTTATGCATGACAAGCCTAACAACCGTACAGTTTGTTATCTAGTCAAACTGCGGATGTGGAAATGTTGATATTTATCACATTTAGTCAAATCACTATTTTACATTGTGCCTACCCAGCAAACAATTGGTTTACATATAGTGAGCTACAGGGTGCAGAAGCTATCTGTGCAGCGAATTAGGCGCGCTCTTTTGAACCAATACGAGCACATAGGCAGCTCTATTTTTTTTTTTTTTTGTTAGATAGCTTGTTTAAGCTTGCACCAGTTATAAAAAATTGCGTTATAACAAAATTCCTTTTTGCGGCACAGATGGCTTGTGCACCCTGTATATGGCTCCACAGGAAGACTTTGTTGATAACTGACCCATTTAATTGATTTGGAAAAACATGCAACCATGCAAGAGTTTAAAAAGTAAGATTAAAAAAATCACTCGATAATAATGTAATTGTTATCTAAAGTTTATAGAAATCATCATTTCATTTACAAAGTACGAGGATGGTCTGAAAAGTTTCCTACTTAACAAAGGTACAAGGACAGAGTCTCCTTATAACTACACATACTTCTCCAAGCAATGTTACCCTCTCGGTAATCCTTCCAAATAGTACTCGGCGTTTTTCTCATCAAAATTATTGTTCACAAGACACTTTTTGTTTTTGGCACAAGTACTCCTAGTGGGATTGACTTAGACGCGTCCAATTTGGTCACAAACAACCTTTTTATCTCTGCTATTATTTGAATCTATTTCAATGTGAAACTTTCATTAAAAAGTTTAATGACAGTTCCATACTATATTTTGCCCATTTTCACTCTAACACTCACATCAACTCATTCAAACAACTTTTATATAAGAACTGTCTTTTATGATTTTCAACTCCCATTGGAAACTTTATAGTGACTCACGATTCGACACGGTTTAATTTTAATACTATTTTACCGTTTTCCGGGTGTGGATCAAAATATATCCAGTATTTCAAGATTCTCAACTGGGGGTTGAGTCTTTTTAAGGGTATTACCGGAACTTATTTTCGGTTCTAATATATACCCAAGATCTATCACTACATCCAGGTCTTGTCTTGGCTTACAAATATACTTTCTGTGAAGTGCAAGCTATAAACAATACGAAGAAACTTTTGTTGCAATATTTCAAATTTCACCTCATTAAGTGTTTTTTGAATTATGATAAAATTATATCCACTCATAGCATAATAAAAATAACTCATATGATTCAAATATCATGAAAACCATATAAGCTATATCAACATTTTCATCGTTGACAAATTAATAATATTATATACAGTATAAATTTACTTTTATTTAAGTAGTTTAAAAAATTATATAATTTAGGCCTCTTATAATTCATAAAAACGAAATCGAGAAATTCATCCTTAACATCTGATGTGATCTGCTACAAAATGTTTATTGTTTGATTTCATAATTGTACTCGTACATATTATGTTAAAATATTTTAAGGACGATCACACACATTAATATTTTATGAATACGTCATCCCCATTTGTAGAATGTTAATTATTCATAAAATGACCCCTTTTTTCCTTGTTTTTATCCGAAAATATTATTCACTCTAGCAAAGAATTATTATTTTTACTATTAGTGAGTAGTCCGTGGGCTAAAAGTCAAGTTTTACCGCATAAAAATAAAGGTCTCGTTTATTTTGCATTTGATAAGAAAGTAAAAGAATTAAAGATGAATTGAAACGTCTTCTGTAAATATATCTATGTAAGTATATTGAAATATATATTGTCAAAATATTTATTTCATATAAAAAACAGGTTCTTAAAGCAATTTATTTATTACTTTGTTTACGCAAAAATGTTATTTCTTTTCTTGAGAGAGAGAGAGAGAGACGATAACAAATATATTTATAGATTATGGTTTTTCATGTATCAATAAATAAAATATTTGTTAACGACTAAAAAATGGATATGTTATTTATATCTAAACGATCATGTAAAAAATAAGTGATTGGCAGGAGTTTAAGTGTTTTTACTAAACCCAGATTTTTCTTAATATATCCGCCATGTTGAAGACATAGTTGTTAATTATCGATTGGGGATAAAGTAATTTCGTATATTTCGCTTTATTTCAATGTTTTATAGGAAATGTTACAATTAGCCGATTTAAGCCAAGTATGACCTGTTATAAATAAACACAACAACGATTCGAATAGAAGAATTGCTAAACTCTTCTTTGTTAGTAATTATCATTATACAGGGAGCGGGGATCAAATTGTCACCAAAATATTTTTCTACAAAAAACAACACAAAATATACATTTTTTAACTTTTTTATTTATTGAAAATCAAAACTATGACGTATACAGTAGCCATTCATTTGATATAATCACCGTTGGCATCAATAACGGCCTCAATACGGCCTCTGAACCGGCCGCAGGCTCTTCTGACCATCTCATTGTCCATGTTGCCGAATACCTCCTTGATGGAGTCCATCAGGCTGGCCTTGGTGCTATGGGGATGTCTGTTGGTATGTCTCTCGACATAGCCCCAGACAAAATAGTCCAAAGGATTAAGGTCGGGAGAGCTAGGAGGCCACAAATCCTTGGTTCTCGGTTAACCACTGCATGGAGATTTTGGACACATGGCAGGGTGCTGAGTCCTGTTGTCACACCCAGGGCCTGTCTCCGGCCACCCCTTGGATCCAGGGCAGAACCACCTTCTCTATAACATCCAGGTAGACCCCTGTATTGACCTTTAGACCCGTTTCAAAAATATGGGGAGGCATAACATGACCTTCACTGCTGACCACCCCGAACATCATGACCATTGCAGGAAACTTGGTCTTCATTACCTTCCTCACATGGCTGGTGCAGGTGGCTATCCACCTGTTGTTCTGCTTGTTGACCTTCTGATCTTGACAGAAATTCTTTTCATCAGAGAAAAACCACTGCATCCCGGGATGCTTTGGGTGCTTGAGCTTGTTGAGCAATTTTGTTGACTTCATCAGCCTGTTGTCCTTTGCCTTCTGGGTCAAGATCTGGCCCACCTGCATCTTTTAGCTCCTGCACCTTAAATCCTCAGATACACAGTCCCTTATTGTTTTCTCATGGCAGCCCAGATCCCTTGCCATGGCCTTCATGGACCTGGTAGGGTCATCCTCAACCATCTTCTTCACCTTGTCGACAAAGTCGGTGTCCCTGACCTTCCTGTCGGCGCCCTCCTCTTGGGGGCCCTCTTTATGGTGGCATCAACATCCCAGGTGTCCTCTAGTTTCTTACGGATACGCAGTCCTTAAATTCACTCCTAAGGTTGAAGCAATCGTTGAATTGCAGATTTCACCTCCATTATTAACCAACGCCATGACTGCGGCGGACCTCGAAAGCTCCTCGTTCCACTTATAGCTCTTTATCTCCTCATATGATGACGGCATGATGCTAACTGAACTACGTATCGTCAGCTGACGAGAATAGCTTTCCTATTTTGTAACCGGTTTTTTATTTGATAATGTCATCTTCATGTTATCAAAGTTTAAAGTTAGCGATAATTTGATCCCCCTCCCTGTACATGAGAGATTATTGATATTAGGAAACAAGCATAATATGAGGAAAGAACATAATTCTATCATTATTCCAACAGAAAACAAACATTTAATGTATTTGATTGTAATAAATATTACATATTTGATTTTAAAAAATCAAAGGAAACATTAATTTCAACCAAAAATAAACAATAACGACTTATTAACATCATTTATTTATATATTAACGAGAAATATTCTTGAAACTTTAATGAAAAATGACCTCAGGTAAAATAATATATGGCAAAATTATCCTGGCACCGTCTAAACTATGGAAATAAAAATATATAATGATGTATAAAAAAAATTGAATCTAAGGATGTTATAAAAAGTTAAACAATCTTTCCTTTACCTGACGTTAAAAATATAATACACTTTTATACCCAAGATACGATACAACAAAGTAGTACCTTGACTTACAATCTTAATTCGTTCTTTGAGGAAGTTTGTAAATCAAAGAAATTTATTTCAAAATAAATAACTTAAAAAAAATTTGAAATTAATGTGGTTCTCGGGTACAGTGGCAAACTGTCGACAAGCTCGTATCTTATGGTTTTGTGTATCTTATCTTTGTTTCTATCCTTTGTCATAACTAATATTCTTTACTAGATACCGAATATTTTAATCTACTACATCCTTACTATACTTTATATCGTCATTGCAATGTATTTCTTTCTCTACTAATAAAGTGCATAGAAGATAAGAAAAATAGATAGCTAATCATAATACCCATTGTCAATGTTCATATTAGTGTAATCATACCTTTGAAAATAAATAAATGTCATTTCACGACATTTCAGCACCACAGTCTCACGTGCTAATTTTCCTTATACTGTTGTTATTGATTGGATTAATATATTAGTAATACTTGCATCTTAACGATCCGTGCAAATAAATGGAGACTCACATTTGAGGACTTATAACTCGGAGTTAGGGTATTGTAGTAGAAAAATTCTGACGGTTTCAGATAGTCCTCGTTTATTTTTGATAAAAACTTTTTAATCAAGTCAACGACCATAGCTGATGAGCGGAAGAGGATTGAGTTAGTTTCACTTCTACGTGCTAGACTCTTCTCTGCTTATGTTATCAAGGATACTAAAACATTCCAGGATACTATTTTTTGAGTACAGAAGCACCTACATGTTGGCCACGATATTATCACAAATCTCAAGAGTGAAAGGCAAAAAAAAAAAAAAGGACTCAAATGAGGTCAAAGAAGCTTTTCAAGCCAATATCAAGATTTCCTTGTCTGACATTGCCAACGACAAGGCTTTCAGCTGCTTTACAGTGGCCAGGGCCATCACAAATTATCCAAACTTGTGTTCCAGCAAGATGGTGCGCCGGGACACACTGCCAATTTTACCCAGAAGTGGTTGGCCAATAGCATGCAATTCTGATACAATAACTTATGGCCATTACAGAGCCAATATCTCAATCCTCTTGACTACTCTATATGGTGGCACATCTAGAGTCGGATCTGTCAAGTCCGCCATCCAAGTATTCAGGGTCTTAAGACCTCCATCGACCAAGGCAGTGTCGCTATGTCCATGGACTACCTCATCAGGTTATGCAGGCTTCGAGAACGGTGTGGAGGGTGTATTGGAAGCTGATGGGTGGTATTTTCGATAATTAAATATTAAGCCACTTTTGTTTCAATAGAATAAATAAA
The DNA here is from genome assembly GCF_016086655.4 of Lepeophtheirus salmonis. Taxonomy (NCBI): domain Eukaryota; kingdom Metazoa; phylum Arthropoda; class Copepoda; order Siphonostomatoida; family Caligidae; genus Lepeophtheirus; species Lepeophtheirus salmonis. Next base: position 57,785,359 of record NC_052136.2, read on the forward strand.
AAGGGCCTTTAAAATGAATTATATGTGTTTTATTATTTGTCCACAAGGAGTCTCAATTCTTTTGCACGGACCGGTACATAAAATATGAGATGAAGATTTGTATACTTATGTATGCTTCTCTAAAGCATTTAATGATCCATGCAAAGTCATATTCTATAACTATTGGTGACTTGTATGTTTGCAAAGCATAAATAGATGTAAACAAAGAAATTATAATACCATATAAAAATTGCATTTAAATTTGTGCTCAAACCAATAAATATTGTTCTTAGAATTAGAAATATCTCTACAAACTTGTTTATATCTGTATAAAAATATACATAATGCAATTTTGTCTTTTTTATACACATATGTGGGTAAACAAAACGATAAATACTAGTTATTTTGTTTATTTATTTCGTTACTTACTTACATATTAATATAAGTAATTGAGAAATGTCTAAACAAAGTTTTATTGATTTTATTTATCATTGGAAGTCTCTATAGTTGATTTTTGTTTTACTTTAGTAGTTGGTAAAGATATATATACAGGGTAGGGCAGCGAAACGTGGACTCAAAATATGGATTTAGAAATACATCAATAATTTAAAATTTTCAATAATAGACAAAAAAATATTGGTAAAATATATCGACAAGGTTTTTGCAAAACTTTTTTCACTCAATATCGCCAACTTTATTATCAATCAGAGCCTTAATCGTCACCTGAAGACCATGCAGGAGTTGATGACAAGCTCCTCTGACAAGTTGTCCAATGCAACTCCTATGGAGGAATTCAGTGAGTCCACAATTAGGTGTGAGGTCTTATTGGTTCCCTCTCAAATTTACCTTATATTGAAAAGTCCAGTAGATTCAAATTTGTATAGGAAGGGGCCATATCTCTTTCAACCAGAATCGAGCCATGGTATATGTGCAGAACTTTTGACACTTGGCGGATATTTGACTGGATGTGCTGTCCTGAGTCTACGTGTAGTTATCCTCCGGGTATTTGGTCTTCAGCAATGCAAAGATGGTAACTATACCATCTTATAGTAGGCATCCAGGCCGATATTTTGTCCAGCCTTCTTTCTATCAGAGACCACAATGTCGAAGACCATTTTTTGAGCCAGATATTTGGTGTGGTAAACCTTTTGGACCTCTTAACACTTAACAATGTCTATAATCTTCATCACATCAGCTTCAGCATCTAGGAGATCTGAGATAACTTATGCCTTTTTGCTTGTTGCTCGCTCATTATGATGAAATGACTAAATGATCAGTATAGTTTGTTTATGTTAGAAAGATGGTGGATACAGAATATCAAAAAATAAACTCTAAGCCTTTTCGTAGTAATCACTATGACAAAATAAATATCATTTAACAGTCCACGTTTTGATGTCCATCCCTTTATTTTTCATCGCCCATATTTCAAATATGTAAGTAAAAGGAACGCCTCCCAAAATTATATAAAGAAAATGAAATCCCATTATTAAAACAAAAATTTATTTGATGACAGTTTTTAAAGTCCTTCTTTAAAAAAAGACTTGTTTCTACATATATTTATTAAGTGTTTGGTTTAATAAAACCTGATAAAGGTATACAAACAAGTTGAAATTTACACTCTACTTTTGGGCTTTACAGTGTAAGCTTACACTTATAAAGTTATTGAACTCACTACCTACATACAAAACTACAATGTAGGCTTTTAAACTATTAAGAAATCACTCATTCTACAGGATATTGATTTTATCTAGTGGTACACATTTTGTTATTTTCAAACCAGAGTGACATTGGTGAAAAATCACGGAGGATGACATGACATCTGATCTCTGAACAGAGCAAGCTGAGACAGTTGGAAAGAGCAAAGAATGTTCTTAATTTTTTCAAGCCCAACAAGAATTCAGGCATAGTTGATCTGTTTTTTGATGAACTTTTTTTTGATGCCACTTCGAATAAGGTAAGTAGCCTCTACATCACAACTGAATATCCTGACAATGTATCAGCATCAGTGAGACATGTCTTCAGAACAAAAAGAAACAAATAGAAGCCAGCACAGAAGTCTGCCCTGCCATTTTTCTGGAAAGGAAGGATTGGCTCTATATAGATGCTGACATATCATTTCTGGATAAGAAAGTGTTACCTTGGTCCAGAGAAATGTTCAGGGACGACTTTGTTATCACTCAAGACGGAGCTTTGTGTCATCGCGCAGCTAAGACCCAGGCCTTCCTGAGAGACAACTTTCCGGACTTTTGGAACCTTAACCTGTGGCTGCCATTCTCTCTAGGTGTAAACCCGTTGTACTAATCTATCGAGGTGCGTCCGGAGGAGAGGGTGTGCGTTACTCCTCACAGGATTGTACAGTTTCTAGAGGCTTCCATAAAAAAGGATTGGACCAAGGTCTAGTATGACTACATAGTGAAGCTCTGCAAGGGATTTATACCTCTTATTGAGCCAATTATTAGGGCTGGGATCAAATATTGAATAAAAGTTGTACCGAGTACTATTTATATATGGTTTTATAAATAAATAATTTTACTCTTGAAAAATTGGAAATAATACAATTTTCACAACTAGATAAGATCAACTCTGTATAAGGAAGTTATCAAACCTTCAAATTACCAACTATTGATGATTCGTTTAGCCTATCTGCTTTCCGAGGTAGATAAGATTTATAGTGAATTTAGAACTCTCCTCTTTAATCCTTAATATGGAACTTAAAATCGATCTTGTCCCTGTAATCGGTGCTTGAAATGTTGCACATTTTAGAATACCCTCAAAAAAGCATTATTTTCACAAAATATTAGTAAAGTACGACATTTTACTAATTGAATTAGATTATTATAACTTTAAATATCTTTTCTCCAGTATAATAGTTTACCAGTGTACTTAATTTAGGCCAAATTTATAAATATATTCTCATAAAAGTAAGCTGAATATGGATTGACGATGACCTCACTAGCTAATGTTAAAGATGACGTTATTTAGGAAAAATAGTTTTAATAGGGAGATTTTTTTTACAATTTGAACACATCTTCAAGATTAAGGATGGGAACGGAATATTGGTATTTCTAGCTAATAAGCCCTTTTTTATTCCTGAAAAAGGGAAATAGAAGCCATAATTTGCATGTCGTAGAACATCATTTGTGCATCAAGAAATAAAATAATTCGAATTATATCAATTATTCAAATTATTATTAATAATATATTGCTTATAATTTGACTATATCTTCCTAACGGAATGATCTCTCTCATAGCAAGGGCAAATATCCTTAATTCTTCTTTTACTTTTTCATCTAAAAAAAAATCACGTTTACATCGTTAAAAACGATTTAAGGACAATTAGCCGAACACATTTTTGTCAATATACCATTTCAGATATTTTGGCCTAGAAAAGATATTTAATTTATTGATATGTACGATTGTATTTTTTAATTCAATTTTAAATTATTGTATGATTTAAAAGGTATTGTTCATACTATCAAAATGATCGATATATATCTTATTTGTAAATAAATTTGCTTTCTTTTGTATAATTTTTTCAAGCTATTTATTTACATTTATTGCCTTTCTATAATCACAACACATTAGTATGAGGTGCGAATCTTTACCTTTATATTACTATAAAATAAGTATTAACAAACATGACAGCAATTCTAATAAAAGAAGTGCTATTATCAATGAATAATCAGTCGACATATGGATTATTTATATCGGAAAATACTCATGGTTTTGGACGAACAAGCATATACCAGGCATGAGCATTAATGAATAATAATTGAACTATAATATAAAATCGTATATATCAATAAATTAAATATCCTCTCTCGGACAAATAGCCAATCGATGAAATGTCTGTTGAGCGAATTGCCCTTTGGAAAAAAATGTTTTTGGCCAAAAGTCTGCTTACGGCTTAAAATAACATTAATTGACTCTTTTATCATGACAAATTTGTCGCAAAATTCATTTTTTGCTCTTTTTCTAAAGGGCTTATATTTTTTCATGGTTGTATGTGAGTTTTAAATGTTAAAAATATTGAATCAATAACGCATTTATTCTTATTTGTTAATCAAAGTTGTATCAGCTATATCTATAAATTGTTTTTGGTATTTTATACATTACCTGCATTTAAATTATGGACTTTCTCATCTACAGGCTATAAAATGTATCATAATATTTGCCAAAATATGGGCAAAGTATCCTGAATCTTTTCTAACAACAAACATTTTTGCATAAGGCTTTTGTATTTTTTATACGTTTGTTAAGTGCTACTTCAGATTTACTATGTTTTTGTATATATCTGAAATTGTTTTCTAATAAGAACAGATCCCTTTGTTCAAAAAGACACAATAAAAATAATATGACTACTTATATCTTTATTATTTTTACACATTTAAGTACAGATTATTTTTATGCATATTGAAAATGGACCTATGAATGCATACTTATTGGGTTGAACATTAAAACCATTATGGAAAGTAAATCCTTGGAAATGTGAGGCTGATAATATCTTACAATATATCTAACGTTTATTTTGTTTGAATAATATTTAAGTATAATATTTTATTATCAGATAAGAGACAGAGACAGATTGTCACAGGAATGGATTGCCAAAATTATTAAACTTAGAGATGTCATTGATTGGACCTAGTTTGCGAACCATCACAATAAGAATTGCATATAACTTATGTAAAAAAAGTAATTCATCTTAAGAGTCGAAACTGTCGTCAAATGTATATGATATTTGGTGAATTAGATTACATTCCATGAGATAATTATTAATACTCTATTCTCAGGTATCTGCTTCTCTTCTTTGTTCTACTATTCTTTCAAAGACTATGTAGGGTGGGCTAGGTGTCAAACTTGACAAGGTCGACAAGGGAAGAGCAACAAGAAAAAAAATAAAACCATATTCTGTAAGCTTGATACTCCGTTTTGTCTGTTTTCACTGAAACGAATGTTACATTACAACTGTGCGTCCAAATTGGCTTAAGCTTTTATGAGTAACTGTCAACAGATGCTAGATAGATATGACGAGATTTTATTTACGAGTCCTGCCATCTTAATGTTGGCTATCCAAACCGCGCTCGCACATGTAATTTGAATTGAATATTGACTACGTAAAGTTTGGATATTTTAGTATAGTTCAATAATTCGAAGATTTTGAAGTATTACAGTAATTTATCTTCCTAGCTAATGTTTTTTCTCCTCATATCCTGTCACAAGTGCATCTAAAGAAGGAGTCATAATTGTCCTATTGAACACTGGAATAATTTCTCAAACAATTCATGAATCATTATATTTTATGCAGTGAGTTCAACTATTTTTTTAACCTTTTTATGCATTTTTAAACTATCATTTATTTTTATAAATAGAAACCGAGCTATTTTATATGACATCATAAAAAATTATACTTTATCTTTTTTGTATATTTTTAAGCACCGTTTCATGTTTTACGAGAGGTTTTTTAATACCCGAGGACATTGTCAAAATATTATTCTTCTTCTTATATTCATTCATTCAAAAGATTTTTAACTGTTGGTTAATCGTTGGTATGTGTTGTAAAAAAAGTAGAATCTAAAATATTATATTATAAAGATGTAAAGTGTAAATTTTTCAGTAGAAGAAAAAAGGGTTTTTATGTGTTAAATGATGAAAAGAACTTGCGTTTTAATAAATAAATTTTGTTTAATGGAAATACATCTCTCTAATTTACGTTATATTGTAATTCAAATGATAAATTAAGCTTACGATATTTATCATAAAAAAGTAATAATAATCGGATATAATCATATCTCAGGGGTGTCTGCGGGGGATGGGCACATTAAAGAATCTTTACTAATTACTAGAAAATTAAATATATTTAAAAAAAAAAAAAATTAAATTTTCTGTGACTAGATATAGAGTTTTCTCCAAAAAAATTAATTTTCAAATTTTTTTTCCAAAAAATTTTATTTCGGTGTAAAACGCTGTGGATTTTTGAAGAATTTTTTTTAAAGCGGAGACACACATCTATTTATAGTATTAATATTGGTAATTAAAAATTTATATCCTGTTCAAGTTTAAAATTCAAAGTGTTCAGATTTTAAGGGACTACTCCGTAAAATGAAAAAAGTGACAAGCTCATACTCAATGAGTACAACTTAGCTTCTTCCTTAATACACCATTGCCGTTCCTTCACCTATTTCTAAGTATCATCGAATAGTAAAAAAAGATAATGTATCACTTCACATTATCATCAAAAATTTTAAACTGAAATAAAATTATTTTCTATTACATACTTATTGTTAGAGGGATTGTTTTCACATGAACAAGATATTTCATTTTAAAATATGATTATTGTAAAGTTTTATAATAAAAAAATTAGTAAAAAAATGAGTTTGTCGGGGAGACAGTTGAGCCACACAACAATAGATCCTCCTGCAACAAAAATCTGATTTGATGTCCAAGGCCCGGGAGGAATTCAGGAATCTGCCAAAGGAGCCATCAAGATCTGCTTCCGTTTTTGAGGTCGAATTGAGGCCGTTATTGACGTCAAAGGCGATTTGATTGAATAATGGTAAATTTTTTTATTCAGCTTTCATTTGCCATTACTTTTTTTTTTATTAAAATTGGATGATTAGTTAATGAAAAAATTCATATTTTTAAAATCGTGTTAGTTGTTAGATTGAGTTTTTATCTTGTACAATATACATACTATTTAACTTTAAAAATACATTCTCAATCACATTAATTTGATAAAATAAAATTCAAAAGTTGGCTACACTTTTTTTGTATAGACATGCATAATATTCCTCCATAAAAAGAAAAAAAAAGATTAAAAAAAAAGTAACTATTGTATAGTTTTAAAGAGTTAGATGAGGGGAAGTCATATACCTACGTAGATGCAGTAAGGAAACTTCGAGATTTTTTCTCATTAACTTAAAGGGATTTAAGACTTTGACTTTCTAGTATCACAATCTCAGAGTCTTATAAAATATTTCTAATAATTAAAAAAAAAAAAAAATCATTTAAAATGCATAGATAATTGTTGCAAATTGAGTGAAAACTCAATACACTATGTACGTACATATATTGAAGAAAACATTTGCAGAAATAATAAAAAACAATACACATGATTTGCTAAAATGTTTTTTTGCACAATAACTAATTAGGAAAATTTGCTGTACTTTCCCTAAGTAAGTGTTATCTATGTAAATTACCCTTGTTTGTAACACAATCGATTTTTTATCCTTTTTCAAAAATCAAATACAATTGATAGCAAATACATAATATTATAACTAACAAAAATAACGAAAATTCCCTCTGAAATGTAATTTTATAAGGATATATGTTTAAGCCTTGTAGTAATGGACACTATGACAAAAGATTCTGTTATAACAACCAAATCATCAATGTCAAGATACAGGGTCAGGCTTGTCATAAACGAGGCTTAAGGCAAAGTCATCATGCCGTGCCCTTATTTAATTCTCCAGATAACATTTCAGCTTTATAGTTTTTCATGTAAGATTTTGTAATGACTTTACAAAAAAAATTATTTTAACAGCATTTTTTTTAACTTAAAAAATTCTTATAAAAGATGACTTTATATACAATAATATATATTAAAATTACAATGTTTTGTAATAATACAAAACATTTTTGAGATATATGGGACTCGCAATGCCCTCTTCATAGCAAGCCAGTACCTATTTTTTGGGATTGAGACACTACATATAAGTAAACAAGGTCATTTATTCTTGAGATTGAGAAAATATTAGATAGTGAACTCCACCAATATTTTTCAAGCCCATCAAAAATTAATTAATTGGCTGTGTTAGCTATTGAGAATGATAAGTCGTAACATAATTTCATCATACCACTCATCCTTTCAAAAAATTATTTTTTTAAACATTTTTACTTATAGCTGACATCACAGATTACATATTCTATCAAAAGATATATAAAGTTATAAAACTAATAGATGTTTCAATTTTTTTGCTATGTTCACCTCAGGAAATGTATTACTAACCTTCAAAAGACAACAGTCAACATTTCATAACAATTTGTTATGCTACGTGTGTTGCTAATTTTGTTATTTCAAACCTAACAATCGTTCAAAAATAATTTCATTTTCAATATTACACGACTTTTTGATGGGAAAATAGTTTTTAAGCTAAGTAAGGACTTGAAAAGTATTATGGGAATTAATTTTAATTTCTTAATGTCCCAGGCAACACCACCCAAACCTACAGTATCTCTTTTTAAAAAAAGTGTGCAAAACATGCAGGGATAATCATGCTTAAAATTAAGGCTTGTCAAGAAAAGACAATAATTTATCAAACTTAATTATTACTATACATTATTGGTTGTAAATAATTTGAATTTTTTTTATTTATATAGTTAGTTCCTACCTAACTCAGAAGTCAATTTATTCTGGGTTGGCTCATATACATATTTTGCCCGCACTACTAAAAATACTTTCATTTTCAATGAATGGATCGTAATTTTTTTATGCAGGTTCATTTATTATTGCACTTGTTATATGTTAAAATAAAAATTAAACAAAACATTATTTTATCTGAGGATACTAAAGGACAGAGCCCTAGTCTTAAACCTAGGTTAGCCCATACTATGATGCTCACTTCTTTTTATTGCTTAACTATTTAATATGATAAAATTAGATTTTTTTTTGTTTAATAATGCATATACATAAGTAAGCATATGTATTAATACAATATTATAGGCCGATTCTAGCCAATTATGATGCATTGGTACACCTCTATTAAAAAGTTATCATTAGGCTTTTAAATACATAAGTAGGTATTATTTCCTTTCAAGTTTTATTTTTATTTTAAAAAGTAATATTCAAACTGCAATAAATACCATTAAGTGCATATTTTTTATGACATAAAAGGGACGCTTGAAAATAATGAACAACTCTCTTCTATTGTATTTCAGAAATTAAGGAATGTTTGCCTTTTTGTAAAAACTTTAATTTTTCATTTTTTTTTTTCAAAAAATTTAAGATTTCAATTTTTTTTCTAATAATTTTAATTTTTTCAGAACAAGTGTGAACTTTTAAAAACAAATTTCACCAAACTCAATTTTTTAGGAACAGCTGTGAACTTTAATTTTTTTTCCAAAAAATTTAATTTTTATTGATAATTGAGGACTTTTGGAATTTTTTCGAAAAATTAATACGATATATTAAGTTTTTTCAAAAAAATAATCGTAAATTCATAGCTATTCAAAGAAAGTTAAGCTTTTTTTTTCCAAGAATTAAATTTTTTGCAAATGGGGATATTTGGGGGAGGGCATCAGCCCTTCCAGCCCACACCCTGAAGATGTTCTCCCATATAAAAAGATAGCCGAGTCTTAGAAGTAAAATGGCTGTTAATAAATATACATTTTTCAAATTGAATTATATCAGCAAATACCCATGTTTCAATCATTGAAAAAAAAAAAAATAATAATAATAATAAAGTAACCGACTAGTACATAGGAAGAAAAAAAAAAGTTGGGCTCTATACTCATATTTTTTTTCATATATCATCAAAGAAAATAAAACTTTTCAAATTTGGGTAAAGTATTCATAGAACAACATTCTTACCATAAAAAATAAATAAAGACTAAAAGAAAGTTTCATATGTTTATAAATTAAGTTTATTTGTCTTGGTTGAATATTTGTATGTAGATAGATATTTATATCCTCTTATCCAACCATCAATTTCCTCCACTACACTCAAATTATAGGCAGACATATGTATTAACAAAGATTTATAATTGACTGCTCTGTAGCAAAGCTATAAGAGTTCTTGATGATCTCTTTTTGTGAATTTCCATGTCAATGACTTATATTGAGAGAATGAGTCCGCTGAATAAATCCCGAGTGATCTCTCGCTCAGTTACTAATTCTGTGAGCACGCTCCTGCTCAATTAAAAATGAGCGGTGTTTCATTGTTTCACTCGTATAGGTGTATTTGAATTTGACAACTCGTTATGATTACATTTAAAATTAATTTGTACGATTTGTGATAGCTTATAACAGAGGTGGGCAACCTTTGAGACATGGAGTGTCAACTTTAACATTTCTAATCAATGAGCGTGCCACTGTCAACAATAATGGTTAAAAACACACTCAAACTACGGCAATATGTTCTAATTTGCTCGTTCCAGATAATATCCCTCCACGTGCCATAGTTTTCCGACCCCTGGGTTATAATAATGGATATGAATGCTTTAATTGTCTTTTGTTTTGCTTTGGGCACAATAAGTTTGGGAACCACTGTCTTTGGGAACATGTATTTACGAGGTTTGTGCAATATCATCCAGTTAAACCTGAACATTAGCTTGAGCTTGTATTAAGGTTTCTCATGTTTTGAACTTATGGCTGTGTGAGATTTTAGATGTTATGTCAATTTACTACATAAAAACATAAAAAAAATCATATTTCAATTCGGAAAGTTTGTTAAAAAAAATAATAATTTATTTCCAACTCTATCTCCACAAAGGAAGGAGCTAGTGGTGTTTCTGGGAGAACCTATAGCTGAATCTAAACAGAGGTTGAAATAAAAAAAGTAATAAAACTTATATAAATGAGTAAAATTTTGAGCGATTTTTTCTTTCTTTTAAAATTATGAGCGTACTCCCGCTCTTTGTCATATAATAATGATTTCACTAATGCTTTGCTTGTATGTAAGTATGTTAGACAGTTCCAAAAAAATCATATGCATTATTTAATGTAGTATTTTCTTCTGATTTCAGTGATACCAACATTGTCTCAATTTATTTGACAGTAATTTGAATTTTTAAATTTTTTTACATACAACATCACATAGACGGTTTATGTCAGCTTCATGATATTTCGTCAAATGATAATTGAAATATTTAAGTATACGACGAGAAAATTCAAGAAAATTATATACTTGAAAAAATGTATAGCTAATCTTGAAATTATAGAACAAACTTCCCTTTTTTTCGAGAGTATAGAATATTTGAAGCGCTTTCTATGTTGTTAACATACCTAGTATTTCAAGTATTTGTACTCATAACATCCTAGTGGTAAGATTTCTAATTAGATCTCATTAAATATGATATTTTTATCATTTTACTTTTCTACGATGTCATCTTTATTTAACTCTTTATGCAAAAGTTTTTTATTTACTCAATTAATATTAAAATATAGCTTTTATCATGATTTTGCATCTATTAATTATTATACACCATATTCTAACATATTAGAAGTATGATTAAAGTTTCTTTTCTAAAGCTCCTCTATGGAGCAATTGGAGAAAATAACTAAAAAAATAATATTTACTTTCTGAAAATGTAAAAAAAGTAGGCGTGCTGGACGTGGATCGGTAAATTTTTCAACTTTTTTCTCTTTTTTTGATACATAGGACAATTTTAGAACAAAAACAACTTTTTAAACCCTTTTTATTTGTAAAAAAAAATGTATATAAAAATTATTTTATGGGTCCTCATTCTAAAGGGTTTTGTTTACTAATAAATAACAGATTGATTTCAAATATGAGTCTTATATGTATATTTCTTCTATAATGTTTAATTTCCCCACAACATTAATTTGATTTCAATTTTTATGGTGCAAGATCACTCATAGTTAAAGAATGACGTAGCTCATTGGACAACGTGCTCAGAAGACATTAGTCTCTTGAACTCAATGAGCATAGGTTCGTGCCCTGGTCGTTCTTAGAAAAGAAAATATACATTATTTATATGGACTTCAAAGAAGATTCCTTGATCAGATGGAGTAAATGTAACACTTAATCAGTGAGTCTCTATCTGACAAATTAAATAGATAGAAAAAAAAGTTAAGTGATTAAATATTTAACAACACTTTAAAAATAATTGTATTTAAAAGAAAGTATGTGAATAACTAAAATACACTTGAGTGATTCATAACCTACAAAAATAGGAATAAAACTAATATTGTTAAAATATATATTAAGTATGACGGAAAGAAATCACTATTTTCAAATGGAGTTTTTGTTTTTTTACATAAAAAACCACTATTTTCAAATGGAGTTTTTGTTTTTTTACATAAAAAACCACTTAAATCTATAAAAACATGAAATAATAAAAATATGCTCAAAAATCAGATTTGATATAAAAAAATATATATTCTTGTTGATTTTTGATATAATTTATTTGTGGTGGAAGGAGACCTACTCGAACTCGACAAAACTCAACTTTGCTAAAGTCGATAATTTTCTGAAAATTACTTAAACTAGAATTATAATCAAAGCTCAAAATATTCGAGAAAGGATAAGTCAAATTTCTGGTATTAATCAAAAAGACAGTAAAAAAACCAGAGATGCTCATTTCTGATGAAAGAGAAGAGTTGATTTATCAAAAAAGAGAAACAATATTAATTATTAGAGAATATGAAGTGTTCTTATTTGGGACCGCAGTTCTATACATTACAGTACCATCAAGCCCCAATATGTGCAATAATCTGAGTACATATTATCTTATTTGGCTTAATAAACCATCGATATAGATAGCAGTCCTTGGGACCGGTCCTTTACTCTCGTTCCTTGGAATTTTTCATAAAAATATTGATGCTTTATTGAGCCAAATAAGAAATAAGCTTTTAGACTATTACACATTGTTGCTTAGTTATATAATTTATTCAACTATGTACTAAAAAAAATGATTACAAAAAGGAAAATCACCTTTATTGAAGTCACAAGGGATCTATTTTAACTCCTCTAAGGACCGATAAGTGAGATTAGATGAGATATCTAAGATATGGGGCCGGACTAGACTGGACCCCAGTCCCTTGTCCTAAATAAGGACCGACACGGTACTAATTATAAGGTTTAGAGAATAAAAATATTCAGGTTGAACTGTCGTTCTGTCATCTTTCATATTATTGTCAAAAATCCTTTGTCTTTTTTTCTTCTTAATACTTTATAATCTCCTTTAAAACCCGTATAAAGATGTATACTAACCATACAACGAGAATAATTCTTATAATTTTACGGTCTTTATTTTTGTTATATGAAATAGTAATTGTTTGTTGTCTATAAATTCGTTTTTAGTAAAATGCTATTTTAAGTCTGCCAATGCTCGCAATGCCCTCGGAGCAGGTCTCAAAGAATAAAAAAGATTGAATGACCGATACAAGAAAATATCTTGATATCAAGATAACTCTGCTTAACCGAGTAAGCAGACGAGCGATCTTAGTAGAAGTATTTCAGTAAGTCCAAAAAAAATTGTAACCAGAAACATGTCTTGCGCCTTAAAAACTTACAATTTCATCAAAATCTATTCATTGGACATTACTGTATAAACATTGTATGGCAAAAGCACCCATACAAAGAAATTTGCATTTGATAAATAGAAAGATTGTTATTATTTTACACTTTTAAATGACTAGATTTTTCTTTTTTCCTTCCTTTACTTCAAAGCGGCTCCATACAGTCATTTTTGAACACATAAGAGCAATTTTATAACCGTATAAATAATTTTTAGGTATTAAACCTCTGTTATCGTAAAGTAGTTGAATTTTATTTTAATTAAAATCTTTAATTTAGTAGCTGGAGTGTTATAAGCAAAGACAAAGAGGTTTAAAAAAAAAATATATACAGAGGCAAGTTTCTTGATATTTTAGAGACAAATTAAGAAGCAATGATTATTACATTTTCTATATACCTTAATGCGAGTATATGAGCTTTATACCGGGTGATCCATTGAAATCTGACGACTTACTAGTTCAATAATTAATTAAGGTTGAGTAATTGAAATTAATTCATATTTCGATATATGCCACAACTAAGTCCGAACCGTTGGAGAGGAAGAAATGCTCTGTCACAAAGGCGAAACTGGAACCAGAGGAATGAAAGAAAACTTATCAGGGTAATCACCTTAAGTCCATGAGAGACCATGCAAGAGATTTTGTGGTTTCATACCAGACTGTCCAGAGAGCTATCAAAAAAGTGGGTGCAGAGGCCACTTTTAAAACCAACAATGAAAGATACTCATTATCTTTGTTTCAAGACTATTTTGAATAAGTATTGTGACTTCTTTTGAACTCTTTTTTCTGTACTGATGCCTACCCTCTCGACTTACACCCTATAATCTAAATACCGAGGCCCTCTAACCACTGTCAGCCATTACTGGGACGTCATGACAGAAGACAACATCCACAGCGACTGCCAAACCTTCTGCCACCGTCTGTAACCCATCATTGCCGTAAAGTGCGGCTATGTTAATGATTAAGAGATGTTAGACACACATCTATTTATAGTATTATTATTTTTTTGAAATTATATTCTTAATTAATTAATTATATCATAAAGCTTAAAATTCAAAGTGTTTCGATTTTAATAGACAACTCAGTATTAGAATCAATAAAAAAAGTTGGATTTATTTATAAAACGGTATGTATATTTCAGATTAACCACGTTCGATGTAACTTTGTATATTTGCAAAAAATAATGTGTAAGCTCATAACTTCTCCATGCAGGTATACTAATCTCAATATAACATGAGTAAGATATTAAAAGTATATAATTTTAATAGCTTCATAATTGCACTTTCTTGTACATTATTGCGTTTTATAATTTGTAGCCCCACTTTCATTTAAATTTTTTTTTTACTAACAGGAGTACTCAACATTGCTCAGAATAATTAAGTGTCGATACCAGACATACTTTATACTTTAGTATACAAAGTATAACCTTTCTTTAAAATATGATGTGCTGAGCTTTGGCTTCATTTTTATTTCTTAGACCAATTAGTAACACTCAAAAATAAGGGATCGGAAAATATCCATACATTCAAATTTTCCTATTTTGTTCATCATTTTTATTTTTCAGTTGCATATTTTTTCAAGATGAATATAGTCTAGAATCGACTAAATAAAAATCATTTGAGTTACATCAATAAGTCCTAAAATTATACAAAATTGAAACTTTTTGAGTATAATCATCGACAAATGTCTTAGGGTTTATAATCAACTAACTCATAGCTCTCAGTCAAATTTTTATCAACAAAATTTCGTCTACACAACCTAGAGTCTTGTACATCCATTATCAGATTTATTCAATATTTTGTAAAGTAGTTTTTGTACAAAATAAAATATAATTAATTTTGTCAAATGCCGCTCATTTAATGTGAACGATTAGAGAGACTCAAGAGTTTTCAAAGACAATAAAGATGCCTCAATAGTGGTTTTAATATAAATTGTTTTGATTGACAATGGATTCATACCCGTTTAGTGTATGTATGTATATAATTTGAAATATATATGTCAAGTTCCTTGATTCGTTTTAATAAATCACGGAAAACTTTTCTCTAATTTTATCAACATTTTATTTATTTATGCCCTCATACCCTTCTTTCAATATAAACAAAAAAAAAATCTAATAACAAAAAAAAAAATAATAATAACAACGATAAGAGCAAACTTTATTTTTCCTCTCAGTGTAGAATTTTTAATCAAGACAATTTTTATGGAGGAATGGGAGATAAATTACTCAATAATAACTCAATAATAAATATGTATAGGGTGCACAAGCTATTTATCCCACAAAAGCAATTTTTTCAACCCAATTTCCCCTCCAACCACTTATCACAATTTATTTCATTTAATAAAATCACCTCTGGTCTTTACGAGGAATAAAGCACGAACAGGCCTTTGCCACTTGGTCCCTTGGGAAATTCTGGAATTTCTTCTCTATCTGACTGATAAGGTCATTTTTAGTGTGGGAGGGGGTTCAGTTAGTTTGTTGTTCATTTGTGCCTCAAAAAGCAAAACCATCAGATTTAGATCCAGCGAGTTGGGAGGCAAAAAGTCTGGCGAGATCAAGACATCAAAACTGTGATGGAGCCATTTAAGACTTTTTCTTTTTTTTGCTGGGTGTGGTAGGGATCCAAGTCCTGCTGCCTTTAATGTGGTAACCATGTCGTTCCAGGGCTTCACCTTCGTCTCTAGCATGTCCATGTAGGCACCAGTGTTTGCATTGAGGCATGAGGAAGGGGGGGGGGCATATGAGGAAGCATGGTGTTTCTTTCGGAGATAATCACCAGAAAAAAAACCATGACGTGGGCTCAGAACTTCATTTAGATGACAACAGGCATATTCAGGATATGTTTCGATACTTGAGGCAATTGAGGAGCCTTTTGGAATACTGTACGCGCTTTTTCTAAGTCTATTTGTTAAGATCTTGCCTTTCTCATCTGGTATGAGTATCAATGAAGGTTTTCTTGAATGCAGTGCATGGGTACACATGGACGAATTGTTGGATTTTGGCCTCGAATTCCCACCTCTGGACGCTGTCCCGTATTTCTTTTGCCTCAAAATCAACTTTAGATGCCTCAAATTTCCTCCTAATCTTGCTAACGAACGTCTCGCTGAGTTCCAGAGGTTGAACAATTATTATGTTGTCGCTCCCGGTGTGGATTCCAAGGAGGGATCCGTGCCTTATCCAAATATTTGGGACAATGAATTCAACATTTGGTTACGTTTTTCTCCAACTGATGCAGATTTGAACGAGCTATCTATCAAAAAGAAAATTAAATACCAAGTGTTCATATTTGCCCAAAAGAGCTCCCCTAATTGGTGGCATATACAGCTTACGTTCCCTTTTCAAACCGAGAATCGTCAAAATTGATTATTTATTAATGTTACAAATAATTAATTATTTTGCTATATTTCTAGCAATAGTAATCAAATACTATTTTAAAGAACAAAGGCCCGTAGAATGGATTGCGTCAACAAATTTGCACTAAAGATTTATAAATGTACATACATATATTATATATGTGTAAACTTTTGCCTCAAGAGTTTTTCATATAAATATTTTTTTTTGTGAATATGAGATAAAAATCTTCAATTTGTCATACTTGGTTTGCTTCTTCCCTCTCACAAAATATTCATTTTAAAATCATATGAAAAATAAAAAAAATGTTGATTCAGTAACGTATTTATGTATTCGACAAAGTGGTTTTTATATTATTATGTTCATATGTATGGTTAAAAAATTACATTCATTGCAACGATTTAAAATGAAAAAAATGATCTACCTCATTAAAGACAAAGTATGTAGAGATGCATCTCAACTTTACATTATAAATTTGTGCAACTTATTTGAGTAGGCATTGAATTCAATCACACTTCTTTTGGTTTCATAACTTTCCATTTCTTCCTTTCAAATCAAAACGCAAGTACTTCCCTGTGATATTTAAACAAGTAATGGGGCGATTCCAAAAAAATCCCAATGACCATTCTAGCAAAAACTCCTTATGCCGATTCAGATACTTTAATATTTTTAGACAATAGTAAAAAAATACCACATTGTTATCAAATTTAAAAAAAAAAATAATGCAAATATATAATTTAATATTTAAATTTTCTTCAAAAATTCACAACTATTCAAAAAAAATTCAAAAACACTTGGTTATTCTTAAATATACAATTTTTGGGAGAAAAATTTGAATAATCCCAAACTGTTCTCAAAAAAAAAAAAAATTTTCAAAATTTTTGAAAAAAAGTGAAAATAAAACAAAAAAAAGTTCAAATTTTAAATTTTCTGGTAAAAAGCAAAAATTTCTTAATTGGAGGGAGGGGGGTAGTTTCATAACTTAGAAAAGTAATTAAGCATAATTTTCCCGATGTCGATCCTGATTCTATAAACAACACCTGTTTCTCTGAATCCTGATTCCGATTAATGTCCCTTCTAAATAAAACTTTTTGTAGTTGTTACAAATGATTCTAGATGCTTGGTTCTTTTGTCTTAAACTATTTTGCCTCAAGGATATTTCACCTTAAAATATATGAGGATCATACGTCGTTATTATTATCATTTTTGGTTGAAATTGATTCAACTGTAATATATACATAATATATTTTGATTAAAAAATTCAAAAGGGAATTGAAATAATTATTAAATTTCAAATTAGTATTTTCTCATAATTTGATGAGGTAAGTGTTTTATTAATTAATATAACTATTTATATATATATATATATAATAGACTGTATTTAATTACTTTTTTAAAGATGAAATTCAGAGCTAAACAATTCAACTTGCATGATATTAAAAATAAAAGTTTCTCAAAATTATATAATCTCACATGAATTATAAGCACATATTTGAAATGAACCAATGAATAAGCTTATTTTCATGTGCTTTTTTTTTTTTGTATTCAAAAGATGGCTCAAACTTATAAAAAGGGTTACACTCTAAAAAATTCTTGAAAATAAAATTTGATAAAAAAGGCTAATTACAACCACGTAATCAAAGAAAGAATATACGTTTTTTTTTCGTTCAAAATTGGGTTATTTATTATTATGATTGGTTTTTTATTCGCTGTATAGAGCAGAGTACCCATAATACTTTTCAAGACATTCTTTAGTTTGAAAGATATTTCTCCCATCACGATTATACACGAAATTGTTCTTAATCCTTTGTTTTGGAAAGAACAAAAGTAGAGTCACATTTAGTGGAATAACTCACAAACTAAAAAACAGATTCTCATGGAATTTTGAACACTGCCATTTGAAGCTTGGTACTTACTGAAAATGAGGTGAATTAAAAAAGTGCCCATCTATGTCTAAAGCTAAAGCCCAAAAATTAAGGACTTTATATCTCGGGAACCAATTATTTGATTCCTAAAATACAATTAAATTTGTAGCTTGCAGGGACAAATTTAAAGGTAATTAATTTTCATCAAATTCTGAGATGATGGGGTAAAAAATTGCCTTCTTTTGCAATTTCATAAAGAATGGCTTATAGACATATGTACTATTAGCTAGATTGCAATAATTTGTATTCATACAAAAAGTTGCTATAATTAATTATCCAGCTACTCAAAAACAATATGGAGTCCCTCCGGGCACGAACTATACTCAAACAACAAACATCACTATACAAATTTAAAAGTTATCTAATTACATTTGTTTACATTTTAAATGTTATATATACAATACCGTTTTAAATTGAGGCTTAAGTATAAAAGTTTTCCCATGGTTTTAATTTTGTGTTATTAAAAGGCATTTTGTATCTTTTAAATGTATCATGAAATCAAATGTTAAATATTAAAATAAAATAAAAAACTTTTTTGGCAAAAAGTAAATCACACAAAAAAGAGGAGAAAAGAAATCAATTTATCTAATATTTACGATGACTTACCTTATAAAAGCCAAGATAATGAGAACAAGAAACGTTGCAGCAAGGATGATCTCTGTCTGTTCATCCAGTCCCTTACGCCTCCGTCCACCCAGTCCACTTCCCTCCATTCCAAAGAGTATTTCTCCATCATCCCCTAAGCCTCCATCTCCACCAAAGTCTGATCGATCCTCTCGTAGTGGTTCTCCTGCAGCACCACCATAGCCATCTTCATAGCTCGAGGGAGATTGATTTGAATTAAAGCATTTGAGTAGTCTACCACGAGAGTCACAAACGCAGAACCAGAGTCCAATAGATTGATTACAAACGTTAAGAGCTTTGCTAGACATAATGAGAAGTTTTATTGCTATACTAACTTTTGAGTCAAGAGTCGTTGTTCATTCTGCGACGTACGGTATGTTCTTCGTTACAGTCATAGAGTATATTTTTCCAAAAATATATTTTATTTAATTGGTATCATGTGTCTATTGGAAACCTTTTTTTTTTACTGAAAAAAAAAATTCGATAAGATTATTGGTTAAAATATTTTTTTATTCAAGCTTCCTTTATTGAAAGATCTTTAGTATCTACAAAGAGAATTATCAAAAGAATCAACAAGGAAAATGAATGGAATGGGGGAATCTCCCCATTCCTTCCAATACTATTTTGATTTAAAAATAATGTTACTATAGAAGCTCTTTTAACAACGTCAATCTGTATTCCAAATTCCTATAATTAATAAATATAAAAAAATCTTAACATATGTAAAACTAAATTATCTTGAAGACTATTCTCAGAAAAATATAATTAACTTTTTGCTCAATTGAAATTTCTTATAAATAGATAATAAAATTCAATAATATATTTAAAAAATAAGTACTTTAGAAAAAATATATACTATAAATTGTTCAAAAGATTATTTTGCTTGATGACATTGTGATATATTCATTCCATTCTTATTTATCCTGGTCATTAAAAAATCTTTAAAAATATATATTTTTGACTCGGGTTAACTTCATTTATAGATCTGTTTCACCTATTTGGGTAGCAAAAATTACCTTTTTTTTTACTAAATTTTTAAAACTGTCAAATTAAAATTAATATTATCTTCTGATCATTTTTTATCAATTGATAAATTTCTGTTATTTTGACAAAATTTTCTATTTATGAGAAGAATTAAATTCAAAATTTGTAAAACAAAATACATAGAGTTTTTTAGACTTATGTGCCAAGAATAGTTACAAAAATTTACAAATCAACACTTAAGCAAGTGAAAGCCTGTTTTTATTCTTAATAACTATAAATAATTTGTTTGTGCTTCTTATTGGATTGAATGACTTTTAATTAAAACATACCCAATATCTGCTCTCAAATTTTGTATTTTTTAAGCGTCCTCATTTTTTTTAAAGTGAATCAATTACACACAAAATTGTTCATCAATTGATATTTGAGCAATCAATGTTCACGGGGAAGATTTTTTTGTTCATTTCTAATAATAGTCTAATTCAGGTTAATCTAAAGACGCTCTGAGCAGAATAAATTGAACTTGTTAAGATAAAAAAATATGCCAATTTGGTATATTATCCATAGAATAAACGGCACCGAAACAAATCCACTCATAAATTCAGACCAATTTTAACTGCATCCTCATCAATAAGGGCAGCAAGTAAAGGTATGAAATTTTATTTAGAAAATTTAATAATTAAAAAAAATCATTCTGTGTCCGCTATTTTCGCCTATCATTCCCTCGATACGAGGCCTACAGAATTTGCAGGTCTTGACCACATCCACAAGGATACTTTGTTGCATTACTTGATTATGGAGGCTTTCAAGAAGTCGATGTTGGTAGAAACTTTACTTTCTAACTCATCTTTCAACAAGGTTTGTGTCTTGTGGGATTTATGAGAGATGTTGAAATAGGAACTTGACACCATTGCTCCCCTTATCTTTCATCCAAGGTATCACTTGGTGATTCAGGATTTCACCCACCTTCTCTTTTGTCACAAAGCAGATTAGGGGGGGCGGGGTATGATTCTACTGTTGCTCCTGATGGCCATAGGTTCATGATGCTGACTGAAAACCAAGATTTAAAGATGTGGGGATACTAGCTCTCTCTGTGGCCAGCCATGTATCGTTGTGAATGTTGTGGAATGTGTCGAGAGTTAATTGTTTCTCATCTGAATAAAAGATAATTCTGATACCATGTGACTTCAAATTGTTCAGCAATTTTCTTCCGTGGGCAGCCCGGGGGACCTTCATTTTGTCTTTAAGGATGTGCCTTTTGTTGAAGCGGTAGAAATTCATACTCAGGTCAGTATTTATGTCCAAGGAGACAGTTGCACGGCTTACTTGGAGCTTTTTGGCAAGAAAGTTAATCAGAGTCCCAGGATATGCTTTCTCGTACCGTTTCAGGCCTACGATGAATCTGGGAGTGTTTTTTTTCTCTTTAACGCCCTCTCATCCTTTCACCAGTATTAAACATTGTAGATTATGGTCTTTTGATTAACCAGCATCTTCTTAATTGCGCTGGTCTGTGTCTCGCGCAAGCCAATTCGATAATGGTGTTCTTCCATGTCTCTTCTATAGTAAATACTTGTTTTGAATTAAAAGTTGCACAAATAACTTGAACCAAAAACTCAGCCTCTCACATTGAAATTGAAGTAACCAAGTTAAATTGTTCAGAATGTAGTTAAAGAGGGTCTGGATTTACTTGAACAACACTTTATAAGTGTTATATATATTTAACAACCTTAAATAGGCATGGTCTAAGCCGGAAGTTCTACGTCCTATCTTAAGTAGTAAATATTTTCACATTTATGTCGGAAGTTAACAAATAACACAATATAGAGATGAAGTTACTAACGCATAAATATATAAGTACAATAATCATGAATTATGTATGAATGTAATACATTTAGAAAGAGTCACTATTTCGATTCTAATGCTATAATACATAGAAGGGAGTCTATAACATTAATATGAAAGGCAATTTATAAGGACAGAGGAGATAAAAAAAGTCAAATAAAAAAATTAAATTACACATTTAAATATGCAATAAAACACACCTTAAAAAGTGGAAGACTTTCTAATTACGTATTAGAGGTGGATGACTTTGGATTGACTCCTTTTTTTTATTGGGTATATAGATAAATTTTTGGATTAGTGATCGCTTAAAAGTAGGTATTTATATGGTTATATCACACTGAAAGTAAGATATTATCGTTTCTTTACTTTATATGGTATTTGGTATTATATAAGAATCCCTCAATTGAATAGACCAAGTAAATAGTACGTGTCTCTGACAAATAATCAAGTGGACCTCATATAATTAATCATCAAATACGACTAATATGGATAAATGTAATATTAAAGGGGAAATAAAGTCCAGAAAATAATACGTTATCTGTAAAACTTACTGCGTATTTGTAACAAATGTTAAGGACGCCTGGAAAAAGTATGAAATTTCATCTGAGAAAAAAATAAATCTTGGAAATTGATGGATCTGAATATTGTGATGATTACAAGACTATATGAGAAGTCTCACCGGAGCAAGAACGGTTCCTTGTATTTTCATTCGAGGGGTGTTCATTGAAGAGGGATCCCAAACTGGGCTCCTGCACAAATCCAACAAGCTTGAACCTATGTATGCTGAAAAATATTGGTGCAATCCAATATTATTCCCTTCTAATGAAGTACTCATTTTCATCTTTTTTCCTAAGTTATCGATGTTCTTCTGATTTAAAAGATATCCTATGTTGAAGTATTGATACTACTATTTCCAGAGAATAAATGGCATTCATCAATAACATTAAAACTTTTTTGATATCAATACATGCACGATCCTTATTTTCATCAAGGATGGCTTGTAATGTAAATTTATCTAATCCTGCACATAACATGATTACTTAAAGAACCTCACAGGCTGTTATGTCTATATTATTCTGTAGATTTGGGTTCGGATATTCTGAATTAAGTATTACATATCAATATCACACAACCTCTACCATAAATTAATGCAAATTAGAAATCCATATATAAGACATTTCGAAACCAAACATATTTTAACTACTTTTATTCAAGGATCCCTCTAATATATAATATGCATGTGAATATTTTTGTTTTTAAAGTATAAAAAGTAAACTTTATATTTTAGAAAGGAATCTGAAAGCTTTTTCTCAATATTTTTGTTTTCAAAACAATTACTTCCTACAAGGCTTCAAATTCAAAACTCTGATTTCCCTTCTCTCTTTTGTTGTTTTTTTGCCTTGTTCATTACCTGTTTTCATTTGAAGGAACCTAATTGTTCTCTCTCTCTTTCTTTCTATACTCGTCCATATTAATGACCTACTTTAACTCCGCGGATATAATATTAGTATTAGAAAGTATTAATAGATATTTGTATGGCGCATAGCTATTATCTGAGCTCCCATCCCATCTTCATTTTCCCATCTTACTTACTTGTTAGGGTTCCTTTCATTTCTGACACTATTCAAAAGATGTGTAAATAACGCTTCTTCGCCTTCCACATGGAAGAAAGTTGAATATGAAAGCAGGAATTAGTTCCAATTAAGGATAAGATACAGCAGCAATCCTCATTTAATTATTCATTATGTGTCAGCAAAAAAGTAGATTCCCTATCACACAAGTAAATATTTTTCATAAATTCATTCATATATTGTACAATGTATGTACATAAGTACTCTTAATATATCCTCCAATTATTCTCATTATTATAAATTCCCACATTTACACTCTATTTGTAAAAATACTGAAGCCGGTAATTTTTACAGATTTTTTAAATTTTTTTGATTACTTTCTTATAAATAAATTCACAAATCAGAATAATCTCAACAATCTTTTTGACGACATTTTGTCATAATAAGGCTATTATTATACTTGTTATTGATATTGCATACATATTGCAATAGTAAAATATTTTCTTAGATTCTGAATAATAAATCGTTATTGTTTATTTTTGATTCAAACTAATGTTCCCTTTGAATTTTTTATCAAAATATGCAATATTTATAGCAATAAAATTCCTTATATGTTTCTTTTCTGTTGGAATAATGATGGAATGAGGCTCTAGCCTCATTTTATACTTGTTCTTCAATCTATTAATATTTTCAAATATGAATCTTATTTAATGATAATTACTGATAGAGAACTGGACCTCTCTTCTTCTATACGAATTGTTACTGTGTGTTTTTTGTTTTTTTTATTATATTAATTTTATTACCTATTTACATAAATTACTCAAATTACATTAAAATATAAATATGCTTAGAGTTAAACAATATAATTTAAATTGCTTTTCTGATATGCTTTTCTAGGGGCCTATGGTTTTTGTCTTTCTAAAACAGTACATAACACCACAAAAACAACTAAAATGTTGCAAAAACATGGAGCACAGACATACAATGGTTACAAATCCGCTAAACAACAGTTCAGACAGTGCTTTGTATTGTATTTTGTGTTCAACAGTTAAACGAGTATGTTCGGATTCTAAGGTATTGTTCGAATACAGCTTTCTGGCCATTCTACGTAAACTCCGAATATGTCCCGAGGTTGTATAATTCCTGGGTTCTATTCCTGAATGTCTCATGCTAGAAGGACATATTTGTAATACGTTTTAGGGTCTTATCTATTTTAATAAAACAAAGTTTGTTGGTTGATATAATGGTTTAAGTCATTTTATTTGTTCGTCTAATGAACAAGCTCTATTGCCAAAATTTATATACATCAATATTACGTAGTGATGAAAATTGTGTGCATAATGGACATTGTAAAAAAAGAAACCGAAAATCAACACGTTAACCAAGACCACTTCAAGAATGGTTTGTAATAGATTAGCTACAATCAGATGTGATAAGGCAGCAGATGGAAATAAACAAAAACATTGGGTGAAAAAAATTTCCTTGTCGTTCCCAATTATGAGTTCAATAGGAACTCAGAAGTATGTTTAACTCAACAACTAATAATCAAGGATACTCTCCGTCTTTTATGGGTACGCACGAATGTTCAATCAGGGGTTGAATATAACTGAATCTATATAGAAAGTTAACCACTCAGGAATTAAATAATAATGAAAAATGCAACGAAAAAGAAAATTTATTCTTCAGTTTACGAATTCGAAAAAACAGGACAGCTAAAAAAATCACACGATTTACATTTATAATATGACGTAATTACATAAACTAAAAAATTATACGAAAAATAATTTGTTATTTCTTCAATAATCCAAGAAATCATCTTGAAGAAAAATTTGGTGTCCCATGGGACAGTTAAAGATAAGATATTATATGGAAGGATAAAATGAAACCCTTGGGGGACTGGTCTTTGTCAGCACCTGCTAAGTATAATACTAAATGACTAAAAAATGTCTTTCAAAAATAATGATACTTTAACTGGAATCAACCCATTTATTTCATGGAATGTTATAAAACTTTTATCAAATACTTTTACAATGTATTTTCTGCGTTTTATTGAAAAAAGGTTGTTGGCTGTCATATGATATATTGAAATTCTTTGAACAAACTTGCACATAATTTTAACAAAATGTTAAAAACAAATTAAACAATCCAAAAATAAAATCAATAAAATGTATGTTGGATTATTGTACATATTGTATATACGTTAATTTGATAGAAAATCCAAATTCCAGGGATTCCACTACTTCTTACAAATATACCGAGTGGTCCAATAAAATCTGAACACTTTGAATTTTAAACTTGAGTTTGTATTATTAATAGATCCAAAACTCAATTATGTACATGCTCTGACAATATACGAGCAAAATTAGAATAAAACGACATTTACAAGACTCAAGACGTGGGTAAGATCCTGGTGTACAACGTGAAAGGAGTTAAGGAAGGACTCAGTTGCAAGTCTGGGTCTGGACGACCGTCATATTTCCTTAAGTGGTTTATTTTTGTTGTTGTTGGAATGACCTCATTGATTAAACAAATTACGTTGAATATATTATGACCAAAATTTTGCATTTAAAAATAAATATACTTTATGGCTTGCATGTTTGTTTATATAAAGAGTATGTTATAACTGTTACATACATTATACATATTAAATGTACCTGTTGCCGTGTCTTAAATTGAGTTTTAAATTACATCAAAACACGCAGGTCTTGAAGAAATAAATAAATAATGTTTGATTTGCCATGTAAGTCTTTATTATTTGTGTTCATTGCCACACAACAAAATCTCTTTCAGTCTTTCGTAGTAAAACAATGTTGAACTGTCTACATACATCAGGGGCTGGCAAAATTTTCAAAAAATGACAAGCATTAAGAAAGAGTTGTATTCAATGAAGCACATTTCTAAAATTCAAAATAAAGTATTTTACAATATGAAAAAATGACAATAGCACATGATCAAAGTTACAAAACATTCAAAATTGCAAAATAGATTCTGAGCCTATTAATAAACAAACCAAATAAACATTGCTCATACCTTATTGATTTTTTACAACGGTATCCTTACAACATCCACAACTTTTATGTATGTCTAGTTTGTTGTCGATTTTATACTTTTTCCCCCTTCATTAATATTCATTAGTTGAACTGGAGTTAGCTGTAAACTATGAACAATTCACCAATATGTAATGTAAATAGGACTATAATTGAGCAAGATTGAACAATTACTACATATATATGGATTTTTCTCTTTTAAAATTAAAAGATAGATACATATAATAAATAATGCTATGTAGTTAATTAATTTATGTTTCCAACTTTTCAAATGTAAAAATTACACTTGAATCGCTTCATAGAAACTTTTTGTTAAGTCACATACAAGTATTTGCATGTGAACCGTAGTTTTCTCACCTATGCTCTATATATATGAAAATAATGTCTGGATAATTTATAAAATTTATACCAATAATGCAAAAATTACGTTATAGCTTATGAAAATGGCCTCAGTGGAAAATGGCTATGGCGGAAATATCCTGTCATTTACTAACAAAATCAAAATATTTTGGCATAGCCACCCAGCAAGTTAAAAACAACCTTCACCAATTGACAAAATATTTAGGACCCCTCCAAATATATCCCGTCATTTTCTAACAAAATGACAATACTTTGACCCAAAACTTGTGTTATGCAATGGCAGGACCACCAAGATGGTTATATACCACTGTGGCCGCTTTACAAAGCAAAGAATTCAAAATGAAATCCAATCCCTTAGATTAATTGAGGCTATAGAAAAGACGAAAAGACAAATCAGGTGAAGGCCCACTGCTTCACAAAGTACCTTCCAAATCTCCAAAATAACTCCAGTAACATGGCTTTATTGAAGCTACAGCAAAGACACCATGAAGGTCAAATACCACTACTGCTACTTGACAAACCATATATGCCCCTTCTGAATACTGCGAAAATTCTGGGCCTAAGTATATTGTACGTATGTTAACTTTTATATAGTTTATAGCAAGTTGACCAAACGCCCTAGTTTTACCGTGACTGTTCCATTTGAGCACACCGTATTACATAAAAAAATATTTTTCTTTGTTAACAAACGACAGTGGTTTTTAACCTGCTTGTTATCCTTGCCATTTCACAAAGCAAGATTTGGAACGAGATATCCGGCTTTTAATAGTAAATGACGGGAATTTTTCCTAATCATAATTTTCCACACGAGCAATTTTCTCCAAGGTCATTTTCTGTCCACAAAATGTATTAATTTCGGATAAAACTAATAAAATCCATTTTGTTTTGTATACGTTTTGTTTGCTAAGATGTACATCATTTCATAGACGCACATTGAAAAGAAATTAAAAATAAGATATTCATTGAATTAAAGGTTTTCGTTTTTTTCTTCAATCATATTGTGGAGAATAACATATTACAAACATTAACAAAATGGAAAAAAAAAAAAAATCAAATAATATGGGATTGTTTTTTTAAATTACATGTAATTGAAAAGAAATGATAATGCCAGAAGTAATTTGTCAACTTGTAAAAATCTTTATGCAATTCTTTTATTTTTCCTAAGAATTACTTATTAGTATATACATGATTGAAAACTTTTTTTTTTGCTGTTGTGAAATTATATTTGTACAAATACAAATGGCAAAAAGGATGTGAGATATCTTAATTTATCACTGTCAGTAGCAATTATATGTTGATTGATTTTAGATAGAAAAAAAATACAAACTTTACAAAAAAAGAATTACTGCAAAGTCCTTGAAGAAATTAAATAATTAGTCATCTAAATAAGATATAAGTTTTTGATAGTGGGAAAAATGTTCCTCTGTTGATTATTTTGTTATAAAAAACAAACAAATAAAGAAAAATAGTTATCAAATACCTTTGCGATCGATTCATTCACTGGAAACTAAAGGAGAATATCTTTAACTCGTTTTTAACGTCACTATAAACATGCTGTACAAAAACCAACTGACTCCCGCTCATATTTTCCCTCCAAAAAAAAGCATGATGGTTACTTCTTCTTCTTAATTTTTAGAAAGCGACGTTCGTTCTTTATAATTTTTTTTACAACGTATTGTTGGGAGAAACGTGTTCATTATACATTCTTATAAATTCATTCCCCCACTGAGTCTCCGCTTGCTCTTCTTTCCTCTTCCACTCTTTGGCTCTTGGGTAAAGGTAAATGAGGCACTCATAGGGAAGATGTTCTGTATACAGGTTACACATGCTATATATTATTTTCAAAAAAAATTCCTCTCAAACCAGTTATCAAATAAAATAAAAATAAAGCCAGATTCTGAAAGCTAGTTAGATTTTGATTTATTTAATAAAGTTACCTCTACCCTCAATTACATTCTCTATGTGCGAGCAGGCCTTTACCACTTTGCTCCTTTGCCAACCCCTGGAATTCGTTCTTTAACCGACTTATAAGTTCGTCTTTGGTGTTGCAGGGTTTCGGTTGGTGTGTCCTTCGATCGTGTTCCACACAGAAAAACCCATCGAATACAGATAAGACTGGAGGCCCAAAGTCCCGCGAGATAAAGTCCTCAAAATTGTCATGGATCCATTTCAGTTTTTTTTAGGTGTCACGTCTCAAAATGACATTTAGAGCGCTCAAATTCCCCCCTAACTTTACGAACGAACGTCTTAATCAGTTCCAGAGTTCGAGCAATGATTATGTTGTTACTCCAAGCGCGGAACCAAGGACAGTACCATGCCTTTTCCCAATATTTGGGACAAAGAATTCGTCAATTGATTCCTTTTTTTGCAACTAGTACAAGTTTGAACAATTTAATTAACAAAAAAGAATTAAATGCCTAAGTGCCCATGTTTACCCATGAGAGCACCCCCAAAGTGGTTCCATAGATAGCTTGGGCGCCCTGTAATATCAATTTTTTTAGAAACTCGATGATTTTTATAGACGATTTGTCTACTTGAGAAACTTCATCGTCTTTTTATAATAGTTGAGTACAGCAATAGCCTGAACAGTCTGACAACTAATTGGCAAATACAAAGACTCTGACTAGAGACTAACAACTTGTCTGGTACTTGAGCCCATATTTGAAGACTTTTAACTTGTCTTGATATCATAATCAAAGTCTGAAACCCATTTTGGACTCGAAAGTTAAGACGTTTAGAGTTAAGAAAGTTAAGACATTTTTGTATATTACATATATTATTTAGCTTGTTACAAGTATTTCTTGGATTTCAGATCCTTTTTTTAAATTACTCATACTCGTTTCAATTTTTTCTAAGAGGTATATTTAAAATACTCTTCATTGCATACTATATGTAGATGGAAATATTTTAGAAAAAAATGGGATACTAAAAACGGGAAGGGAAAAAAGAAGAAGAAAGGTTACAAAGTGGATAATTTGACAAAAAAAATTAAACTGATACCAATATAATATAAAAAGAAAGAAAGTATATTGGAGCAATTGGTATATTTGTATATTTAACCTCTTTACAAATTTTAGCACCTATTTTTAATTAATATTATCTGCTAAATTATATTTTAAGAATAGAATTAAATGTGTGAGGCTTAGATGTTTAAAGATAAATTTGATGACAATACTAATGTCTTTTTATATAAAGAAGATGCCTTTTTTATCAATAAATATTCATTCATTCCAAAATTGGAATAAAAGTCCATTTATTTACCTTAAGATCTAAAGGATAATATAGAAACCATTATTAGTTTCTATAATAAAAGTCTTCCACTTGATCTTTCTCTTGCATAACATGTTAGAATTATATTAATAAATTTTTGTGACTAAAAAGACAAATAAATAATTTTTTTTATACATGAGCATCTTAAATGAATTTGCATAAATATGATAGAAGAGTAACTAATTTCTTATAATAATGCAATTAAAATATGGAAGCAAATGGAGTCAATTTTAATTGGATGGAAAACTTACTTTATATTTATTTTGAGTGGCTCATAGAATATTGTGTCATTCAACTAACTTATTATCTCCCTTTATATAAAATAGTTTCGAGAAAAAGTAATTTCGTATTTTCCCCTATACTTCAATGCTTTATAAAAAAAATCGGATTTAAGCCAAGTATTCCCCGTTCTGTCCAATAACTTGTTGCCTACAAGAATCCAACTTCATAATGCTCTTTTCGTAGAAACGCTTGTCTCTATTGGGAAAAAGTTGGACAATCAATTTTCACAGGCATCGATTGAGGCCAAATTTGTACCCCAAAGCGCGTTGGCTAGAAACAGGTGGTAGACACTTGGTGCCAGGTCCGGGCTGTAGGATGAATGCATAAGAACTTATCATTCAAGTACATGGAGATTCTAGCGCATCACCAAAGATGTGTGCGGCTTAGCGTTGTCTTGATGATGTCTTGTTGTCTCTTATATACCTATGCTGGCCGCTTCCGTTCGATTGCCAGCTTGTAACGGTAGAGTTGTTCACAGTAGAGGGATGAATTGAGCTGGGAAAAATAATTTGAACTACTGTTGTACAACACGAACCGAAAGAGTATTGGCCCCGTACACATCGTAAATTATTTGGATCACTTTCGACGCGTTTTCCCCTTTCAGAAAGTAAAAATGTGAAGTATGGCGATTTTTTTCTTTTGAGACCTCAATATTCAACGCACGATAATTCACGACTAAATAGGTCAAGTGCAATACTTTCAAAAATTATTTTTAGTATTAATTCACACCTTTACTACACCTTATCGTATGATCCAATGTGACCAATAATGAACAAGATAAATTTAGTTAAAAAAAAAGGTGGGAAACACGAAATTACATTTTTCATAACCTAATATACATGTATGTATATTAGGTTGTAGGAAAGACATTTCGATTACATCACTGATACCAAATGGAAAAAAAGTAATATACTTTTTCTGTACGCATTATATGTATGTACATTTTTTCCATGTTTTTGCAGACAAATGCAGAAATTGTCAAAACAATACTCCAAATATTTTTCACTACAAATTAAGATAATTGAAATGATAATATTTTATTTACATTGTCTTTAATAGATTTAAATTTATTCGTTATGAAATATAAAATGAATTAGTATACAAATAGAAACATATTTATTTTAATATAAATTCATTTAAACATGGATTTGTTTGCAAAGTATTTTCCTTTATATTATTTAAAAAGTTGATTGAATTAAATGAGTGTATCAATGCATTTTACTTCTGTTCACTTAAAAGAAACACCATGCTTTGAAATTCTATCTTGCACTTATCTTATAAAATACCTACGTCAGGTAAAAATAAAAAGTCTATTTTTTTTTGGTAAAATAAAGTGAAAGTTATGTGTCTTATTGAATACCAACCATTTGTGCTGAGTAAGTTATGAAAAAAAATGTTGGAAAAAAATTTAATTAAAATGTGTTATAGCCATTTTTAGTTCGTCATTTTTTTAAGAAAATATATAAAAATAAGTGAAACTACATTCATGCAGTTAGCATTCTCAAAGGGATATTTATATAAATTGTCCCTATCTTGATATATTAAATATTCATTTTTTATTATTACTAGGATAAGTGATTACTAAGTGGAAAAAATGTTTTTGTTTATTTGGTAGCAATGCTGCTGATTTGTTTAGTATAAAGCTATCACACTGGCATTAAGTATTACACAATAAACTGAA
This sequence comes from Lepeophtheirus salmonis, assembly GCF_016086655.4. Lineage (NCBI taxonomy): Eukaryota > Metazoa > Arthropoda > Copepoda > Siphonostomatoida > Caligidae > Lepeophtheirus > Lepeophtheirus salmonis. The sequence goes on from NC_052136.2 coordinate 57,817,525, forward strand.
AGAGAAGTCATGAGAGAGAGTTTTTCATATATTTAGATATTAGCTTTTCTACCCGACATTGTCAGAAGTAATTAGGCACCGCATAAAAGAACAATTTTTCATTAATAGTATAGAAGATAACTCACCAAAAATTCTCAATAAAACTCTCTATTTTTCATGAGCATATTCAATCTTAACATGTAAATTGCACTTTATTACGTTCTCAAATTTTCGGGTCAACCTACAAAAGTCATACATACGCCTCTGTAAATATAAGTGAATTTTCGCTTATATATCATTAGCCGAAAAAGTTTCGAAATACTCATACTTATTTTGGTTACGGAACTGGTACCAGGATATTGGTATCGTGACAATACTAGTACAGTATATAATTGTTCACAGCTTAAGGACAGCAAATTTGAGAACAAAATAAGGAGTAAAATAAATAAATAATCGACAGCTGATTAAAAAATCTAGCAATTATTGATGATCCAGGGATATTATTGTAAAAACTCAGGATTTTTTTTATAGATTTTGTACTTTGGCTTTTATACATATAAAATTTTAAATAATTAGTAAACAACTTTAAAAAATATTGTTAAATCCTTTGATTTACACTTATACGGAAAAATTGGCACACCTGTGATTCTAACTTTAAAATGGAAAATCTTAACTGTATGTGACAAGAGTTTTGTGCCTATAAAATTTAATTTTTTTTCTAAGGTTGACAACTATTAAAATGATGACGTCACATGAAAAGGATATATTGCCTCATATTAGTATTTTATTGAATAAATACAAACATTCAACTATTTTGCTTGAATTTATTGGTCAACTTATAGAACTATCATTTCAGGCTCTTTTTGGTAGAAAAGTTGAGAAACTTTATATATATATAGGACCTTATGCCAATCGTTTTGTTTTATCAACTATTAAGATTAATGAATAACACTAGTAAATAACATTTTTACTAATTTTATTGAGATGGTGTGTTTCTGATTGCTTACATTCAAATAAAATTTATAGTCCAAAACTTAGGGTTTTGTGGTTTACATAGTGTAACATTTTATATACTATCAATAAGCCTAGATAGCTTAACAAATATACATAGTATTTTTACAAGCAAACAATATCTTTTCTTATTATAAAATTGTGATTCTTTACTTTACGGTACACTAAATTTTTTTTCATTGTTTTCAGAAATGAAGAATTTATTCATCTTTTAATAAAAGGTGCCATTTTCCCTCATTTTTTTGTACATACAGTGTGCGAGGTTAAATTGTGGACTTGATTTTAAATCAATCTGAATTACTTTAGGGTGAATATTTTAAAATACTAAATTGCTTTATTAAAAGTAGCAACTATTCCAGTTAATAAATAATAAAATATGAACAGTAAAAAATCAACGGTTTTCGGCATGGAGGCCAAAAGGCAAAGGGTCTCTGATTTTCTCCCCGCTCAAGTGAGAGTTGAGGAGATTTTGATGGTTGTAGGTTGCTTTTACAGTCTTATTTACAAGATTAAAGTAAGGTGTCTTTAGGACAGATCCGTGAGAGGTCTATTGGCAGCCGTAGATGCCGGAAAATAGGAATCCTGGAGGACGTAGACAATGTGATTGCCAAAACTCCAACAAAGACGATGAGGCAACATGCAAAGACTCTCAACGTTACTGATTGGACTATGAGGAGATATGTGAAGGATTTGTAGAATGCCTGTTATGTGCAATGCCTTCTACTACTGCTTTCAACAGCAATCAAGGCCAACCAGGTCAAGAGAGGCCAGAAACTGTTGACTTGGTAAAATCTAATGAGTCAATCTGGCCGCCTCCTTCCCCAAACTGTTCCTCCCTCAACTTTTCCATTTTAAGTGTACTCGAGAAGAGAGCCTGTGCTACCCCCCACCGAAATTTGGATGCCCCCAATGCCTATGTATAGCAGCTATGAGTAGCGAATGAGGGCTCCATCAAAATTACTGGGCGCATTTAGACTTAGGTTGAAGGTCATGGTAGCAACAATGAAAATCATTTTGAAAAATAGAAAGATAAATCAATAAAGAAGTCAGTCATAAAGCCTCAACGTTGTACTTCTTTTCTTTCTTGTGACAGTTTACCGTATTTGTTCATTAACAAAAATATTTTTTAGGCTACAACACCCAAAAATTTGGAGTATAAAGTTCATTTCATGTTTCCCGGCATATATGCAATGGGGAACACACCACTTTAATCAAAGCGGGGAAACTGGAAATTTTTCATGTATGTTACATCCAAAATCATTTTCCATGATAGTTTACTTTACGTCAGTGTGGATAAATGTGAATGTGAGCTTAAATTGAAGATTATATATACTGAAATAAATATTTTTATACTCACATACAAAAAAAACTTTAAAAGCGTTACACAAATTATACTATAAATGTTTGGAAAATCTTAAATATATATATATATAAATGAACTTCAAGCGTGTGAGAAAAACTGTGTCAGCAGAAGATGAAATATTTTGTGTATGTTGAGAGCATTAAGAGCCTCTAAATTATATATAATAGCATAAAAGTTTTCTCCTAGAAATTAGAGCATAATATAAAATATAAATTGTAAGATTATGATTTTTCTATTTATTTATCTGTATTTTTTGCAAATATTTACTCTATTACTTATACTTTTTTTAATAGTATAATACACAATTCTATTACTTTAAAATTTAACTTATCTTCACTCCAAATTATTTAAATTGTAAATAAATTAATCTCAATTTTTGTTTGAAGATAACCTACTTAAGCTATTCCAAAAACTTTTTTTAACAAGAAACAAATTGAATATTAATCAGAATTATGTTATGCAGTTCTATGTAAAAAGATAGTTGAGATGCTAAGCCTTCTAATGCTATAGGAACGTGATTTGATGTTACACTTATTTTTTTGGCAGTAAGGAAAAATTTCATAATATTTAACATATTAATGAGGAGAATACTATTCTTTTCAAATTTAAAATTGATGAATGGGCTTTTTATTCAAGTGGAAGTAATAATAGGGTGGGGGAACGTAGTCACTGATTATTTGAGGTATGTTTGATCTAAGGAATTCTGCCACCTATTTTTAATTTCAACCCACCATGTGGTCCAGCATGGGCTTTTACCATCTGCTTTCTAGCTCAATCAGACATGTCTATGTGCCAGCATGACATAATTCCTTCACGCACACTGCTTCAATCAGCCGTCAGTTCTAATATAATAGCTAGCTCTCGTTGTTATTTATGGTTGCAAACAAAAAGAAGGAAAGGTTAAACAAATATGGAAATTGGAAAAAAATCAAAGGCTAAATTTGATTTAACTATTTGAAACTATCACAATTACTTACAGGGTGTAGAAAAAGTAATGAGAACTTCTAAAAATACATTTGATTGATGTACATGTTGTAAATGAAAAAAATTATGTATGTATCGCGATAGAGGCAAGAAGAACCATCGTAGGCAATTTAATCCGCGCCGGGAAGACTACCTCGGAGATCATCAAGGCCTTAAACGTCAGGGAGGCCACAGTCTGTCGGTTCAGAAATCGTTTGGCTGTTAGGGACAACCTTAAAAACAACCCCAAGAGTGGAAGACCCACCAAAGTGAAACATGAAGACGTCATGTAGGCCTTTAAGGTCAACCAAACAAATGAAAATATCGGAGTACGACAAGAAGAAGAAGGTGCATTGGTCTACTATGAGCAAGGACATCCAAAAGGCAGGAGGAAGGTCTCTTAGGAGAATTGAGAGGCCACTCCTGTCCCAACATCAAAAAGAAACATGGCTTCAGCCATGTCAACATCCCTTAAATGATCTGAATCACAACAGCAACTGGATAATTTATTTCTCTGATAAAAATACATTTACCGTTGACTCTGTACCTAGCATTACTTGGAGCTCCTGGTGTAGATAAACAAACAAACTTTTTGATATATATATATATGTACCATCATTTTCTTGTTGATTTGACACGCAAAGCTTTATTTACACACGCTCGTTACTACATTATTATTTTTTAAAATAAAGTAGCCAGACTGCTCTAAGATAGAAAGTGCACCTTTAAATGTAAAGTATCTGTAGAAAGACAAACTGTACTTTATTTATGTAGAAGATTAAGACTCTTTTTTTAAATTTTAATGAACGAAGGATCGATTTTTTCCCCCACATATGAACCTTGAGCACTCTACACTAATTCTTTGCATTTTTGTATATCATTTATATAAAATCTTGATAATAAGATGATCCGATGATCAACTTTTACATTATGAATAGTTTTTTATTATCATCAAGGGTTGTAGAAATAAAGTAAAAAAAAGGGGAATCTCATAAATATGATAGTCATAAAGCTAGCATTTGGATAAATTTAATTATATGGCCATTATTTTATAACAAGTGAGGATAATACAACAAACAACAAGGATAATAATGTTATTTGAAAATCCAACCATTAAATGTATATGCATGTATTTGTATATGTATGAGGTTAGAGACTTACAAATGTAAGCTAAGATTCATAAGGCATTCAAATGCCAAAGAAAGGAAAAAAAGTCTTTAGATTTGTTAATTGTCGAAAAAGAATTGAGCCCTGCCAAAGGATTTTTTTATCATTTTTTTAACAATTATTAAAAAAAATTTAAAATCTCATTAACGACTTTCACATATCAAAATGTTTTGGAGCAATAGACAATCTTTTTCTAAGAATTCTGTGTACTAAGTGTGATTTTCAAAGCAATTATTATTTTCAAAATAAAGCGGTTCTGTAAGTAAAACAATTTATTGGTTATAAGAAGGAAAAGTTCCATGAATATTGTATTTTTTAAAGAGGAAAGAAACCTCTTCCAATGGATCAGTCTTTTGTCCTTCATTTGATCAGTGAGGAGATGACAATGCTTGAGATGATAAGAGGTAAGATCAAGATCCTTAGATACAAATCTGTACATGCTTGCTTTTCTCACCTGGTGATCTTTTGTCAACTTACTCATTGGAGAATCTGGGGATGGTGTAAACGACCGTTTGAGCCCAGCCAAGAATCGGAGGGTGAGTTTCTTATATTTCCAAGGCTTCTGTTTCTTCCTGATAGCATTGCCAATTTGTTTAAATCTGTTTTAAATACAATACACAATTCAATTGTGGAAATTCAGGAGCTCTGTAATGTCCTTTGCTTGATGACCCGCATGGAACAGAGTAATAATGGCATCTCTTTTTGACTCTTTCCCATATTTATTAATTGTTAACAAAAAAAATAAAAAAATAAAAACATTTAAAATGTGTCATTAAACTTTTAACATTTGTTAGTTTTTGATTTGAGTCATGATTAAAATTTTAAATGATGATTTAAGATGAGAACACTGTATACAATAAGAGAAAAAGGGAATCAAAAATGAAAAATGCCGTCTTTATTCCAGATATCTAGAGTTCCATGACTCGTGTTATTGTTTATTTGAAGCCAATGACAGCTTTCTTTTATGATGGAGAAACGGCGTTTCTCTCTTATGTTACTTACTAAGCCTTACTTTACAACTTAATGGGAAAAGTGGGGAGAAGGGGGGAGCCGTGTAATTACGATTAAAAACATATCAAACATGCAAAATAAATTCAAAGTATTAGAATACGCAAATATATTGTACCCTAATTTCATTAATTCTATATATATTGTATTTTTAGTTACACACAACAAATATTGCATTTGTAATATTAATAGTAATACTGAAAGGAATCTGTTGGAGGGTGGAGATATCTACTCCCTTCCCCTCACTACTTTATTTGTGTCATATGTTCAAAGGGATATATAATATACGTACATTCATATAGCGTATGAATAGGATACTAAATTGATATCTTGATTAAGTGATAATAACAAAAATCCAAAATATATGTGTTGCAGGCACTGTGGAAAATCAGGCATTTTGCAAAATACCCTGGCAATGTGCAAAATGCCCGGATAATATTTAAAATTTCCAATAGAGTGGTCAATGGTCATTTTAACTTCATTTACATTGTCAGGTGAAATTATTGTGGGTAATCCCATTATAAAACGATTCATTGCTAAGCAATTTGATTATGATACAATTTAATTGCAAGTAATTTGATAGTCAGGGATGTCCAACCTATAGATCACTGGCCGTATTGCAGCCTGCATAATGTTTAGGTGCGGCTCACTACTCATTCTCACTTCAAGTAGTATTTTTTAAAATTTTGTCGCAATACCATCAAAAATGCGTAGAACGCTCATAATCCAGACGAACATTGAAAAATATCTAATGGTATGTCGTATTTACTGAGACTCTAACAGAGTTACCAAATTGGCTTTTTTAAACCGTTGGGGTTTGAAAAACTAGATTTGGGCTTTTTTTATATTTGGTCAAAAACTAAAATTTACCTTGGCAAACAGGCTCTGCAAGTGGTCAGCTGGTCCTTAAGGTAGATCAAAACCTATCATCAATACTATTTTGTGTATCAAAGAAGACCGCTTGTAATGTATTATTAAACACCTCGGCCCACGGGTTACGCTATTGAACTCCTTGTCCACAAGGGGGGTCAAAATCAATCGTCTCCGTTATCCTGAGTATCAAGGACACTTTCTAATACCCTATGGTACACCCCAGCCCACAGATTGTGCAAGTGAACCACGGTCCAAAAGGTAGATTATTACCTACTGCTACTACTTCCATGAGTATCGAGGACCCCGTTTAATATCCTATAATACTTCCCACCCACAGTTTGTACTAAAGAACCGCAAATTTAAAAAGTTGATTATTACCTAACGCCACTGTTTCCCTGACCATCAAGGACCCCTTCCAATATCATATAATAAACTACTGCATATGGGTTATGCAAGTGAACCGCTGGTCGAAAAAGGTGGTTCATTAGCCACCACTTCATTGAGCATATAGGCCCCTTCTAATAGTCTATAATAGACCTCGGACTATGGGTTGGCCAGTGAACTTGTACATGGAAATCCCCATCACTCACAATCTCAGGAATCATATGAAAGAACAAATGGAGACATACAAGACATTCTTTTGATATGGTAACGTGACAACAAAACAAGTGAGTTGGCTGATGGACAGAGGTTTCTTCAGTATGCCAAGCATCATCGCTTTCACTCTGGTATTGAGGGAACTTCATAGCAAGTATGACCATCCAATAAAGGTAAGTTTAAGGACTTATATTTATCCAAAGAGTGTGATATAACCACTGAGTAACATCTATTAGAAATGTGTGGAAATATAGATCAGGAAAGGCCTGAAGTGGAGGGCATAAAGAGAACACAGGTTGATGATAAGATATGAGACTTCTCAAAAATCTGTATCCGAGGAACAAAATTGTTCCATATCAGACCTTAAATGCCCTTATTAATAACCTTCCAACGTTGTCATGAAAAAAATGTAGATGATTGGACACATCTAAAGTGCTCACATTGACATTATGCTGGGTACAGACAAGTGCAACAGAGAAGAGCTAATCACAAGTAAGAAGAACAAGCAAACAGAATGATGCAATTCTTCTTTAGGCAATTTAAGGAGACTGAGGTAGGACATTACGTCCAAGTCTAAGCTCCAAGTATCGACCGTGCAAAAACAGACTCCACTATGTTCTGTCTGTTGTGATTCATGTAGCAGAGAACGGATATTAGGTACAAAAAATGATGTGTTAAAGATTATTGTAAGAAAGTAATTTGATCCTTGCTATGAGTCATTCCTGAGATTTGTTGAAGTTCCGAGAGAGAAGGAAGGTACATTGCGACTTAACGAATCAACTCAGTTGTATGAAAACGAACAAGGCTTTATTTGGTATAATTGAACAGACTCCAAACAAATAATTTCAGGTACAAAGAAAGAACGTGCAACAAAAGTAGTTTATTTGACAAATGTGTTTACGTTTGAGATATATTAAATAAAAAATATTTATGAAAAAAAGTTAGGTGATCAGAAGGAGTCCTTGATGCTCAAGGAAGCAGTGGTGGTGGGTCATGATACATATTTTTGGACAAGTGGTTTACTTGAACAACCCGTGGACTAGGGTATATCATAGGATATTAGAAAGGGTCCTGGATACTAAGGAAAGCGGCAGTGATAGGTTTCGATCTCCCTTGGGGACAACCGGTCCACCAGCGTAAACCGTGGGTGGGGTGCATTATAGGATATAAAAAGGAATATTTAACGAAAAAAGGATTGAGTTCCTTGGGAAAATTTCTTATCATACATTAGTTTGATTCTGATTCAGTATAAATTCAATGAAAAAAAAAAATACTAGAATGTCAAATTGCTTGGAATGAAATTGTATCACAATCAAATCCTTAATGATCAAATTACCTGGCAATGAATTATTTTAATAATCAAATTACCCACAGTCATTTCAACTGACAATGTAAATTATGTTAAAATGACCATTGACCACTCTATTGGAAATTTTATAGATTACCCGGGCATTTTGGATATTCCCCATATTGATGTAAATCGTATTTTTTTTTAGCAGCCATTTTTTTTTTTTTTTTGAATTGGTAATCTAAAGAATGAATTTTCTTTTCCTGAGCAGTTGTCATTATTATTTAACTCCTGTGAACTTCCTTTCCTACTAGATTTAATTACATTCAAAACCTGATTGAATATTCCTGTGAGCTCATTAAAGACGAAAATTAACCGTGAGGATTTGTTGGGGAGCTATAGTCGTAAGTTTTTGTTGGACTCAGAGTAGAATTGAGGATCAACATTGTTGTAATTTTTGCAAGAGTCCTTGTTTATTTCCTTCTCCTCCTCCTCACTTGTCACAGCTGATTGTAGTAGCTCTCCTTCAAAACTATCAGTAGGTCTTACATTACTTACATATAAAATTTGGTATAATTCATAAGCTGATATTCTCCAACTACGGGGTGAATAAGTTTGTGGAGACCAGGTCCAAATATAATTATAAAATACTTTTTTAAAATTTTGTTATGATGCATCGCAATCTTAAAGTTTCTTAAATTACAACTGTTCCACTGTAGTTGTTTTGTGTTTAAATAAATAAAGGTTCAAATATCTCAACGTTTTTTCGAAATCCCAAAAACTAGAATCAGATCACAAACATGTTTCGCGAAATTGGTAAGGAATAAAACGTATACATTCTGATCACCTGTTTATCGAAAAAATGTCTTTTTTTCCAAACAAGGAATATTGACACCTGTCCATACTCCCAAAATATCCCAGAAGCAATTTATCAACACTAGTCCTCAGCCCCTTTATTGTAGCATATGGGGACATAGTGCATTAAATACCTGCACTTAATGAGAATAGGTTTTGAGTGTCGTTATGAGCAAATAACAGAGCAATAGACAAAACTTAAATCAGTCTATATTGTTCAGTTCTTCTTGTCACTTTGAAGCCAATCTAAGTGTGCTATTGAGGCCAAAGAGCTATATAACCGAATAAAATATGAGTTTTATGTTCTTTAAATGATACTTGTATGTCAAAATATCAAGTGTATAGTAAAGGGCAAGGAAGATATCAGGATACAAATTTTCCATTAATCTTAAGTGTGCCATGCCTAAATTTATATCTTGTACTTACTTCCCTCCTGTAACTTTTGTATAATTAAATTGTAAAAAGTTGTTTGATGCATGCAATTATACCTTCATAATTTGGAAAACAGGAAAGGAATTTCTTCAAATACCTGTTTCTGAATGGAACAATGACTAACCCTACAAGGGAATGAAGTACCAGATATCCAACTTTCAAGTTCCTAATAATTTTTCTATATTAAGAAAATGATATAATTTAGGTATTTCTAAATATATTGTTAATAAACAAATATATAGATAGAGTTTTTAATACAACTATTACACATTGCTGCAAAGTCATATATTATTTTAATTGTCTAAGAAGCAAAAAAAAAAAAAAAAAAAAAAGATCAAAGTCTTGAATTATCTCAAATTACTAAACTATGCTTCAATTTAGTGTGTAGTCCGCAGCTCTTTATCAATGATAAATTTATATAAACCTTTATACCATTTATTTGTAAGGAAAATACACATTTTTGCAGAAGCACATTACGTTTTGATTACTTTTTCTATTTAGAGGGCATTATAACCCTGATATATTCTTCATATGCTAATGTTAGGTAAAAATACTTCAAAATTTAGTTCATATTTAAAATTGTAGGCTCTACTTTTTATTTTATACTTACCCATAATTATGAAATTGCAGTGGTGTTGAGAGTCGTCTTATAATAGGAAATTTTATGAAAAATTTTCTTCTGAACAACACTATTGATAAAACTACAAGTGCAATTTTATTGAAATCTTTTGAAGCAAATAATTTAACTATAACAAATATTTAAAATGTGAATTTATTCAATTTGGAAACATTTGACCTCTTTTAAAGCAACTAATCTCTTTCAAACCAAATTGAAACTGGCACGTACTACATCATTTGAAATTTGGTCCCATTTCTTCTGAAGGATTGCCAGGAGAGGATCCCTATTTTTTCCTTCTCCATAATTCTCTGAATAGAAAAATCCCAGGGATTTACATGTATAAATAAAAGGTTTTGAGGTCCATATATATATTATTCTAGTTGTACTTGATACACTAAATAAGAATCTGTACGTCATTGATAACTGGAACATTCTTGTTTTTGTTATTTTTACTCTAGGAATATACTTATTTTCTAAATTAACTCAATGTTGACTTCAGCTATGCGTTAATTTGAAATCATTTAATCATAAGGTGCCTAATCGGGGAAGGTCAAAAATCATCTTTATAAATAGGAATTTTATTCGGGAAGAGGAGCTAAAATGCTGAAGTTCTTTATACTTTTACATATTTTTAAAAGATTAAGTATTTCATAATTACAAGGTTTTCCACAAATATGATTGACATTATTCTAATTATAAGCTCATGCATGGAATAAACTTCTTCTTCTTTTTTTTTTTTTTTTTTTTTTTTTTTTTTTTTTTTTTGCAGGATAGTAGTATTTGTAGGGAAATACAAGGTGCTCCTTTTTTTATTAATAGAAGTTTTGTGTATCTTTTTTTCCAGTATAAAATTGGATGTAAAGCTTCATTCTATTAATAAAATATAATTAAGCTCAAATGGAAGAAGGTCAATTTTTTACAATTTTTACCCACTTTTAAACAATTTTTGCATGTTCGAAACAATATATAGAAAAGGTTTTTTAAAGCTTAAAACCTTTGTTTATTTTTAATTTTCGCAGGGTTTTTTTTTTCATTTACTTATTTTATAAATATTGAAAATGAGTCCTAATGTTTATCATGCACTAAAAACCAACTTGTCAGGTATAACCTCCGATTTTTTGTTTTTCCCACAAAACCAATATAAAATAACGATCAAAACATGGGATATAAAGATGTTGTTACATAGTTTTATCAAGTGTATTTCTTTGGAACCATTTTTTAAAATTGATTGTTTGTTTTACTTATTTTACTGATACAAGTCACCCACATTCTTATAACTTTGTTAGTACCTCTATTAATAAAATAAAACACAGATTTTTAAATCCTCAGACTAATATTATATTCTACAAATATGCAAACATAAAAACTTAATATATAACAACAATGGACCTATTTTTAGCTTATACCCTTATTTATTAAAACCTATCTATAATAATTAAGCAAAGTTTGCATGTATATCTGTATGAAGAGGTTGTATGGCTTCATCCTCAAGTCAGTGTTTAAGGCCCTGGAGACAGTTGCACGGCTTTTTGGCAAGAAGATTAATCTGTGTCCCAGGAGATGCTTCAAGTCTACGAGAAATTTGTGAGTAAATTTTTTATCACTCTGGGATTTGTCGGCTTTTCTCATATATGCCCTCTACTCCTTCCAGTGGTTGTAGACGTCGTAGTGTGTATAAAAAGGGCACTTTTTCTGTATTTTTTTTTTTTTTTTTACTCTCTTATGTATATCATAATTCATGTGCAATTTCAGTATATGTTAAGATTCTAATTAAATATAAACGCTGTAATGTTAAAATGAATTTGGTTTTTTATTTGTGAGTGCTCGAAAGACTTTGTACTAACAAGTCATCATAAAATTTAATTTTTTTTAAATAATTAGCTCTTATTGTTATTGCCTCATTCTTGATGACAGAACTCATATGAGTTGATAAATGTATTGAGTAATTAGGTATGAGTGTGTTCAAGAAAAACAGAAAGTCAGACTGAGGATTATTTGGAGAGTTATTTTCTACATTATTAAAGCAAATTTGTACTTTAGCTGACGCCTAATTACTTTGGGCAATGACAAGTACTACCGTTAGTTATAGAATAAGTAGAAAAATATAAATTTTTATATTTACAAAGCTCCAAAAGCTAATTTCATTGTTGCATCCCCAATAATTAATTACCTTCGGACGGGAAAAAAAGTAATATTCTATTAGAATGCTATTTCTAGGTTCTTTCCGATATAAATAAATTATTCAATATATAGGTATTATGTATGTTATCACCTTTATTATTAATGATGTTTACTATAGTAGACACTTTTAATGATATTTACATTCGGCAACAAAAATGTTAAAAGAAGCGGAAGAGTAAATATGAGTCCAATGAATCCAGGCGATATATAATATGTGCAGTAAACTGTCTGGTATTTTTGGAGTTAAATTGGCTTGAAAAATTAAAATGATAGGGAATAACTTATATAGTAGATTCGTGAACAACGTGTCAAGTACGTCTAAAATGAAGCGTCGAGCAAAACACATCTTTGTTCTTGATTGTACGTAATTGTTCAATATTATTCATTTATAATAATGATTGAATAAAAATACAACTATCTGAATAGATAGATTGATAAAAAAAAGTACATATTTGAGCACATTTGTAAAAAGCATTTAAGAAATAACTTTTGTAAAAATTGCATATATTTGTACATTAATCGCGTTATGTAACTTATTTTAAGAGATTCATGAATTAAAACAATATCAATATATAGAAAAGGTCCTAAAAAGCTCTTCTAGTATTATACATGTTTTATTTTTAAATTCAAATTAATAACTTTGAACAGCACGTCTACTTTTTTATTAAAATAAACAAAAATAGAGTGTGTCAAGCTTACAGTTGTTCCTATTAATTTGAATGAGCGCCATCTTGAATGATTTAAATCAACTAATTTAACGTATTCAAGATATTACTTTGCAAACACAAAAATACCCTTCACATTTTGTTGTCAGCTGTCGATTCACTTGATAAGTCATGTAGTGTTGGGTTGGTTCATTATCGGTCTGTGTGGATCCTCGGTCGATCAAAATAACAATATTAAAACTTATTTACGTGAATCGATCTGCAGACTGAAGACGTAGATCACAAAAAAAAGCTTTTAAAATTATACAACCGGCCTGCTGAAAAATAAAAATGTTGTATTTGGAAATTGCATCTACATGAACTATCATCATTCATATATATGTATTATCTTAAAAAAAAGAATAACGTGACACGTTTTTTTTTTCTAATTTTTGTATGTCCAAACCGCAGTCCATCGACTCACTTTGTTAATACCGATGAATAGTTGGCCCGGTTCACTCAGTCCAGACTGACCTAATACTAATGTCTATTTCATAATTTATGTATTATTTTTGCTAAATACACTAAGTAATTTGCAAAATTAGTTATACTCTGTTTACACAAGGACAAGAATATAATTCCTTGTTGATTCTTCGTCTTATATGAATCGGCTTGTTTATTATTAATATTTATAAATTTTGGAACTCATGTACAAAAACAAATGTATAACTACATTTTAATAGAATATAACCATGCAATAATATCGAATAAAATAAGATTTGAATATTATGACATTTATATATGTAATTCATTTATTTAAAATTGTGGAAAAAAAATAAGAAGACAATGATATTCTAAGAGTACTTACAAAATAAATAACAGTTGGTGGGATTGACTTATTTGGCTAACAATAAGATGATTTTGGGTTTTTTTTCAGTTTCTTTTGGGATTAAAGGTTTCGTGAAACAATAACGTAACGACGTGATTATGAACTCAAAAAGAGTAATAAATAGGATTTTTATAGCAATTTAGTTTATAAAAATCAAGGATTTCAATTCAATTTACATGTAGTATCCATAGGGTAATAAATATTTACTTATCCATGATAATATTTAAATAAGAAATCTGTTCTTAGTAATTAACAGTTGGCAAAAAGAAAAAAACAGAAGGCTGTTATTTTTATTTTTTTCATTTCCAAATTGTCAGTGGAGGCTGTGAGTACATAATAAAGTAGGACGTGACAGCCAACAATATCATTGTCAAATGAGATTAAAAGAGGGTAAATTAATACGCATTGAACTCTTAGGAGTAGAGATTGAGTGTTAGTAGTTAATGTGGTTATATTAGAGTATGAGACGTGTGAAATTTATATATATATATGTATAACTAGGCTATAAATAAATTGGAATTCTTGAATTTCGTGCTTGTGTTAATTAATGTATCTAGCTGGATGCTTATTATTAAAGCAAAACTAATTTATATTTAACATAGGGAATCTATTAATTAGCCTAGTTCCTGATACAAAATCCTCCAACGAGGAAAAAACGTGAATCACTCGAGTCACAAAAAATAATATATTTACTAAAAATAAGAAGACTTTCATTTTTGCAAACTTTTTAAAGTAGTAAATACTCCATTGTCACCTTAAGCGTGACTGAAGCAGATATATTTTAATTTAAAGACCCCATTTGGGTCTAATTAAGTCACATAAATCAAATGAAGTTATCACTTTTGAAAAATTCAACTCATACAAGTAATTTGAAAAGAAAGCCTACAATTGACCAAAATATGTTAATGAAATATTGGGCTGTGTACCTATATATTTTATTTAAAAAATAATATTAATTTTTGTTCAAGATTGTTTTTGTCGTTAACTCACCACAATGATTAACTATTTGGCCTCCATCAGCAGTAACAATGGGATTCAATCCTCTTCCTCTATAATTTCCTAGTAAAACAGGTTATTATTTTATAATAAATTGCTTGAAAATGAATAAACATCTCCAGAGGAACTAATAATCAGCACATGGTGATATCATTGATGTTTCAAATGAATAATACTGTCAGAATATACATGTATACCTTTCAAACTAGATTAATTATAAAATCTGAGATTTGGGGTTGCTCACTATAGACAATAACAGTAATGAAAAGTCAACTTGTATTTATCTTGTTAATAAAAAATTACGTTTTAGGTATTAAAATTTCAAAAACGAGGGTTGTCCGAAAAGTCTCCAACTTCAACGTGAAAATGGCAGCACTGCTGAATAAGAGCTTGTTACGTCTATTCCGCATCTTTTGACAGTAGCTCATCAAAGTTTCAGACATTTTGGACGCTCAGTTGTTACGTAACAGTCGTTTGAGTTAGTTGATGTGAGTGTTTTTGTAAAAATGGAAAAACTCAACCATCAAGCTATCATTAAATTTTTTGTTTTTTAAAAGTGTAACCTTAAAATATATTCAAAGAGTAGCAGACATATAAAGACTTGTTGCATTAAAAATTGACGCATCTAATTCAATCCAACTCGGAGTAATAGAGCTATAAAAAAAAAAAGAGTCTCGTGAGCAATTTTTGCAGAGAAAAATGTCTAGTACTATTTGGATGGGCTACAAAGATGGGAGCATTCCTGGGAGAAGTTTGTAGAGTTACATGGAGACTATGTTTAAAAATAAAATCAGAAAAAATATCTTATATCTTTATTAGGTCGGAACTTTTACGACCAACCTCGTGCATGTGTATTGCTTTGATATTTTCCTGTATATAAGGGATGCAAGAAAAATATTCAGACAAAAAAATAATAGAATCACTTAAATATTTAGGGAACCTTTCAATAAAAAAGGAAGTTGTTGAAGCTCTCTTGAAAAGTTTCATAATATATTTTAAGATGGTAACATTTTTATGTTTTTTCTCTTCGACACATTATCTCCATTATAACGAATGTTCTATTCGAGTTATCAAAAATATATATGAATTTTCAGGCTAATCTTCAGTTCCTGAGTAATGAAATAAGTGATCACATACCAGTTCAACTCGAAGATTTCTGTATTTTATCAAAATTTTGAATGATTGGTCTAACAGAGAGTACCTTATCTTCGTCGTCCATATTACCAGAACGAAATAGATGAAACAACCATTTTTCTGTTGAATTCACGACTGTATTGGGTCCATAAACAACACAATTTTTTGGCTGCCTGTTCCGCCTTTTCATCTTGGCTGTAGTGATACTGAAGAATGTATCGAGTTTTCTCTTTTTTTGCTCCCATTTTGGAACGTTGAAACACACAACTGGCTTCACCAAACACAAAACTGCAAATTTTTTTTTTAAGTGTACGCTTAACCTTTTAGCTTTTTTTATTCAATGTATTAATCCTGAGATATAGTTCACTAAAAAAATTCAGCGAAAAACGATCAGAGCTTTGTACTTAACATTATGTTTTTGATCCGGGTCCAAATTAAATCACGAGACACAATCCGAAGTTTTATCTTAAATTTATAATCAGAACCCATTGATATTAAATAATTCATAAGGTATATTTTGATGATTTTATAGTTTTTCAAAGTTATTAGTTTGATATAAAAGCATTTTTGTGATTTTTTTACCTTCACTTAGATTTGCATCTATGTGTAGACACTGTCTCCTGAATTTACAATAAAACCCCAAAACTCGACGCTAATTCGTACTAGAAGGAGGATCGAGAAGTTGTTTTGCCAACAGATGAAAGAAATAAACAGAAATTCCATTCTGCATTTTGCAAGGAAGGAAGTAGCCAGGAATTTGCCCGATGTCGATCTTTAGTTCTACCCTGAGTCTAACAAGGACTTACGCTTATAACTCTGCAACAAATCATGAGCATTAATTTTGTCTTTCAGACATAAGTGAGTACTTTACCATGAAATGGTATCTCTTCAAGAATATAAGAATAATGATAACGAATTTATAAAATAAAAAAACACTAATCAGATTGCGAAAAAGAAAAAAAGTCTTGCAGGGGTTAATGTTATATTTTATACAACTCTACATATAGGGAGTCCATTGAAATCTAATCACTTACTAATTATATAAATAATAAAGATTGAGTAATTCAAATTACTTAATATTTAAATATAATAAAGCATTAACAATTAGTTACTCAGCAAAACAAACTCTCTAGCTTGCGTACGTGTCGGGAAAATGACAATTGAAAATGATCGGCGAATTTCCATTCGCGCACTCCAAGATCATCGTCTACGCCGTCACCAATTCCAAATCGGTAGAGAAGAAGAAGGGTTATATCATTGATGAAGCCTAACTGGACCCGGAGAAGATACAGAAAACAGCCCAGGCCAATCCCCTCAAGTCCATGAGGGCCCATGCAAAAGATCTCGGAGTTCCACAACAGATCAAAAAACTATCAAAAAGTGGGTGAAAAGAGCCTTGTGAGGGTGGAAAGGCTACTTTTGATACCAACAATGAAAGAAACTCATCTCCTCAAGTACAAGACTCTTTTGAATAAGTCTTTTGAGTTCTTTTGAAACATTTTTGGCCCCCTATAGTCCTAATGCCAACCCACTCGACTACACTTTTTGGGTGCACGTCTAGCGAAGGCCTGCAGTGTCCATCATCCAAACAAAGATGTCTCAAAGTCACTATCGACCAGCACTGGGACGCCAAGACGGATAACTAAATTGGCAGTAGGTGCTTGAACTTCAGCCAATGCCTAGTAGTCATAATTGCCGCTAAGAGCGGCTACATTAATGATTAAGAGAGCTCAGACACACATCTACCTATTTAACGTATTAATTTTTTTTAAATTAGTTCGTTAATTATGAAATTATACCTTTTTTAAGTTTAAAATTCAATATGTTCAGATTTTAATGGATCACTTGCTATTTATCACATCCATTTATGTAATTTAGAGTTGGATATCAAGTTCTTCCCTTGTCAATATTTCATATTACAAAGTAAGTACCAAAAATAGTATGTAAGAAATCTGCCCTCAAACGTTTTATGAGTACGAACACTCTCATTGATCGATGTTAAATGAAACGAGTAAATGAAATTACATTATTCTGCATCCATTGTTTCTTCAAGATAAATCAATAGAAATGAAATCCTTCACATGCTATACTCAATGAAAATAACTATGTAAGTAATATTAAATCAATAAGAAAATATATTTATTTTTAATATATATACATTTCAAATTTGTCTATTATGCATAAAACAAAAAGAAGACAAATAACATATTGGACTTTGTTTATTGAGGAATATATGTAATATATAGGTAGGTAGATACATAAATAAACATGAAGAAGCTATGCATGAAGCCCACTTGTCTTTCTATTTAATATATTTACATGTATCATATGAATAAATCGTTAAATTATTTCATTTTTTGGAAGATCTAGTAATGGTTACTCTGAGATACAAATGCAGGCAATATGTCTTAATATTTATTCCTTTTACTAAGGCCCAAGGAATATTAAACTTCAATGCAATAATGAAAATGAACTTGTCCTTGAGAAAGAAGAAGAATGCCTTTGGGTCTTCAACTATAGGGATTTTCCCGAGCTTGAAGATTAAGCGGTAAAAAAATTAATCTTCAAGCTTGGAAAAATCCCCGAGGTGAAGACCCAAAGGCATGCTTCTACTTTCTCAAGGAAAGCTGTTCAAAGATTTTTTTCCTTGAACGGCATTCCTTTATTCGTACATTTCTTTGTTTTTTTCTCCAGGTCAATCAAAGCTAAAATCAAGAGCTAATACGACGACTAGTGTTGAGTAAGTCTTTATTTATGTGGTCCAGTCGATTTCAGTCTTGGTACCAGTCCTATCAGTCCTTGGGCCGGTCCTTGAGACTGTCGATCCTTTGGACTACCAGTGCTACAACCGATTAAACAAAGAAGAAATAAAGTTGAGTGACGTCATCAATGACTTAAGTTTATAAGTTTTAGGACTGATATGAAGGATTTAACTAGACTGTACAAAGACGGAACTCTAGTCATCAGTCCTAAATATGGACAGTCTCAATACTCAAGACGACCACATAATTAGTTTTTGTGCAAACTTATTGTCCGGCAGTGACAATGAGGTCATCATAAATTCATCTATAATCGAATAACAGTTTTGATATTAAAAAAAGGAAAAACGGTTTATTCGTGTGCCATTATTGTATTTAATTTTTTTCATTCATTTTAAAAGTCGTCGTGGTGTTAATATCTTGCACATAATTATGGATTCCCGAAAACTTTCAGTTTTTTTATTTTTTAAATGCAAATTATACGTTTAAATATAATTTTATAATATTTTCCCTGTATTAATGCTAAAATAAATCTTGCAGGTTCTCCTCTTTACAGTAGTAATACATTTCTCCCAGAAAATAAAATAATAGCCAGCTGATGTTATGTGTTTTAATTCAGTAGTAATATATGTCTCGCTCCTGCCTTCACATAACGCTCTCAAAAATGCCCAGCCCTATCTATAACATGTCCACAAACATGGACTTCATCATTTCATCGTTGGATGAGATTGGGAGAACAATCTTACAATACAAACTTTATTTATCAAAAACAACCAAAACTAAACTATATAAATTAAACAATTAACTAGGAGTAAGTAAATACATTTCTAAGTTATGTAGATTGGCATTATTTTTGATTTGGGTATATCGACTTCAGAAAAATAGACTACACAGGGAATTTAACGGTGTTGTCAGATTCTTACACTAGAATCCGTCTTCAAAAAATACCGTTTGAAGGGAAACGGAATCATATGGGTACAAACCCAAAACTGATAAATATATAAGTTTTCCTCAGAAAATAAATGATAATTTAATAATCATACATCAGCACGCACTCTAATCGTAGTTTTATTCATGGGGGGGGGAGGATGAATTGATTGACTATGGATGACTCACCATAATTAGACCGATAATAACTATTACTAAAATTAATATTGGGACTGGATACCCTAGCGGTGATTACAGTTCTGTATATACATCTACAGATTACAGCCCATTGCTTCACTCTCCATATAGATATTGACCCTTCTGTTTTGATACTGAAATCATGCATTCGACTTCAATATCCTTTGTTCCCTTCATTAATGGTAAAACTTTACAAACTTAATGTCATCCCGATTTTAATGTACGGATATGAGATTTAGAACCCTTCCAAAAACTTTATGATTAAGTCCTTAGAAAACGTACAAGCTAGGATGGTGTCGTTTTTTTCCTTCATTGGGAGATAACGACAACTATCAATACAAAATCATAAGATTTGGCGTCATCACTCTGTACCATAGACGTGCCATTAATATTAAGGATCTTATTACGCTCCACCAAATTTTAAAGAAACAGATAAAATTCTCTCCCCCAAACTTGGATACTGAATAAAGACTACCTCTACCACGAAACGAGGCTCTCTGCTCACAACACCATCTAACTCCCCAAACCAGGAATTATATACTTTTATACTATCGATTTTTTTTTTTTTTTTTTTTTTTTTTTTTTTTGGTGTGACACTTACGAAGGTTGTTCCAAAAGTAAGGTGACATTTAAAATTTCGCGGGCAACCTACATTTTTTATATTCGATTTTGTATTTTTTTTATGCTTCTACACTTGCCACGAACAAATGTTTACTGTTTCAGCTATATAATATGTTTATTTTGTTAGTGAGAGGCATAACAGTTAGAAGTATGTATTTGCGTGTTTGGCGATTTTTTGTTATTGAAAAACAGGGATCAAATAATTTGCATCAAATTTTTTTGTAAAAATTAAATCAAGTGCTCCAAAACACCTGAAATGTTGACAATGACATTCGGTCAAACTGTTCTGAGTAAAAAAAGATTTTTTACAAGTGGTACAAACTCTTCCAAGATGGCCGGTAAGATACCAATGATGAGCCTGACTCTGGATACCTCGGTACGTCAACAACGGATGAAAACGTTGAAACAGTCAAGAAAATTGTGTTTGAAAACCGTCGAATCACTGTCAGAGAAGTTGCTGAGGACATTGGCATATCGTTTGATATATAAAAAAAATTCCAACGTAAATAAGGAGTTTTATCTTGAAGTTATGTGCCGCTTGCGAGAAGTAATGAAAAGAAAACGTCGTGAATTGTGGAAAAACAATTCATGGCTTTTGCATCAAGATAATGCCCCTGCTCACACTCATCTTTCATTGTGATATATTTTAGGCCCAAAAACAACATCACAGCCACCATATTTACCGAGTTTGGTCCCATGTGACTTTTTCTTGTTCCTAAAATTGAAGAGACATATGAAAGAACGGAGATTTGCAACAATTGATGAGATAATGACTGCATTGCATGAAGAGCTCAAGGCTATGCCGAAAAGGGCTTATGAAAAGTGCTTTGAGGATAGGAAAAAGCGTTTAAATAAGTGTGTTGTGCATAAATATTGATGAATAAATTAATATTTTTTCCTAAAAATACAAATTCACCTTACTTTTTGAACACATCTCGTATATATATATATATAATATTTACATTTTGGGTTTATTTTGTTATGTTATTTTTTTCATTTGCACTATTACGTTATTTACAAAAAATTAATAATCGTATCTTAAAATATAAGTCGACCTTTATAGTCTTTGATTATCGTCCTTGGTCGAAATAAACAAATATTCGTCCATACATTGTGAGGGGCGTCAGAAGGATTATAATTTTTTTTTTTTTTTTTTTTGGGGGAGGCTAGGTTGATTTTTTTAACCTTCATTAAATTTTTTCTTCCAAAGTGAATTTTTTTCCCTGTTTGCGGAAGCCCATGAGTGTAGACATGTAATTACGTCTATTTTTTAAATTAAACTTTTTAGATGGACTTCATATATTGGCTAAATTTCTGTTAAAAACGAGGTACTTTGGTTTTTCGAAATTTCCTTTGAGTTCTAAAAAAATAAAAATATAATCCAGCTTTTATAAAATAACTATTCTTTACAACAATGATGATTAGGACGAATCGAATACAGGTAAAAGGGATGTTCACATATAAAATTTCAATTAAGTAATTTTTACTATTTATGTGAGATCTTGTAAAAATCTTGGTTCAAGGTAATCCTAACTACTTTTTTATAGGATACATTTTTACAAATTTTTACCTTTTATAAAGTCACACCTTATATGAGTGACTCATTCCTACACCAAAAGAATAATGAACAAAAACATTTTCTTCATGGTTCACCAAATTAAATGTAGCCAAATGGATTGACTCATACTCCAAATCAAGGCACCATAAATTAAAAAAATTACAGATTGTCGCAATATTCATTTATTGTTAGCATGTAAAAAAATTGAGTTACGAAAAAAAAAACAGGTTTTAAATGTTCATGACTCCAAAGATTTTTCCCAAAGAAAATATGGTATTGTCACAATCAAAAAATGCAAAAAGACATACCAATAACCTCCACAGTCGAATGACTCATGAAATTACTCCAGAGTTGAACTTCAATCTTGAAAAAATATAACTAATTGATATATTTTTGCTTCTACTTTTCCCTGTCGTAAAGGTTTTTCACAGCAATTAACTTCATCCTTCATGGAATCCTTTTTTACTATGATGTGGTTATTCATTTTTTCAAATTTATCTCCATGGATTATTGTACTAGCATCTATGTATTTGTTGTCACTATGTAAATCAATAGCTTAATGGTATTTTTTATGATTTCTCTGAAAAAAGTAAATATTACATAATAATAAAAAAATCTCTATTGAAAAAAATATACTCCCTATATCAGTTTAATGAATCGCAACTCCCCTATTCGTTAAATTATAATTTGTCTACTTCATCATTCCCATTTAAGAGAGATTACAAGTGAGTTTTATTTTGGTCAAAATTATTTATTTCTCTAAGGAATCTCAAGTTCAGCCATTCAGCAAAAGGTGTCACTCAAAAACATACTACTCCATTTCAAAATTGCTTTCTAAATATTATTATGATAACAAGATGTAGCCCCTATTGTGAATAAAGTAAACTAAATAGGTCAATAAACTATCCGGGGAAGAATCGTACATGAAAAAATCTGATTATATTTTATTAAAAAATATAATATGACAAACATCGTTTATGCAAAAATAACAAAAAGGGAGAAAAATCATGTCTGCAACTGGACTAGACGGGTTATATGTATATCCTGATATAATGAAATGAAATAATTATTTTAAAAAAAAAAAAAAAATCATTTTAACAAAGTTAACTCCTTACATTAGTAGTATTAATTTTGCTTAATGGGCATAGAGGAAAAAATAACGCCCAAAGGTTCGAGTTTATTTATTTAAAAAAAATTACTAGCATTAAAAGTGAAAAAATGATATTGAAAGGATAGGAAATAATTGCCAAAAAGGATTATATACAAAGTTGAAAGCTGGGACATTATTTAATGATCTTACAAAGAAAACAATTAATTTAAGATTTTTTTATTTTAACAACCTATATAAACAGGGTTTCATTTAATTTCTTAACATAATATGCATCTACAAAATTTCACAGAAAGTATATTTCATTTTCTTTTGTAAGATGATTAAGTCAAAAAGAATTACAAGAAGGAACAATCGAAATACAAATGTACATTGACATCAGAAACATCAAAACATTTCATTTAAGATTATAGCAACATATTTTTTTTTTATGTTTTACAATAGTGGAAGCTCTAAACTGCTAAGCAAAAAAAAAAAATCAAATCTTAATAATGCAGCTTAATCAATTAGAAACTATCATGCCAATCAACTAAAAAAATTAAGGATAATTATAAAAAGCATACGATTATTAATGTATAAGATATATATATACATAGTAGGTATATAAATGACTAACAAAAAAGTAAGAAAATTCAAGTCTTGGCACATGTTTTTTTTTCATGAATTGATTGTATTTTAAAATAAAATAAAATTTAACACCGTAAAGAGGTTTCCCCATTCTCTGGCATACTTATATTTCCAGGCTAATAGTAGCAATTAAAAGAGAAATTGAATAGTTGCGATTGATCGATATATAAATATAAATGAGAATTAATTAGTAACTCCTCAGTTTGATACTAGATTATAATTATTAGAGCTTCCAATAAACGTTAGATTTTTCGATCAATTTGTGCAAATATACGAATAATAATGATAACGATAATATTTAAAATTCAAATTAATAAAGCTACATAGGACAACATATGACTATGCAAGATGATATCCTTGAATAACAGAAAACATCGATAGTAATTATATCAAACAAAAACTGAAGTTAACATAATATCATTTCCTTTATATAAAAAAAGATGCGATCTACATTTTAATAAAAAAACACTTCTCTCGAACAAGCAACAAGTAGAAAAAAAAGTCTATATGACTATAGATATGTGTGTCATCAATAGAAAGATTATTCCACCTCTTACATGGGTCGAGTGAAATTGGCAGGAAACATCCCCTTGGATCCATCCTTATCCTTATACCCCATTAGCCATCCTTCCTCCTATAATTAAAAAAAAAATGTTAAGAGACAATCGAGTATATAAAAACATCTATTATTTACTTGTTCTTCTGGATCTTCATACTCTACAACATTAATCAATTCTCCTTCTTCAAACGTCAATTCATCCACATCTTCTGCTTGATACTTATAACTTGCTTTGACTCTATAAAGAACACCGTCAGGCAAATTTTCCGTTGTTGCTCCTATACGAATAAAAAGAACGAAACAATTACTAACTAACTACTCACTAAACCTATTGATATTTTAAACTTTGGGAAGACTAATTAATTAATTATTAGATATATTAACAAAATTAGGGAATACAATTTTCAAATAAGATATATGATATAATATAAGTAACACTAAAACAGACAAATCTAATTACTTAAGAAAAATCTCAATAATATGTATAAAATTATGAATTAAGAATATTATTGAATAAGGACTTTAAGATATTTAACAAAGTATTTACAGTATATTAGGTTAATGGAATCACTGAAGATTTAAAAAATTGAATATGGAAGGATTATAGGAATACGGAAAAAGATGGCTTGACTTTTTGAATGTAGGGACTACTTAAAAGTACCTAAAAATGTACCAGTTTCAGAGTAATAATGATAATTATATATATAGTTTATAAAGGAAAAGGAAATGTATGTTAATCATGTTACCTTCCGGTACTGCAAATCTCCCCGAAGGTGTTCCATTTGTACTGGGAGGAGATGTACCATTAATATTAATAGAGCTACTGGAGTTATTGTTGCTGTTTACTGCCTCATAGTCCTTAATCGAGTTTTGTTTTTCCGTTGTTATTCCGTTGTTCGTAACTAAATCAAGGTTATAGGGATTTTATATTTAAAGGATTGTTCAAATAAATCCGTTTTTATAGATAAACAAAAATAAGGTTAATGTATAATAAAAATATAATATGTACAATCTTTTGAATCTCTAGAAGATTCAATTTTACGAAAAAAAAGTTGTACAGAAAGAAACGAATAAAAGGATCTTAAAAACGTAAAAAAAATTGTAAAATATTTAGGTAATACAAAAATAATCTTAGTTGATTGAAAATAAAGAACCACGAACAAGTTAAAGATAATAATTTGATTAGTTCATAATGGGAAATGTTAGTAAAAACTTTTTTTATTTAGATAAATAATATTTTAAAAGTTCGTTTACAAGGACTAATGAGTTATTGAAAATATCTATCAATTTCTTAGTAATTATTACCACTAGGTAAAAAAAAATACTATTATCAATTATACCCTTTATACTTTACCTTTAGGAGGACCACTGATCCTGAAAGTAAAGAAATGGATGATGTATTAGTTCTTATTTCATAATCCTTAGCCTGTTATAAAGAGCAAAGTTCATTTTTGTTCAATTTCAAAAAAATTGTAACGTTAGATCAAAATAAAAGTTAGGAACAACTAATTTAATTGTCTAATAGTAATATTTCAGACATACGTGGAGTTAGAAGTCGGTGTAGTCGCAGCAGAGATGGAATGAGGAAGAGTGAGACCCTGAGGTTTAGGTATTACTTTTTTAGGCAATGTTCCTCTTTGAACTTCTTTTGCAAGTTTATCAGCTATTACTTCAAAGTCAGTGTATACCTATAATTCAATACATTTACAAAAAATTATTGGCAATTAAAGAAGAAAATACCTTCGAAGTTTCCGAATGAAAAACTTCCTCCGCTGCAAATATCGTTTGCATATTTGTAACTAAAAATATAAGTCTAGAGTCAAACAATGCAGGAAGCTCATCTAACAATTCAGTATTCAGAATTTCGTAGGTTCGTCTAGCTATTTCCATTTGTTCTTTACTCCTAAATAAATATAGATATAGTATAAATTAATTATTTGTGCTGTTTAGAGATGGGTAATTAAAATATATACATATTTTTATTAAGCTAAGCTTTCCAGTAAAATCTCATTTTAAAGGTTAATCTTGACGTCATTTACACATAAATTTATTACCAGTTTGTAAATAAAAGAAAGGACTACTCACTTTGCAAATTTTGCCTCATTTCTACTGGGATTAGCCTGCTGTTGCTGAACATTATGTCTTTCCTTATCGTAGTCAATCAGTTTTCTTGCACGTTTGTCAATTTTTTTCTAAGATCAAAAAAGAATTAATAAACACATTTAAAAAGTAAGATATATTACTCATTTCGTACCCTCATTTCCGGGAATTGGCTTTGATATGTATTGAGAGGTATAAGAACTTGATCTGAGAGCTTATGCACTAAATCTGTCCAGAGCATTTCAGAATTTTGCGCCTGAAAAGAGTATAAAGGTCAATAAATCCCGAAAGGAATAAATAATTAAAGTGACTACTTGAACATTAAGAGCATCCCGTCCAACCCATTCGTGTTCATAGACATCATAAAGCGTTTCCATGAGAACCTTGTTGGCAGCATGTGTAGCTAGTAATAGAGACCTTAGAACTTAAAGCTTCAAAATATCAGGAATAAAAACTCACCTTTAACACATCGAATATAATTTGAGATGTCTTTATGGAGACGACTTGCGAAATTTTGTTGAAGATTGAAGTTCCTGAGATGTTCCTCAAAATAGTCATCCGTTGTTCGATCAGCTTTTCCAAGATTTTGAAGGATCTAAAAAAAAAATATTATGTTATATTTTCTGTATGAATATATATATTTTTGAAAAAAAAATATTAGATGAATTACACACATATGTATATATTTTGTAGAAATCTACTTCTGATGAGAAATTCGATCTCTCAGGTGATTATAAATTAAAATATTTTATATTTTTACCAGATAAAATATATGATATGATGTTTTATCAAAAGATAAAACAAATATCCGTAAAGGAAGAAGAACAATACATTTTTGATTTGATATCAATGTAGAGTTTCTAAATCTAAGATATGTATTTTTTATACGAGGTGTGTTCAAAAAGCTTTGTATTTTTTATTGATAAAAATATTTATATATTTGTTTATTCATCAATATTTATGAGTATCCCCTTCCAAGTAATTCCCCTCAGATACAACCGATATTTTAATATCATCAGCAACTAATGTGTTAGTGATTCCACAGTTTTCAAAAGGAATGTTCTTCATTGCCTCAACGTTTTCATCAGTTGTTGACGTGCTTGGATGTCCAGAGCGAGGCTCGTCATTGGCATCTTCCTGGCCATCTTGGAAGAGTTTGTCCATCTTGTAATCATTTTATTACTCAGAACAGTTTCCCCGTATACCATTGTCAACTTTTCAAGTACATATTTTGGAGCACTTCATTTCATTTTCATTTTTTTTTAAACTCAAGATTTGAAGCAGATAATTTGATCGATGTTTTTCATTAGCAAAAAAACCGCAAAAAAAAAAAAATACTTATAACCGTTATGCCTCTCACAAACAAAACTAAACATATTATATAGCTGAAACAGTAAATATATGTTCGTGGCAAGTGCAGTAACATAAAAAAATCGAGCATATTAAATGTACCTTGCAATTTGAAAAGTCATTTTACTTATTGAATACACCTCGTATATTTATGGAGGTATGTATTTTACAAACTCATTTTAAAATACATTAAAGTCATAGAGGCGTTTTACAATTATTTTATTGAGAGTCTTATATACATAGGAAGGTATTAAATTTATGAGTCGGTACAAACCTATTGTTTCCTATTTTTATTTTTTTTTGGTTTCGGTCTATTTAGTATTTTTTAGACCGATTCAAAACGATAATTTGATAGAGACTGCCGATCAAAATTTTTGAAAGTGACAACCATAGGCTAAAAAAAGACTGTAGAAATTCATTTTAAAAACAATTCACAATTGATTTCATAATGTCAGTTTCCTCATATTTTGGGAGTGTAAACGTGAACGAAGAAGTTCTCAAATTTAAAATATTATGTCTACATTGGAGGGGGAGAAAAGGACAAACATACACACACAAAAAAAAGTGGAAATAATTTTCTTTCCTCCAAATAATTCACCATCAATGAGCTTCTTCATTTTGAAAAGGAAAATTCTCGAGGTTTGAAAATTATATCTAATCCTTAATCCTCTAACTTCTTATATTATCTTAGCGACTTGACGTCTTAAAAAAATGGAAGGAGCGCGACCGATCTCAATCGAACTTCTTTGCTAATAGGTCTGTCCAAAAAAACTATTAGCTTTCTTGGATCGTTCAAGATTTTTGAGACTGTATTGCAACACTAGTATGAAAATTGTTTGAACATAACTATTAAATAAATCACTGAGAAAGCCGATCCTGTTTTCTAACTCATTGGCTATAGAGAACGTATTCATTCACGGATAAATGTATGAAAAGATGAAAGGTGATCTCTCAAATCTCAAATAATAAAGGAATATCTGAATTAATTTGAGCACCCTTTTTGACACCGTATTATCCAAGTAAGTATATGACTTTGTTAGTAAAGAACAAAAGAGTATAACCTGGCTTACTCCTTGATAATTATTCATCCAATTCAACTAACTAAGCAAGCCAATGACTCAAAAATAATCGACAAATATAAAAATATATATACATAATAAACTTTTATCGATAATAAATGTTCTATTCAATAAATTTATTGATAATGGGAGCAAAGTTCTCTTAATTTGTTTTATTCATGTAACAATGCATTATCAGTCAAGGTGACCTTGTGTTAAAGCAATGTACATGCATATAAATTTAAATACATCCAAGAGTTTCAAGACACAAATACATTATTTACATCGAAAAATATAATTTTACACAATATGGGGCATTATGTAATATTGCAGAATAGCTTTTAAAAAAAAATATTTATGTGACTTATTACATTGTACTTTAAGAAAAAGTTGAAAGTACATACATTTCCGACGTTCCCTTTGGCCAATTAAAAACTTTTATTCATATAGAACATTATTATTCAAATGTCATATTATACCATTGGAATATCTCTTAACTTACCAAAACACGTCATGAATTTATTTTTTAAATAAATCTTTATTATTTGACTCATCAAATAACTAAAGAGGTCATAGACACAAAGTAGCAATTGAGTAATGAAATTATTGGCAGTCTTCCCACTAAAAAGGAATTCTATATACGTACCTTAGACAAATTTTATAAGTTTGTAATTAAGTATCAAGGTAACTCCAATTCAAAACAAAATAAAATGATAAATCAATCAAAACAATGATTTAAAATTCCTCTCAGGGTAAAAGTTAATAAAATTGCAGCATGGAAAATAAATTGAATTATTGAAAAATGAAAAACAGTTGTAATATGTATTTTGATATATCTTTGGATCATTGATGATTTGATCTACATATGTGGATATGGATTAAGCATGATTCAAGAATTTAACGTTAGACTTAAAATGTATCAAATTACAATTATATTTATTTATTGAAAGATTACAAAGATTTGGAATCAGTTTAGGGGATTTATGCTCATATGATTATGAACTACATATTTCAAATTACTCTTACGACATTAAATTCATTATCAAGATGGTAAAATATATTCAACTTCGTCAAAAGAAATTAAAAATAAAAGACCTTAAGCTACTCTAAAAGCCAGATTTAATGTTGATCCTACTCAAAAAGAATATTACAGATTTTTTATTGTATTCAAAACTCAGGATTTAATTCAAAGTTGTAACTTAGAAGAGTTGATATATTATACACGAAGTGATCTTTTTTGTTTCTATCAATAAAGAGATAAACAGGTTCGAGAGCGATTTCTATTTTCGGTTCGGTCTTAGGGGATTTTTTTATAAATGGATTTAAACCGATATTTTGATCCAGACAAAGAGGTGAATCCGTAGATCGAAATTTTATTTTCTATAAAAAGAACCATAACTTAATTGTTTTGTGATTTTTTGAGACCGGTACATAATTAGTTAAAATTATAATGATCCTAAACCGGTCTAAGATTAAAGGACTGAAACCCAACACCAGTGCAGAGTAAATTATTCCCAACAGTTGGACTCTCAGGGGCTTCCACAGGGGGTGGGCTGGAATTCTAAAATCAATTTTTTTTTTTTGCTTTTTACCAGAAAATTTAAAAAAAATTAATATTTGAAATTTTTTCGAATGAATTTAATTTATTGTGAATATCAGTGGAATTTTTTTAAAAATTTCACACATATATTAATTTTTTTCGAAAAAAATCTACCCCCCCCGATATAATCATGCGGACACTTCCACAAGATGTATTCCAACAGAGTTTTATCGATCAACGTTCAAAACACAAACAATAAGGGTCAAAAATTGACAGATCGACATTTGACTAATACTGTACAAAGTAAACAGATGTATAATGCTGGGTAATATTTGTGGTTAATTGTTGAAAATATTTAGATCCATTTTATCTTTTATATCTCTTGAAGAAAACATATTTACAACATTAGCACCATTTGCATATTATCAGTCCAGCATGAACATAGACTAAATATATATAAATATAATTATTATTCATAAAACTTCCGGTATCAATTTAAAAATTATATATGTAATTGCTTTTAAATAATACATTTTCGAAATTATAGGAGTGTTCATACAAAGAAGAAAGAAAATAATATATCAACATATATAACTTAGAGATTAGCAAGGCATTAATGTTTCATTTTAATGAAAAAATTTAAAAAAAAAAACTATTGCAAACATGTTTATTTTGGCATATATGTATATGAAGACTCCCCTTGAAATAATTTCCAATTTATTAATAACTCAAAATTTGGTGTTATCGCGAAGTGATAAACATATCACAATGCAGGGCTGCCCTTAGCTACTTCGGAGCTCAATGCTAAACAGATTGCTAGGAACAATCCAGGATCTAAATAATAATTAATGTTTGAGGTTAGGGGCGGTTTTAGCGTGAGCGGGACAAGGATAAAATGTAAAAGGATCTTCACTTTCTCATAAATTAAAATGCGTTATCTTTTTCCTGGGACAGTATCAGCCTAAGGCCGACCATGTGTTATTGTTTTCTTAACCTTTTCTTCAAAAAACATTAAACGTATCCATGCACGTAAGTACATAGAGAGTACATGAGATTATATCGTACCTGAATTCACAATATGCTCCTATATTTAATGAAGTTTACGTACAGATGAAACTACCAATTGTTTTGATTTATCAAAATTTGAATTACTTTATAAAATTGATTGAAAAAAAGTGTTACCAACTCAAATGCCCTAATTTATTTGAACAAAATAAATATTGAGAAATGCAAGTATAATTATCAGAATGGTGCATTCAGTGAATATGATTAAGTTGGGGATGTAAATTAGTTATTTGCTGAGATAAAAAAATATACAAAAACATGGAGAAAAAAATGAAGTGGCAAAATGATTTAAATTAAATTATTAGATCCTATTTATCTTTTTTCAAAATCGCATAACCATAGTTATATATAATATACTATAGACATTTTGTGAAAATTTTAAGGTTCCAATATTGTATTAGAGGCAGAGTCGTAGTAGTGGGATCGAAATAGTGAGCATATACATTGATAAATAACAATTAGAATGCATTTTTGGAAAGTTTTCATTGACTTACTAAATAATTAAAAATAAACCCTTCTTGTCAAATAAATTTTCCTTTCAGACCAAGGACAACTGAGATGAAGACCAAAAGAAATCGTAAGTCAGCTTCTTGACACATTTATGAGTTATCACAAGATCTCTCGCATAGTCCTCTGCTCCAAGGGGCTCATTATCAAAATTAAAAAGCTGAAGGACGGCTACAAGATAGAACTAGGAACTCAAAAGTAGTGTGAATCCAACTTGGGGATTGTTTGGCCGTAGTCAATGTGACCTCCAGTCTCATCAAACTACAACCCCCTTGATTATGGGATCTAGGGGGCTATCAAGAGGAAGTTGTGTGCCACCTCACATGTGAAATTGGATACCCTTAGGCTGCAATGATGAAGGAGTGGGGTGGCATATCTGAGGAATCTGTGAAGAAGTCCTGCAAGGCCTTCAGGCCTAGTCTCGATGCCACAGTGGAGGCAAAGGGTGGCCAGTTTATAAAGTATCATTGTACATATTACTACTTGTACTTTTTGAGAATCTTGATACATCTTGGAAAAATTTGTTTCCAGTGTTTCTCAAACCTTTTATCCCAGGCCACATTAATGAGATAATTAAACTCATAGGGTGCACCATTGAAGTAAAAAATTCTTTATATAACGAAGACATACATTTTAATGCACACTTGGTTTATTCTCCTGATCGCACCATTTGGGTAACCCTACTTAATATATCAGTGTTTCTCAAGAGCTGGGTTGCAAAGAGTTGATAAACAATATAAATAATTTATTGATGCTATCTCCTGGGCGTTAATAAAGAACTATCCCAGACTCAATTAAAAAGAAAAAAGGAGGGTAATGTGACGACAATCTCTAGATGAATGTGCATTACGTTCACATTACCTACCCCTGACTACCCTAATTTTTATGACATATATATATATATATATAATCATTTTATTTATATTAATGAACATAGATTTTTGTTTTAAATAAATAAATCTCAAGAGAATGTTAGAAATGTTAACATGCGATTTAATTTAATTAGCATAATACTTATTGCTAATACCAACTGGTCTCCCCATGGTCATTAAGATGCAGATACTTTTTATCGTCCTTCAAACCAAGCTATATTTCATTTAGAGATTCGCCGAATTTTGGTCAGTTCTGATAACTGGTATAAATACGTCGATCAGTATCACCTGATAGCAAAATTTATTTACTTTGACGTAGATAATTGTCAAATCGAAAGACTATGTAACTGCTCCTCATTGATCAGTACACCCCTAGTTGGAGGTTAGGGATTTAGGAATGGTATTGGAATGGGTGCTAAGTAGATATATCAGAGCAATCCATAAGGTTACCATATTTATATTTCCAAAAGAGGGGATGCTTGGTCCGATCAATCTCGGTTTTAGAAAGGGGTGAACAATTTAAAATTAATAACTTTAAGAAATATATTTTCAATACTTCTTGTTTGTTATTTATATATATATATTGTAGCTTAAATTTTATTTTTTCATATACAGATTTTTAACATACGCCATTTGCCTCTTTATAAAATTAAAAATTTCACGAATTTAAAAAAAAATGTCTATGTACAAAATCTAAAAAAAGATGTCCGGGGAAATAAGATGGTTGGTCCCACTACCAAGTACGTTACTTGGTCATACAATTAGTTAAATTATAGTAGAGTCCTTGGGGAAACTTGCCCACTCTGTAACTACGTAATAAACAGCATTTGCTTCCCGGCCATTTGGCTGCACTCCTTTCGAATAGACAGATTAGTAAATAAAAGTCCAATATTCAATTGTAATGGAGTATGTCATATGTACAGTCTTATCTAATATTTGAAATTGATGCACTTCTTTTTCAAGTGGAGAATCATTTCAAATGTCTGAAAAAATTAATTCTATGCTCTCGTCGTCCAATTAAAGACTATGATGTAATAATATCTGCATGTTAAGAGAGAAATAATCAAGCATTTTATAAGGGATAACTTGTTTTGTTAAATATATATCATCCTTTTGATACAATCCTTATTGGGCCAATCATGTGATACAATCATTGAATCAATTCATGAATTTCCCTCTTTGAAATTGGCTTACAAAATATGACATAAGTCATTTCAGGACCGTCAGAATGGAGAAATGGTTATGGGAGCATGATTTATCCCCTCCCTTCTCAAAAATACTATTTTACCCTCCTTATATCAAATGTTTATAGACCTTCCGACTCTCTTGTATTTAATGGTGGTTCATTCCGAGAAAAAAGTACATATATCACAGCGTTATCTCACTTGAACCAAAATGTACCATTTTGTTTCTCAGCTATTAATTTCTTTACTATTTTACCCCTATTCAGTGTTCTGAATGTTGATGGGTTGATTTGGAATTTCCTGTTGTTAAGCTATGAACATTCTCAAAAAATATTGGAAAAAAATGTCATAGTTTTGAAGAATTTCCTAACTACCAAACGAGTTTGTACTTTTTTTCTGTTTCGTGTTTGAAGGAAAGATTACGAGATACAATAGAGGTAATGACATTATAAAAAAGTCGAATAAAATACCTATATATGTACATATAACTGAAAATAATAATTAGAAAAACACCAAATCTTCTTTGGAAAAGTAACTTGCTTTTTTTTAAGTAATGCATATACTTGTTATCGTAGACATTGTACTATAAATACATTTAATAGAAGTCACTTTCAAGAAAACAGACATTTTATGCGTAGTTTTTGATAATTAAGTGCAAAACTAACAAGTGACGACTCATCCTATATAACATCCAAAAAATGATTATAATTTGAGGATAATGATGACTGAGTAAAACATGGCTATGTCGTCAATAAAATTATCAAGAATGTCTGAACTAACCCATTCATGCATCATCTGCATATAATATGACGTGCTCCAAACTACATACTGGCACACCACCTTGCGGAGGATATTTATTTTTTAGTTTGCTCATGCCCCATTAAGATATTATGAATTAGCACTACACTTAATAATCCTAAGTCATTCTATAAATATACACAAGAAGAATTTTCATTGTAGTTCGTATTTGCATATTATATTACGAGTGCTTTACAAAATACAACGAGTTTCTTTTGAACTCAATTGCCTTAAATTTCCCTCAATTGCAAAAATAAGAAGAAGGGTGAAAATGAAAAAAAAAATATATATATATAATCGCTTCTTTTATTGAAAGGGAGAAACACATAGTAGGTACTTGTAAAAAATTTAAAACTACACCACATCATAAATTATAAGAAATTTGATCAGATTATTAAATGAACAGGGGTAAATAGTATGTAATCATAATTAATAATAGAAAGGGACGGGAAATCAAGATTGAGTTACACCCATCTACTTGCCTTGAAAATTTGATATGAGATTTAGCTTTCATATTCAAAATAAGCATATTTAAGGAAATACAATTACAATTAGCAACTATCTGTTATTTTATAGTGTTTCTATTCATCAAATGAATAATATTAGCACAAAGAGACCTTCTTCTTGCTATCTCTCGACCTTTCTTCTAAAGGAAAAAAAAAAGCTAGGCCTAAAATTAGGTGATAGTTAGCGAATAAAGTCACTTTTCCCAACTGTAAAGGCGGTATATATATGATATAGCGAGAAAAGTTGCTCTTAAAAATGTTTCCTATAATCAACTAATAAGAGTTAATACATATATGCCGGGCCAACCGTTATAAACTCATCCCCATATGCAAATTTTGAGAGGTTACGAGTCATTTTTTACAATGTTCCGTTGAACAATGTAGTAGAACACATAATTAGCTGTCGATTGCTCTGCAGAGGCCAAGTCCTCAACCCCTTGATTATTAAATCTCGTCACACGTAGAGTCCAATGCCTATAGGAAACGCCGCACTCTCGCCAGCACTCTGGTCCCTGAAAACATCTGTTAACAAGGCATGGGCCTCTACGAGCCCCAAGTACATCCAGAGTATCTGCAGCAGCTTCCACCACCGTCTGGAGCTCACCAACAATTCTAAGAGTGGATAAAATGACTCAAACAAGTTTTCTGGGTTTCAATTAATAATTAATAAACTTGCTATGGTCTTCAATACATTGTGTGTTAAAATGGGTATAAATTCACGGTTATCCCAGTATACGCGTGCAGGACGATAGATATGGTAAACTACCTTAAGATTATTTTTCATTTATTAGTTAAAGATAGTTCAAGACTTTAAAAAAGCTAATTTAAGTCCAATTAACCAACTTTCCATCATACCAATATCACGAAAGAATAATAGAAAAAAAAATGTTGACAAATATAATTCAAATTCGACCAACCGACGCTGAGGACACTCATATGAAGAAAAGAAGCAGAAAATTGACAGTGGACAACAAATTACAAAGTATATTTTTGTTTTAGTGAGATAAAACAAATTGAAAGATATCTATTTAAACGGGTCTTCCACTCTACACACAAACAGACTCACGGAACCTACATTATATTAAATTACAACAATATATAATTGAGATAATTGACGTGTGGTTGGATTTTGTTTCCACATTTGGACAAACAAAACCTCACTATCATCATGGGTACTGCTTAATATGTATATTCTCATTGAAGAGATACGCACTTCCTATTTCATTGATGGGGAGCAAACAAACATTTGTAAGGATATTACATAAGTTCGTTGTAAATACTTATATTCTTTTTTAATCAGATAATCATAAATAAAGACTTCCTTAGATTTCATCAATCTCTCTTATATGTAGAATGTTTATATTAGCACGTAACATGTCTTATAGATATCTAACGATGAAGAGGAGTAAACTACAAACTATGTTATTCCGTCTTCTAAAAAATCAAGTTTTTTATTTATTTATGTCTTTTAAATTTAAATCACACAACCTTTCATAAGTATGTGTATTTAAGTGAGACTCATATTAAAAATTATGCAATTACATTTAAAATGTGAGTGAACCTAGAGCAAAATGTCCAAGTCATTCAAGGAATTAAATTACTTATAATTGCCCAAAATTAAAATTGCAAATATTATTTTCTACATAGATTTTTGCAAAAATGTTTAACTACTTTGACAAGCAGTTGATTATTAAGTAAGAACATGAATAAGGAAATGGCTGAGAGTAGATTAATTAATTTTAGCCCTTTAACATTATCTTTTGGAAGGAAAGGTTGTGAGATACAATAAATATATGATCAAACTATCAAGCAGTAGTTCTTAACCTTGTTGAATGTATTGATCCTCACTAGTTCTATATGAACCTTCACCGTATCCTTTTTAATTGATGGAGTGTCATCACAAATTATATGAGGTGGATGTTTGTCTTGAGCTCGACCTATCCCCGGAGACTGACTCAACAAAACCATGTTAATAATCAATGCTATAAAGGATTCAATAGGTGAAAATAATCAGTGAAACAGTTCTTATAAATGTAGAAAAGAATGTGTTCGCAAAAATATCTTCACACGTCTTATTATAAATGAGACCAATGGATACAATTGACTCAGAATATATTTGAGCACCGACATTGGAGGATTTGGGGTTTGAAGTTAGTTTTCCCAAAATAAAATTAAAATTTGAAATTTTTTGAGAATTGTTGTGGATTTTTGAAATTGTTTTCTAAAAAATTGATATTTGGAATTTAATTTTTTGTGAAAAGCAGCGGTTTTTAAATTTTTTTCCAATAATGTAATTTGTTGTAAATTTTTCTTTCAAAAATTAAATATTTATAAAAAAAAATATATATACAACAATATATAATTCTGAGGAAGCACTTGTAAATAATCTCCATCCCATTGATAAATGACGTAATACAATTGAATAACAATCTTAGGCACCCGAAATGATTATAGTGACATTTTCTCATTTTTATAAAACAACCCTTCCAACTTATAAATTTGTTCCAACAGCCCTGCTAACAGTTTATTATCTACATTATTACCTATACATACAGACACACATACGGAGCAATACTCCTCCATTTAAGGAGAACATATGACACGAATTAATGCCATAGAAATACTAATAAGGACACTTGTAATTTGCACACCTGTTAATTTATAAATATATACATATATCTACATATTAGAATCCATAAACATGTACCTAATAGCATATAAAACTTGTTTTTTTAACCAAGCCTTTTAAAATCCTGTAAGTTTTTATTTGAAAACATTAATAGGTGTGAAAAAAAATCAGTTAGAATAATCCATGCCTGTTCCTTAGTTTCAAAACAAAACAATGATGTTACTTTTAATCAAGTAGAACCTTTGTTGTTTAATTTTGCTTGGATTGACCACGATTAAACGCGATATTCATAAAAATAGAGAAAGGAATTTGTCAAATAAATAGCAAAATCACCTTGATATAAACAACATAAGTAGAACATAATTGCACTTTCTGATCAAATTCACTGAATGTATCTCCTACGAAGAGTGAAATGACCTTGAGTAGTAGTATTATGTAACAAATTAGTACATAAATGAATTATAATAGTATTCTTTTTTCAGGGATCTTAATGTAAATTGTGCGGGTCTCAAAGGCTCTAAGCATCCGTAGCACACATGTAGATCCTACCTAAATACATACACATGAAATTAATATGTACCTACGTTTCAGATAAGAGGATAAATGCTGTAATTCTCTCTCCAGGTAATTTCATGCACACATTTGTATGTTTATACCTCATAAAAAAATTGGTTTAAATAAAGAAAATTACTCATCTGAGTCCTATCATAATATATTTTAAATATAGTAGATTCCGGTTAAGGCGTCAACGCTAAATACGGATAATATTTGTTTATAGTTGTGATGTCAAGATACTAATATTTTCGTAGGAGTTCTGGTATCAAAATAAATTCCGATATTTCGTGCTTTTCGATAGAATTTATGTCAAATATTTGTATGACATAACAGGGACGTGCGCAGGATTATATATATATATATATTCATTTTTTGTTTTTTAAAAATAAAAAAAAAAAAAGATTTAAATATCCAATGCTATTCACAAAAAAATTCAAAAATCCATAGCTATTCACAAAAAGTTAAATTTTTTGGAAATAAATTTCAAAAATTAATACATACCTTTTCATAGAAAATTTAATTTAACGGAAAATTTGAAAAATTAATTTTTTTGGAAAAAAAATTACATTTTTTATTAAATTTATTTTTATTAATATTCTTTATATAAAGCATAATTTACCCAAGTTTTGAAAAACATTTCTTGATAATACACCCAAAAAATTCCTTAATTTGGGTGGAGTGTGTCCTCTTTCAGCCCACCATCTGCAGACTACCCTTCGTAATGGCGCTGTTAGGCCACGTTTCACGCACCAATTTTGCATTGTGCCGTTTTAAATGCACTAATACCCGGTACCCTATAGTACCGGTATACCTAATAAGACTAGTTAATATATTTGAAAGTTTAACAGAGTACATAATGATGATCTTCGTAGAAGGCGATCTGTCTACAACAGATTTTCGCTATAGTGGATGAATTGTTTTTATAGTAGATTCAAACAATAATTTAAAAAAAAAATTCATTTTGTTCCTTTATATGTAAAAATCTCAAGAGACCAACCAATTTCGTACGCTATATCAGAAATCCGGCTTATTAAATGAATTAGGGGCATACATTTATGATGTTCGGAAAAAGTACTATTTTTGACCCCTCCACTGTCTCCCTATTGGTCATCCTTAACTTTTAAATCTGTATGTTTTAGTAAATAAAATATATTGGTAATTTTGAAGACCACTTATCCGAAGCGTCAACACAATAATAATTTTATAATTTATTGCTCCACTGCATAATTTGGTCGAATACCCTTTTTTTAGAAAGGGAATCCTATCTTAATAAAAAATTTGAACACCTGTTTTCTCAGAAATAATTTTTCTAGTATATACAAAAATACGTTTTTTTTGGGGGAAGGGGGGAGGAGATGAATCCACCGCTACGGTCCCCCTCCAGCTGATATACTTCATATTGGAAATCTGTTGTTGATCAGTGAAACAGTGATCAGTTATCAATGTAGTGGACTCCGAAATATCCCATACTCCCTCCCTTCCTCTACTCCTCTGTGGGCTGGAAGTCATAAAATACCTCTTAATAACTAGAAAAGGGAAAACTAGCACATTTAGCGTGTAAAAATCAACTCCTCCTCTGAACTTGTAAAATAATATTGTACAACTGTAGGCTCACGCACTTAAAATCCGCACAGTTTTACTTGACTATAATGAATTTAACACTTTTATAAATGTTCATTATACAGGATATTAAGTGTGTCTACTTTAAGTTGGTTCTAATATACCTACAAAAAAAGTAAAAAATCTGTAGACGGAATTAATGTTTCTAGAATAATGAAAAATGTCCATTTTCTACATGCGCATAAACAGTCCGTAAATATAAAATATGACTTAAAATTTGTATGTACTGTATAGATAGTCATTGTCCTTAGTCACATAAATTCCTTCTTCCTGTAGGTATTATTATTATATCAAGTTGCCTGCTTTTCCTAGGACATTAATGTATTGATTGTTGAATATTTGTCCTTACTTCTTTCATTAATTTGATAGTTGTATTAACATAACCATAAATATGAAAAGGTTAGATACTATCGTTGGTGTCAGAAAAGCTCACCTTTGGAAAATTTACCTTGAATAAAGCTCGTTGGGCGGAAGAATCGACTTCCTTTTTTTAATTGTAATTAATCATCTCACTTATGTAACGACTAATGAGTTCAAACCAGTGACAAAATAGGTAATCTTAATTAATAATCATCATGTCTGCAGTATAAAGATAATTGATATCGAATAATTAAGTGATAAATTCGAATTCAAATTGCTGTCGTATTTTTTATTGTTTTATCTTACATTTATTATTAATTAAGAATTTATTTCATTTATTATTAATTAAGAATTTATTTTATATTAAATAAAGAAATACTTCCTTTACTAACTTTCCCACTTGTAGTAATAAATCTCCAGGGAAACCTTCCAAAGGAGACCTTTCCTAGAACCCTTTCGTTATCTACATACCTCCTTCAATCCTACTATTTTTCAATGTGGTTTTTAGGGCATAAATTCCCTTAATTTTCATAAGCAGGGGAAGGACTGGAGGGGCTGTAGCCCCTCTAAATTAAGAAATTTCCAATTCTTTCAAGAAAATTTAATATATTCAATTTAATGAAGTTTTCTCAATTTTTTTCGACAAAATTTAGTTTTTGAGAATAGCTATGGATTTATCAATTTTTTTCCCAAATTTTTTTATTTTTTTTCTAAATAGCTATGGATTTTTGAAATTTTTCTCCGAAAAATTTTATATTTGAAATTAAATTTCAGAAATTTTCTCCAATAAATTAATTTTTTTCTACATAGCTGTGGATTTTGAATTTTTTTTTCAAAAAATTTAATTTTTTCACCGTTTTTCCACAAAATTTAATTTTTGCGATTTTTTTTCAAACAAAAATCCACAAACCAAGCAGCCTCCCCCCTTCCTAGAAAAATAAATAAATTAATCCTGCAGACGCCCCTGATAAGGCATCATGAAAGGAAGAAATGATCGAATTAAAAAAGGATTGATATTTCAAAACAACTACATTGATTTCTTCTTTTTTTTTTTTTTAAATAATCAAATCAGGATTTGAATGAGTAAATTTGTTATTATTTACTTTTTTACTTCTTATACTCAAGAATTGCATGAGATTTCTGGAATTCAGCCAGATATTTTGTTTTTCCTTCATACAACTCAAGTATATATTGTGTAGTCATATTATATATGTATGTTAAAAAACATCAAAATAGTAACTCACTTTTTATAAATAGCTTTCTCAAAAATTACACAAAAAGTTTCCTTGAATTCATTCTATGTATATATTATACGTACAGTTATGACTATTTCAAACTATTAGTCGTTTGAAATTTAAAAATAAATACAAACATACTAAGAAAAAAAAAACATGATGTATTAATGCGCTCATTAGTATTTAATAAAGTCATTTAGATACTATATCTCGCATTCATTTCTCAAATTATAATTATAAATACGTTGAAAAATGAACAACAGATGGTCAACAATGTTGATAGTTGACAGACGTAGGTATTGTTTTGTTTTATGTTCCGTTTGACTTTGATGGTATGATTTAACCATGGATTATTCATGATCCAACTGTATATATATATACAAGCATATATATTAGACCGGTTTGATTTTCAACTTTTTTTGAATTTCGATAATGGGTAGTGCGGAAAAGTTGTCATTTGGTATGAAAATGACCTAATCGAAATTTCATTTTTCTACAATGTCATCTTTAGTGAGCACATCTTGTCAAGGTTGAAAAGGAGACAAAACATATTTCGCCAATAAAGATTAAAATACAACAT
This sequence comes from Lepeophtheirus salmonis, assembly GCF_016086655.4. Classification (NCBI taxonomy): domain Eukaryota; kingdom Metazoa; phylum Arthropoda; class Copepoda; order Siphonostomatoida; family Caligidae; genus Lepeophtheirus; species Lepeophtheirus salmonis. Next base: position 57,859,840 of record NC_052136.2, read on the forward strand.
TACTCATTATTTTGTATTAATTCAGTATGATAGACATTATTGATACCTATAAAAATATTAATTAAGTTTCTTTCGAAAGCTCTCCTATGGAGCAAAAAAATAGAATAACGTACGAAAATGTTGATATTTCCTTTCTTAAAATGTAAAAAAATAAAATAATAATGGCGTTATTGATCATCTAATAGTCCTAACTTTTTTTTTTTGTTTTGTTCCATACAGCAGCAAAAAAACAAACACTTTTTAAACCCTTTTTATAGGTTAAAAAATTGTCCATCTAAATTGTTTCATGCAAAATAACTAGAAAATTCCTATTAGTATCAATATTGTATAAGTAAAGAATTTTGCCCTTTTTCATGATTTGATTGCGATGTGCGAACTAAAGATGACCAAATGGAACAATACAATTTTGCATAGGTAACTTTCATACAATATGTTAACCTTTCCACACTCGTCGTAATCCAAATTCGAAAAAAGTTAAGAATCAAACCCCTCTTAATATAGATACAAAAAAATGTACCCTTGGTTCCATTATAAATATTTGCACTGGAGAAGTTTGCTATAACGGTGTTATAGTGTTACCGGAATACTTTCGCTTTAAAAATGATACTATACTAAAATGATATTGGAACCGATTCTGACAGCGTCATTTCATGATACACAAGTTGTCCTACCAATGACGTAACCCTCCAAATTTATAGAAGAGAAAATTTTACTGTAAAAAAAAAAAAAAATCATAATAGAAGGCTCTTTTATAACGTTTTCAAATTTCTGAGTTACTACCCTTTCCCCTACTAGAAACCCTGGCAGACGTTCTTGTAAGTGCATGTGAATTGCTCTTAATGACATTTTTTTTAATCGATTTTATTCGAAAAAGAATCAAAATACCGATACTAACTTTGATACCGGTACTACACTGATGTACACTATAAGCTCCTAGGGGTGTCCTCAGGATTATATATATATATATTTATTTTGTTGTTGTTTTTTGTACAATTTTTCGGGGAGAAAATTCAAAAAATCCAAATTGTTCACAAAAAATAATTTTTTTAGAAAAAAAAATTCAAAAACTCACAGCCAATCACAAAAAATATATAAATATTTGAAAAAAAAAATTGGAGAATCCACATTTGTTCAAAAAAGTGTCAAATATTTTTTTTTTTTTTTAAACTTCAAAATTCATAGTTGTTCACAAAAAAATTAACATTTTTGGAAAATAATTTCAAATGTTCAATTTTTAGAAAAAAGTTTCAAATATATTCAAAATAATTTTTTTTGAAAAGAATTAGAAAAATTAAATTCTTTAGAATAAAAATTAGAGATTTTGAATTAAATTTGTAAGTAAAAAGTAAAAATTCCTTAATTTGTGAGGGAGGCTACAGCCCTTCCAGCCCACCTTTGATCACGCCCTGGCTCCTTTGAACCTCTTTCTCACAATCATATCTATATATTACATGAAAAACTCATTTATATCGTAATCAAAGTGGAGTTTAAGTGTTTTCTAGTTACAGTTCTGTATAATTGGGCAAATCTGATATCTGCACCATAAATTCAACTAGACAAAGGGGTAGTATATATATATATATATACTAGTATAACACAGCATCACGTCACTAACATAAAAATGTACACCGTATATTTTGTCTTCAGCTATGGAATTTTATGCTTATTTTCTAATAATTAGTCTTATGAACGTTGATTCGTTTAGTTAATATTAGCTCATTTTAAGCTCTGAACAATTCACAACAATTATTGAAAAATATTACCATAGTTAGGAAGAATTGGCTACCAACCGATTTTTGGTCTTTTTTCTGTTGCTTTTCGGAGAACGGATTGTGTAATACATAGAATTATTATTCAATCATTGTTAAGAACTATTCAAAGCTTGACCAAAGCATACTCAAATTCAACCAAATACGTGCAAATTTTTGTGCGTATAAGATAACGCCGTGATCGATATTCAAATTGAAACAACTAAAAATTATTCAAAAACAAATGAGTACCATAAACATCTCAGTCTTTTCGGCAGGTGAAGTCAATCACTCAGTCCTGTGCACACCTTGTATATTATATGTTACTAAAATATAGGACCTTTTCTCAATAATATCACCTATGGCTTAAAACATTAACGAATTTGTTATGTAATTTCAATTAAAATGTCTCAGATGAATTTATGATATACAAAATCATTATGCCTTTATGATGATCGAATGCCTTTTGTATATGGTGTATCTATATATGTATAGTAAAGACCCACTTTTGTAGCTGTTGAGGCGTAGCTCATTTAGAAGCAAATAGGGTATAATAAATCAAATATCCAATTAGAAACAATTTGGTATCATTTTTCTCCACCTACCTTGTAACGAATGAAAAGATGATACAAAAAACCTGAGAGTAGTACTTACAATAAAGAACTGCATTAAAATATATTTTAATAACCAAATATTGAAGGTACAAAGATTTGGTCTCAATCAAACAAATCATATGGATGAAAGCCAATGAACACCCTTCACAAAAAGTAAAAATATCATACAGAGAGAAGAAGTGTTAATTATATGTAATAGACCATTCGAAGGGGTTTATTCATATTCAAGACAATATATGCATGTTCCGAAGGGAATTCACAAAGTGTTTGAATCCCAAGAGGAACGATACCTACGATTCTACTAGAACATTCATCCATGGTTTATCTTCATTTAACCAAAATTTAGTTAAGTAAGTTTTTGAAAAGCATTGCTTCAACCACCATGAAATGAAAATGAATACAGCTGATTGTTTTTAGAGATCAATCCTTTTAATTTAAAATATAAAAACCAGAGTAGACCAACTACAGGTGATTAGACAAATTGGGTTTAACGATCCATTTAAAGCCATTTAAGTCTCATAATACTCATTTTGTATCCGTGGTTCAAAAGTGGTGAAAACCATTTTTTAGATACATTTGAACATACAACCAATGTTACGTAAACAAAATACAGGTAGGTATTCATTAAAGTATGAAAAAAATATGATACTTCATAGACAAAGTTTGTCGTTTTATATTACGTAATAAGTACTCATGCACTGTGTAAAATCTCATATTAACTCCCTATGATAATTTTTGAATAAATGTAAATACATAAATATGACATGAATAAAGCTATTCTCTATGTAAAGAATGCACCAAATAATTCCCAAGAATGTGCGCAAAAACATATTTAATTAAGATCACTAAGATTTTCTTGTTTCCTTTTCTTAGATCCCCCCCCCACCCCTTTTATTCACTTAACGTGCGCAAAGCACATACATAACCAAAATATGTGTGTCAAGGTAAACCACAAATACGCAAGTAAGGTATTTAAAAAACAAAACCAAAGTATAAAATACAGGTTTTTTGATGATCACAAGATGAATACTACTACACGAAATACTTTTTTTCATGGATTCATTCATGTCGAAAGTACACCCAAAGTAATAAATAGTTAAATACCAGTAATACATAAGAATCAGAATTACAAATTATGTATTAGTTTCCAAATGTCGATTCTACAAAAAAACACCTGATTGTCCGATTCCGATTAACCGTCCCATCACTAATAATAACATTTGCTAGAGAAAAATGAATAAAATATGCAGCCTTCGAATTGTTGTTCATTGTTTCAAAGGAAATTTAAATATACATAGGATGTAAAAACACGTAAGTAAATGAGTTAGGTTCCAAGGTTGAAAAATTACGGAATAAGATGAATGAACAACATAAACAAATCAATAACGATAGGTGAAAATGACCTCAGATTTTGAGGATTTCTATAGTTGTAAGAAATATGACATACCAGTGCGATACTTTTTGTAATTACAACCTGAATAAAGCTTTTTTTCAAAGCCGTTATAAATATTATTTTATTCTTGAAGAGACAAACCCAAAGTATAAAATAATCACTACGGCAGTGTTTTCCAACCTTTGGGTCGCAAACTCAACTGAAATGGCTTAATAATTTGGATGGAGCTACCTAAGGCCTTCAAAAAAGCTGTTGTGTAATACCAAAGGTGACGGGAAGTTACGCCCTGAGCAGTTTATCCCTGGGAAGTTTCGCCATGTAGAAGTCACGCTCTCATACATATAGTAAAGCATAAATGTATCTTTCAGATATAATTTAAGATCTTCTTTGTAATTAATTAAGAATATTATGTAGTAATTCATATGAAATAAATGTTGTTTCTTATGACAACGGCTTATAAAGAAGTCTGTTCGAACTCATTATAAAAAGGTCCAAAATTCATGTTTGATATTTTCTATTTTAAAATTTATTAAAATTGAATTAAATACGCTCATTTTAATCCAATGAGTGCAAAAATGCATTACAAATGACTTCAAGTTGTTGGAGACTCATTTTATAACTTAAACTATATGTGGAAGATACATTTATGTTATAATATATCTATGAGAGCGTAACTTCCGCAGGGCGAAACTTCCCAGGGTAGATCTTCCATAGGCTAAACTGCCTGGGGAGTTACATCATAGAACCAATACCAAAAGTCCTTGTGTTGTATTTTAGAGTTATAAGTTCATTTCAGAGTATAATTGAGGATTGACATGGTACTAATTCCTGCCTATATCCTTGCTAGATACAGAGTGGGATTTCTGTTTATTTCGGTCCTCTTACGGCTCCTTGCAAATCATATAATATATAGGTCATGAATCGTGTTGTGCCAGTCCTTATTTATGACCAACGACCGTGGTCCAGTACAGTCCCATCAAGTCCAGTCCCACTTTTTGGTCCTTAAAGTATGTAAAGTCGATCTCTTGGGACTTCATTGAGGGTGGTTTTCTTTATTTTAATTACTCGGTTATATAATAAAACTAATTATATAACAAAGTAAAAATATACGATGTTCGTATTATATTGCATATAAGTAGAAAAAAGTAATATTTATTGGAAACTATGGTACCATCTTCTTAATATATATCTAATTTGGCTTAATAAACCAAAACCCCTCTCCTCCAAAACATTATTAGAATCGTCAGCATGACCACGTTAATTTTGGGTTTCTTTTTTTAACACACTACGATTATTGAACTCTACATAAGCAGTAGGTAGGACCAAAATCATGTTAGAAAGAGGGAAAACAAACAACTCACACCTAAGTGTACAATGTACATACATAGGTATAAATAACTTTTTAAAAACCTTCTGGTCAAAATCCTCACACTAGGTATTTATTAACTCAATGAAATTTCCTTTATACCTCCTCTATTTATGTATGGTACCATCAATTAAAGTAAAGCATAATTAAATACATACTATGTATTCATATTGTGAAGGTTCAAGGAGACACCTACACCATATGATCGAAAGAAGATAACTCTGCGTCCAAACAGTGTCCCATCATAAATAAAGTTATATACATACTACCTATCTTTATTTTGGAAAACTGAATAGTCACATCCCAAATGTATGCATACGAACTCAAGGCCTGACTATTTTGAGCAACATACAACAACCAGTTACTTATGTAATAACAATATGATGAAAAATAAAATTACAACTATGTTCGACTCTCAAAATGGAATAAATACTGCAGATACGATATTGGAGGGGTTTGATTTTCAACTTTTTTTTCGAATTGCGATAATGACTAGTGTGGAAAAGTTGTCATACGCTATGAAAATTACCTATGCAAAATTGCATTGCCCTACGTGGTTGTATATCTCGAGCAAATGATAAAAAAAGGCAAACACTCTTTACTTAGTCAATATAGATACCAAGAGTACACTTTTTTGTTATTTTGTATTAAACAATTTTGATGGACATTTTTTAAAACCTATAAAAAGTGTATAAAAAGTTTTTTTTCTTTCTAAAATTGGCATATGGAACAAACTTTAATGATCCACGTATAGCATGTATCATTTTTTTACTTTTTCATGATGGAAAGATCCAATTTATATTATGTTATTCCCACTTTTTGATCCATAAAGTAGCTTCAGAAAAAAAAATTATAATTATTTTTTATAGGTTGGAATAATGTCGATCATAATTAATAAATTCAAAATAATAATTAATGTTGTATTTTAATCCTTATTGTTGAAATAAATAACTTATGCAACCTAAAGATGACATCGTAGAAAAATAAAATTTTGCATAGATTATTTAAACGTAATCGAAAAATCCAAAGTTGAATTTTTCTGGAAACCAATTTTTTTTTTTTTTAAATATAGTTGAAAAATAAAAAAATTTAGAAAAAAATTTCAAAAATCTACAGCTATTCACAAAAAATTAAAATGTTTGTAAAAAATTTCAAAAATCTATAGCTATTCTCAAAAAATTAAATTTTGGAAAAAAAAATTTCCCAAAAAATTAAATTTTTGGAAAAAAATTCAAAATCCATAGCTATTTACAAATTGAAAAATTCAATTCAATTTTTTGAAAAAAAAATTCCAATATTTTAAAATTCCTTAATTTTGGAGGGGGGCTTCTGCCCCTCCAGCCTACGCCCTGCAGACGCCTCTGACTTATTATACTCATTCTATCCAACAAATGATTTGTTTGTTCCATATAAAACATGTAGGCGACAGACATGAACCTCTCCCCCAATAACTTCCTCCACCAAAGAAGTCCATAATAACAACAGCAAACATATATTCTTCAATGTATGTAAGAAACGCACCTACGCAAGGAATATGTTATTATGACTTATGAGGCAACCACATCACAGCACATGTTTTCAACCCCAAGTTTTGATTAATAAAAACTTTGAAGCCACAGTTAAAAAAAAATATGAAGAACGTTTTACCCATCTTATTGTTCGAGGGAATCAAAATTACGTAAGAATTATTCTCTTAGGGTAAGACATGAATTATTACTAGCGTAACCACTTGTACTATATCAACAGGTTGATATTAGGTAGGGATTTGAGCTACAAATATGTTATGACATATCGAAGCATATGTGAATATTTGAAATTCCAAAAGGGATTCGTCATTTATGTTGAGAATTTTTTTATAAGATATGTATTGAAAGAGTCATCAAAATGGCTTTTTATTTTAAATGGATGTAACACCATGTATTTTCTCTCTCACTCAACGGAAAACAGGTGTTTACCATATACTACATTATATGAACAAGTGTGTACCATTCTTGAACAAGAACACTCCTTGGGCGGAAATTCAATGCAATGTAGGTATAGAACAGTTTTATAAATAATATAATATAAATTGTTATCAGGAAATTCAATTGTAGGAATTGATTACTATACAAAAATATATTTTTTACGATTATCCGATTGTAAATACATTATATGGAAACCCCATTTAATAAGCCGTGCTCACTAATTATGGGAATTCCAGCTCTTTTTTTTTTGTGTTCACATCTGTGTCAAAATGCTTTAAATATGTATAAACTTGACGCATACAACTAATGCTACTTAACAATCCTAAATCAAATGACCTACATTTGGCTTTTGACAATATGTATCTTTTTACTTCTTTGCCAAAAGAAATCAAAAAAGCTTTAAATCGTGAATGTCAATGTTCTGTGCCCTTAAACAGCACAGTCATGTTATACATTACATATCAAATCTACTCACCAATGATAAAGAACGTCAAGTCACAAAACATTTTCTATGCACAAGATAGAAAACGCCGATGAACAAATCCCTTGGAGAGCTTCTAAGTACATAGGATCAGAATCAATATAAATTTTTTTTATAAATCATATATGTGTAGGTGTTATAAAATCTCCGAATAGTAATGAGGCCAACGGAAATAAAGATCGCGCTCTCAACCCGGAAGTTGATATGTAAGTTGTAATACTCAACACTAATTTATTTTAATAAGATGAAAATCTTCCTTGTAAAGAGGGATCTTTTTTTGTAGAAATGACCCTTTTTTTCAATTTGTTACATTAATAGTCCCGAAATATTAATTTATTATATATCCTTTATTAATCAAATAATTGTGGAATATTTGAATTTAACTTCAATACGGAATTCGATTAATCAGATTATCAGACTCATTCAGGCACAAAAGAATGGAAATGTTAAAAGGGGTTATTTTCATATATATATATAAGCATCAAAGTTTATTTTGGGTACTACTATTTAATCTAATCCAGCATTTCAAGGACTCACTTCATCAACTATTCTCATAGAACTATGATCCAAAAAGTCAAACTCCATCTTAAGATGAACAAGTATTAAATGTCAGTAGTAGTGAGTAACATCATCACCCATGGACTCAAATGAGTTTCCCCAAATGTTGAAAAAATATACTCTATGAATATAAGTATTTTATTTCTAATGTAATGTTAAATATTGTCACGATATATAATCATTTTTATTCATAGAAATAATGATGTCATGAACAGGGTTTAGAAAACCTACTTAAGTTTATAAACGAACATCTCATCGCATAAAATCTTGATCTTTTTATATACGAGGTGTGTTCAAAAAGTAAGGTTACTCTGTATTTATAAGAAAAAATATTTATTTATTCATCAATATTTATGTTGTTCCCTTCAAAGTAATCTCCGTCAGATACAATACACTTGTGCCAACACTTTTTCCAATCCTCGAAGCACTTCTCATAAGCACTTTTCGGTAGACTTGAGCTATTCCAGCGATGCAGTCTTAATCTCCTCCATCGTTCCAAATATCTGCCCTTTCATAGATCTCTTCAGTTTTGGGAGCAAGAAAAATACACATGGGGCCAATTCCGGTGAATATGGTGGCTGATGCATGATGGTGGTGTTGTTTTTACCCAAAAAAATCTCACAAGCAAAGATGAGTGAGCAGGAGCATTATCCTGATGCTACAGCCATGAATCGTTTTCCACCATTCCGGACGTTTTCTTCGTATTGCTTCTCGCAAGCGGCGCATAACTTCAAAATAATACTTTTTATTGACGGTACGATCATATGGTAAGATCTCCTGACGCACCATGCCACGGTAGTTGTCTGTTGTTGACTTGCTTGGGTGTCCAGAGGGAGGCTTGTCATCAGTATATACCTGAGCATGTTGGAAGAGTTTTTACCACTTGTAATTTTTTTTTATTACTCAGAACAGTTTCACCGTATGCCACTGTCAACATTTCAAGTGTTTATGAGCACTTAATTTCATTTTTACACAAAATTTGATGCAAATTATTTTATCCATTTTTTTCAATAGCAAAGAATGACTGAAGAAGAAAAATACTACTAACGATTATGGCTTTTACAAACAAACTAAACATGGGAAAATCATTGACTCAAGTGTATTATTCTATCTGAGAGGGATTATTTTGAAGGGGCAACATTAATATTGATGAAAAAAAAAAATATTTTTTCCTAAAAATAAAAATTCACCTTACTTTTTGAACACAACTTGTATATTTAAAAAATTGAACTCCGATGACTTGACTGTCAACTTGTTAAAATTTCCGATGCAATTCCTTTAAACATAATGTTAACTCTTTATTCAAAAAAAAAAAAAAAAAAACCTCACAGCAACGTCATAAATAACACGTGAGGAACCATCTTGAAATGGCTTCTTTTATGAATTTTTATTTTATTATTAATAATATTATTTTGGCTTCCAAAACATATATTCATAGAAAATTCTATTTATTATTTATTCATGTCTACTTTAAAAAGAATATTTTATACTACTATAAGTACGTACCTAGTATAAAATTGAACTTAATAATATGTTAATACTAAAATTATACTAATTTTCGTTCTTAATTTAACTAATTTGTAAATAAAAATATTGTTACTACATGCGAGAGGGTATTGATAAAAAAATTGCACGAAGAAATAACGAAGCCATCATGAGAAAAAAGAGGGGGGAAGTAGGCTAGGCTATTTGATGTGTCTACAAGGAAGCCTTACTATTTCTCTCACTGCACTCAAGCTTTTGGTTATAACTAAGGTATTTATGCCGTATATGCATATCAACTGTAAAGAGGCGCAAATAAATTTGCGTAGTATTTGAATGTGTCTACAGGCACTCGAAAAAATTATTAAATACCATAACTATTTAATTTGAAATACGTGTTTGTCTGTTCCTTCCTTACAAAGAGTGAATGCTGTTCTTCTTTTGAAATTATTTAGTTAGTCATTTTAAGTCATTAATTTGTTTATAAATCAATAAAACATTGATACAAATACATCTTCATTTCTTAAAAGAAACTAAGAAGAAATATCAGCCATAAGGTGATCAAAGTCAATAATAATTATATTTGTCGTCTATAAATGTGCCAAATTGTGTATTATAAAAATATATCATACAAATTGTACAAGAAAACTACACAGTACGTTTCCCAAGAAGCATGGGGATAAAAATACTAGCCAATAACAACCCAGAGGGAAATATTTATTATGTGTAATCTGAGAGAAAAAACATTCATGTCAATTCTATCATTCAACAAAAATAGAAGCAGATTCCTCCAAAAACAAACGTCGTCCATCAGTACAACTAATAAAATATAATATTTCGGGAATCAATTATTAATTGAAAAACAACAATTTATGCACAATGAAAGAGTGGATTGGATCAAATAATTTAAATATATTTGATATCCATTACCCATGGGTGCATAGTACAAGTAAAACGATCTGTACTAACATGGATTAGGTCTAATACTGATGAATAAACATGTTTATATCGGATATATTCAAAATGAAGGATAACTCATAATAATTCAATTATGGTAATGAGTTGATCAATTCATTTCCATCACTTTTGAGAAACCAATAGCTTCACATACTTCTATGTACACAATAATAAGTAGAAAGACACACGATTACAATAAAAGATTTTATCAGAGTACATTTCCGTTCAATTACATAATTGTTATTCCTCCATAGCAAACAATTAACATTTCCAACGTTATTATTCTTACAACAACCATGTGGGTTGCAGATGAGAAAATATTTTATAATTAAGATACCGCTAAAGCTAATGAATTCATCAAAATTGCACACCATATCGTCTCAAAATAAAGATATGATTAATAATTTCAATATTTCAACAAACAAATAAAATCTAACTTATTTTGACAAATGAATTAAATTATTCCATAACGACAAACGAGTTTTATCATTATTTTTTGAATGACATAGCTAATATTAAAGGATCAGAGTATATTTTGTCCCTAGAGTACCAATACAGTACTCAAGGTACTTGGATACTTATAATAATCCTAAGTGAAACAATTCCGTATTTAATCCAAATCAACAACTAGAATCCAAATTGCCTCTTAAGTCGACAGAATCTCGAAATTTGAGTTATTTTAACATCGCATTTCCTCTTCAGTGTTTTATCTAGCCATATGGTTCCCAATCTTATACTTTACGGTTCATTTCTTGGGCTCCGTGAGAAGTAACATAAATAATAAATGATTTAGGGGATTGAACAGCACAGGATATTAAAAATGCTATAAGGCTCCGCTATCGGCCTTTAGGGTATGGATATGATACCAAGCAAGAGTTTTTGGTTCTCAAAAAAAAAAAAATAGTACCATAATTGTGGTCCATAACCAAGGTACCACTATAATATCATAGGACACCATCAATAGAGAATACAATGGTAACACTATTAGTTATTTAAATAATAATGTACCACAAGAATAAGGCTAAGTCATTGAAAATCTACTCCCAAATCATTGTTAGGGATAAAATATAAAGAATTCGACAAGAAATGAGTGAGTTAAATCATGCAAAATACATATCCGAAGGTTTCCATTTTTTTTTGTACCTGTTGTTTTCAAGGGCATTATAAAAGGTTGCCTATTTAAGAAGAGGAGCCTGAGAGAACTTCTTCATGAGCAAAGTAGTAATAGGAGGGTAGTAATTTGCACTTAAAAGATATCATTTTTACAGGAATTTCAGTAAATAGTAAATACATAAAGTATTAGGTAGAACTACATAATACTTAATAGTACATGACTAAAAATAAGTCTACAACTTTCTAAATCCAAGTAGTACACGCCCAGTCAATTCAATAATATGTATGCTTAAATCAACCCCCTTAAGTTCTACTCTACACCTATTGTAACATATTATATGTTGGATATTTAAAAAGATGTAGAAAAGTGGTGATAACAAACAGAGAGGAACCATATGTGCAAAACCGATTGTATCACTATAATGGAAGAATCTCTCTCTTACAATAAATCTCCCATATCATGATTCACGAGTGCTACCACTTGAGTACAGTGGTGTCAGTATTAATAGTAATAACATAGTTAATAAGCATCTCCGTCAAAAGAGGGAGCTATTTTGCTGTACGCGTGCGGATTTGCAAGGCCAGAAATACAGCACTAAAGAAGAAAGAGAGAGAAGCGGAGTTCAGTAGAGGGGGGGGGGAGGGTTAGGAAGAGACTTGGAAGGTTTCTTCCTCCTTTTATTATTTCTCCTCAGGTAAAAGAAGAAAATATGTATGTACTTTAGTACTACTCATAAAAAAAAAGTACATTTAATTTTTAAGCATTGAAACTTACAAAATAGACTATTATATACTAATGTAATGTATCAAAAAATACGAACACATGTTATTTATTTATATATGTAAATTCTCTGACCTTTTCCTTGGCTCTTCCGGCTTGTTTGGAGACGAGTCTCGCAATGTTGGCTCCTTTGGATTCCGCCATGTTTTTTAACCTTGCAAAATTAAAAAAATTGGATGGAACAAGAGGATAATTTTTTTGTTGAGGTGGTCGTTGGGAAGTAATCTTGACAGGTTATTCGGATAATGCACAGGGGAAAAAATATGATCTGCACAAATGATGGAGAAAAAAATTGAATTTTAGGACTTTAATTGATTTAATGTTAAGTATGGAAAAAAAAAGAAACAGAAATTGAGAGTAGCAGCAGACGAAGGATGAGTAGCAGAGTACGTAATAGCAAGTATTATTGTATGTTTTATTTACTTGATGGATCTTCCTTACACACGGAGGCAATATTCGGAGTTAGAGGAAAGAAGAAACTGGATGATTAGAATTTAGATGTGACACATCCCCACGATCGTCCGCGTTTTTATTTTGTATGTATGTTCCTCCATTTACCGGCCATCCCAGTTGTAGTTTCCACTAGATCCGCGCACGCTTCGAATTCATTTTAATTTTATGAAAAAAGTAACTAAGTTCTGTTTGTACGTTGTTGTTGTAAGGTAGAAGGCTATTTCTACTACAACGAGCAACATCTTAGGTATACTTAGTGAATAATATTCTAATAGTAACTATAATATATTGTATTATGTATTTAAATCCGTCATTCTTAGTTATTCAAGATCATAGACTTAATAACATCATACTCCTCATAAACCAGACTAGGGAATGCTGCAACATCTGGACTCAGCAATAATTAATTATTATTTATGATTCAAATTTTAATATCTAAGATAATTGGCATTTGATATTCAATGTTGATGGGTGTCCGCAGGATTATATTTAGATAATATTAAGCTATTCAAAAAGAATTAAATTTTTACTAAAAAAAAGTTCAATATTCTACAGTTGTTCAAAAAAATTCAAAAATCCATAACTATTCACAGAAAATTGAATATTTTGGTTATGGGGGGAGGGGATTTACAGCCCACTTCCTGTTGACGCCCCTGACGTCTTTTTTAATGCATAAATTTGGTTGATTTCGATCAGGAAATCCTAGATCCATCTAAGACCGTTATATTTTTTGTCTGGTTGGTCCCACAATCTGGATCTGTCTAGAAAACGGTGTCCAGTACTTTTGCCTTAAACTATTTTGACTTAAACCATTTCACCCTAACTCCAAGGATACTTTGCCTGAATAAATAAACAAATGAAATTTGTAAGTCGTATATTTTTGGTTGAAATTAGTGTTCCCTTTGATTTTTTTCATAAAAAGATATATTATTTGTTAATTTTTGTGCAGGAAAAAAGGCTCACGAAGACCATCGTTCTTATCTTTTATTTCCAATTCCAGATTGCTCCAACTGTAATGAGCTTTACAGTTCTCTTGTGGTTACTTACTACCCGACCTTTGAGTGCCTCCCCGAATCCTCTCACCCTCTTCTTCTGATACTATATCATAACGAAGTGGAAGTCACTGTTCTTGCCTCATGTTATGATTGTTCCATGAGGTTTTTTTTGTTTTTTCCTATTTGAATTATCCATCATGTCGAATGATAATTGGTCATTTCTTCTATTGGAACCGTTGTCATGTTTGTATATTTTTCTAATTATATTATTTATTTTGTCTATGGTACGAACTCCTTACATAGTTAAATTTTGATAGAATGAATTGAAATTTCAGCATTATTCCAACAGAATACAACCATTTCATGCTGATTATAGAAATAAATAATGCATATTTTGATATGTAAATTCAAAGGGAACATTTATTTTAACCAAAAATTAGCAATGACAACTTATAAATTTTATTCATTTATATATTAACGCGAAATATCCTTGAGGTGGTTTTAAAACGAAGTGTCTTAAGGCAAAATATTTTAAAGCAAATATAGCACCCTAGAAAACATTATTTAATACGAAACGGAAAATAATTCTTTATCTGACCGAGTCTCAATACTAAATTAAACATTTTAACGGCTCAGGTTTTGTTCCAATTGTACAGATTTTGTTCTGAAAGCCGATTTTAGCGGCACAAAATTAATTTTTTGAAGAATAGCCATGAGTTTTTGTCATTTTTTCCAGATAATTTAATTTTTTGTAAGTAGTTGTGGATTTTTGAAAAAAATTTAAATATTTTTGGGGATGTTTTTTGGAATTTTGTAGAAAAAAAAATCCAAAAATTAAATCGGTATCAGAATTTTATTGGCATTATATATATAGAAAAATAATGTAGAATCAATGAATATTTTTTGTACAATCTTTTTTTACCAACCTCGTTTGTATTACATATGTATCTAACACATCAATTGTATTTTAATTGATTATTGGATTTTAATGCATTAGAAAACGTGGAAGGATCTCATTTTGTGGAGGTAGAATCATGCCGAATCTTTTATAATCTTATACAGAAAAAAACAACAAAAAAAAACTAGATTCGATAATATTTTTAAACCTCAACTCATTTATACTCTTGAGTTTTTTAGGCTTTTATAGTCTTTTTCGAAGACTTAACACAAATGGAAATTAACTTAAATATATTAAAAGGAATTATAATTCCAATTTGAAGGAGATTGGTCTAGAAAATATCGGGCAAAGTCGGGATAATATGCGCCGGGGTTCGGGACAGCTTGCGGACTTTCAGGCCAAAATATGATAAAATCAACATAATCCAATATATACTTAAGAGAGCTAAATATATTTAAATATCAGAATGTAATAACAAATAATGAAGTCAAATAGTCCGCAGGACTATGTTATTGAGAGGATCTTTTTTTTTTGTTCTCCGCTGCATAATTTGGTCGAATGACATAATCCCCAAATTTTGAAGCTTTACACATTGATTAACTTATTTCAATGTTTATATAACTTTTTACGCCTATTTTTTTCAATTTATAAAATTGGAGATTGGTTGATTAGACATTTTAGGTTATTAACGTATGTTGATAGGAAATGAATCATAAAAATACAGTCTAAAATTATTATTATTTGTAAGAGGGATACTTACAAAAAGTCAATAACGTCAACTTCAGCTTATTTTTCATAGGGTTTCAAATCAAAAATAACGTCATCGATTATTTGTAAAAGAATTATTATATAAATTAGAAATAGATGTCGGACAGGAAGGTTCTGACCCCAGGGTTTTCATGCTGGGCAAAATGAAGTTGGGACGTTGTCTTTTGGTTGTGGCCTAGACCAAATCCATGTGTAATTTGGACATAAAATTATGTATATTCTTTATCTAATGCAGTAGTACCCTATGAAATACAACGTATGATTGTATTAACTTTTTCAAGTGTTGAAAAGTTCAGTTAGGTGATTTTTGTAAACGTAACCAAAGATATACCCTGTTTTAATCATTCATGGCGCGCAGGAACATAATTATTTGAATGATTTTGACAATTTTTCAGGGATGATAGTTTCATTCTAATATCTCCCTTCCAATAATTACAAAACTACCTTATACCCACATAGCTATGAAATATAAATAGTACCATAACGGAACACCACCGTTCAAATTTCGGAATTCGACCAGACTTGCATAATTTTTGTAATTAATATACATCCTAGTTGGTTTTCAACTTTTAAAGACTGTGCACCATATTTTTGTTGATTTTGTGGATCGCTTTGGACAAAAACTTTATATTTGAAAAGGGATTAATCTACTTTCAGTTATTTCTTAAGGTGGAAAAATGGATTCGAAACATGACTGCATCACTTCTTAGCGTTCCTTCTCGAACAAATTAGTATCCAGAACTAGGGTTCTACTGTGTATACAAACCGATATTATTTACTCATCTCTACTATGCACATTTTGAGAAGTTATACCTGAAAATAAAAAAAATACACCCAAAAAACACTACAATATTTTTAAACCTTAGCTTATTTTTTCTCTTGAGTGTTTTTGGTTTATTTTTTTACAATGTTCTGCAGAGCAATGTTCTAGAACACATAATTAGCTGTCGAAGGCTAAGAAAAACATTTTTCTAGTCGCCACCATCAGCACACAGTACGAGAAGAGGATTGAGATTGCAGCACTCCTCCTCACGGGATTGCTCCCGAAGGCCATTTACGAACAAACAGGACCTTGATGAAGATGATTTACTATATCTCCATGCGGTTCAAGGTCTGGGAGGACCTCAGACACTCTCCATGAGTAGGCAGGAAACCCTCCATGTCTGTCAACCACCTGAAGTCTGCCTTCAAGAAAAAGCCAAATTCCTGAATTACTTACATGAGCAGGAAGATGAAGAAGTCCCCATTACTGGTGTTCAGGATTCTAAAAAAGGCAGAGGGAAACAGGAAACTTGTTTTTCTGCTGAAAATACCTTTACTGTTGACCCTGTCTTCTACAGGCAGAATGATCGAGTAAGGACATTTGGTGATGTAGCAGAGGAGTACCGATATGCCCCACCACGAAACAACTTGCTTCAGTGATGATGATAGGCCTGGTTGTATCCAACGGGGAGGCCATGAAATCCGTGTGGTTCCCTTTAGGATACAGATTGAAGGCTGATGAGTACGTCAAAATTCTGGACACCAAAGTTGTCCAATGCATCAAATCCCTCGTTGACAATTCTTCCTTGCTGTCCCATTAAGATAGAACGCCTGATCACACCACAAAGAAAGCCCAAGAGTGGCTCCAGGACAAACATGCACTTCTGGCAAAGGACTTCTGGCTGGCGCAGAGCCCAGACTTCAACCCCCTACACTATTCCATCTAGGTGTACGTGGATTCCAAGGCCTGCAGGCGACACCACAACAGCACCCGCGTCCTGAAGACCTCTGTCAATAAGGCCTTGGCCTCCATGAATGCCGTGTACATCCAGAGTGTCTACCGTAGCTTCCACCACCACCTGGAGATCACCATCAATTTTCAGAGGGATACATTGACTAAAACGGGTTCTTTGGGTTTCAATTAATAATTAATAGTTAATAAACATGTTTCGTAATTCACCCAAATTGGGATTTGGTAAGAAAATAACTTATGCTAAATTTCATTGGCCTATAATGTCATCTGTAGGTAGCACATCTAGTTCAAAGTTTGAAAGGAGATAAAAGTTATTTATTTCGTTAATAATGATTAGAATAAAGCATTAATCCTTATTTTAGATTAATTAATGATGATATACATTATTTGAACCTATAAAAAAAGATTTAAAGAGAGTTTTTTCTCTTCTAAATCAAGTCTATGGAGTATATTGGGAGAATGAAATCAATAAAGTTTGATCTTTCCTTTCTGAAAATGTAAAAAAGGATGCTCGCCATCTGCGAATCATCAAATTTTCCTACCTTTCTTTTGTCTATTTTTGCTCAATAAGACAATTTAAGAAAAAAACAACTTATTTGATACTTTTTATAGCTTAGAAAAATGTCTATCAAAATTATTTTATGCAAAATGGCAAACATCTATATTCACAAAGTAATGAGTTTTTGCCTTTTTTTTTTCATAATTCGATCGAGATGTGAGACTTGAAGATTACCTTGTAGGACAATGCAATTTTGCTTAGGTAATATTAATACCCCAGGGCAACTTTTTCAAAATAACGAAAGCCAAAGAAATAAAATTATCGTTATATAGATTTGAGTAAACAAATAAGAAAAAAGTTAAATATATTCTTCTATAGTTTTAAAAATCTATATAATAATAATTGAATTTCAATGGATATCATGATTTCCAATATGGTAATGCTGATTTGGTCTATTATTTGTGTAATAATGTAGGGGGAAACTTCAGTGATTTTCTTTTCAAAATTGTTTCCAAAACTTTTGAAGGGTGTTTAATATTCCTCGAGGTCCATATTTATCGATTATGATAAATAAAATAAAATGATGTGGTTGTTTTTGAGAAAATCTATATCTTATGTCCAATTTTCCATTTATTTTATGGCTCAAGAAAAATAAGTTTGAACTTGAAATAAGTCCTCAACAATTCAAATTTCGAGTAAAGATTTTCAAATTAAAAGTGGAATATAGCACTATTACTAATAGATTGTAAAGTTTCAATAAAATATATTCAGAAATGTGATTTTAATTAAGACGTTTGTTTGTATTTTCTCGTTGAAATTAGTCACTTTTGTGGAAAGTTTTTTTTTTTAATTATACCCTTACCATGTTATAGTAGATAATCCACAGAGAAACATTGGCATTTTACTAGTAATTTTTTCAGAATTTTTAACATAGTCTCCTTGTATCTCTTCTCCCAGTATTGCTCCCATTGACTTAGAAGCCTCAAATTTACACACATCTATTTTTTATACGTTTGCAAATGTTTGAATCTATTTGATGGTTACACTTACAAAAACATATATTTATTTATAGCTCGAACCTCGATTTGGTCCATTTTTACAAGACCACTCACATCAACTCACTCAAACAACTATTACATAACAACTGCGTATCCAAACTGTCAACAGATGTCGATAGATGTTAGGTCCGCATAATTTATGTTCTTCCAAAAGGGCTAGATGCAGTTCTTTAAGTAGTCCTATATCCAAGAAGATGCACTCCAAATTATAAGAGGAGTATGAGCCATTATTGGAATTTTACAACCCCATAATACATATTTTAAACGTTCTCATATATTTTTAGAGCTTAAATAGGTCTTGTAATGTTCATCATACTACTGAATATATATTAGATAGAAACATTGTAATTTTATGTAAGCTAACTACCCTATAAGAAATTACACTGATCAAGATTGATATACTTAAATATAGACTTCTACTAAAACAAATTTATTACATTTTATAAATTTTTTAACCAATTCGTCCTTTTTTTTTTCATCGAACTAATAATTTCTCATTAATTATTTTTAAGGGTACAAAAATATTTGAGAGTAATTTGTGAATATTTTAAGAATTCTTTACCCAATAAATAATCTTTAAAAATGCATAAAATGATGTTGGAGTGTCACTCAAGTAACTTTTGAACCAATAATTTTTAATTTATCTATTAGTAAATTATTAGTTGAACCTAGTTCTGAATACTTTTTTATAATATAAATCTACCCTTGGTTTTTTCAAATGAACTTGGAAATACACAACTAATTTATACTTTTTCATAACACAAGTCAAGAATAATAATACATCTTTTCTGTAGGCTCTAAAACCAAGGCATTGCCAATCTCTGAACATAATTCAATACCAAATAGCCTTCCTTTGTGGCAATGAAAGGCGCCGGTAGAAGGCCTGGAAACCGCTACGGATGTAGTAATCTGTCATTGTGTCCCAGTGCTGGCTGAAGGTGGCTTTAAAGGCCTCAGTGTTTGGATGAAGGACACTGCAGGCCTTCTCCTCTACATGCAACCAAGAAAGGGGTTAGCATCAAGGCTGGTGAGGGCCAAAAGTGTCAAAAAAAAAGTTCAAAAGAACTCAAAAGACTAATTAAAAAGAGTATTGAAACGTAGAAGATGGGGTTCTTTCATGGTTGGTCTCAAAAGTGGCCTCTCCATCCTCAGAAGGCTCATTCCACCCACTTTTTTGATGTGAAACCTCCATATCTCTTGCATGGTCCCTCATGGACTTGGGTCCATATGATTGTTTATGGGTCTTTCACATAGCTTACTAATTGGGTACTTGGCCGCTTCCAACCTTGCGTGGTTTCAATAGCACATTATATATACAGCCATGCCTTAATGTAAATGAAAGTTCATGGACTAACTTATGTTTTCACCTCGGCCTCGGCTGTGATGCTTCTGAAGCTAAGTGCATAACATGCAGAGTAGGCAATTACGGTTCAGTGGCAAAAAAAGTTGGAAATAATTTGTAGTGTAACGTACACTCTGCAAAACATAAAACTACAGGAACAGGAGAGAGCTCGTCGATTACTTTTTTTTTGTTAGTAAAAACGACACTTTTTGTAAGGATAGAGAATGTACCCTCGCTTTTCATATAATAAAACCTCAAAATAGCTACAGATGAATGGACTGCACATCTTGTTTGTTAAGAACAATTTTCCCAGATCCGCAGCAGCTCAAAAAATCTCAAGTGAGCACACCAAGACAGAAGACATTGTTAATCTCGTGATATCCCCATATTCTGTCGAAGTTGCTCTGAAAGTACTCGAAGAAATCCCATTTGTGTCATTTCATTTGTCACATTTGTATGCATTCACATGTTCATGCTGCAGCATGCTACCCCGCCCCCCTCTGGAGACGAAGTGTTCTCTTTTTATAAACTCAAATCTGGTCACCATTAACACCAATGCAAACAAAAATGATTTTTCTCGGAAATATCGTGAATTTCTATCAACAAATATTTCGAATAAATCCTTTGAAGGCGTTTACTGAGAGTTACAAAAAATAATCTACACCTTCTCCTTATTAGTGTCGTGCATGTTGATTGGTGGAACTCGAATTAGTACCCACTTAATAAAAAGTGATCTATTGCTAAAATTATGAATGTAGCAATAGTTATAATGATTTGGGAATATTTTCTATCTCCTTTCAGAGGAAAGGTTGAGAGATACAATGCACCTAAAATTGTTATTTCATGTTGATATATTGAAAAATTTATATATAACGGATCTTAAAGCCTCACAAAACAATTTTGATGTAAACAGTTTAAATGAGAGCTTTTTTATATGTTAGCAAGTCAAAGTGGGGATTTAATTAATTGATTCAATGCGAACGGATTACGTAATATTTTTTGATAACTTCCCCCAAAATATTTTTTCATTAACTTTGTACCTCGAGCAATTGTACATAAATACTTACATAGAATGATTACATTCAATCAATCAAAATTAAAGAACCAATTAGTATCATTTTGAATTTCAAGCGCTACACACTGAAATATGAAACGCCTTTACTTAGTAAAGAAAAAAATGCAATATCATTTAGCTCAAATACTTGAGTAAATAATAAGAATGATTAAAAATTCTACAGAGAGTCACTTCTTTTGCATTTATATTTTGCTTTTAGTCGTTTCACAACTATTTCTAAGACACATATAAACTTCATCTTTATGTCAATTTAGCTAGAGATGTGTATTTAAATCCTTGGAACTTGGGTAAAGACCCAGTGATCTTTTTATAGTGGGCAATCCGTATTTTTGATTCCCTGTCCGGCGTCTTGGCAAAGAATCAAGAAGGAAGGTGATTTTTTCTCCTAATTGAGGCAAAAGACTTGAAGAGTTTTTTCATCTTTGTTTAATGGCTGAGGCAAAAAGTCCGATATGATTAGAAATGTGAAAAGAGTCGAAATCCTCACACGAGCATAAATCTAAAGCAAACTACATATATGTTGGTAATCTGCAATCTTATTACGGTTTATGAAGATACACACAATATAAAAATCAAACGTATTTGTAAGGAAGGAACGCTATAGCATGTGATGTAAATCCGGGGAATTTTTTGACTGACACGTTTTTTTTTGGAATTGGTAATCTGAAGAATGAATTTTCTTTTTCTCAGCATTTTCGATTTTAATTCCTGAATAGACTCAATTATATTCAAAACCTGATTGAACGTTCGTGTGTGTTCATAAAAGATTTAGCATAACCTGAGGATTTATTGCAGTGTTATCATTCTAAGTCCTTGTTGGAATCAGAGTAGAATTGGGGATCGACATCGTAGTAATTCCAGCAAATCTCCGTGTTTATATCATTTTCTCTTTCCTTTTTTTTATCACAACTGATTGTATCTGATCTAATGAAACGTCATGATCATTACTTTTTCTCTCCTCCAAAAC
This sequence comes from Lepeophtheirus salmonis, assembly GCF_016086655.4. Taxonomy (NCBI): domain Eukaryota; kingdom Metazoa; phylum Arthropoda; class Copepoda; order Siphonostomatoida; family Caligidae; genus Lepeophtheirus; species Lepeophtheirus salmonis. Next base: position 57,882,087 of record NC_052136.2, read on the forward strand.
CAGAGCCCTATAACTAAGGAGAGTTACGTCACCAGGCTATCCACTTTGACAAAAGCTGTGCAATAAAGATATTATTATTTAAGTAATTATTCCATTTGTTTATAATAATTAATCGTGTATGTAAAATCAATAAAATTATATCTGCTACTAGGGGGCGCTGGAATATCGTGACGTAACTCTGCTTATAGGGTTTTTTCCAAAGTATTCTTCAAATTCTCATGGTTACCTTGTTGATTTTTGGTTTCTTTTTTTAACATGCTCATTCTAGAATGGATCTTCATCACATTCAGGAAGTTGAATTATTTTATTGCAAGGCTCTTGCGCCACTCTCTGCCACCGTATTTACAAACTAATGTAAGTAAACAACACTCATACCCTATAGTAGATAAATGTTCATGACAAAAGAAACAAAAAAACAAAAACAGCTGATAAGAACTATAATTTAATGTGTGATATAATGGTGAATACTCTATGAAAAATGTGCTAGTAAAAATGTGAAATATATCATGTTCATTCAGAAATTAATAATATTTATCTACATAAATAAGATATCTTCTTATTACATTCCTTATATATCAGAGGTATTGTCTGATGACTCATATATACTAAAGACACGTCATTGCAAACACATTAAATTAGGATTCACGATACATATGTATGTTCATCAACACATACACCTATTTGGATAATTTGTAATACTTTGAAGCTAAAAAGTATTGAAAACAATGAGATATTTAAAAAACTTATAACAAGTGAACCATAATTAGAGATGTGTGTGTGTTTTTTTTTTTTTTTGTAAGAACAGAAGGAGAAGGGAGGAGATAAACAATTGGTACAACTGCAAAATACCTTTGTTAATATCAACTCCTTATTTTATGACTTTAGAGGGAGAAAATGAATTATTGCTGTAAAGAGGAGGTCCTTCTACATTAATGGAGGGAAAATATTATACTTATAATTTAATTCATAAATATTTAATTAATGTGCATTTTTAAATCAATTTACACACAAAAAAAATATCAACAAGAACTCTTCTTTTAGAGGGAAATGTCAACAGACTCACGAGTTATTAAATACTGAAGAAAAAAAGAGTAAAATCATCAAAGGTGTTTCTATTTCTAATCACCTAGTTTTTTATTTACACACATCCACTCTTTCATTATAAGTTATTATTTTGTTTATTTATCAAAAAGAATATATCGGGTAACTATTAACTTAGCATTACCCCAAAATAAGTTGTAGTGAAATTAATTTACCTCAAACTAGTGCTAAGGCGTCACAAGATTATACGGGGGGAAGATGGGCTTGTTTTTGGGAATATTTATTCAAAATTTTGAAAGTTAAAATGCTGGCTCCCCATCATAATTTGATCGAAAGACTGTTTTTTTTTAGAGAAACCTTTAACCTTTTATGAACCAAATTATGGTTTTATTAGATTTTAAATTTTTCTCACATATATGAAATATATTCTGTATAACTAACATAGAATTAAAAGAAAATATTTTAAAATAAACCTGTATTTAATTGATGTGTCCGAAATTTGGTATATAAGGCACACAGACATGTATAATAATGATATGGTCAAATATGTCACATTGGGCATACAATAACAAAATATCATATTAAGTATTTATTAGTCGATAATACTTAAAATAATGATTACATTAGCACACAACTCATGGACTTCATAGCTCAAAATTGTTAGAGCGGATGAGGAGCAATCAAAATACATGCACACCTATTAATTGTTAGGTGTAACTGAAATATCATGCGTGTTTTTGCGCAATACATATTATCAGTGTTGTTGTAAACGTCTGCTTAACTTGTATGATCAGTTTCTAACAGATGTATCAATAGTAATTTGGCTTATAAGTAATTGTCCAAATGTACCAAATATGGCACATTGGGTCATTTGGTTAAAAAAAATTCTCACTCTAACTTTTTTTTCCACATCAGTAATTTTTTAAAGACCCTCCCCTCCACTGCAGATACCTCTGTAGTGGTATGATGTTTATTTCATTTAACACTAGGAAGTAAAGGTACTTATTTATGGCATGGAAATAACATCCATTCCCATTATCCCCAAAATTATCTAAATTGTACCCACTTTGTGGTAATTTACCCCGACCACTGTTTTAGAGGGAGATGTTAACACACGCGCGGCTTATTAAATAATAAACAAAAAAGAAGAAAGAGCACACGCAACAACTGTTTTTCCTTTTCTAATACCTATACTTAATGTTTTCTTTACACAGATCCGTTCTTTAACTATAACACTTGGTCTGAAAAGTCCCGAACTTAAAAAAACATTGGTATTTTTTGTTTCGTTCAAAATTTCTCAATTATTATTTTTATTTATTCGTTGTTTGAAGCAGAGTCTCCATAACACTTGTCGAGCCTTTGCTTAGCGTGAACAGTATTTTTTCCCATCAAGAAGCAGTTTAAAATTAAAAGTCAAAATTGTTTTTGATCCATTGTTTTGAAAATAACAAAAGTAGCACCCCACTTAGCACAATAACTAACAAGCTAAAGAATAGATTGTCATGAAATTTTGACTGCTGTCTTTTGAAGGTTGATACTAACTGAAAAAATAGCACCATCTATGTGTAAAGCCAGGGAATTTTCAGCCCATGTGATAGCCTTAAGAATATAAAATTAATACAGTTACTGCTTTAATCGTATTAAATCTCTAAGCAGCCATAAACATTTTTCAAATTTATAGTTTTTACAATACTTTTTTTACTGCACTAAGATATTGCTTATTCAGTTTACCTTGCCTGACCACTTAAAGCAGGCTTGATTGTAATAGGATTGTGATCCATTCAAACATATGTATATTACATGATTTTAACTTGAAGTTAACTGATAGTTTGACAAATTCTTGAGTTTTTACGATTGTCATACATTCGTAGTAAGAAAGAAAAATATAGGAGGGATAAGACACATTGATTTTATTTGAATAAAAATTATCTTCAAAGGATGCTCAATAGATGATCTCACGTTAGTTTTTGAATATTTAATCCTTTCAGTTTGACAGTTTTTACTGTATCTTGTAACCTTTCCTCTAAAAGGAAAAAGAAATAAAAACCCAAAATCAGTTGGTATGAATCATATTTACCCAATTGTGAGATTATACCTCAATTGATTGTAAATTGTTGTTCATAACTATCTAATTTGAGTCCTATCAATTAACGACCATAACACAAATAAGAGAGATATAAGGAGAAAAATCGACAGTTCGTTCAAAATATGAAATGTATTTTTTTATCGAATACATTTCAAATTTATCTCTTACCCCTTTCCGTAGCTGAGTTTAATGTAGAGATATAATATTGTAGATCTATTGGTACCCGATTATGGCAGACTACCAATCGAAAAACCCTTGAGTCATCATGTTTTTATTTTTCTAGGGACTATTCTTTATTAAGTAGTAGGAAATTTTTTTCAGCGTAACAAGATAAATTTGAATTCGACAAACACTTATTGTAAGGGAAAATATCTCATAGATGAACAACTGATTAAAAATACATCGAAAATATTGATATATGGGGATACTTTTGTGATTAGGGCACCAGAAATCATTCATAAGCGAGTGTGTATTACATATTAATAATATATTCGATCAACTTTTCATAATTATTTTTTTCTCAAAAAATAAGATACCAGTGGTCTATCCCCCCTTACGGCAACTATGGCTGTGATGTCCATATTCAACCCAATAATTAATAATTTAATTGGTATGTAAATAATAAATATACCAAAAGAACTTTCTACTTAATGAGGAAGGTGACACAAAAAGATGTTTCTTGATGTTTTTCTAGGTTATGTAACTTATTTTTCATGGATTCATAATGATTATTTATGTACAAATGATATGATCAAAACAAAGTCGTATTATGTAACTTATGTAAAACATAACTTACAGCAAGTAATGCGATTAAAAGATTTACATTATTGATTAAAAAAAAAAAATACTTTAAAGATTGTGGCCTCGGATGGATTGATATTAGAGTACAATCCTTATGTATGTGCATTAGATCTGTTCAAATTTTAAATTTTTCTTCAAACCTTTTAATATTTGACTTTTTTTCCGTACTTCAAGGTCTATAAAAACTTACTATACCAGTATGAAATTATCCCTTTATTGGTGCCCTTGGGTAAATTTTACCCCAGAATTAAAAAAATGCTTGTTTTTTATATTTTTCTTTTTAGGTATTCTTCTATGTTACTATTATCTTAACGTATATATATGCAAAAATAGAATCAAATACAAGAAATTCATCTTTTCATTGATCGAAGCTAATAACTTTATACTTAAAAACAATACAATACAACATAATGGAAATATATTGATTGTTATATATATTTATTTTTGAGGTATTCCACAATTTGCATTAAACAGCTTTTCCGCTCTTGGTAGGTGGTAATCCTAGTTGCAAAGTCAGTCATGAGTTTTATGCCTCTTTCAGCAACATCATTATTCATTTTTACTGACTTCATAAACTCCCATGCTGCTCTATAGTTTTCATTATTTTCCCAGGAATCAACCGGTGTAATAAGCCATTCAACTTTCAATCAGAGAAAGTCAAAATGAAAATATGACTCAGGTCCTACCAAGTCTGTGAGAGATGTAGCTTTAGTAATGACTAGAAAATCTGGCTAGCCTTTTCTATAACACTTCAGCTTTTGATAGCTTGATTGCCAGCTTTTGTTTTATAGGCGTTGTCATGCTGTCATGGGAACTTAATTCCGTGATAGTTACTAATTCCTGAGTCAAATACCAACCGTGATTTCTCATTTTCTTCAGAGCAGAGGTTAAAAGTTCATTATCAATATGTTGATAGTCAAGCATGGTCTTAATCAATTGCAAATCGGGGATAGGAGCATCGGTGACAGATTTTGTTGTTATCCAGTGATTTGTAAGCATAAAGCCAGGAATTTAATTATTGTCTCTAGTTTAATGATGGAATTCCTTTTAGTAGCTTAGTCGATAGGAAAAAGTTAAGAATTTCTTTGCATATATATTCTTGGTCATCCAGCGGGCTTGATGAATTGCACTGGGCTTGGTCTAATGAATACCTAGGTTTCTTACCGAGAATAATCAAGCACAGCTCTGCTACTTCTCTGAAGTCTGCGTTTGGAGATTTCTTCTTCAAAAATTCTTTATGGATAATAGCTTTGAATGTTTGCCAAAAAGGTTCACCTTTTCAAATCATAAATTCGTCGACCAATGATAACATTTAATTTTTTTTTGAGTAATTCAAGTTATAAGATAAGTTAAGAGTTTCATTCTCTGTCTATTCAATATTCTTAGTCTAAATTTTAAAACATGTCCATAATTTAGTCAAGAGTAACTTAATTGTATATTGTGGAACAATAAGTAATTTTTTTATATCTTAAAATCCAAATATTGAACCTGTTTGGGGTATTAGATTGTAAATGAACTTAGACTCGAACTGGACTCGACGAAAATATTCAATGACTTGGACTTGTGAGCAAAACTTGAGACTCAACTTGGACTTGTAGTATTAGAACTTTTTCTCAACTTTGCTTTGTAGCTTCATTCTCAGACTGATAATTCCGATATGAACCGTTCATTAATCAAAACATTTGTAAAGTCAAGGTAGAAAATGTTATTCAAAATGAAAGATAATGTAACCATAAAAATTGATAATTATCTTGGTTAACGAACTATGTATAATTGTTAAGGAGATTATTGTAATTTTACGTGATTCAAATGGAATTTGAGAATGTAATAGGTACTCATTAAAGATCAACGTTAGTCCATTTATATGAGGTAGGAAGGGCGTACAAACAACCCCAGGATATAATACCAAATAATACTCCCACCTATTTTAAAATAAAGTTAAAAAATAATAGAATTTACAGATTATTATCAACTTTTGAATAATAATGATTTTTCTGTAATATTCATCCAAATGTTTAAGATTCCGGGGTTGATCCTCCTACTCATAGTTATCAATTCAATCTTTTATAAAAAGATGATAATTATAATTTCAAAGTCGAGTTGTAATTGATTAAGAAGCAACACAGAATATGCGTCATGCAATTAACCGAGGCATATCTCCGTAGTTTATGACATGTTAGCCTTTCAACGATGTATGTATTTCTTTAAGTTTGATTCAATATAAGAAAAACTGAAATTGTATATGTTAATCCATTGATCAACAAAATGTGTATATTATGTACAAAATTCCTTAATAGTTATTAATTATTAAATTCATTAAATTGATAATTTAATCAAAATAAGTGTCAATGACACCAATCCTAACGAAGTCCTTTGATTGATATAAATTTATATAAAAATCCAAGGCCTATGTAATACCTTTATTAAGTTAATAATAAGTAGAGTCAGCTGCTTTATGTCATATAAGAGTCAACTCAGAGTCCTATATTTCTTAGCATCAGCATTGTTTTCCCGAATGAAAATGGGTTTGTTGGAGTTTTTGGGGAGCCTTGGAACTTTTAGATGTTTAAACGATGTTGGAATGGCTTGAGAGTTGTAATTCCTTATTTCTTCAAAATGTTTAGAGTACAATCGAGAATTATGTTATGGTTTCCAAAGGTTTCATTTCATTTTTAGGACACATTGCCTTCCAAGGAATTTGTCCCTTGGATATGAAAAAAGTATCATCCCCTCATCTGAAGAACGATTCCTGTAATCCACAGCGTATGCCAAAAGGGCATACTTGGGGTATTTTAACAAAATATATCACCTTTGTAGAGTCCTTGACCTAAAATATAGTATAGTTAATTGAATGTTTTAGGCCGTGGCTCAAACACATGAGGAAGTCACCTATCGTCAAAGCGGATAGTTCGGGGACGTAACTCTACTTATAGAGCTCTGGGTCAACTCTGGGACTATATAAATTTTCATACTATACATTAGTAGGTATAAAAGAAGAAGAAGAAAATGAAAGAAGTTTGAATTCTATTATGTAACTACATATCATAGCATTGAAGGGATATTAAGTCATTTATGAACATTTTTCAATACATTTATTTTAATTAAGTGAACATATATCATTATGTTAATATTATGTATATATTTTTAATAAATAAAGAAATGAATTTATACAAGAAACTTGAATATTAAATCAAAATCAAATAAGCATCATGTGAAAATAAAAACATCATATAATTTGTAAACAGGGATCCAATTATTCCAAATATATATATTCATTTTCAGTTTTCTAATTATAATTTTACTATGGAAGAATCTCAAGCCAATCTATTGTTTTATATATCCAGATACATAGCCTCTACCATATTTAAGTTTTCAAAATTAATGATTGCAAACCTTTTTGATTTCTTAGAAATCTCATGGTGTTGAATTTTCTAACGAAGATCGAGATCTCATCAAAACTTTTCAAGATAGTGTTAATATGCATGGTCTTAAAAGGGATTCATATTTATTATTATATTTAACTACGTTACATGTTAGTCAGCTTTACAATATGATATTCTTAGCGAACAAAACTCGACATTTTTCTTTATTTAGACAAATCCAAAATGATAGTTACCAAGGCTTTTTATCAATTTATTAGAAACTGGAAATTCCTTTCGGGTTGAAGTGTAAAAAACAGTATCATTTTGATAATTATATTTTAAGTTGGATTTAAATATTTCAATATATTTAACAAAAATCTTATAAATGAGGCTAATAGTAGATAAAATACAAATAGTTAGCTTTTAATTTTCAACAGCTGTATCTATGTGTGAATAATGAGTATTTTTAAAATAACTAATAATTAAATAAAGGAATTGCTATGGGAATTAATCAGCATGTGTTAATAATCTTTATTGGTGTGGAGATCCTAAATCTTATTGGGGGTAATATTCCAATATGGTGATAGGCAATTAAGTTTTTTAGAAGATGATTAAGACTAACTAAGTTTCGAAATTGCAATTATATTAAGGTTTTCCAATATAAGTCTACATATGTTTAGAGGTCACTTATGGCTTGTTATCACATAATCACATAGCACTCAACAATTCACAAAATCTATTTATGCAGATAACAGCAAAATATAATATGAATTACAGACATACGTATTGAGAAAAAAAGGGTGCATATTCATTGAAAGTCTAAGATTGACTTATACTTTTTCCAATGGATTTCTGCATTATTTACATCAAGGAAACTGAAGGATTCTTAACATGAAATATTTTTGTAAGAATAAGAGACGAAAAAAAGTCGACTTTGGAAGGAACATGCTTCAAGATTTTCAAGGACGGAGCTGTGAATGGGAAAAGATAACTCTTTTTTCCTTACTGGATAATTCATTCGGGAATTATTCCTTTTTGTGGAACTCTCCAGGTCCAAATAACTATTTATATATAATATCAAAATAGAATATACATTGTAGATCAAAATATCGAGAAAAGAGAAGCACATTATCTCTACGAGTCTAGAATCATCTTGCACTTGTTTTACAATGAAAAAAAGAAACTCAGTAGTAATAAAGAATTCAGGCGTGAGATTGAAATGTCCAGGTTATGTAATTATCCTTATAGACCATTTTTAAATCTGAATGCGATGATTGATTTCTGCATTAGATACAATAAATCAAGGGCACTGAACGACCCAATTAATAATATAGTTTTCTTAGAGTAGGGGAAGAACCAGAGTTAACTTTCAAGAATTTCAAAAAAGGAGCTGTGGATGGAGGATGAGAACTCTCTCTGTTCCTAACTGGGGTTTTCTATCGTTTTATGGAACTCCTTAGTTCTTATATGTAGAAGTATACGATGATTCCTTAGAAGATCTGGAGGAATTTATGGGTAACGACAATGATTAACGAGATCCGAAGTCACTATCACAGACATTACATGAAGAGGCACTTGCACAGTCAACAATCCTTCCATTAAAGGAGACAAGATCCACCGAGTCAAGCAATTGTTCAAGGGATCTCGCCTTAAGAGTCGAGATCCCTTGAAGAGAGTATCAGAGATGTGTGAATGGGATATTCCTAGGAACGGAAAGGATGCGGATCTATATATCCAATTGCTACGTATGAGAAATCCATCCAAATGTCAAAGAATGAAATGTCTTTCCAAATCCACACTTCTCTCACCTCCCTCCTTCTGCTGATTGCTGAGTAATGGAATTCAAAGCAACCTGTCTATAGGTTTTGTAAGTCAAAAAGAAGCTGTAAGTTCCCCTTTAAATAGTCCCAGGTCAAAATACACAACATCTATTTGTTTATTTAAAAAACGAGCAGTGAAAAAACATCAAATTTAAATGTTGTTTGATTTTATTAGCTGAACATTTAGGTACTATATAGAAACTGACATAAAGCTTTGATTGCACAATGTACATTTCAATAATTCATTTTCTGTGATTTAGGAATATGAAATATTCCTTCCCACGAAGATGAAGTCATGTATAATAATCTAAAAATATAACTGTACTAAAAGAGTAAAAGGTTTGAAGACTGAAAAGTACAAAATATTCCGTTCTTAAGGAGAACATCCACCTTTAATACATTTTCAAAGTGGAAAATTGACAAATTTAAGGGCCCCCTAATGCACAACTTTGAATAATACATTAAAATAATATTGTTATGCAATAAAAAAATATACTAACTTTATTTTCGTCATTAACCCATTTGAGTCTTGAGCGTATTTAAATTAAAGTCCTTTTGCTAATATCTTTTTCAATGATATAATATTATAGCTTCAACTCACGGTTAGTAGAAATACATGTATATTTCTATTAACCTTTACTTAAACTAAAAAATATACCTTATATTAGAACTTACAAAGATTTTCCGTCAAAAAAAGTTCGATTTTAACTGTTAATTTTCTTAGAATATTTAAAGATTGCGTGCTAATGTTTCGAAATTAAATTTAATAAAGTCATTTGTTTCACTAATTCTAAGATTGAATGAATATTTTAGGAGGAGTTTAAAAATTAAATAAAGGTAAGATGATTTGTTTACTTACAGCTAATCAATAAATACTAATCAAATACATTGGATAGGAAAATTATTTAAATTTTATATCTTCCCACCTCAAATATATATTAATTATTACTATTATTCAAATTTAATTTAATTAATTGTGTATGTGGAGTGCTTGAGGTCCCCTCTGCTCCCGTGGATTCCCTGAACCCTAAGTGTAGCAACAAGACTCTGCCCCCTGCGATTTCTGGCCCTCCAAGACCGATTTAATTATATTTAATTTCAAAAGATTTTCACGCAACCTTACATTGCTTATTTATTAAATATTCTATAAAAAAAAATAAAGTTTAACTAGAAAAATCGATGAAAATATTTTGATATTGTAATACTTTATACTTTAGTTTTAGTTATAATATAAAACAATAGAAAAACGTAAGAGAAAAATATTAGCCTTCATATATAATACTTCATTTTATTTGAATAGACATATTTTGTTGGTTCTTAAATTTTCTAGGAAAAAGCAAAAATTACCTTATCCCCTGTTTTTTTTTTTTGAAGGGGGTCTAAAGCTGTAATACCAGTAATGGTTTTTTGGCGTAAGACAAAAAATATTCAATGTTTTTTCTTTTATTTTTATCTTTCGAGTAAAAAAATAACAAATAGTTATTTGTTTGGGGTCTACAGGGGCGTCCGCATGGAGTGGACTGGAGGGGCTGTAGCCCTCTTTCCCAGAATTACGAATGCTTTTTACTAGAAAATTTAATATCTGAATTTATTATTTAATTTTTTGGGAACAGCTGTGGATTTTTGAAATTTTTTCCAAAAAATTTAATATAATTTGAAAGTTTAAAATAAAATAATAATAATTTTTTTGTGAACAGCTTCGGATTTTTCAATTTTTTTTTGTGAATAGCCGTTCATTATTTAAATTTTTTGAAATTTTTTTTTTATTGTTTGAATAAATCTGTATAGATTTTGAAATTTACTCTCATAAAATTAGTTTTTTGAGAATAGCTCTATGTATTTTGAAATTTTTTTCCAATTTTTTTCTTTGTGAATAGCATGGATTTTTGAAATACTTTCCAAAATTTAATTTTTAAGAACATTTGATAAATGACCTTTGATATTTTTTTCAAAAAATTTACTTTGTTGTGTATATTTGTGGATTTTTGGTTTTTTTGTATATATATAAATATATAGATTTTTGATTTTTTTTCAAAAAATTTAATTTTTGTAGAATAGCATTGGATTTTTGAAAAAAAGAATCAAAAAATTTAATTTTTTGTAAAAATATATATATATAATCCTGCGGATACCCCTGAAAGCAGACATTTCGAATTATTAATGTCATTTTCATGCTCCTAGTTTGTAAAAATAATCAAAAACACACCATCTCAATCCAAATGCAAAAACAAATGTCCTTTTTTCACTGGATCTAATATATTTAATTTCATATGAAATGTATATTACATAACACATAGGCTGAAGAGTTTCGGACTTTAAAAAAACCTTTTTTTTTTCTTTCCAAATTGGCTTTATTCATCAATATAGAGATGTAAGCAACTATTTGTTTGCTATTTATGAATTATTTTATTCAGCAACAATCACTTTCACAATCCTGGCACTGAAGCTCTTGGATCCATTCTCCAGATCTGCAGCCGAAATCCTCACCCACTTCTTCTTCATGGTTGCCTTCAGGCTGTCCACGCTGTTATGATGCTTAGATCAGACCTCCCTCACCAACTTTCATTGGGAAAAGTATTCTAACAGGTTGCAAACGGGAGAGTTGGAGGGCACGGTCTTGGGGGCCAGAAATTGCAGGGGGCAGAGTCCTGTTGCTACACTTAGGGCTCAGGGATATTTGCCTGAACCCTCGGAAGCACAATGGACCTCAAACACTCCACATACACAGTAGAATTGACCTTTTCTCCCTTCTTCAAGAATAATGGTGGCATGACCTCCCCTGTGCTGGGAATGACGCCCAAGACGATGATGGAGCTGAAGTTCTTGGACTTGTACACAAAGGGGACATTACCCTTGGGCGTGAAGAGCCATCTGTCATTTTGAGAGTTTGTTTTGCATTCAATAATGAATATGAATATTTTCTCATCTGAGAAAATGATGGTGTGACCTGCGTTGGAAGTCTTGAGCCTAGAGAGCAGAGTCTTAGTGGACCAACCTGACTTCCTTCTATTTCTCAGTCAACAGATGGCGCACAAACAACTCATAGGAGGTCATACCAAGCTCCCCCAATGCCTAATGGACGGTGCTGTTATCCGCCCTCTTCCTCCTGGCCAGTGTTGTCTGATTCAAGGATGGATCAGCAGTCACAGTCCTCTTCAGACCGGCCAGAAACCTAGGAGTGACTTTACAATCACTTCTGGCACTATGTGGGGAGCTTTCCTCCTTTCCTTATTTCAGAACCTGTTGTAGATGTTGTAGACAGTGCTCCTGGCGTATCCCGTGAGCTTGATGATAGTTACTGCGCCATGGCCTGCAGGAGTGAGTTCGATGACAGTTAATTAATCTTAAGTGCTTATTTTGATAGAAAATTGCAAGAGTATAATACACAAGACTGCAACCAGGGCCGTACGTCAGTATTGCGCTTTGTCCGCTTCAGCGGACCAAAAAAAAAAAAAAAACCTTATTCAACCGTCCACCAATCATATAGGTATGTAAATATAGATGAATTAAGTCATAATTAATTATTAAAATCTATTATATATATGTAACTTATGACCAACTCATAATAGTACTGAGCCATTATAATAAAATTACATATTTGTAGCACGTCCACCCAAAAGGAAGCTAAATAATTTTTCTCAAAATTGAACATGGAATACATTTTCCAACAAATTATAGTTCATTTAAATGAAAAAATAATTCTGATTAATCCTTTGGAGGCACCACAAATTGTACTTAAAGTAGCCAAAATTCACCGGCACATTTATAGAATTAGTAAATTAATAAATTATATCTCTAAGACAATATTGGGGCCAAATTAAGTCAGATAGATAAAACGGAGGTTTTAAACTACAGTCAACACTCTCGGGTATCTCAATTCATCGCAGAAATTTGAATTCAAATCCTGTAATTTACCGTAATATCTCTTTCAAATATTGCCTGTCATTTTATAAATATAAATAACCTTTGAATATAAAACGCGTTTTCCGCTTCCCATGATACATTTCTGATAATTAATAAATTACTGCAATTACTTCAAGAGTACTTTACAGCCAAAAATAAAAAACAAAGACGCACACAACATTTTTCGTATGGATTTAAAGTACTTCACATTGAGTGGATATTTGAGTTAGATATTACGTTTAACGTTCCTGGTTGCAAATGTGAAGTACTTTACAGCCAAAAAAAAAAAAAAAAAAAGACGCACACAACATTTTACTCTTGAAATATTTAAGAGCGTGAGAATTTGTTTCATTGAATAGAAGATAAATTAAATTATTACTGCTTAAAAGGGACATAAATAATAGTTATGTACTTTTTAGAGTGGATTGTTGCAGTAATTTATTAATTATCAGAAATGTATCACGGGAAGCGGAAAACGCATTTTAACAGAGAGTTGGTGATTTGTTCTATCTGTCAGAAGGAAATACAGAAGGACAACTTTAATGATCACAAAAGTTAAACTCCATAAGAATGACCCCAGCTGCAAGTATCAAGTGAAAATTGATCATAAGAAGCAGAAACATTGAACTTTGCTGTTAAGAAAACTTCCTCTGCTACATCCTCATCCTCAGTCGCTGCCTCCTCCTGTCCCGATGACCCTGCCAGTTGAGGCCTTACTGCCTGAACCCAAGATCTGAAAAGTCCGTTTCTGCTGAAGAGAAAGTTACTGCAGACACAGAAAATAATGTCGACTCATCAAATTACCCCAGCGGACGGATTTCTCATGGAATAAGACTTCCTAATCTCGATATCGGACCAATCTTCTCTCCCGAGCAGCTCCCTGTAGTCAACAACAACAATATTCCCTCTGCAGAGGACTCCAAGACTAGCGACAATGTCCAAGGAGGTGAGAAGAGCAAGACTGAGGAGATGGAGTTTGTGGACGGAGGCCCAGAGTACCCTGTTGTCTTCACGAGCCAGCTGGGTGACCCGATACTTACCGGACGGGAGCCGAAGCGGAAGGACATTCAGACCAGAACCAGAGTGGAGACTGAGCGAGAAACTGTGCCTAAAGTCGAGAGAGATCATCCTCTACAGCCCAAGTTACAAACATACAGTCCTCAGATAGATGACAAATACTCCAGAGCCTTTCAATATGATTGGTTCCGTAAGTTCCCGTGTCTAGAATATGACGAGGTTGAAAAGGCAGCCAAGTGTTTGCCTGTTCCAAATTTTCCATTTCCAACCTTGGGAAATTTGAGTTCAAAACATGGAAAAACAGTTCCTCGTTGAAAGTTCATTCTAACAACAAAAAACACAAACTGTCGATGGAAAAGTGGATCAATTTCCTCACATCAAAGAGAAAGAATACCTCGGTTCTCGGCCATGTTCAGTCTCAACATACTGAGGAAGTCGTGAAGTGGCGAGCTTATTTGAGGTATCTTTTCCAAACTGCTGGGTTCGTCGGAAAGCAAGGATTGGCTTTTAGGGGCGGTTCCGAAACAAGAAAAAAGTTGACGGAATCTAATGAAAACAATCGAGGAAACTTCTTGGAGCTTTTGTCCCTGCGTTCAAACGACAATCATATTCTCAAAGATAAACTGGAGGGTGAAGTCAAAAAAATTGGTTCAGCTGGGGTAGGTTTTGCCAAATGGACTTCACCTGACATCCAAAATGAGCTGATAGAGATTATAGCATCCAAAGTCACGGAAAATATAATTGAAGATGTCAAGACTTGTGCCGACGATGATGACTACTGGTTCTCTGTGATTGTTGATGAGACATCAGATATGTCAAACACAGAGCAGTTCAGTCTGTCACTGGGATATCTGACGAGTGAAGGCATCAAGAAAGAGTGCTTCCTCAAGTTTTAAAAGTTACCCAGACTGACGGCAAATATTTGTTTGAGAAGCTTCACGAGGCTGTCAAGGATCTCGGCCTTAACCCTGCCCGCACTGTCTCCCTGGCCGCAGACGGTGCCTCCAACATATCCGGCATCAAGAAGGATCTTGCCGCCAGGTGGAAGGAAGCAGCCCCACTGTGTGTCTACATCCACTCCTACGCCCATGTCCTCAATCTTGTAGTCAAGGATCTTCTCTCAGATATAACCCTGTTGAGAAATACAATGGGGACAGTACAAATTTTATACAACTTCATTGAAGGGTCACCAAAGAGGTCAGCAATCTACAAGTCGGTGAAGATAACAAGTAAAGATGAGGAGCATGCCAAGGTGATGACCCTGAAGAACCAGTCTGCTACCCGCTGGAGTCTCCGCTACGATGCTGTACACGCTGTATCTCTAGGGATGGTCAGAATCATGAAGACCCTCATAATAATGAGAAAAGATAAAGATACATTGTCGAGTTCAACAGCAACTTCTCTGCTCAACAGCATCTTTAGTCACGAATTTGTTTTTGGCATTGAACTGTTGAAGACACTCCTCAGACACACATCTAGCTTGTCAGATGAACTTCAAGGGAGAAAGGTTGACCTAACAAAGGCCCGGAAACACGTCAACCTAGTGATTAGGACTCTTGAAGACCTTAAGAATGAGAAAATCTTAGAATCAATCTGGAAACTTGCGGAGTTGAAGTCGTCTGAGATGAAATCAGTATTTGACCAGGAGGACTCAATTGATTTGGAATTCAAGGAGGCGAAGATTCCCAGGAGAATAAAGTGGAAAGGAACAACTGAATCCTACTTCCGTGAAACACATTTCGATGTTGCAATCAATAAGATTGTATTAGAGCTTGAGAGCAGATTTGCCACCGATTATACAAACATCACAATGGATCTCATTGCAATCGTCAATGACAGTGAAGTGGAGACCTGTGTCATTGAGCGTGTCGCCAAGCACTACAGACTTGAACTCGAGCAGCTCCAGTCAGACCATGCATTCTTCCAGCAATTCAAGGTTAATATTATAATGTTTCATTTTGCATTATATGTTTAAAATTTATGTTTCTCTAGGCAGATATTGACACCAAAGACATGGTTTCGTCACAAATTGCTGCGGAGTTAATAAGCTCGGGAGTGTTCCGCCTGATGCCGGAGCTATACAAGGTGATCGTTATCCTGGCCTCAATGCCCATCAGCAGCTGTGAGGCGGAGCGGTCATTCTCCTGTCTCAGAAGGCTCAACTCTTCTTCATCGTCAACCATTGACCAACGGATATATAGTTGGTATTCTCTCATGATTCATGGTTATTATTATATAAAATAATTGTTAATATTTTGTTTTATTATCTTTATTAAAGGATTCGATTAAAAATTTAATTTTTTAAAATAAATATAAAATAAAAAAGAACCAAATTTACGTTTTAAACATTAAATACTTGTGAATTTTATTATATAAACTTAAATAATATTATTAAGAAATAATCAAGATTGTGCCCGGTTCAGTTTCAGTGGTTCTATCAGTCCCGGTCTCGGTTCTTTCATTTCAACAGTTTTAGTCTCGGTTCTGGTCTTGAGTCTGGGTTCTTTTTTATACAGGCTCAATTTGGTAACATGCATTTAAAACAAAGGGCGTCGGTAGAAAATTCGGGCCCAGGAAAATGATGTTTGATACAAGCAGGCCGTAGCAACACAGAGTGCTTATTGCCCCAAGTTCCAGTAGGGATCCCGAAAACTCGTATTTAGGGGGAGCTGGGCATAGTGAAGTTTGGGAAACTTTAGAAATATTATAGTTATCATATTATAGGGCCCCGAATAGCTTAGTAGAGGACCTGGATCCATAATCTACCCCACCCCTTCCCTGTTGTATTTACACTGTCTTGTGCCTAAAACCACTTCCCCAGATTCATAAGATGCCCTTAGCTATTTGGAACTCAGATACAACTGTATCGCCTTGGCAACGTAAAAATATCATTGGAAAACGCTGCCATTGCACGAAAAAACTAAAAAAATTCACTTATTGATTAAAGCTAATTTATTTGTTACAATATATACTTTCTTTTCTTTATATATTTGATAAAGGAACAAAAGCACAAAAACCGAGACCGATTATTAATATATAACAGTCTTGGTTCCGGTATGAATTTATCGGTCCTGGTTGTAGCAGCTCAAGAACCGGAACTGCTAGAACCGCAAGACCGCTAATGGCACAACTTTGGAAATAATACATATCAATAATTAATTATAATTAAGTATGGCCAATAATCAAGACATGTGTTGTACAATTTCATGCATACTTCTACTTTTACTAGCCCAAGCATTGTTCCTCATTTCTTTCGAGAAAGTTTTGTACTGGGTAAGGATATATTTGTTGTTTCTTTTTTAATCAAGGATTTTGGTTATATTTCTGAAATCATTAAATTATTGAGTTTTAATAAGGTTGCAAAATCGCTTCTCGTCTGTAATGAGTATATGTTTTTGTATTATGTTTGCTTAAAATATATATACATATAATATCAGTTTGCTGTTCAGATAACACAGTATCTTCTTTGAGCTAGTTCTTGAAGGAAAAATTCATTATCCGCTTTGTCTGATTTATTTCTTCCTTCTTATGGATCATTTAAGAAATTGATTAGATATTTGCAATCATCATATTGATAATTGGAAGATCTCTTTTCCTTCATGAACCGTCTTAAAGAAATTATTTAGAGCCTCTTATAATGTTGGAGTTGAGCTCAATTACCGAATATGGCTGAATAAATTTTCCAATCTTAAGTAAATCTTCCAGTTAAAATGAATGAAAATCCTTCTTTTGGGAGTTACTTCTGCAATTGAAGGATGAAAGCTTTTGATTCTTCAAAGTGAGCCTAAACCGAATAATTTAAGTATGAATAATTAGAATATGGAGCCCAGTGACAGGCATATTAAATAACCCATTCCAGAGTGGCCTCTTTACTCTCGCAAGACTCTGTAGACCCACCTTTTTTGGATAGCTCTCTGGACAGTCTGGTGGGAAATCCCGAGATCTCTTGCATAGACCCTCATGTACTTGAAGGGATTGGCCTAGGCTGTTTTATTTAGCTTATTCCGGGTCTAGTTTGGCGTTTAGATAGAGCTTTTCTTCTTCTCCAACTTTTCGGGCTTGTTGACGGCGTAGACTGAGGTCCTCGACACGCCTACCTGATTAGAGTGCGCGAATGGAAATTCGTCGATCACGTTCAAGTGTCATTTTCTCGACTTGTACGTAAGCTAAAGAGCTCAAGTTAGTTTTGTTTCTTAACTAATTGTTTATGCTGTAATATATCAAAATAAGAATTAATTTCAATTACTCAACATTAATTACTTATTGAATTAGTAAGTGTTCAGATTTCAATGGACCACTCGGTAAAGACAGTTGGTCCTGAATCAAAATGAAATGGTTACACTAGTTAATTATAGGTAATTAAAATGGTAGATTTTGTAGTTGAATACGTGGAACGAGTTGAAGAAATTGTAACTTGTACAATCTACTTTCACAAGTTACAACTTGTATGCAACTTTTATAAGTAGGATTGTTTTAATCTTACATCCAGTCGTTTTATAAATACGTACATTTATAAAATGGTTCCATTGACTGATACTAATCTACATGCTTGGATCTATGCAATACATTTTAATTAGGCTTAATATCTATCTTTTATTTAGAGACATTAATTATTTCCTAACTTTATCCTTGTATATTTTTTTCAATAGGATTATAACAAGAAATAACTCACAAGTTTATTAAGTATGCCCGATGACTTAATTACTTATTCCTTAGCTTGTCTTTTCATGAATGGATTTATATTTGTAATTAATTGTTTTTTTCCGAAAAAGATGAAACACATCCCTTCATTTACAAATATATAGAATAAAATGATATATTTTCATTAATCGGAATAATTAATCATATCGATGAATTGAGAGTAGGTGCAAATAGAGACTTAATAATAAACTATTGATATTGATTAATAAAATTAAATACTTGTATGTAGTCAAAATACTGTCCAAAGGGATATGCTCTAGTTTTTTTTTTTGTGTCATTACTCATTAGAACAACTCGATATATATATAATATATAGTTTTATGTCGACTCGATTCAATTTTTAATCATGATATAGGGACGTATGCAGGATTATATATATATATATATTTTTTTTTTTTTTTTGGGGGAGGGGGTACTTGGGTTTTGGAAAAATTTCAAATATGAAATTTTTTCTAAAAAAATTTCGTAATCTACAGCTAGTCATAAATTTTATTTCCAAAAAAATTTAAATATTAATCTATTTAAAAAAAATCAAAAATCAAACTATTTTAAAAAAATTCAAAAATCCACAGCTGTTCAAAAAAATTCAAAAATTAAATTTCAAATATTAATTTTTTTGGAAAACTGTTGCTAAAGTTCACAGTTTTTCATAAGAAAGTAATTTTTGGAAAAAAAAACAAACATAAATCCATAATTAATCTCAAAAAGTTTCAGAAATCCATAGCTATTTGCTGAAATTAACTTTTTTGGAAAACAAATTAAAAAATTGATTATTCTATAGGTCAAATTTGAAATTTTTTATTATTTTGGAAAGAAAATTTTGAATATTTATTAATTTAAAAAAAAAAAAAATTCAAATACTAAATTGTCTAGTAAAGAGCGAAAATTCCTTAATTTGTGGGGATCACAGCCACTGTGATATATGCTGTGTTGAAATTGCGATTTCAACTTGTTATAATTTCAGGCTTTTGGTCCCCTTTAGTAAAAATTTCAAACTCTACTTTTCCCCCCAAAAAAAAAAAAAAAAGTATGCTCCTAACAGAATCCTGGTTTTATATTTCTATAGAAAAAGTTGTGAAATACAATTAATAACTTTGGTATCTGAACGGTACAAAAATCCTAGCTTTGTAACAATACTAAACTTTAATTGAATATTATCTAGATGACGGTTATGTTAATACTATTTTGATAAAAAATAATAACTGAATAATATTCTGTGTCATATTAAATCATTAATCCAAGGCCCACAATTATATTCTTCGTAACTAAATAATAAATCAAACTGTGACAGGCAAATATATTCCCTGTCTTTTCATTCCTAAACAGGCTTAGCCCCAAAAAATATCAACATCGTCTATAATTACTTATATAAATAGGTTTTACTTTATATATAATCCAGCAGAGTAGGAATATAAGGTGATAGAAACAATAAATGAAGGTAGAAGAAAAGAGACAGAGAGAGGGATGTAGAAAGATTCGGAGGGAGAAGAAAAAAGGTAAGAGACTGAGAGAAGAGACAGAAAGAAGGGATAAGAGGTTTTATTTCGGTCAAAAATTGGCTTCTAATAAACTGGGAGGACAAAATATCATAAGAACATCCTTGTCTATTTTATACGTAAATTTGCTAAATTTCAAACTGATCTAGTGAACCATTTTGGATTCCACGTGCGATAAAACTAAAAGCAGACGTATATTAGATAGAATACTTTTTATAAAGGGTGGTCAACCTCCCAACCAGGTGGTAGTAATGCCATTGGGGACGTCATACGGCTTATGTTTCTAAACTATTCAATAGTTTTTATGTAGTTCTGTACAGTGAGGACAGGTCAGTCGGCAATGGAGATGAGTGATGAATGAGGAACACGGATATGATTTATGGTGTTTATGGATTAGAAATGACGTCTTCATAAATCATTAATAGTCAGTAGGAATGGAATTCGCAGGTATTATTTCGTACTTTGGGAGATAGAAGTAAATCCCTCCATTGCTCTTCATATGATCAAATCTAATTCGATCAATCAAATTGTTTTATTCTCTTCTTCATATTTACTAATGATGATATAGGCTGTCTCAATATTTGACAAAAATTTTCACCCCTGTCTAACGAATATTTATCTGAAAAAGTGTTTTTCAATAAGTGGGTTACCACATCTATCCTGTGTGTATATGTCTAAATGTACAGGGTAGGTTAACAAAGCATGAACTCGAGGGATGGATTTAGAAATACACCAATAATTTTATATTTTCAATAATATACAAAAAAAAAAAAAAAAAAAAATATTAACAAAACATGTGAACAAGCTTTTTGCAAAACTTTTTTATTCAATATGGCCACCTTATCAAAAACTTATCAATTACAGAGTTTATACGTCACCTGAAGACCATGTAAGAGTTGATAATAAACTCCTCTGACAAGTTGTCCAGTACATCCATTATTGGGTGTAAGGTCCTGTTTGTTTTTCTCTCCAAAGTACCCCATATAGAAAAGTCCAGTGGGCTTAAATCTGATGAGGAAGGGGGTCATATCTATTTGGACCAGAATCGAGCCATTTTATCTGTTCATAACTTTTGGTACTTGGCGAACGTGAGAGAGGGGTGCTGTCCTGAGTTCACACGTAGTGACTCTCTGGTCTTCAGCCATGGCAAGATGGTATACCTAAGCAGCTTATAGTAGGCCTCCTCGACGATTTGCTGTCCAGCCTCGAAAAAGAATGGAGGCATCTTATTTCCATCGGAAGCCACACCGCCGAGAACCATTGCTTAGGCCAGATATTTGGTGTGTTAAAACCACTTGGATATCTTTTTTTGTTTTTGCAAGGCAGCGGTTGTTCCGGTAGTTGTGGAATTTATCAAATCTTCATTTCCAAGAAAATGTTCACAATTGACCCATTTGTCTTGATCCATGTGAGGATTTTCTGGCACCTTTCGGGCCTCCTTGTTTTCATGCCCTCTATCAAATGTCGCGTGGGGTCCTTGTTAAAGAAAGTTATCCGAAGTTGTACTTTATAGCCCTCCTGATGGTCCTCTCTACCCTCACAAGACTCTTTTCACCCACTTTTTTGATAGCACTCTAGACAGTCTGGTGTTAAACTACGAGATCTCTTGCATAGACCTTCATGGACTTGAGGAGATTACCAAGGCTATTTTCTTTAACTCTTCTGGGTCCAGTTTGGTCTTTTTGACGGAGCAATTCTTTTTCTTCAATGGTTTGGACTTTTTAACAGCGTAGACGGTGGTCCTGGAGCTTTGAGTGCGCAGATGGAAATTCGTCTATCACGTTCAAGTGTCATTTTCTCTATACGTAAGCTAAACTTATCGTTTATATTTCAATATATTGAAATAATTTCAATCACTCAACTTTAAATAATTATTGAATTAGTAAGTGTGCAGATTTAAATGGACCACCCGGTATATTAGTGCTGTAGATACATAAGTAAACTGATCAGAGTAAAGTTGAGTAATTAAACTTCGACATAGAGAAGGAAAAAGCGTGAATAAAAATGTATACCAAAGATTTACTCATTGACAGTATTATATTAGCAATGTATATTAAGATATCAGGAAAAGAGTAGCTCTCACAAAAATATCATTCATATAAATGTATAATAAACACTTAGACGTGTGCACGTCTAATTAACCTGCCTTTATTTACAATTAAATTATGCGGAACTTTTAACATTAAAGATCAACAAAACCTACTCCTTCTTTAATTTATGCAACACATCTATTTGAATCGTTTAATTTTTTTTTAAATGTATGTATTATCTATGCCTAAGCGTCATTCAACAACATAATTTAATGAATAGAACAGCAACATACATAGACTGTCTGTCTTTCATTTTTCATGCATTAAGTGGAGGTAGATTGCTCCCATTAGCGTTTGTGTTAAAGACTCAAAGTAATAAATAATTTTTATTATTAAAAAATTATAAAAAGCTTTTTAGGATATAAATAACATATCTACTTACAAAACTCGAGAATCTAAAAAGATATTTCTCCTTTCTCTCTCTCTTATGACTACAAAATAACACACAGATATATCAAATAAAAGTAGTAGATGGCAATAAATCAAACGAAAGGATTAAATCAACAATAACAAAGTTATGAAGCCTTTTTGAGTGGCTCATAAACATTTTTATTAAATTATTCTAGCAATGTAGCAACATATGTAAGAGCCTAAAAAGAAGTTAAAACCTTTTATATTTTAGTATAAAAAGAGAAACAACAGAAAAAGTGTTTTTATTGCTTTATCCTAGTTACATATTATGTATGTATATAAAATTAAAGCATGTTTGAAGCCCTGTACATTTTTCGTCTTCTTGCTCGATGCAGCTTTAAGTATATATTATGTAGATGAAATATTCTAATGACGGCGTTCTTGGTTGCTTTTTAAATAATCCCATTTGCCGAATGAACCAATCAAATTAGGTTAAATATTCATTTATACAAATTATATACATAGTTGAGTACAGTTAAGAAATATTTCACTAAGAATCTATTGATTCATTTTGCAAAGGGAATAAGTATTAAGACCCTTTTCTTTAATATTTTTTGATAAATTTAGGGATTTTAATTAAAACTTCGTTACCTTTATTGTATATCGCAACCTTTCCTCCGAAAAGAAACAGAAAAAGAGAAGATATATCGTCAGCTAAAAACAAAATAGAGTGGTTATTTTTGGGAATGTCATGTAAAAATTTATTATAAATTAATTAGAAACTTAGAATCTCAACCTTCATTTGATATATAGAGCATAAACAAAACAAGATAAGACCATGGAAGAAAAAGGAACTTTCATTAGGGTTGTAGTTCACACCGATAAGACCACATCCCACATCATGAAGACCCTAAAGGTCAGTAAGGACGCTGCGTGTCAACTAAGAAATCGTTTGGCAATGAGGACAGCCTTAAGGACAAGTTCTAATATTAGTTGAACTACCAAATTGAAGCTCAAATAGGTAAGGCATGCCTTTCATACGCCATGTACACCCAGAATAAAAAAGGGTATACAATCGATTAGGCCGTAAAAAAGACTTCTGGTAAGTCACTCAAGTAAATTGAGAGGCCCCTTCATTCATACTAACAGAAAATACTCTGTCAGAAGCAACTTCTGAATGCCTTAAAACACAAGAGAAATCGGAACATTTTTGCCGGATGAAAATACATTCACTATGAAACCTGTCTATAACCAGCACAATCATCTGGTGGATTGCTTGGGTAATACCAGCAGCAACATTAATACTGTCACCAAGACCAAACACTCTAGCATTCCTCCTTCAAAAATGAAGGCTAAAAAACCTTGTAATAGCTTGTTGTTGGTCAAAAGCAGTGAGAGAGTGACAAAACATTCGCAAGCGAGGTCATGTGTAAATTTAATTACCCTTAATCTACAAACTTACATAGGGTAATGATGAAAAAAAAAATTAGCTCTTTTTTGTTATAAGTGAAGAATATTTAATTATTTTCTTTTTTTTATATTTTCTCCTTAGTTTAGTACCCACTAATTTAGACTTACTATAATATATTAATCAGAGCCATTGGCAAGGTATGACATTTTATAATAAAATTGTGATGTTGCATGACTATGACGTCGCCATTATATCCCCCCCCCCCCCCCTTTTGCAAATATATTCTGGCCCTGCTGGGATACCGCCTCCAAAAATGTAGGTTCAGAAAATATTTTTACTAAGTATCCATATGTATTTAAAAAATAAAAAAAATATTTTCTTTAAAATAATTTCATAATCATCCTTAATAAATACGATTATTCTTTTAGAATGAGGGCAAGGGGGGTACAAATTTTCAAATGTTGTTCAAACTTGCAGTATGATTATGTGCCATATTTATTAAAGTAGCCTAGTATGTATCAACGTCTGTATCTAGCCAACAACTGATTTTCGAATCAAATAAAGAAAGAACTGTTCAAAAACATATCAACAATTTCATTATCAGTTTTAACATTGAACTAGAGGATTATAAATGATGAGTACTCTTTTTCTGATTCCAAGTAAAATATCTTTTAAAAATACAGTATATAACAAAGGGTTTTTCATAAATGTGTAGATTTTCAAAGTGTTTCATTTGAGAGAAAAAAGTACAATTAATGGGTTTTTCTTGTTCAGTGAGAGAGGTGAGATTTAGTTTGTTCCATCAGCATTTTAAATCTGGGCTGGAATGGAGTGAGGACCATTCTCATAAACATGTGAATCTGGATCGATATTTGGGTCATGATAATGTTCGTAAAGGAGAAAGCTTACAATTTACAGATCAAGACCGCAGTCTATCAAATATTGACCTCTAGTTAAGGGGATATCCGTCTGAAACAACAATGATTCATTATGGACAAAAGTCAACAAATCGGCAACTGACTAACCAGCAAACAATTCCAATGCTTTTTTTATTGTAGCGTTTTTTATATTGGGTCTGATTCTCACTCCGTTATTTCGTTCAGTACATAGTAACCAAACTGTCCATCGATGGTACATCAAATTGTTGGATATTAAAAACGTTTCGATATAATTCATGTAAAATTTATTTGATTCCAATTTTTTTTAAGTAAAAATTACTCAAAGTGAAGTACTAAAACAAGAATTTATCCTTGGTAATTGTATTTAAAAAGGAAATACATTAAAATTCACAATAGAATAATCTCTAAAATTAACAATTTAAATATAATTTTTCTTATCAGATATTGATATTGATGTGTCCTGGTCTCAAACTATAGAGGCAGACAATTGACAAACTGGAGTTATGTCTTTTCTTATTTAATTAAGAAAAACAAAACAAAATAGTCAATAGGCGTTAAATTCTGTAAATCTTACAGTGTATGTGTGTTAATATTTGCCAATGGTCCTCCCATACAAGTCAAGTCTAGCTGCTAGTAATCAATCTACTCATGTTTCTTAATAGTATTCTGAATATTAATAAACTGAACTTGAACAACATTCAGTTAAGTTTTGAGCATATTCCTACAATTCGTTTCTAAACTTTAAAATTAGTCAAATAATTTGGAAAATTTAGAGAAAATTCAGATAGCTACAAGTTAATTTTAAGCATTTTTTCTTTTACTTTTTGATGAATAAATTGATGCTAGGTGGATTTACTATTATACAAAATATCAAATTTATGGGATTTTGTACCTCAAATAAACTGCTGAACTAGGGGATTGAAAATCAAATTCAATTTTGAACTCAAAATAATAAACACTTACCTATACTTAAAATAATATCTAATATATAAAAACTTATTAAACTTAACATAATTAAATTAACATCACAAATTGGTGTTTAAAATTATGGGTATTTTAAATTTTTAACATATATTTATGCGTAAATGTGGGAAATTCAGTTATTTAATTTATAAAGCATACAAAATATTAATTTGATACAAAAACATATATAAATATATATATTAGCTTCTTTCTATTTTGTTATTATGTATAATTTATTATGGTTACTTAAAATAGTCTTTTTCAAAATATATGACCACTCAGATAAAGTTTTAAGGTCTGTATTTATCTATTTAAGCATTACGATGTAATGTTTTGGAACGATGCTCAAAATTTATTTTGAACACTTAACTATATTTTGTAATACAAAAATAGACAATCATTTCCCCTCCAAAATTAAAGGCTTGTGAAAACAACTTTATCGAAAAAGATTTCCACAAACAATAATTTTTTACAGTTTTATTATACTAACATTTTTTTAATAAAGAAAAAATTTAATAAAAATTTAATATTGTACCTCATGACAGTAGGATCCCTTGAAATATTCTGTCTACTGTAATTTTGTTATCGATCTCACCTTTTCCATTCCAATGGTTTTGCAGGATCGAGACTAAGAGAAAAGAAAACATACCTTGTTTCTTTTCAAATAAAGAAACTTTTAATCTAGTTGCTTTAGTTTTGATGTTGACAATATTTTCAAGGAGCAAGATGCTCGAAATAAAATTTGGTAAATTGGTTCATTCAAATGAATGGTAAAATTTTTTAGGCAATCAGTTTACTTTAAAAACATTAGAGTGCCACAATCAGTCTTGTAAAAGCTTGAATATTTGTGGATGGAATAAGGAAATAGAAAATGTGTAATACTTGAACTTAAAAAAATAAACTAAAATAAAATAATCATTCAATATGAAAAAAAATTACACTAATAGTTTAAATTCAGAAAATATGTCACAGCTGAAGATGATTTGTACTGACTACCCTCAAAGAGCGGTAGGCTGTGGAGTAGTACTAGGTGGTTATTTAACAAGTAAATATGCTAGAAAATTGAAGTGTTACACTTCAATTTGAAGTTACACTGTAACAACTTACTCGCGTGTCAACTATCCCTTCTAAGTTTTCCCTTTTCACTTCAGAAACTTGAAACGAAACAGAGTTTATTAAAAAAGATAAAAAAATTAAAGAATATGGGCGTAATTTTAGACTAATTGTAAATCCTATGACGCCCCTTTCTATGTCCTCATTACGTGCTTGCTTTCAATGAAAATAACTAATTATGAAAACTCGTTTTAAATGATATAATCTATTAATATATCGTCAAAATTCATGCTCTTGATCAATTTTCAGTTAAAGTGATGGGCCGTAAGTGAGGGGTTTTCTAAGTATGAAAAAAAAACTCCCTTTAAAATAATAAATTAATACCCATACCTCACCCTAATATGCCCGAAACAGGAAAGGCAACTGACGATAATTCAGCGCACAAATTACAATCGCAAATGCTACTTTATTAGTGAATCCATGCCCTACAGCTCTCATTGATATCATGGTCGACGCATCAGACATTCCAGTTGGTGCAGTGCTGAACAAAGAACCCAAAATGGTTGGGAACCACTTGCATTCAAGTCTACGTCCAATAGTAATTTACTGCGTGAAATAAGACACTTGACTATCATATCTGAATTCACAAGCGACAATAGACACGCCCTAAGTGTAGCAAACAATGTGTCCGATGCACTTTTGAGGCAGTGTCTTCATGCAGTTACCTAAGTGGATTGATATGCCCTGGCTAGGTTACAAGAACAGGATGAAGAACGAGAGGCACGAATTACATCCTACGACTCGTCACTTATGTTTGAACGTCAGCCATTTCTTTCGAGTAACTCTATTATGACTTTTCAAGTCTCTACAGATACAACACGACCATTTGTGTTCGAAGGGATGAGATGTTACGTTTTCTAATCTCTTCTCGAATTATTGCATTCAGGAAGATCACTAATAGATCATTCTGTTTGGCCTGCCATGAAGAAAGATATCAGACAATGGGGTAAAGAATGCGTACAATGCCAACAATCAAAGGTACACCTATTGGACGACTTTTCCAAACGGGTGGAAGATTTAAGGAGATCTATGTATACCTTGTAGGCCCGTTCACTGTTATTCAAGGATTTATATACCTGCTTACAGTAATAGATCGTTTTACTTGGTGGGCGAAAGCACATCCAACGCAAGATATGACAGCTGAAACAGTCGTGAAGACCTTTGTTGAAGGATGGTAGGGACAACATGGTGCCCCAGTAAAGTTCAGAACAAATCGTGGACGACAATTTGAATCTCATCTACTCAAAAAGCATAACCATCTTATGCAGTGTCAGACTATTCCTTTCCTTTTTTGTTGGAGTAGGGTGCCAAATAAAGTATCGATAAGACGTTATCAATCGTGTTTAATTATTTAACGACTAATAATCTACATATATAATAAACTTATCTATATTTGAGTGTTAATAATTTTTGGGGGTAAGCCCGTAGATGATGAAAGCTAGTAACGCAGTTATTGTAAAAAAAAAAATTCTGTTTTGAAGCCTCTCTTGAGAACAAGGAGGCCCCGAGACTCCAACCTTAAAAACAGTTGCTCTAAGCATCATCATTATCACATATTTATGTTATTCAATCAAATAGGATTGAATTTATGTGTTTAAAAATATTACAAATTGTCAATCCACGACAAGTGTAAATAATTCAAGGAATTTATTTTATGTTATCCTAGACTCCATGTTGACTATCACACAATCCAGAGCTACTGATTAAAACACTGAAAATTGTGGTGGGGAATCACTAAGTTTGATTGATTATTTAAAAAACTTAAGTCTATCCTGAGATCACTTTTATAATAAATAAATAAATTAGAGAAATACAGAGGCGTAGCTTCTAGAATAATTTATTGTCAACATGGTGATTTAATTGTTTGAGTGATGAAGGGTATGAGGGGGATATAAAAAGATGGGATTTTGACCACCTGGTGTTGGTTGAATGTTATGTAAGTCTGTGTGGGTGCCCATTGCCTTATATTTTCTGTTTATTTAATACTATAAATATATTTGATAATTATTGTTACGCAATAATTATATAAAGGACGTAAATGAAGGATAGAAAGTACTGGGTGGTTCCCTTCATTAATTTACATATTTTTAATTATGCAAATTGTATTTCGGGAGAACAAAAAACAACAAAACTTTTTTTTCTAAACTCATTGATTAAAATTGTGGTATTTTTTTATATTCACATTAATAATTTTAAGGTAAGCTTCTTCATTGTGTATTTTCTTTTAAATAATTACATTGAATTTCTTTCCACCTCCTCATTCAAAGTCAAGACTCATCAAGTTAATCTACAAAACATCGTGGCTCATTAAACTTTGCGTATGAGCCCATTATAACTTTTACCTGAAATGAAATTTATTTATAATAAAGGAGGTTGAAACACCATTTTAAACTCATTACTTATCTCAATTTCGAAATCTTTTATAAAAGTACTAAATAAGTTAAGCAACAATTATCAATCTTTTTTTAATACAAATATATTTATTGTTTCATATGTTATAACTACACAAGTCGTCATTTTACCTATTTTACAAGGAATGTAACGCAACCTTATATGCATTTGTAAATAAGGTCAGACTTGTGATATCACTAGTCTTAATTAAAGATATAAACCATGTGGCGAAACGAAGACCATGTGAAAAATACTTGGCCAAGGAGAGTTGGTTATGTGGTAACTGTTTTTTTCACATGAGGCTTTCAGGTGAAAAGTAAAATGACTATACAACTAACATCACAGTAATAATGAATTAACTCTTTTTGTTAGAATTGAAAATATAAATTCTGCAAAGTGAGGAATAAATAGCATACGTCACGAACAAAAGTGATAATGTAACGTCATCTTTTATATCTCAAATACGACATCTTCAGTTGAAAACAGTTTCCTTTGTAGCCAATGAAATCTCTTGAACAAACAGGGCCTTCAGTCCACCTTGTTTGATTGTGAGGGTCTCCAAAAAATTGACTTTAGTATAGACGTTATCTTACTAATATGGAAATTTAGACTGTATTTTTTATCTGCTCTAGATTTTTCTTTGTACTATTCGCATATGCCCCTTTATAGTGTTCTGAAGGTTGATTAATCCAACTAGAAGGTGTTAAGTTGTAAATAATTCATAACTAGTGATGTTCGGTTTATAAGTAATATTTTACGATCATAGTCCTACGAACGTATTTAAATTTATTATACTCAATTGGTATTTGAGTCAGTACTTTCAACACAATTAAGTCACACAAATATTAACTCTTGGAATTCTTACTTATTCTTCCTTTCCTTCCCCACAAAAAAGAACAAAAATTACCTCATATAAAGAATTTCATCAAAATATTCCCAACAACGCACCTCCCACCACCCCCAAGATAAAAATCTTGTAAAAGTCGTAATTTTCAAGACCTTTTTGATTATATATTTTTAGTAGCAAAAAGTATAAAACTACTAATTTTGGTCTCGGAGCTGTAAAGAAAACAATAATATCATGACAAAATCATTCCTTAGGAATAATTGAGAAATACGATAAATATCAAAATAGGCTTATTTTCCAAACATAAGACCGATTCATTCTCGACCTTTCAACTAAATAAATACATAGTAGGAGAAGATACTGCTTTCATCTGAAACAGGTTTTTTGGTGATAGACCGGAGAGGCGAGTTTATTTTGGGGAAAACATGTTCCGAGTCATTCATACAATGTTTAAGTTTGAATCGATTTCCAAAAGTCCGTTTTATGTTCAATAATGAATAAAGGATTTCGAAAGAGGGATCTGAATAATAACAATCTATGATGATAGTTGATAGGGTTCACCTAAGGGATTTGAGGAAATAGTCTCTTGGGTTTCGCAGAAATAGAGGTTTCTTTCCAGGACAATTCCTTCATATGTTACCAGCATATATTTTATTGAATGACTCACTTAAAAAGTAATTGCTATCTCAATATCATATGCCTGTAGTATAATTAATTTGTAATGGAGTTGTCACTTGAAAACTTGGATGGAGATTATGTCGAAGAGTATCTTCTTCCAAGTTTTTGCCTGAAATAAATGCCCTACTCAAAGTTTGGAATTCGAGTCAAGATGAATTCATAGTCTGGATGAAGCAGAACTCAACTTGAATATTACAGTATCTTCTCCGACTACTTATTTACTTAGTTGAGCGATTTTGACAATGTTAAAAAACTAGGACTGACTTTCCGAAACACGTTCATAGTAGATATTTGAATCGGCCTTTAAAAGAGGTCTCCATTGTTTTATTTTTAGGAGAAAGATGATCCAGGGACCATAAAATGTCTTAAAACTTGATTTACAAAGATAACAAAGTCATTTATTTAGCAAAATACTTAATATACTATATATATAAAAATGTACGACTATGCTTTTATGTGTCTTTTGAAAAAAGCTTTGATCCTCTCATGTAGTAATATGTACCACAATTTATTTTCATCCTCCTATTTGTTTTGATAAAGGATGTTATACTTCTATATGTTGGTATACATTTATTATTCAAGTTGGGATTTTTTAATCTTAATTAATGATTGTTTGCTTAGGAGAATAACTTATTTATTGACTTAAGTATTATTTCTTTACTTTTTGTTTGATTCACGTGATATTTGCTTGTTTTATATTTGTTTGCACTGAGGAGTGTTGTCACGAAATGAATATTTTCGCACCGGTTCCACTACAAATATAAGTATAGGGGCTTGCATACTTTTTCCACTAAAGATATCAAAAGACAATTCTTCTTCCTCTGGTGTTTTGTTAAACCCTTTGTTGTAGAACATCCTTTTTAAAACGCGGTTAGTGCATGGGGTAAAATAGAAACCCCAAAAATAAAACGTATTTAATTACATGCTAAATAGTTAAACGATTAAAATAATTTCCTCACAATTATTTATCTTATAATGGTCCGACATATGAGCTTTTTGCATCGTTTTCTGATCCTGATAAAACATGATGTATTCCACCTTTTTATCTAGGATTTTCCATCTCCTTAATAGCATTGAAAATCTCCAATATTGAATAAAGTGTCAGGTTCCAAGATAAATGCTTCCTTCTTTTGGGGTCCCCTTATCATCCTTTGTTACTCACAACTCCGCTATTCTTTTCATAAAGTTTAACAATTAGTTGAAGCACATTATTAATGGTCTTTATTCTACACATCAGTCAAAATGATATAATTGCTTTCATGGTTGTTGTGGCAAAATCTTTAACAATAGACTTTTCCTTATACTCCTGTAAACTTTGAAGTATTTGAATGCGTGTCTATTGTTGGGAAGTTGTGAACCACTGATTGCAGAAGAAGGGAATTCCATATTTACAGTGATAGTGAGATATCTTGTAGAGGGTCTGTCCTTATTTCTTTGCTGAATTTAAAGATCCATTGATGTCACAAGTAATAAGTAGTCTTCTTTTACATTCATAAATTATAATGTTACATTTGCAGTGTATATCATGAATTACTTTTGTCATGTCATTGCATTAATCTTAATTAATTAATAATAACAAATAGGTGCTAAAATAGTAAATTTTTAACTTAATCCAATAACTATTTGTCTAAATCATATATTTTTAGTAATAAAAGTCTAAGAAAATATATCAAATAAAATAAAAACTATATCATTCTGATTTTCAAATTGGTATTAGGAAAATAAGAAATTGAGGTAAATCTATAAAATATTTTTCCTTTTCCCCAAAAAATGTTTAGATATAAGATAAAATATTGTTAATATATGTGCTTGTACAATTTTGGTACTGCCGTCCGCACAGCTGTTTCTCTTCACCTTCATTGTATTGGGCAATTTTGATAATTAGATAAAAAAATATAGTAAAAGTATTATTCAAAAAAAATTATTTAGTTTAGTGTCTTTTATGGCATTCAATCCCATGTTTCAACTATACTTTTTATCCAAAAACTACCCAAAATCATTAAAAAACTTTTTGGCCAATGTGGAAGGATATATCAATTTTTTCAGCTCATAAAGATTGCAAAAAATGCGGAAATATAACAAAATTCAAACGAGTATATTTTTAAATAGGTCTAATATTATATATTCATATACATAGGTAAAACGAAAATATTTGCACATTTGGAAAATGGTCAATTAAAACGGATTTATGTGGATAAATATCTATATTTTTTCTTCTCTTGGTAGATTATAAATAATCTCCAGATATTTATTTTACTGAATGACATGTGCAAAAAGGGGCACTCATTTGAAAATAAGAAGAAAAAAAAAGTTTTATCGAAAAATATTTCTTTGTCTTATCATTTGTATCTTAATTGTTCAGATTTTTATAGAAACTAACAGAACTTTGATTATCTAATTATATGTATACAAAACTTTCTAACTATCAAAAAATGAGATCATTAATTTTAAATGAAGGATATACGGTACTCTTGGGATGAGGATTATGCAATAATTGAATATTCTATGAATTATCGATATGTAAAGGGTATAATTTTGCCTACAAATATTAGTACAAGTTGATAGGATATAAGAAAATTTCCAACCTAACAAAGATATTTTTCAATTTTTTAAATTTTATTTTCAACATAGTCTCCTTGTAACTCTACACACTTCTTCCAGTGATGATTCCATGTCTGTAACCCTTCCAAATAGTCCTCGGTGTTTTTTATGTAAAGTAATTATTCACAAAACACTTTTCGTTTTTGGCTCAATTACTCCAAAATGGATTGACTTAAACGTTTCAATTTTTAACACAACAAGCCTTCATATGTTTCCTATTTTTTAAATCTATTTAAGGTGATTCTTTCAAAGAAAAAAAAAAATTGACAGTTGGACACTCGATTTGATCCATTTTCACAAAAATACTCAGATCAACTTATTCAAACGATTGTTACATACCAACTACACGTCTAAAATGGCTAAAACTTTAGTCAGTAACTGCCAATAGATGGGAATAGATTTATATTACTCATAACTACACAATAAATATGGAATTTGAATAGATCAAAATAAAATGATATTATCAAGCAATAGTTGGTAATTAAATAATACATTTTAAGACGAAGAAATGGCAATTAGAACAAAATGCTTAAACATATTGCAACTCATACAGACATGGCAACTGGTAGGGACATATAAATATATAGGGTGTGAAAATTGTGCGTACCTATTACATTTGGGGGAGTGCGCAAATCCAAAGATATTAATAATACATGAATATATTTTCTAATTGGTGTTCTAATTAGAGCTCTGAACATGATATATTATTATTTTGTGATTTTCTTCTATGATAAAAACATTAAAAATATAATTTTCCTAAATAGATAAAAGCATGATGTTTTCTATGTAGTATAATGAAGAATTTAAAGGCTTTGACTAATCATGTTACACTTTTTTTTCTATAAGTAGTGAAGTTATCTCTATTTTCTGTTCATAAATTAATGAACTGATAAAATTATGCTGAACAAAATTATTAAATAAAACAGATTAATAAAAATAAATAAAAG
Organism: Lepeophtheirus salmonis; assembly: GCF_016086655.4. NCBI lineage: Eukaryota > Metazoa > Arthropoda > Copepoda > Siphonostomatoida > Caligidae > Lepeophtheirus > Lepeophtheirus salmonis. The sequence continues at coordinate 57,916,605 of NC_052136.2, forward strand.
TACTCGGAATCCTTTTCCTCTCAGATTCATACAAATTGTATCAATACTTGATGCTTAAGGAAGTGGCAGCAGATGAATTTAACTTGCATTGGGGTCCAGAAGTTAACTTGTACAATTTGTGGATCGAGGTATATTATAGGATATTAAAAGCAAAACATAAACATGGAACATGGAACGCGGCAGTGGTGGAGTTTAAACTGCCTTGGGGTCCAGGAGTTTGGGGGCTGAGTTTTATTTTGAGATATTAGAAGGGTTCTTTGATGATCAGGGAAGAACATTGGCGGATAAATTTAACCTGCTTCGGGGCCAATGAGTTCACCTGCTCAGCCCCAGGGCCGGGGTGTATTATTGGATATTAGAAGGGGTCCTTGATGCTTAAAAGCATAGCGACTGTGGATTTTAAATTACTGCGGGCCAAGCACTTCACCCGTGTAATCTGAGGCCCAGAGTGAATTTTTGGAATTAGAAGGGATTTTTGATGCTCTGGGAAGCAGCTGAAGTGGATTTTTTTTTCATATTTCAATAGTTTGATTGCCCGAACATAATATAATTAGTTACATGTCGATCCTCAATTCTACTCTGAATCCAATTAAAAACCTACAATAAATCCTCTAGGTTACTCTCTGAGCAGACACGAATTGGATCTATTTCGGAAAGGAAGTTCTCCTCTCAGGAATTAAGAAAATTTATTCTGCAAATTACCAATTCCAAAAAAATGGGCAAGCTAAATAGTTCAATCGATTAACATCACTAGATATAAACTCGGATACATACCCTCATCAAAATTTCATTTCAAGGATAAATTCAGTCTACCTCAGAGATACTATCTCAAGAAGTATCTTGGAAAACAATTAGACTTGAATTCTAATTTCTTTTAGTAAATGGGAAACCTAATGGTAATATTGATCGATTACCGTTTATTCCTCACTCCAAAACAGCATAGTCAAAAAGTACGAAATCTAATAGAAGAATCCATATCTTTTCGGCAAGATATGGAAAATTTCTAGGAATAAACAATAATAAAATCACAGGATCTCGTCAAACAGTTCGTTGTAGGTATGTGTGTAAAGCCATTGCAAGAATTTTTATTTGAGGACCCCACGTAAACTTTTGTCTTCAAATTTGCCGACGGACACCCCATTTTTTACGACTAAAATATGAGATTACTTTTTTTGTAGAAAATACATTTCCATTTTTTCCAGTCAGTACATAAATAATCAAAATTTCCGACCAACATACCATTTTTCCCGTCTCAAATGATACATAAGGGGAGGGGATCACACACCCCACACACTCTCTCGTGAAAACGGCCCATTATATTTGTTTAGTGAATATTACAAAAGTCAACAAGAATTAAATATTGTAGTTTCTGACTCGCTGATTTCAAATTTGAATTTTTAAATTCAATATAGCCAGCTAATAATAATTTAAATAATAATAATAAAAGTAATGGTTTTGTAGATAAATAATGATTTGATTTGTCATCTACAGTATTCAAAATACACAAGGACTTATTTATAAGCATAAATGATTTGCTACTTAAAGATAAAAATATCTTATCTGTTCCAATTTCAAAATTTATTTATTACTACAGCATTCATGTTCAGATTTTCCTGAACAGTATGTAAGAATATTATATTATTATTTATTATAGATTTTATCAATGAAATATTATCCTATCTGAATATTTATAACATAGATTTTATAGAGCAAAAATCCTACACAATTTCGAAATGTACAAAAGTGGCATTTTTATTTTTATTTGGGGAATTATTAATTGATCATTAATTTTCAAAAGATTGTACGATTTATAAGGATATATTTCACCTATAATGTAAAATTTTAGGCAAGTATTTTAAGTTATAATTAAACATGGTAAATGGGATGGAATTTCCGTTCTTACAAGAATCCCTTTACTAGAAATAATTTGTGGCATCTTTAAGAAAAATAAGTATAGGGGGGGAAAAGATCTGCCATATTATTTTTCCTTTTTTTAATAGGGAAAGCTTTGAATTGTCATTAAACGTTCATTTGAGGAAAGAAAGAGCCCTACATAATTTAATTGCTAGAAACGAATTTTCCTTCTAATACTTAGTCATTTAAAAAATAGTTAAATATATTCATTTCTTTTTCCATTTGAAGTTTGCCTTACTCTAATATAAGGTTTACTTATTCTTTCAAAAATTACTTAATTATTTTGCTAAAAAAAAAAATACGTATAATTTTTTTAAAACTATTCCTCTGAATCTCGATACTTATTTAAAGGTTTTTAAACACATATATGTGTAGAAGCAACATAAAAAATCCTAACAAAACTTTTTGTGAGAACCTATTCTGTAAAATTAAGCATGCCTTGTAGTCTACTCTCAATTACTTATCAGAAAATAAAGGAAGAAAGAAGATCCACTAGAGAGTTACTTGTTTAATTTGAATCACCGAATTCAATTTTTAGTAAGTATTTAATGTGATGTTGACTTAAACATCAATTTGCATGGCTTGATATTTTATAATTAATAGAATTTATAGAAAATATACGTTGTCAAAAACTTTACACTCTTTACAATACTATTATTTTACCAGAATAAAAATATATTTCAGGCTTAAGTGTAATTTTTTATCCATGAAAATTTTCATAGTAATTTCCTATTAAGAAAAAATAGCTAGAAAAGAGAAAAATGAAGTTTTCTCATTTTTGTCTTTAAAATTCCAAGTTCTTTTTATGCTGCCTCAACACCTATGTTAATATGCAGAAATGAGAAATTCATGATTGGCGTTTTACAAACGGACCATCAACACCAACATCATTACAACTTTGATGAGTAAAGTCCCACACAAATTAGTAATAGAAATTTATTTCGGTAAAAATATTGATTTTAAACATTAAATATTTTTTGCATTTGCGATTTATTAAATTTGTCAATCTAGAATAATGGTTTTTTTTTTTTAAACTTTCCAATGCTGTTATCATTATTTTTCAATTCTCTATTAGATAACATTGAACCAAGTACGAAGTTACTACGTGTGAATATGCTCATAAAAGATGGAGATGAACACTGATTTTTTTTGGGAGCTATAGGTAAAAGCCCTTTTGTACTCAAAGTAGAATTGAACATCGACATCCTGCCTATATCCTTGCCAATATGGAGTAGGGTTTGTATACAATTCCTTTCTTTCACAGTTGGTAGTAGCTTATCTATTGAAACATTTTAAAAGTTAAGCTGCTCTCCTTCAAATAATTTCCAAGTTATCAGTGCCACCATGTCCATTTTTGGTTTTTTTTTTTTTAAATTTACAACTCTAATAATCCTTTTTGCAAGTGGCTAAAGCCTGTCAAATATATAATTAATTAATAAGTACTCTATCAAGCGTAACATAGAAAATGAATTTGTGAGTTTGAGTGAAATAGAGACAAAATGAGATAATAATTTGAATTTTGATGAAACTAAAAGGATTTTCCAGGAACCATTTGTTGAAAGCATGCAGAACTGCATAAAAAAGGACTTTAAATATATACAAATATTGTTATCATAAAATGACATTTACAATTTAAAGCAAAGTAGATAAGCAAGAAATTGTTGAATGAAGAGTTGATACATATACAAAAAGAGGTTTGAAACGTCTATGAAATTACAAGTTATCTAGATGTAGCCTAAGCAAATGGGATCATAGGATATCTGGAAGATTAATTTTGAGTGTTGCCAACTCTTGTACCGATTACACATTTTAAACTAACATTTCATGTTTAAATTTCTTTAGTTATTTTTTATTTTATTTTTCTCAAATTATGTAGATTTAGAAAATAAATTAGATTTGTGTTCTGAATAAATATTATACAAACATTTCATTGTGCATTTATTTTTTTTAAGTAGGTCAAATTATAGTGATTCGGCTTTCCCTACCAGATGGGGGAGTTGATACATTTACCACCTTTTTTTGAGTGCCTGTATTTTAAAACGAAATGTATATGTAGATGTGTTGTGAAACTCAATTTGCAACAATCAACATGATATATATTTTTGTATTTTACAGGGGGAAAAGGAAGAAGAAGGGTATCAACACATTCTTGCCTCCCCTACATACAAAAAATATCACTCCTTGCTTATAATCAGATAATCACGATGTGATATTCAATGTATGTATCTCACTTATTTCTAAAAGAACAACATCTAGATGAAGAAAAATATAAGTAATTAATCAATTACCTCCTGTTGAGGACTACAAAGCTATAAAATAGAGGAATGGAATGAGCTTGTTACCTTGAATAGTTTTCCTTGGCTGTGTAGTATTTATTTTCCACGCAAGATGTCACTTTTAAGATACCACAGATGACGTTACTTCATTCCTTCGTGACGTATGCAACTTTATCTTCTCTATACATAATTAATCCTGTCAATTCAATTAAAAAGATAAACTCATGGAGATTCGGGGGTTAGTTATAGAGATTTTCATGGTCCCCCAACACTCCTAGCGGACAAAAAATATCATTGTAGTCACCTAATATTGAGGGGGGATATCACTTGATCATCGTTTCGCCATTTTGTTCATAGCTTTAGTATACTATACTCATAGAGATTAAACATATCGAGTGATGATTTGAAGAAGTAGTTGATGCTGTCAAAAAATAAAAAAAAAATAGTTGAACATACCATTCCAATTATAATAGTTAACTAAGTATGTTAAAACATAGTTGCCGCTTTAAATATTTTAAATACAAATTGTAATAATAATAATTTATAACAATAATTATATGAATTTAAAGATCTCAATAGCTTAGTGAAGTATTTTAGAAAAGATTATTCAATGAAATATAATTATATTTTATTTCAAACAATAAAGTTTAAATATAATTTTACTTAGTCTTTCAAAATATTAATAATGGTCTCGGGAGAATATCTGACTATATTTACATTCATGAATAAATAGTTATTTATTCTTAAATTTAATAAGGTTCGTGAATATGATCCTAACTTTGGTCCTTTGAACCTTCGCACTTTCTTTTTTCCCCAAATGATATAATTTTATACCTATTTAGAAAATAGATTTAATTGGTTTGAATGAAGGGTTTGATTCAGGATATGAATCAAAGACATGATCATTAACAGATTGAAAGGCCTAATTATTTTTCTTAATCCCGATATTTTTTACAACGACTACTATAAAATTATTGGAGCTTAATTATAGTAGGAGATACTATCTTTTCGATTTTTATGGTCAACTATCTTTCTTTTCTCTTCTGCTGTCGCTAGGTCAAAGAATTTCCCTTGCTATTTGCTTAGTATCATTATTCTATTTATTTTGTCTGTATGACTAGTGATGCAAATCCTGTGTACAATGGGCATGTTTAAAAAAACGGAAAATCAACATGGTAACCCTGAAAATTTGCTAAATATTTTTGAGGAGAGAAAAGAATAATACATAAAACGTTTAATTATATCACCTAGAATCAGCTTTTACAAGAGAGGAAGGGGAAAATGATATAAACAAGAACATTTGCTAGAATTATTCCGATGTTGATTCCCTATTCTACTCGAAGTCTGACAAGGACATACAGTTATAACTCCGAAACAAATCCTCACAGTTCTTTTATGTGTCCACACGAACATTCAATCAGGTTTTGAGTATAATTGAATTTATTTAGGAAAGGATATTCACTAAACATGAAGTCAATAATAATAACAACTGTCAAGGAAAATAAATTTCATTCTTCAGATTACCAATTCCAAAAAAACGGGCTAGCTAAAAAATACAAAGTCAATGTCAATGTGTATGACAATACCTTATGGAACAAAGCCCTAATCAGATTAGAATTAAGGGTTAAGAGCAGAGAGATTAACAGCTGACCAAAAAAATACTTAATAGGTACAATTTTTTTGGTTAGCTTCGATAACGCCGTCTTAAATTTATGATTTAACTCACAATTCTTTGTTGAGTGGTATATTCAAAGTAAGTGTTTGTTTCAAGGGATGGGTAAGATACTAGCACAACAACGCCTCTTTCATATCATAAATAAAGAAATTCACTCTGAAGTTACCTTATTAGTAAAGGCAAATATACCAATATTGACATGTGTACTTAAAGGCTTGTTTTTAATGCTTCTTTTGTCAATATCCCTTTGTTTTTTAGGCCTACGTAATATAATAAAATATATACGTGTGTATGTGTAGAAAAAAAAATATTGTAGGTATTTATTAGCCATAGAATAGTTATCTTCTACCTACTCAGGGGCGTTTGATCAAAAAATAAAAAAAAATATAATTTTTGAAAAAAATTTCAAAATCCTATATATGTTAACAAAAATTTCAAAATGAAATTTAAAATAGTAAATTTTAGGAATTTTATTTTTTCGCAAATTCATAGATATTCACACAAAATAAATTCTCAATTTACAGAATTCCACGAAAATATAAATTTTTTGAAAAGAAAATCTAAAGTTAAATTTCAAATATTAAATTTGTAAAAAAATTGCAAAAATCCAAACCTGTGAAGAAAAAATTTCAAATATTAAATTTTACAAGAAAAAAATCAAAAAATTTCAGCAGTTTACAAAAAAAATCTTTTTTGATTTTTTTTCTTCAAAAATCCACACCTATTCAAAAGATTAATTTTTTGGGAAAAACATTTCTTAATTCAATTTAAAATATTAATTTTTTGGGAAAATAATTTCATAATTCAATTATAAATATTAATATTTTGAAAATATTATCGCAAATATTAAATATTTTTGCTTTTTGGGGAAGAGGCTATAGCCCTATTAATCCACCCCTGCGGCGTCCTTGCTAATCAGCCTCCTTTTCGTTCATTTGAGCCACGATATTTATTAAATACATTTTAATATAGAAGCACAATTTTCCATCAAAATGTGTTTCCTTTATTAATTACATCATAGATCATTTCCCAACGAACCAAACAATTAATTCAATCCCATTATATAAGATATTTAATAAGTTACACATGGCTGTATTTTTCTCACGAAATCAATATTTCTATGATTACTTTTTTTTGTAAAATATATAAATTCTACCATAGTAGTAGCAATAAATTGATGGTATGGTTCTAAAATGTTATATTAATGAACGCACACTATATTTGTGTATGTACTTAGAATACAGTATTAGTCTAGCTTTTTATTTATATATTTTTAAAGTTGATTTTATTATAAACTGTTCATGTTCTTATAAATGTGGTATTCTGCTCCAATAACAAAGCCAAAAACAGATGTCATGAGATTGGGTCTAAAATAACCGATACATATACGGGCACTAGGTAATTTTGCAATAAACAATTTTGCCTCAAGACATTTACCTTAAACAATTTCACCTGGGGAGATTTTGTCTTAAAGTCATTTTACATCAAAGATATTTTGCTTAATAACACAAAGGGAAGAATTAGGGGGTTGTGGAATTTTGAACAATAAATTGAAGACAATAATGGCATTTATCTATGAGCGCTGAATCAATAATTGATCTCAGTTTTTCTTTCAGTCATCCGAATTCTGTAATATCTGAGATAATAGTAATTTGGGACAAATAATCATTCAGAGTAATTATTTACCCTTTAAACAATCACCAGGTAGGATTAATAAGTGTTTTTATGATTAAAAGGAGTTTTAATTATTTTGTATCTTTTTCTGAAATGGATGTATTTCTATTTTTAAGCTGAAAAATGAAGAAAAACAACACTCTTTTTAGAGCCTTATAGTAATAACTTAGTTTTAATACATAGTGATGAGTGATATCAAAGTTTATACTATAGAAAAATATTCAATGTTTAATTTATAAAAATACCTAATTAAAAAATATGGATCTACTAGGACTTTTGTTGCATTTTGTGTATTGCATTGTTGCATATAAGTGATTCCATTTTGAAATATTAAAATTCTATACTCATCGTTTCTGGAACGCTTTATTGTTTCGATTCTGGTGTCCCATTCCCAAGGAAAGAGTCAACTCTACTTCTTTATGAGTTTTGGATTTTCCTCCCGTCGTCCCTTGTGAATTCAGAATCAGAATGCGATTATCTCTTGAGATGTTTGATCAAGTTCGAAGTATTTTCCTTCAATTGCGTTGATCTTCCTTTTACGAGGCAAACGATTCGAATAGAAGTGCTAATCACTTCTCCGTTAGTAATTATCATTAGACATGACGGATTATTCATATTAAAAAAGACTCATCGTCAAGCATAATATGAGACAAGCTCCATTTTATTCCAACAGAAAACAAATATTTAATAAATTTTATTGAAATAAATATTCCATATTTTGAAATAAAAAATTCAAAGGGAATATCACTCTAATTTCAAGATAAAAAGAGAAAGTAAGTCGTACGGGCGAACTTATACCCCTAAGGTGTTCATAGGATTGGGATATTTATGTACTTAATGCCCTCCTTTTACTTTTTATACGGGCTACTATGGACTAATTATTGAAATATCCGTGGGCTTAAAAAATAATAACTGACTACAATTGACGTCGTGTTGGATATTTTACTAGGCATCCACATTAACAAATATATGTAAACCCTCATTCCCTCATACGTTTGTACAAACAGCCAAGTGAGATCCTTTAATAATAAATAATTTTTATTTTATTACCACCAATTTTTCTATTCAGATTCTTCTTTACTTATGATTTATTATTTGTCGTGTGCAGACACATTGCCGAAACCATAATTGGTGATAGCCACTTTGCCGAAAGGACACCTTGCCGAATGACCTCTTTGCTGAACAGACAGTTTGCCGAAGGATTACTTTGCCGAATGACCACTTTGCCGAATAAAATATCAATATATTTGAGGATGATTCCTGCTCAAATACTATATAGTTATGATTCCCATTCATGTTAATCCGAAATTAAAGTATAATATATTGTTTTGTTTTTTCTCTCGACCAACTGGCATTGCTTTATTCTATTATTCTTAATAGTGATCAAAAATTATAAAAAAATTGAAACGGCAAAACAATTAGAGAAAAAACTATTCTCAACAATATTTATACTAAAATGGGCGCAGTTATCATAAATAAAAAAGGAATACTTATACAAACACAAAACCGAAAACAAAATAACAACAACCGAAGATAAAATAAAAACAAAACACAAAATAACTTATCTTTTTTAAAACATTAATTAATAATTTGATCGCTGTGTTGATGCTATTGATATCTGATTTTCCTGCTGATTTTTTCGCGTAAATCATCTGCTGAGTTTTGGTAATTATGGCATTAACCTTATTTTCTCCCTTCCCATTGTGGTGAGCAGGCATCTCATCTCTACCGATCGTAGCTCCAAAATTCCGAAGTAATTCGTAGGAGATCCCGTCATATAGTTCCTTTAGATAAGCACAATTCCAAAAAAGATGGTCTCTGGTTTCACTTTCCCTGTTTCAGAAGATACACTGACTTCTTTGATCGTGAATATTTTTTGCTCCTACTTCCAAAGTTCCAGAAAGAAGTGGGTACTTAAATCACATATCAGCAGACGACATATATTTATTTTTAATAGTTTTGATCCTATTGTATGGACTTTTTACTATGCCTCTCCTGATTAAATAGTCTATGAACGGTTTATTCACTATTTGTGGCACACCTTCAAATTTCTTGAGTGGTAGCACTTGAGGTTCTCATCCTGAAAGGTATAAAATGTCTTTGGACAACTCTATAAGGTCCAAGAATAGTTTCGAAGTATTGCTTAGCCAGCAAAAAAATCGACGTCCACGGCAATCTCAGCTGAAAGAGTTCTTACTTATGGAAGCTAGGTAGCTCATGAATTGGTATTTCCCATCCGAGTGAAAATTCAGCATGCACTGATACAAGTCTGCTTGCTCTACATAAATTTCGAATTCGTTTGGAGAAGCATACCAGAGTTTGCTATACCTTTTGGTGACCTGCGCAAGGATTATCCATAAAGTGGCCTTGCCTTTCTTTCATAAAATTATCAAGGACATATAACCGGGGCACCTTGCATTTCCACATCTTTCTGACCCAATGAAAGTTTAAAACTTTCCACTTTTCACTTAGGTTCATCAAGGATAGTCCTCCGCTCCTCAATAGAGCATAGAGTTTGTCATAGGAAATATTCTTTTTCTTGTCCATTTTGATTAATGAATCTTTAATAAGAGATATTTTTGGAAAGGTTTTCTCAGTGGATAGTGTAAATCTTACAAGATGTATCACTCTAGGAACAACATAGGTGTTTCATGCTATGATGTTGTCCCAAACGTTCAGATTCAAGTTCCTGAAGAGGGTCTCTGTGTTGTTCTTCTGGCATCTATTTTCCCAACTCAAGACCCTAGGAGTTTTATTTCCGTAGCGATTCGGAAATATCGCCAACCTTTCCTTATTAGATTTTCATAGGAACTCAAAATATTTTTTTTCTCTGGACTCATTTTTAATCCCAAGAAAAGGGCAAATCCTTGGGGAAGAGTGAAGGCTCTTTTAATCGACTTAATGGTGTCGAGGGGACTCCCACACGCAATTAAAGTCAAGTCATAAGCGTAACATAGAAACCAAGGTTTATTAGGAACCGATGAGATACCAACAATTTGACTACCTCGAGGAATTTCTTGCAGACTGCCATCAATGCTGATACTGAAGAGAATTGTAGATATGGGATCACCCTGTTGGAATCCCCTTTTGTTCTTAAAAAATATCTCTTGGTTTTCATATTGGACGACAGTACGATAACCTGCCAGAATTGCTCCAATCATCTTTATCATAAAGTCACCAAATCCTTTCTGATATGGAGAACGAACGATGTGTTCGTGTGATAGAGAGTCAAAAGCTTTGGCAAAATCAATGGCCATTATCGTCGTGTCATTCCGTGATTCAAGTATCGTTTGCCCTGAAAAGGGGATGTTGGCCATCAGTTTACCCTTTCGAAAACCATGTTGAGAAGGATGGATGTAGGTGTTAGTGATATTATTGAATCGGTTTGCAATTACATATGAATAGAGTTTATAAAAACAGTTCTGCATGGTTAATGGTCTATAGTTCTCAATTTAAATAAGATCCTTATTAGTTTTTGGGATCAAGACTATTCTGCCTTCAGAAGCAAAATCAGGAAAGAAACCAGAGGCTAAAAGTTTTCATATAAACTAAGAAAAACTGGGACCAAGTATTCCACATATTTTTATAAAACTCATAGGTGAAGTCTGAAGACCCTGGATATTTATTCTGTTTAGCGTTTTTAAGAATATCGTCTTCAATTTCCGAAAATGATAGATGTGTTTCGGTCTTATCTTTGTCCACTTCTGATATCTTGAACTGATTCTTAGGTTCAGCCCTAAGGTTTTCACAAAACGAAGCCGTATTTGTTTTGCATCTCGAGAACTTTTTATCATTTTGGCAATTGTAACAAGAGTACAGCTTAGTAAAACTTGTCGATCTCTTCACATATGTATTTTGGGTCGTCCGATATCTGGCTGTTGCCGTGTATTAATTTAATTTGTTTGTTTTGTTTCTTGATCTGTATTGTCTCATACACTGCAATCTAGAGTGTGATAAATCGTCTATTTGATTAATTTCAAATTAGGTTCCGAATTTCAGATCATCTTTTCTGTAAATCTTGTTTAATTTATCTTTCTTTTCTTCATCTGATAATATGCTATATGAGATCGATTCCAATTTTTTCAAACACTCGCGCTTCTTAACTGCCATAATAGCTCCTTTTCGCCTAAACACTCCTTTGATTTTTCGAAGCATTGATTCAGCCAGCAGAAAAGGGTCTCTTCCATTTTTTTACCATTTAATGTGTTTCTAGAATTATGGATATTATCGCTTTATTAATTTCGGGGTCGTTTACTGTGCTTGACTTAAGAATCCACGAACTCCTACTTCTTAATTCTTTCAACTGGGGATTTAATATCAGCTAGATAGCTTTATAGTCTGATAATTTAGTGTCTAAAACGTCATATGAGATAGTTGAATCCTTCGAAAATCCTTTTATCAAAAACAAGTCGATTCGTGATGACACTGGAACTGAGTTTTTGTCTATTGAGAACTGTGATCCTTCATTTGTCGGCCAAACGTCCGTGAAACCAATGGAATATATTATCAAGGACAATATCTTTGTACACGGAGGATGGGAGTTTGAGGACTTGGTAGTTGTGTTTCTATTCGTTTTAAGCTTCACATTGAAATCGCCTCCTATTATTGTAGGTCTGTGGAAAATAATTGGTAATAATTTGCTTGGGTAAAAATTTAGATTATCAATATTCGGTCTATATAAACCAATTACATCCAAAGTTCAGTCTCGGTAGAGACAATTAGCTTTTATTATGTTACCTTCAGCAGACCGGAAGTGGACTTTGGGGTTTAGGTCCTCTCTTATGAGCAAACTTACTCCACGCTTTGGGTGAGGATTCTGATTGTTGAAGGACAAAAAGTACCTATATCCATGGGGGATAGAGAAGTGGTTTTCCAAGTTACATCTGATATCACATAGAACTACAATGTCTGGTAACTGAACATACTCTATTAGTCTTGCTAAGTCGTACTTTTGACTCAGACTTTGTAATGAATTGACGTTGAGTGATAAGCAGGATCAATTAATTCTTTCTTTTGTTGTTTTGTACATGCCGTACTGGGTGACGGTTGGGAACATGATAATGTGCTTTTTGAGTTTGCGGGACGGTTGTATGTTTCTTTTTTATATAGTGCTAAGAGAGTTCTTGGGAGTTCCAATGTCTGTCGATGTTCTTACTTGCCCTCCACCCGCTCCTGAATCGGGAGAGAGGCTCAGAGTCTCTTGTAAATCATTAGTTATGTTCGGGTGTTCTTCCTCTGATATATTTGGCTCCTGACGTGGCTTCTCTGTAGGTGGAGGACTAGCTCTGGGTAATGAAGGCAAAAAAGTACTTTACAAAATATAATATAAAAATAATAATGCATAACGATGAATAAATCTGAACACGTATGAAAATTCCAAGCTATGTTTCAAATATTTCATCTTTTCGTCTGGATTATAATTAAGATTAATGTTGGAGATCCTTCTTTTTACAATTGAATATTTTTTGGATATCGGCATTATTTAACTCCAGTCTAAATTACTTTTTTTCTTGCTCAGCTTTCTTCCTTCTTAAGAGAGTTTCTATTACTTTCCATATGTTGGGATGAATTCTACTAACAGAGCTTTTTTAAGCTTTGTGAAATCTTTTTACACTATTATTCGTTGGAATCGTCATGTCTTGAGTCCTTTCGTACATATTCTAAATTTTAATAGGAAATGATGGTTTTCTTTACATCCTTGTTCTCATTCAATATAATTTATTTCAAAGTAAGAAACAAATTCTTACGGCATTTCATCGTCGTTGGTGAGTTCTATAAACCTATCCATTACATTAATGACTGGGAGAAATTTCAAGGCTGTTAAAGTACTTGACTTTTTTATTAAAATTTGAATCTGTTAGATATTTAACTTTTAAGTTCACATCTACAATGTACCGATACAAATTTTTAGCTAAATGAAAAAGACAACTAGTGATGTTAGAAGTCGGGGAAAGTTTGACTGAAGCCGTTTAATATTGCCTTATTGAAATCAACTATTAAAGTTTGTGGACCCACTATTGGTTATAGACTCTTTAAGATATAAAAAAACTTAAGATATATATCTTTAGATTTCCCCGTCAATAAAACGAAAAAAGTGTATACTAGTCTAATTAATGACAATATGCAGGGTGAACAATTAATAAAATACATACGTACTGAAGTTGACCAAATGAGATATTCACAAGAAGTGTCGAATATTTTTTTTAAAGAAGTTTCTATAGTAATTAAATATCTAATATATAAACAATTATTAGAAATGAGGTTAAATATTCAAATGTCATTGTATCATACTAAAAAAATAAACACAAAAATTTGTTGAAAGAGCCGATAAACTATAATTCACTTGTTATGGTTCTCATAACTTGGCTTGAGATCCAATGGAGGTTTATATTTACAGTCTTAGATACACAACTCCTAATATTTGAGTACCTTGAGTTGCTACGTAATGCAGCCTGTTTCGTACTCTTTGTATAAGAAAGAAGGTTCACGAAGAAACAAACAACCGTCGTTCTTATCTTTCTATTCAGATTGCTCCAACTGTACCGAGTTTTACAGTTTTTTTAGCTTACATATCTCATTTCCTCGTGCTCTACTACGACCCGATCTTTGGTTTGCTTCTCAGCAGACAACCTCCTCTTCTTTCGAAACATCCTGGATCGTAACGAAGTCAAAATCTGAAATATCAACTCTTCCCTGATATGATGTTAATTGTTATGATTGTTCGTCCATCGATGAGTCTTTTCAAATACAAATCATCCATCATGTCGAAATATAATAGATAACAGATATATTACTTCTTAGCACAGACGAGATAAAAAATGTTACTACCAGTCTTTTATCGATTGTGTCTGAAATTATCATAGAAGAATAACTCTCCTCTGTACCTAATGGGATTTCTGGCTTCAGAAATACATGCTACTAGAAGTATAATAGGGATTCTCCCATACAGTACGCTTTTTGGGATATTGATTCAGAAAATCAAATAAAAATTATGCAATTTCAAATTTTTAGAATGCTTCGGGAGATGGTATTGGAGTTATTTGAATGTTTTGTGCATGAGCAATTCAATGTTAAATTTTTCTCTACCACCAATTTTTTTGAAATTATCTCCTATCAAAATTTGAACCCTTATGTTTCTCTGTGCAAAAAATTGAAAGTCTAGACGTGTCTAAAAGTGTTCTTTTTGCCAGATAATGAAGGCAAGGTTTTTGGGGCGCACGTATTTAAACTATAAAAACTTTGAAAAATTGTAAAAAAATAAAGAAACACCAGCACAGTAAACATTAAATAATCAATAGTTGATGTTGAGAATAAGGTTATTTCGAAAGAAAATGTAACAAAAGATGAGATCGAAGACCTCATGCAAAGTGCGTTAATTAACCAGGATTTACCAGGATTAGTGCCGTGAGACCATCTCACCTTGTTTATTAAAGCTGAAAAGTTGAACTTTTCCTGGAAAGCGAATGGTGCAAAACAGCACCAGTAAAACCGAATTTCAATGCTCTAAATAAAAAATTTTATCAGCACCCGACAAAACATAGAATCATCAGCTTTCATAAGAATGCACCATGTTTGAGATTCCCGTGATAATCCCTAAGTATAACCTTTGAATCAAGTGGAGTTACCAATCAACAAATCCTCTTAATTTCCATGGTTTTAAATCTAATAACATCCCCAATTAATTGAATCGTTAATTCACAATTAGAAACTGTATCCATACATACTGGTATTACTAAAATTACTGAATTGCTATTAAAACATATTCATGCAGCCCCACAACGTCTTTAAAAAAGGTGGCATGCCGATGATGTAACGCCCAAAATGTTAAACTACTACCCCAAACTAAATTGTCCTTAATAAATAAATGATTATAAATAATCCTTAACGCCATTTCTTCCCTATTTTTCGTCGAAAAATTATAATAAAAATACAAAAATTCTGATACCATTTTGACACATGAACCAATACTTGTACTCTCACAACACTAATATGGATTTCATAAAAGGTTTCACATTTTCAACTATTTCCATTAGTATTTTAAATTAAATTAAAATATGAATATTACTATTTAAAAAAATTCTCGGCCAGTGAATAACCTTCAAAGAATTAAATAATAATAATATAACTTTTTACTTATGAAATGTTAATTATTACTTTGTATGTAAAACTATTACGTCATAGCTTCTTATGAAACAAAAGAAAAAAAAGATTACATTGCACCTCTATGTGGTCGGATAACATAAAGGAGAAATTGTTATGGACATTAATTTCATCGTTAAATTCTATTACATGGATAATTTTTTACAATTTTTAAAGGATACATAAAGATATGTAAGCATATATCACATAAAGGACATAAAAGCCGCATCGCTGATGTATTTATTTATATATATGAGCTAATATATTAATAGGTCAGTCCATTGAAAATGATTTATAAGTGAATGAGAATCAATTAGGATAAGGAGCTAGTTAAGTCTTAAATTCCAAACCTACACTCGAAATAAAAAGACCATTAGAATAAAATTCAATAATTGTAATCATATATATTAAGAAACATTGAATTACAGGGTGCACAACCTATTTGTTTTGCGATTAGGATTTTTTTCTCCAACGCCATTTTCTGTAAAGAATTTTTGATTTTTTTTCTAAAAGTTTAATTTTTTGTGAATAGTTTTGGATTTTGGAAAAAAATCAAAAAAATTTAATATTTGAAATTTTTTTTCCTAAAAATTCAATTCTAGGTGAATAAGGGTTTTTCCCGAACAAATTTAATTTCAGGTAAATAACTCCAATTTTTTCAAATTATTTAATTTTTTAAAATAGCTATATATTTTTGAAATTCTTTAAAAAAAAAAAATTATTTGAAATTTTTGAAACAAACTTAATTTTTTGTGAATTGGCTTGGATTTTAGAAAATTTATCAAACAAATTTTTCATTTTTTTATCTAAAAAAAATTAAAAAACAAGTCCCTCCCCTAAATATAATCCTGCGTATGCCCTTTAGTAAATATAATATTTCTGACCAGAATTACCATCACTTAAGATGCAAATATATTTAAATGACATCAAAATGATACTGCACCTAAATTATTCAATATAAAATGATCTATGCCCTAAATGCCCTTTCTAAAAATATGAAGACAATAAAAGTGCACCGAAATGAGTGGACACAAAATAAAGAACATATTATTTTTATTATGTTAATAAATCAAAGTTTGTCTGGATAGATGTGTCCTGTAATGTTATTTGTGAGATATGTAACAATGTTGTATAGAGAGTTCGCGTCACATTTAGAGAGAAAAGGAGATGAAACATAAAAAATAATGGCTCTGACTTTAGATGAGGTTTATTAACTAGTGTATATAGCTACATAGCTGGAGTCATGTAGAGACTTGAGTACTCCCTGGATTATCATTAAAGAAGGGATCCGTGTAAAGAAAAAACTAAGTATTGCAATTAGAAAGAGAAAACGTTTGATACGTATGCTCTTTCTTTTTTTTCATTATTTAATAACTCGAGGGAGTGTTAACATCTCCCTCTGAAAGAAAAATTATCGCCCATCTTTGGTGTAAATTGATTTAAAAACCAATAATATAATAAATTGTATTTATGAATTTATATATAGTTATCATATTTTTCCCACACTAATTCTATTTTAAATATAGAAGGTTCTCCTCTAAATAGGTGTAATTCATTTTCTTCTCCCCCCCCCCAAAAAAAAAAAAAAAATCATTTAACATGCAGTTAATAATAACAAGGGTCTGAATTCATGTGTACCATGTGCCTCACTTCTGTCATCTTCTCGCGTTCTTACAGAAATCCAATTTGTACTTATCGTGTGATATGAGAAAGGGGCTTTTTGGCAGTTATCTTCTGTATTAATATTAAAGTTAATCTATTTTATTAATAAAAGTTATGTCAACGCCTAATAACTCCGAAGAATGTTGGATAATACTGTTAGAATATAATAAAATACTACTTATTGACAGCACTCAAACCATGATATGATATTTTGACCCATAATTAAAAATGTAGTTTATTTTATTCTATGTTGAAAATCATTAATAAATCAGTATTAGTTGGGACATTATAATGTTGAAGGTTCTACAGCAGTGATAATGTCAGAGAACTACCTCCATATAAGTGTTTGGATCACAAGCATACATTTAAAAATAAAGGCCCCACGTCCTTAATATTGTGACGATTCAAAATTGTAAAACCTTATTATAATGGACCCGCTCCAAAAGTTTAATATTTGAAATAAAATTAAACTTTAATGAAACTTAAAATGTACTTGAACGCTGGCTGGTCTAGGATTCCCTAAGAGATAAATTGCAGTGGTAAGATTAGTTTATTTGGTTAACTACCAGATGATCACGCTTTGTTTCTTTTAGAGGAAAGGTTCCGTTATAAAATAAAGGTAAGGACGGTATGTACATATTGTTTCCCAGTTCTTTTCTAAACTTGCGTTTCAAAGTTTTTTATTTAACCCCATTTCAATTTAATTCAATTTCAAGACCCCTCTAAAATGAATAAAAATTATTTTTTATCCGCCATTTTCCCGTCCTACTAAAAAGTTATTTACAAATTGACTATGCG
The DNA here is from genome assembly GCF_016086655.4 of Lepeophtheirus salmonis. Classification (NCBI taxonomy): domain Eukaryota; kingdom Metazoa; phylum Arthropoda; class Copepoda; order Siphonostomatoida; family Caligidae; genus Lepeophtheirus; species Lepeophtheirus salmonis. The sequence continues at coordinate 57,934,743 of NC_052136.2, forward strand.
GCACAGAAAATAAACTTATTCATCATCATTTATAAGTGATGTAATAACAGATGGTTTAAAACCTGTAAACCGACGTAATACAACATATTATTTACAAATTAAACGGAATTAAATCTTATTATTGTATGGAAAACTATGCCAATGGTTCCACCATTTTCACTTACTTCTTGTGCCCCTACTCCATCCTCCTTGATTGTTCTTTTAAAGTATGAGATTACATGCGTGGCTAATCAAATCAAAATTTCTTATTTTATTAAGTAGAATTTTCATATTCCTCGGTTAATTATACTTTAGCATGGTTATTAGTGGCATCCTTTGACAGTTATAACTTAGAAGTAATGCTCTAGGTACAGTTTGAAAAGTATTTCCTGTGTCAGTATACACCTAGTACTTATGTAAGTCCGGAACTAAATATACTCAATAAAATAATCTTTTAGTATAAGTATATAAATATTTCAAAAAAGACTGCTGAGAATGAACATATTCCTAAGTATTTTTGAACACTTTGGGAGCTGTGATTTATATATTGCTCTAACTACCCTTGTTTTAGGACATTAGATATGTATATTGTACATAGAAAAACAATCCAATTCTGTGAGTGGTATTACAAATCTCATTATCCCCCCTTTAGATTTCTTCTTCGAAATTTGTAGTTAATCCCCGAGTATAAAGCTCAGAATGAAAAAATATAAAAATTGCAGATGTAGGCACATGGGCTATTTTCAATACGTGGGTGGTCTGAAAAGTTTCCCACCTATTAAAGGTACATTTTTCCGAATTTTTTATTTTTATTCTCAAAATAGTCTCCTTGTAACCCCACAAACTTCCACCAACAATGCTCCAATCTTTGTAACCTGTCCAAATAGAACTCCGTGTTTTTCTCTTCAAAATAATTGTTCACCAGACACTTTTGTTTATGACCCAATTACTCCGAGTTGGATTGGCTTAAAAATATCATATTTTAACCTTTGAAAAAAATCTTTCATAACTCTCTTACTGTTTGAATCCATTTAAAGGTGACACTTTCAAAAACAAATATTTTATGAAAGATTGGTACTTGACTTTGTTTTGTTAAGACCTACATCAACTCACTGAAACGACCAAGGATACATAATAACCGTGCATCTAAAACGGCAAAAACTTTGCTAAGTACATAAATATCAACAGAGCTAAATAGATGTGATCAGCTTTTATTTACTAGTACTTCATGTTGAGGTTAGAAACTTTTCAGATCACCTTCGTATATTTAATATACGAGAAAGTAGTATTTTAACATCAATTTGGGCTATCTTCTAATTGTAGCCGGGCTGATGGGTAAAACAGAAATAAAGATGTGGATTTCAGTACCTGTTTGAAGAGTAAAACAATGCCTGACTCAACCATCCCATTGTGTTGCGAAGGAAAATAAATGAAGGTTAGTGAGGGGAGAATCAGGAAGGCTGGAAATGAAACCTGGCCTGAAAAACTTTGTTAAAGTGCTCCTACACCTTAGAATAGGAGCACTAGTAATGAAAAGGAACAAAATAGGTTTGAAAATCTTGTCTTTTGAATAAGTAACCTTCTTTATTCCCTGATTTCAAGGTTCATGACTATTTTTGGGGAAGCTTCGTCAAGAGAGAGTGTTATTCTACTACCTCATTCAAATTTGAATTTTTTCAAAGAAAATATAACCAATGCTTGGGACAAGGTTCCTTCGAATATTATCAACGACACCTTCAGTAGTTTCCATCTTTGTCTAAAAAAATCAATAATAAAAAAACTCATTTATTTGGATTCATATAGATTTTATAACGAGTGCTTCAACACTCTATATTTTACCATTTTCTGTTCCCAAAGTATAAGTGGAACGAGTCACATTTTGTAAAAAATTAGATATTTGCTCAAATTTAAATGTTATAATAATTCTCCGTATTTCACAAATAGATATAAAGCATATTAGTATTTGTCTTACAATGATAAAAATTTCCATTGCAAAAATGTAACAAAGCCTTAAATATCTATATTGAGTATGAAAACTTTAAACGTGAATGTTGCAAAACAATAATAGTGCCTTTATTAAGCTTTGTGCCTATAATTATACATTTTACAAGGAAATATATAAAAATATTGTTTTTTTTTTGTATAATCTTCCAGAGGAGCATAAATAAGTACAATAGATTTGTAATATACTGGGGCGGGGAAAAGTATTCAGATAATAGTTTGAAGTAAGTTTAACCCTTCAACTTATGAATTTTAATTTATAGGTGAAGAACTTTTAATTTTTAAATTCAAGTTAATTTAGTTCCTGGTTGACGAATAGGATAGAGAGTGTAGTGATCAATTCCACTCTTTCTGATAAAATAAGTCGTCCTTTACAAACTTTGTTTCTCACTGCTGGTCGAAATAAAGATAAAAAAATAATAATTGACTATGTTAATGAGGATAATTTATTCCATAATACCGAAAATAAGTAGGCTCTTTAATTATGATATACTGATACATAGTTATTACTTTGTGAAGAAAAATCAAATAATTACGACATAATTAGCCAAAATTTGGTATGTCTGATGTATGGTACACCACACGTTGAAGTGTTAAATATTAGTAAATAACATTTTAAGACAAAATTTAAATGAGCAATTAGATGTTGTATCATTCATTGTGATCACCTCCGGCATTGATCAACAACTGTAAACGGGCATGACAGTTTTGGCAATATGATAAAGTCTTTCATCTATATGAACCTTGTATTTTGAGTGTATGTGACTTCTAGCCATGGCATCACAACATTCTTAAGAAGGTCCAAGTAGACTGAGGAGGTCCACTTGACACCGTTGTCAAAAATATGAGCCGGCATGACAATTCAGTCATTGGTGATAAAGCCAAACACCATTATCTTCGACGGCAAAATGATCTTCATCACAGGAGGAACATTGCCTTTGTCCTCTGCCAGTCAGCAGTCACTCTTGCGGAAGTTTGACTCATTACTGAGCAGCACTATTATGTCTGAATTTGATTAATAAATTTGGCAGAGTTTTAGCCTCTTTGCAAACTGATGTTTTTCATCTTCGTGGCAAGAAGGTGATGCCTTTCCCTTTGTAGCACTTCAAGCCAAGGTCGTCCTGAAGGTCCTGACCACTGTCCTCCTAATGATAGACCTCCTTCGAGCATTAGCAGCAAGTATTTTCTTTGATGGGCTCTTAAAGCCAGCTAGGAGGTGGCCATTCAACTTTTTTGCTTTGTGTGAACAGAATGAGGAATGGGAAGGCCCCTTATCCGCCTATAATCGCTTGCAGACGTTATAGATGGGGCTCCTGGAATATTTTGTGACTTTTATCATTGCCATATCATCGTTGCTGGCCTCAAACAATTCTGCACTGACTGTACGTTTGTCATCTTGCTGCTTCTTGGTGAAACTGAGCAGATTACCTTTAAAAACAAAAGTTGTATTGGCAGTACTTTTGGGTGAAGTTAAAGCTTAGTAAGATAAACACACTATATTTAAAAAGAACAATGATAAATATTTCCGGATACTTCTGCTCACCCCTGTATGTAAGGGCTACAAAAATCTTGTTAGTCTATGGGTTTGAAGTGTATGATAACTAATGTTTAATATTAATGTCATTATTGACCAATAAATCAAACAAAATTTCATCAATATATCATGATTTCCTTGATGAGGTACATATATATGTAATGGTCTAAAGTAACCACTTTTTATAATAAAGAAAATCAAGAATAATTCATTCCAATTTATTTTCTTAAATCTCTTTTTTGAATGAAGGAAATTACTTGCTTCATTAAATCCATTGAAATATATTTAAACCTAAATTTCATTATATGAAATTATCATTAAATTCAAACATTTATATAAAATTAGAGCTGTAAAAATAAGATAAGAATGAACGAAAGAACAGAATGGTACGTTATAATAAAGCACATAAAATTAGGTGCTGTTTAGAGTGTGAAATAGTGAGTATATGTGTGTCTTTAAAAATAAATGGGACTCTAAAAACAATACAATACAAGACTTATTATTCTTTGTTCTTGCTTAAAGAAAGAAATATTTTATTTTTAAAAGAGATGAAAAGACAGAGTGACATAGAATAAAAAACCTCTTATATGTTTTGTAACATGTAGAATAATAATTCAATATATTTTTTGTAAAAATAATTATTTTAAATAATTAAAATACAGTTGCTGTTTTTTCTTAGAGATTTTTTTTTGTTTTATTTGTTTGTATGTAATGAGTGCATTAATCAAGAATAACGATATTCAAAATGCAAAAAAAAAAAAAAACACAACACTTTACCCACTAATCAAAGGTTGAGTCAATTATGAATTTGAAAAAAATATAATTGAAATTTTTTCATAAGAAATCAATGTAAAAACATGAAATTTTAACTTTACGAAATCCCAAATTTTTGAAGTCCCATCTTAAATGTTAAAAATACGTCGGAATCGTATGCAAAACGTGTCACATTGGATAATCATTGCTGAATGACGTCCTCAGTAATCAATCTTCACAAAAATTTATAAGAATAATTAATAATTTAAATAGGGCTATTAAGGTGGTCTTAAAAGTTTCCTAGCTCAATCTGAAGATGGAAGCACTCTTAAATAAAAGCTAGTCAGACTTATTTACCATCGGTTGACCAAAGTTTCAGCCATTTTGGAAATGCAATTGTTATGTAACTGTTGTTTAAGTGAGTTGATGTGAATGTTTTGTGAAAAAAAATGCTGAATTTTATTTTTCAACTAGTCTCAAAGTAACTCTTCACATTTCCCCTAGTGATATTCCCATCTCTGTAACCCCTCCTGATTATAACTTTGCTACCAGAAGTGTGTAGAGGTAAAAGGTGACTATGTTGAAAATAAGATTGATACTCAATTTTGTTTATTTTCAAAAAACCACTCACATCAATTGACTCAAACGATTGTTACTTAACAACTGGGCGTCCAGAATGGTTGAAATTTTAGTGTGTAACTGTCAAAAATGCTAAATTGATGTAACTAGCTTCTATTTACCAGTGCTGCCATCATTATGTTGAGGTTTGAAACTTTTCAGATCGCCCTAGTATATGAAGAATAATGACAAACTATTATCGTGCAATTAAATCTACTTAAAATATTACTAAACTAATTAATTCATTTGGTAAATGATCATATTAGTAAAAATTTTCCTTGGTGAGGTCTTTTTTTCAAGGACAAATGAAAAATCCTATTTAATGAATCAAATGAAACAATTTCAGTTTATATACATTACGTAAAATTCCTGGGGATGTAGCAAATATTCAATGCATTGCTTATGTTAATAAACATTAATGTTATTCATCATGTCGGATGAAATAAATTAAAGGTGTTTTTTTTATCACTTAAGATAATAATAAATTTCCGTAAATGGAAATATAAGTAATTCAAATAATTATCCCCTCAATTAAGAAACTATTTGATTCTACATAGAAGAGTCAATTTTGGCTCAACTTCATTTACTTTTAAACAATTTTCTAAAGTTTTGTCTAGTATTAAGTCCGCTATAACTCAACAAAATCATAAAATTGACACTACTTGTTTAATAGTTTGAAATTTAAATTTCTAAAATTAAAAATAGGTGAACTTTGTAACTATCAAATTACTAACTTCATTCAATTAAAGTAGTAAATTCATAGAGGATGCATACTTAGTTATAAAAAATGTTTTGCGTAAACCACAACTATAAGGTCCTTCCATGCCAAATCAAACTCACAATAGCATCACCAACTTTTTTTTTTTCAAATTTGCCAGATATTTTACTATTAATTAAAAATGAAGAAATCCTAAATTTTGGCCCTTTTTTATCCTCCGGTTAAGTATTTAGAGGATTCTAATGTTTTGACTTCAATGCCACCTAACCTTGTTTTTTTATCCCTGTTTTTTGATTGTTTTTTTTTTTTTTTTTTTTTCGATCTACTTTTAAAACTACTTTATATATAATTCTTGTATTGTTTTGCTGTATTTTATTCTATGAGCCAACAAAATGAGTTTTTACCCGTATGATCAAGAGTTAATTATTTTGACCTTAAAAAAAAAAAATCAAACATTATCATTTTCAATTTCACTCAACTTTGTATATGTTAAATTGTTATTAATCATAAATATATAAAATAAGTTTTTATAGGTGCATTCGATACCACTTAATTACTACATGCTAAAAACAGCGCATATATATTGCAAAAACTTGAGTATAATATTTAGTATAAATATATTGAGAAATTTGCTCTATCATCGCACACTTATTGAAAGATAATGAATGCTAAGGATTTAAAACAAATGCATAATATCAATAATTATTATATACAAAAACTATTTTATATTAGGTACTTAATAAGATTAGACTAATAATTAGAAAGTTGTACCTATTTTTGCGACAAAATACATTCAAAAGTTACATAAAAACCATATATTTATAATTTTATAAAGGTAAAATGATTAATTCATACTAAAAATTGATTTTAAATTAACTGTAATGCTAATATGAACTTATTGATTCTATGGAGACTTGTTCAATTTTTCATTTCCCAAGAAGTTATGCACTTCAGCTTATAATGATACATTAAAAAGAGGGACTTGTTTGATACAGTTATAATTAAATTTATACATTTAAAGTAATACAAAACTGAGGGAAAGTATAAATATATATAAATTTCCATTAAAATCAACCCAAAATCTTATTGTAACATGGTTAAAATTTGTTGCACAGCGGCATTATTTGAAACTTTTTTAATTTATCAAACATGAACCACGAACTCTCACAAAACACATATATTATACTTTTTATATACCAGATGATATGCCCATGGTTTTAATAACAATAAATAGATACTAATAATACATATGCGACTATGCTCATAAATGTTTTACAAGCGAGGAACAATAGCAAAAAATTCATCCATATTAAACGAGCACCAGATTTGTATAAATATTAAAGCACGGCTGTTTACACATATCTGATGCTCACTTTGCGAAAAATAGCTTTTATTGTTCATAAAGAAACTTCACTTCGCAATGAATAAGAACACATTCGGTATTGTGAATGATACTTATGTTCATACGCCATAAGTTTGTGGGTGGGGGGGCTACCCAGTACTTAGGCTCCAAAAACTGCATTTGGGAGCTTTAAAAAATGAAGAAAAACAAATGTAAAACTGATTTAAGGGATATATTGATAAAAATGGCGGTTTTAATAAACAAATAAAAGAAATGATCTTTTGTCTGAAAAAAAAAAAATATATATATATATGTGCGAATTTTTACAATTGATTTTTATAGCTAAAGCAAAAAATATACATATCAAAGACAAAATCAGTGTGATAACAAATCAACGTCTTATCAATTTTTTGACCTTTTCTATTGATCTTAGTTATTTCGGGGTTTTGTGAAGAAGTTCAATAGAATTTAGTTGAAATAAGCACACTTTGAAAATAATTATGGTATGGTTCAGTATGCAGTGGCCTCAAATGGCGAAATCCCCTCTTTTCCTGATGGGACAATACCAACAAGAACGCCTAGAGAGACTTCTTGAAGACTACAGTACTGTTATGAATCCAGGAGGGGGTTTGACGTACCCTTGTACATGTTGTAACTCTTATTGTTATTTCTTGTACATAAATAAAGGATATCGAAGGAAAACTTTGCTAAAATGATTAAACTAGTTGCTGTAAAAATGAATTCAATTGCTATGAAAAAGACAAATTTTTAAGGGTTTTATTTGCAATATTTCAGGATTAAAATTTAATGATTATTTTATTCAAATGAAAATATCAAGCGGTTTTTATTCTTATACATTTTTTCCATCCACAGGTTAATTTTATGTTATCTTGTAGTACTGCAAATGTAGATGCAGATTACGGATTGCAAATTTACTTTTGAGACCAGGTGTAGCCTATAAAATTATTTAATCCTTTTCAATTACCTATTCATTATGAGGAACCAATTTCTTTATTTGGGAATAACCAAATATAAAACACAACAAAAGGAAAACAATGGGCCAAGAACAAAGTCATAAAATGCTTCAAAAATTTGTTGTTAAATCTGCATGATCTTTCAAACTTTTATTTCTATAGTTACTGTAAAAAGTCAATTTTACAGTCTTAATGAATATATTTTTTTATCATTGAGGGAAGGTCGTAACGTTTTCTCAATGATTTAAAGAACATTCAAGTTATTGCTTTGTGTGAGTTTATATATAAATATATATTTATATTATTTCGTAACTGTAAACTTTCTAAATAAAAAAAAAGGTTAAAGATCGTATTGATTCTCCCAAGAAATCACCTCTTTAAGCTAATTAGCCCCGAATTTCGAATAACTCTCGGGAACCCAAGATTATATTATTTATTATTGTTCACAAATCATAATAAAAAAGTAAGGTAAATAATAAAAAGAGGGGGGAGGGGGAGAGATTTAGTCTTCTAGGAAGTTGTTAGTAGATAAAAATTGTATGGGAAGTGTTAGATGGAATAGATTTAAAAAAGTAGTATGTGATTATAATTAACAAACAAAGACATCCAAGCATAAAAAAGAATATAAATATATGTACACTAAGAAAAAAAAAGTTAGTGGATACAATTTTTGTTTTGAGCCCAATAACTCCAAACTGGTTTGATTTAGCCCACCCAATTTCAATTCATTACTGGCAATAGATTTGAATATACCGATACATATGAGTATAAATTTATTTCAATCCATATGCAACATTTCTTTAATTTCTTTATCTGTCGTCCTGAGAACTTTATTTAATATTATACTGGGTGTGACAAAAAATCTTTACATTTCGTTTTTGCTATAAATCTTTTGTGAAAGTATCTTAGAACACTAAACAAAAATGAAATAAACATAAAGAACTAGATCTTCTTAAGAGAAAATGCAATTTAAACATGACCAACGATTTTTGGTCCGTGCACTTTAGGACGCTGGCAAGAAACCAATGAAGATTGCATTGATACCATTGCTCCACACCAACTACCCGGACATGAAATTGGTGTTCCATCAGGATGGTGTGCCTGCACACACGTCCAAAAAGGCTCTGAACTTTCTGGTCAAAGATAATGTGGCCCCTCTACTCACCAGATGCCCACCCATTGGACTTCACTTTTTGGGTACATGTTGAGTCCAAGGCCTTCACCGTCCGTCACCCAAATATCAACAACCTGAAGGAAACCTTCAAACATTACTGGGATGCCATATCTGAGGACTACACACGCAAGGGCTTCCTAGGCCGCCTGGAAGCCATCGTTGCTGCCAAGGGTTGGCTACATCGATGAATAGGGTAGCTAAGACTTCATATTATTTATTTTTTATTTGATTAACATACCCCTTTAAAACTGGTTGCTAAAATGATAAAGTTCTATATTGAAAGTGTAATTATTTTTTTGCCGCATCCGGTATAAAAAAGAAGTATATAAATCATTTATTGGGGTACGGCATTACTCAAGGATATAGCTCGAATAGAGAGTATTGTTTATATGAAAGTTATGGCTTGCAGGAATAGGAAAATTTCTTGTAAAGGATAAGGTCTACATATTTAAATTCAAGTGGAAATGTTTTTGTGATCCTGATGTTGCTCGTAATCAATATTTAGTAATTTACATTCATTTTTTAGAGTTTTATTTCATTTTTGAAGCTAGGTGGTTACAAAATTATTCTCTCGCCAGTATTGTTAACAAAATTTTAACTATTCCATTTCTTAAGGTAAGATAGTAGAATAGATTCGAAAAAAGTGAATGAACCTAACATTGCCTGATGGTATTTCTAAATATAACAAGAACATGTGAATAGTTGATCTCTTGGATACAATAACAGTTGTTTATGGTACACAATTAGATGAAGGAAAGAGTCCTGCCCTATATTTAATAGGCCAGTAGTGTTTCTGTTGTTCAATCCTGGCGACTCATGAAGGCTAGAAAAAATGTATATTTGTCTTTTATATAAATTTATCCGTCATAATGACCCAATTTCCATCTACTTTTTTTTAGAGAAACGGCTAAACAAAAGCTTAAGAGGCGACAATGACCATCTTTTTATTAGGTCTACCCCTCAGTTAAGAAGTTATAATGATCCAATGTATAAGGGAAAGGTGAAATTTGCGTTGTTCAGATGCAATATTGTGCAACATCCACATTGCTTCTATAATTATTATAAATAATAGCAATTATACTAGTAATAATTATATTTTTTCTTTAAATTTTGTTCCGATAAATAAAAATGAATCTATTTGAATAGGTTAGTCAATTTTTCTAAGATTGATCTAATAGTTTAGTGAGAAATATTTCTCCCAATCATCTACCTGTATATATATTCTTACATGCTACGGAAACTGGAGATAGATTATTTAATTAACCGGCTCCTATCGGGGTCCCAGGGATATTTTGAGATTTTTCATAAACATTATTCTCTGATTTCAGTCATTCATAGGGTCAGTACTCAAAATTAGAATCTTCTTCGGGACCATCTAGCCTGAGTTGTAAAAGTCTGTCAATTTTGTATTTGTTGCCATTCGAAAAGTTGACAAAAAACTACCATTTTATGTTTTCTTCCATTTGTGCGATCAAAAATGTTCGAACAACAAGCAACCCGACAGAAGATGGGCGATCTCCTCCGCATAAAAGTCGATTTATGACAAGAAACCTTCCTAGTGGACGCTGTTCTGAAGAGAAAAAAGGCTCGCTTCTTGGCTGAATCAACAGCTGAGGTCGAGGGAACCTTTAGGACCAAACATCTAGCTCAGGTAATGGTTCTCAGTGTCGTGGCGTTCGACGGCAGCAAGATGCCTCCCTACTTTTTCAAGGCCAACGAGAAAGTCAACAAGGACGTCTAGTACAAGGTTCTTACGTACCATGTCTTGCCATGGTTGAAGAGCACGTTCTCGAGGGACAACTGTGTGTTTACCAAAGACGGCGTCCCAGCACACATGTCCAAGAAGGTGCAGCATTAATGCAGGGAGAACATGGCTGCCTTCTAGTAGGCAGACTTCTTGCCTTCGTCCTCACCCGACGTGAACCCCCTGACTTCGCTGTTTGATATGTCTTGGAGGGCAAGACGAACAAGACTTCTCACCCGAATGTCAATATTTTGAAGGCCAAGTTCATGGAGGAGTTGAACAACTTGTCCTTGGACTTCATCAGGCCAGCTGTGCTTTTTTTCGTCCCCGTATTGAAACCAACATTCAGAATGGAGGGGGAACATATTTATAAAATTACAGAAGATTGTTAAATTGACAACTTTTGCTTCAACAGTTTGCTATAAAAATGGAACAAAATAAAAATAAGTAGAAATGAAAATTGGTTTTAAAAAGTTGTAATTTTTAATTCCTCACACTGTACATACAAAAATTCACTCTCATTTACCTTTTTAAGGCCTTACTCAGACTAACAAACATTTAAAAAGAATTCATAATACCTACAAGGAAAATTGGAATGCTTTTTGCAACTAACCCATTTGTATTGACCTCTACAATATTTCAAATTTATCATCCATGACCTATTTTTACAATTTAGTACAATAATAGATAATGTAAAAAGTTCTGAGTGTTTGTTCGCTTGATTTTGACAATAAAATTACGTTAGTTAGTATTTTTTGATTTAGATGGTTCCAGCTTTTTTCTGGCTAATCCTTAGCTCCTGGGCGCAATTAAATAAGTGCTCACATACACGACCAACTCGACGATTTCCATTATTGTATCGACACTTTCCAAGCTGATATTACCAGAACAGAATCGTCGAAACCCCCACTTTGCTGTTGCATTCGATACTGTATTGGGTCCATAAGCATAAAAAAATTCCCCGCCTGCTCCGGCTTTTTATCGTGGCCGTAGCCTTACTAAAGAATTTCTCAATTTTTTCTTTTTTTACTTACCTTTTGGAACACTGTAACACACAACAGGTTTCACCAAAAACAAAACAGTAAATCCTTTTTTTTACGTGTACGCTTAACCTTTCAGCATACTTTAAATTTTTTTTGAAGCAATTTATTAATCGTCAGACATGGCTCACTAAAAACATCTAGTAAAAAACAGTCATAAGTTCTACTTAACCTAATATGATAAGATTTAATTGATAGATAGCTCATCAGTATTATAGATCAAATAATTCCCTCTCAAAAACGATTTGGCTACGGACCCTGCTTGATATGACATGTAAATATATAAAATAATAAAGAAAAATAAACTGTGTGAGGAAAATAGGAGAACTTGTTGCATCTGTTCCTTTTGTAATGAGAGTTAGAATATCTCGAATGTATCCATAGTGACTGAGTTATAAATTTTCATTTAATTTAATTATATTAACTGAAAGGCAAATAATCTGTAGTTCAAATAATATCATTCACAGAAAAAATAATGAAAAACAGACTGTTTTTTACAAACATAATTATCATCAAGAACACTTACTTTTCCCCTCAAAATCAGTTTTTATCTAATATTTTGAGGAACAATTGACTAATTTGTATTATATTATACGGTTCTGATTTAAAAATTATGGGTGTTGCTTTTTCGACGTTCGAGAAAAATGAAATGTTGCAAAAATTCCCGATGCCGATCTTGATACTTTAACATTTCAAATAATAGTTAAAAAATACAATTTTATTAGTTTTGTTTATAGAGTTTTTTGAGAAAAATTAAAATTTCAATTACTAAATTTTTTGAAAAAAAAATTAAAAATCCACAACTATTGACAAAAAATTTAATTTAATTTTAAAAAATTCCAAAACTCACGGCTATTCCAAATAAATTTAATAATCTAAAGTTGCTCATAGAAAAATATCCTTTTTGGAAAATAAACACCAGCTGTTCTTAAAAAAATTTAAACATTAAATTTTTTATAATTTAAAAAAAAAAAAAATATTCAAATATTAAGTTTTCAAGAAAAAATTCAAACATATATTCAAAGAAAATTAACTCTTTCGGAAAAAAAAGAAAAATTACTTTTTTTCCAAAATCCACTTCTATTATAAAAAACTCAAATTTTGAGAGAAAATTTCCAAAAGCTATATTTGTTTTCAAACACTACTTATTTTTTCTTATCAATATTAAGAGAAAATTATTTTTTTTGTAAAAAAATTTTAAAACTACAATTTTTTTAATATTCACCGCTATTATCAAAAAATAAAAAAAATTGGAGAAAATTTCAAAACTCATTCAAAACTCACAAAAAATAAATTTTTTGTGAAAAAAAAAAAATCAAATATTTAGTTTTTTGGAAAAAAACTACAAAAATTTCCAGTAATACATAATAAAAAAACTCGCAAATTAAGTATTTTTGTTTCTATTGCCATTTCCAATTCCAGAAAAAACACCTTATTCTCCAATTCTGGATTAATCGTCCCATCAGTAGTTGCAACGCATCTCGTGTTACAATCGTTCGTTTGGAGAAATAAGTTTTTAAATCATTGTATTGATTATTTAACGATCTTTGTTTGAGAAAAAAAAAAAAAAAAAAAAAACACAAGCAAGAAAAAATATACATAGTTACTCAAACTGACAACAACAAAAAAATTAATTGATGAACGTTTTTAGATAATTAAGTACTCATGTAATTACATACGTAAGTATTGAACATATTCTTTGTTCTTCACTCCGCTTCAAAACGGCATAATGATAGGGTAGAATTAACTATTTACCGTTTTCCTTCTGTTTATACATCATTTCTTCAATATTTGTTTGGTATACGTTTTAGATATGTGTGTACATTGTACAATGTGTTATGTCCAGATGAATTAAAAAAAAAAAGTACTTATCTACAATTGTGAAGGACCAGCCATTATGGATTGAGAAAGTTTATAAGACATAATTTATAAAACGCTAATTTTATTTTATTTACATACTTACAAGTAAGCACAAAATTTTACTTCTGAGTTTGTGAATGTAACACGTCGTCAGACCTATTGTATCTCACAATATTTCCTCCCAAAACGAAATAGAAAAAAGTTCCAGTCGGAAATTAACCAGTTCTTCCCCGTACGGAGTAATTATCCAGTCCTTGTTAGTAGTTGTTCAAAGATTAACTAGAGAGGGTCCGGATTCAACCAATAAACGGATTAAGGGGGGGGGGATACGAGCAGAAAAATCGACAGTTTACTACAAATTATAATGTAAATTTGTGAATTTGTGTGTTTGTGAGGTATCGCCGAGTTATACGTCATGTATAAGTTGTAATAAGAATGGTTGTACAATGGACTGGTTTGATTTTTCAACTTTTTTCGAATTTCGAAGTAGTGCAGAAAAGTTGCCGTGGGGTTTGAAAATAATCGGTAACAAATTTCATTATTCGACGATTTCATCTTCAAGTGGCAGATTTCGTTCAAATGTTTTAAAAATTAATCATTTTCCCTTATTTTGCCTATATTTTATGATAAATTCATCCATTAGATTTTTTTTTCATTAATTAAAGTTCCTATATATAAATAAAGATTTTGTTCTAAAACTGTTATTTATTCCACAAAAGGACCAAAATTAATACCAATTTTGATGACTATCAAAGAACAAATCAAATTTTATATTTATATACACAACTTCTATCAATTAATTCTTCTTTTGTTAAATAACTAATTAATTTCCCCAAATTTGGGTGCATGTTTGTAATAAATTTTTGTATTACCCCATTTTTTAGGGATAGCATAAATGATATATAAGAACAGATTAGCTGTATTTCTACAAAAGTTACTTTTTTCAAAAAATATATTTGACTCCATTGTATTTTATTAAATTATATTGAAGTAACTAATTTCACCTAGAAAATACGTACAAATACCATAATGAAATTTACATTTCAAAATACTTTTTAACAAAACTTTCAGATCATTTAGTAATTATGCAATTCTACACTTTCAATTTTATAAATGTTCCTTAAATTTACAGTTAGTTCGATGTTTTGTTACTTTTTTAAGATAAATACAAGTGGAAGCCTGAAATTTATGAGGTTAAAGTAGAACTGATGTCTTGTGCCTCCAATTCCTTAATAGGTGGGTTTTTGGTGAATGTTTTCCTTAGCAATGGATACAATTATCAAAGATCAAGATGATGTAACCTGGCTAATGAAATCAAAATGTGAAAACGGTAACTATTTCTGCAACTTCTCGGTTATGATTCTTACAAATGTTTAATTTGTGTGCAAAAAGTCATATCTTGAAATTAATAGCCATGTACATTTGTCAAAGAAAAGAACCTTTTAATTAATATATACCGCAAAATTAAAAAAATTAATCAAATTAAAAGTGAATATTTATTTAGTTCCTTACAGTTACATACATATGAAATTAATATAGTAAAATAACAAATATAATAATAATTTAATTATGTTTTTAAATGGGTGAGTATTTTGAAATACACATAATAACTACAATTTTTTTATATGTAACGTGATTATTATTCTCTAATTGAATAAGTCTGTAAAATTATAAAATGTAGTGTTTTTTGAATAACAGTAAACACATAATCCTTACACGTATCCTTAAATGGAGGAAATAATTATTATTTAGTTAAAACTGTATCGATCATTCCTTTAGTTAATCATCCACGAATATCACTCTTAGGTCAGGAAGTAACTTATGAATTGAGTAAAGTCTATATAATAATCATTCATGTTAGACTAGACAAATCACGGTACAAAACGATATGAGCTTCGTGAGTCAGTCTTAGGCCACTAAAAATCATACTGCGAGGTTTGAACTTCTTTACGATGATCATCTGAAATATTAAATGAAGATGAGAGCCAGTCGAACCTCGTTTAGGAGTCTTTAACGAATAAAGAGGCAAGGAGACGAATATATGGATTCCTCTTGACAAACGAACGTTGTTCATGAATATGAGATTGATTCATAACTAAAAAGTCGTCTAGTGGAATAATTAATTAGATTATTACCTATAATCTTTTATCAAATCAAGCAGTTTTCAATGCTATATAGATATAGTAAAGATGATGGTTTATGTCAACCTATGTATTTTCTAAAAAGACCTGAACCCTCCATGTATACAGTGCTCCAGACTAAGGCCAAATGAGATTAATCCCAGAAAAGAGATGCAACATCGTGAACTATTTAATTTCGTTGTTTGTGAAAGTCTACACGGTAGATAAATTAGAGACTACCCACCATCTTCGGACAAGAGCTTTAATTCCTCAATAAATATTCCTTTCTTTCTATCTTAGTTTTTTTCCATTTCTTCAAACCTTAATTACGGCCACTACTATGATTAATTAATGTGCCACAAGCCAATGAGTCCCTTCGAAATAGACTCAGCATCGCAGATCCGTAATTCCTTACTCCTTCTCTTTATAATGTTAAATATATAAACAGCACAAGATTACAGATTACTTCTTAATCATTATTCCTTTTTCTTCTTATCGTAGCTATGTACCATAATAAAATAATTAATATGATCAAAATACAACACTAAAGTTTGAACCGATAATAGAAAACATAAACAGGCGGCGAAGATGTCTTACAACAAAATCTCTACGAGAAAAAATTACCAGCGGAAAAAATATAGGCCGTGAAAATTTTAGCAACAAAATACCGCTCATGATATTGCGTGTAGTGCGAGGAAGTAAAATGAAACTCTGATTTTATAAAGAGCCCCATAGAAAATAAATATAATTGTTTTGGATTTTTCGCTTTATTTCAATGCTTCATAAAAAGTGTTACAATCTTCCGATTTAAGCCATGTATGCCTCATTTTGTTTCAAAACCTCTTGATTAACGAGAATCCAATTTCATAATGCCCTTCTCGTATAAGCTCTTGCCCCTATTTGCAAAAAAACTCCGACATCAATCTTCACATGACTTTATTGAGGCCAAATTTTATATCCGAAAGTGTACTGTCGATAGACAAGAACAGGTGAAAGGCACTTGGTGCCAGGTTTGTACTACATAAGCACTTACCATCCGAGCTCCCAGAGCTTCTGGTGCGTCTTTAGAGATGTGTGTCACTTGGCGTTCTTTTGATGAATTATTTTATCTCCTATTCACAAATGCTGGTTGCTTATGTTCCATCACCACATTCAAAACGATGGAATTGTTTACAGTAGAACACAGAATTGAGCAAAAACAAAAATTTGCTTGAACCACTGTTGTGCAAGACGAACCAAAAGAATATGGGCCTTGTATATATCGCAAATTTTTTGGTTGCTTGCGACGCTTTTCCCCCTTTCAGGTAGTAAAAATGTAAGATATGACGAATTTTTTCCTTTGAGTCCTCCTAACTTGACGCACAGTAATTAACGACTGACCCGTCTAAGTGCAATACTGTCCTCCAAGAGTTTATAGTATACACTCTCACCTTTACAACACTTTATCGTATAATCCGATCTAACTAATAATGAACAGTATATACTTAGCTAAGATATGTATTTTCTTTGGTGGAGTGAAGACGTGCCAGTCTTTCATGATGCTTAAATAAATCTGAAAAGTGAAGCTATAGTTGTTTTTATAATTGAAAAAGTGAATATTTGGAATTCCGAAGTTATAATCGATTCAATTAGTGCTGACAAGTAGTGTATTGTGTTATTTGAGGCCTTTTAAATGAGGTTTTTATTCTTCTCATAGGGTTTCTACTATCGGGAATCCTTTTTGGCATATTGTCTAGTAAAGATCGTCACCATCTTTTTATGTAACTATTCTTCATTTTTCTTCGCTCATTGTACTCTGAATAAACACACATAAGAAAATCGGGAAGGGGTTTCTTATTCCTTTTCTTTTTTATTCTTTCCTTTTTTTGGATTAATATTTTTTTAAATAATGACAAAATAACATGTGAAAACGTTGTGCGTATTGGTTCGATTTGACATATAGCGTAAAAGGGAACTAAGTTATCTCCCGTTTTCTTTGTAAATACCTATATTTATTTATCTTTGGTACAATTTTCGGTTCCTTGGCTCAATACATATAAAAGGGGATGGATATCCCACAGACGAAGAAGGATCCAGAAACCTCAATAATCAAGTTGATGAGTTTTTGGGTCCAGAGCTGCAAAAAGAACAAATCGACCGGGAAAATACCTGTCAAGAGGATTGTGACGACTCATTCGATGAGTTTCAAAATGAAATAACAGAAATCAACACTGTTATGAATGAAGGTAAAGATAAAAAGGTTGAGAAGACATCCTTATTCTCAGAGGCTGTTGGACAAAATAGAAAGGAAAAAAAGTCATTCCTTCATTGAAACATGATGGAAAGGACATGCAAAATTCAGGAAATAATTGTTTGAAGTTCTCGTTATTCGTCTGTGAAGCAAGTAATGGTAGAAGGGC
This sequence comes from Lepeophtheirus salmonis, assembly GCF_016086655.4. Taxonomy (NCBI): domain Eukaryota; kingdom Metazoa; phylum Arthropoda; class Copepoda; order Siphonostomatoida; family Caligidae; genus Lepeophtheirus; species Lepeophtheirus salmonis. Next base: position 57,952,999 of record NC_052136.2, read on the forward strand.
CTCATTCCCACAAATGAGTCAACACAATGTTGCATGCATAGCTAGGGATGTATTAGGCTTTAATTTAATGGAGGTAAGATCTGTCACATGTGAGACACAGCATAGACCTGAAATAATTTTGATGAAGCCTCAATATCTGAATTCACTTGGGGGAAGGAATCAAATTTCCTTTGTTTATTGATCTGAAGGATAAGAAAAATAATTATTTTAAAGCACGAGTTGAATGTCGGGATTCTCGGACAGTTAGAGTAAAGATAGAACATTCAATATACGACAAAAAAATGCATGGGGTCGGTGACTTATGGCTGGCCATCTGTCCCAATTCATAAAGATAGAAGGCATTAAACTGGCACAACCGAAGCCCATGGATGCCCAGGACATGAAAAACTCTGCGATATTTCAACAATTTCCCATCTTTTAAAGCAACCCAGTTCCTCCTTAAACATTCTGTCGAGAGGAACCCCCAAAAATGTGCCTTCTTTTCTAAATATAAATGGAGTTATTTATCAACTAGTGTTTGAAAGCATTGTTCTAAATGATTTGAATTTAGACGTGGCAGAACCAAATGCAAGCAAGTAACTAAGGGCCCAAAGGCATTTTGGCAGTAAATCAAAAGTAGGCTCTACTGCCAGGCAGACGGGCAAACAATCATCTTCAGGGAAGAGGTCAATTCCAAAAACTCTCCAAGTCTTGATGGACAAGATAATGTTAATGAAACACCTGAAGAATCTACAAATCAACACAAGGAGATTGAAACTGAAAAGGAAGTTACGACCCAACAAGTTAAAATAAATAAACCTGCAGACGACTTAGCAACAGAGACTCCGACTAATGAATCAAACGAGATGATTGCTGGGGAAGAAAAAAAAGAAGAAAAAAGGGCGGGCAATACGAAATTACTTTATACTCAGCCTAATATATTGAAATTGATAATTTTTATATAAACATATTTTAGATATAAGAAAAAAAATGAACATTTTAACACAAAATAAAAACTCATATTGCCTGGACAAAGAGCATCCAATCTCTTTTGGAAGTTCTTGCACACAGCTTTGATATAGGGCTTGACCACTATTGCATATTGCTCATTGACTGTGTTTTTCAGGGCATCAATAATTAATATTTCTTCCAAATATGCAGCCCGAAGGCATACTCCATAGGCTTAAGATCCGGGCTGTTTTTTTTTTTTTTTTTTTTTGATAAAATATCATTTGCTTCCATAAAATTAAAAAAAATTAGCCATTATTGCTGCTGAGTTTGATATTTTACATGCCTAGGTATATAATTTATTGAAAATAAAACAACAATAACTCACGATCAAATGATCTTAAATAATTAAAAGCCAAGGCCTTGTTTATTCTGGAATACCTTCCTTAAAGTGTTAATTTTGTATCAGGATTTGATTATCTTATATGAATATAATCCCGTCTTTGGAATTTACAATTGTTTTTTTTAAAATAGGTTAATGAAAATGATGTTATGCTTTTATCAAACTTTTTAATGAAAAGTAAATAAAATATTATTTAAAATAATCAAAAATACTGAAGAAAAATAACATATTAAAATTTCACAACAGTGTGATAAGTGCTATAAATAAATATATAAATATTAGCTTTGAATATATTAAATTTTCTTAAGAAAAAAAAAGTATTATATATATATATATATAATTGTTAACGATAATTTCAAACGATATATCTATCGTTTCTATCTGAAAAATATTTTATTAACCAATAGACATATTAGCTAATTTATTTGTTTTATATAATTTAAAACATACTTATCTACAAAATTATTCATTAAATCATATGAAGATTGCAACCTAAATTCAAAAAATGCCGCTAAATTAGGAGTATGAGTTATGAGTGGCAGATACAATGTACATATATATGCAGAACTTTCCCAATCATTTAAATATCTTGACAGAAATGACGAAGGAGGTGAAGAAGAATTAAATACAATGTTTGCAAATGTGCATCTCTTTTATTTGTTTAATACTTATATGGATGAAATTATAAGTATAAATCAGAGCCATCGAAATGTCAATTTCACTTGTAAGTTTTGGTAGCCTGAAATGAAATGAACTTCCCTACTTTTGGGATTAATTTTTGAATGCATGGGATAAAACCTTTAACGCCCTAATTAACATTTTCGAAACTTTTAATCTCACAGAACAAGAAAATGGATCATTTTGATAAGTTTAAAAGTTTAAATCTCCCAATTAGTATAATGGTGTCAAATCTATGGATAAAAATAATAATGTCCACCAGGATGATGATTTAAAAAACCCAGGAAAATGGGCATATATTATTAAATTATTAACCCAAATTTGAAGTACCTGTCAAAAAAGTTATTTTATTGTTTTTTATTCAACACGTAAATAAGAAATATATTATTATAAATTTTTTCAATATATCCACTTTGCTTTTGATTTAAAGCTTCAATACGGTCCTTCAGAGCGCTACAGGAGTTACGAATATATTTTTGGGAAGCTTGTTTTGTTTAAGTACGTTCTAAAGGGATAATAATTGGATTGATTAATATTTCTCGCCCGATATCCCTTGTTAAAATAATCCATAGGATTTCAATCTGGTGAACAAGGCGGCCAAATTTCCTTAGGCCAAAATCGTATATTCAATACTGACAAATCCATTGTTTTTTGGAGGCCGACTGGGCGCAAACAAAAAAAAAAACAGACTTTTTTCTCTTTGTTGTATTTTCTAAGAACTAACGAAATACCTGCTCCAGGATCGTGTTTATGTAGGTTTGAGAATTTCATTTTACTCCTTGATATCTCGAAAAATTAGTTAAAGTATCTTTCCCTTGGATGGAACTATTGTCCTGACCAAGAAAAATGGAGGTTTGACAAGTCTAGTCATCATTTTCTGGAATCTTAGAGGTATATTTGCTTAGGATTCTATGTCCTTGATTACTTTTAATATTCTACTCAGTGAAAAGCTTTTTGTCCCCAGAAAACGAAATGTCCATCTTGTGTGACTTTATTTAGCAAGGACTCTTTGTTCTTGATTACTTTTAATAACCTCTACAATGAAAAGATTTTTGTCCCCAAACCCGAATTACCCATCTTTTGTGACTTTATTATTAAGGTGGTTCGAAACTCTTTCTATTCTTTTCCTTATGGAATAGTCAGATAATTGATTTTGGTGTCTGGGTCTGTAGCAATTCATCTTAGGATCCTTCTTGACAATTACCGACATTGTACTAAGACTCATTCTCATTAAATATTATTTTCATCTATGGTCATTTCTTCTTGTGTCACAGCCTTTTCATCTCTGCTCACAGGGTAGCCCGTGAAGCAGAGAGAGATAAATTTTAGAAATCAGAGTGAAAAATTACTCAGCCTCAGTACCTCGGGCTAGGGATTTTGCAGGGCCTGTAAATATATGTTTTATGTACGAAATGAACATACATAAACATACTCAGATAGATTGACATCTTCCTTATATCTTTTATGTAATGATATATATGAAAATACATTTCTTAAAGGATTTTTTATATTTACATTTAAAAAGAAATTCTTTTGAAACAGGAAAACGATGAAAATATTTCAAGAACGCTCTTTCACAATGAAAGCCTTATTACTAGATGTAATCATTATTAAACACATTATAATATTAAAAAAAAAAAAAAAAACGTAAGTAACCGCCTGTTTCAGAATTGGACAAGGAACATCCAATCTTTCCTAGAGTAAAAATGATAGATCATCGTATAATGTATATTTTTAATAATATATATTTGATATTTGAAAGATAATATTTGTAAAGAAATAGATTGTATGATCATTTCAAGGAATTAGGGCAAAAAGTAGATTTAGTGGTTTTAACTTTGTTAAGAGTAACTTGTGACACTAAATAATATTTATAAATATTAATTACAATTATAGAACTCTCCAGTTGGCCAAACTCCCCCAAAAATCAATTTCAAATCAAAGGAAATACGGTTACGTTTATTGATATTTGATTTTGATTGAATCTTGTCATGTTGGGGACTTTAATAGTGTGAATGGTCCCAAATATTACCTTTAATTTCACGTATTTCACATATTCGAATAAGCAAATTTATTGTGTTATCCTATATAATCAAGAATATAGTCTTTAGCCTTATCTTTAGATACATTTGTATCACTTTTTTTTCCTCGATTAACCTTTTTTTTTTAAAGTCTTTAAAATTTTCTTTTTACTTCAATAACCTTTTTTTAGAATACAAATCCTTAAGTTATTAAGATTATTTTTTTTTGGGGGGAGAGGGGGGCTTATACAGCCTCCCCTAAGTTTGCCCCTGCGTATTTTAAATAATAATTTAAAAAAATATTTGCCCCAATTTGTTTTCTATTTTTTCTCCCGCGTGCATCATATTATATAAACTCAAATCTTCAATTGTCAATATAATAAGAAGGTAAACAAAGGATTTCTTAAATATGATTAATTAAGTTGAAACATAACTATTATGTGGGTCAAACAAATGTAATTATTCCATATTGTACTTCTAAAACCGTCTAAAAATCAGCTATATTTAAAAACAGACGGTTAAAAATCAGCTAGATATATTTAATGGATCATAAATTAAGGAGTTTAAATTTTTTAAAGACTTCTTGATATATCCTTTTTCAAAGTTTCAGATGAACAATTGAGGCTGCTAAAACATTATAGTATAAATTTACTCCATCTAACCAAGGTTAATAGAAATACAAGATTAGATCATCATGTAATCGGCCTTGCTATAATTTTCAATCTGATGTATTGTAACGACGGCTGGGCAAGACAGGCAGACTTAACAAAACACGCAACCACTCATAGTCTATGACGTCACTATTCCTACAATTTTCAATTTAATGAGTCGTAACGACTGCTGGGTATGAAAAACAGATTTTGACAAAACCCAAATCCACTCATACACTACGACGTCAATATTAAAAGTGTGATGGAAGTCAACCATCAGTTGTACACGCGTTAACATATGACCTTGTATTTCTATTAACCTGGCATCTAACCTAGAAATCTAATGTGAAGTGCATATCCATAAGGTATATTTTCTTTCTCTAGAAATGACCGAGGCGCGAACCTATGAACATTAATTTCCAGAAAATAATGTTTCCCGAGTGCGTTGTTCATGAGCTACGTCGATTCTATCGTTGTATTACTGCGGGATATAAAACGAAAATTAAAAAAATGGGATTGTTCTGTAGGAAAAAGGATTTGTATTTTTATAAACTTGTTTTATTATCTCTCAGTCAATATGGCCAAAATCAATTATGATGACGCGGTATAAAAATACACTTTGGATAATATATATAATTTTCCTTACAAAATACAAAAAGGATGAGGATGAGTTAAAATACTTTTATAAACTTCGAAATTTGTTTGATAACTGAACGATTTATTATCCAACCCCATTCCCCCCCCCACCATTTTTTTGGGATTTTTTCTTCGTCATCTACTTTCAAAGGATAAGAAATCAATTTATTTTCAAGTGGTGTAAAGGAAAAAAAAATTCTAATCGAATCTTGGTCCAATTGCCTTACCTACTATAAAGTATTCTTATTTATTTTATATATATATTTTTTCGCCTTTTTTTCTTAATCTGATTGAGTTTGACATTCATTAATCTTATGTAAAATCTTATTTCTTTTGTGACAAATTTGATAAGAATGATTTTTCCCATTTGAAAATGAATCCTCTTGGTTTTATTTCTCTTTTTCTTCTCTCCCCCGCCCCCCCCCCAAATGTTTTATTCTAAAAGCCTTTTTAAAATCTTAATGCGTTTTAATATTTGAAAAAAATTTGAAGATAATACATATCTATAGATTATAGAAATTCAAAAGGCATGATAATTTTATTGAGTTAATTTGTTTTTGCTTTAGGGAAAAAACAAAAATGTATTCAATTGCAGTCATAAAAACATTTCATGATAATTCGATTATAGAATAAATAAAGAAAAATGAGTAATATCACGCAACCTTGTATATAGACTAAAGTTATGGGAACCTCATTGAAACTGTAAATGAATTAAACTAATGATTATAATTATTATATCATTTAAAAAAATCAAAAACAGTTAATACAAACTCTTGTGGTACGTCATGATAAAGCCTAAGTATGTCTTGATTCAAAATCTCACTTATGCACCTATATATATATATATATATATATTAATTAATATACTCGACAACACTATGATCATCAGATAGGAACAGGGTGCCTTTTTGAATAAGTTATAACTTGTAATTAAGAAAATTGTACAAATATTATGAATAATTTAAAGAGGATAATGAAATGATTGAATATTCTTTGGATACAGTTGTTTATAAAAATGACAATTTTCAAAACGATAAAGTAATGAAACTTTTTCGACCTCCACGAGAAAGGCCCCACTTCTCTCAAAATCCCAAACTTGGTAGGTAGCTCGTGGTACTATACCCTTTATATGTCTACATATTGTTTACCTATTTAACTTCCATACTACATGAAGAGGATGGTCTTGCACTATATATATTTTTTTTTTTTTTGAAGGGATTCAAATAAATTATTGTTTTTTATTATTGATTTGTTATAAGATCTTGATTAAGTGGTCTAATATTAAACTACAATGGTTATTTTAACATTTAGTAATGCAATTCTGTATTGCTTTTTAATTTGTTTTAAATCTATGGGTAAATACATCAATTATTTTAATGAAGACCTGTAAGAAAAGTAGGTGTTATGAGACGTAGAAATTGTATATTGTACAATTTTTTTTACATGTTACAATTTGAATAGAAATTGCAACTTGAACACAATAAAGATATATAAATTATGGAACTATCGAATACTTCCAAATAATTTCAAATATTGATATTTCACAAGTGCATTCTGAGATATTCGATACATTACTAATCTAAAAATAAAAGCAACGTTTATGCTCTATAAAAATTACGATCAGTGTTGATCTCAGAATATATGAAGCATATTAAAAAAGAAATGTATGTTATTTTTGTTTCTTATAAACTATGTCTCAAAATAAATGAAATATTGATTAATCAGTCTGTTTGTCTCTTTTTAATTCGATCGGATATACTTGCTACATAAAAAGTTTTAAAAGTACACAAAAAAAACAGATTTGGATAAAACAACTCTTTATAAGCACGTATGCTATTAGTACACCTCATTTTTAGTTCAAAAGCAGAGATGAAAATATTAAAGTCCGAACCCAGTCATGATTTGGAGGTAAGATCAGAGGCTATGGGTAGAATAAAGACTGGATCATCAATCAAAAACGTTGCTAGTGAAATGGATATACCATACAGAACTGTTCAGAAGTGGTGGATAAGGTCCAAGAAAATGGATAGCATGAGTGAACGGAAGAAAATTCTGAGAACCAATGCAAAAATTATTATTTTCAAATCTTTGGGGTAAAGGCATCAAAGCTGCAGCAAATGGGGTCGTCGTTTATCAGGGATTCGTGGAACGTGCTCCAAGAACACTGATAACATATATCTAGGCAAAACTCTTTGTTGCAAGTCCTTCAAAAGGCAAAAAAACAACACTCAAAATAATATTTGTGATAGCCATGAGTTCTCGAAATTGGCCAGGAAAATGATCCTGAAGATTGCAAAATTTTTGTCTTTAGTGACGAGTCACCCTTTCCCCTGTTTTAGATCTTAAATAAGCAGGTAGATCGATTTTGGGCAAGGTTAAATGGCTAAAAAACCAAAATATTCAGTTTTAAGGAAAGGAGGTGTGGCCAGGCAATTGCCCAAATATCACCCCAATTGAAAATCTTTGGTCACTTTTGAAAGAAAGGGTTGAAAGTCTGCATTCTGCTCATTGAAATTTGAAAGAGTTGGAAAACATTCTAAAGAGAGAGTGGAACAAAATTCCTCTGGTGACTCTTCAAAATATAATTTATTCTATGCCTGGTCTTCTAAATTCAAAAGTTCTTAGAATGTAGTCCTCAATGTAGATACCCTTAGTGGCAAAAAGAGCTTCCAGGTGGCGGCAGAATGCCTGCCACCCGCTGTGGATGTAGTCCTCTATCATGGCGTCCCAATACTGGAGGACAGTAGCTTTGAAGGCCTCGGTGGTTTTATGACAGAGACTGCATGCCTTCCTCTAGACATGCACCCAAAAGTTGTAGTCATGGGGTTGGGCATCAGGGCTATAGGGGGACCAAAAGTGTCAAAAAAGAGTTCAAAATACTAATTTAAAACTAATTCAAAAGAGTCTATCAACGAATGAGATAGGTTTCTTCCGTTGCTGGTGAGTAAAGTTCCCTGTTTACCCTCAGAAGGCTCTTTTCACTCACTTTTTTGATAGCTTTCTGGAGAGTATGGTGTAAAATTCAAAGATATCTTGCATGGGGCCACATCAACTTGAAGGGACTGGGCTGGGCTGATTTAATTTACTCATGCTGATCCAGTTTGGTCTTTTCCATAGAGCACTTCCTCCTTTCCAACGTTTCGTACTTGCTGATGTCGTAAACGGTGGTCCTGGAGACACTAAACTGCTTGGAGTGTTCAAGTATCATTTTCTCTACTTGTACGTAAGCTAAGGAGCTAAGGCTTATTTTGTTTTGTAACTAATTGCTTATGTTTTAATATATAGAAATATAAATTAATTTCAATCCCTCAATTTTAATTAATTATTGAATTAGTATTGTTCAGATTTCAATGGATCATCCAGTACAAGGTATTTGATATTTGACAAATCAATGTGTAATAAACAGAAGCATTATTAAAGAATGTTTTCTTTGTGTTTTTTAAGGCATTGACTTCAATTGATATTGTATTATTAAATAAGTTATGCAAAATGTAAATTAGGATATTTATATATAAAAGGGACAAATAACTTTATTTAATCTATGAATGACAATTGATGTAGTTTTTTATTTATTATTCAAATATAATTCAATTTTGCATTTCTGTACAAAAAAAGGAATCTGGACATATGTATAAGCATTGCTGGTTCCATATTCAAGATTTAAAAAAATGCCTTATTTACAATTTATATTATCGCAGTTATAGTGCATTATTCATTTGATTGTGATGTTTCTATTCTAACCTATGGAAAAAAAAGTTAAATTTCATTTTTTGAAGTTTTATATATTGGAATCAACATTCATTAAATTTACCTTTAAAGTTGATTTGACCAAAGATTGAAGCTTGTTTCCACCTATTTAAACGTCGCTTTGTAATCTTTTGATGTAATTCTAAGGCCATAATTAAAAGGTTTTTTTAATTTTTAAGTCAATACAAAAAAAATTCCTTCTTTAAAAAAAATAAAAGGCTTCCTGTGGAAGAAATATAATTGTTGATGGAAAAAATTATTACAAAAATGTAATTCTCATAAGATTTCATAAAAACCTCCTTCTATATGAAAAGTCCCTAAGATATAAAAAAAATTACAACGTGACTCTTATGTAATGACAACCAACAAACCTTTAGTATGTATATCTTCATTTTCGGATTAATCATAAAATGAGAAAAAGAGTAATTACTTTTACTTTTAACCATTCATCTATATTTCTACATCAATTACCTTATAAAAAAATTCAAACAAATTATTAATAGGATAAAAAAAATAGAAAACATGTCATAATTGAAAAAAACATGTTTTATTTGTAATAAATAATATAGGTGCAGTGGTTCTCAAGGGTCATCCAAAATTTTATATAGCATGATTGGAAAAATTTAAAAGTTTTTAATAACTGTATGGATAACTTAAAATTTTCTGAGTAGATACTCAATATAAGAAGTTTGAGAACCACTAACATAGAAAAAAAAATTGCAATTAAAATACTGTAACATAAATATACTTTGGTCAGAAATAAAAATTGATTACCAATCAGATATAAAATAATTTCACGAAAGAAGTAGTGAATAGAAAAGTAATCAGAATACACACAGATTCGATTAATTCATATTTCCCCAAAGTATGGTTCTTCAATTCAATATTCTGCTAATAAAATGTATTATTTACTTATTAAAAGAATCAGATATCTATTAATAAAAAAATCCGGGATATTTATGAAACCAATTTAGAGTTTTAGAGTTTAGAGTACTGCTACATATATAAAGTTTTTAATGTTACTTTAGGATGAAAAAAATGTAGAAAGATCAAAGTAAATTTATAAATAGAGCCTTGTGATTTTAGTATTGTAGATACTGGCCATCTTGGGGCAAAAACAATCAAGTTTGATAAGGTTTCATACTTTTTTTATCAATACCAATTTATAATTATTAAAATTGCGTTTGTATAAAAACATAATTGAACATTTTAGTTAAAATTAATTTCCTTCTCAAGACCTAAAAAAAAAAAAACAATCAAATTTTCACAAACTAATAAATACAAAAGTTCACATATTCACACTTACACTATAAGAATATAAAAACCGATCAAGAAATAGATAAAGAAACCTTTTTCTTAAAGATGTAAGACATGAAAAAATGTCATTACAAATAAGAATTATAAAAAACAAAACATAATTTTACAACAAGTTATACACAAAGATATAATTTTTTAGTAATATTTTCAATACTGTTTCATGATATAAAAGATTTTGAAATGTGTGGTAGGGACAGATGAATAAAATTTCATAAAATTCTACTTGTTCCGCACATGGAAAACATTGAATATCTTCGTGGTGCTGAAATAATTATTCCTTACATATAGCATGGCTCGATAAGTTTTTCTTCTGTTAATTTATATGACACATAAGTTTTAACTTTTTATTAAATATTGAAATTAAGGAAAATATTCAATTATTGTCGTGTATTTTGATGTCAAAATGGGACCAACAAATAAAAAGATTTATATCCTTAGTGTCTATTAGAAAAAAAAAAAATTATTGTCCATTTATCATACACTAATATATGTATATTGAAATATATAATTACATGATTTTCATAATTTGGATAATCAATTAACCATTACTTTTACACGGATCTTTCAATTCTTCTTCTTTTCTCGTCCAAAATCGATCCAAAAGAAAATAAATTATATAAATCTGGCCATATTATTGGTGTTTACGTATTTAGAATTACCTTTTTTTTCTATGAACTAGTAGAATTTATTATAGGTGCTAAGTACTTTATTTGGAAATGGGTTCATTTTATCAGAAATATCAAGTCTGAGCCTTACATTTACGAAGTCTGTAAAAACTTTGCCCTATTGAGAAAATTAATTCAATTTTTTATAAATTGATATAGTGATCAAATAAAATTCGTTGCCTATAATTAGTGAGATTCTCTCATATTACATATATATAGGTACATAATACAAGAACAGAAAAGTTGTCTGATTTTTGCAAAGATTTGTAAAATAAATGTAGGTCAGACTTAATGACTTTTTATAGAGATAAGGAGGAAAAAAAGACAAAAAAAAAAAGTGAAAAACATGAAATGATCTTCAAAATGTAACCTATATTTTGAATTCTATTGTTATAATTAAACATATTTTAATTTCACTTTTATTACGTATGCAAAAAAAAATCTCTCTCTTATCTTGTTAACTTATCTATTATACAAATTATTTTTGGAAGGAAAATTCTTTTTGCTGCAAAAAGTACTTGGAAAGTACACGTGTATATATACAATTGTAGACATGTATCCATATTAGAATTTATCTTCCGAGATTTTGCGGGATTTTACATCAATGAGAAATCCCCAAGGAAAAAATTATTTCCCGGGAAAACTCACATAAATTAAACTCATACTACTGTATACTGTTTGTTATAAAATTGGCCCAACACAAGGTTTTTTTAGAAACTACGTGGATTCCACAAAAATTTGCATTGTCATACGAGTTTTAATTGAGATAGCAGCTGGTTGAGAGTTAGCGATTGAATGTGAGAAACACTTCAAACTTAACTCATGGAATAAATGGCTTTTACTTATGAGTTCGGAGATTCATCAAATTAAATTTGTATTTTAAGGTATTCTTGTATATTCAATAGATTAGATTAAGAAATTTTACATTTATAGACGAATAGATAGCAGGGTTAGTGATTTTTTTTAATTTTTTACTTTTTTCGAAAAAATCGATTATTATTTAAAGTAACATTTTTATTTTTTTATTCAAAATAATGATAGGTCCTAATAACATAGTATCAAGATGTAAAGAATTTCCATATATTCAAATAATTAATTTAAACCATTAAGTTCATAAAAAAATAACGTTTAAATGAAAGCAAATATAATGGTGAGAAGATTCATTTTGAATAAATTTATATAATAATATTGTAGGTTATGTAATTACATAATTATATATAGCCTAAGTCACAGATTTTAAATTAGTTGAATTTAAATTTGAACTCCTATGTATACATAATCCCAAATCTACAACTTAATTTCAATATATTTATATACAAAATGCATATATATCTCACTTGAGTTTCTCTAATTTTTTAATTTATTTAAATTGTCAATAAAATAACTAATAGGAAAAAAAGGTTTGTGAAATTATAAGTCATTTATAAATCCAATACATAGAGTCGTAGTTGAAGTAGTGAAATAAAGTATTCTGTATAAAAGTGGAAGAATATATCTAAATTCATATTTTTTAATTGAAAATCAATCAAGGGCGAAATGAAGAAGAAGAATATGAAGTCTCAGAAAAATAAGAATGGACACGAAGTTATCTTATATAAGCAACTGTTATTATGTTTATGTTTCAAAAAAATTTCTCTTTTGTTGTCAGTTGAGGCGGTATACATGAGACATAATTAGGAGCCAATATACTGTTTAGTTTTTATCGTACGGACTTCGTATGATAATATTAAATTCCACCTCTTTTAATTTTTATGTGCAACTACGCAATAGCACATATACATAGTTGAAGAAAAATGACTAATTCCACCCCTGTCCTTAGTCTTTATCTTACTATAATTCATAAAGCTAAAAACTCCTCAATTATCCCCCAAAAAAATTAAGCACTCTTATACAATAAGATACATTTTTCAGCATCTTTCATGATCTGTGTTTACAATCTATAGCCCATTTATACGTAAAAGTGTAGCAACTTGAGATAAATTTGTTAAAAACAACTTCAATTGGTCGAAAATTTAAAATTCATGAAGAAATTGCAAGAATGATATTTGTTACAAATTTACCTCTATGTCTTGTTGAGTACCCAAGTTTTACAAAGTGGCTCAAAAAATCAAAACAAGGCTATAATCCTCTGTCCAGAAAATATAATGCTGATGAGTATTTTGAGTATGTCTATGAAAAGGAACATAAAAAATGTACCGATATTATGAATAATGAAACAGTTTGTCGTTCCATCGATGGTTGTTGAAACATCCATAAAAAACCTATAATATGCGTCACTCTAACAAAATCCACTTGTCATTTTTTTTACTTGAGACAATAGACAAGTCAGTAAATTAATACACTGCTGAATATCTCCTACATTAGGTTCTTAATTTAATAACAAAAGATAAACATGATTTCAATTACGATCTAGGAAATGTTGCAACGGAAATGTGAGGATAATATAAATAAGATGAGAAATTTGCTAAGAAAATCTAAAGAAACTGAGAGCTTTGCCTTTACTAATGGATGAAAAGCTCAATTATTAAATCTTTTATCTTGTTACCTCTAAATTTTAGGTGCAGAAAGTAAGGTAGTCCATGTCTTTAAATATTTTTTGTTATAATCAATATGCCGGAGGAAGATGTCGTGTGGTCAATTTCTGATCATACATTAAGAAAAATGATGGAACACAATAACAGACTGTCTCGAATCATATATAAATGACTGGTCCATGAAGATATGTGAAGTTGGTAAGGTCAAAATTAATCGAATAATAAATTCTATATTTTATATAATTTATGATCAATTTGTATTAAAGTGAAAATGTATATTAAGTTGAATTAAATCAATGTTTAAAAAAAAAAAAATTATTGAACTCATTAATTAAAATAACTTGATTGAAATCAGCCAACCCTGATACGTACATATTAAACATTTTCTTAAAATACATTTTTTAATCATTTATGCTGCAGTGAAAATGATGTACATTGGACCACAAATGATTCCAAACGCAGCACCTACTGCAAACCAACAAATAAGTGTATAATTATAACTTCTACTTCTAAAGTAGAAAATATGAATACATTTGAAAATTTTCACGAATGTATGGATCAAACTTTTTTTAGATATGTTATTGTCTTCTTAAAATGTAACATAAATTACTAAAATTTCTTTTTCTTTTCTTAAAATATAACATAAAAAACTTAAATTTCACAGTATTTATAATTTAATATTTCCCTGGATGGCAAAATTTAAGAATAATTATCTTGGGATTTGGATGAAAAACAATTACCCGGAAAATGAGAAACAATTCTAAATTAATAAGTTATTTTTAATCTAAGAAATAACCTTTTCGTCGTATTAGTGAAATCTCGCAGGCGTTTACATGTAGCTTGGAGCGTGTATACAGGGTACACTGTATATAATGCTCCCTCATCTATATCATCAATATATTTTGATCTAAAAAATAATAATGTTGTCATAGTAATGAAAGCGTACGTAGCTAAGGCTCAGCCACGTAGTTTTCTAGAAACTATGGTACTCTCTAGCTCATAGTCATAAAGTCATTTTATTATTGTTTCTCGAGCATTTATTCTTCTTCATTCATTCTTGAGGGAAGAACATTTAAGTATTGAGAAACTATAAGTAATTGAACTCATGACAGACCATGAGTAAGACTGATGAACATTTGGGAGTTATCTTCTATACTATTAAAGCTAAAGTAGTCTTTCAAGTCGACGCCTAATTACTCCGGCTATGCTTGAGACTAACGTTAGTATATATGTGAGAAGTGATGTAAATTGTTTGTTTAATGGAGATGTTAAAAAAAGAAACAAAATCAATATGGTAATCCTGACAATTTGAGGACTGTTTTGGAGTAGATCAGCTGTGACAAGGGACGAGGGGAAGAAGGAAATAAACAAATACATTGCGAAAAATTACTCCGTGTCGATCCCAAATTCTACTCTGAGTCCACCAAGGACTTACAATAACAACTCTGCAACAAATTCTCAGGGTTACGTTCCGTCTTTTATAAGTACAAACGAATGTTCAATCAGGGCTTCAATATAATTAAATATATTTGTTGCCTTATCAACTTAGAAACTATTCCTCCATGATCTTAATTCTGTCAGTGTTGAGTCATCCATAAGTCTTTCTGGCTTCAAATCATTATTTATTTTTGAAGTTTTCACTTCTTGGACGGGAAGGGGGTTTCTTTGTTTGGTTTTATGAAAGTTTTGGAGAGTTTTAGGATCGATAGCCTTAATTTTTTGACTGTTTCCGTGACCTCTTCAGGAATAGTCTTCCCAGTATTGGCCTATTCTTCTTCCCATTCTAACTCAGAGTTGAATCTTGTATCCATTTCTTGGAAGGCATCATCAACTTCGGACTTTCTTCATCATATCCTCGGTTCTTTCCTCTTATGTCAAGGACTGACTCCGCTCCTCCCATAAACCTCCTACATCCTGTAATTTGATGAGTTACATTCGCCTTAATGAACGGATAGGGTACTTTATTCTAACTGCACTACTTTGGGTTATGAAGTTAAGACGTTTCTGTTGATACTAATATATATTTATACAAAGGTACATTATAAATATTATATAGATACAGGTTTCATTCTCATTAATCTTCTTATTTATGATGACCTAACACTATTTTGGAAAGGAAGTTCCCTACTCAAAAATTAAATAATAAAGACAACTGCTATGGAAAAGAAAATTTATTCTTCTCATTACCAAATTCCAAAAAATTGCCCGACTAAAAAATTCACATTATTCACATCACTATACATAAGTTAGTGATTATACTGAAGAGGGCAATATCTCTGGTTGGTCTGGGTAGGGAATTACTGAATAATAGGGAATTTTAAGAGTTATAATGACATCAGAACATAGCGCTATTTTTCAACTATGAGTATTATATTCTGTCAAATAAGCCCCTCTTTTTTTAATGGTTATTTGTGATTTGTAAGGATAAGTAATTTCTTAATGCAAAATCTACCCCCAAAAAAATTACTGATTATTTGTACCTATATACAAATAAAACCATTAAAATTTACTTTCACTAAAGGAAAAAATAAGAAATAAATAAAAACAACGATGGGAAGTCATAAAACTCCTTCTCCACTTCCTCGTGTATCGTCATACTTACATACATAGTTTTACATACACAGTATATGTTTTTGTCGTAATTAAATATATATTGTAGTTACAGTCGCATGATACTCTTCTGAGGGAGTGAAATGATATTATTCAGTTATTGTACTAATTGCATGGAATTATCATGCAGATCATTTCACTTCCACATGGGTAGGTACTGGGTTCTTTATCTCGGTACCCTATTTTCCCGGATTTCTCATGGTAAACAGAAAATCCCACATTGTATTATTTCAACTAATCGAGGTTTTGTTAAAAAGAAAACTCCACGTTGTAAGAAAAGATTTTTTAGTAAAACCCGTAAAATAATGGAAGGGTATGTCCATGTCAAATCGATCATGGCATGTCACCCCACCCTCTCAGATTTGATAGATTTTGTACACACAAGCTCAAATTCATGAGTAAACAGGGGCATTCGCAGGAGGGAGGGGGCGTTATTTTTTTTTTGAAAAAAAATCCCATAATCTAAAGCTATTAACAAAAAATTTCAAAAATTCATAGCTACTTAAAAAAAATTGACAAATATAATTATAAACTATAGTTTTTGGGAAAAAATTTCTACAATCCACAGCTCCTCACTGAAAATTTGACAAATAAAAAATCAAATATTTTAAATTTGATTTTTTTTTTCAAAAATCAATAGTTATTTACAGAAAAATTAATTTTTCGGAAAAAGAATTCAAAAATCCATAACTATTCAAGATAAATTAAATTTTATACTCTGCTACATAATTAGCCTGAATGACCTTTTTTTTTTAAAAGAAATCTTTCAAAAAAACAAAACAAAAAAAAATAACTGTAACCTGTTTTTGCGAAAAAATTTCATTCTGACCAAAAAAAATCTAGTAATAAACAGAAATACCTGATTGGGTGGGCTACAGAAGATCCTTGGTAAATCAAGGGTACCAAATTCCTGCACATGATTTTTATTTGTTTGTGAGATAGAGAAACTCGTTCTAGTCCCTATATGTTCCGAAATTTATAGCTTCGCTTTAATGTCAAATTACCAGACGCAACATTTTCTTGTAAACTTGTAGATCTAAAAGAGCTTACGTCTTGAAATTTGGTACTCCACTATTTTTCAGTATGATAATTCCCGAAATGAAGCTAAGAATATAATATATAATATGCTATGACCTCAATTTTGATTTAAAAAAAAATCTGGAATACAATGGCAAGTACTTGTTCAAAAATTAAAAAAATTGTTCAACTTTTATAACAATGATACCTTGGCAGCATGTTTTAAATATCTATAAATGTCAATTTGCCAAAATTA
Organism: Lepeophtheirus salmonis; assembly: GCF_016086655.4. Classification (NCBI taxonomy): domain Eukaryota; kingdom Metazoa; phylum Arthropoda; class Copepoda; order Siphonostomatoida; family Caligidae; genus Lepeophtheirus; species Lepeophtheirus salmonis. The sequence goes on from NC_052136.2 coordinate 57,970,460, forward strand.
GGTTTTTTTTTTAAATCATAGCTCTTAGGATGGCATCTCAAAATGTTATATTATTTTTTTCCAGAAATTAGGTTTACTTGATTTACTCATGAGTTTAAGGTTGTGTTGTAAAAATAGTTTTTTAGTTGATTTAACATGGAACTATTTTTTGAAGTCCAATTTTTATTGATTTTCCTTTTTTGTAGTATCGAAAGGACAATAAAAAATTTTCATTTATCATAAATTATCGAAACTGATGTTTGCCAGACAAGATATTTTTTTAATATCATTGTAAAATTTAATCTTAGTCGGGTATCTATTTGATTTCTAAAATGTAATAATTTGAATTTAAGCAATATAAATTCATCAACCTTTTTAATCACAAGTTGGAATAATAGCCAAAAGTTTTGATTCTAGGTATCAAATCAAATAGTTACAGGATACTCCCGCCCCATGAGAAATTACACACTTCTATTATATGAATATATAAGCCGGCATAATATCAACGAAACTATTGAGAATAACAAAAAGTTTTGTTTACCTCGATATATAGTTTTTTATAAGTTAGTATCATAATATAAGAAAACCGAATTGAGATTGGGAGGGATTTTACTGAACCATAAGAGAACTTAGAATAATTTCCAGCTCTGCGTTTGTGTATAATTTGTTTGTAAATTATTCCATATTGGCACAAACGTTCCGTATTCGGAATATGATTTGTTTATTTGATGCAGTAGACTGTATTGGGTGTGACATTTCTTATGTCCACTATTATTCTTATGGATTTTAGTGATGCGTGTGTTGAATTTTAGCCTGTTCTAGTTCCATCAAATATGAGCTTGTTGTAGATCAAATTAATTCACGGAAATCAAGAAAAGCAGTACATGCGGGCTCGAAAAAAAACCCGTGCACTTTTATTGATAATTGATAAAAATGAAGAAAATGATAATTAAGAATTTATTGATAAGATTAGCTTGATAATATTGTTTCTTCTTAAAAGTAAACCAGAAATACATATATTTATAATGATTTTAAGAAAAAATGGCAGAGTAAAAAATGCCAAGGATATTTTAGGAGGCTAAAACTTTACTGATCCTTACAGTTTTTCTAGTGCTATCCAACGACCCGACCTTTGACTCCATTCCCTAATCTTCTCTGGTTTGTCTCACCAGAGCCAAACGTCTCTTTTTTCACGCATTATGGATCTTAAAGACGTGAAAATGTTTGATCTTGTCTAATGTTATGATAATGCTTACTCATCAATCCACGAGTCTTGTCTATTATGAATAATCCATCATGTATAATGATATTATAATGGATAACAGAAAATTAAGTGATTAGCACTTCTTCTATTGGAACTGCTGTTGTGTTTGTTCAGTTTTTCTTTCATTTTTATATATAGTATATTGGTAATAGGTATTATATCAGCTGATTTTTTTTGCCATTTTGTCCACTATGTTACTATTCCTTCCATTTTTTCCTAAGTCATTTTTTTTCTGACACCATTTATAATACAGTATTTATTACTAACTAACGGGATACAAAAATTTCTCGGGAAGTGACAAACTCTAGTGAGTACTTTAGAATGCTACAAGATTATGTACAAATAGGTATATATTGCATGAGAGATAATCAAGCAATTGAATTTCATTGCATGATATACCTACATACCTTTATAAATATACGATAACATATTATTATTATACTTTTCGTCAATTAAGGTGATTGTTTAATTTCCTTTGTTGAATAGTTTATTTTGAGGGATTTAAAAAAATATATACATAGGTATGTATCTATGCGATAATAATACTTCATTAAAAATTCTATTAAATATAATTATTATTTTCATATTATCACAGTGGTATCTTTATTGTGTCTAGCAACCTTTATTAGCTCTAAAAAAAGGGTTCCAAATCATTAGGTAGCTTGGCAATTTTTTCCAAATATGTAACACTCTATTGTGACTTAGAAATATTATACTTTTGAGAGTCGTATCGGGCCCGTACCACATCCTACAGAGTTACAATACACTTGTTTTAAGGATCGATATTAAGGTGGCCCGACCTTGTTATCGGTCATTGAAAAAGTTCCCCAAATTTTAAAACTCTCTCTACACGAGATCATTTGACTAATAGTATAGTTCACCACGTCAGTCTAGCATTTCACATAATTTATACAAACTTAATTATTTTTAAATCAAGTATTTATTATTTTTTAACATCATTTTCTGGTATCAATAACAACGTCATTGAGAAAAGATTTTTCAACAGAACCTGATGTCATAAATTTTGAAACCGATGCGCATCCGTAATTTTATTTATTTATTTGAGTCTAAACAGCTAAACTTTAACCACCTCAACGACTTTTTCAGGATTATTTATTGTGAGCGAGGTAAAATCGTGGACTTTTTGATGACAAACCAATAGGGTAAACTTTTTTTGCAGGAATGGAGAGGAGTACAAAACTGAGGCTTTATGACAGACTTCTTTTTCGTTATATCTTTTTTTTTTTTCAAAATGATTTCCTTTATCTACTACCATGATCTTCAACCTGGGACCAAAGACGTTGTAGGAATTTTCTGATGAAGACCTCAAACATGGGTGCCTACTTCCGTTCGACGGAAGCCTTGAGGTCATCCAAATTTCGGTGAGGGGTAACACCAGCTCTGTTCTCGACTACATCTTTAAATGGCATAGTCGAGGGGGCAATCTGGGGAGGAGGGTGAACTGTTGACCAAATGTTTCAACCAAGTCAACAATTTGTGGCCTCTCTTGATCCAGCTGGATTTGTTAGCGATGAAAAGCAGCTGCCAAGTTCCTTGTGCATAAAAAGTTATCCCTTAGGCATTCACATTCCTCCCCCTAGTCCAACCACTGACATTGAGAGCCTTGGCATACTGCATCATCGGACTTTTGGGGATCGTAGTGTCCAGGTACCCTATGACCCCAACTTTCTGACGTCTACAACTGTCAGGGACTTTATGATCTCCTCAAAGCTCACTTAGTCGTATATAAAATCAGACACACTTTGCCTTTTTACCTCCATGCATACAAATATTTCTTTTTGAAAGTTGGTTTGATATTGTTCATTAACCTGAATAGTCCCTACTTATAATATCGTAATCTATGTAATATTTTAAAATAGTAGCCCTAACGTAATCCAGATCGATATAAATTAAAGTCCATGATTTTTTCCTCGCACACCTTACATTCAGCACAAATGAGGTAGTAGAAATTTTTTAAGTGTGACTTGAGATCCTTGTCATATGTACATATAATGTACAAAAGTACTTTGCTTTCATTGAATTATGATGCAGTGTGGATCAAATAGTTCAGATAATAATCATTCATCAACGTCTCGTTTAAAGTTCGATGCCCTTCTGTTTTACACTATGTACTATATATGTAAGTAGTTCGTGAGAGTTCATAGAACAAGATCCTAGAGGAATCCTTTTGTTCTTTGTTATTCCAGCAACTTTTTTATATGGAAATTAAAAACTATAGTCTATATACGAGTACATAACTAATAATAACAAAAGTAATATAAAAAAAGGTCAAAAAATGGGGTCGAGCTTTTATATACGTGTGTTATTTTTTTTCAATTACTATCAAATGGAAAACGTATATCAAAACACGCAGATTATTCCATGAATTTAGAGTGATTTACCTACTGCAGCACGTCAAATGAGTCCTTTTTTTAATAAAGATTTTTCCTACTTTTCAATAATAATAATAACAGACCCATCATCCAAGAATTTATCATGAGTCATTTCTCAGGGAATAGTGACCTTGTATGTACACATTTCATATCGATGGAAACGTACATATTTTGTGGACTAATCTCCTGTTAATCCTAAGTTGTGCTTTTTTTTATGGATTTCATCAATCAAATCTTCATGCTAATCGATCTTTATCAATATTTTTTTAATCGTTTCTTTTTTCCCATCAATGAAATGTTTGAATGCACATGAAAGGTATAAAACTTAAGAGAGGGGCAAATTGTATTGCTCAAAGGGAATTTAGGATATTAGAACCTAATTTGTGTAATAAAACTAGTTGAATTTTTCACAAATATTGATTGGTTTACCTACATATTCAACCAAAAAAAAATTAGCTTCGATTTGGTATGACTTTCAATGCAATAGTACTAACATTTGAGTTATCTACAATGAAAATAAAGACAAAATATTACCAATTTTGCAGCATTTTTAGAAAACGTGAGTAATAAAACCAACTGGAGTTTTCAGCAAAATCAAAGTTATTTTTTAGTAAGTAAGTTTAGACCTTAGAAAATGGGAATAATATCACTTTGTATAAGTGTATTTTCATGATTTTATGTACAAATGTTTCATATAGTCCAGAATCAATGCTGTTTTTATAAACAAGGGGCAATGAAAATACATGCATGATGTATCGCGCTTGATTGTCAATGAATTATATCATTGTTAAAATTATGAATAAAATGATTTAAAGTTAATAATAAAAAGTGGAAGTTTGATTGCAAAAATATTTTATAAAATTTCTTCCTAAAAAAGTTGAGAAACGCCTTTCCTATATACACATAATTGGAAAATATAAAAAATGTTTTATTTAAAAAAGATGTTGTCTTCAAATATAAAGGAATGTGCTGAATTTAAAAGAAGTCAATAAGGCACAGCATTTCGTACTTAGCTTTATTCAAATAAAGTCATTATTCAAAAAAATAAATAAAAATAAATCCTAATAGATGTCCTGTAAAAAATTATTTTATAACAAAAATAGATTCAAAATTCAAATTAAAGATAAAGAAAGAAAATATGCAACACATTTATTTCACGTCAAACGACTCGATCGGAAATATTGGAAGTACATATCAGGGATGTAACAAGATTATTTTTTGGGAGGTGGCAATTGCAATACTTAACAGATATGGATTATTTTTCCAATAAATTCCAAAACAGTATTTAGATTGTTAAAAATTCTTTTTTCGCTACTTTTTTGTATATTTTACACAAAGCTTCAGTTGGGGCAGTCTTCCTCTCATCCTCCCCTTTCTGTTATGACACTTGTTTTTAATTATATAAATACAATATACATTTAAGCAGGGATTCTCAAACTGTGAAGACCCCTTTAAGTAAGGGCGGGGTAAGAGCAACTCTATTTAAGGGTGTAAAATTATTTTCTACAAGTTTTTCATTTAAAAATAAATTGAAAATTCCTTTTGTTAGAATCAGGAAGTTTGTACATATTATTGGCTATATCATTGGGGCTCAGATTGCTAAAATGATGTTTTTACTCAAGGCATTGACTGTTGTTCCTCAATTACTTTATCTTCTGTCAGAAATTACTTATACTTTTTTTCAACTTTAACAGGACAATCTTCAATTGAAGACCCCGTCATATTTTGTGCATGGTTTATCTTTTTGTGACACTTTCAGATATATATATATATCATTGTACTATTAATCAATAATAAATAATTGGATATTCAATGATGAAACTGCTGTTTTAGAAGGAATTTAATTAGATTTGTTTTTGAGTCATCCATATGTGCTCTAGGTATATGTACATACGAGTACGTAGATTGCTGATCTACAAACTAAAATAGGTAAAATATTGGTTAATCAATAAATATTATTTATTAGTTATTATACATACATACGTAAATAATCACATATTGTTGACTTAGGATTGATAGTTTATGCTACCATACGATGACTTTTTACCATATTGGAAAACTTGAGAATCAAATATACGTGAACATACATTGCAAATATACCTATATGTATAACTTCTTAACGTTCCTTTTCCATAAATGCATAATTCTTTTAAATAGATAACTTTAAAGTATTTCCACAATATTTTTCATTCCTGACTTATTTGTATCCACATTTTTTGAAATGTTAATTATTTGTTTTAACGGTTCAAATAAAGTAAATGAGTGCAATGAATCTTCTCTTGATTATCTTATATACCGACAGAGTTAGACAATGAAATTTATTTCTATTTATAAATTCTATAACATAATCTCACGTACTGATTGGTCCATTCAATTGAATTTTATAATTCAACAAAATATAATTTATTGATTAACAATAGAATTTCAACAGAATAAATACTATAAATAGATGTGTGTCTGAGCTCTCTTAATGATTAATGTAGCCGCCCTAAGCGACTTCCAGGAGGGGGTGGAAGGCCTGAAACTCTGTAAATTTAGTCTTCTATCATGGCGCCCCAGTGCTGGCTGAGAGTGGCTTTAGAGGCCTCAGTGTTTGGATGAAGGACACTGCAGGCATTCTCCTTGACTTATATCCTAAAAGTGTAGTCAAGGGGGTTGGCAAAAGGGTTTTAGGGGCCCAAAAGTGTCGAAAAAGACTTGAGAAGAAGTCAAAAGACTAACTCAAAAGAGCCTTGCAACGGAGGAGATGGGTTTATTTAATTTCTGGTGTCAAAAGAGGCTTTTCACCATCACAAGGCTCTTTCCACTTGCTTTTTTGATAGTTCTCTCGATAGTCTGGTGTGAAACATTGTGATATATCGCATGGGTCTACATGGACTTTAAGGAATATGCCTGAGCAGTTTTATTTATCCCTTCCGTGTCCAGTCTGGCCTTTTTTTGACAGAATAGAAATTCGTCGATCCCGTGCAAGTGTTATTTTATTTTCTTTACTTGTTCGTAAGCTACAGAGCAACTAATTGTTTATGCTTTAGTATATGGAAATAGAAATTGAATTAGTAAGTGGTAAGATTTCAATAGACCACCTGTTAATTGAAATAATGACATTGGATGGGGTAAGCTTCAAATTTGTTTTACTCAACGTTCATTTCTATAAAACCGATTTCAGAAATGGTGGTTGTGAACTCCAGTACAATCAACAACTTGCAATGCCGCCTGAATGAAGTAGCAAATTATATAACGAAGGTTGGATGATGAAAATAAAGATTGAAATTTTTGTGAGAATGATCTGAATGAGATAATCGACAAAACGGTGAATTGAGTCAAATGTAAACACAAAATTCAACATAAGGGTTCTCCAGAACATCGACTTACTCCGAATCATTGAAAATTATCTGCGACAAACATGATATTCGATACCACATTTCTTTGAACCTAAAAGCCCAATTACCCCCAAAAAAAAAAAAAAAAAAAACACTTACAGCAACTCACTCAAATGACTGATACATAAAAACTATATGTTTCCAAAATGGCTGCAACCGTTGTGAGTAACATTCAATATATGTTACTAGTCATTTTCACAAAAAAACTAAATCAACTCAAAAGACTGTTAGATAACAACTGCACGTCCAAAGTAGCTCAAAATTTAGTGATTAGCTATCAATAAATGCTGGATAGATGTTACTACAGAGACTATAAGGGAAAGAGGCGTCATTTATATCACTCAAAAATGTGTTTCCTTGAATCTAATTCGGATTCGTCTAAAGTTCCGTACATGGGCATTTTTCATCTCTTGTGCAGTTCATTGTTATGAAGTCATTTGACTAAGATTCATCTAATATAATTAACTAAAAGGCAACGTTTCATGATAGGATTATGTATTCGTTTTTGAATAAGCCAGAAATATAAACTATTAATTAAAACTATATCTCATAGTATCAGAATCATAATTATGCTCTAAAAAATTATATAAGTTATAAAAAAATATAACATATATGCGAAGGGTATTTTTATTACATATTTTTTGATCGAGGCTAGGTGAATCCTGAACATAATTCATATACATAGTTTTTGTCTACTTTATATTTCAACCAACTTATCTCCTTTTTCGTCTCTTTAGATGTGACTAACTTTTGTTTAGGAGTGCGAATACCTTCACGTTGTTGGGGGAAACTTTTCAGACTACCTCAGATGTACCTTATATGTTGAAAATTTCCTTTTTATGACTTAACAAAATATTTATTTGAGGTAACTTTTCAAGTATGATAAATGATTATAGTACAGGACAATATAGCTTATTCTTCCAATACATGTGTAATATATACCTACATACTTAAGCCACATTTCGTGCCTCACGTGGTCATGCATCACAATACAATATCGAAAAAAAATGGTAAAATAAAGTATTATTGAATTAGTATAAATTATTGATTTTTAGTATGTATGTGTGTGTCATCAGACGAGACGAAGAGAAGGAAAACAAAAGTCTTCATTAGGAATGTGAAAATTGTCTAACTGTTTGTAAGTATAAATCAAAAATATTTTAGTAACTTTGGTAGACGACATATGGATCTACTGACAGTAGTGTTAGATAATTCAGTCTTTTTTTTCGGTCCAATCTTTTTACCATTCAAAGATCGGAAAGAAAGATTAGTCAGCCGTTCATTCCTACGGTCCTTCGTATCTTTATAGCTATTCTTCAATCATAGCAAGGATTAAGAAATATAATACCGCCGAAAATAATTAATGATAGCTACAACATAAAATACTTTAATACGTTCTAGTCACACAGCCCCAAACTTTAACCTTCAAATATCTTATCTCTTTGAAAGAGGTTATGATAAAACATGGAAATCGGAAATCACTAAGTAAGCAACTACATTATTTCATGTTCATTTTTTTATGTTGATGATTTTTATATTAATTTGAATATGGTCCAAAATACATCTTTGGTTTAATTTCACATACATGTAGATCGTATATATATATATTTATATTTGAAAGAAACTAATTAAAATGAATGTTATTCAACTAACTTTATTTAATCAAGAAAACATACGTCACGGGTAAATTTATGATTCCGGTATGTCGATGTTCGTAGTGTTATTTGCCATCTCACACTTATAGAGTTTTCCAATTACTAGCGAAATACTATTGGCATAATGTAGCAAATATGTACAGGCTGCGCAATCTATCTATGCCACCACTTTGATATGCTCCTTTGGGAAAACGTGAGCACTTAGGCAGCTGGTTTTTTTTCTTGGCCTCCAAACACACCATATCTTAATCCAATTGTTTTTTGTGTGTGTGGAGCACGATCGAAAGCCAAATCAACAGAGCCCATGCAAGACCAGACAATCGTATCAAGAATAAACTCTAGGATTTGACAAGGTACTAAGTGGCGAAGGCCAGCTCACACTTTCGGTCTTTTATAGAAACTAAAATTGAGTTTGGAGTTGTTTATATTGAATAAGATAAATTAAAATTCATCAAGCTTTCAGAATCGGATAACTGGCTAGAGAAAAAGTAACGTTTGAAAAAAAATCCTTTTTGTGGGATAGATAGCTTATGCACCCTGAATTTACGTAAATATAGCAATACCCTGTTTATTCCGGATTCAACCATTTTGGATTTTGATTAAAATGTAATTTTTATTATTTTTGGGCCCTTTTAGCAGAATAGCCAACCTTGATGAAAAAAATGAAAGAAAAAAAAGAACAAAATATGGTCGAAAATCAGTTGGTTTAGTAAAAATGTATCAGTTCGAAAATTCCGGCGTCCAAATCGGACACAAAAGCCATCTCATATAACAATCTTTGCCAAATTACATTATCAGTAACCATTCTTCACCAATTTTTATATGAATAATAAATTATTTAGATCGACCGAAATGAAGAATACTGACAAAACTATTTTTGTGCATAAAAGATGCATAAAATATCACTAAACTAATTGAAATGATAAAATAAGGTACTCTTCTATATTATTCAACTAGTCTTTATTAGACAGATTATATCTCATTATTTCTCTCTTAATGGGTTCCAACAATTTCTATACTTAAAGTTATTGAAGTAAGGAAGGTTTTTTTGAATGTTTTTAGCTGTAAGAAAAAACGCAATAAATCGAAAATTTCTTTCTTACATAATATTAACACTTCATTTAATATTTTTGATTACTTTACGATTGGAAACCCCAATATATAAGAACAAAACTTTTGTTAATTACGGGATTACTTAAATAGCGATTCCCCGATAATTTCCTGTATGTGTAAAACAACCCACTAATCCTCATTTCTTGTAGTAAGCCCTACCTATACGATAGATACTGTGTATGTGTATAAATATAGTTGAATATTACAAAACTCATCATCATGACGAAAGATGAAAAATAATATTTTTCATTTTATGGATTTAAATCACAATTCACTAACAAAACCTTTCTTTGTTCTTCATTTTGTATACATAAAATATATTATGTATGTACATTAACGTAGTTTCTTTTTTTAACTTTTTAGAATTTTTATTAAGGCTACTTCAGAAAATTTGTCAGTGGGTATGAAAATAGTCTATGCAAAATTTCATCTGTCAACGATGTAATCTTTTCGTAAAACATTTTGTTCACAGTTTGAAAGGAGACAAAAAGTATTTATTTCACCAATTAGGATTAAAATACAGCATTAATTATTTTTTTGTAGTAATTAATTATGATATATATTATTCTAAACTATAGTAAACATTGATAAAGTGTTTTTTTAAATCTACCCTTTCGGAGTAAAAAGATTAAAAAGATTGATTTTTTCTTTTGGAAAGGGTAAAAAAATAATTTCCCAACTTTTTCACTTTTGGTTTTCCCAGACTACAATTTTAGATAAAAACCGTTGAAACTTTTTTATAGGTTAAAAAAACGTCTATCAAAATTATTTTATGCAATATAACTAAAAATATCCTTTTAGTATGTATAATGACTAAGTAAAGAGTTTTTCCCCTTTTTCCCCATTTGATCGAGATGTGCGACCTAAAGGACATATGACAATGCAATTTTGAAAAGGTCATTTTCATACCATATAACAAATTTTCCGGACTAGCCGTAATCAAAATTCGAGAAAGTTGAAAATTAAACCGCTCTAATGTGCAATCAAAATTATTTCAAAATTCAGATATTATGCTTAAGTATACATACATATTTATATGTATATATGTTCTACGAAGAAAGGTAAATAAATGCGTTTTATACAGTAACAATAAACATGATAAAATAATATATACAAAATAATATTCATATCTTTTGAAACAAAATATAATTGTAAGAAACGAAGGAAGAGAGGAAGAAAGTAAAAAAAATAAGGTACTTCCGTTCTTTTTCATTAACCTCAAATAAAAAGAGAGAGAGAGATAGTAGACATCTTTGAATAATATTAATATTATAATACACTATACTCCATGTTGTATATATAAAATGTATAGTATTTTTTTCCATTTTGAAGCGAGTAGAAAAAATGTGTGAAACAAACATAAAGTAAGCTCTAATTCCTTTATGCCTCAAAATTGTGTGCCCTACGGATCTTTGCTCTTTTTAAAAAGACACTCTTAAATTTTTAATTTGAGAGATTTTTCTAATAAGAACAAAAGGGAAAGAAAAATATATAAGTGACAACATTTTTGACTTGGCCGCTTGGCTTAGTTAGACTAACTGAGAATACATATTCTAATCTTGAAAAGTGTAAAACATATACTTTTAGATATTATCCATCAGGCCAACCGTTATTATTTACCCATTTTAACACACAAAGTATTGAAGCCCATAGCAGGACCCTTGGTGAATTATGAAACAAATTTATTAACTATTAATTGAAACCCCAAGAACATGTTTTAGTCTATACATCCACCCTCAGAGTTGAAGGTGAGTTCCAGGCGGTGGTGGAAGCTAAGGTAGACAGTCTAGATGTACTTGGTACTCATGGAGACTCATGTCTTGTTGACAGAGGTATTCAGGACGCAGGTGCTGTTGTGGCTTCTCCTGCAGGCCTTGGACTCCACGTGCCCCTATAGGGAATAGTTTAGGGGGTTGATGTATGGGCTCTGCGGTGGTCAGAAGTCCTTTCCCCAGAAGTGCATGTTGCCCTGGATCCATTCTTGGGATTTCTTTGTAGTGTAGGGAGATGCTCCATCATGTTGAAACACTCAAGGAGAATTGACAAGAGATGGATTTGATCTATGAGATAACTTTGTGGTCCAGAATAGTGGCTTACTCATCATCCTTCAGCCGGTATCCTAAAGTGAACAACACAGGATATATTGCCTTCACTTTGGATGCAACAAGGCCTAATATTGTCACTGAAGAAGGGTGTTTGGCAGTGGAGACATATCGGTGGTCCTGAACTACATTCCCACATTTTACTACTCGATCAATCTGCCTGTTGAAGAAAAGGTTTTTTTTAAACCTCTTATGAACAAATATTTTTCATTAACAACTAAACTAGCAATTTATGTAGTACTTGCTTGCAGTATTATACGTAGGTTGCTATTTATATTTTAGGCCTAGTAATGGAAAAAAAAAAATTCTCCATGAAGATAGATATACTTTTCATGCGTCTAAATCAGTGTTCCAAACATTTTTTCTATTCGGATTGAAGCAACATTGAAACAAAGGTTTTGAATGTATCAGTAGCTTCTTCTGGTGATGAAAACCGCTTACCGCGTAATTCATTTCTGATGTATGGGAATAGAAAAAAGTCATTGGGGGCTAAACGGCGGGTGATCCAACATTTCCATGTTTTGACTACCCAAAAAGCTAATTGTTAGAGCTGAAGTGTGATCCCTTCTATTTTCATGATGAATAATGGTTTGCTTCTTCTTCTCTTTATTTTTCAGATTTTTTGGAAGACTTCCGGCTGAAAAAAAAGGTCCTTTAATACAATATTCTGTAGATGCTCATCATACTGATCCTAAAAGATTCCTCGATCTCCCAGTGAGTCAAATGTCGATATTTTTTTATTAGCTCTTGCACAACATCATTGTATTCTGGCACAAGAAGCAATTGTGGAGTTTTTGAAATTTTTTACTGAAAAGAATATATTTCACTATAAAATAACTCAAATAACAAAACGCTACTACAATGTTGATACTTGTAAATATCAAGCTATCAACTAAAAACAACGGATATAGCTTACAGCATATAGTTCATTTGAGGCCGGAAGTATAAGTAGCAACCAACTTTAAAACACTCCAGAAAAGTACTCATACTAGGGTTCAAAAGGGAGTAACGGAGAGTTAAAGCCAAATATTCAATGCATGTAATTAATATATAAGGGTCTCAAAACTAATTATACAGTCTTATTTATTATATACTTGTAGCTTTTTTGACATGATATCTAATAGATTTGAATTTTGTATTTCAATATTTCATTTGTGTTTTTTATTAAGTACTACTTATAAAGTTCGTCCCTTGATCATTCTTCTTATATTAGTTCGTTCTAGTACTGACAGTGTGAAGGACCGACTGTTTTAAAGACCGATTCCAAAGATGGATAGGACCGGTCCTAAGACTTGACTGGAACGAATAAATAAGGACTGACATAAGACTGATTACCTTTATATATATTCCTCACAATTGCTTCAAAAACTCTAACTCACTGTTCCTAAGATGATGTGGTATTCGATGTTGTTATTCTAAAGGTTGATTCAAAAAATAAAATCATAATAATCTTGTAAAATATTTTTGATGCTACCTTTTCAAAAAGATAAAGAAATAAAAAAGTTTCTATGAACATAAAAAGGAGTTATGCAAGTAGTTATTTAAATCTACGAGTGGCCACCCAGGACGATGATGCCATTACATTCATGTACCTATTTATGGACCTACTTGGAGGTCGTAACAAACATGAAAAACTTTATTTATTTATATTTCAAGTAGGGACGACTACTCAGATAAAAGACTACACAGCTTATAACTTAACTTAAATATTTGTATTTTCTTATATCAACAAGTTCCTCTTTATCTTTTTGACTTGTAACGAATTTGTTTTTCAATTTCTACAAATAGAAATCCTTTTTTCTTTTTCTCATAAAGATTCTACTAACATTTTTTAATAAAATAATCTTCAATTCGCTTCAGGGTAAAATTGATTCATTTCTATATATTTATTATTTTTTAAGGACTAGTAAATATAGTGGAAACTTTTATATACACACACTTGTAAAAATATTATTTTTGTTTTGTGTTGAACTCGTTCCCAAAGAGTTTAGAAACTACTCAATATACCTTCAATTATCGGGGTGCTTTTGAGAAAATCGATACTTTATGGCGAATTTTCCATTTTTATTAGTTAAAAAAAGTAGATTAAGCTCCAATAAGGCCTTGACAATTGTAGCTTAGAGAAATGTTTTTAAAATTAAAAGTGTATCACAGATTGTTGAACAGATTCAACAGATTGTAAAGTGTTAACAAAAAGTTTATTAATATAAATTTAATTGAGGCTTTTGTTTGTACATTGTTGATAAAAAATTAGTTACTTGTCTTGAATTGTAATTTTTTAAATATAATACAAACAAGTCGAATGAACTTTTTGAAAGATTAAGTTCTTTATAACTACACATAATCTGTTATTGATATATTTATACTATCCCTCAAATAACGTTTTTTCTTATTTAAAAAAGAATAATAATGATGTAAACACTGTATGTGTACTGCTGATAGCACAATTTTAAGATTTTAACCCTAATTTTTTACTTTTTTTCTCCATTTAGAAAATGGATTGATCAATTTCAATTTTTTTCTCGATAATCTCTTTTAAGACTGTTCCTTAAATTACATTTGTAATAAGTTGATTATATTTTGTACCCCAGCATTTTTGTTTAATTAAAGTTTTTTTATACGAAAAAGGAGGAAGTTATTTGAGTGGATATTTAACCAAATCTACGTGCAATTGCATAAGAGGTAAGATAAATAGTGAATCTCTAACTATTTTTTAAAATGAGGATCATGATTGTACTAACACAAATCTGTATGATAATACTTCGGATATCTGTTTATATATGTAATTTTCAACAAAAATAAACAATTTGGCCTAAAAAGTACAGTCAAAAACCTTAAATTAAACTTACATTATTTGTAAATTAAATATTATAATTTGATCTTGATGTCTTCTATGAATGTTACCATCCTTAGTTTGACACTCATATGTTAAAGGACATGTTTTTGTTTTGACTTTGGCTGAGACTTGCTTAGCATTCAATGTATTGAATAATTTTTCATTAGAATCTTCATATCGCTTTTGAGATCGATGAGAGTCGATCCGCCCACGTACTCCATGAACACAACATTAAAAACTTTTTTAGTTTTTTAAAAAAATTATCCGCCTGGCCATTAGACGAAGGATGATAAGGACTTAATTTAGTTTTAAACTTAAAGAATTCTCATAGCTTGAGTTTTGATAGATTCTTTTTAATAAATTGCGTTCTAATAATCATTTGCAATTATTTTTAATGATAAATCATTAAAATAATATGTTTTATACTATTATTAATGATATACTTTTGGAATTATTATGAAGTTAAGGAAGTTGCATTATCAGACTCAATAGTAGTAGGCAATCCAAACGTAGAAAATAACAACTGTATAGTAGCATGAGACGAAATAAAATTAGTAGGATACACTTGGTGAGCATCAATGGTTATTAAAAAATATTTATTATAAACAGGACCAGCATCGTAAATGTGTAAACGAGTCCGTGGTTAGAAGGCCTCTCCCATGGATGTAATGGAGTTTTCGGAGGAGAAGATCTTCGAAATAGACAATCAACTCATGATAAATAAATTGATTTTAAATCTGAATCTATTTTAGGCCACCAGATATAAGATCTGGGCAATTGTTTATATTAGTTGGACCTAAATGATATAAATGTAATTCTTTCAATAATGCATCTCTTCCCTTCTCAGGAATAAAAACCCGATTTCCCCAGAGGATACACCCATCCTGTAGAGATAGTTCATCCTTCCGTACAAAATTTTTTATCAACTTTGGAAGGCCAACCATATAAACAATCATTATAAACAGTACAAAGAATTTTATCCGATTTTACTAGCTTACTAATAGTCTTACTAGTAGTAGGAACATTTTCTAAAATTTCAATGGACTTTATCCACTCCGCACCAACTAGAAAGGAATCAGGATTTTTCGGAAGAGGAAGTCGGCCCAAAGTATCAGCCGTTCTTAACAGTTCATCCGATTGATGAAGAAGAGTAAAATTATTTGCTTGAAACATAAGACTTCATCGCTGAATACGACCTGCATTTAAGAAAAGGAAATATGAAATACTGGTCGGAATAAATATATATATATACAGTGTGACAACAATAATAGCTAAGATATCACATATGTCCGATGTGAAATTGTATTATAATGTTTTAACCAAATTTGCTTGATTTTTAGTACTTTACTATGGCTGTTTTAAACGTTTTATAATATTTTTTTTATTCTTATTAGGTTTTTTTACTCGTGATTTTATTCGTTTTCGAAACTTATTGGGATCTTGAATGTTAAATGAAATTGCAAGCCTTATTATGGGGAAAGAAAGAATCAAATGTTTTTACAAGTGTGTATATACATACATATAATATCGAAAACTTTTTAGTAATAATCTTATATATTTCAAATAATAGATTTGTTATGAAATAATAATGTTATAATCTCTTGTTTTGAATAAAGGTTTTGTACTCTTATATAGTTCCTCCATTAATGTTTTTTGCAAAGGATCAGTAGTGATATAAATCGTGTGTATTTTTTAGCTGGTCCGATTTTTTTGAATTGTTCATCTGAATAATATTTTTTTATTTCCTGAGCCGCTGTCGTTATTATTTAGCTCCTGAATAACGAACTTATTTTCCTAATATATTCAGTTATATTCAAAACCTGTTTGATCATTTGTGTGTGCTCATAAATGACAGAGAGTAACCCTTAAGATTTGTTGCCGACTTATAACTGTAAGTCTTAGTTGAAGTCTGCCTAGTATTAAAGATCGACATTGGATTAATTCTTGCCAATGTCCTTGTTTATTGACACTCTTGTCACATCAGACTGTAGCAGACCGAATGGAATGTTATGACAGCAAAGTTGATCTCATTCTTCAAATTGTCAGGATCACCATGTTGATCTTTGATTTTTTTTTTTAATATTCCCAAAATAAACAGGATTTTTATAGCTAAGGATAATCATGGTGATACAAATGACAGTAGTTTACCCATCAAATTTGGCGTTTTTTGTCGGTAATTCACAAAAGATATTAATATACAATGTGTTTTTGATGAAATACATTTTTTTTTACTAATAACATATTGGTTAATAAAAATATCTATTGTAACATTAAATACTTGCAATCTTCGTTACACCTGGATTAGACAATGCTTAAAACTTACGTAGTTTATTCGTCTCTGGTAATCTTGTTATACAAAAATTTGTAAATTTCTACATTGATAACTTTTAATTAGATTTAGATATCTGATTATCTCCTCAATTAAAAGTATAATTAGTAGCCAAACTTTTCAATAAAAGAGTCGCAAAGAGGTAATTATTATTTTTTGAAAGGCCGCATATACAAAAGTATACTTTTTACAATTATATTAATTCAAATATGAACAATCTAAAATATAATTTGTAGATTTAATAAAAAAACTATGAACATCAATGAGCAAATCAATAAAACATTCATGGCTTCAAGATGGTCTTTAGATTCTGAGACTAGTAAAGAAGCTTCCAATCAAAATACTCCTTATAACCAAATGATTTTGTACACTTTCTAGCAAAAGCATCAACAATTTCTATCTAGCGTATTAAGTGCCCTACTTTTATCCTCTCTTATTAATATTCTAAATGTTAATTGATTGTACTATATATAATTAGCTGTTGTTAGTGCATAAATACTTCACTATTGTTAAATGAAGAATGTTGACACAGTTGGAGAGAATGAGTTAAGTTCCATATAATTTGGAGTAATCTTTTTTCTTTCTTTTTTGCAGAAAAGATTGAGATATTTAAAACTACTTAAAAATAGACACTTCTACTGAATCACTTCATATTTTTGGTGCCCCCCCTAAAAATTTCCGTGGTACATGTAGTCCCCGAGTCGTAGTATTTCAAACTCTGTCCTAAACGTTATGGAGGGTTGAACACATTTCGGACCTCTTTACAGAGAGCTCTTGTATCAAATCTATGTATAACTTCTTATCATCTTTTTTTTTTGTTGGTAGGAACACTGTTATCATCTACCACCAACTTTTTTTATTAAATTAACTACGCCGTTCCAGTATGAATCATTAATTACATATTATCAATGCATTTGAAGATGGAGTAGCAATTTTTCTATATATTTCATATAATATATCAATTATAAAAATTCTTAAGCACCTTGATTTTAATTTTTCAAATCTTAGAATTTTTTAGGTATTTGAAAGTATAGACTTCTCTTTTTATTGAGTTTCATTTTAAAGATCCCTTTCTCAAACATAATAATTATGTTTTCTGCATCGTCACAAATTTATTTTTAAATAGTTTTGGGGAATCTTTTTTATATGATTGTATTTTTCTTAATATGGGGCTTCCCATCAGTATTCATCTTGTCATGTTCCTATTATAATCAATCTTAAAATATCGTTCCAAAAATGCTCTTTACAGAGTATCATTTTAACTTAAATTACTATAAACTACTTTCATGGAAACGTATTCGCACAGATCAAATGCATGAAAATAGTAAAATTAATTTATATTTAGATTTTATAAAATTATTTACTAATTTCTTAAGCATAAGTATTATTATCTACAAAATAGTCAAATCAGATTAATAATAATGTCACTAGTTGTTATTTATGATAAAATATTGAGCAACTTGGTCCATGGGACTGCTTTTGCTCCCGATTCGGACATGTCATTAAGATCAACGATTTAGTGGAAAATATTAAATATGCTATGACACCAATTCATCCATCCTTTCATGACAAGCAAAATATATCATATGTTTGGTAAAGTATTGAAGACTTGTTGCTACAGATCACAAACCATAAAGGTACAAATTAAGATCACATACGGTTTGGGAGTCTAAAAAAATAAGATGCTAGAAGCTCTGCGATGATGCAAAACAAAACAAAATATAAGATAATAAAGCTCAGTAGCTTTGGCCTTAAAATATGTTCTTATGGACCATATATAGGAACGAAATACATAGGTATTCTTTAATTTTGATAATTCCAACATCTGTCAATTGAAATATATTCTTCATAAATTAGAAGGAAAAACATAATTATGCATTTCAAAATATCATTGCAATAGGTCTTAATAAAATGAACATAAAAACGTGATCCTACATAGTATTCAAATAATTCATGTGTTAGTGTGTAATGTACGTCCTGTTTAGAAAAGCAATGATAAAAATGCAATTATTTAAAGAACAAAGACAAATAAAGACTCGACAAATAAAATAAAAGTTATTCAAAATTTTGTAATACGTACGTAAGGCTATGTTTAATTCTGATCAGACGTTATTTCTTGGCTCAAGAGGGCAAGTTTGATATTTCACAAATAATTTGTTTCCTTTCATATAACAAGTTCGATTCCCCGTGTCTCAAAAAAAAAAAAAATTGATGTATGAGTTGATGTTTCAAAAATACACCAAAAAAATTAATAATCTAAACGGCAAATTATTGTACCGACAGAAAAAGATAGAAAGTATATTAAATACGAATTAATCAAGAGAATTAGGAAGAGGATGAACGAGTTAATCTTAGTATGTATCTTCAATTTCAATTATATATTGCATGTTCAAGATTGTCTAAAAGGTTTGACCCCCATGACCCCGCGACCCCCATCTAGTTTACCCATCAAATTTGGAGTTTTTTCTGGGTAATTCACAAAAGATATTAATATACAATGTGTTTTTGATGAAGATTTGATTAAATTTACATCTATGGACAGAAAAACCAAAAAATGTTAGATACAAAGAGGTTTTACAATAGAAATTTACATATTATATGTATATATATAGTTTATAGTGAATCTTTTTTGTTAAGAATTTCAACGAAAATAGCTAAACACAAATAAAATCTTTTTAATTGACTTTTTTTAAGATAGCTTGTTCGTGTTAGTATTATATATAAAAAATTAAACATTGTAGGACATCAATAAATGGTTTCAAATCCCTTACAAAACAATTAATTTGAGGTAAATTTTTTTTGAAACAGGCAGATTTTTCATAGTATTTCATGTTAGTTTACTGGATTTGTATTAGTAGCGTTTTTTCCCTTAAGAAAACATAATAATAACAATGAACGTAAAAATAGTAGTTTAAAAAAATATATTATGTAGATATAGACTTACAACATACAACCCATTACAAAGACACATAATTTATGGGTCATAAATCTAGGGCATGCTCCTTTATATATATATATATAATCTTTTAAGTAATGCAAAAAAAATAAAATAGAACAAATATTTCACCAAATAATCGCAGATTTCGTAGAAACTTTAATATATCATACGTTTTTATTGATGGTTCGGAGGTGTGTTACCTTTTTTAGGGCAAACATTTATCGAAAAATGAAGATATTATGTAACAAATGCATCGAAATAAGAACTGTTGGGCAATACTAATGTCCTTTTTTTCAATTGCTTGCTAATTACAGAGTATTTACGTATATAAGTATGTATTTACTGACAGTAATGTCCGGAGGGGATGGGTTGAGAAGCTACGCCTCTCCTCAAAATTATATCATTATTATTTTTTGGAAATAGCTATAGATTTTAGATTTTTTTTGCAAAAAAAAAATATTTGAAATTTAATTTTGCAAATTTTTTCTAAATAATTTATTTTAGTGTGAATAGCTCTGATTTTTTATTTTTTGTGAACAGTTGTGGATTTTTCAATTCTTTTTTCCAAAAAAATTAATTCTTTGTGAATAATTTTTTGATTTTTAAAATTTTTTTCCGAAAATTAAATATTGAAAAAATTTAATTTTTAAAATGTTTTCCAAAAAATTTAATATTATAAATTTTATTTTTTTAATATTTTCCAAAAAAAAAATCCTGCAGACACTCCTGACAGAACAATCAACATAAAATAAGTTGATGATTTTTTTCCTACAGATCCTTTGATTTATACATTTTTTAATTAACTGCCTACTCGAGGGATCTGATGATTGAGGTTATTAATCATGAAAATACCACAATAAATTTTTATTACGAAATGCATTATTCATCATCGTAGCATTCAAAGCAAATTAATGTACTGAGTTACACATCAATTTAGGAAGTATGGGATTTATAACAGTGTGTACCAAGGTTTTGTCTGTAAGGATATGCCCAAGGTTGTGTCCTTATCAGTCTAGCAGTTCAAGTGGTTCCTTTTCTTGAACTGCTAGAACCGGAACCGACAAAGTTGAACCGAGACCGTAATAAATTGCTTATCGGTCTCGATTCTTGTGCTTTTGTTCCTATGTAGAATATATATAAAGAAAATACAATATATATTATAAAAAATAAATAAGCTTTTACTAATAAATTAGTGCACGGCCTCGGAGACTATTGCACGGCTACCTTGGGGCGTACTGGTAAGAGTGTTAATCAGAGTGCCAGGAAATGACTTCAAGAAACGTTTTAGGCATACAAACAAAAAATGGATTACGTTGTTTATCACTCCGATACTTCTGGGCTTTTCTCTTATATGCCCTTTCTTCCTTCCAGTAGTTGTAGACGTCATAGACTATACTCTTTGGATATCTGAGCATCTTCTTGAAGTACACTGGGCTATCATGAGCAAACAAATTCGATGATGGTGTTTTTCCGATTCTCTTACATCGTAAATACTTCTTATGAATTAAAAGTTGTGTAACTTCATTAAAGTTTAAGCTCCATCTATCACTTTAAGATTAAATTAACTAAGTTAAATCCTTTGCCCATTGTTCAAGATGTAGTTATAGTTGGTCTGAATTTACATGAACGACCCTGTAATAAAAATAGACGTTACAAAGATAGATTTTTGATACATAATAAAGGTTAAAGTTCTATAATTTGTCAGTCCTTTCTTGACACCCACATACACGTAAAAAAATACACTGAATCTAAAAGAAAAAAGGGTTTTTCTTCTTATAAAATTTGAAAGTTTAGACCACCAGATGGCCCGCATCAATATAAATGATGTGACATGGAAATACTCTAATAAAAATCAACTTTTCTCCTCTGCACAATTATCCTTTATTAATGTCAAATGTGTTTGTCCCTCCCATATATGACATGTGTGTGAACGTTTATCAAATAAGTTTTATGTTTAGAACACTACAATTGTAGGGATATAATTAGTATTCAAGCTACTACATATATATGTAAGTAAACAAATACATACTTTTTGTGAAGAATGACTGACTTTGTTTGAAAAAAAAAGGAAATTAATTTTATTGAACAATAGATTAAAGATGACGAATGGTGAAACTGTAACGACTTTTAAATGAGGTGAATTGCATTTCAGGAATGTTTGGGTAGATAATAAATGTGCTCCGTGTTCCTTCCTTCAATGACTGGGCCATCATCAGACATTGTGATGCTTATGTCTAAATATGTAATTAAGGAACATATTACACCTCTTTTCGGTCCATAAAAACTTGCCACCCGTTAAATCACTACAAACTTATTCATTGCTTATAATTGGAGAGGTGAAAATGAGTCATTTTTAAGAGTGTTAGGATACAGTTTTTTAAGCATGTACAATAGGCCAATTTAATTTACCACTTTTTTGATATTATGGCTAGTTCAGAAAAGTTGGGATTCGGTAAAGAAATAACATATGCAAAGTTTCATTTTCCTATGATGTCATCGTTAGGTAGCATTCAAAGTTTGAAAGGAAACAAAAGTTCTTTACTTCGTTGATCCTTATTTTACATTAGTTAATGATGATAAACATTATTTTAAAATAACCTATAAAAGAGATAAATAAAGTTTATTTCTAAAGCTACCCTATAGAGCAAAAAAAGAGAGTAACATAAAAAACAGTTCGTATTTCCTTTTTGAAAACATACAAAAATGATGCGTGTTATACGCATATCATCAAATTTTCGTTACATTTTTTTCTTTTTTTGCTCTATAAAACAATTTTGAAAGATGTTTTGCCTTTTTTCATAATTTGTTCGAGATGTGCGGTTTAAAGATGACCAAGTAGGATAATGCAATTTTGTATTGGTAATTTTAATACCATATGACAACTTTTCGGCACAACCTGTAATCGAAATTCCAGTAAAGGTTAAGAATCAAACCGTTGTAATCTTCTCATATTCAAAAATGCACTAATTTTTACATCTCTACATATATAAAGTATAAAGTAATCACTTGTACTTTTGCTCATGAATGACAAAAAGTAACACTGAGGATTTGTTGGAGAGTTACTAGTCTAAGTCCTCGTTGGGCTTAGAGTAAGATTGTTGATTGCCATAGAAGTAATTCCTACCAATGTCCTTGCAAAATATGTAAGGAAATTTCTGTATTTTTCCTTGTTAAAAGCCAAGTTATTAAAGCGTCATCACAACTAAACTGTTATCATCCAAAACATTCCTCAAATTATCATGATTAATACATAATTTTTCGTTTTAGTTAATTTTTTCATACCAAGAAGTCATATTGCCGAGTGGTCCATTAAAATCTGAACACTTTGAATTTTAAACTTACATAAGATATAATTTATAATTTACAATAGAATTTTAACAAAATTAATACCATAAATAGTATTAATCATTAATTTAGGAAGGTATATAATTAATTGCAGACGTATTTCTCTGTCATGGCGTCCCAGTGTTGTGTGACAGTGGCTTTGAGAGCTTGGATGTTCGGACTACGGGCATTGCAGGCCTTCCCCTTGACATGCACCCAAAAGCTGTACTCGAAGGCTATAGGTGGGCCAAAAGTATAACAAAAGAGTTCAAAAGACTCATTCAAAACTCGTTCAAAAGAATATTGCAAGAGATGGGCTTCTTTCATTTATGTTGTCAAAAGTGGCATCTCTACCTTCAAAAGGATCTTTCCATCCACTTATTTTATAACTCTATGAACAGTATTTTGTCAAAGCTGAGATCCCTTGCATGTGCTCTCATGGATTTGAGGTGATTGACCTGGGCTATTTTCTTTTATTCATCCGGGTACAGTTTGGCCTTACTGCCAGAGTCCTTCTTCTTCTCCAGCGTTTCAGACTTGCTGACGGCGTAGACAGTGGTCCTGGAGATGCCCAACTGCTACGACTCCACGAATGGAAATTTGTTGATTACATTCCCGTGTCGTTTTTTAACTTGTATGTAAGCTAGAACGCTCAGGTATGTTTGGTTTTGTAGCTAATTTGTTATGTTTAATGTATCAAAATGTGAATTTATTTCAATTAATCAACCTTCATTAATTATTGAATTAATAAGTGATCAGATTTCAATCAAGTACCCGTTATATACAATTCAAATCATTGCAACCCTTGTGGTTATATGATGAGACATGTCTCTAATATACAATTAATTATGGTGGTATTACTTACTATTATAATCCATTGTGTGTAATAATTCCTTTAATGAATTCTTTTTTGACAAAGATATTCTTCAAACACCCAACAATATCTATAATTCTCTGCTGTCCATGAATAGCTAATTTGGTCTTATTGAGCAGGCATTTGGTCCAAAAAGTTTTTCAAACAAGTATTTTTTGTATCTACGAATATTTGTACAAATTAAGACATTGAATACTTTGTTAATGAATTTTTAATTATGATTACAATAATATATTACAAAATACTTTTATAAAAACAAATATAAATCAATTAGTTCTAATTTAAATACATTATATTATTGCCTAACTATATAATAGTGGTTGTTTCTTCTCTTAACAAAATATATTTTCAAGAATACTTAATATTCATTTTTTTGTCACTGATTTATTGATAATACTTCAAGATATAAAAAAAATGATTTGATTCTCATTTCCCCCCTTTCCAATATCAACTGCATTTTTTATTATTTTTTATTGAAGTATATACTGAGTGGACCATTAAAATATGAACAATTTAAACTTAAACAAGATATAATTTATGAATTAACAATATAAATTTAATACTATAAATAGAAGTATGTCTGAGCTCTGTTTATCATTAATGTAGCTGCCATTACCTGTAATGATGTCTTCCAGGCGGTGTCAGATGAAGTCCTCTGTCATGGCGCCCCAGCACTGGTTGACAGTGGCTTTGAGGTACTCGGTGTTTGAATGACAGACACTGCAGGCCTTCTTCTCGACATGAACCGAAGAAGTGTAGTCTATAGGAATGGTAGGTGTTCAAATTTCAATGGATCACCCGGTATATGAATATTTTTCCAAGATGTTATGGATATACATATACATTATATGCATAAAC
Organism: Lepeophtheirus salmonis; assembly: GCF_016086655.4. Classification (NCBI taxonomy): domain Eukaryota; kingdom Metazoa; phylum Arthropoda; class Copepoda; order Siphonostomatoida; family Caligidae; genus Lepeophtheirus; species Lepeophtheirus salmonis. Next base: position 57,995,505 of record NC_052136.2, read on the forward strand.
AATGATTTCTAAGCCTTGTCCTTCAAAAGACTATTTGAATGCTTCTACTATAACTACATAAACAAAAAAATGTATTCTAATTTTGCTTGAAAGTTATTTCAAGATATTCTAGCCATATTTTTTTAAAGAGCCTGACGGATTCAGATTTCAAGACCAATGCATGGTTAATAAAGGAGTGAGCAAAACAGACCAAATCCTAAGATTTTGAGAAATGTCCTACGTCATATATTTAATTTATCTTCTGGAAATATATAAATTGTCTATTCATATGATCATATGAATAATTGAATGTCATTAAATTTAGCTTTCAAATAAACAAGACAGTGAAGCGGTCCGCAAGGCCAAAAAAGTGCAGATGTCTTGGTTGCAAAATGTCCTATCTTTTGCAACCGAGATTTTGACTTTCAAACAGACCAGTCCTGGGCCCATGCAGTTCCTATTTCTAGGGAAGACAGAGCATGGGATCAGTGCCAAGTATCATTCGACTGTGGAGGCTCTAAAAAAGTCCATTATCTGTACAATGGTAAAGCTGGATCCACACGAGATTGCCCGACAGTAATTACTCTAGACGAAACTTGGATACACCATTATACGCCCAAACAAAAATACAGTCCAAACAGTGGACTGCAAAGATTTTCGAAGATTTGAAGAAGCAGTTACCATCGTGAACAATTATTTTGTAGAAAAAAACCACGAGTACTATTTGGTTCGGATACAAAGATGGATAAAGGGCCGTTGAGAGGTGTGAATATTTACAAGGAGACTATGTCGAAAAATAAAAGTAATATTCGGAAAAAATGTCTTTCTTTCTTTGTTAGGTAGGAAACTTTTTAGACTACCCTCGTATAGGGAGAGTAATTTTGGATTCCATGTTAAAGAAGTCAATAAATTTAACTCTCTCCGTATAAAATGTATAAACACACCCTATATATACATAAGTAACTCCGCTATTAATAAATTACACACAGTTTAACAACATCTTCTCAAATTTGATTAACTTCAATTGAAGATTCAATTTATCTTTAATACATGCTACAGAGCTTGACATTTAAAAATAGGGACGTTTTTAAGTACCTCAATTTATTAGTGATGGGACGATTCCCAAAAAAATTGTGATGCTGATTCTGATGCGATTCTAGTAATAATTCCCGTTGACGATTCCGATTCTTTTATATTTTAAATAATAGTTAAAATTCAATTTTGCTATAAAGGGCGTCCATAGGACTGACTATATATATATATTTTTTTATTTTTTTTTAAATTTTGAAAAAAAAACCTAAAATAGAATTATTCCAAAAAAACTTGAAAAGAATAAATTTCAGATATTAAATTTTTCGAAAAAAAATAATCAAATACACAATTGAATATGTAAATCTATTTCAAAAATGTACAAATATCCACTAGAGTGACAATTAAATCATTTTTTTATAAACATAAATGGCTTAGCTTAAAAAAGGCTTCCTAATTGTAGAAAAAACAGTTAAAAAAATTTAAACAGCTTGTAAAAAGTATTTTCTTGAATTTTTTGAAATTGTTTTCCAAAAAAGTTATTTTTTGTGAATACTACATATGTTAATCATACTCATTTACTCCAAGGTTAACTTATTCAAACGTAAACACTTCTGAGTTAAATAAATATATATTATTATATTCTTTCTCCAAAACAATTATTTATTTAGTATAGACAGTTAGTAGATGACGGCATACATTGTTTGTTCTATGGCAAAAAGATCTACAGATGATGAATTTATATCGTTTATGTATACCCCCATATCATTGTAAAATAATTTTTTCATCATAAATCTGAAACTACTGCTTGTCTATTGAGCTTTTAGTATTTATTTAAATATTTTTCTATTTTGTTAATGTCAAATTTTTTTTTTCTTTTGCATATATATATCCTTTGTTTCAAATCCTTTATATCGTTTGACATTTGGAAAATGACCTATAAAAACGAAAAATGACTTTGCTTCTATATATTTCTTATAAAAACCTCAAAAATACTATGTGTTATATTTAATTGATAATAAATTAACACACTCCCACTCCAAAAAAAAAAAAAGAAACCACCAGCCCATTCATTAGGATATTGTCTTAAATTACATACCTATAGAAAATATTTGGTCTTTTCTGAATGAAATGAGGCTACTGTGTATACTTTTTTTTTCTCTGAAAGGACAATATATTGATTAAAATATCTCATAATAAAGATTATGTCATCCCCTAACGGATGGGAAATTTTGTAGTATTAATATTTGATCCATTGGTTTTAACTAATAGTTTACTTAACAAGTTAACTAAATAAACAAAGATCACCGATTACTCTTCCATAGGTTTTGGTATTATATTGATCATCTCTTGTTACATAGTTTAATAATTTTTTTCACACTAAAACAACTACTGGGAAAAAGTTAAGACATGGTTCTGAAACATTCTTTCCTTCTATAAATTATTTGGATCCAAAGTTATTTTTTCCTGCAAAACCTTTTTCTTCATTAAATTTTCGAAGAATTCCTGATTCAAACAATTTTTTATAGAAGTAAAAACAAACATTAATCAGAAAGGACCTACTGTATCAAATTCAGAATGATCAGTTAAGGAACTTTTGGTTTCCCCAAAACTAAATTATTTAGGCCAATGTTTTACATTTTTTGATATGGCTACTTGTAAAAATTTGTTTGGAGATAATTTCAACTAATGCCAAGATAGACTTACCAACAAGATATTTTTCTATGGAACCTTTCTGGTACAAAAACTGTTCGAGGCATTCCAGATTATAATAGTTTAAAATGTTAATAAACGAAAAAACACTGTGTTTTGTGAAAAACCAGAACGATCCGTTAAGAAACCCACTCAACTGAACCACGGTTTCAGATCATTTCAACCTATGCTAAAATATACTTCACAACCCAACATTTTTAAATAGTCAAAAAATCTGTTAGAGAAATCCTAGATCATAATATATTTATAAATTTTTTTTGTCTAAATTACACTTAACATTCATTTACAACTTATTAGGAAATATGGTTAAAAGAATAGACAAAAAAAAAACAAGAATAGAGCTCCTCAAAGTTTCTTAATTTCTCTCTTTTCTCCCCCCTATTAAACTTCTCTCCTCTTGGCCAACCTTGTCCACCTGAACACGTTTAGTGCAGCCAAAATTAATCGGCTCGCGGGAAAACCATTATGGTACTGTGCTACAGACAACAAACACTTTAATTTGATTAAAACTTTCGAGGTCAATCACTCGAGATTGCTAGCTCCCCAAAAACATACAAGAGTTCGCGGTTAGATGGCTTCCTACGCAATTTGGACTCCACACCCTGTCTAATTAATTGTATTATTTACTTCAGGGGCTTGCAATCCTTTGAGATTATGTGTTATTGACTTTTTTTATATTACATTCTTTGCAGATTGCCCGGTCGTCCTTAAAGAGCCCTTCTATGAAAAATACCGGAGACGAGATAAGGTATTTCAAGAACATCTGTTTTGGTGTAAGGATAGAATTCCAAATCCGCTTGATGAAGTCTTTTACTATTTTTTTTTTCACTCGCAGCCTCTTTAAATTTGTCTGAGTGGTCTTGCCAAGAGATGTTGTCCCTGATCGTCGATGTGGCAAATTTGAAGGGGCCCACGTCTTTTTTTTCCTTATTGGATTGAATGAGTATTGCTGGAGTTGATTAGAGGATATACCCCTCTTGCATTTAGCCCATCTTCCACTGTCACTAACCCCAAATTATTCTTCACTTTTTCAGGTAGATATTTGGTAATCAGCTCATTTCCTTCAATGGGGGCCTCTAAAACTATAATTAGCCATTAAACCCTTTCTCCTGATTCAATCAGAACAATATTCATTTTTCTCATCAGCGACTACTGTAAATGATCTGCATACTTTTTACCTTCAGATTCTAGCATCGCCCTCTTTCACAGGAATCCTACATGTGGATCCCTCTTCCTTTATACAATTATTAACGAAAAAAAATACAAAAAGTGTGTTGTGTAAAAAACAAATAATATATGTTTAGAGACAAATTCAAGGGAACCAATATTTTAAATTATTGCATAAATCTATTAGGAAAAGCTTGAACCCAGCTAATTTCAACCTATGGGTAAATAGGCTCCGCAGTAAACCCCATATTCATAAAATGTTTACAGTTACAAACGAAAAATATTACAAAGAAAGTATTTTCCAGAAAACCCCCGACAATCCATTTAGGAACCACTATTTTATATTTTTGCATCAGTCTTCAAGGTTAAAACTTGTTTGGATATTTCTTAGCCTACTCCAAAACTAGGTTCCACAACAAAAAATCTATCTGTTTAAACCTTTATTCTCCATAAATATTTCAAGGAATCCCAGATTGAGAAAATATTAATACAGTATTAAACGAAAAATATTTAACAGAATCTGCGTTTCGTAAAAACCAAGACAGTCTGTCAAGAAATTTACTCCTTGGAACCATTGTTTTAGATTTTTTCATTGGCTTCCCAGGAAAGACTTGTATAGTACTCAAGTCAACCTATACTAAAATACGCTCTAGAACAGAAATTATATACTTTAGTAAATTTACGCAAAAATTCAGTCCAAAAATGATATCTACGATACCTACTAAAAACCCCGATAGTATGTAAACCCATTTCACTATTACATAATCCACTATTCATTACTGTCAGTTAGTATATCATGTGTGGATACGGGGAGAACTGAGAAGGAGAGCGGGAAATCTTACATTATTTTACGTAGTCGTCTAAGGTAAACGTTTGTATTAACTACTCACATGTCTTGCCATGAAAATACCGTACATAAGAAAATCGTACGCATATTTTTTTACTATGAGACTTTACTAAATAGAACATAGCAAACGTAAAATAATAAAAACCCGTACACACTCACAGACATTTTGAAAGACCCCTCGAGTTAAGGAAAAAGGAAAAAAACACACAGGAATGAACGTAGGAACGAAGCAGATGCTGATTTCAATACGTAGTGTTATTACTACTCATTACTACTACTTTAATGTAGTATTTCCCCTTTGTCAGTATACGTCATGATTGCAGTGTGAACAGACGGCTTTGTAAAAATAAGATATATATTATTATAAAAATACATAGCTTATATCTATATATTGTAATAATTTTACTGTGTTGTTCCACAAGTGATTTAATTTGATTTGTGTTTAAGTGAAGTGAGTTTTCGGTTTATTGAAAGTTTTATTACCTTTATATTATATATATATTGATATATTTTACAACTTTTTATGGTGTTGTTCTTTTTTTAATTACTCACCAAGGTAAGACAAGGCATTTAATTTAATAATAACCCCTTCTATAAAGAATACATCACTACTGTGACATTTATTTTATGGTACAATGCATGGGAATCCTACATATGCAGTCCTGAAACTCAAAGTTCTGAGATCTTTTCCCATATTACCCATTTTTATAAAAGAAGTCATTCATAAAACATGTCATTTAAAATTGAAAGTTGTCATTCACATTTGTTAATAAAATTCATAATTTTAAAACTTTTAACGGATGGTGGTACTTGGAGATCTTCATATTTTATGAAGTGGTACACAATGCACAAAAGTTTGAGAACCAGTGTGCCTTATTTGTAACAATAAAAACAGTTCAAAGCAGAGATGTCATGGATTCAAGTCACTAATCTCGATCCGAATAACCTACTGGAGTCAAATAATTGTTTTTATGTTAATCAAATGCACTCAAATCTTAAATAAGTCCGTCTTTAGCTATTTTCTTCAACCTCGAATCATATAAAACACGTCACTCACAAGTCCTTTTCGAGTTGCAAGACTAACATGAAGTACATATTTCTTTTTTGAAGGCTAATAATTATTTTTACTTACAATAGGGCCTATTTGATTATTAGAAATAAATTATCAAATAATCTTTCTTGTTCAGCTCTATCAAAATTTGGAGTGACAATGAAATTGCCATAGATCATATTTCTGCTTAACTTTAATCTCCCTTAAGAATATACGTATATATATGTGTAATATATATGTACCTTTGTGGATGAATATAATACTCTTAGGTAAATACAACTAAGATATTCTTCCTCACATGTTCTCCTCAACAAAGTTTGAAAGTCATGAATTATTTACATAGTAAGTATTAGGTTATGCATAGAAATCCCTAGACAGGTCTAAGATCGTTATAATATTTACTAATTTCGTCTAACTTTCGTCTGAACCGGTCTCGTAGTAAAATTTGCTGTACAAAAAAAAATTGGTCTTCATCTTATGCCACATCATTTTTTTTAAATAAATTTGAGGGGAAAAAAATTAGGTTTTTATAAAAAACCTAAAAAGAAATACTATATTTTTGACCTTTTCTTTTAGAAAACTCTAAGATCTAAATTTTAGTCCAGATTGGTATTGAAAAATTTACTTACCATAATAACAAAATCGATCTTGGACCAAGTCGCAACACTAGTAGATACCCATGTTTTTGTATATATGATTTGTCACGCAAAATGATGATCAAGGAGCACATTTGTTCGACTTCTAGTTAGATTATTCTGTTCTTCATGACAAAAGGTTTTATAATTTTTTTATTACTATTATTTTTGATGATTGTGATTAGAAAATGGCTGTAGGTCATATTCTTGAGGATTGAACTGCGTTTACATGGCATATACTCGGTAGTCCATTAAAATATGAACACTTTGAATTTTAAACTTCAACAAGATATGATTTACTAATTAACAACAGAGTTTCAACAAAATTAATAGTATAAATAGGTAGATGTGTGTCTGAGCTCTCCTAATCATTAACGTAGCCACCCTTAGCGGAAAGGATAACCTCCTCGCGACGGTAGAAGGCATGTGACCTGCAGCAGATGTAGTCTTCTGTCATGGCATCCCAGTGCTTGTTGACAGTGGCTTTGAGGGTCGTGGTGTTTGGATGATGTAGGGCTTCCCCTCGACAAGCATCCAAAAGGTGTAGTTGATGGGTTGTAGGGGTGGGGTGATGGGTGTCAAAAGCATCAAAAAAGAGTTGAAAAGAGTCTTACTACGGAGGAGATGGATTTCTTTCATTGCTGGTGTCAAAAGTAGCCTCTCTATCCTCACAAGACTCTTTCTCTCCACTTTTTTGATAGCTCTCTGGACAGTCTTGGTTCATACCCAGGGATCCTTGTATGGGCTCTCATGGACTTGAGGGTATTGGCCTGGGCTATTTTTTTAACCCCTCTCGTAACTCGTTTCGTTTAGCCTTTTTGACGAACTCTTTTTCCTCACGAACGTGTCGGACTTACTGACGACGTAGACGCTGGCCCTGGAGACGCCAAATGGCTTGGAGTATGCAAATGGAAATTCGTGTATCACGTTAAAGTGTCATTTTCTCGACTTGTACGTTATGTTGGAGAGCTCATGTTTGTATTGTTTTGTAACCAATGCCTTATGCTTTAATAAATCGGAACATGAATTAATTTTAATCGCCTAAACTTCATTAATTATTAAATTAGTATGTGTTCAGATTTCAATGGAGCACCTGATATAAAGTACTTTTTGATTAAACTCAACGTCTGAGTTTTAGACAGCTCTTACATTTATGTTCATATTTTCTTCTTCTACGCTTCTTTTTTAGTTTTTCATTAAAAAATATGACGTCAATACATATTTTTCCCTTCCATTTAACTATTTAATTACAGACTAATTTATATAAGTACATATTTACTAATATCTATTATTCTAAGTATATCCGACGTACCTACCTTTGGTAGGGCCACAATATGTGTCTCTTGCATTATATCTTTTTGTATATCTAAAACTTTTATGTATATGCAATACATATGTTGTTGATAAAAACCTGGAATTGCCACCTGTAAGGTCTTTACTGGATCAACTTTTTTGAGGGTTTACCACTATTTCTTTGATCCATCTACATTCTACCTTTAGCTTCTGCTCAAATTAATACTAAAATTACGTGATGTTTTTTTTACTTACATTTTTCTTGTGACATTACTTCAATAAACAAAATATTTATTTGATTTTATCAAATAAAAATTTATTTGCAAAAAATAAATATATATAAATTTTTTTGTGGAAATTTATCCTTGACCTAATAAAGCCTTGACTTGAAAATATGTACTTATATTTTGGTCAAGTGGATTAAGTGATATATTATCTTGTTTTGTCACTTTTTTAGAAATTTTCTTCTCCCACCAATAGTCTCTATATTGTGCAAATTTTAAGTAAAAATAACAAACAAATATAATATCGTTGTAAAGTTATAGGTAGGAAATACAATAGGTGTCTGGAATCCTCAAGTGTTGTTGCACCACAGAATCTTTGGTCTATGTCACTGAATGTTTTTAAACTGCCAACGTAATGTGGTATCAATATCAATAACTCAATTATAGACGAGTAATGCATCGAATACTAGAATTTCTGTATACATTCGGGGGTTACCCACATTTTAGAAATGTTTGCATCCGTGTTTTAATATATATGTATACAACATCATTGTGTACAATACTTGTGGATACAAAAATTAATACCCGAATTCGTATCTGAGGATTTAAATTATAGATATTTATTTTTCTTAAAAAAATATATATATTCTGCATTTTTAAATATTCGATTATAAAAATTCAGTGAGTCAGTGGTTCTCAAATTTAAAAAGGTTTTTTTTCTTTGTTTTTTTTACATGTTCAAAAAAGAAAGATCAAATATTCTTTATTTCTCTCTTTTTGCTCCATAGGTTTAGAAAAAAAACTTTATTAATGTTTATTTTTATAGGTTAGAGTAATTTATATCATAAGTAATGAATAAAAAATGCTAATTAATACTGTTTTGTTAATCCTTATAGACGAAATAAAGGACGTCCGTCTCATTTTTTCCTTTTTGATTGCAAAACAAATAATTATGATAGAGCACAAATCAAAGTATTTATTGGCAGTTTGTTTACTCAATAGACAACTTTTAATTCGATATCATTAAAAGAAAATAAGCCACGGAGACGGATCAAACAACAAACATATTTTGAGTCTTCTATATTTTACATTCCTGAGAGAATATTTTGTAGAACAGTAACAAAGGATGTAAGAACTTCAATTGAAAAAAAAAAATATGTGTTTTTTTCTAATTTATTTTATTTGACCAGTTGTGTGTAATGTTTTACTTTTATATTATAAATTACTTCCTGCTGATGTCTATGTAGGTGGCGTTAGATGAATATATATATATACATACTAAAGCCTATGATTCTGAACATCCTATTAATTTTTAATGAAACAATATAATTTTAATTACATTTTAAGTGTTTAAAATACATAATATAAGTAGATATGGGACGTTCTATGCATAGGATTATTCCTAAAACATTATATGAATAGGGCCACGTATCAGAGGGAGAGAAAGGGGCCCATAGTTATGTCACTTTTTGAGAATTTCCAATTATTTATATAACTTTTTTATATTTCACTTTATTGACCCTTCACCTTCAAAAACGTTGTGCAGAACCTGACTTAGAAATAAATTCAATATATTACTCTGAGATTCCCACCGCAGGCCTCTTTTAGCACAATTATGTTTGGTTGCCTTTCTATCTTCTACTCTATACTTAACAAATTATTTCATCAAAATGCTGTTTTTTGTTCTTCTAAGTATCCCACCTGATTTTAAGACTGAATCATCTGAGGGTCGGATTAATTTCCATGAATATATCAAAGACTCATATACTATAGTGTTTATTCATCCCGCTGACAACACCCCGGATTGTTCGATTGAGCTCGGTGAAGTAGAGAAATAAGAAGACAATTTCAAAGAAAGAGGTGTCAAACTTTTGAGTATGTCCTGTGTAACTGCTGAGAGTCCTAAGGGATGAATCAACGACATCAAGACCTACCATTTTATCTCAACATTCTTGTATACGATCCTCACGAATCAAAAGAGAGATATTACTTAGTTTTATAGTATGTTTGCCCCAGATGTGAAGGATTCTACGGTAGTGCATCTAACACCCCCCCCGACTTGTCTTTATTATTGGGTCCAATAAGAAATTAAAGCTTTCCATCCTTTAGCCCACTACTACTGGGCGTAACTTTGATGATATCATTTGTGTCTTAGACTCCCTAAAATTATTTACATATTTCTAAGGAGGACGCTAAGAAGTGATTCCCAAAAAATAAGTTTCAGTAATTTGCATCATGGAGAAATTATTTGTGTACAACACCTCGTCCAAAATAATTATAATGGAACGACGTAGTTCGATGGACAACTCGAAGATTCCTAGTTCAGATGGAGTAAATTTAATACTATAATGTTTACTTATTCTTAATCAATGCAAATCCATCTGACCAATTAAAGGAACATTACAAAAATAAAATAATAATGATTATAGTAAATTATACAATTACGTTATCAACAAATTGTTTTTAATAAATTAATCATAAATCAAAGTCTTTGAAAAATGGTTTTTCGTGTGTATCTATTTTCACTATTTTACTAATTATTTTGAATAAAAGATATATACTATTCTGATAAAAAACAAACTATTATTTTATCATTTTGAATTCAATTCTCAAATTTATTTTTTAGCGTGCTAGTACGCATGTCTACAACCTATGTTATCACAATCAGCAATTTTGTTTTGATAGTTTGTTTTCGACAGATAAAAGAGTTTGACATTTTTTGGTTTGCTCTGCAATTTTCTACTATAAAAAAAGAAAAGAAAAAAAACTTATGTTGAAATTCTTTTAAAACTTTTGAAAAATTGTCCATTCTTCTAAAATAATAATTTTACAAAATACTCAATTATAAAAAAATACGATATTTAGCATTAAAATAGGTAATACACGAATGCTCCAATGTTATACCGGCAAGAAAATAATACTTGTGAGCTAAGAGATGTCATTAAGATACGAACTCTTTTATAAAAATAGAGCAAATTCAGAGGGTTAGGTGTGAAAATATCCCTGAAACAACTTGAGTGCCTAATATTTTTTCTCCATCTTCTATACGTATTCATAATTCATCATATATTTTATTTATCTAACTTTCTTTTAACAATTGTTCCTAAAATTGGTCAGATGGAGATGCATTGATTTAGTGTTTGTAAAAGTTATATTATTATATTTACACCATCCGACCTGGGAATCTTCTTTGAAGTCCATATACATAATGTATATTTCCTTTCCGGACACAACCTATGAACATTGAGTTCAAGAAAATAATTTCTCCCGAGCGCGTTGTATGGTACTTAATTCGTTTTCCAGAACTAATTAACTATCAAGTTTCAAAGAATTTAATAATTTACCCACCCGAACGATCCGTATGAAAAATGAAAATGGGAGGATAGTTAGAAATGTCATAATTCTTTGTACATAAAACATGTCTTGTTAGATAATAATTGATTAATAATATATTCTCTATATATTTTAAAAAAAAGTTTTATATTGCTAAAATATCAATTTCAATCTTGGGATTACTAAACACACCCAGGGAAGTATCTTCGTTAGTATTTGAAGAGAATGGGTCAACAAAAAATTGAAATCTCTATTTTTTTAACATAAGGGAGGGAGGGAGTGGATTTGAAAAAGTTTGAGAAGCACTTGTAGTTTTGCAAAGTAGAGATTTCATGTTCAGGTTCAATTATCTACTTAAATGCTCTTAAAACATTGCCACTTGATATGTTTATTTCATACAAATTAAAGGCATCAGTCACATACCTTGTACTTGAGGATGCGTTTAAGCACAGACAGAGGTTTGACCTAAATAAATGTATGTATATTGTATGGGCAGTCATTTTGGTAAAATTTTAAAGAAACATTAGGAAAACAATCTCAAAGAGTTCAGGTATTTAAATATATATAATAATTAGAGGTGTACTGATACCAAAAAGTTCCTCCGATTCAAATTGCAATACCATATTTATGAACATATCCAACTCCTTATAAATATTATTTATAAAGAAATTACAAAAAGAAACAAGAATATGATATTCTTTTTTTTAATGCTTATTTTTTTATTAATTAGGGTCAGACGAATTAATCATAATTAGTTGTTAATAATTTTAAATTAAAATTATTTAAAAAGTTAGTCTCCCTTTGCGCTCAGAAGTTAATTTATTCATGATTGACCCATATATATTGCCTGCATTACTGATTAAACTTTCATTTTCAATGGATGGACATTAATTCTGTGAATCAGGTATATTATTATTCCATTTATTATAAGTTAAAATTAAAGAAATGATATTTTTATTCGGGCCCCTACAGGTAGAAGCTCCTTGTCTTAAGCCTAGTTAAACTAAACTACGAACCCCACTTCTTTAATTGGTTGACCATTTGAAATAATAAAATTAGAATTGGTTTTGATTAATAATGTAAATAAAATAATCATATCATAACTGGAGGTCAATAGGATATTATTTAAATCTGTTAATAAGTGACCCAAAAAGTCTTAATAGATCAATTATAAAAATAACCACTGACAAAATTTATTGAATCAAATCTTTCCTTTTTTTACATATTATATAATAAATGTATTGTGCAAATTGTATGCTTTTGAAATGTTTAAAAAAAAAATATGATCTCAATTATCTTATAGCATTGATCAAATGTATACACTTAACATTGAAACAAAATTAAGATATAATTGACAAATCATGTAATAATATATAAATTTTTTAATTCACTTGTTTAATTATCTTTTTTATGAATAATTTTTATTTTAACTACGTATAAATATATATTCAAAGTGTTCTACGATTCAGTAAGTTAACTTAATTAAAAAAAAAACCCAAAAAAAAACATCACAAAAGTTGCTAAGGCACATATAATAATAAAGCGTTATCAAGTATTTATCAAATAAATAAAAATATGGTTTATTAATTAAAAAATGTCTTTTGAAATTATTATTCAGATATATAATAAAATGAAAAAAGTTGTGAAAAAAAACAATTTTAAACTTTATTATTTTAATTTAAAGTTTTTTTTCTAATATATATATATGATAAAATTAAATTCTTCTATTTTTTTTGTATGTACAGGGTGTAAAACTATGAGCGTCACAAATATGATTTTTTTTTTATCAAACGCAATTTTCTCTCCAATCAGTTATCAAAATTAAAAAAAAAAAAAAAAACAGATCCTGAAATCTGTATGGGTTTTAATTTATTTTATTCAATAAAATCCCCTCCAGCCTAAGTAACAGTCTCTATATCAGGCTGAAAGCGTGAGAAGTTCTTTACCAATTGATCCCTTGTTGTTCGATCGTACCCTACACAATACAAAATCCATCAGATTCAGATCTGGCAAGTTAGGAGGCCAAAAGTCCGACAATATGAAGTCATCAAATTGTCTGGGAGTCTTTTGATACTTGGAGGCGTGGCAGGGAGCTGAGTCCATTACAGGTATCAAATTCTTTCCTAACCTTACAAAAGAAAGTCTTACTGCGTTTCAGAGATCAATTTATTGTTATATTGTTGCTTCCGGGCAGATTACAAGGTGGACTCCGTGCCTTTTTCAAATATTTGGGACAACATATTTTAAATTGATTCAATTTTTTCCTAATGGCGTAGGTTTGAATAACCTATATAATAATAAAAAGTCAGCTTCCTAAGTACCTGTGTTTTCCCTAGAAACTGCGACATAGACAACTTGTACACCCTGTATTACTGTATTAACATACAGAGCGGGATAGATAGAGCCTCAAAAATTAATGATTTTTGTAGAAGAAATATCTGATAAAAGAACGATTGTACTCGTATGTAATAATATTTATTTTTGTATGCAAAAATAAAATTACATTCATAACTACATAGAGACAGTGGTAAATATGGAGGAAAAATTAGGGAGGAGGGGGGGAGTTGAAAGCAAAAAAGTATGTAAAAGAATCAGACCGTATACTTGAAACAACATACAGACATTCATGTTATACCTTGATTTGCCAAGAAACTAAGACATTTTCTATACAAAGCTACATATTGAATGTTTTCTTTGAATAGTTTTTCTTATTTTTGTTATTAATCTCAATTTGTGTGTCCATGTTGGATCAATTAAATAGATTTATACTCTTCAGGCTCTGTGCAAGGGAAAATAGGAACATATGTGTGGTGATAACATAAAAGCAAGCTCGGAGACTTTTTTTTGATGTATCCGTTGATATGAGTACTATAATTTATATTGATTCAAAAAATTGATAAAGTCCTTAAGAGCCAGGGTTTTTAAGGTTAACTGAACATGAATAAATTCAGATATTTTGATAACACTGATCATAAAAGATACTGCGACGTCATGACGTGAAAATTATTTCTTAAACAAGAGTGTATAGGTATTCACGTTGCAAGAATAACAAAAATAAGAAAGAGATTAACTTGTTAACCAATTGAAATTGATTAGATTAATGATGTCAAAATTTCGATTTAAAGTCCAAATACCGCATGATCAAATTGACTGAACTTGTATATAATGGGTTCATGTAAAAATTAAAACAAAAAATAATTATATTAATAACTTGTTAGACAGTTTTTCATGGTTTGAATATTGTATTTGACTCTTTAAAAAACCATTTTCGGTTTTTCATTGAAGTAAAAAACTTATAATGCGGGTTTTCTCTGTTTCATCAAAAAATTCCCTGCTGGCTTTTATGTTATACCCCCTCGTATAAAATTTTAAAATAAAAAAAATTCAGAAAAAATGCCTTGTTAGGTCGTAACCTAACAAGGCATTTTTTCTGAATTTTTTATATGTTTTTCATAGTATTTTCCTTATATATCTACATACTTCTCCCAGCGATGCTCCCATCTCTGTAACCCGTCCAAAGAGTACTTCGCGTTTTTCTCTGAAAAATGCTTGTTGACGGGACACTCGTTTGTTTTTTGCTGAATTACGTGTCAGTAATAAAAATAAAAATTAGCATATACTATATATTGTATTAAAACACCGATTTATTTGTTGGACCAATTTTGACCAAATTTTTCAATGTGACCGATCCAGTATGGACTTCTTTAAAGAATTGAATTAGTTTGGTCCAACAAGAATTATAACGGTCTCAAACCGGTCCAGGATTTCAAGACCAAGCCCCAACACTAATATGTATACTTAAAAAATAAAGGTCATTATTGCGTTTGGGAAATGAAGTTAGTAGCTAATGTACAAAACCCTATTTGAACTTACTCATACTCTACATATAATAATCTGCATCTAGTTATTTCGTATATTCATCTCTTACCAAATGAAGACAGTAACAAAAAATATAAAACAACTTTAAACGAAGAAGAAAAATATTCTTTTCAATGTAATAGGTAGAGTACATCAGCTTTTTTATATTATAAAGTACCTCGTAAAGTATTCAAGTCAATGTATTATTTTTAAGTAAAAAAAAAAAAAATTTGGCAGTATCACTATTGCAAATAGTGCAGTGATGAAAATCCTTTATATAATGGGTATGATAAAAAAAAAAAAGAAACTGAAAATCAAAATGGTAACAATTTGACGAATTTTTAGAAGAGATTTGCTACAATCAGCTGAGGCAAAGGAGGGGCGGGAGATGAAAATAAACAAGGGCATTGCCAAGAATTACTCTGTTGTTTATCCTTAATTCTACTCTCAGTACAACAAGGACTTACAATTATAACTCGACAACAATTCCTCAAAGTTATTCTGGTTGTTTTTTTGTTTTTTTTTCAGTCAGGTTTTTAATATAATTGAATCTATTTAGGAAAGGAAGTTCATTACTCAAGAATTACACTTATAATGACAGCTCCTAAGGAAAAGTTAAATCTATTCTTCAGATTACCTGGGAAAAAAAAAAAACTGGCCAGATAAAAGAATCACAGGATTTACATCACTAGTCATATGTATCAACAAGGGCTTCTCTTCTAGGATCCTGTTGTCCCAAGATTTCTCGGGAAATCCCACATTTTATTGTTTAATAATATAAGCTTTATTTATTTTGCGTATAAAACCAATAAAGTAAAATTCATTAAATTAATTTGATCTAAGGTATCACTTCTTACTGTTTTCACGATGTATACTTTGGAACAAATGGACTCTAGTGCTACGCAAGGTATCTTTCAACCCACGAGTGGGGCTCAGTTTTTACAATTATACAAGCCCTAGCTCTACAAGAAAAAAAATCAGCTCGTTCATAACTTACTATCTAACGTTTTTTAGTTGCGGGTCTCATTGGGTTTCGGAACTCCAAAAAGTGGAACTAGTTGGCTCAAAAAATTTAAAAAAACTTGCAAATTATTTCTTGAATATTGATAAAATGATAGTTGGTGATATAAGTGTAAGACTAGCTTAAAATGTATTTTTTCTTCGAAAAGTATAGAAAAATACTTAAGCTAATTATCTAGTTTTATTCTATACTTTCTTGGGATCCGGCTCATTTTTCTGGAAATGATAAATCATAGTATTTTCTTATGTTTATAAATTTTGTTTGATGATGTTGGTCGGATAATTTAGATACATATATAATATGTTTTATTATGGTCGTGAATGAGTGAGAAAATAAGAATTTGTGGTCATAGAAGCTTGTCCCATGGATAGTTTCTGTCTTTTATAGACACATTATATATCTTCTTGCAAATAGATATTATTGTTGCTGTTGGGAGGAGGGGGGGATAACAGATGGCAAGAGGCAACAATATTTGTGCATTGATCTGTGAATTTACATATTACTTCTTTTTTTTTTCTATGGAGGGGATTGTATTTTTTTTTAGTTATATTCAATTGATCAATTTGCAATCTCCAAGTTATTTAAATTTTAGAAATACTTGTAGTTGTAAATTTTTTTTTATTTTGGTATTTGCATATCTGCATTTTTAGATGTTCAATGCATCAATGGTATCTATATAAATGGTGAGTGAACACAAAAATAATCTGGAACAAAAAACAAGAAAAATGTTCGATTTATTTCTTACTTTATTTATATATACATACTGCCCAGTATTTCATAGACATATTTCAATACTTTATTGGTTTTATACTCAAATTTTGGTTTATTGATACCCAAGAACGTTAATTATAGTTTGTACTTTTCATTTGATTTATTAAACTTAGTTTGGCCCTCATACGGCCTTTCCATTCATTTATCATTTTTTCATTGTTTTAATAAATTTTTGCAAATTAAATTGGAATTTGGGGCGTCTGTAAGGGATTAAACAAAAAAATTTGCTGATAGAAATTTACAATAACTTATCAAAGGATACAAAGTTAATCCAGACTGATATTTTAAAAATCCATTTTTTGGCCGATTTACGAGATGGTAGATATATCAATGGCTTTTTCAAATACAAATTCATTGGAAAATCCTTCATTACACGTAAAACGTCACCAAATTTTGTTAAATCTGTCAAAAAAAAAAAAAAAATTAAAAGTATACAGTTGTTTCTTATTTTTAGCATTTATACATGGAAACAATATACAGTAATTTTGATTGATTTAATTTAATTAACTAGAAAAAAACCTGAATAACTGTTTTATTTGATTTCCTTTAATATTTTATGTGCCTTTACTTTGTAAAGCAAATAATGGAATATGTCTCAATGGTGGTATTTTTCTATAGATTGACCACAAATGAAAGTTATAAAAAAGTTTAGAAAAAGAAATTCCTTCTTTTGAAATTATTTTTTGTTTGTTTGACAAATATGATGTAATCTTTCCTTCTTTCAAGTTAAAAGAATACATTTGCTTAATAGCTGTGCGGGGAATATTGCGGTGTATCTCCTTGTACCAATGTTCTATTGCAATTACATAGGATTTAGAATACCACCCTCTATCTAATTTAATTGTTCAATCAATGCATTTGGTTTGTTAGGTCATTCAATGTGATGGTAAATGAATCAACAAATGATAACGGAAATATCTATCATATACCAACTTTGAACTATTTGAATTCTCTATGTTATAAATATATATAAACACGTAAAGCTGTAAATTTCTCGCCAAACATAATTCCAGATGGTTCGTAAATATATCAAACCTATGTTGTTGTTTTAAAAAAAATGTTACTGCGTTTGGGCTTTAAAATGTAGCTTGCAAAAACAAAAGTATGCAACAATTAATTATTTCTTTAAAAGTTTCATGTTTAATGAGGAACAGATGCGTGTAGTAATTTTCATTAATGCTACATGGGATTACTAAGTATAAAAAAGGCTAAACATGAACATTGATTTGATTATTTGAAAAAAAATGGAGTCAACAATTATTAATTGCTTATACAAGAGCTGGACGCTTTACAACCATATATTTTGAATCAATGAAATTGATTTGCACGCAACACGGATATTTTTTATGCATCATAAAATACTAAAAACCCATACATTTACTGCATCATATCTGAGCAACTTTTCTGTGAAGAGGCCATAATAAGGAAATCGCAATTTTTAAAGAAACACATTTGTAACTGTACAATTTTTAACATTGTATTTATTAAAATATTAAATATGTAAAAAAAACAATAATTTAGTATATTGTTTAGCTAAAATTATAGAGCATCAACGAGAAAAATAACTAAACAGAAAATGTTGCAGGATGGTGCATAAATTCTATGTCTAGTGAATAAACGCTTAAGTAAACTATGCTTATGACCTTATGGTTTTCCCCACTAGTATACCCAAAATATCAATATTGTGTCTATGACGAGGTTGAGAGACACCATCTATTTAGTACCAGGAATCCAAGACGACCGAGAGAAACGAAGAGAAGGCGTGGCGGAATAATGGAATGATTGTTTTTAATAGGAACACATGTATAGTCTTATTAAAAACATTAATCAATAATACACTGACAACCATAATCCATAAAGGCCATTTATACTAATAAAAGATCACACAGTACTTTACACACATCTTAAATAGTCATAATAATAAAAAGAAGAGGGGAGATAAAAAGGGAAGCATTCACTACAATCAAAAATGCATTGCTTAAAGTTTTCCACTTTTATTCTTCCATATTACCAAACGGAATGTTGATTAGTTGAACTCTAATAAGCTTGTGCTGATATTTAAACAGTTCAATGCTATTAAATAAAAAATAGTTCTACAGAATGAGCTAACCTCCATATGATCATACCTTTTTCTTTCTTTATTTATTTGGAGGAAAGTTTTAGAGATTTAAAACCACTGGGTTGATCTTATTGACTGGTACGCTTTTTATTATTTTCAATTTTTGAAGAGTAATATTTAAAGGAGAGGCTTAGTGAGGAAATTTATTTTACAGGGACCATCTAAAATAGTCCTTGGCGCAATTTTTATTCAACATGTGAGCCCTCAGCTCCAATAATAGTCATAATACGAGGCTTAAACCCCTTGCAGACCTTTACTATGTAGTCAGAATCGAGCTTGGTCCATTGTTTCTTGATGGAAGCCTCTAGAGACTGGACACTTCTGTGAGGAGTAGCACAGACCCTCTTGTCCAGGCATACCTAGATGTAGTAGTCCTAAGGGTTCGTATCTTGAGAGGGGGGCCCGATTTTTTCTCTGGGCCAGGGTAGTACTTTCTTATCCAGAAGTTTGATGTAAGTATCTGCGTGGATCTGCTCCTTCCTCGCCACTAAAATGGGAGGACAGACTCCACAAAGCACAAGACCATGGTTTCAGCTGTTTGCTTTTGTTCTGAAAAGATGTATAGCGGAAGCTGATTGATTGTCTTGATGTTCGGTTGTGATGAAGTGACTGCTCTTCTTATTAACAGTGGCGGTGAAAAAAAAAATATCAGAAAAGTGCAAAACTTTGCACGAATTTTTGTGGTCCTTGAGAAAATATAGTATCTCCTTTTTTCTTTCAAACCGTTGTAGCTCTGTTCAGATATAAGATGTATTGTTGTCCTCCTCCGTGATTTTGTACCAATGTCATTACAGATTGAAAATAAAATGTGTACTACTAGTTAAGATGAACCCTTAATGTATTACAAGTATGTAGAAACTTCCTCCAAATTGCTGAGTAGAGGCCTTTTGGGGGCTGAATAAAAATTTGCCTGTTACACATGCAGCCTGCAATCCTCAGGTTGTCCCCTCTCTGTACAAGACCTTCTAGAAACATATTCAAAATAATTTTTAGAATGAAAAATGTAAATTAATATTGCATTAAATAAGCTTTGTTTGAATGAATGAAAAACTGAGGCTATCCGATTGACGGCATTCAAATATCTTTTTCAATAATGTATTTAGTATTAATTTTTGTAAATAACTTTGACAATAAAAATAATTAATTTTTGTAAAATCCTTACAAAGATATATTATTAGATAAACTCCCTTAAAAATGGGGTATATGACTAAATTTCTTACTCTTTGGTAAATTTTAAGTAGTCCTCCTATTTTAAATTCATAGAAGACCAAAAATCCTTGCTTTTATTTTGATTTAAATGAGTCCCACTTAGAGTAATTATAGCTTGAGTGTAGTATATAATATAGATCCCTTATCTCCAAGTGGATAGTTATGAAATATGAAGTATCTTCGTGTACGTATAATTATGTTGTTCATGTCACAGATGAGATAGAATCCAATTAACTATGATTTAATAAGGAGGTTATTAAAGGAAATTAAATAAGATAAATAATATTCATAAGAGTGTTCCATTATGTATTGAAAAAAAGTATGCATAATTAACGATTTGGACAATATTTGTGCGTACATGAGACCCTTACTCTTTGTATCTCTATAACAGGGGCATGTATGCAACATTGCAACAAGTATACATCTCAATAAATTTATACTTTTTTTTATTTTTTACATTGTAAGTAACAATGGTGCAGAAGTAAAAATCAGGTTTATTACGTCAATATCCCCATGTTAACATTATTTTGTAATACTATGTACAATTACTATTTAAGCATCTTTAAAATAAAATTATTCAATATGTACCACGATCTCACGATTTAAAAATTTATTTTTCCGGGATCCCGACAATTTTTTCGGAAATTATAAGCCCTAGTCATTACACCCCAAAGGGATCTTCCTTACATTTCTAAACCCTTTCATCCTTCATAGATGGGAAAAACATTGGTTCTAAATTATTTAGTCTTCTCTTGCGTTCAATAGTAAGAATATCTCACACCGTTAGACCTAGGAGGCTAAAATTTTGTATTGGTGCCTCTTTTTAACATAGTCAGGTTAAAACGGGGTGCCTATTTATAAATTTATAAATCACATATTAGTGATTTTATTTACTATTTCTCCCTATGGAAAATTTAAGCAAATTAGCGAAAGTGTAATGTTTTCTGTCAGTAGATATGCCGTTTCTTAAAGTAAGAATCTTTTTATATGATATTCTCTCAAGCATGATATTTAGTCTCACTTCAATTTTAATATTTTTTAAATCCCAGCTTTTCATGGCATACATTTATTAAGATAATATACATTAATAAATTGTCTTCGAATCTATGGGTTTTTTAACAAGTTTCAACAGAAATTGATTTTGACTTTCTATTCAAGGCCGCAAGCGCTCTAAAAGAAACGATATAGGCAGATCCCATGTCAAACAGCTCAATATCTTATACTTTGTACAATATACATGGGTGTTTTTATCATATATACAAATCTAAATTACATTATATCTAGAATTTAAAAGAAAAAAGAAAAAAAACACCTCACTGAGTAAAATACGGAAGGAGCTTCATTTCACTCCTTATCCCCTCTCTGAAAGGGTGTGTCCCTGAATGTACTTATATTATTATATAATTTATTCATATATTGTTTAGATACTATAAATTTTTATTTGGTCTATCTTATACCTCATCTATGATTATAGTTTATGTTTTATTAAATCGAAGGAATAATTAAATAGAAATATTTTCATATACGAGGGTCGTTTAAAAAGTTACAGCAACGTCCGAGAGACGGAACTACTAGCACGTATCGAAGTTATGTTTATTTAGTAGTATCTCTTGGAAGAACACGCGCCAACTATCAGGCAGATAAGTATATTTCCTTCTGTTGGGCATTCGTTTGAATCGAGGAAGTTGCATGATTTTCATAAAATTGACGAAAAACCATTTCGTGTGTTAATTAAACATTACTTTATGAAAGACAAAACGCCTTAGGAAACTACAAAGAAGCTTAATGAACATTATGGGGACCCTGACCTTCGATTACAAAAGATTATAAGTAGTATTCTTTTCCTGACCTTCGATTACAAAAGATTATAAGTAGTATTCTCATTTTTCGGAGTGCCCATATGGGTAAAGGATTGGTGCTAAGGGTTCACCCTTCGCCAAAAGCAAAATTGTGAAGTGATGTAAGGACGGTTTGTTGCTGTTCCCAAAAAAACCAAATGACTTTAAGCATCGTTTTGTTACTGTGGATGAAACATGGATGCATCACTACAGTCCTGAAACCAAACAACAATCGAAACAATGGGGTTCAAGGGAGAATCTGTGCCAAAAAAGGGGAAGACTGGTCCTCGATTCAAACGAGTGCCAAACAGAAAGAAATAGACCGAGAAATACAGATACTACTAACTAAACATAAGTAGTGTCATCTCACGGACTTTGCACGGACTTTTCAAACCCCCTCGTATGTATCTATTTTGAAGGAATAGTCAACTTACCTTGACATGACTCGATTTTTTTTCTTTTTTTTCTTTATATTTATTTATTTATAAATTACTTTTTATGAAACGGGTTTGGGTTCAATTAAAAAAATAATATTAGGGACTTCAATGCTTGATATTCTATTTTGTTGATAATTATGAGTAAGGAATGTTTGTTAATTATGTATAACTATAATGGTCAAGTTTTTCCCATTTTGCCAGAGGGCTTTATATATATATATATATAAGGGATGATCTGTGTCCATGTAAGGAGTAATTAAAAGAATAACATTTATTCTCAATATTCTTTTAAAAATTACATATTACATTTCCTAACAAAAAAAAGTAGACTTTAAATTAAAACAGAATAGAAATAAAATTTGTAAGGAAAATGTCTTTTGAAAGAGTACACACAGCAATAAAAAATCAATTCCTTGCATATCGACTTATTATCAACTCACTTTGAAATCTGAACATTTATCAATTCAATAATCCAGAAAATTACACTCGAAGGTGATCAACGAATTTCCATTGGCGCACTCCAAGTAGTTGAGTGTCTCCAAGGCCACCATTTACACCGTCAGCAAGTCTGAAACGTTGGAGAAGAAGAACTGCTACGTCAAAAATGCCAAACTGAAGCCAGAGGAGTTAAACAGCCCAGGTGAATCCCCTCAAATCCATGAGGATCCATGCAAGAGATCAACAGACTGTCTAGAGAGCTATCAAAGAAAAGGGTGAAAAGAGCCTTTTGAGAGTGGAGAGGCCACTTTTGACACCTCAATTAAAGAAACCCATCTCTTTCGTTGTAAAACTCTTTCGAATGAGTCTTTTGAAGTCTTTTTTGACACTTTGGCCCTCCTACAACCAAGATGTTAACCCCCTCGACTACACCTCTTGTATATATGCCGAGGAGAAGTCCTGCAGTGTCCAGACACATTGACTATTTTATTATGTCAACGTTTTTTATTATATTTTTAAGTATTTCCACAACAAAATGTTAAGTTTTTTATTTTTATTTGTCGTATATTTTACTTTTTCCAGAGGTTGGTTCCTAAAAGTTAGAAAATGTCATAAAATGAATAAAGTTAGTGTCTTGGCTTCAAAAAAAATATTACAGGATCCCCCTAATATTCTTTATAGATGTGAATAATTGCATCTTATGCCGAGTGAGGGATGCATTTTGTGCGAAATTTTTTACAAAAATATCATAATAGCAATCACTTTTATAAGTGAGAATCTTTCAAACTGCTAGAAAGTATCTTATAACTCTTTGAGAAATATCTATAAATTCTAATTTGGCTATGTATGGAGGTTAAATTTTGATTAATTAGAATATCACTTAGGGACAGACCTACCAAAATCAATAGGATTTGATGAGGTTAAGGAATAAAAATAAATACTACTTAATAAAATATGATGTCGTCTCGGGTTTTTTTTTTTTTTTTTTTTTTTAATTTGAATCGAGTTGAAAAATCATTGACTCAAATCGACCCAACACAGTTCATAAGTATTTCAAGTTTGGAAATTTATTTTGAGAGGCTCTTATATGACGCCATATACCTTTCAATTCTCTACTTCATTACAAACCTTTACTAAAGGATTTGCAATATTTCTCAATACTTTACCAATAGCAATCAATTTTTTTTATGTTTATCAATTAATTAATTATTATTGCTCAGGATAAATCTAATGTGAGGAAACAATACACACAACAGGATGTTGTTTAAATATCATATTTTACTCATCAATAAGTCCTATCAAACCAGAAAATAATTGTTAAGAGGGGAAATGTTAAAAACAAACCAAATTATTTATACTGAAAATACAATAAGCTTACTATTAATAATACATTGTTATCATTTTACAAACTAGATATTGACACATTTACGTAATTTGGGGGGCCTTTTAGAAGCGAAGAGTGTATTGCTTAATAAACCAGATTAATACAGATTTTGTAAATAACGTCATCATTTATTATAGATTAAGACTCATAATCAGATATAATGGTGAATATACCAAAAAGGAAAAAAAAAAATGTTTGAACAAACATCTCTCATCAACCTGCTGCCAACCTTCAAAACTATATGAAGAAATAATTATTATCTGTAATTAGTTTATATAGTATTAGATTAATTTCAATTCTTTGTTTCTAGTTTAGACAAAAATCAAATTCGATATAAAGAAAATGTAATTATGTACTTCTGTTCTTCCGTACAATATTGTTCTTCCTCTTCACAATTTTTTTTAAAAAAATGACTCAATAATATATATATTGCTATAATAATTGCTGAAAAAGATCTTTTTGAACAATTATTTCTTTTCAAAATAAAAAATACATGCCAGATGTTAAAAATTCTCCCTTTAAAATGTTTTTTTTTAAGTTTAAATTATTTAACAAATTTATTAAATTAACATTTAATCAATAGAAATTGAGTAAATTTTCATGTGAATTTCCAATATTTATTTTTTACATACAAATGTGCTCAAATTTATTAAATATGTATTAACACTATTTGAATGGCAATAAAGAGGCAATACGGCCGTGTGCATTCTGGGATGAATATTTTAAGCAGTTGTAAATTATTAAGGCTGGCAAATTTAGAAATATATGCACTCAAAAAATACTTTTAACAAAAATTGCGGTTTTTAGTAACACACAAGATCATCCTTTGTTTTTAAAATAACATATAACAAATCAATTTAGAATGGAGTTAAATTTTGTGCCAAATAAATAAATGCCTAAATTTAAATATGGCTCTGTTTGTGAAAGTTGAGCAAAAGTCAATACTTTCAATAAATATTGAAAAATGTATAAAGTTATGCTCAAAAAATAGATACGATAATAAAAGATAATAATTTATTACTATAATTAGATTTATAACCTGTAACATGTTTTTGTTAACTTGCTAAAATTACGAACACATATTAGACGTTACTGTTCTTAACTTTTATATTTAACCAATTTATTTTTATCTCTAGATACTTTTCGTCCTCCATATGTGTCTCAAATGAAGAAATTAAGTATATAATAATTAAAAAACTCATGTGATATGAACTTGAAAAACTAATGGCAAACTAACAAATCAAGTTGATCAGCTTAGTTTAGGTATCAAACATAACAATTACCTTGTTATGCACTTTTTATATACTGAAAGTATTTAGATATTCTTTGGTACAAATGATATAATTCATATATTTAAAATTGCTAATAAAGTTGAAATTTAATATTGTTGTTTTTTTAGTTGCCTACACAGGGGCTTCCGTAGGATTGTATTGGGGTGTGTGGATGGGGGAGAGGGAATTAGAAAGTTATAATTTCTTGTAAAAAAATTACAAAAATTATATTTCAACTAAAAAAAAATTCGAAAAAACTATTCAAAACAAACAGCTATTCACAAAAAGTTAAATTATTAGGAAAAAAAATTTTAAAAGTTATTTTTCATGTATAAAATATTCCGAAATATTAAATTTTTTTGGAGAAAAAAATTTGAAAATCCACAGCTGCTCACAAAAAATTTCAAATATTAAATTTTTTGGAAAAACATTTCAAAAAAACCTTCAGCTGTTTTAAAAAAAAGGTTATATATTTTTTTAAATTGCAAAAATTATATTTTAAATAAAAAGTTTTGGAAATAAATTTTCGAATTTTTAATTTTTTGGAGAAAAATTTCAAAAATCTATAGTTATTGACAGATTTATTTTTTTAAATTCGAAAAAATTCTATTTTTTCTAACAAAATTGCAAATATTAAATTTTGTAGTAAAAAGCAAAAATTATTTTATTGGACAGGGGTCCAACCCTTCCAGCCTGTGGACGCCAACACTACATATGAAGCTACTTTTTTTCTGTAAAAAAATTGTTTTTCGTTTGCCTCCATTATTATTGCTAAAATAAATAATATATCACAGAACATAATAAAAGAGATTTGTATATCTTTATTTTGATATCCTGACATACAAACATGCATTGTGCCCACATCCTTATTGTCCCATACCTAAAAATCTACATATATATATGTATGTGTGTATTTATGGTTCTACATTGTTACAAAACCATTAGGGATATTATTAGATGCATAAGCGTGTATATGTATTTATTGTACATAATATATCAAACTAATTTACCATATTAATTCATCCTCATGATAAATTGTTTGACAATATTATAATTCAATTCTACGTAAAAAAAAGTTATAGTGTATATAGTAAGATTCATATTTCATCAAGTATTCAAAGCAATGCCTAAGTATATACATAAATATATGGTTGTCTCATAAAATTACCATTGATGGGTTTAGGACAGGAAATTTCAGATAGGAGTCGTTGTAAAATTCTGTCGTAATTTAGGGGAAAATAGAAAAATTGTGGGATCTTTAATAAGAACCGTTTCACAGTTTGGGTTTTGGTCTATGAAAATTTCGATTCACGCTGTAAAATTCATCTGTACTGATAATTAGAAAAAATCACTTTAGACCGAACAGAAAAAAAAATTCGACTCGGAACGAGTTTCAATTCTAAATTTATTTAAATAAGAGTATGATTCTTAATATAATTACATTCTATTTATTGTATATCAAAACCTTTTTTTCAACCAAAATACTAAAGAAAAAAGGACCTAACCCAGCTGGTGGTAGTTAATCAGTTCTCCCCAAATGTTGCACTATTTTTTTTTTCTAATAGTGGGGATAGTTCGAGTTTGACCAAGCTAATACAGTGATTAATAGTATAAAAATCGACAGTTGAAACCGAGAATGCAATGTAAATTTATATCTTAGTGGTATGTCATATATTTATCTCGTATTCTATCAGTACTACTCAAGGACTAAGGATAGTAATTACTGTCTAGTCTAGAGATGATAATCAAATAAAGAATACTCGAATAATGGTATCTCTAAATTTGGTAAATTCCATTCGTGGATATGGAATTTAATTTTGACAATCAGGGTTTTAGAAAATTGTATTTGTATGTTCTATTAAAAAAAAATCTATTAATGCTTTTTTCTAATGAAAAAAGTTTTCAAAACATATTGTTTCCAAACAAAATTTAGACTTCTATTTTTTTGAAAAGTAAATTACATTATTCGAATTTCTCCATTTTCCCCGGATAATTTCAGATAAGTACTCCAGTCTCAAAAATTTATCCTTTTTTGTCTATGAATCTTTTTTCCTCATAATTATAAAAAGTTTTCTAACTTGAATGATAAAGAGCCTGTCCCTAAAAGTCATGGTGTCAACGACCAATAGGATCTATCTCTATTTGTAAAAAAAAAAAAAAAAAAAGTAGATTATATTGTGAAAAATAGAGACGGACACAGCATTAATTATAGATACCTCTCTCATTTTAAGGATACTCAAGTACAATTTCACCAATTGGAACATTAATTACTAAGTCATTTTTAAAATATCAGCTATTTTATTATATATATTTTGTTAAATAAAAAGTCTATATTTTGACCTTCTGGTATATATAGATATGAATATTGTATATTAAAAGCTTTCACTCATTAGATAATGTTTTTATAATGAATAGTTGTAGCCTCCTATTTTTTAAAATGATGTATGTACAATATATTATAGAATACATATAACGTTTAATGACAAATGACTCTCTTCCCAACTGTTACTACATATCTTTGAGCATTGATGGATATCGTCATAAACCTGTAGAATAACATTTTCAATACTGCATACATCTATTTGATAGATATGTGTTGTTGTTATTGTTGTTCCTTCCATCGACTAACTCAGGGGTTCTCAAACGGTGCACTCTACAACATTTTCAGCTGCGCTGCGAAGCATTCCTCAATTATCTATTCTATAAAAATATATATGCTATGACTATATCGATACGATGTAAGTCTTATTTTGTATATACAGTGCAACGTTGTATTGGTAGTGGACTCCGACTGTATATAGTTTGAGAACCACTATACTATCTATTAATTGAAGCATTCATTATGTTTTATTTACCAATGATTATATAGATGTTTTTAACTGTCATAGAAAAGCATTCATTATGTAGAAGGAAACGCTTCATCACTCAACAGATTCGTCATAATCATTTTGAATTAATTGACTTCCCTAATTGTCCTTATTAAAACACAAAATATGTTTACGAAAAATCACATATTAAAAACAGATCTTATGCGGTGAGAATCAGGGATACGTTATTGGTTTCAATATAAATACTTACCATATTTCAATTACACGGATTAATTATATGTAGTGGTATACTTAATTAAAATTTTATAAATTAAAAATTTATTAATCGATTGTCTTCAAAGTCAGTGAGAAATAGTTTTTGCATATCTCAAATTTCGTTATGCAAAGTTTCGACTCAATTAAACGGAAAACATACGAGAACGAGTAAAATGGAGAAACAAAGGAGTGAAATTTTGAAGCTTCTAGCACAAAGCATGTTCCCATGGCCATATCCAAGGAGTTCTGGTGCATTTTTACCACTGTTTATCGGACCAAGGACTTATTAACCATCCCCATGGTTTTGGGGGTTATGGCAAGCACAAGTGAAGTCTACTCTCCCATTTTTGTGGAGAGAAAAGAGCGGCTCAAGGATGCTTATACTGAACTTCTGAATAAGAAAGTACTACCTTGGTCGAGAAAAAAGTTTGTTTTCACTCTAGGCAGAGCTCCATGTCATAGTACTGCTAAGACCCAGGCCTTACAAAGAGAAAACTTTATCATCAATTAATTTATCTGAAAAGTATGAATGGATAATAACTTATACCACCTCGTAGCTCAAATGGATATATCGAGGATTAAAAAATATATATTATATATATCACGGACTAAAAGGTCATGTTTAGGTCACAAATCTCGATCAAATTATGGAAAAATGCAAAAACTACTTTCTTAGACGATATATATAGATACTAACTGAATTTTTTAGTTATTTTGCATCAAATAATTCTGATAGACATATAGTGACACTGGGGTATTGACACGTCATTTAAAACAGTGCCATACTCAATTAGTTGTTGTGTAAGCTCTTATTTATTTGGTCCAGTCCAGTCTTTTGGACGGTTTTATCAATTGGACCGACTATATATTTAGAGAGTCATTACTAGAACTGATTTAAAGAAGAAAGTTGATTGACGGCATCCAGGACCCAACTTTATAAGTTTTAGGACTTATATGTAGGACTGAACTGGACCGGTCCGAGACTGAACTGGACGGGACTACAATCTTTAGTTCTAAATAAGGACTGACACAACACTAACTGCCACTATTTCATTAGAAAATGATCCCACCGACAATATAACACTCAAATTTCTGAGCTGTTTTTTTGTTTTTTTATAAACCAAAGGAAGAACAAAAATTGTCTCTTATTACGTTATAACATTTTTGCACTAATCCTCCTCTCCCACTGTCTCAAACCCAAAATACGGAGAACGCTTGTCTAAGTGCTTGTGAATTGCCCTCAACAACAGTTATAAGTTACTAGCATAGGGCTATCTGATGTTGCAAAGGAGCGGGGAATAACATTGATAATGTTCAAGGTTATTTCTTCTTAATGCTTAGCCCCTTCAGTGCGGGAGAGCATTATCAAATAATAGCCAAATCGAAATTTCTGAAGAACATGAAAAAAAACTGTTTTGAATTAATTTTCCAAAAAATATAGTTAATAACATTCATTGGCATTATAAAGAGGAACACAAACCTTGTATGTCTTTATTCGTATAGTTGTTTTTTGAAAAGCTAGTCACTTTTTGATTTATAACTCAGCTCTCATCTGGTCTCCTTGAGCTAAAAAAAAAGTCTTTTAGGTACTGAATAAGCTCCCCCTCCCCCTTATAAAAAAGTGGACCCCTCTCTTTGTCTGACCAGATCAAAAGAGGCACCCATGCAAAGTTTCAAGCTCCTAGGCCCAGCAGTGTTTGCGCCCATAAAGGACACACAAACGAAAAGTATCAAAATACTGATACTAAATTTGGTACCCGAACCACTAAGTTTTTTTGGTATTGTGACATTGAAGTTAAAAGAAATTATTTGTTAATTATCACTCTGATAATAAATGATTACACTTAAAACTTCACTACATGTACTGTGAACCTTTGACTTCATTATTATTAATTTTCTTCATTATTTAATTTTTTATTTGGGAGCAACTCTATTCCAAATTGGCATAATTCTACGGTGTGAGATTTCACTGTATTTTAATTCATCATTAGATGTTACTACGAAGGACGGATAAGTTTTTTTTACATGTAAGAAATCACGGAATTTAATGATTAAGTAAGATTGATCTTCAATATGTAACTTATTAGTATTAAAAGAACGATATTTTTTTTTACTTTGAAAAGCCACGCTCCAATCCCCCTTTAATTATTACTTTTATTGTTGTTAATAATACAATTTCATATGTCATGAAAATATAAAATAATATATATAGGTATAAATAAACATTATTAGTTTATTGAATAAAAATGGTGGGACTTTAAACAGAAATAATGAAATAAGAAAATCAATGACTCGTCAGATTCTTTCAAACATTTCTTGTAATAGAAAAATAAAGAAAACTTTCGACTATATCATTGTTGAGCAAGTGGAAAAGCAATATAAAAAAAACAACTTTACAAATATTTACTTTGTATCAAATGCTCAAAATCCTTATTTTCAAAAGAAAAAGAAATCAATTTGCTATTAATAAATTGTATTGTAATCCATTGAATAAAAGTTAGTAGAATTATTATTTATCCTAAAGTAGAGACCAGGGGCGTTGCCAGGTTTCATCATTTGGGGGGTTAGCCCCAAAAATTATCAACACCGTTATATAATTACTTAAATAAAAAGGTTTATTTTGTAATTATACTAGCAGCGGGTACCTGCATTGTTGGGCTGAATAGAGGGGAATAGAAACAAAGCATGGAGGTAGAAAAAAAGAGACAGAGAGTGGGTTGTAGAAAGATGCTGAGGGAGAAGAGAAAAGGGAAGAGTTGGAGAGAGAAGGAAAATGAGGAATTATTTTGGTAAGAAACAGGGTCTCAATCCCCTTGGAGGCCCAAAAAAACAACACTATATGAACATGTTTGGATATTCATACGTCTACTTGCTGAATTTCTGACTGATCTGTTCGAACATTTTGGATTCCATCTGTGATAAAACCAAACACAGACTAATCAAAATATATAAGGCTTGATTAAAAATGTAGGTGGACTCAAACATGAATTACTAGAAGTATGGATGAGTGGAAATTTTAAAAATGAAAGAAACCTCGGAAGCAGACCATTTCCTATTTGTAATAACGAAGGACAAATATTATGTAAACTCTTTAGTAGTCCTTCATAGATATATTGAATAATGAAGGAAATAAAGAGTTGTGTTTGAATTTTTAAACAATGTGTGAACTACAAGTCTTACCTTGGAATATTTTGGTTTTAAAAATAAAGATAAATATTTTTAAACAATATAAATATGTCTGACTATACATAAGTATCCGTATAAGTCTTCTAAATTCACTATCTGCTAAATTATAAAGCAGTATTTTTTTATAAAAAAATATGATAATATTATAAATTATATTATTAAGAAAAATCTTTATTATATAGTTACTATCAAACACAAGCAACGAATAATTTCAACTTTATATTTCAGCTTTTTAAAAATTGTATTATTAAGGTATAAAAATACTCATAACTATATTAAAATACAAATTTCTAAATTTGGTTAGGTTTTACAGTTTAAAATCAAATAATTAGTAACTATTTAGAACAAAATAACTAAATGGTAGGTTTATAGTTATATTAATATAATATTAACGTTTATAAAAGGACAATACGCTTTGTTTAATTGGATTTTATCCCGTTGTTCCTATCTTTTTTTATAAATATCCAGATTTTAAAGTAGTTGGATTGAATCGACTTTTAACTTTCTCCAAACATTGATGAAGCACAGCTATTGTAAATTTCATCATAACTATATGAAGTTCGAGCAAGCAAGTAAATTGATTATTTACTGTGTCAATTATTTTCTATAAAAATTTCAGAAACTCTAAATCTGAAATGTAATTATGATCTTCAAATTAAGGAGCTCACAAATACCATAATCTGATAACTTTTAGCATTGCATTTTTCCTTGAGCTTTAACTCTATACTATTTGAAAAAGTTAAAATGCCGAATTTATACCATTAAGAGATTATCAATCCACTTATAAAATATAATGATATGAGGCTTATACCGAGTCAATGATGGAATCAACAGTAGAGGAAACGACGAAGGAGTTACAATGAGAACGTTGCGTTTTCAAAGGTTTTGGAGTCATTGCCAAGGGACGAAAGTAAGATTTGGACTGAATGGAGTAAGTAAAATATCTTAGGAGGAGTCATTGACATCCCTATTTCCTTTTTGGTGAGGGAAACCATCCCGTTGGCCCACTGTGAAATCCCTATAACTTTATAAGGCTATATATGTATGATATATTTCCGTACGCTTATTCTGATAACTCTTCCTTGAAAACCTCAACCTCAATTTATAAGGATATCGTAGATATAACCTTATATATGTTGACGTTGTAGTATGTGCATTATGAAAACTCGTGCACTAATGATCTTGAAATGTATGGAGCAAAATATATTATTATATCACTCCTTGATTAATTTTAAAATCAAAAGGCCCATACAAATTAATGAGAGATAAGATTGGTGTTTTTCATATTCCTCTCATTAAAGTCCCTCTCTAAGGAGGGGATATCCACCACTAGTATAAGGAAATACACTTGCTGTCTTGAAGTAAAATTCGACATCTTGAATCCTATATGACAACAATGAAGTAAATACTTAGCCGTTTTGTGATTAGAGGAAGAAATAAAGGACTCCCGAATACTTGCTGCTGTTTAGGAATGGATTCCTTTACTTGTTACGAGTCATACACATGTAATTAATTAAGTCCTAAGTATCACAACTGTAATAAACAATATCCCTTTAATAACTAACTAAAAAAGTGAGCTTCAGAGGTTACATAGATAGTTATCATCCATATAGTATAGTAATTCATAGCTCAAGACCCCACACAAAAAAAGGGCTAGCGAAGCCTCTGGTAGAGACTAAATATTAATTCGACTCATTCATGATAATGAAGTCTTTATCAATTCTAATGGCTTAGTTAAGGACTCTGGATAAATTGCAGTTTGGCAACTAACATATTTTTGAAATGTTGGGTCACGCTGAGGATGTCTCCTTTTGTTTTACTTCTCTGGTTACTGTTTTCATGAATTCCATCAATAGACTTTCGAGTGAGTCTCTGTTTAAAGGCAGCTACTGTTTAATAATGACTCTACTCAAATCGTGTTCTGATTTTTTTGTTGAGACGGGATCGACAACAATTAGAGAATATTGTTTGTGGTGAGGTGATCATCCCATTAAGAATTTTATTCTCGATTTCAAGGTGAGACGGAACAAATGGAAGGAAAGTAAAGCATTCATCTACCCACCAACTCCATTCTTTTTTTCCCTTGGGACAATGATCTCAAAACAATAAGGACGCGTTGAAAATGGCAAAATTTCAAAGAAAGGACAGTGTTATATCAATTTTTAGGGGGCACAGGAGTAGACTGAAGATCTTAGGCTTTACCAGGGATCCGAAAACAGGGTTGACCAAAAGTGGTTCAGATATCGAATTACAATAACCTCACTCTACACCAATAAATCAGGAGTGGGGAATAGATACTGCACTTTCCGTGTCTTGGTAATTGAAAATTCATAACACCTCTTTTCCCATGTCCGTTGGCGCGGCAATGAATTACCAGAGTGGAAGGGATAGCAAAGAAAAAATGGAACTGTAGAATCATGAAGAGTGATTGGGTTGTGTCAACGGTGTCAATTTACCAAGAAAAAATCTAAATGGAAACCTCGATAGCCAAAAAAAAATCAGCCATGTACATGGCAAGGAATAATAAGAAGAAGGCAATATCTACAGAAAATGATAAAACATCAATATCAAACATGAAAAGTTTTGTTGAGAATGTGATACTAGTCAAATATATGTAAGGAAGTAGAAAATTGGAAATCTTTTTTATTTATTTCGTTAATTTTTTTTAATAGGGATCCTAGAACATTTGTATTAGTCGAAAAGTATTGTTCGAGAATTTAAGTATTACTTTTGTAATGTGTATTTTAAGTTAATAAATTTAGGTTAAAAAAAAATAATGATTTGGTTTTTGTTTGGGCTCGACTTCAAACTTTGCAGTTTGAACATCAATTTTTTAAAGGATGTAAACAATGCTGACTTTAGAGTATCCAGGCAAATAAAGGTGTACGACACTTCGTAGTCTTATTGTTTTGATCAGCCTCTTTTCTAAAAAGAAACAGAAAGAAGGTCCAAAATCATTTAGTATTTAGTCAGTTCTTCCAAACTATAAAAATTATAATTAAAATGAATAACTATTGGGGATTTGCTCAGAGCTTCATCGAAGCTGATTCAATTACCATTTCTAGTTTTTCTGAATCTTATTATATCCTAATTATGTAAAAAATTATGTCTGTGGTACTTCTCGCCTTTAAAACAAGGACTGGGTTAGAATATTGAGATTTTCCCTGTATTTTAAAAATAAGAAAAGACACAACACATTCTTATTTTTTGAAATAACTGAATAAAAAAAATAATGGATAAGCAAATCAAGATGGCTGCTTATTTCAATCCTGGTGTATATATTTTAACAGTCTTTTAATAGGTTTTTTCTCCCTTAGTGTACATACTTAGATATAATGATTCTTAAGAACATGGAAGTATCATCGTTGAATAGGGCTTTTAATTTACTTATATTTTTATATAACAAAGGGGCTTTAAGTATGCACTGATATTTGTTGTTACTTAATATTCTATAGTGAATGTTCCTCTATTTTTTGTTTTCTTTTTCTTTTAAATATGACGTTATGAATAATAAAAGGTTTGATAATTACTTTCCCCTCCTTTTTCCCAACAGCTTCCACTATCGCTGGTCTTGCCATCGTTCTATGTATTGTATACATATATAATATAAGTAACAACAATAATACAGGTAGGATTTAGGAAGAAGACAACGACTCAGGAAATGAACAAATGTTCACCTACATAACATACATAATAATATAGAGGGAACACTGTTGATGTGAGAGTAATTAGTGGATTCACAGTAATACAAAAATTATAATTTTGCCTGTTGAGAAAAAATGATCTTAAAATAATAAAAATGAAAAAAATTGTATGATTATCCTAGATCATATCTGTGGCACAACACAAGAGAGGGAATGAACGAGAAAAAATAGATCTCGTTATACAATAGAAAATAATATTATATACGAGGGTAGTCTGAAAAGTTTCCAACCTAAATGTGAAGATGGCAGCATACATAAAAAGAGCTAGTAACGTCTATCTAGCATCTTTTGACAGTGACTCACCAAAGTTTCAGTGATTTTGGACGCGCAGTTGTTATTTAAAAGTCGCTTGAGGGAGTTGATGTAGGT
The DNA here is from genome assembly GCF_016086655.4 of Lepeophtheirus salmonis. Classification (NCBI taxonomy): domain Eukaryota; kingdom Metazoa; phylum Arthropoda; class Copepoda; order Siphonostomatoida; family Caligidae; genus Lepeophtheirus; species Lepeophtheirus salmonis. The sequence continues at coordinate 58,031,464 of NC_052136.2, forward strand.
GTGTGTGAAAATGTACTTATTCGAGTATCAAACTATGATTAAATATTTGTTTTTGAAAGTGTAACCTTTAAATAGATTCAAACAATAGCAAACATATAAAGGCTTGTTGTGTTAAAATGTGACACATCTAAGTCAATCCATTTCGGAATAATTGATACAAAGACAAAAACTGTCTCGTGAACAATTATTATACAGAGACTGATGACGAGTATTATTTGGACGGGTTACAGAGACAGGAGCATCGCTGTCAGAAGTATGTAAAGTTAGAAGGAGACTATATCGAAGAATAAAAATTCGGAAAACATGTCTTGTACAGGGTGAGGACTCAAAAAATTAGAATCTCTTCAAGACCGTCTAGCCTCAGTTCTAAAAGTCGGACAATATTGTACTTGGCACCACAAAAAGTGACAATTTTTGTTTGTTTTGTTTTTGTGCAATTAAAAATGTCCGAGCAACAAGCAAAATGGCAGAGGGTGTGCGATCTCTTCACCACACTAGTCGATCTCTGACAAGAAGATCTTCACAGTGGACACTGTTCTAAATCGGAGAAATGATCGATTCTAGGCTGAATCAAGAGCTCAGTCCAAGGTAACCTTCAGGACCAAACATCCAGCTCAGGTCATGGTCCTCAGCTTCGTGATGTCTGACGGAAGCAAGATGTATCCCTACTTCTTCAAGGCCAACGAGAAAGTCAACTCGGATGTGTACTATAAGGTCCTCATAACCATGCCATGCTATGGTTGAAGAGGACAAATATGCAAATAGGAGCCTTCTGGAAGGCAGGCGTCTGGCCTTTCTTCTCACCTGATGTGAACCTCCTGGACTTTGCTGTTTGGTGTGTCTTGGAGGGCAAGATAAAGAATACTTCTCACCCGTATGGCAATGACCTTAAAGCCGTGATCACGGAGGAGTAGAACAACTTGTCCTCGGACTTCATCAAGGCAAACTGTGCTTCTGTGCGTTTCTGTATTAAGGCCATCATTCAAAATGGAGGGGGACATATTTTATAAAAAGTGTAGAAAATTGTTAAATTATCAACTTTTGGTTCAAAAGTTTGCCATATACATGGCACAAAATAAAAATATGTAGAAGGGAAAACGGCTTTTAAAATTTTCTAAATTTTGAGTCCTCACCCAGTAAATTTGTTAGGTTGGAAACTTTTCAGACCCCCCTCCTATATATATCTATATTAATAGTGTTTGTCTGTACGCATTTTATTTATGTATTTGTTGGATGAGGACACATTAAAAAAGAAAAGATGAGAGAAGTACATATTTGAAATAATAAATATGACTTTAGATGAGATTTAGCAACAACAGCGACAGATTGCTCTAGAGACTAAAGCACTCCCTGTCCCATCCCTTCATATTAAAAAATATGTTTAGGTGCTATTCTTATTCTTTAATTCTTGAGGAGATAAAATCTAAGTATTGAGTAAATACGTGAGAGTCTGCTCTTGAAAAACGAAGACTAATATTTAGGATTTATCGGAGAGGTATATTATATATTATAAGAGCAAAGTTGCTTCTTATTCCATGCCTAATTACCCAACAATGCCGGGTACTACAACCAGTGTATGTATTCGTCTGACTTTGTTTATAAAGTTGATTTTTTTCTTTTTCTTTTTGGTAATGAGTATAGACCTAAAAAGCAAGTCTGTCCAATCTCATTGAAATTTATCAATATTTACTTAAAAGAAAATCAAATTTTCAAAAAGAAAAAAATCCTCGTAGATTTACTCAAGGCCCTTCTCAAGCTAAAACCGGCCTGCCCTCCGTTATTAATTAATAATTTTTATTTTATCCCTATCCAGATTGGGGTTTGGACCCTGAGCAAGTCGTTTCGCATAGGTTGACATAAAAAGCTAACACTGGCTCCGATATTAATATATTTCAATGAAATTACACTGATAGGTTCATATGCAGTGCCAAAAATGAAGATCAATCTTTATTCGTTTAGAAAAATCTCCTGACTCTAATAAATTTTGATTTCCAGAAAATATTTATCATTTATTCATCTCTGTGAATGAGGAAACGCCGTTTTACTGAATACTATTGCTGTTGGAATATAACTGACGTGACAAAGTTATTATTAGTAGATTCATATAATAGTAAGTATTAGAGTTGTCATTATGGCTGACTTCCACTTTATTATTATTATGTATTATGTTTAAATCCTTTGTTCGAATTGGAATCACGCCCAAAATAACTCCAATTTAGGAGGTGTATGTCAGTAGATAATATAAATATGTTTATTATTTAAAATCATTTGTTTACGTAATAAATGTCATCTAATTATTATTGGATAGGTGGTGTTTTGAAATGTTTTGTATGCGGTATCCTGTTTTTTTGTCATGAATTGTAGAGAGGAGAGGTATATGTGGGTGGATGCATCATATATCATATGATATTGATTCAGAAATAAGGGTCGATACGGAGCCAAATAGGTTGAATATTCCATATATAATTTTCTTTTCTTTTTTGAAACCATCTTATCCTTAAAAAAATGTCATGATATTTTGGTACTCTTTGAGTTGAAGGGTTCCATAATTTTGATGATAAATTAGAAAATAATAAACCAAGATATTGTAAATAAATTGGAAAGAGTAACCTCCTTCATAACTCATTCACTCAAATTAATATAAGGGAACACAAACCACAAAGTTCATATATTTTCGTCTTTCCGAGTCCAAACTGCTCATGGCTAGGGAAACTTTGTCAACTACCTTAAATTAAGTCAAATATACCTACATAAGTAAAACATAATTCGATTTATTAAGTTAATTTACTAAACATTAAATAAAAGTATCATTTCTCGGGTATGCTAATTCAAATTGGTGCCCAAACTAACTTAAATAGCTTGCAAATCGATTAATCTAATTCATCTTCTAATTTACGCCATAAGTATAAATAGCAGAATTCAAATTCATGACGGGTAATTGTGGGCTATTTAATTTTATAAAATATTTTCTCAGTTTGTAGATAGAAGTAATATTCAGATGTAAATTCAATAAATAAGTACCCACTAACTTTAAAGAGCTGTAGTTTATGCAGAACGAATAGGTGGGTATTCCATGAAATCTCGGAGCACAGCCCGTAGAAATTTGCTAGAAATTTAAGAATGCCAACTTGGCCTGTTTTCCTAAAATAGTTCAACTCGCATCCTACTTTATAGGTTAATTACAGAGTGGGTGGTAGTAATTGAATACAGAATATAAATATTAACACTTACTCAATGGGTGCATTGACTGCAAATATAAAAATAAAGACTTTATTCTTCATTTTTAAGTAGATTTGAACCACTCTTCACTGTTGATTGACAAATTAACATTAACAATTTTGAAAATATTAAGAAGGTTTTATAGATTATAAGTATTTTCATTTACATACGAGATATATTCAAAAAGTAAGGCAACTTTTCATATTTCGCGACAATGTACATTTAGCATACTCGATTTTTTTTTCTTTTTTATGTTATACACTCGCCACAAACACATATTTACTGTTTCAGCTATAAAATATGTGTATTTTGTTTGTGAGAGGCATAACGGTTAGAAGTATTTTACGTGTTCCGCGATATTTCGTAATTGACGTTATTGGGACGATTGGGCTTTGGTTTTGATATTAAAACCATATAGTCTTGATTTGTCACGAGTTATGGCCCTTTTGAGAAAATCAAAATCATCATTCACGTCTGTCAACAGCTCATGAGCGATGCTCATGTGACAATTCTGTTGGTCACATTAAGCACTTTCGGAACAAACTTTGCTGACACTCGTCTCATGGCCAAAACATTCAAAAAAAACTTTATTGTACGAGCCTACTTATATTTCAATATCCTTAGGTGGGAGTGAGGCATATGCTATCCCTGAATTAAGACTTTTTTTAATATCAGCTGCCTGTTTATGATTTTTGAGGGAAAAATGAATTATTTCTATAAAGAGTAGGGAAAATATCATAATTATATTTAAATTCTTATACAAATTTATTATATTATGCATTCTTAAATCAATTTACACCATAGATAAACAATTTTTCTTCTTTTAGATGGAGATGTTAACACAGCACGACTTATTAAATAATAAACAAAAAGAAGAAAAAAAAAAAAGAAACACACTCTGTAATCGTTTTTCCTTTTTTAATTGATATACTAAGATTTTTATTTACACACATACCCTCTTTACATATATACCATATGTTACCCATAGGCCTAGAGATTGAAATCCAGTAGAATAATTTTACTAGTAGAGATTACAATCATATTTTCTCCTAGGACAAATTACAATTTTACTGAGGGAGACAGTAGCATTGAATATTTGAAGAAGTTGTATGTTTTTGAAAATATGACACTATGGTACCGTATATAAAATTTGGGACATGATTCATGTCCTAGGGCAGATTACGATCATGATCTTTACTATGGGAATCAACAATTCTACTGGATTTCAATCTCTACTGTGACATTTTATATTATTTTCCAAATAAAATTATACTTTCTTCATTTTGAAACTAACTGGTCGCTCAAGAACGGTTGAACGTTTTTTTTTCTTTTTATTTGCTGCAAAAGGATAACTTTTATTAATAAAGATATATCAATCCATTCCATTGCAATTTTTGTACATAGGTATACAAATGTAAAATATTCATTTTACCCTTTCTCTCATGAATTAAAAATAAATAAAATATAAAATGTTATAATACTTTTTTTTTTGTAATGTTTTGAGTATCAAAAATATACCCAAAGAAAAAAATAATAATATACTTTGAGAAATGTCAAAAATTAACACAAGATTAGATTATATATATAACAATAATTATATATCAAATTTAAGTTTGAAATGCATTTATTACTAACTTAGAATGCTGTCATTTCATAAAAAACAATTTGTATTATTATTCTTTTAATAAATAATTTACTTACAATTTCCTAGACAGAATTACATAAAGGTTATTGAAACTGAAAGGATTAAAACAATCGTGATAAAGGTAAACTCCAGTAATCCGATGCTTAAATGCATGATTATTTATTCCTAAACACATATTAACCCGATAATACTTGCAGGTTTTTTTGATAATAGATACTATTTTCTGAAGTGTTGCTCCTGGGCAACGTTATGAGAGAAAGATTTAAGAATACGATATTCATAAGTACTTTAGCGGAAATTATGCTTACTTAAGATTGGAATAGACAAAAATAGAGAGAAGAGTTGTTTTGTAAAATTACTAAATATTTCCATATATAACTTGCCAAAAAAAAGGTGGAGATATTTAAACCTTCATACACCGTCAATTACATAATAGAAACTTTTTCAAATCATCTTTTCTTAATTATACACAATAAATAGTAGCTATATAGGGAAAACGTATTTTTGTGGAACAAAAAAGAAATAAAAAAAATCATCATCTTGTAAATAAATAAAATAATAAAGACATTATTATTATTTTTTTTTTTTTTTTGGTTTTCTATTTCTTCGTTACTCTAAAAATTAAAACAATATATCTATGCATCATTCTTTTTAATGAGATAGATCTGGATAGTTATAACTCACTCTTACATGACATCAGTTTAGCTTATATAGTGAAAGGAAAATTGTCAATCAGAGTATGAAATTTAAAAAAAATATTTAGAAAACGTTTTAAAGGCAAAATTTCAAATTGTTTTTTTATTTCTTTGAAGTAAACACCTAAATATAGTATTAATCAAGGGTCGTTTTATAATTTCAATCTGCTAGGGATGTATCTGCCCCAAAATTTTGACATACACTGTAGAATGGCCTAATTTATTTTTCCGTAAATACCTCTAGATTTTTGAAATTTTTTTCAAAGAATTTAATATTGGAAATTTAATTTATGGAAATTTTTTGTAAATAACTATGGATTTTTGAACTTTTTTTCAAAAATTATTAATTTTCTAAATTCCAAAACATAGACCCCTCTCCCAAGAAAAAATATAATCTTGGTACGCCACTAAAGTGTGTTTTCTCTTTTTTATTGATTACTTAATAAGTTCGGTGTGTTCACATCTCCCTCTAAAAGAAGAATCTCTACCTATCTTTTGTGTAAATTGATTTAAAAATTCATAACAAAATATGAATATATATATATGAATTAGAATACAACTATAATATTTTCTATGCAATAATACTATTTTAAATTTAGAAGGTTCTACTCTTTATAGCAGTTATTCATTTTCTCCCCCGAATATAATGTAATAGGTAGCTCATAATAACAAATGTCTTAATTCAATGGTACCATATGCATTGCTCCTGCCTTCTCCTCGCGTTCTTAAAAAAACACATATCTACCCGTGAAACAATCTGGGCTAAATGGCGTCATCATTGCTATTTATCCATCATCTATCCACCTCGACTATATTATGCGTAAATAAAGCCCAATGCGTATAAGAACGATAAATATTTTGACTGCAATTAAGAATTACAGTAAAATATTATCCTACATAAAAGATATTTTAAGTTTTACTGAAACTAATTCAATTGTTAATTTGAGGTACGTTAATATAATATTAGTGACAATTACACCTTATATATGGTGAGGAAACAAAAATTAGAAAATTTTTAAAGCCGTTTTCATTTCTCCATATTATTATTTTGTGCCATTTTTATGACAAACTTTTGAAGCAAAAGTATGTAATTCAACAATTTTTAAGCCTTTTTATTCAATATGTCCTTCTTTATTCTGAATGATGGCTTCAATTCAAGGACGAAAGGAAGCACATATGGCCTTGATGAAGTCCGAGGACAAGTTGTTTAACTCCTCCGTGATCACAACCTTCAGGACATCGATATTCAGGTAAGAAGTCCTGTTCATCTTGCCCTCCAAGACGCTGCAAAGGTTCCTGTAGGGTAAGGATGAAACCAGAAGTCTGCCGACCAGAATACAGCCATGTTCTCCCTAGAGAAATGTTCTACCTTCTTGGACGTGTATGCCAGGGTGCTGCCTTGGTTGAACCATAGATGTCCTTCGGGAACGTGCTCTTCAACCATGTCAAGATATCGTACCTACCTGAGGACCTTGTAGTAGATGTCTGTGTTGACTTTCTCGTTGGTTTTTAAGAAGTAGGGAGGCATCTTGCTCCTGTTGGACGCCATGATACCGAGACCCATGACCTGAGATGGATTTTTGGTCCTGAAGGTTCACTTGACCTGAGCTCTTGATTAAGATATGAAACGATCATTTTTTCCCTTCAGAACAGCATCCACTTGTCAACTTTTGTGCCGAGGATATTGCACACAATCTGCAATTTTTATTGTTGCTCGAACATCTTTGATGAAACAAAAACAAAACAAATAGCAAATTGGAGATTTTTGTCAGTTCTTTCGAATGACGCCAATTAAAAAACTGACTCGCTTTTGGAACTTAGGCTAGACGGCCTCGAAGAGGATTCTAATTTTTGAGTCTTCATTCAAAATAAGGCGATTTTTCATGGGCTGATAATAGAAATGACACCAACTTTTATCCCCGATACAACATAATATTCCACTTTTTTGCCAAACCTTCGCAAACTGTTTCACAAGAAACTCCCAATCAGATATCATTTGATAGGGAGTTGGAAGACCATGAGTGTCTCTAGTTTTTACTATGCCCAATAAAGACTCTAAGCTGGGACAACTGACAATGAGAAATTAATATGGGAAACGCTGTAGGGGTGTCAGCAGGGTGGAGGGGGCTGTTGGGGTTATCCCCCTCAATCAAGGATTTTTTTCCACCAGGTTAAAAAAATTTATACAAGAATAACGGTAAAAAAATTTTTTAAGGATTTATTTTTAAAAAAAAGATCTTTCGGGCTAATTCATAACAGAGCAAGAATTTTTGGAAATTATTATTTGTTCTTAAATATTCAAAAATGGACATCTGTTTTAAAAAAACTAAATTTTTCAGAAAAAAAAATTATAAAATTATATTTCAAATGTAAAATTTAAAAAAAATTCTAACACTACCATTTTAAGGAGAAAAATAAAAAAGATATACAGTTTTTCGCAGAAAATTTAATTTTGTGGAAAAAAATTTCAAAACTTAAATTTCAAGTATTAAATTTTCTTGTAAAAACAAACATTACTTAATTTTGGTGGAGGCTATAGCCCTTCCGGCCTACACCCTGCGGTCAACCCTGCTCTGGGTCCCTTGTTCTACAATATACTGATTTACAATTTGTTTTTTTTAAGAAAGAATTTCTAGGTTTTTTTTATGAATCGATATTTTATTATAGAAAACTTTTTTTTTCAAAATATACTGTATATTACTTTTTGAGCGAATCATTACTTTAACATTAGAATATTACGTAAAATTGATATCCTATTCATAATAAATCTAACAATTTCCTTTCATGAAAAGTTTAAAATGAATTCGTAGATTTCATGCCATGATTTCGTATGTATTATATACTGCAATTAAATGTAAATTATATACCTGTATTAAAAAAATAGGAATCGTGACTTGCCAGTCCAGGATTGTTGGTTGGATTTTATTTTTGTTCAGGTAACACTAAAATTTGTAGGGATAGCAATGATTTATTAATGTCATCCTTGCCGATGGTAAAATATAAAATAAATTCCATTAGCCACAAATATAATTTTTTTGACATCACGAGTAATTTTTCCTCGTCAGCATAGTTGAATAGATGGATGTGTAAAAAATATGACCTGCCAGTTTGCTAAAAAAAAGAAACCAAAAGTGACACTGTCATGAAGAGAGATCATTTAAGAATGAAGTAATCACTAGTGAGTGCTCTCATGAAGTACTAAGAGTCACACTAACCATAGCTAGTTAAAAGTGAGTAAGAAGGTGGGGTGGGGTTCTCATGTATCAGTACAATCCCAAGTCTCCTTTCACGCCCCTTCTGATGGTCCTAATAGCCACGGACAGACTTTTGCGAGGCGATTAATCGATTTTGTGAGGTACTCCTTGATCTTCTTCTCCAAGCTGGACAGGAACTCCAGATCCCCCTTTAAATTGTGCCCCACACTTCCTGCTTTCCCGGAGAGGTCTTCTCCATTATTTGTCATATTGGCCACCTTGAAAACCAGGCTCATGGAGAACTACACACTGTGCACAATCCTCGAAAGCTCAACTTCATCTGATCTGAAATGCACGTCCATTTGGCTTCTTGGTCACCCATGATAACAAGATGGCAAAATGTTTGATATAGTTTGTTAATGCACAAAGGATGGCTGAATCAGAATGTCAAAAAATAAACAGTAAACCTCTATTTTCAAATTGACAGGGATACAATGTCATTTTTCAGTTTCTTTTTTAGCATATTTTCTACAACTCTATCAATAGATATCTAGTGACAGGAAAATTAATTCTTTTTACTGACTCAGTTGGTTAACTCTTTTTCACAAAAATAAAAGTCTTCGAGTCCCTCAATATTTATCTTTTTAGTAAGTCAGTTATTAACTTAGTAGTAAGACTCTAAATACTACAAAAAGTACGAAATATTAAAATCGACTATTTATTGAAAATTAGTAATTTAAACTTCTAAAATAAAGATGCAATAACATTTTCGAAAATTCGATAAATAATTTTCGCATTGGATATATATACATATTCGATTCCTTCGTCCAGTTGATACGTCATGGCTATTCCATTATTTATTACAAAAAGTTTTTCTAAACTTATGTTCTATTTCCAAAAGGAATGTTATAATACGGGATTGAATAAACTATTATTTAGGATATTAATATATATAATTCATTTTAAAAATTGTGAAGAAATAATATAACAATGATAGTCTACTACTACTTAGGAGATAAAATGCAATTGTTAGGTTTCACTTTTTGACTCATTATTAGATGGTTTCTGCTTTTTCCCGGTTTCTTTTCGAATGAAATGCTGGGTGACATAATAAACGTAACGACGTGCCGGGGATGAGGTAATTGTTTAATTGAATTGAACAAATTGCTTATTTTAAACACCCGTTAGTCGAACGTCTTTAAAGAGAGTCGTTCCTTTTGAACGAATATAAACATGTATAAATAGAAATATTTAATTATATTTCCTTAAAAAATATCCTTCTATGATACTTTTCAATGTCGTCTTTTTTTAAACGGGCTTTTAAGATATGTATATGTACAATGTAATAGAGAAAAATGACCGTTGTTCATTCAAATAAAAAGAAAAAAAGAAAATATGTAGAGAATTTTACTTACATTTACATTTTATTTTCTTATTTTGAAGAAATGCTATATATTATTTTACTTTCATCCCAAAATATAGTTAGTAGCATCTCAAACTAAAACTTTCCAAATGGAAAAAAATCATTAATAAATAAATTAAAAACAAAAATCAATCGGTTCAATCATTTTATACATAGAACTATTACCATAAAATTATTAAACAAATTTCATTACTACTCGGAACTTTATATTTAAGTTACAAAACCTCTCTTACGTTTTTATTTAGTATAAAATAAGTGTGCTGTAAAACGTACGCCCCATTTAAAAAAACAATTATAAAACACACCTGTTTCAAAAACGGAGACAAATACAGACTTTAGACATAAAATAAAAGTTGTTCAGAATTTTGAGTTACGTATGTAAAGCAATATTTAATTCTGATCAGACCAGCTTCTTCGGTTCTGGAGGGCAAGTTTGATTTTTCGCTAATAAGTTGATTTTTTCTTATAAACCAAGATCAATTCCCCTTGTCTCAAAGTTTTTGAAGGTACAGTTTGTTGATTCGAAAATGCCCAGAAAAATTAAAAATCCAAAAAACTAAGGTATTTCTATTGACCGTGCAAAAAACGAATGATTGTACTAACAAAACTGTATATTAAATACGAATTAAAAAAGGAAATTATGAAGAGGATGAGCAAGTTAATCTTAGTATATATCTTCAATCTTCATTATGGTTGAAGAAGGAACATTACAAGTAAGCAATGGCAATGACTATAAATAAATAACAGGGTCAAACATTTGATAATCTGCTGATAGTGCACATCATTTTTTTACATTTTCAGAATTGGAAAGATCATGTTTATCTTCTTTTTTTTGCTCTAAAAAACTTTTGTATCTTTACTAACCTTGAGCTAGATTCGCTACCTAAGGATGACATCATAGGAAAATCAAATTTTTTCATAAACTATCTTCTTTCCATATCACAACTTTTTCAAACTAGCCGATCTCAAAATTCGAAGCAAGTTTAATAACAAATCGCCCTAATGGGCATACTAACTTACTCTATGCAAGGATATATTTAAGGAATTCGGAAACTCAGGCCTTCTCCCTAAATATCTACAGTAATTTGTAAAAATAATATAAATGCAATATAAAAGCTAAATTTATTTTGCCCCTTCAAAATGTTTCATCTAGAATCGCACCTCCGTCATTAGTTCTAATTGGGAGGAAGATGTAATTAGATAAATACTTAAATAGTGCAGTTCAAAAGGGGTGGTGAAATATAAGAAATAACCATGGGTTATTTTCAAATGTGGATATTGAGCTAAAAATGAGCCCTGTTCATAATTTCCTTACACTTTTGAACGGATAAACGGGGGAAAAAATATTTGATTTTTTTTTTTTTTTTGCTCCTTTTTGATTGTTTTCCGAAGACATTTTGTAATGCAACCCTAAAGGTAAACCAAATGGCTACACGACGACCACGAGTTGAATTTGTATTCCATTTTAGTGGCCTACGAGTATATACGAGGGTGGTCTGAAATTTTTTCGATCTCAACGTGAAGATGGAAGCACTCTTATATAAAAGCTAGTTACATCTATCTAGCATCTATTGACAGTTACTTACCAAAGTCTTAGCCAATTTGGAAATGTAGATATTATGTAACAGTCGTTTGAGTGAGTTGAAAATGGACAAAATGTAGTATCAAGCTGTTATCAAATATTTTTTTTAGAAGGTGTAACGTTTAAATAGGTTCAAACAATAGCAGACATATAAAGACTGGTTGTATTAAAATTTGACGCGTCTAAATCAATCCAACTCGGAGTCATTGACCCAAAAACAAAAAGTGTCTTGTGAAGAATAATTTTGTAGAGAAAAATGCCAAGGAATATTTGGACGAGTTACAGAGATGGGAGCATTGTTGGGATTACAAGGAAACTATGTTCAAAAATAGATTCAGAAAAAATGTCCTGTATCTTTGTTTTCTAGGAAACTTTTCAGGCCACCCGCGTATTTTTATCTATTAATCCATATCATCTGTTGTAGTCTAAACGAACATCTCACAAAAGGTAAAGTTTTTTATAGCCAACTAAATTTGAGCAAAAATGGATCAAGTGCTCATCGTTTCATTTAAAAAAAAATGAACAAATGATCGGCAAATCTTTCAAAAATGAAAGAATACACAGAAAAAGTGTGAACAGAGACAAGTTTTGCTGTATAATAAGCTAATCTAATTGATTGTTATTATTATTATTATTTTTTTTTTTTTATTTAATTCTCAATCCCTAGCGCTACGTAATCAAAACGTGTAATAAAATAGACTTTAGTAATACAAAAGTTTTGGTGCTATTGAATTTGTTTAATAATATTTAATTATTATTTAATATAGTTTTTTTGCTTATTTGCCAATAACATCAGATGTAGTGAAGATTGATAGGAACCTATAAAAAAGTCAATAAAAATATAGTAATTTTTATTTTCCTAGTTAATGCATTTTTAATAAAAAATAATAATATTATAACTATGCCTGTACATACGGTCATTATGTATTATTTAATAACCGATATATCATATCAAATATCGAAAGACTTTTCAAAATTTGGATATTAGTAATTTACTTTCGACGTGGATAATTAAGGTATAGATTTGATTTGTTCATTTATGCGCTTTGTTCGGTAACCCATACCCCTAAATGTTAAGCAAAGTTGAGACCAGATTGCTTACATTAATGTATCTTAAACAAACACAAAATCTAAAAAAATATTATTATTTATTTGTACGTGTACATCTCATGCCACCCACCTATGTCACAATTTTCAGAGGGGAGGCCATCTGTAAATGTTAGCACATCTACGTTACAGATTTACGAAAAACAATATCGGGCTAGCAACGCCATTGTGCCTTACCAATGTTATGAAAACCAATGGTATTAAAAGAGCAATTTGCTATACTATGTTATGTTTCTTAGGTAGGTATAATTTTATATATTCCACCTACATACCAAGCTATGTACATCAATAGAATGTATCTTTTCTTCCTCTATATGCATACTGAAGAATGTATGTATTTTAGCTCTTTACCTTCTTTGTCCATTATTTTGATCAATAAAAGAAATTCTAAATATTTTTTTTCATAACATTTTATGAAAATGAAAAAGAATTTCTGGAATTTAACAACTTTTTTAAAGTTTTGTCTAATATGTATAGTACAACATTATATTTCACATTAATGAAATGGAAATGCCAAAGGGAGACGGGGGAATCTAACTATGGATACATACTCGTACATATAAATATATATAAAGATACCTATTTTCCTTGATGATATCGTGTCCTATTTCACTTGTACATATAGAAACTGACGTTAAAAAAATTGTATGACAAATAAATACAAAAGGAAAAAATTCTGATTATAACGGTTGTTATTTTTTTTATTGTGGGTATACATTTTCTCTACCGATGTACAAATTACGTATTTTCTGATAAACAGACTCGAATCTTCGGTGTGAAGATTAATTTTTGGCCCCTGCAATAGCTATTTGTTAGCTAGTGAGATGAGTTGTCCTATTTCATGATATTGAATATTTAGTTAAATTGAAATTCCATCCTTGTGACATATAGTGATGCTGTCAAACAGTTTTATATTCAATTATAACAAATCGAATTTAACCTATCTCTTAAGTCGAACAAAGTTGCAGAAATAAAATACTTTTCCCTTTGTGTAAGTCCGACTTTATTCTTTGGTAGAAATTTGAAAAAAAGAGGGGTTAATAGCAAGTAGTTTTCCAGAAGGGCCTTCATTAAGGGACCATAAGGTTATGTATTGTTGTAGGGGTGAAAAAATAAATTTCTGAGATGGCACACTTGCCCAAACAAAAATCAAAAGGACGATTGGCTATCTAATCAATTAGTTCTCTGCGTTGTATTCCAGTATTGATGGATCAATAGAAAAATGTACTTAGATTAATCTCCCAACACTTTCCAACTCTTTTACAGAGTTAATCTACCTGAAAATCAATTAGTTATTTGCACCTGAGTCTTGGAAACTATGACTAGGTTGAAATATAAATAATAATAAATCAACAAGAATTTCAACTTTTTTTTTTTTTAATTCGAAACATATCATAAACAATTATATAGATCTGGTCTATTTTTTAGCTGGCCCGATAATGTGTAATTGGCAGTATATAGAGCAATTTTATTTTCCTTTGCAGTTGACATTATTATTTAATTCCTGAGTGTTGAACATCCTTTCCTAAATAGATTCAATTATATTCAAAACCTGACATAACATTTATTTGTGCTGATAAAAGAACTGTGAGGATTTGTTTCGGAGTTATAACTGTATGTCCTTGTTGGACTAAAAAGTAGAATTGGGGATCGACATCGGAGTAATTGTAGCAAATGTCCTTGTTTACATCCTTTTTTCCTTCCTCTCTTGTCACAGCTGATTATAGCTGATCTAATGATACGTCATGAGCATTATTCTTTCTCTCAACCAAAACATTCTTCAAATTGTTAGGTTTGGTTTCTTTTTTTTCCAAAGATGGTATGGGAATTCGCTAAGATTTTGGGAGCAGTATATCCCTAGAGAAACCCCTTCTGTTTTATTAGAAATGTTATTTTCTTTAAAAAACAAAAATTAACAGTTAATAAATTACTAAAATATGGAGAACACCAACTTTAAAAATAAAAGAAATATAATTTAATTAATGAGATAAAATGCTCACGGCATTTCTCAACTTTTTTTGTTTTACTTCGTTACTGTACTTAAGACGAGCAATTATTACTTCTTGAAACAAGGAGAGGGATAAAAAAATATTTTTCTTTTTTTTTATGAGGGAGTGAAGATAAAAAAATAAAAGTAAATCTCTTAAAGAATTATAAATAAGAGTGAAACATATTTTCTATATGATGTAGGTGTATCAATATATTAAAATCTTTTTTGTTGTTGTACTGTAGAAAAAAAAACTTTGAATACTTTACAATTATGAAAACATGGCGTTCTTTATGAATAAAATAGTTAATTTTTTTAAAGATATATTTTTTAGAATACATTTATAAATTTTTTTATTTCTCTAATTGTTCAGAATCATTTAACGCTCAATACATTTATAAATTGTGGTCAGCTACCTATGTTTCGTGTTCATTAGTTTTCAATACTGTGCCGCGAAGATGATTTGTATAAATGTAATTTTCTCCCCATCCAGCTATCAGACTAAAAAAGAACTACCAAATTCTGAAAACTTGATGGATTTTAATTTATTTTATTAAATAAAATTACCTCCAGCCTTAATTACAGTCTCTATACGAGGCCGAAAGATCCAGATGTCCTTCGCCACTTGGTCCCTTGGCAAATCCTGGAATTCCTTCTTAATACGACTGATAAGTTTGTCTTTAGTGTTGTAGGGGGTTCGATTGGTTTGTCGTTACATCGCACCCACACACAAAAAAAAATCAATCAGATCCAGATATGGAGAGTTTGGAGGCCAAAATGCGGTGAGATAAAGTTATCCAAATTGTCTTGGAGACATTTGATACTTTTTTTCGAGGTGGGGCTGGGAGTAATTTGTATAAGGCTTCAAATTTCCTCACAACCTTGCAAAAGAACGTCTCACTGAGTCGCAAAGTTTGGGCCATTGTTATTTTGTTGTTCCTTGCGCAGATTCCAAGGATGACTCCGTGCCTTTTCCAAATATTTGGGACAAAAAATTCCATAATTGATTTATTTTTTCCATCTGGTAAAGGTTTAAATAAGCTGTCTCACAAAAAAAAAATCAGCAATCGATGTGCCCCTGTTTGCCCAAGAGAGGGCGCCAAAGTGGATATAGGTGGGGCACCCTGCATATAAGTAATTGGGATCATAACATCTCTTATTTTTACTGAAACGTAGTCATATTTGGTGCTCTTGCATAATATGTTTATAATTGTGCTAATCCAGAGCTTTAATTTGAATTCAAACATGACCAGGTTCCACGAAAAAATAATGTTGTATGTCATGGCCGAGTACATATATATATAAGCACACAGAAGCAACCAAGGTCTTTTAAGACCAAGCTGTGTGGTCCCAGTAAACTACTCTATGTCGCCTTGGTAGTATCTTCTTTTTTGGATGGTACACTAGTCGGCACTCTAACAAGAAATAAAGAAATGAAAAATGAAAAAAGAGACTGTCTTACATCTTTCATATTTTTTAACCTTTTCTTCTTTTTGTTTGCTAGCATTAAAAAAAAAATAAGAGTTAGCTATGATGTATTCAACTGACAGCTGATTGAAGCAAAATTATGGCATGTCTGATTGAGCAAGAAAACAGCCGATAAAAACCCATAACAGACGGGATCCTGCGTTGAAATTTAAAGTAGGTGGTGGAATTCCTAGGTGTCACCTAGGACCGCCTCCCATTTTGTTGATTTTTACATTTATGTCATCAAGTTTGAAAAAGACGGACTTGACTCAACCAACACAATAAAACGGAGATGTTTAGAGGGCCAGTAACGTTTAATCAATTACGTTCCCATTGGAGACCTCTTCAGAAATAATAATAAAATAAAATTCTTAAATTACCAAGCTTTCACATAAAATAAAAACAATTAAATTTAAAACCAGGAATATTTAAAATAATATATTATTAATACAATATCATTAATATTATATTACTTAATAATAAGCTAAATAATGTCATCAAGTATCACATTTGAGAGAATCCTTTAGAAAATACAAGAGTATAGGTGTGTTTGATGCAAATTAAAGTAGATACAATAATACATAGTATGCTATGAAAATTTCTTAAACATTTTGAAGTCTTTTGAAGCGTAAAAGTTATAGAAAAAAGCTGCATTTTTATATATTATTTAACCATCCAAAAAATAGTGCATATTATTTTCCTTTTTCTTATTATTTTAGAATTCACCCCATAGCCTTAATGTTATAAAAAGTTAATTATTCTTAGGACAATAATTGTTGTTCATTAAGACGTCAGGATTAATAGTGAATACCTAATAATTATAGGATTTATCCCTGTGTAATATACAAAGAAAGCAAATTTAAACCTTAAAGTTTCAAGGAATGAAGGGACATTTTTACGTATATTTGTGTAATCTTTAGAGGCTCTAAAATATCGGAACTACAATTCACAATTTGCCGAAATTAATCCAGTTGACGATTATAATTCCACATTAACCTGTTTTTTTAGTAAAAGCTATGAATAATTTTTAGAGTTTAAGATATATTTTGTTCATAAAAACGAGAATACTCGTACTTGGTCTTACTTGAACATTAGAGTATAATCATGATGTGTGTAGCAAATCTGCTGAAGATATCAAACATATATTTTGAATTCCAAGTCGGGCTTGTTCCTTCTATGTAATAATATGAGGTTTTGTAACGGTCAAAGTTGACCGTTTATTGAATTTTATTTCTACAGATCTGGAATTTTTCTTTTTCTGAGAGTTTATCAACTATCTATTTTTACCACGAAACCTCTCATTTTAAAAGCAAGGGGTTTGTTGCTCAATTTATATTAATTTATTATAATTAAAAGTCGTTTAAAAATATTACGTAGTCAGAAACGAGCATTGGTACATTTGAACTCATTTCTCTTGGGTTTATTAAAAATACCTACCTATATAATGATAAATCAATCATGGATCTAAAATATAAAACTTTTTGCTTTGATGAAGGTTAATTGGTCAAAAGAGTCGATTGGGTATTTTTACAATAACTTATGGAGAATTCCATACTAATTATAACAAAAATATATTATCCAAAGTCCAAGATTGGAAAAAAATTAAAAGTATAAATAAATATAAATCAAATTGTTTACTTTTTGGGTCCTATTAGACTCTGAAACAAGAATTATGAACCTATGAAAAGCAGTGCTAATTTTTATCCATGATTCAGTTATGCAAAACATTCATCAACATCTATATTTCATATTATATTTTTAATACTTCATCCAGGGGCCATGTAACTACAAAGGCAGTTAAATCTTTTCATATATGTAATACTAAAATTAAGATATCCTTCATTTTGAAGGTTTTCAAAATATAGTGCCTGATTACTTTATTGTAAAAAATTCAATGTACATTTAGATTTTTATCCTTTCCTAAAATCTGATTTTTTCACCTTTGTATTACGATATAATTAAAAAAAAATCCTTGATATTGATATTATTGCATTTCAAGGTTTCTTTTTATAATACAAGTACTGCCTTGTAATTGATATATTAATAATTAACCAGAAACAAATAAAAGGCTAAAATAGTTAGCGTTTAAATATAAAGACAACCGATTTAAAAAAAATCTATATCTTTATATTTTCTACTTAAAAATGATATCACGTGATAGTAAAAGTAAAATAAAAAAGTTATAAATTCGAAAATCAACGACCATTGAAGCATAAAAAAATGAATTTAAATATTAATCTCAATTACAACCCAATAGGTCAACCAAAAAAAAATAAGTAGGGCACCAAATTGATTGCTATTTTTGACTACTCAACTATAATGAGTGGGGTTTAATTTGACATGTTCCGATATATAAAAACGATTAGGAAATTTTCCAGTCGAACCTACATGTTATTTATCAAGTCGAGTAAATGACACTTGAATGTGATGGAAGAATTTTCATTTGTGCACTTCAAGCTGTTGGGCGTCTCCAGGACCACCCTCTACGCCGTCAGCAAGTCTAAGAAGTTGGAGAGAAAGAAGGGTTCATTCAAAAAGGCTAAACTGGACCCGGAGGAGTTAAAGAAAACAGTCCATGAGGACCCATGAAAGAGATTTTGGTGTTCCACACAGGGCTGTCAAAAAGGGGTTAGAAAGAGCCCCTTGAGTGTAGGGAGGCAACTTTTGACACCAGCAACCAAAGAAACCCATCTCTTCCTTTTATAAGACTCTTTTGATTATATTTTTTTTAATGAGTCTTTTGAATTCTTTTTAACTCTTTTTTGACACTTTAGCCCCCCTACAACCCTACACCTTCTTGGGTGCATGTCTAGGGAAACCCCTGCAGTGTCCGTCATCCAAACACCAAGACCCTCAAAACTACTGTCAACCAGCACTCCATGACAGAGGACTACATCTCCACCGCCTGCAAACCATCATTACCACTAAGGGTGGTTACATTAATAATTCAGAGCAAAGACAAACATATTATATTTTTAGTTATGTTGAAATTTTGTTGTTAATTAACAAATTATATGTTGTTGAAGTCTAAAATTCAAAGTGTTCAGATTTTAATGTACCACTCGGTATAAAACTGAAAAGTAACAGCAAAGTAACATGACTTTTAAAATGGAAGGTATGTGTTTAATTGTTAGTGGTTTTACAATAGAGATTTACAAAAGTCTACATTTAAAAAATTAGCTCTTTGTTACACAAGTATATTTTTTCCAAAATTAGCTCTCCATTAAAAAGATTCGATTCTTTAACTTTTGGTGCCCCATAAAATATTAATCGTAGAGGGATTATGGACCCTATTGCCCCTGCTACCTTGCCACTGTATAGGAGGTATGTATTGAAACCACAGGCTGTCAGTTGAGTAGTAGTATTCTTCTTTAAAACGTTTATGGCAAGAGTCTCTCTAGATGCAAAAAAGTTGATAAAAATATGTACCATTGGAAAATACAATGTATAGACAATCATATTTTACTCGATATTAATATATGTACGTACTTTTTTACATAGATTAGTGTAATGGTACAGGCTTTAGTCGTCCACTACGTCATTCTATTCCGGAAGCTCCTCTCTCAACCAAAAACGTTCATTCAAAAGTTTAATCTTACTTTGTTCTACTATTATACGCTATAACAATCAATAAGTACAATAAACATACATTTTTATTGTTTGTTCTTTGAGGTTTAATTCCTTTGTCCCACTATCATTAATTCCCTCCATTCAAATCCTCATAATAATATATATTTATATGTACATTATATGTATATACGTAATTAAATTATATTTCAACATAGTAATACGTCAAGGTTTTGTTGAGTGAATAATACTCCTTTACAAATGAAATCAAAAAATTTTAATATCAAATTACATTTAACATTCATTCATTTTTTTTTTTTTTTGAGAGGGGTGGGATTGAATAAAAGAAAAATCATTTTTATGATCGTAAATTTGATCATGGATAATTAAACATCTGGAAAAAAAATATTCACTTTTAAAGCACGCAACCTTTCCCAGGTGCCTGCATTTTTTTTGGGGGGTTAATTAAAAAAATTCAAAAATTATTTTTCAAATGTTAAATTTTTTCAAGAAAATTTTCAAAAATCTACAGGTATTCACTGAAAATTATTTTTTTAAATTTAAATTGAAAATTGAATTAATAAATTTTTTGAAAAAAAATTGAAAACTCCATAGTTCACAAAATATTAAATTTTGTGGAAAATTTCTAGAATCTACAGCTGTTCACAAAGAATGAAATTTTTTCGAAAAAATAATCTAAAATTAAATTTCTAATATTAAATTTATTGCATAATTATTTTAAAAATCCACAGCTATTCGCAAAAAATAGAAAAATTTAATGAAATTTCTAAAAATAAAATTTCAAGTAAAACTCAAAAGTTCAGTTTATTTTTTTTATTTTTTTTTTGGGTAGGGGAGGCTACAGTGTCTCCAGCCCAAACTTCGTAATACACCCCTGTTCTACTATAAACGTTACTGATTTGATTAATTATTTATTTAATTGTCAACTAGATAAAAATAAATATATATTGTATAGAAAGGGATTATTCTTCCTATACGTTAAATATCCCATCAAATTGTTGCCACACTAGTAAAGCAGTTGGTCGAAAGCTTAAACATTACATAAATTTCTATCATCAAACATGGATGTTCCCTTAAAAAATGTCAACCTTCCATGATGTTTAATAAGAGATCTTTCCTCCATAGTCCACTAATTAAGAAGACATACGGTTAAAAGTTAGATCTGAAAGGAATGGAATAAAATCCTATATGAAAAATAGCTCTTTCTTCCACCAAATTAAATCCTACTTGCTTTTGGAGCACTCTTTCAAGCTTCACCTTCCAAAATTGAAATTTTTGCGCAAAATCTTTCGACAAGTCCTCCACAGCTCCCATATTAATGACTTAATTACATATGAGGGTTTTCAATGGACGATGGGATAAGTCCCTGTCTATGCGTTCATATTCATCACTTTTAAACTACAATTAAATCTTCACCTTTACAATTGTTATTTAATGGAAGAATTATTTATCAAGGCTCTAATGACGAGGCTGTGTATCTAATGTCTATCCAGATGATAATACAATATGTTATGGGTATAGCGAAAATAAATAAACATTCTTTGTCGACAATGTATTCCTATTTTTAGGAACGTAGCATAATGAAGTGTACTTTGTTGTTTGTGAATATAACTTTTCACTGACGCCATAATATGGACTTATACTTGTAATTTTTATTAAATATAATAAACAAATTTCCAATAAATCTTGATAAAGCTTCATCAAATTGCTTTAGAAATGCTAAAAACTTAACACCTGTTCTAATTTACTACTTGATGCAGTGATCATTAAAAAATATAATATCGAGGTACTGAAAATCCATACGAAATTGCTAGATTTTGTTTGGTTCGATTTAGATAATTGTAGAAAATTATCTGATATATGCAAAGGTAATCGTTAATTTACAATCTACAGGGTGAGGGCTAAAAATTAGAATTCTTTTCAAGGCCATCTAGCCTCAATTCTAAAAGTTCAAAATTTTGTCAAGTCGCCATACGAAAGAGCTAATAAAAAACTACAATTTTATGTTTGTTTTATTTTTGAGCGATCAAAAATGTCTGAGCAACAAGAAAAACGTAAGAGGGTGTGTGATCTCGTCTACGCTTAAGTCGATCTCGGGTAAAAAGATCTTCACAGTGGACGCTGTTTGGAACAGGAAAAATGATAGCTTCTTGCCTAAATCAAGAGCTCAGGTCGAGGGAACCATCAAGACCAAATATCCAGCTCAGGTAATGACCCTCTGCGTCGTGGCGTCCAACGGTAGAAAGATGCCTCTCTACTTCTTAAAATCCAACGAGAAAGTCACGCTCCCAAGGGACAACTTTGTATTTACCCAAGACAGCGCCGGCAAACAAGTCAAAGAAGATGCAGCATTTCTACGGAGAGAACATACCTGCCTTTGGGCCGGCAGACTTCTTGCCTTCGTACTTGCCCGACGATAATCCCATAGACTTCTCTGTTTGGTGCGTTTTGGAGGGTAAGATGAACAATACTTATCACCCAACCGTCGATTCCCAGAAGCCTGTGATCACGGAGGAGTGGAACAACTTGTTCTGGACTTCATCAAGCCCAGCTGTGCTTCTGTTTCTCCCCGTATTGAAGCCATCTTTCAGAATGGTGGGGGACACAATGAATAAAAAGTGTAGAAAATTGTTAAATTATAAACATTTGCTTCAAAAGTTTGCCATAAAAATGGCACAAAATAAAATTTTGTGGAAGTGAAAACGGCGTTTAAAATTTTCTAATTCTTGAGTCCTCACGCTATACACAATGTAATCAAGACTGTATGATGTACATACGTAAACATTATTACCTAAATATTTCTAATCCAGTAATACAATTTTCATTTGAGACCATTCTTGAATGTTTAAGAATCACAAATCTAATATGGACTATTCAGGAAGGGGTAATAAATCTCAATCCTTCGATGTTGATATAGATACAATAATAAATTCAATATTTAATAAAGGGTCAAGCTGGGTCTAAAGACCATCGGTTTCAAGTGCGCCAACACATTAAGCAGCAGTATCCAAGTATCAAATTGAGAATTTTTACAAATTAAAAAACTTGTAATAAGAGGTAACCGACACTAAGTTGTTGTTTTATCTGTTTCTTTTACCTTAACGCCTAATACAGGTTTGTCTAAATTAATTTACTTTCTTTTTAATACAGTAACTTTTTTTTATCAAATAACAATAAAAAAAGACATATGCTAATCTCGTCTTGATTTTTTAAAATAGTTTTTACATATTATGAATCAAAAAATAAATGAGGACTTCGCAGGAAGAAGCATGCAATTTTCTTTAGAAAAAATCTCTTTCCAACGCAAATATTGTGACGAAATATATACTGTGTACAAATATTAGTTATCAAACTGTAGAATAAACATTAACTCGGAAAAACACAAAGCATTTTCCCTTTTTTTAGCAAGGTGTAGGTAATTGAATAAATTATTGTTATTTGAGTACATTAACTATTTTAAAACTCTTTAAAATAGTTGTGTCCAGGTAATATACGATGGTACATATTTAAAGGTCGTTTAGATCCCAAATTTAATTATATCAAGGGCATTTTCTATTTACAATGTACATATCTTATATAGATATATAATTAAAATTGTAGGTGTCTTTTATGAGTGTCCACACCTTAAGAGGGCTGAAACTTTGCATGGGTGACTCTTTGAACCTAGTCAAGCTTATTCTATAACCAAAAAATATGTTTGGGAGGTCAAGGAGAATAGATAGGGGTTGAGTTATGAATCAAAAAGGGATTGGTGTCTCAAAAAAAACAACCAAAAAAACTATAAGAATAACAACAATTTAATCAAACCAAAAAAGTTATCGGGAAAAAAATAAATCGGTGTATATTCACTTCTGTATTTTATTCATGTACATTAAAAAAAATGGATTTCCAAAGGAATATTGTATTCGTAGATAAATTTTGTTTGTAGAGTTTTGTCTCGAAATTTGTTTGCATATATATTTAACACATAAAAATTGATTTTTATGTGTTAAATATCCGTCATTTCATGAAAAAAAATCAATTTTTAAGAATAAATGCCGCAAAATAGACATTTTGCACATAAAAATTATAAATTTTAACACTTTAATTTACAGTATTTTCAATTTCCTAAACAATTAAAAATATAATTTTTGGAAAGTTATTTGAAATTTATAATATGATTTTTTTTTAAATTCCTAATAATACATTCCATAAAATATACGAAACGCTATATTGTAATGCTATTAAGAATACCATAAAACTAGCCCACACTGATGGGGTCTTAACGTTGAGAAGAAATAGCAAATACTATTGTCATTGCTATTTCCCACTCCTCTTTGGCCCGAGAAACGAGTGCCCTCAGTACAAATTAGCGGGACTGTTCAAGTTATTTCTATATATGGATACCAGGTGGTCCATTGAAATCTGAACTCTTACTAATTCAATAATTATTGAAGGTTGAGTGATTGAAATTTATTCCTATTTCGATATATTAAACAAACTTGAGCTCTCTTACTTACATACATGTCGAAAAAAAATAATTGTTATGTATATCTTATATAGTTAGATATTTACATATAATTTGAGACATGAAAAAAACATGATATGTTTCTAAAGAGTTTACCTGTGACGTCATTGATAATATACAGTGTATTCAGTTATGTCATGGATCGGTCTACATCTTCTTCTTTTTTTTTTTTTTTTGCAAAAATCTTGCTTCAATTTTTTTCCCAGACTTCCTTGCTTTCACTCTCATGGCCGAATGTGCTAGAAGCATGATTTGCAATATTTTTAAAAGTCAACAGGGCGTTGACTTTTAAAAGAAACAATCAGCATATATTACAGGTAAACCTATTTAACTCAAATAATATTATTTGTCTGTCATGTATTTGTGTACCATATGACTCCAAGTTCTATCCCCTTTGCTTTTTGATACAAATAGTCTTAATTAAACAATCACTTTTGATTAATGTTGCTTCTTGTAGAAACAAAAAGACTTCTAATTTAACCACAAATTACTTTTTTAAGGAAATAAATTGTAGTCTATGTACATAGGACATATAAGTCTTCCTTTAACTAATGCGTTTTTAAATCTGCGTTTACTACAAATTTACCAGTCTAACATTTTTAATACAAGTGATCAAGCCAAACATGGTTAATAGGTTTTTGACATTTTTTCAAATGGTCAAAGTTTATTTTATTTTGAAAAAAAATAAAAAAATAAGCAACTAATTAGGTAGTTTTGACTTTTAAAAAATCCATGAATACCTTATACTTACATAAATACTTTATTTAATGTATATGCTCCTAAAACTAAAACATTTCACCATCTTCATTCCAGGAATGAGTGAGAAAAAACTAAACTTTTATTACCTTCTACCTTGATTAGGCTTTCTTCATCTATCAAGAAGCAAAATAAGACTTCTTCCTAATTTTCTACAATACCTCATTCATCAATATCAAGAGCACAACTTCATAATGGTAAATATCTTTTTAAAACGTTAGATGGCGCTTTTAACACAAGACAGATTGCGACACCTATTTCATTGTTTAATATATATTATGATAATGTATTTTGTTCAATACTAATATGAATAGGTTCAATATATTATTTATGCGTATCTAAGGGTCCGCGATTCTGTAAAATTCTTATTAAAGTACGAATGATAAAACCAATTATATAATTTTTCTATATAATTAGGAATTTTTTTATATAATGTAACTATAGACATAGGTTGAAACAAGTTTCAAAAACATAGTTTTGATCTAGTTTTGACACAACTAGAGTTTAAACATAATATCTTGCACCCTTGGATATAATTATATTATATACAGTTAATTTAAAAGGACTTTCCTGGGACTGTGTATATAAATATTATTGCAATTAATGCGTAACTCACACAAACAGATTCCAACTGAATCTCAAGTTGTAGATCTAGAATTTTTGATTATTTATAGGTTTATAAGTTCATGTTGTGTAATAATTATTAATTTAAAGATTAGGGAATTTAATTAAAACACACTTTGTTTATAATCATTAATCATTCATTTAAGAAGTAAGTACCTTTTTTCCAATTTTTACATTTATTTAAAAATATTTTTTCCCTTGTATTATTTTAAGAATTTATTTTATGATTTGAAAGATTTCGACAAATATTATCAATGCAGACAGGGATTAAAGAAATATCCTTTCTTTGATTTGAATACTTAATTCAACGAAATAAAAAAAGTTTCATACACAAATTTCAACACTTTACCTACGTATTATTTTTGGTTTTCTTTCATTTCCCTCGGCAGATCCGTTGTTCTTTTAATTCTTCATATATATTCAACCAGTATTCCTTTCTTATAAAAAAAAATGATATTGATCTCTCGACCATCCTCGAGGTATTATCTTTTTATTAGTCCTTCTCACGTACATGACTGACTGTATTTTTGCTATCAAGGCTTCTATTTTGAATTTTTTTTTTCCGGCGACTTCATGCCTTTGAAACTAGTCAATCACCCTTCGTCATTATTCAGGTCCTTTGTTTTTGTAACATCTTCTCCACTTCGTTAATTAATTTACCGAAAGGATGTTCATAGGAGGAAAAGGTGCTTTGAATTTTTAATCACCATTGCTGATTTGTTAGTGTAAAGTGCAGATGTAGTCATTCGATATCGGAACCACTTTTGTTCATAAGAAGTAAAAATTTCCCCAATACTGTTTTCGGATCCCCTTTAAAGCCTAAGATTCTCAGTCTACTCCAACCCTTTTAAACAACTGATGCACCACTGTCCAATCTCTGAGTTTTCCCCCTCTTCAATACGTCACATATTGTTTTTGAGGGTTATTGCCCCTAGTAAATAAAGAATAGAGTCGGTGGGTAGATGATTTCTTTGCTATTCTTCATTTATTCCGTCTAAATTAGGTAGGCATATTGCATAGCCATGAAATATAATTATACCTATTTTTTACTGAATGAATTCAATATGTAAACTAAAGTATTTTAATGTAATTTATGTGGAAATTAACATTATTTTAAATTTAGTACATATTTTGAAGGAATAAAAAATCATTACCGTATCAATTTTATGTTGCATATGAAAGACTGATCCCACCACAAGCACTTCGTTCTAATTATTTTGTTCAAATCCCATAATTTTATCTATAAATGGTAATAATACAACTATATTTCAACATAATTATGATCCATTCAATACAAACTTCGATCATATATTATATGAGAATTAACAAACAGGGAGAAGTACAGTGGGTTTTTCCTACTTTTTCATTTTTATAACATATGCTGAATTTTAGTTACAATAATACTTATTTTTTCGTTCCTAGCCGACATAAATAAAACATAAATATTTTGGTCATAAAATCAAGTTGAATTTCAAAAAAAAAATCCAGGAATAAGTGGTTCCATGTATTCATCATCGTTCTACACTCAATTACAAAGTGAGTGGATGTCTCTAGATTGTTCCCACAAAAGAAACAATTTTTTTCTTCTATAAGCCTTGCCTGAGTACTACAAAAAGGGAAAGTGCTTGTAATAATTTCGTGATATTTTAACCAATATAATGAAATATCCGATCCTACATTCTGACAGATCCTCAACAAAACTATTGGCTTGAATTTTAGTCCTAGTCGTTCGATCTTTCTTTCAATCAACCTTAAGAAATGTGGTTTATCGTTTTCTACCATCAGTAATTCTCAAATTGTTTTG
Source organism: Lepeophtheirus salmonis (assembly GCF_016086655.4). Taxonomy (NCBI): domain Eukaryota; kingdom Metazoa; phylum Arthropoda; class Copepoda; order Siphonostomatoida; family Caligidae; genus Lepeophtheirus; species Lepeophtheirus salmonis. Next base: position 58,059,062 of record NC_052136.2, read on the forward strand.
TTCTTCATTCCTTTCACGTAATGGAAAAACTATCTCTTGGGCCAAGTGCCCTCTTATCAACATCTATTTTTGTCAAAATTTCCCTTTTTCCAATTCTTTACTAAATGTAAAAAGCAGTTTTCAATAAAAAATATATCTACTAATTGATGAACTTATTATGCAATCAAGTATTGTATTACCATCCACAGGTTTTTGCCACTTCATTGTTGGTAAAACTTTTTTTGAAATTTCATTATTTTCCGACCAAAAGATACCCAGATGTCCTTTTGGAAACAAATGGCAAATAATTGAAGTGAAAAAGAAACCTGTCAAATTGAAAGAAACCCTCTTTTATACGAGGGTCATTTGAAAAGTCCAAGAAGTGGCACATATCGAAGTTATTTTTTCAAAAGTAGCATCTCTTTAAAGAACACACATTAACTTTCTGCCAGATCCGTCCATTTCTGTCGGTTTAACAGTCTTTTGAAGAAAATAAAAGTGGAGTCATTAAAAAAAAAAATAGACGAAAATGAATTTCGTGTGTTGATTAAAATTTACTTTATGAAAGGTAAATGCCTCAGGAGACTAAAAACAAGATTGAAACACATTATGTGGACTCTATTCCTTCAATTAGAACAGTAAATAAGTGGTTTGAATTTTTTTGGAGTGGCCGTATGGGCACAAATGATGCTGGCCGTTCTGGACGCCTTTTTGAGGTTGCTACTCCCGAAATCATTGATAAAATCCATGATATGGTGATGGATGACAGACAAGTGAAGGTGCGTGAGATTTCTAGAACTGTGGGCTTCTCTAGTTGGAACCCCATTTCCATTAACTTTGCAACCACAACTGCTGAGGTGATGAAGTGATGGAAAAGTACTTTTTTGTGGTCCAAGCTGGGGATTTTTTTTGCAGGTTGCTTTTCAAACGGTCCAATAACAATGACTAGTATGCACTTGTTATGATTTTACCCTTTTCCAGATAGTCGATGAGGATTATTTCTTGCGAATCCAAACGACAGTCGCATAATCTTTCCGGCCATTCCTCGATTCAAATTTTTCCAAGAGATGATTTTAACTAAACATAACCTCGATACGCGCCAGTAGTGCTATCTCTCAAACTTTGCAAGAACTTTTCAAATAATCCGCGTATATACATACCTATTTGGCTTTCCAAATAAATAGAAATATTGTCAATTTTTTAGCCTTTTATGTACAAGAGGTTTACACACTATGTACATTGTACAGGGATATATAGAGTCATAATAGCCTTGCATTAGTTATTTTAATGACCTTATTTCTTTTCATAACTACATCTTTATGTACATACATATTGAGAATAGAAGAAAACAGACTTAAAGTATGAATCTAATATACACATATATTTATATAAATTCATGCATTTAAAGTAGAATATACTTTCTATGTAAATGTACATACAATAAAATAAATTAAGTTTAATGGGTTTCAACCATTTGTTATAATAGATGTCGTTATTGTGGTTACTTCACGGCATAAATAAAATAAAGAAAACACATACCTAAGAAATTTTTTTTCTATTAATATGTAATCATCATTGGAATATGTATTAAAAATTATATGTACATCCTGTTAAATATTAAATATTATTGTTGCCCCAAGGACCATAATAACTTTTTTAATCCCAATTTCTCAATGGAATTGATATTACTCCTTGTATGTACATATATATATTAGGACTGGTACAGTAATGAGTTGTACTGCAGTTCAATTTGGTACTTTTTTACCCTCGGGACAGTACGTATATATATATATACTCACATATTTAAATATTTAGATAAATAACCAAAAAATTCTATATTTATCATTCTTTATTTGGTTTCTATATTGACTGTTTTTGGGATAGTTATGGAGTTATTTTAATCAATCATCTTCAAAAAGAAAAAATAATTACAGGAGCATACTATGCATCATTACTCCACTGAGTGAAGGCAGATTTTCTTCAAATGAAGAGGCAATCACATTCGTGAACAATTATTTGGAGAAAAAACGCGGGATACTATTTGGGAAGATTAAAAAAATGGGAGCATCGCTGGGAGATGTTTGTAGAGTTACAAGGATTCTATGTTGAAAAATTTATATAAAATTCAGAAAAATGTTTAGTTAGGTTCGAAATTTTTGAGACCACTCTCGTATATTCATAAATAAATACAATAAAAATATTATCCAAAAGAGATAACGACTTAAGAAAATGATGTAATATGTCCCAGTTGACGAAACCCCAGTGATATAGTTGTAGAAGAATTTAAATAAATTCCCATTTTAGCTTCACGATACCTCACAACTTCAGGTACATTATATCAACTGAAATAATTTTTTGGACTCCTACCGATATTGTGAGTACTAATTGGTCTTCTTTATTACCACATAACGTTCACAAGCTCATCTTTTTACAAAAAAAAATAAAAAATCAATTAATAATAATATTATATATCCAGTATATTTTTTTTATTTCACTCTTTATTTTTTTAAAGAAGTTAAGAATATTTAGGAATAATCATTTATTAAAGAATAAAATATCGCAAAACCCCTAGAAACTACATTAATTCCATAAAACACCCTTTTGCTATTATACCGTACCGAATAGTGTGAAGGGTGTACTGCAGTTTGTACTGAACCGTGGGCTAGGTGTACTGTCTCAAGCCTAGTATACATATATGTATATCTTTTTACGAGTATAAATGTTAATATAAGAAGTAATTTTGTACATAAAAATTCGGTAAATTATCATCCCATTTTTTTTGTTTGTTTTTTTGTTATTGATATTATTACATTATTATTATTATTATTATTATGGCCTTGTTGATTCCTAATGGAGTTGAAATTAAACTACAGGCATTGTTTTAAAGTATCCACATAAAACCATTTTTGCTTTCCATTCTACTGCTACATTCTAAATTATTTTATAGGCTTTGTGGATAGTAAATTAAGACAGGGAGTCAGGGAGAGCTAAGAAAAGAAAACATATATTAAAAACACATCAACTTTGATCCCCCAAATTAGTTTATTTATAATTTTATCATTTATATATATTACTAACGAAGGATTACCTGGCGTTCCTCGGAAAAGGAGGGAGATAGAAATCACAATGACAATGGTCAATATTATTCCTTGTTAATGCTTTTCGGTGCGGGCGAGCATTATAATATATGTATATTTTTTGAATTTAAAACAAAGATATTGTGTTATAAAATACAAATAATATACTGATATATATGCATAAAAAAAGTGTCTAGATGAGAAGTCCATATTTATTTTCGTCAAAAAATTTTCAATTCGAAATTCGGGAAGAAAATTACAAAAAACTTTTCATGTATTAATTTTGCAAAAAAAAGTTGTATATAAAATTTATTGGAATTGTATAAAGGAATATAAACCTACCAATATTTTATCATACTTGCAAAAATAAGAAAAGAATGTCGTCAAAAAGGTTAATCTCGATAACTTGTTCATTTTTCAAATATTACAAAAATTATATAATAAAATGTTCCAAAAGTTGATAATATTTAATTTAATGTTATAATTAAAAATTTTATGCACAAAATGCATCGATTTGTCACATTTCTTTTTTTTTTTTTTTTTTTTGAAAATTGACGTTTGATGAAAAAAGTTGAAAAAAGTTGGAAAATTATTCAGAAGATGACAGATATTTCAGATAAACATCGATTTTTAAGTGTCCAATTTATATTCAAACAAATTTTTAGAAAAAAATTTAAAAACTTTATTGATTCTAAGAATCCAATATTTAATCGGTAATTCATTTTTTTGCAACTAAAAATAAATCAAAAGTGCAATTTTCTTATTTTGCCCATAACTTTTTTTTTATTTTGAATAAATTTAGAAAACATTCTTATTCGTATAGTTTTTTTTTCGATGCCAGTCACTTTTTGATTCATAATTCAACCTCCTATCTAGTTTTCTTGAGCTTCAAAAAACAGTTTTTGTATTTTGGGTATAGGATAAGCAATCCTGCATTTTTTTTTGTGTCCTAGATTTAACAGTGAGGTAACCTACAAACGATACACAGGCTAATATTTCTCTAACCTTGGACAGGATTGGTAAACAATGACCTTTAGTTTGCATGTGGCACATCAAAAACGTTTGAATAAAGTGTTCAATATGTAATTTCTAAGGTGAAGTTTCTACATTTAAATTGTTTGAAGAATATAAAAACATGTGTATTGTATCTCTCAAATATATACTTTTCATGTTTAGAAATTTTGGAATACATTTTTTTTTTTTTTTTTTGCTGACATTAGTATCATTATTTATCTCTAAGCCTACGTGCAATACAAACGTCAGCTCTTAATAGGACCCACTTCTTTCTAGGTAACTAGTACCAACCATAAATTTATAACTTTTTGGGCAAGATACCTCTACACATATAGCCTGCTTAACATCACCATCTGGCAATCCAATTGTGGGAGTTTATCATTATTAAAAGAAGAAAAAAATTCAGTTACTGTTTTTATTTATTTTTTCAAAAAAAAAGTGACAGCCATCAATATGTGTTTACCACAATAAAAGACCATTATAAATGCGTAGACTTCTCAACAAGTAAAAAAAACTATTTTGATATTTGTTATTATATTAACATTTTGTTAATATAAAGTATGACTAAACGAGATTAAAAGTTATTGAATGTCGTATGTAACTATGGAAACCCCAGATGTGTTGGATTAACACTTTCTGAAAGATCCTTTGACTCCCTCTACTTTAATTATTTTTTTTACTCTGATATTAGCACCATAATTTAAGGAATGTCACGTCACATCAACTTTTATTTATCAGTCAAAATATTATACAACTTGTTTTAACAATTTGAGGTATCTACTGAGTGGGGCCCAAAACTTGTAACTAAATTACAAAAAATGGAATTTTTATGGAATATAGAAAAGATAACCCAAAACCAATTTGTGAAATGTTAAAATACGTTTAGTTATATTGTTATTCCGTATATCCTCTCTCAAAAGCAATAGCAAGCTCGACGTGCCGGTGAACAGACTGGCAGCACTTGACGATGAATGCAGTGTCCATAGCGTAGCACACAGGAGTGATGGTATCTCGGTACGAATCCAAATTTGGAAGATAGATGCGTTAGACATTCTTCTCTAAGACAATCCAAACAGCAAAGTCCAGGTGTATTCTGTCAGGGCTCTATGAGGGCCACATAGTGGGAGGCCAGAAGTCAGCGATCCTGTTGCTGCAAAAGTTTTGGTTCTTCTTGGCTGTATGGCCCTTTAATAGACTTAATAATGTTGTAAGCAGTTTGAAAGGCGATGCCAGCGGTTCTTGCAGCATTCTTGGCACTAAAACTGGCCTGGAGAAGATTACGCACGCATTGGGCTTATTTGTGCTTGCTCCGTCATTTTTACACTAAGAGACATGGGATACAAACAAAACTTGTTTATTTGTGCTTGCTCCGTCATTTTTACACTAAGAGACATGGGATACAAACAAAACTTGTTTATTTTTGTTTCAGCTGTCGTTTGGTGAGTAATGAAACCTCTTTATTAAAAATAACGGGTAGAAAATTTTAAACGAATGTTATTGCAAATTTTGTGTCCCCACTCTTTAAGATGTGTTCAATACTTCATCATATATCATGTCCTATTTTTTTTTTTTTTTGCTCAACGAATATGTCTTCAACTAATACTACATTTAGCTTTGTTACTTATTTTCGATATTCGTGCGATAAAACAGGTTCATGTCAAATCATGGGGAACATCTTAGACCCTTTAAATTTAAAAAAGATAATGTGCTAAATATTGATCTCATTAAACCAAATACTATTAAATATAAAAATGTGCTCAAGGAAAGTCCAAATAAAGTTCTAAACAAGTTAGTCAAAAAGAGATAGTATAAAAAAATGATTTTATGACTACTTTTCGATATAGCCCCCCTCTACTAAAATGTACTTTTTACATATTTTTGACCAAGATTCAAACACACGTAAAAAGCCTCCCTTCGATATGACCTTCTGGACCTCTATTTCTGTCATATACCAAAGTCTTTTCAATCATTTCATAAGCTCAGGTAAGAGATAAAAGTAGGATGGGCATAAATCTGAACTTTTTTTAGGGGGGAGGGGAATAAGATTGAAGTAATTTCCTAGCCATCCAACCTTCTGTTTCTCGACTTTTGTTAGCACGAGTATTATTCAAATGGAATTTAAATCTATTCCTATACTTCTCTCGTCTCTTTCGGCAAAAATGGTCAGTAAACTTTTGGAAACAGTTTGAATTAATTTTCTGATCCTTTAGAACCCAATACTGGTAAATTATGCCCAGAATAAAGAAAGCATCATCTTTTTTGTTCTTAGAGTTGTTTTACCCTTTTTGGGGATGCTGAAACCACTGAGCTGAATGAATTTTCAGCTTAATAGGATGCACAGATTTCGCCTTGGGTCACCAAAATATTGAAATGAACTCAATTTGAATTGTCGTTCTAAATGGCCACCTTGAAGCATGCGCAGAATCCAACGTCATCCGTAATAATGCTCTCCACAATTTCAATATTTTCCGAAGTTCGTACGGTACAGTTTCACGTTTTTCCTTTTCCTGATCCAATTGAGATTTTTCCAACCTTAAATTTGGCCAATAGCCTTGCTATTTGCCCCTAAGATAGAACTTTATCTTTATAAGCTTCATCTAAAATATTATGAACCTATTAGTTTATTTTTCACCAATGCAAAAGACTCAATTGTTCCTCCCTGGTGCTCAGATAAAAAATAAATTAGTAGGTTTTTATTTAATATATTATTAGTATAAAGTGTTTTCTTTTATTTCTATAAGAACATTTTTCTTTTTTTGTAAATACTGTTTTTTCAAAGTTAAATGGCAATTGCCATTCTTACTGGTATTACCATCGTATATTATAAATAAAAATATAACGATCATCTATATTTAATGATATGTTTTTTTCTAGCTTTTCAATTATTCTATGAAAATAACAATTATAATTTGTCAGAGGCAAAAGATCCGACGAAAAAATATCAATTTATCTAGAAGAGAAAAAAATATAATGGTGTTACTAAGTTCTTTATCGATATTTTTCGTTTATTTCTAAAAAATGGAAATACTTCGTAGGTACAAAATAAATTGTGAAAATAATTGCTTTGATAAATATTTGATGACCTTTTTGTCATGTTTCTACTCCCTGACCTATATATATGATAATAATAATAATGATAATAATAATATCTTCCTCTTCTTCCAATATATTCTTCTCCTCTAGAGACACACTACTTTTTTTACTACACATGTCTCTCTCTTCTTCTTCTATTCCTCTTCCCAAGGGTACATGCTTTTTAAGAGCTTATATATTTCATAATAATACCGTTATGCTGTTGTTAAGACAACAAATTTGTTGAGACGGGTAAAAAAAACATTATGCTAATAGAGTAACAGTTACTACATAGCTAGTAACACCTAATTACCACAACAATTTTAGGACCTTTGATGTTAATTTATTCATCATCATCTTCGAAAACGTAAAGTAAACTTTAGTCCACTTTTTTATTGTACTAGCAAAAGTTGCCTCGCATAATTTTAAGACAAAATATTTTTCAACCTTTGATCCTTCTATGCTGACCTTTCTCTTGCTCTTGTGGCTGTTGTGTTATCCCTACTTTTTTTCTACCATTTCTTCCTCTCAGCTGTTGTCTCTACCGCTCGTGTCACAGTATTTCGGATCCACTTTGCTTAAAACTCCAATTCTGTTTAGTTAATTTTGGAAGGGACCCTTGTTGCGGAACAGAAGAGAGGTGGCACTTCTGTTCCAGTAACTACTTTTGGCCTTGCTTGCTTTTGAGACATCGCAGGAGTAGATAGAAGGACGCCTTTGGATCCTGGACGTGGAGGGGAGGGCCTATTGGGTGCAGATGTTGTTAGAGGAGTCACTTGTGTAATTACAATATTGACCTATCCTTCGGGTAATCCTGACAGGCTCACCTGTGTACAATCCGTGGTCAATTGTTCCAAGGAGAGCTCTGATGATGAGAAAATATTAAAATTCACGTACCTTTTTTGTCTAATGTATTTATATTTATGTAACTGTATAATAATTTATGTATATGAAAAGACTAAATAACAGAATATTACAATCTTTTTCAATCATTGATTCCATTAAAATACAACAACCTCCGAAATGACTCAGGATTGGCTCCAGGAGCATTGCTACGACTATGTGTCCATGGATATTTGTACGCTACCAAACATTACTTGATCGACTCCATCGTCAAGCAAAGCAAGATTTAAATCAAGCTTTAGATTACAGGACCCGAATGGAGGCATTTATTGAAGCCAACAGAGTCTTCATTGAGTGAGATATATTCTCATAATTGTATCTGCTGTTCAGTTGTTGTTGTTTTTTTTGATAAATCTTAAAAATTCACAATTTTATGTTAATTTACTCCAAGATGGCAGGATTGGTTGTACCGTTGGTGAAGGCCTTGATGGTAAACAAGGATTTATGGACGGATCTGGAGTGGGAGTCCAAAGATGTCTCCTATTTTGTACAACCTTAATCCGATGGATTATTTTGTCTAGTGCTAACATGAGTCAAAGGTCCTCAAACAGAGGTCTTCAAATCACCAAAAAGTCCTGGATCGTATTTGTCAAAAGTGAAATTTGATTGTTTCTTTACTTATATTTGATTGGATTTTCCAATCGAACCGAAACATAATCAAATCATACATATAGAGAGTTTCAATGATTTTTTTTGGCTCAAATTAGCCAAAAGCTGGTTTGAGTCAAACCCTGTCCTCACCGAAACGTTTTCTGAGGAAAAATACAATATATTTATCCAATTTGGGCTTGTATCCACACGAGGCCAGTGATAAATAATTACACTATTAGTTAATATTTTGATGAAAATTGTACCCAAGTTGTTTTTGAGCCGGCAGAGTACTGCTTTTTTTTTAAATTCCGTAACTTAATTCCACCTGCAACCGAAAAACCTAGAATAATAAGTTAGGAACAATCTAAGTTTTGATAGAGGTGAGACTTATTTAGATTAATTTTTATTTTTTCTTCTTAACGTATAAAAAAATATATCCTTAAATTTCACATTTGCATTATTTAGTGATGGGATCCCGTATTTAAAAAAAGTTATGTCCCGGGATACTGCTCAAACACAGATTTCCCCGGGAAATGAGACACTCGAATACGTACCTATATCTTTGTTTAATGGTCAGTTATTCAAATATAAGATTAAATAAATGTATTTTTCCATCATGGATATCAAAAAACAAGACTTGATTCATTTGTTATATATAAAAAAAGCATATATAAAAATATAAGGATTGCCAACAAATATATATATATAATATACATATTATTATGGTAGATGGTACTCGTCTTCTTCACTCATTCTTAAAAAGGAATATATATATATATTCATAAACCGTTTATCATACGATAAAAATATGAAAAATTCACGAAAATAATGAGGGCCTTTCTTGAATATGAAAGCTCCAGATGAATGACTTTAATCTATCTCCCCCCCCCCTCCTCTCTCTTTTTCTCTCTTTTCCGAGCATCTCTCGCATATATTTATATGTGCTAGAGATATTGACCGTCCATCATCGCATCCTTAAATTGTCTAGGATCTTTATTTATTCTTTTTTAGTCCTCAATATATATATTTTATATAGAATTTGACAAATTATATAAGTAATTTATATTTCTTTATGTTTCTTTATTCACAAGGAGGGTTGTTTGTGTATTGATGAGGAACTAATAGCTATTTTGAAAGAGAGCACGGCGTTATTTCGCTGACATAAATAAATACAGTAGGGTGGGGTTTTCTTTCAACTTTTTTTTTACTTCCGATTAGCGTTGGATCGGAAAAAGTTGTAATATGGTTAGAATATAACCTTTGCAAAATCTCATTTTCATGCGATTTCATCTTTAAGTAGCACATATGGTTCATATTTTGAAAGGAAACAAAAAAAAATATTTGTCAAAAAAGATTTAAATACATCATTAATCATTATTTTGCACTAATTAATATTATTCTAATCTATAAAAAGATTTATGAAGTGTTTTTTTTCAAATGCTACCCTATTGGTCAAAAAAAGAGAATAACATAAGATAATTTGGACAATTCCTTTATGGAAATGTAAAAAAAAAATATGCGCAGATCATCAAATTTTAAAAACTTTTTTTTTCTTTTTTTGTTCTTTAGGGCGATTTTGTTTCCTACAAAATATCAAAATAAATTAATACAAAATAACTAATAGTGTTTTCTTCTGCAGCATAGGGCAGCAAAACGTGGACTGTTAATTAACACTTATTTTCTCATTACTATAAAAAAGTTTAGTTATTATTTTTTGATATTCTGTTTCTAATGTATTTTTAAAATAAACAAACTATACAAATCATTTAGTCTTTTCATTATCATAAGCGAGCAAAAGGCAAAAGGCAGCACATCTCAGATCTCTTTGATGCTGGAGTTGATGTAATGAAGATTAATAACATAGTTAAATGTTCTAGGAGCCTGGTTTTCAAGTTGGCCAAGATGAAAAAAATTAGAAAAGACCTCTCCAGGATATGGAGGGCATAAATAAAGGGGGATACGAAGTTTTTGTTATGTTTGGAGAGGAATATAAAGGAGGATCCTACTACGTCGATGAATAGTCTCGCCAACGACTTCTCTGTGGCTGCAAAGACCAACAGATGGTTATAGAGACCAACAGGACCTCACACACAAATGTGGACTCTCTGAAGTCCTCCATATTTGCTCCATGGTACAACTTGTCAGAGGAGTTTGTCATAAACTCCAGCGTTGCCTTCAGGCGACGTGTAAAGGCTGTGATTGATAATGAAGGTGGACAATTAGTATGCAAAACATTATTGTAAAAACCTGTCTATATGATTTGTTGCCTATTTTTGAAAATAAAAAATTATTTATCTATTTCTAAATCCATCTCTCAAGTCCACGTTTTGCTGCCCTACCCCGTATATTGACTAAGTACAGAGTTTTTGCCTTTTTTCATAAGTTGATTGAGATATGCGAGCTAAAAATGACCTCGTAGGACAATACAATTTTACATAGGTAATTTTCATACCATGTGACAACTTTTTTGTACTAGCCGAAACCAAAATTCGAACGACAGTTGAATATCAAACTACTTTAATATATTTTGTTGTAAGATGACGATGTTTCTTATCCTTTTCTCCCAATCAAGGTTAACGATATAAATTGGTTGAATTAAAATTAGCTCCTTGTAAGCTTTGAACAATTCCCAACACTTATAGAAAAGTCATGCCATAGTGTGGAAGGATTAGCCAACAACTACCAAAATGATTTTGGAACATTTTTTCTGTGTTTTCTTTAATGAAAGGCAGCGTGATAAAATAAATGTATCGACTTGACAGGTGTTGGCTTTGTTTTTGTTATTGTTTTATTGCAATCGGTGTTTACTTTTTTAATAACGTTTTAACGTCTTATGTTGCAGATATTTACATGGATAAAAAATAATACTATTTCCTGTCTTATTTATTCAAAGGTATTGCAAGATTAATATAATAAGTCAAGTTTTCATGCATTTATAATATAAGATTTGATGTATTATTATTTGGAAAAATAGATGTTGATTATAGTAAAATTTGGACAAATATTGATCACACTTTGTGTGATCAATACAAAGTGTATTTATTCAGTTCCATCCAGTCTTAGGACCGGTCCTTTCGGTCCTTGAAATTTTTCCTAAAAATGTAGTAAGAGCAATGCACATATCTTGCAAAAAATATTTAATTTTACTTATATAAATATGTTTATTATCTATAAATATATATACTAACAGAAGGTGTTGCAGTGCTGAATAGAAGGGAATAGTAACAAAAAATGAATGTAGAAGAAAAGAGAAAGAGAGAGAGAGGGATTTTGAAATAAACAAAGGGAGAAGAGAAGAGGGAAGAGACATAGAGGACCGAAAACATATTATAGGAACATGCTTGTTCATTTTATACGTCTACTTGCTAAATTTCAGACTGATTTGTCTGACTATTTTGGAATCCGTATGCGGTAACACCAAAAACAGACTTATAAATATATATGAGATATCTTTTTAAAAAAATTGGGGGTGAGAAACTTTAAAGAAGTGTCATATGCATTTCCAAAAAAAGAGAGCTTTATTATATTAAAGAATAATTTAAAAAAGGAAAAAACACTCTCAATGACGTCACGGGGGATCGATTTTACCTACTCCAAGAACCGTCAAGTGGGATTGACTGTATGGGACCAGACTGCACCATAGTCCTCAACCCTAAATAAGGACCGACACAACACTAATCACACAGTATTGGTGTTGCCGCTTGGCTTATAGCTTTGGCTCTTTCTGGGGCATCCATAGCGTTACGTCCACTGAAAATAAGCTACTTTCTACACCTACGATAGTAAGGGTATCCTTTTTGATGTATACAATGTAGAACATACTAATACGACTCTACTCTCTATTTCTTCAAATAATCTTATCAACAACGTGTCTTAATTCTCCAGTAGTTAAGTACTACTACTTGTATTTTTTCTTCTCTTTTGCGGAAGAAGAAATATAAATGATGATGAAAAGTTTTTTGGTTTTTTTATATATATTTGCTGCCTTTCCTTATGACAACTATCTTTTGATACTGCTTTTTATTCTATGTTAGATACCTGAAGGACTAAAATAAATAAATAAATCAGAGTTTTTCTTTCTTTCGTTCTTTTAATTAGTAACTGTTTGATGTTTTTAAAACATTTCTTACTTTTATTCTTCTTTTACTTCTTTCTTCTTCTTTTGATACTTCCTCTTCACTTCATTGATAAATCCATGTAATTCAATTATTTTTTCCACATACGTACATACAAGAATTGGATGAAATAAAGACGTTGAAAAAAAGAACTGTTTTTGTCAGATCTTTTTCTAGAAGATCTCACACAAACATAGGCTTACAAATATAATTATATACGGTGATGTTATTAGTGTAAAGATGTGATGTCTTAACATTGAAGCAGGGTAAAATGATAGACATTTGTATTCTTTACCATCCATCAGCAAACGACTCTCATAGATCCTTTAAAGGCATTGCTAATTGTAGTTAAAGTTTAAAAAAATCGTCATAGTAAAATAATAAAAGAGGTAGTATTTGAAAGACCATTTCGGAAAATGGAATCAAATAAAGCCTCAGTTACCAAATGGAGGTTCTAAACTATTCTTGTGTATGTCAACATATCCTAAAAATGTGGGTTAAAAATAATTAATCAATCACGATATTAGACTTATGAAATATTGGGATTTATATCATATACGAGGGTGGTCTGAAACGTTTCCGACCTCAACGTGAATGTGGCAGTACTCGTAAATGAAAGCTAGTTACATGTATCTAGCATCCGTTGACAGTTACTTGACAAAGTTTTAGGCATTTTGGACGTGAACTTGTTATGTAAAAGTTGTTTGGTGAGATGAAGTATTTTTGTGAAAATTAACAAAATTGAGGATCGAGCTGTCCTTAAAATATTTTTTTTTGAAGTATAATCTTTAAAAAGATTAAAAGAATAGTAGATTATACGTATAAAGGCTTATTGTCTTAAAATTTAACGTGTCGCGTCGGAGTCATTTAACCAAAAAACAAAAAGTATCTCGTGACCAATTATTTTGTAGAGAAACACCCCCTGTACTATTTGAACGTGTTACAGAGATTGAAGCATCATTGCAGAAGTGTATACAGTTACAAGGAGACTATGCTGGAAAAAAAAATTAGGAAAAATGCCTCGTATCTTTGTTAGATACGAAACTTTTTCAGACAATCCTTGTATATGATGTAAAAAAACTCATTAAAACATCTTTTTTTTCTTGATATTTATTTAAGCTTCTTTTTGTGTTAAATTGCTACAAATCGGTCAATTTTAGTCCATTGAAAAAACAATTCTTTTTTTAATTTTGTAGTTATCACTTTTACAAACCCATACGTATGTAACATGACGTATATTATGTAACACATATGTGATATGATGTCGCTATTATTATTTTAATTTATATTTATCGCACGTCAAATAAAAAATGATAAATTTATTCTTAATAGTTCTCCATAATATTATCATTCTAAAATGAAGAGGTTCTGGGATTCGATAGGTTTCTTATGTATAGAAATGAAAATAGAACCATCAATTGGTATTTCTCACAATATATTATCTTTATAATTGTTTTTTTCAAACATTTACCTCGAGTTATCCATCTCATATAAATAGATTATAACCTTTTTTATTTGTAAGAATAAAAGTAACTAATGTACCCCTAAATTTAATTTTAAAAACTTTATCGTGGGAATAACCAACTTTTCGTTTCTTTTACAAAAAAAGAAATATTTTAAGTTGCAAAACCTCTCCATTTTGAAAAGTAGGATTATTTTGTTTCGTAGATCATAATGTGCAGATTATATATACATATATATAGGCTCTACTATGTTTCAATTCTCTTTTATTATTATAAATGAATCTAATGACACAGAAAACTCCAGATAAATACCATTTCTAGAATTGTCCAAATAAGAGGGATTCCCAACATATAAAGAAATCTGCGCCCTGTAGGAGGGTCGTTTGAAAACACCATGCAAAGTCCAAGAGATGGCACTGCTGGCGCGTATCGAGGTTACATTTAGTTAGTAACATCTCTTGAAAGAACACACACTAACTTTCAGACAGATTGGTCTATTTCTTTCTATTTGGCATTCGTTTGAATCTGGAAATCGATCAGAAAGATTTTGGCGACTGTTTTTTGGATTTGCAAGGAAAAATCCTCATCGAATAACTGGAAAAGGGGAAAACTATTACAGGTGCATATTATTCATCGTTATTGGGTCGTCTCAAAACCGAGCTGTAAGAAAAATACCAACGATTGGCCCACAAAATGTCCTTTTCCATCATGACTATGCACTAGCTCACACCTCAGCGGCTGTGGTTGCAAAAACAATGGAAATAGGGTTCCAACTAGAGATGCCCACAGCAATAGCAATCTCACACACCTTCTGTCTTCTGTCATGCATCATCATATTATGGACTTTATCAATGATTTCTGGAGTAATAACCTCAACAGGGCGTCCAGAACGTTCAGCGTTACATGTGCCCATTCGTGTTCCGAAAATTTTAAAACCACTTATAAGCTATTGTATAGAAGTTGCAGAGTCCACATAAGGCTACTAGCTAAACATAACCTGGATACGATACAGTAGTACCATGTCTCGGACTTTGTACGGACTTTTTCAAACTACTCTCGTACACTGAGGAAGAAAGCCTCACTTCATGAACATACATACATTATGCATATTCCCTCTTTCGTTTTCTCCCAAAGGCATAATAATTTATATACTTAGATAGGCCTACAATGTCGTTTTTGGAAACTAAAGTAATCATATATAATTCTAATATAATATTGTCAAACAGCCTTTAAAATAAGTAATGAAAAATAATCATAAAGTCATTATGAATTTGATGAAAAACATATTTGTAATTCTTTTTCTGCTTCTATTATTACTACTACTATATGTAGACTACTGGATGGAAGGAAGGAAAATAATAAATGAAAAGATGAAAAAATATTCATAAATCAAGCAAAAAAAAATAAATATATAATAATAATAAATGAGATGCACTTCAAGTACCTAAATGAAAAAACATTATTTATTTAATGGAAATAAAGTTGTTAGCAGATACAGTAAAGTTTCAAAAAAGAATATTTAGCTTACGTGTAACATGATATATACATTTAGTTACAGTTGTGTAAAATATGGTCTGTCAGTATGCAAAATGGAAAGCG
Source organism: Lepeophtheirus salmonis (assembly GCF_016086655.4). NCBI lineage: Eukaryota > Metazoa > Arthropoda > Copepoda > Siphonostomatoida > Caligidae > Lepeophtheirus > Lepeophtheirus salmonis. The sequence continues at coordinate 58,074,875 of NC_052136.2, forward strand.
AAAATCAATATGATATTTCTGAAAATTCGAAGAATATTTTGGATAGTAGCAGCTTAGTATAGTATAAAGTCACTTTAATCTTTCTTTACTGAAAATGTAAAAAAGGATGTGAGCTATATTCCTTGCTTTTTTCACATTTTTTTGCACATTTGGTATGTTCAATTTTTATTTTCTTATGTGAATACACTCGCCATGAACATTGATTGAGAGTTTCAGCAATATACTATGTTTTGCTTGTTTGTGAGAGGCATAACGGTTACAAGTATATTGCGAGTTCAGCAATTTTTTGTTATTGAAAAAACATGGATTAAAAAATTTGCATCAAATTTTGTTCAAAAATTCAAATTAAGTACCCAAATCACTTGAAATGTTGACAATAGCATACGGTAAAACTGTTCTGAGCAAAAAAAATGTTTACAAGTCCTACAATTTTTTTCAAAATGGACAGGAAGATACCAATGACGAACCTCGCTCTGGACGCCAAGGCATGTCAACAGCTGATGAAAACGTTGAAGCAGTGAAATAAATTGTTTTTGAAAATAGTAGAATGACTGTCAAAGAAGTTGCTGATGATATTGACATATCGGTTGGCTCGTGCTATAGATTTTTTTTGAATGTTTTGGGCATGAAACGAGTGTCAGCGAAGTTTGTCCCGAAACTGCTAAATTTTGACCCAAATAATCGTTGCATTTCTTGTGCAAAAGCAACACCACAATCATGCCTAAACCACCATATTTTTCAGATTTGATCCCATGGGACTTTTTCTCTTTCCCAAAACTGAAGAAACCTATGAAAGAACAATGATTTACAACAATTAGGTAGATAAAGACTATATCGCTCACAGACATCAAGCCTATACCTAAAAGTGAGAAGTGCTTCGAGGATTGGAAAAAGCGTCGATATAAGTGTATTGTATCTGAGAGGGATTATTTTCAAGGTGACAACATAAATATTGATGAATAAATACACATTTTTTTCCCAAAAAATACAACGTCACCTTAATTTTTCATCGCACCTCGTAGGTTATTTTTATACAATATCACAACTTTTTCTGCACTAGCCTAATCGAAATTCGAAAAAGTTGAACAAAAAACCACTTTAGATACTGTATATTCATAAAAAAAAATAATACTAGATTTAGCTTTTTATCAATATTGTACGCAACAGTCATATCTTTCAAAGTGAGAGAAGAAAAAAAACATATATGAATATACATATAAATAGATAAAAGCTTATACACACATATACATATATATATAGTTTTTAAAATTGAACGAAATGAAACAAACAAAAGATGCAAATCTTATCAATGATATAAATAACAAAACAAAAATTGAATATTCTTATTGATAAATAAATAAAAAAGAAAGGAGCGAACAAAAAAATGGCTGCTTTTATTTCTTTTGTACTTTGCTTATTATTTTGTTTATAAATATGAATGTTGTTGTTTTTTTCTTAAGAAAGAAAAATGAAACAGAGAGGAAGAATCTCTGTTAGTAGATATTCAAATAAATACATATATTCAAATAAAAGTTACATCCTTTCTACGGTCCTACCTTGACATATAGTTTTAACACATTATCTCAACCAGATAACCACTCACTTAACTCGAATATCAATTCAATTAGCTTTTAAGAGATAAACGGTTGACAATTTCCCCAAGAGGATCAGGAACTAATATGTGACAACGGGCTACAATCGGGGGAAGATCATTTGTCCCCTTGAAGAAGATGCAGAGTGCCAAATAGATCCTTGGAATTAGGTCTTTCAATGGGCTTATGAGAAGTAGGGTACGAGGAGATGTATGTGAAGAACATACTAAGTATGACAATTAGTAAAGGAAAACAGTTGATTTTTGTGTTATTTCTCCTTTTTTGTTCATTACTTAATGCGTTGTGTGTGTGCTAACATCTCCCTCGAAATGAAGAATTCTGGCCTATTTTATATATGAATTTAACTATGATTATCATATTTTCCCCGAAATAATGCTATTTTAAATGTAAATGGTTCTCCTTCTTTAGAGCAGTAATTCATGTTCTTGCTCCAAAATCATAAAACAGGTAGTTGATATTAACAAAGGTCTTAATTTAGGTCTGCCATATGTATCGCTCCTGCCTTCTCCTCGCGCTCTTAGAAACCCCCATCTCTAAGTATGGGACAGCTTGGATCTGGCTGACAGATGGTCACACACAGACAACAACACCCAAAAATGGCATCAAGTACAAAACTCCAGCTTTCTTTCATTAGAATTGTATCCCTTCATGTAGCCCAAATTTTTCTCTCCTCGGCTTCAGGTGGCTCAAAAGAATTATGTCTGGGGATAATTTCACGTTCAAATAAGCCATCTCTATGACATGATTCAATTTAGTGCGCAACTCAATCAAGTTTCATGGCTCTGTAATGTCATGTGTGATTAATGCTAATGACAGATATATTAATTGAAATAATCCTGTATAATCCAGTTTAATTTGTTGACGGACCAACCTTGCGCAGGTCATAATTGTCTCTTTACCAGAGCTAATCAATCACAGTATATATATTATAGATTAAATATAATACAATAATGGCCACCGCTCGTAATTCGAGTCAAACTTGTACTTTTAGACAAAAAAAAAAAAAAGGATAATTACAACTTGGATGTTGGGCCACGCGTATGTCACTACTCCACTGTATGAACTTCGTTCAAATAGATTATACGTCCCTTAAAAAAAGTGTGAAGTTTATTCAAAGTTACGCAGATGGTTCTGACAGAATCTTCAATACATTGTAGGTAGGCAATAGACATATATTTTATAATTTGAAACATGTGTGATTTAAATTGTACAGCTGACTAACGTTTTTTGTTCTTTTTGTTTTCTGCAAAAAGGGTATAAACCTAAGTCTTTAAGAGATATATATGTATGTACATATTATTATAAACTCAGAACTCTACTCAAGGAAGAAATAAATAAATGCTTTCTTTTTTGTATGGAACAAGAGACTAGTTGATTTAAGAGGTCTGTACATTTCCTTTCTTTTTATTAGTCGTAGTCATAATGTATGTATTGAACGAAAATACCCCATTAAAATACACAATGAAACCTTAGTTTACTCTACATAAAGATACATTTGTTTATCTTTGTATATCAAAAAGGAAATGGAGTAATGATAACTTACAGTAATACCTCTTGGATTACAAGAAGCATACCGAGTGGTTCATTAAAATCTGAAGACTTTGAATTTAAAACTTGAAAAAGATATAATTTATTAATTAAAAATAAAATTTCAACACGACAATGATGGCTTCCAGACAGCAGCAGAAAGCTTGGCGCCCACTGTGGCATGTACATAGGTACTAAAGATTATAATTGCAACCAGAGATATGTCTGACTTTCAGATTAGACCAGGCTTACTTTTCCATTAACTATCCTTGATTCAAGTTTACTCTTAAAATGTATTGAAAGCGGTTTATGGGCTGATTGATTTTTTACAAATTCAAGCTCATGTCTAGTAAATACGTCGTGTTAATTGACACTGGCTCAGTTAATGTGCTGGGCATCTGTCAAGTGTGTCGACTCAAACCGGGATAAATAAATTCATACTTTTATGTACATGAGACTATTATCAAATCATAAACTGCTGAATCTTGAATTCCCAGTAAAAATAATAGCACAAAAGTGCAATAATTGAAGTTCTATCTTTTATATTTTTTTAAACTGTGGATTTCCTGTTCTAAAGTGCAGAAAGACGTTTTATTATATTGTTGGTCAGAGCGGCCATGTCTTTTCAGGCTTTTTTTTTTTTTTGCAAAGAAATAAATAATTATTTTATTTCTAAATCATAAGAGTTATAACAATTAAAAGGGATGTCACATGGCTTTAAATACATTACTTATCAAAAAGTTAAGCATTGAGATTTATAAAGCTTATAAAATTTGGCATTTAAATTATTTTGAGAGGATAAAACTTTGATTTGACAGTTAATTAGAAACAAATACACACTTTTCTTTATGTGGATATTTATTTATAACGCAATAAATAGATTTTCTACATACAATACTCATAAATGTTCTTTTTGCCTGCGCAATCATGAACTAAATTTATTTATCTTACAAATTAAAGAACGTAGAAGACGTTTAATTGCTAATACACGTAATATTTTGCCTCAAAAATGCTTCAATACGCCTTTCAAATTAAAAATAGTTAAATATGTTATTTTTTTTAATGCATTTATATACATAAACTATAGCTCCTTAAATGAGCTCGAACCATCCTATTTTTAAATAAATAATTGGAACGTTAAATTTTCTTTTACTAAACATTTAATGACTATAAAAATTTTATGAAGTAAAAACATTAATTTTGTGCATCAAAAGTTAAACTTTGAAAATAGGCTATGGGTATGCATATGCCTATAAATATTCTTCAATATGAATTTACATATAATACAAGCTAGTACTCTATAACTATATGCATAAAGTCAATTAGCTTGTTCTTGTTTTTTAAGTAAATAGATAGAATTATGGTTAAATATAAACTCACAAAAAGACTGGCCATTTTTGTTCATAAGAGGCTAATCATTCAATTTAGTATTGTAGACTGTTTGTTATAGGTTTACATAATTTGAGGAACAATCATAGAAAATCATAATTAAGTCCCCTATAATCCCTAACTCTTGAACTATTGTTGTTTACTTTTTATTCAAGACATTTTTTAATTAACGTATTCTGGGGTTGGATAATTAACAACACAAAAAATCACACTTTTTGTCTCCCAAGATCGAAATAGAATGAACTTGGTAGAATGTAAACCTAGAAATTTTTTGGGTCTTTTCCGTCCAACTCTTTTCTTTCATTTCTTCTTATGTCCGGCAAATAAATTGACTTTTGCCATACAATTCCTTGAAGAAAGAGTTTCTTTACATAAATATTTTGATAAATTTATCTCAAATTGAAAACGATATAAGGTGTTTTTGAATATGATAAATTCTTTTAAATCAAAGTAAAAAGTTTTAACTATCAAATTATATATGTATATTGAAATTTTCGTAAAGGATTTTTCTTGGAGCTGTGAGTCTCTGAAAAAAATAAGTATCAGGGTTTTTATTCAAACAAAGATAATGTGCATTCTATGCATAACATTATTTTCAGGCTTTTTGAGCATTAGGGTTTGTAAGATATAACTACATTTTATTCATATCTATAACACTAAGGACATAAAAAAAGTACTTAATTTGATAGAGAAAAATTAGCTCTTTTTGGAATCAGAGCTTCAAATTCTTTTAGAATCACTCTTTTTCAATTTCAGAACCTGTTTACAGAGAGGTTATTAACCATGACAATCCAATATGAATTAATAAATTTATTTGTTGTCTCATTGAGGTATATAACACCCTTTAGGTGAAAATACCCTCAGAATTTTCTGAATTTGGAAACTAAAATCCTTTTCATTTGTTTTTTGCTATTGATTTTTTTAAGTTTTGTTTTTAAAAAACTATAATTTTTTTAGAGTTCTGGAATGTTGTGCGTAAAGTTGTCATATGTTATGAAAATTACCTATGAATAATTCCATTGTCCTACGAGGTCATTTCTAGATCGTGCATCTTGATCAAATTATTAAAAAAGGCAAAAACTCTTTACTTATTGAATATTGACTAAGAATATTTGTAGTTATTTTCCTAAAATTGTCTTATTGAACAAAAAAAAAGAAGGAAAATTTGATGATCTACGTATTGCCTAATATTTTTTTTTATTTTTTTTTTGCATTTTCAGGAAAAATGAATTTTTTTTTATATTATTCTCTCATTTAACTCTATAGGGTAGCTTTAGAGAAAAACTTTGTTTATCTTTGTTGTAGGATAGAATCATTTCTATCATTATTAATTGATGTAAAATATAGATTCATGCTGTATATTAATCTTCTTTGACGAGATTGGAAAAAAGGTGGAAAACAAACTGGCCAATTTTATATATACCAGGTGGGAATATGAGACTTACACACTTGGAAAGAAAATTGCCCTTCATTCTTTAATTATAAATTAAACAAAAATCTTTATTGATCTTTTTCTGATACAATGCCTATGTCAAATTGATTTATTTTATTCGGTCACAATTGGCTTCACATATGGTAACAAACCTGTCGCGAAAAGAATTGCAAGTATTATGAGTGAAGTTCGGCTCCATAACAGTCCACTCCTCGTAGACGGAGGCCTTTACGGCCTCAACGCTCGAATAAAGGATGATAAATACCCTTCTCTAGATGTTCGCCCAGAAAGAAAATTCAAGAGCATTGACATCCAGATTGTACGGTGACCATATTCTCTTGTCCCAGAAAGCGATGTTTTTAGCTAAAAAGGTATGATTAATTTTTGCAGTGTGAACATGTCTCCGGTGAGCCTATTACCCTCCGGGAACCAGATTAAGGGCGTCCTTGAACGTATTTGGATCAATGATTTTTCGGAGCCTTTCTTCCTTTCTATGATCTTGTTGTGGTCTAGCCTCTTTTTAAAATTGTAGACGGTTTTCTGAGGTATTCCTATTAGCCTGGCCAACCCTGTTGGAGTATGAGACGTACGAAGAAGAGTTGATAACCTTCACCTTGAATCTCGCTGGGATGGCATTTCTCGTCCGATTTAAAAAGCTCAAAAAGCAGCAGGTGCATGAGATGAATGGCTACCTATAAAACTACAGACAGTTATTATTTCCTCACATAAAATCTCTCAAATCAATATAATACAAGTGTGTAAGTTTCAACTTTTCCACCCAGTATATAGCTCAATATATCTTTCACTAAAAGAATCAATATTCGCAGAGTTTTATTTCCATTTGATCGTAAATTTGCTTGTTAACAAATAGTAATTTATTTAAGAATCTATTTTTTTTTTTCACAGTTAGAAATTTTCTCCCATCCCGCTTTCTCCCCATTATAAATATGTACAAATAAGTGTTGATCATAAATTACTACATGCATGAGTTTGGGAGGGAGGGGGGATGAATAAATTAAAGCCTTTTTTATGGACTATTAATTATCTGTGTTTTTATTGACAGGAGGAGCAGTAATATCAATTACATATTCACACCAAGGGAATTATTTTATTGTAATAAACGAAAATAATATTTCTTGAAAAAAAAAAAAAAAATACACCTTCAAAATTAATTTATTTATTTTGCAGATACTTTTTTTTTGAATTTCAGAAATAATAACATTATTTGAAAAAGAAAAAATTACATTTAGAATTCAATTAAAGTTGAATTGATATTAATAAAATAAAATAAAAACATTTCATGACTAATTAACTATTTTATGTTGCAATCAACATTACTTTCATTAAAGCAAATTCAGCATACATACTATGTATGTTTTTATGACTTCTTAACCTTTTTAGTTACTACTACTAGTTATACATATGTATGTTAAACAATGCATAGAAATGAGGACAATGAAAACCCTACTCTGTATATATATAAGTAAGTGAATAAAAAACTGAAAACAATGTGATAGCAAAATACAGCTAAAAAAGTTGAGATGTATATGTATAAATTCCCTTAACAGTATGAGATCTTCATATTGTCCCTCAACCTTTCCTCTCCTTCGAAAAAAGAAAGAAATAATAATTTCTGAAATTACTTGTAGACAAAAATCGAAATAGAAACGAGATTAGGTTGTGATTGTTATTGTATCTCTAAACCTTTCCTTAAAACATTTTTATTAATAAGTAGGGAGTTCTACGCTGCCTAAGAAGTGCTAAAAGTCATCCAATCAACATTTAGTAGACTGATAAGTAAAGAATCCGTTGTCCAAGATGCGAAATCTCTTTAGAAGTCGTTTTCTAGTGAGGTCCTTCTCTCCCTTTGTTGGGTAAAAGGTCAGAAGAATGTGACTGGAAATTAAGTGACTGATATGCTAGCCAGAGTTAGAGATATGGATCGACCTCCTACCCCAATTGTTGGTATACTTTGGTAATCTCTTAGGGAGAAGGTATCTGCCCATGACATAGACAAATAGCAGAAACTTTAGTCGAACCTTGACTATTGCTGTCAAAGCTGTGCGATGCTCCCAAACGTTAGACTTGGGTGCAGGAAGCATCTCTTAGATTTTTCGAAAGGAAAACTGAACTCCTTGGTGCAGTTTATCACTGGGAATTGTCTGCTACACAACACTGTCACTTTATCCAACATGAAGTAAGCCCATCATGTCGTGGTTGTGGTTTAAGGGACGAAGAACCACTTTATTTGGTTTATAAATGTACAAAATTTGAAATTGAGAGGAGACCTTCCGTCTCCAGACTTTACAGTTTCATAATTAATTCTGATGTCGGGCGCTGGCTGCACAATGCACCATCCCCAGAACATGTTCAGCACGGACTGCAGAAGGAGACCTAACCGAGAAGCTATTGTGATGGCACGACATGTTAATGTTATTTTTACATGTGCCCATACTGATTGCATGTTTTTATATGATGTGTAGCAATAAATGTTTTTAAATAAAGGTGCTCAAGAAATCAAAATCTGACAAATATGTACATATGAATTGCTAATAGTATTGGATCGGTTTAAAAAAAAACTACAACTACAGCAGTCCTTTCAGTACTACCACCGATCCTGATCGGTTTTTATTTAGTAACTATAACAACTGAAATGATGTAGTTACTAACTAGATCCTTTCAGCTGTTCAACATAACCTTTTTTTCAAGAGACAAAATAGTTGTAGTTGAAAGTAGGGGAATGGAATCGGCGTAGCTTATGGACAACGCGCTCAGGAGAAATTATTCCCTTGAATTCAATGTGTACTCGCACTCTGGCGATTCCTAGATAAAGAAATATACTTAATGTATATGGACTTCAAAGAAGATTCCTAAGTCAGATGGAGTACATACAATACTATAATGTATACTTATACTTAACCAATGCAACTCCATCTAACCAATTAAAGGAACATAAAAAAAAGTAGGGAATTTGCGTCAAAAACTTATTATTAAACAATCTCGCAGTCGTTTATTATTTTCTTCGTTTTTCTATTATTCATTCCCAGGCTATGAATGAAGAATAGCTAGGACAGTAGTACTCAAACCCGAAATATTGTTCTTTAGGACAGTTGAAAGGTATAAAAGATCGGACCGATAAAATAAAATACTGAAAGGGGGAGACTGATTAGGCTTATCTGAGGACTGATTCAACACTAATCATTAGTGATTAGGGAGATTTTATAGTTTGATTGTAATAAAAATTGTAAATATAAAATATGGAAGTTTAGGTACATTTCCGAGATTTGTGGTAATTCAATTACTTAATATTATTTTCCTGACAAATTTTAATATATATGAAAGCTTTTTTTTTTGTACATAATATATGAATAATAAAAAAGCTGACTTCTTCATATCTTTAACATACATGTAGAATGTACAACCACACCAGGATGTGTGCTATCTACCCATTTACATTCACATCTGTCCCTCACTGTTCAGAACTCATTCACATGTGTGTCATGATGTGACAAAAAATAAGAAAGAAGAAGAAATCAAACTAGGTAGAAGGAAAGATGGTAATGTTATATGCATAAAACGCAACCAAGCATGACTTTGCGTCGCTTTATTATGTGATGTATATCATGACATCTCCTATTTACTTACTTACTTATATAGGTAGGAGAGACCTGGGAATGTTGTAAGGCTTTTTGCTATTGGATTAATTACTCGAAACTGGTTTGAAAGCTGTGTCTGCTCAATTAAAAATTTAGAACATTCATAAACCAGATGAAGCTGTTTTTCATCTCTTAATCCACCCCCACGACATAGTAGGCTAACTTCATGGAGCATAAGGTGATAGTGTCGGCGTAGGAGACCATGTCTAGTGGTAACCTGAACTAAGGAGTTCAGTTTTCCTTTCGAAAAATCCAAGAGATGCTTCCTGCTCCAAAATGTAACTGTGGGGAGTATTGCACGGCTTTGATAGCAATATTTCTCCTGTGGACACCCCTGCAAAATCAGTATTTAATCAAATCGAAGAAAAGTTGACTAAACCATTGTTTTTTGCCGAAATAATCTGGATTAAATTATATCAATGTAATGTTCACTTTTTGGCTGTAGATTGATGGGTGTTTAATATAAAGGGCATGTTGTAGTTGTTCCATCCTGCGACTGTTTCCAGTCTTCCCTACTAATATATTATCAACATATTAGTGATTTATAAAAATGCGGATGATGCCAATGTGTAAGGAAATATCAAAGTTTGATTTTTGCATTTCTAAAATGCAGATATCCTCGTATATATATTATATTCAAAAGTATAATTTATTTCTTCCTTCAATATTAATTCAATTATTGGGCTGAACCCACTTATTTTCTATGTATTTTTCTCCCCTCTCTGAAACCATGAAAAAGTAGTGATGGGACGATCAATAGGAATCGGGAAACGGAAAATTGGGTGTTTTTTTGGAATCAGAATCGGGAAAACAATGTTTAATTTGTGATTCCGATTCTTATTTCATACTGGTATTTAACTATTTATTACTTCTCTGTTAAGAAGAAAAAAAAAGACTCCCTCGAAAAAAACTGAAGCTTGTTTTTTTACATAAAAAAAATTTAATTTAATTTTTAAATAAGATTTTCAAAAAATTTAATTTCGCAAATTTTTTTACTAAAATTTTTATTTTCTGTATATAACTATGTATTTTTGAAACTTTTCTCACAGAATTTATTTTTTAAGGGCTACTCAGAAATTTTTTTTTCCAAAAGAAATTTTCATTTTTTGTGAACAACTGTGTATTTTTGGAAACAAATATTTAATTAAAAAAATTTTATAGATTTTTTTTTTTAATTTAATATTTGGATTTTTATTCAATAAAACAATCAAAAACCAACCCTCTCCCCCAAAAAAATATAATCCCGTGGACAGCAAAATCACCTATTTTAACTGTTATTTAAAATATTAAAGAATCGGAATTGCATCTGGAATTTTTACTAGAATCGCACCGGCATTGGGATTTTTTTAAATTTTCGCATCACTATTGAAAAGTATGATGTCTTTATAATGGACATAATATGTTATTAACTCTTTTCCTCTTTAGAAAAGTCCTTTTTTGATAATTTATGAAAAGAGAGTTTTTTACGATCATAAATAATGTTTTTTTTTTATTGTTTTTTTTCTCTTTTTGTCGTTGCTAGCAGACAAAACAATTTGAGTTATAAGGATGCCATTTAAAAGGCTTTGGCTTTTTAGCTTATATATATGTTTATTTGAATGTTTGTATATAATATTGCTATTAGGAGAAGAGCGAAAACACAAAATGGTGGTATTTAAATCAATTAGTTAATGGAGAAGGAACAAAGTTACTTTAAAGAGGCATATATATACCTTTATTGATATTTACATTAGAAAGTTCTGTGGTTTGCAAGAGACTTTTTTATTATTTTGCAATAAAACACCTAACATATCTACGCTTTTTATACCCATATTTGTTCAAAGCCAACTGAAACAATGGTAATTCCACGCATAGAACAAAAATTTGCGTAAAATAATTCAATAATCAATGTCAATACTAATTTTTAAATTTTATCAACATAAAACAACTTGTAAACTGTACAAGCAGTAAGCCTATTAGTCACATTCAGGTTCTTTTGAGTGACATTTATGTACAACTAGCATTTGGACACAAAATGCTCGTGGTCAAATAATTTAAAAATTCAAATAAATAATATTATTAATAACTTATGTTTGTCTATTTGAATCGAATGTAAAAGTAGTTCGTTTATTCCAGAACAATAATTTAAAAAAATCCATGAACGCAAAAAAATATTGATAGCCTCCTTGGTTTGATAAAAAAAGGTTATGTTCGTCAAAATTGCTCCTAAACAGGTATTGCTACTCACACAGTTACGCATGTTTTCAAGACTACACAAACAATTGCAGAGATACCAAATAATCAGTAACAGTAAACAATCAACAGATAGCTACGTAACAATCCTCTCAGTATGTAATTTCACTAAATTTAGGATAATATTTTTTTTTAGTTTTTTGTTGATGATTTTTTATAACACAAATAAAAAGTTTATTACCTCTGTAAATTAAACCCTGTTCAACCCCATGTCAATAAACTAACCTACTCATAACTTTCCTAAAGTAAAGATCGCTTAATATCAACTACATAGCAACTTTAAAATTACTTTACCTCCGAATAATTTAGTATCCTGCGTAATATCTAGTGGTTATGGCCCATAGGTACTTCAAAATATTACTAAGGTAATATGTCAAATTAGTTATACAATGTCACTAGTTGGCTTTATTGAACAGATAAAATTCTTATAAGTGTTCATTTGAATTGCAGCAATCCACGACAAATTAACTATTTAATACAATATCCCATTCATGTTACAAAAATTATTGAACAGATTGAATTCTCATAAGTGTTCAAGCAAGACAAATTAACTGGATAATACAATCTTCCCTTCATTTCTTATTTTTAATAGTAGATGGAGCTAGAAGAAAACAAAAACTGTTGCTAGGCAGCAAAAACGGAGGAGGAAGATAGATATGTTTCTTTTTGTATATATAACATTAAAAAAAATAAAGAACCCATACATACTTGATTGTTTTTTTCTAGTTTTGTTTGTTCGATAGAGGCATGAGTTGCACTACTACTAATTACGCAACCTCCTCGAGCTCAATATGCTAATTGTTAGAGAAGTTGCATAGGTGGCGAGGAAAAATAATTAAGTGACATTTTTTATCGTAACGTACCTAAATAAAAGTTACTTCTGGAAAAAAAAGTCAACGTGTAGGCACAGACAGAGTTTTTTGAAGGACCGAGGTCCATACAATAATGATCATCAAGATTGAATATATAGGTATCTACGGAGGTGGGAACCCACAACTTGCAGAGGCACTTAATTACAAGGTTTAATTACGTAACAAAACGACAGGTGAAACAAAAATAAACAAGTTTTGTTTCTATCCCATGTCTCTTAGTGTAAAAATATTGGAGCAACAACAAAACGGCAACACGTATGCAATGTCCTTTGCACCGATGTCAGTGCCAAGAAGGCTGCAAAAACAGTTGGAATCTCAATTTGGACTGACTAAACAACAATAAATAAGTCCATTATAGCTTCATACAAGCAAGAAGAACCAAAAATAATGTTGTAACAATATGGCTGACTATTGGCCTACTTTCATGTGGCCCTTTTAAGACCTGACTTCAACCTCCTGGACTTTGCAGTGTAAGACATCTTAGAGAAGAAAAAATCATCCAAAACATTTCTCAAATTGCCAGGGTTACCATATTGATTTTCGATTTCTAAAATTTTTAACATCCCTATTATACACAGGATTTTAATCACTGGTTATCACTTTACAGATGAAAAAATAATGAAAATATCTTTTGAAAATAAAATCACTGATTAGGTTGTCAACTAAAAAAAAACTTGCACGCTAAAAATGTTTCCCATGATCCAACAGTAGTAGTAACATTTTAAAATGTACTCTTTGTTGAATAATTAGACAGTTATTCTATGTAATAATAATGATTAACCAAATTCTTTGTGCTTAGGTACTTATATCCAGAATATTATAATTAAATAAAAATCCCGCCCTTTTTACAATATTGAATCTTCTTGGTTTTTATTTGATTCAATTAGTGCCTCCAGATGAAATGCCTCAATTCAAAATAAACTTTTTTATATGTACCGGGCCAACCGTTATTATTTACTAATCTCTATTATGCACACAACCTCTCTTTTGGCAGATGGAGAGAATAGCAATGCCGTTGCTCCAAGTGGTACCAAGGGTAATTATGCTGTCTGGAAACTTGTTTTTAAAGACGTTGGTGACATTACATCTGTAGAGAAACATTCATCGTTTTGGAACTTTTTGCCAAGAACGTTAATCGGTGTTCTAGGTGATGACTTCAAGGTACTGTTCCAGCCCTACGAGGAATATGGCAGTGTTTTTTATCACTTTGTTACTTGTGGACGTCGTAGACTGTGCTCTTTGGATATCGGAGTATCTTCTTTGTTGTACGCTGGGCTGTGCCCTGCGCAAGCAAATTCGAGGATGGTGTTCCTCTGGGTTTCGTCCATCATAAATACTTGCCTTGAATTAAAAGTTGCACAACTAACTTAAAGCTAACGCTTAACACCTCACTTTGAAATTGAAATAACCAATTTAAATGTTTTCATATGTTCAGGATATAGTTAAAGATGGTCCAGATTTACCTGTAGGACCCTCTAGATTACAAATATCCAAAATAAATTAATTAAATAATTATCCCTCCCTGTCTACAATATTGAGGTTCTCATTTTTCAATGGATTCAATTAGTTCCTCAAGATGAAATACCTTAATTCAATGTTAACTTATATACAAGTATATAGTGCCCGTGTAAGAAAACTTTAATGAGGTGCGCCCAAAATACAAAGGGAATATATTACAATAAATGTATCAATAATTAAATAAAGGGAATATTCTGTAACCAAAGAAAGTAGATTCATAAAATCATTATGAGAAATAAATAAGGCAACAAACATTATAACAATGGTAATATTTCTTTGCATCGAGTTGTGTGTTTCTTCGTTTTTGTTTTTCCTTTGTTCTTGTGTCACCTTCAGAAATAAAGACATATTCTTTATAAATAATTAATTACATATATACCAACAACTACTACAGCTATTAGATGAGGTGGGCTTTAAAAATAAATAAAGGTGAAATAGAGAATGAGAGTCGAATAAAAAATGAAAAAGTAAAAAGTGAAAAAAAAAAAAATTCTCGAGTTTTATTTATTTATTCTCTTTTATCAAATAAACACAAAAAAGGCTGAAATAAATTTTTAGAAAAAAAGTGTACCTGATGTGTGTAGGTAGCAGAAGACACGCATATATATATATAGATAGTTAGAGAGGCAACATCAAAGACATAGTCATATTATTTAATTATTTATTTATTTGATATAGTAGTTTATTTAAATTTCATATACTTTACATATAATATGGTACTACATTATATGTATACTCTAGAGCGTACCCGTTTTTGTGCAGGAAAAGGATCATTTTTGCAAATTTTGATCCTTTGCAAAAGACATTTATCGGATAGCTCAAGTATTTTGAAATTTTAATTATGACGTTTTTCAATAATAATTTTGTCTGTTTTCGTTACATTTTCTCTCATCTTTAAACTATTCAGAAAACAAAATATATGTTTTTAGTCAGACATAACATTCAACAAAAATGGTTTCCTTTTATCTCGTAATCATTATGAGACACGTATTTCTCAAATAATCAATTTCTTCAAGTCATAGACGACGAAATAAACACTATTGATTTCAAAAGACTTCAAAGGTATATAATTTAAAGTTATGAAGAATTATTTTTCATTTGACTTTATTAGGATCTCATCTTTAAAATTATCAATATTATAATATTATACAGACCATAAAACAATAATTTTCTTCTATTTAAGGTAAATACGTACTGCTTTGAGGACAAAAAATATCTCCAGGGATATACATATCTGTATTTAATATTTTTTCTAAAGTTGAGATCTTAATAAAATCCACGAAAAGATGAAATCTTACATATATGAGATCAGCCTTTAAAAAATAGTCTATTTAGCAGAAAAAAAAGTACAAGCTACGAGTGGTCTTATAAATCTTTGTATTTTCTACACGTAATAGTTTCATCGATGCACAGAAGAAAATTCTTTGATGCAGACAAAATAAGAGAAACCCTTAAAAATAGGACAACCTAATATGGACTACACATAAATTGGGTAGGTAGCTTTTAAAATCGAAGAATATATTTTTTACATAAAAATAGAGATTTATTGACAAATATGGAAACCAAAAAAATAGTTCTTGCGTAAAGCATTAATTTGTGTGTCGAAAATCTAATTTATTTTAGGAAATGCTCATTTATAAGTTCCAAAAATTAATGAATACTTAATGATAGTGCTATGTAATCTATAGATAGCTACAAGTTCACGTGTGTAGATAAATATGAAACCCAAAACAGTCCTCATTATTGGCTCAAAGGATATACACTCGTCTTGATACAACAATACTACTATGTAACACATTGGCCAGTAAGTTCCAGGCCTAAATTACTTTAGCTTTTCGATACCACGGGTGTAGAACGATTTATTGAGACCTTCAAAATATGCTTCAGTTTCGACAATCATTTCCTCATCTGAGCCAAATCTCTTTCTAAAGAGCATTTTTTTGAGTTCTGCAAGGAGCATGAATTCGCAGGGGACTAGATCTGGAGAATACGGTGGGTGTAGTAGCAATTCCAAACCGAATTCGACAAATTTTGGGACTGTTTTTATTGACTTGTGACACGGTGCATTGTTGTGGTGAAAGAGTACATTTTTGTTCTTCAAATAAGATCTTTTCTGGGTAATTTCGGCCTTCAAACGATTCAAGGAACCGATATAATAGTGGCTGTTGATTGTTTTTTCATGTTCAAAGTAGTCAATGAATAGAATTCCATCAAAATCCCAAAATACAGAGGCCATGTCCAGCCGATGTTTGAGACTTTGGATAGCTTTCTCCGTCTGCGCACCACTCAGCAAACTGCTGTTTCGATTCTGGAGTGAAGTAGTGAATCCATGTTTCATTCATTGTGATGTACCGACGTAAAAACTCCTTTTTATTTTGCGTAAACATATCCAAACAGCTCTTGAAATCATCTGCTCGTAATAGATTTTGCTCTGGTGTGAGCCAACGCGGCACCCATTTGGAAAGTAGCTTTTTCATACCCATGGTGTAAAGACCACCTATTGATAACTTCACTTTGCGATTGCCCATGATGATTTTCATGGTTTTTTCAATGTTTTCCGAAATTTCTGCCTCATTTGAGTTACCAGGGCGTTCAGCATCATCGGTGTCCGTACAAGCACGTTTGAAATCGGCAAACCATCGTTTGATGGTTGTTTTCGATGGGGTAGAGTTCGGATGAGATTTTTTTCAAGCAAGGTTTGGGCTTGAACGGTGTTTTTTCGTATCAAAAAGTAAAGAGAAAGCAACAAATAAAATTACTCTGAATCAACCGTTTTTTTAAGAATCACAATGTAGCGTCACTTAAACCACTGTAACTCGATAAATAATAAATCAAACGTCATGAAAATTTGACATTAACCTTTTGAATGTTTGACCTTCCTAAAAACATTTTGTTGGTGTCGCCATCTGATAGTTAGGCCCTGGACTTATTGACATATGTGTTACTTAAATGGGGAATTCTATGAAAAAAATATATTATTGTGTAATCCAAAATGATTGTATTCGGACTAAATATGGTATTAGCATGTACAGGGCGCACAAGCATTGTATGCCACCACTTTGATTTGCTCTCTTAAACAATCTCAAACACTTACTTAGCTCATTTCTTATATGTTAGATAGCTTGTTCAAATTTAAACCAGTAAATAAAAATGGAATTAATTGACGAATTCGTTGCCCTAAATATTTGGAAAGGACACGGAGAATTTTGACCTCCACCTTCGCCAGATCCGAATCTGATGGATTTTTTGTTTTTAGTGTGGGGGGCACGATCAATTGACAAACCAACTGAGCCCCTCTGTAACACCATAGACGACCTTAACTTATCAGTCGGAATAAGATGGAATTCCAGGATTTGCCAAAGGAGCAATAAGAGAATAACTTTTTGGTCTCGTATCGAGACTGTAATTGAGGCTGGAAGTGATTTTATTGATAACAATAAATCAAAGTCCATGAAGCTTTCATAATCTAGTTTTATTTTTTTATTGTTCTATAACTGGTTAGAGAGAAAATTGGATTTGAAAAAAAAAAAAAATTTGCAACACAGATAACTTGTACACCCAGTTTATGTTGTCTTATTCAAAATGTGGCCCATTTTACAATACAACTTTCCTCTCGGGAAATTTTTAGATGCTAGCCTTTTGGGGCTTCCAATCAATTAATCATTTCTCTTCATTTTCTAAATAAGTGAATAATGTATATCTGCACATCCCATCGATACAAATATACAATAATCAGGTGGAGCTAAATCTTTACTAAATAATTCACCAACACAAGTGTTTATGTATTTTTTGCATTAAGCTCTACCCAATTCCCAACATTGATTGAATAATAATAGTAACTCCATAGTTTGGAAGAAGTAACTAAACACTGATTTTTGGTATTTTCTTCCTGTTTCTTTTTAGAGGAAAGGTTGCAAGATGAAATATCCATATCCTTACAATTAATGTGAAGGTGGTTTACAGCAGTGTGAACTTTGGCAAGACTGACGAGACGAAATCATTTTGCCAGTAAATCTTTTTTTCATGACAAAGACGAAAATCTGACAAAAATCATGATGAAGACGAAAACAAATCTCTGACAAATACAAAATTCTAACGAAGACGAAACTCTAACTAAGACAAAATTCTGAAGAGGAGTAAACTCTGACGAAGACAAAACTCCGACGAAGACGAAACTCTGACGACGACAAAACTCCGACGACCACGAGACGAAGATGAAGATATACAAAATGAGTTTCAAATCAAGTTAGATATACGCCTTTTTTTTAAATGGACGGAAGTTAGTCAATGAAATTTTTGACTCGCCATCATCTTGTTCTCGTCATAATAGAAGTACCAAATTTTCTATAAAAAAATACCCGGCTCGTTTTTCTAAAAGTCAATTACTAGTGGCTCCTCAGTTACTCGAGGCCGGAATTATCTATCTAATAAAATTATGTCAGAATACAGAACTTTGAGGAAGACGAAACTTTAAGAAGACGAAATTTTGTGCAAGACGAAATAAAAGATAACTATGACGAAACAATGACGATGTCTAACAAAGACAATATTATGACGCAGACAAAACTTGGACGAAGAAGAATGACTGACGAAAACTATTGGTTAACGAAGACAGGACAAGAAAGGACAAAGACGAGACGAAACTGAAAATAGCAAAGGAAGTTAACACTGCTTTACTGTCACCTTGTCCCCTTTAGATTATTTATTTTTCTCCCAATGAACATTATGTTGAAAGTGTGGAAGTCTTTTTTGCTGCATTTTCCGTTTTTTTTATTAGACAAGTGAAGACTTTTCATTAAAGGAGGTTGATATTTTTCTTAAGTAATATTTAAATACATAGGCATATAAATTTTGAAATAAATACATAGCACTTCATTTGTTTGTGTGGTATTTTATATATTTGGTACCTTGCCAAGAAATATGAAAGGAGATAGTAATAATTATAACAAAAATAAGAGCCTCTATTTTGAATGATATGATATGGTATAAATATAAGTATATATCTATATTTGATATGAGTAGTAAAAGAAGAAGCAGAACGTGAGGAGATGCTTTCAGTAGATGATGATAAATTAGATAATCAAAGAGAAGAAGAAGAAGAGCATGAAGAAACAAACAAATGACTTACTGCTACCCTTGTTCCCTTTTCTCTCTAAGGAAAAAAGAAATAGAGGTTAGAAGAACAAGTCAGTCAATTATTCATTTGTTCAAAAACTTTATTGTTTTTCTTGTTGTTATTTGAAAGAGATATGTTTCATACAATCTAAGGGTTTATTTACCGGTATCCCGGTATTTTTCCGGGGCTTGCACCTACAGGCTATTCCCAAAAAACATTTATTTCTCAAAAAAATCGCGCATTTAGTCGCACAGTTCAAAAAAGTAAGGTCACTCTTCAAATTTAGAGGGCAAGGTACATTTGGTATGCTCAATTCTTTTATTTTTTTATGTTAGCGCACTCCCCACGAATATATATTTACTGGTTCAGCTATATAATATGTTTAGTTTGTTTGTGAGAGGCATAGCAGTTGGAAGTATGTTGCGTGTTCGGCAATTTTTTGCTATCTCCATTTGGTTCTTCCATTGGGACGATTGGCTATTGGTTTTGATATTAAAATCATATACTTATGATTCGTCAACGGTTTGGAGAAAATCAGGATCATCATTAACGTCTTTAATTAGCTCATGAGTGATTTGATGTATGATTATTTGGTCATAATCAAACAGTTATGGAACGAGCCAACCCATATATCAATATCCTCAGCAATTTCTTTGATGGTAATTTTCTTCACTACTTCAACATTATCATTTGTTGTTGACATTTTTGGGCGTCCAGAGCAAGGCTCGTCATTGGCATCTTCCTGGCTATCTTGGAAGAGTTTGTACCACTTATAATTTTTTTTTTTACCCCAGAACAGTTTCATCGTATCCCACCATCAACATTTCAAGTGTTTTCATTTTTTGATTTCATTTTTGCACAAAATTTATCACAAATACTTTGATCCATGTTTTACAATAGAAAAAATGGCCGAACACACAGAATACTTCTAACCGTTATGCCTCTCACAAACAAACTAAACATCTTATATAGCTGAAACATTGAATTTATGTTTGTGGTGAGTGTACTAACATAAGAAAATGAAGTACATCAAATTTACGTTCCTTGCAAATTTTGAAAATTCACCTTACTGTTTGAACACACATCGTATGTCATCCACCAAAAATTAGTTTGTTGATCACTCACAATTTTTTTTTTACCGAGTCGGAGAAGGTTACGAAAGTCAATAAAATCCAGCTGGCAATCTCTAAAAAAATAACCAGTGCACTATTATTGACTATTTGTAATGATGAAAATCGTGTGTATAATAGGCATTTTAAAAAAAGAAACAGAAAATCAATATGGTAAGCCTAAATGTTTTGAAGGAGATCAGCTACAATCAGTTGTGTCAATTGAGGAGAAATAAATGCAAAAGGACAATGACAAGAATTACTACGATGTCGTTCTTTAATTTTTCTCTGACTCCAATTATAAGGACTTACAATTATATGTAACTTTGCAACAAATCCTCAGGGTTACTCTCTGGGATTTATAAATACACACGAATGTTCCACCAGGTTTTGAATATAATTGAATCTATTTAGGGAAAGGAAGTCGACTACTCAGAAATAAAATAATAATCACAACTGCTAAAGAAAAAAAAATCCATTCTTCGGATTACCAATTCTAAAAAAATGGGCCAGAAAAAAAAATCAAAAGATATTTTTGACTGATAATTAATTAGATTTGAAATGCCTGTAATTAAAAAACTATCTTTAAAAATAAGAAAAGGAAAAAACACAGTTGTGACATGTGCTCTTTTTTTCTTTTTTACTCATTATTTAATCAGTCTTCGCGGTTATCACTTCTCACTCTGAAGTAAGGATTTTCGCCTATTTTTGGTGTAAATTGTTTTTCAAACGTGTAATAAAATAAATATAATTGCAATATTTCATCTGCCCTTATGCTATTTTAAATCTAAAAGGATCTCCTCCACTTGGAAGTAATTCATTTTCTCATCCCAAAATGTTATTACCATAGTTTTTAGTTCAGTAGCACCATATATTTCGCTCTCGCTTTCTACGCTCTTTTTTTTTAATTACAAAAATCTCAACTCTAGTGAAATTGATAAAATTGAAAAAAAAGGAGTAATGGAAATATTTATATGAATAGGACAAATACAATATTTATTATTTAGAAATGGGATCCTCATATTTCCCGACATCCTGTAACTTAAAATATTCTTTCAGAGTACTTACATACAGCTGAACTTTGTGTTTGATGTACTCATTATTGCTACTCTTCTTCTAGAAAGAGAAAGGCTCTGAAAAAATAAAAGTTGAAGAAAAAACCAAGCGAAGTCAAATCTCATCACTCATTCTTCTCCTTGTAGATAATAATTATATGTGGAACTGTTTGTCTGTTGTCTTTATTGTTTTATTTTGTTGCCTTTTTTCTTGTTACATATTTAATTTACTTTGAACTCAAGAAACTCTCATCAAACTTTCTTGTTATATATCACGTTAGTATCTTTTTTTTTTACAACTACTTTTAACTAACCTGTCTCCCCCCTCTATCTTTTTGTCAAGTATGTAGTAAAATATTTCATCGTTTGCTCCACATTATTTGTTCAAAGTTACATACATATGTATATTGACTTTCAAACACAAGATGTGAATGAGTGAAAAAAAATTAAAAAGGTCCCTGCATAACGCATTTTCACGCATTGCAGATTTAGCATAACACTGTGAACATATTTTGATTTTCAAACAAAAAAAAAGTATCTACATCTTTTCTGGAGAATAAGTCAGATTAATTTAATCTATTTGAGCCCATTGCTAGGAGAATGAAACAATCCCTCAATAATCCATAAATTTCCATTTTCTGACATTTTTCTATACACATAATATGATGTACCTCGGTACTTTAAACCCATTCGTAATATCAAAATATATATACAATACTAGGTGTTCCATTGAAGTCTGACCACTTACTAATTCAATAATTAATGAAAGTTGAGGGATTGAAATGAATTCATATTTGGAAATATTAAACCATAAACAAAAAAAACAAAAACCTGAGCTCTCTAACTTACGTACAAGTTGAGAAAATGACACTTGAACGTGATCGTCGAATTTCCATTCAAGCACTCAAAGCAGTCAGCAAGTCCCAAACGTTGAAGAGGAAGAAGGGCTCTGTAAAAAATGCCAAACTGGACCAGAGGAATTAAAGAAAACAGTCCAGGCCAATCCCCTGAAGCCCTTGAGGGAACTTGCATGATATCTCGGTGTTTCACAAGCTATCAAAAAAGTGGGAGGAAAGATCCTTGTAAGGACTGAGAGCCACTATGGGCGCCAGACAAGAAAGAAACCCATCTCCTCCGTTGCAAGACATTTTTGAATGATCTCTTTTAAAATATTTTTTGACACTTCCCCCCGCCCCTCCCCCTACAGCCCTGATGCCAATCCCCTCGACTACACCTTTGAGTGCATGTCGAGGGGAATGCTTGTACTGTCCGTCATCCAAACACTGAGGCTCTCAAAGCCACTATCAGCCAGTACTGGACGCCATGACAGATGACTACATCTGCAGCGGGCTCAATCCCTTCTGCCGCCGCTTGCTAGCCATCATTCCTGCCTAGGGCGGCTACATTAATGATTAACAGAGATCAGACACACATCTATTTAAAGTATTTATTTTGTTGAAATCTTACAGTTCATTAATAAATTATACCTTCTTGAGTTTTAAAATTCAATGTGTTCAAATTTTAAAATTTTGAAAGTTGAAGTTTTTCATCTTTAAATCAATAATAAATTTTCTTCCTTCCTCCCCTGCCCCTTAACCAAAATATATTCTGGGAGTTGATGTTAACAAGTGTATAAATGAAGGAAGTTACCATAAGTATCACTCCCGACTTCTCCTCTTGCTCATAGCAATATCCACACCTAACAATAAGAATTTTTAGTAGATCTTAACTATTTAAAGATTTATAATTAATAATGATGGCTTAAACAAACAAACAAAAAGATATCATACAGTTTTCCGACAAACATGATATTTGGAGGGATCAAACTTTTTTATAAGTCTACATATGGGTTGCCAGCATCTAAAAATGGTGTATACTACTTCTTAAAATCCCTTGAGGGAATACATATTTTAAAAGTAAAGATTTTTCAACAAATGAACGAAAATGACTAGATTAACAGGAGATATGCAACATCAAATATTTGCAAAAAAAAGTAAAAAACAACTACAACTACGGATTTTACTATTGAGTTCCTTAGCCAAAAAACAAATGAAATATTTACACAACAAATATACAAATACTTAGATATATTTAAAAGGGGTCTATGCTTTTGCTTACAAAAAAATAGCAAAAATAAATGAGTTAATCACTCTGAAAATTACCTCGGATGAAAACTGAATTCTATTGCTTAGATAAAACTTTACTAGAGTAAATATTATTTTTAACCCTTGTTATCAATATGTAATTCCATAAAGTGTTATGAATAAATATTTTTATTTAAGTAAGGATACTAATTGCGTTTTTATTCTTTTTTTTTTCAAAGATCTTAAAATGTTATTAAATCATCTACAATGTACTTTTTTATACTGTAAGTCATGCTAGAGCAACAAAGCTTTGATTCGACTCTAAAGGGATTTTAATACATCTATTTATTCATGTAACATAAATTTATTTGTATAAAAAACTAAACCTCAAAGGATTCCTTAAATAAGATGGAATAAATCTCTCAAGACAAATGTTCCAATGTCTATTTGTAGTCAATTATATTCCCTCTTTCCAAAAAAAAAAAAAAAAAAAAAAAAAAAAAAGAAAGCCTCATAAATAACAAGAGTATTTTGCATCAGACAAAGCAACAATTTGATTCATGTCTCATACATATATAACTACGTATAGGTATTCCTATCTACGTATATAAACATTTGTTGTAAATAGGTAGATTTATTTAAACCTTTTCCCATTTTTTGGGAGTCTTTCATACATGTTATGTATAAACAGTAAAGCAGTTTGGTAAGTTACAAAGCTTCTTGCAGATTTTGCCACATTACATATTCACCGCCTTTTTATCTTTTTATATTACACAGGGGAAGAATTAAGGGGGGGGGAAAGGAATTTTGTACAAATGAATTGAAGATGATAATCGAATTTATCTATGAGCGCAAAATCCAAAAAAGATCTCAGTTTTTCTCTTAGTCATCTGAATTTTGAAATATCTGGGATTATATTAATTTGGAACTATTACTCTCAGAGTCATTTTGTACCCTTAAACAAATTCCCAAATTAAAAGTGGAATGAATAAAACTTATGTAAAAGTGTTTTTATGATGAAAAAGTATTTTTTTATTATTCTGTATCGTGTTTTGAACTCGATATATTTTTTTTTGTAGGCTGAAAAATGATAAAAAACGACATTCTTCATTAGAGGTTATAATTTATTCATAATACGTAGTAATAATGAATATTATAGAAAAATATTTAATATATAATTTAAAAATATGCATCTCAAAGGGTTTTGGTTCCATTTTGTAAAAATCCCATTTTTTAAGGAGGTGTACTAGCAAATAATCAAAATTATTATTATATTTTTCCAGTTTCTATGCCAATTTTATGAAGTTATGTTTTGTTAAAGGAAGATGAAGATCTTCTAAATTAATCATCAATTTAAGAATTGTTCGTCGGATTCCAAATTCCATTTGGGTCGAATTGAGGGGAATTTATGCAAGGAAAACTATAAGACATCATAAATGAGTAGAGTGGACTCTTTCTTTGATAATGAGATACCTGGATTGAAACAATAATCCAATCCATTCATGATGAGTAGATAATTTTAATATTTCAAAAATGAAGAAAAATCTTAGAGCTACATATTTTTTTAATTATACATTAAATATTTTTCTATAATATAAGTTATGATATTCCTCAGCACTATAAATTACGAATAAGTTAATTCTTCCAAAGAAGCGCATTGTTTTTCATAATTTTTCAGCCTATGAATGTATATATATTGAAGTTATGTTTTTACCACTGATGGTTTGTTAGTCTCCAGAATTACAGCAAATGTCACGGATTGATTTTGATGAAACTTGTTACCTAGATTATGCATGATCATAGTAAGAGGTTATCGAATTTTGAGAGGTCTAGGGTCCAAACAAAATGTAAAAATACATAATCGACCTTAACTATGGAAGAAATTGAGATAGTTAGTTGGTTAAATCATTTATAAAGAGTTATAAAGAACTACTCGATCACTGAATACTTCGCGAAGTTCCTACTAATTGTAAATTAGTTAAAAAAATACTTTCAAAAAAGAATGGAGGAAGAAAAAATTTCTTTGGCGGAAACTAGAAAATGAATGGAGACAAGAAATCGAATGATAAATCCTAATTTATTTTTTTTACCAAGGGGGATTGAGATCCTAATTGTGAGGTTGTTGTTGTTGGAGCTCACCCTGCTACTTAGACTTGTCCTTTTCTGAACTTCCTGATTAAATCGGAGTGGCTGCACAAAATTGTTATCAGGTGGTCAAAGGAGCATTTACTGGAGAAATCAGTCCTCAAATAATCAAAAATGAAGATTGTGAATGGGATATTCTTAGTCATTCATTCATTCAGTATCTGATTGGGATCCTGTCGTCTTGGCTTATGAACCAGTTTGGGCCATTGAAACATGCAAAAAAGCTACACCTGCTCAGGCTCAAAAACACATCTTGCTCTAGGTAAATGACTAATAGAGAACGTTTCTGAGAAAGTTTGACAAAAAAGCTCGAATCCTCTATGGAGGTTCTGTAAGTTTCTGGAAATTGAAAGGAACTTACCACTCAGCCTGACATTAACGGCTTCCTAGTTGGGGAGCCTCTCTCAAACCTGACTTTGTTCAAATCATCAACACTACTAAGTAAACAAAATACTGGATATTCGACTCTTCTATAATAGTCTTATCATATCTTTAATATTCTCACTCATTATCTGATAAATAACAAAGTTCAAATATTATTTTTTTGATTAAACTTAATCTAACATAATATATATATATGAATTTTCACAAAGGCAGGAAAAAAAAATTTAAATAATAAAACAACACATGCATAAGGTAATGAACATGACCACACAAAGGGATATATGCGCTACTATAGCAGTTCCTTAAACTCATTTGTTGTGAAATTGGTTTTCGTCATTGTACATTTTATAAATTTTATAATACGATGTTCTTCGTCTTCTTTTTTGAAATGTTTAATGTCTGTTATATGAGAGAGCGGAACATCTATTGATGAGGTGGTCTGTACTTTGTGGCTCTTCAAAACACACATTGTACGCTACACTTGTGTTCATCCATTTGATGAGGTGGGCTAAAAGAGTGTAAGCTTGAACCATTATTCTCATGCTTTCACGTATAAGTTTGATAGCCTTCGATTTTGGTTCTTTTAGCAAGACATGTGTATGTTTCATGCCTCAATCTTTTCTGTATTTATTGCACCAAACTTCATAAATGAAGTGATGTAGTTTCTTCTGCGTGTATCTTGGTAGCACTTGATAGCAGCAATTGCTAATTCAGAATCTCATCGAATTATTGAATTTTTGGATGGGTTTTCTTGCAGGATGAGAGCCTCCACTGATTTTGTGATTGAAAAAACCTCTGCTCGGAACACCGATGCCTCCTTGTTTAATGACATCGATGAGTAGTAGAGTAAGAAATTGAGATACATTCCTCAATTCTATTTTAAGGAGAAGTTTTGCGCTTTATAAGGTGTCCATTCTAGTTTTCACACTATTATCACCTAGAGGCGAATAAGGTATTCGGCAAAATCATCAGTAACAAAATGTTCATAGAATTTTTTTTTAAAAGCTTTCA
Source organism: Lepeophtheirus salmonis (assembly GCF_016086655.4). Taxonomy (NCBI): domain Eukaryota; kingdom Metazoa; phylum Arthropoda; class Copepoda; order Siphonostomatoida; family Caligidae; genus Lepeophtheirus; species Lepeophtheirus salmonis. Next base: position 58,102,018 of record NC_052136.2, read on the forward strand.
ATTTCTTGTTTCTTTTTTTAATTCAAGTGAACTAACCTTTTCTTCGCATGTGCTTACCTAAATATGTATAGATAATAATTTTTTATTAGATGAATTGAAAAAAAAAATGTATATCATTGCCATTTATCAATGTCTCGCGTACTGTTGATTTATTTTTTCTTTTATATACACTATAACCTTTCGGCTTCACTTTAAAAAAAGGATACAGAATGGAGTTTTGCATTTACTATACGTCTGTTGTACATTCAATAAGACTTTATCTGACAAAAAGAGAAAATAAAAGTAAAGTTTGGGAGATCGAGATCTAGAGTAAAAAAAAAGAAATTTTATTGTAACATGTAGTTATTTTATCTTGATTTAGCCAAAGAGACTAATACGCCCTTTACAAATTGATATTAATGCTGATCTTTAGAGCTAAATTAATAGTTTTACATACATACTAATAATATTTTTCTAAATTACATAAGAATTTTGAAAAATTAAAAATTTGACTTTTAAAAATATTTTCTAAATAGTTTTTGACAAATTTTAAAATATTTTATGAAGAGTGCGATGTTTATTGTTTTTAAACTTTGGAGCTAGTCATCCCCCTCCCTTGAAAGAGGAAGAACCTTTAGTCACAGTTCTAATCATGACAAAAATGAAAGGATCTATATTTAATAAAATAATTTTTTCAATAAAAAAGTTAATTAATTTGTCTCTTGATTTCCATCCCTCAAACTTTTGATTTTAGTAAAGTGATGGTCTTGAACAGTGAGCATAGACTCCATACATATGTACATACTTTTTTAACATTCTTTATTTGGTATCTATTATATGTACAGAAAATACACATATAAAGAAACTGGATTAATTCTGTAACAAGTCATAAATAAACAATCTAGCTTATACCTATTGTTCCAAGATAGAATTTCAACAAATGTTCGAAAAATCAATCTTTAAAAAAAATAGTAAACAAGCAAGTTCACAATCATACTAAATATTTGTTAATATTTTTTAAAATCCTTTTGGAATATTTCTATGATTACATGAAGTCAATGGGAGGTACCAGATTTCTTATCCTGCAAAATTCCATGACTTACACACACTGATTTAGAATTTTCATTGCAAGAGAGATATTCTGGATTGAAACTGCTTTAGCTATAGATTTTTGATTTTTTCTACCAAAAAATTTAATATTTTGTAAATACTTGTGGATTTATGAAAAAATTTGAAAAAATTTAATATTTAAAGTTTACAAGTTTATAATAATAATAATATATATATAATCCTGTGGACGCCCCTTGATAAGCCATGAAAAGTGTGTTGATTCCCTAAATCTCCATCCTCAAGACCCAAATAACAGATTTTATCTTTTCTTATCATTAACTTGTTTGTTATTATTTATTTACTATAATTTGTTATTTAGAATGGATGTATACCTATATATGTATGTATATTATCTATAAGTTGTATCTTATTCAGCCTCTTACATATTTCATAGACATACATATCTATAATATTTATTCAACTATAAATAATAAATATAAAAGAACTTTCTCTTCCTCATCTTTCGACTCACTCTCTTCCCCAAATCTACTTACTTACTCATATCTTATAATATATATTGTAACTTTTATTTCTGTTCATAATAATATTGCAATAGTTACATAAACGAACCAATGAGCTAACAATAAATTATGTTTACCATAGATAGATAGATAAATGTATATAAAACATATCAACATATATGAGTGGTGTATATATGCACAGGGTGGGCCAGAGTTAAGACGTGTGTACACTGTACACGCAATTTATAATCTTCAAACCTCCAAACCAACTATCTCTTTCAAAATAAAGAGATTCTCCGATTCAATGTGTTTCTTGTTATGTTGAGAGAAAAAGTACCAAAAGTTTGACTAGATCAAGGTTAATAGAAATACAAATTTATTACAAATTTATAACATAACTCGTGTACGACTGATGTTTGACTTCCCCCACGCTTTTTAATATTGACGTCATTGACTATGATTGGTTGTGTGTTACGTCAAAATCTGTATGGCTTACCAAACAGTCGGTACGATACATCAAATTGAAAATTCTACTAAGCCCTATGAAATTATGGTCTAACTTTGTATTTCTATTAACCTTGGGCTTGATGAACTCGTCAAAATTGTCTCGGAGACATTTAATAATTTTTTTTCGGTGGGTGGTAGGGAGCCAAGCCTTGTTTCCAGATATAAAGCTTCCCATTGGCAACTATGTCGATGCATGGCTTCACCTCGGTCCTTACAACTTCGAGGTAGGCATCAGTGTTGAACCTGAGGCCTTGGTGGAACCCATGAGGAGGTATACCGTTACCACCATTTTGAACACTTTTTGACACTTTTGGCCTCCTTATAGCCCTAATGCAAACTCCCTCGACTTCCCCCTTTGGAGTGTATGTCGAGGAGGAAACCTGCGGTGTCTGTCATCCAGCACTGGGACGCCATGACAGAGGAATACATTCACACCTGGTGCCAGGACTTCTACTACCGCCTGCAAGCTATCATTGCCCGCTAAGGGGAGCTACTTTAATTATTAAGAGACCTCAGACTCAAATCTATTTATTGTATTAATTTTGTTGAAAATCTATTGTTAATTAATAAATTATATCTTGTGGAAGATTTAAATGGATCACTCGTAACATATAATAATGTATACAAATCATCATCTGTGAGTAAATTTTGTTTAGGAAACTACTTCAGAACAACCCTGTGCATCTCATATTTACAATACAAAGAATTCAAGCCATTTATAAGCAATATGGAAGAAGTAACTTCAATCTCTAACATATGTACAATAATGTAGTATAAGATATGGGAAATTTATCACTTTATTTGATGAACTATTGGGTTAAGCGTGGTTCTATGCACATAAAAACCATATTTATAAATACAAGACTGTATATTTCTACATCAATACATATGTTTATGTATAAAAAAGGCACATCTAATGAACTATATGCTCTTTAAATTAAAAAGAAAGGAGGGCCTTGATGTATGTATATTGTATATACAATATCACAACGAAAAATGATTTTCTTACATTTTATGATAATATACATAAATAGCAAAAGGGAAACTCATTCAAACCGCCTCCTTCGCAGTTTGTGTACTTACACAAAATTAAGTATGCATTGAACACAAATAGGCAAAATGGCCCACAAACATTATTACCGATTGAGTAGAAAATGAATAAATATGTAGAAGAGTGGCAAAGCTTTTACATTGCCATTCTGCGACCCAATCACTGTCAGTGATGCATTCTATACATTTTTCTAGTATCTGAACGGGGAGGGATGATTAAATAACGTTCACTTAACCGTTCAGCCTTTCATCCATTTGTTTATTATGTGTATCCCCTTTTATACTCCTCTCCTCCTCAACCAATCTCATAAACACGAAGCAAAAAGGTCTTCTTTAGAGTGAACACTATCCTGAAAACAGGTATGTCAATAGAGATAAGGTTTAACCTAAGACCAAAGTGAAATGGTTTCTTGTTATGCAATTCAAAAATGAAACAATGAGTTTCTGAACAATGAAGGGACGATCGAATGAATTGAAAAAGTGAGAACAGTATCCAATAAATAGAGAATCCGAATAATATAAAGAGATATTCAATTATAAAACCAAAGAGGTTCCGTTGGGTCAGTCTGTATCAATTTGACAAAAAGGTCAATGCATGCCTACCAATACAGGATGGTTTTTGCATCGGAAGCAATGAAGAACCATTGATAGACCACAAATAAGTGTCCTTCATGATATATAAACAAGTCATCCTTCGACGTGTTGTAATACAGTTCTATCAACAATCAGCCGTAGTGATGTAAATCGTATCTATTTTTCAACTTATCCGTTCTTTTGGAATTGGTAATCTGAAGAAGGATTTTTCTATTCTTCAGCTGTTGTAATTATTATTAACTCTTAAGTAGTAAACTTCCTTTCCTACTAGATTCAATGATACTCAAAACTTGATTGAACATTCCTGTGTGCACGTGAAGACCTAGATGATTGGTCACAGAGTTAAAATTATAAATCCGTGTTAGACTCACCGTAAAATTGGGGATCGACATTGGAGTAATTTTGGGAATATCCTTGTTTATTTCCTTCTTCAAATTGTCAGGGTTATCGTGTTGATTTTCGAGAACTTTTTTTTAACATGCTCTAAAGATACAGGATCACTAATCTGTGTAGATCAGGCACTGCAAGTTATGTATTCCAAGAGATATATAAAAAGATTTTCACCCTTCCAGCTTCTAAATTGGAATGTCTTTATTATTCAAATTCAATCTAAAGTTAGCTACAACACACTTTTTATAATAAATAATCTAATTTGCAAAATATAACATAGATTAATAAATAATTGCATTGATGCTCTTTTACAAAATAAATTACATTTTCATAAAACTAGTACATATATGTAATTTAAATAAATAAATAATTCAATCATCATTTACTTTTCCCTCTGTAATTTCATACGCATCGAAGATACATCCTTCAAATTTTGATTATAAAAGGATGATAAATCAAGATATAGCAAATTCAAAAAATTATTTTCATTTTTGAATTTTTTTCAATAGAGTCTCCTTGTATCTCTACACACTTCTCCCAACAAAGTTACAGATGGGAAGGGTTACAGAGATAGGAGCATCACTGGGAGAAGTGTGTAGATTAACAAGGAATCTTTGTTGAAAAATAAATTAAAAACTCAGAATATTTTTCACAAAAACACTCAAACGATTGTTACTTAACAACTGCACTTCCAAAATGACTGAAGCTTTGGTGAGTAACTGTCCACAGATGCTCGATAGATGTAACTAGCTTTTATTTACGAGTGTCTTATTCAATGCCCTGTATCATTTCTTACCTATTCCCCTGCATAAAATAAGGAAAATCATGCTGATTTTCCTTCCATTCTTTGAACCGATTAATCTATTAACTATTGACATAATAAATGCAAAGTAGCTCTATTAACTATTACATGAAAATATTGTATAAAATGATGCAAAAAAAAACAATGTTTCCATTAACCTATTTTTTAATTTAATTAATTTTTTTCTAATCAAAGAGAGATTCTTTTTATGTAAATTGATATGTATATATGCTCTATACTTTTTCTTCTAAAAGTAATTCTTTTTTTGTTCTTCTTGATTTGCTCTTATTTTTTTAATGTATTTTTTTTTCTCCATACTTTTTATTTCATTTTATTAAGAATAAAATTGCTGACTAACTTTAATTTATTGTCCATAAATGTCATTATGGGATATATATAAATATATTTACTTGTTCTAAATGTGTACATACATATGTACAACGACATTTAATATTTATTTATAAAGATGATCTACAAATATTATACATTATGTATAAAATAAAAGCTATTTATCACAAATTTTAATTAAATTACTTTTTCCCTCTATCGGTTGTATGCCAATTATTTATATTTTTGTCCATGGAACCAAAAGGAATCTTTAAAAGAAAGAGAAATTCCCTATTTATTAGTTTGTTTCATCATAACTAGTGATGTATAAGTAATATATAAAAATGGAGCTAAGTACGCAAATATAAATGCTAATAAAAACTCAAAAATGGAAATAAATCCTGCAAAATAGGATTAATTTTGATAAAAAAACAAATATATAATTTAAATTTATCAATCAACCAAGTCCTTGTTCCATTGAATAATCATCTGGTGCAGCTAACTCTCGTCTTCTAAAAAACTTCTCCAAGAAATCTTTGAATGCATACATACATTCTTTTTCTGCCTGGTGCCCTTCCATGCTGTTCTAGGACACACACAATGGATGTCATATATTTTTGAATATCCAAGTACTTTTCCCTTTATAATTCATGGCGAATATGGATTCACCCTTTCCTCGTATTAACTTAATCCTCCCTTTAATGGAGAATAAAAATGGAGGCAAAAGTCGTCGAAAATGCAAATAAGAGCTCAACATACAAATAAATCTTATTTGCGAAATTGGGGCATCACTAAACATAACATATTCAGTATAGAATAGTATGCGAGCACAAAAATTCCAAGTGGAAAATTGCCATTGGGGAAAATTCCCCGTCATTTACTAAGAAAATCAGAATACCTCGACCCAAAACATGTTTTATACCATGGAAGAGTCACCAAGGTAGTAAAAATCCACTGCCGCCACTTCACAAAGCATCTAGGCCCCTTCTGAATACTTCTAAATGAACCCTGGGCCAAATGATTGATGAAAGATACGACAAAAACATTAAGCAGGTTAAAAACCATGTAGTTTTTAAACTGTATGATGTACCTTCTCTGGTCTTAGACGACTCATTGGCTCGGGATTTATTTTGAAGTATTCTAGAGGATCGTGAAAGTAAATGGAAGATCTTATTAGGTGAAGAAGCTTGTAGGTTCGTCTCTTATCATGTTTCGGGAGGGGGGAAGAGCGTTAATTAGGGGTCTGTACATTTTATAAATAACAGTTTCTACAAAATTATTTGAATCTTATTTTCCATAAAAATATGACAATGGACGACCTTTCGAATTTATGGTACAGCATTGTAGTATTTTCTTAGTTCTTCTACCTTATTTGAAGTTGGTGCACTTCAGCCTTAGTTTCTTATGAATAATTGTTAATTTTTGAAAAAGTTTTAAATATCAAATTTCATATTTGAATAACAAAAAATTTAATATTTCAAATTTTTTGCGAAAAAAAAATATATATATACTATCCTGTGTATTATTTAATTGTATTTTTTAACTATTATTTAAAATATTAAAGAGTCGGGATCGGGAAATTTTACAAGAATCACATCGTAATCAGCATCGAGATTATTTTTTGGAATCGTGCCATCGCTAGTAGAAATGGAAGATAATAGTTAATTAGTTGTAGAATACATTTTTGTAGAAAAATCATCCAAGCTGGCTTTTTTGTTGACGTGCCTCAAATATAATGTGTATTAATACACCCATCACATATGTATTGAAAGACCAAAAATTAAATCCATTTTTAGAGATGGACCAATAGATATCGTATTGCGAAAGGAAGAAGGATAAAATCCGTTATATGTAGGTAGATACATACATGGAGATAGACTTTGAACGATAAGGATTTTTCAATCAATTTAAGGATTTCGATCTCATTCAATGATAAAATACATCCATAATGGTGACTGAGTGTGCATACAACATGGAAAGGATATGGGATAAGTTACGAGTCCTATGTATGTAATAGGTACAACTAATACCATCATGTGCTCTAGAGAAACATAACATCTCAGATGTGTATCTTGAAGAAGAGATTTCTTTTTTATTCGTCCTAAGGGATAAAGGCACAAGTTTTTCTCTTTCTTTAGATTAATTATACACATTCCCTACTCGTCACTTTGTAAGGAATTATATATTCGATATCATTTACCTCAGTTACATACAACTCAAAGTTGGTTCTGCTTACTAAAAACACAATATAAGGCTATTATTATTAAATAGCTTTAGTAGAAGGGGACCATGAGCATTTAGCGGAGATTTCATTTTTGTTAGGTACTGTTAATTTTATTAGAAATATTTGTAACATACGTTGTTTGGGGATGTTAGTACAGTTGAATACCTACTGGACTTAAAAATGAGAAAATTTCAAATGCCGTTTTTAATTCTACATATTTTTATAACAAACTTTTGAATCAAAAGTTGGTGACTCAATCATTTTCTACACTTTTTTTTTTTTCAATATGTCCCACTCCATTCTGAATTATGGCTACAATACGGGAAAGAACAGAAGCACAGCTGGCCTAGATGAAGTCAGAGGACAATTTATTTAACTCCTCCATGATCACGGCCTTCAGGGCATTGACATTCGGATGAGAAGTCTTGTTTATTTTGCCTTCCAAAACGTACCTAAAAGTGATGTCCAGGGGGTCCACATCGGGTAAAGACAAAGGTTAGAAGTCTGCCGGCTGAAGACATCCATGTTCTCCCTTCAAAAATGTTGCACCTTCTTGGCCATGTGTGCTGGGTTGCCGTCTTGGGAACGTAATCTTCAACCATAGCAAGACATGGTACCTAATGACCTTGTAGTCCGTGTTGACTTTCTCGTTTGTCTTGAAGAAGTAGGGAGGCATCTTGCTGCTGTGGGATGCCACGACGCCAAGGACCTTGACCTGATCTGGATGTTGGGCCCTGAAGGTTCCCTAGACCTGAGCTCTTGATTTAGCCAAGAAGCGATCATTTCTTATGTTCAGAACTGCGGGAACAGTATATAATTTCCCCACTTGCAAATACATTCCGGTACAGGTAACTCATTCCATTCAATCCTTGTAGTATTTAAAAAATATTATCTACACTTTGCAGATAATATTTCTATGTACTTAGATATTATATGTGACCCATCAACACAAAAACAACCTTGCATTTTAATCAACAAAATATTGTTTTGATTATCCTAGAAGTAGCAAAAAGTCATGATGACAATGAAATAATTAGAAATTGATAGATTGAATTAAAAAAAAACCATATCAGAGCCAAATCAAGTCAAATTTAGACTCTGAGCTGTATTTAACATTCTTGAATGGTTAAGGAAAAAATAATTTCGTATTTTTTACTTTATTTCATTGATTTATAAGAAGGGTTACAATCACCGATTTAAGACAAGTATATAATAATATAATTATAAAACTCAAGAGTTAGAAAAAAAGTGTGTATGACTTCTTTATGGTTTGGAGAATTCAAGCCCTGCAGACTGTTTTTAAAAGTGTTTGTTAGGGGGTAACTATGGGTCTCTTACTCTCCTGTTGTGCAGCTCCAAGATAGGCTATATTAGAGTGTCTGTGGACGCTACAATTCAAGATAAATCCGGTCAGATCAATATAAAATAGCAATCAGTCACCCAATATTATGTAGATATTAACAGAGTGGGAATTCCTGTTACAAATTAGTTATGGCAGAAATACAGAGGGAATTTGACCATTTTTTTTAACTCAAATATAAATTAATATAGGAAGACCAAAAACACAAATGAATTTATTGAGCGTTTATGTTAATGCAATCTTTTATGGGACTAACCCCAATTATGTGCCGCAATAATCTTTTAAAAGAGTATGTGATAACTGCATATTTTTATTTTTGTTATTATAATGGTGGTATTTAATTATGCAAAAAAAAAAATGGTAATATATATTTGACTTTTATCAGTGTCCATATTGTACATTGCACACATGTATTGTTTCCAATTTTTGCATATTTGCATAACACTATCTTGGCAATAAGTATATAGATATATGTACACAGGGGCGTCCGAAGGAATATATATATATATTTTTAAGGGGGAGGGATCTTTTTTTTAAATATAATAAAATTAAGTTCAAAATACTTAATTTTTTGAAATGGAATTTCAAGTATTAAATTATTTGAAAAAAAAATCCTAAAATCTGCAACTGTATACTAAAAATCAAATTTGTTGGAAAAAATTACAAAAATCCACAGCAATTGACAAAAAATAAAAATTTTTGAAAAAAAATTTAAATATAAAACTTTTGGGAGAAAAATTTCAAAAATCAATAACTATTCACAAAAAATTAATTTTTGAAAAAAAAAATTCAAATATAAAACTTTTCGGAGAAAAATTTCAAAAACTAATCAGTATTCACATAAAATTAATTTTTTTGGAAAAAAGTTTCCAAAATTAAGTTTTTGTAAAAAAGTTTCAAAAATTAAATTAACATTAAGTAACATTAAAAATAACTGTTTTTAAAAACCGTGAGTAGCCTGTAGTTAGATATATCAATAACTATACTTCCAAAATAGCGTTGTAGTAGGGTTATTTTGTAATTAGTAGAAACGTTCTTCGTATATTGATTGCATATTCCAAGCACTTGAACCACTTCAATCATACATACATTGATGTATATATTTATATTCTGCTCTATGTCAGATTTTCTGTTCTTCAGAAGCAATTTCATTACATAGGGTATGTTATATTTTAATATACATGCGTATAAGACATTGACACACAGAGTACATCAATTACAAGTCTACCAGATAATGAGCTTCATTCCTTCGAAACAGATCTACTTATACATAGAAGATGAAAAAAGCAGAAGACATGATTGATAACTATATCATCATCAATACTCCGTCTCCGGTTCTTTAGTGACTGGACACTCACTCTGCTCGAGCTGATAATGAATGTAATCTAATAAATAAATTGAAGGAAAACATCAAACACACATATTATGTGAATTTACATTTCACCAAATATATTATATGCATAATATCTACAGAAAATGACGTTTTCAGATGGATAAACCCTCTAACTGCTCAAGAAATGTGCATATCAAATTATAAAGTTTCTTGACAATGTATTAAAAAGTTGTACATACATTTATACTTTAAATTAATTAATCACACTTTTTAATTAATTCTACATTTCATATCCATAAAAATATTTTATACATAGATATTGCATAGAATGACATTACATAATATCAGCAAGATTAAATACTACAGAAAAATTAGGTTTCTTTCAAAGTTGATCATTACGTATTTATTGGGAAAAAAATTGAAATTCTTTTGTGGAAATTATACGTCAGGTCCTGACAAATTTCTTTTTTGCCTGTAATCTTTTCCATAAACAATCACCTTTAGCTTTTAAAGAATTTTTTTTTAAAGAACAAATGTCTGATTTAGGATGTATTAATGGATGGGATATAATATAACCTGGCTGGATTTAGCTTTAGGTAATCGCCCAGTATGTAATCGGCTTTTCAGCCTCCTTTTCCCAAAAAATAATTATGGCGGACGAAGCTGTGACGCCAAATTATTTCTTGCCGAGGGCCCAAAATAAGCTAATTGTGGACCTGAATAGGACTACTGGGATAATCTTCAAATCATTTAGAAGACTTGAAGTAAAATGTTACTATGTCGAATTGTTGATTAGTTTTATTTCCCGTTAGATTTGTGAACTTTCTTCTTCGTTCGCGATTGCTTAAATTCTTAATCATCATCACTGTAGTCACAGACCTCATCGCTACGGGCCTTACGTTTATTTCCATTTTTGGCAACAGCTTGCTTTTTTAAATTCTTTTTGGGCTTAGGAGGTGGAGAATTTTCCTCCAACATCAAGTCTTCATCTTCTCTGACCTCACTTTTACTCCCTCCATCCAAGGTATGTAAGCTTTCTGCTATTTTGGCGTTCTCTTCATATTTTTTTTTTTTTCGCTAATTGTTCAGTCATTATTTTCATTCCGTTCCGCGTTCTGTTTAGTGTTGAAATCATTAGGTAGTACCAGGCGTGTACAGTATACATACATACACTAGCGCACTCGTTAAATTAAGTTGTCAGTCTTGAGGCATAAAAAGTCGGATACTCCAAATGAGATTGCTGAATTAGTTTTAACGTGGAAAAACGAGAATTTTTTCATGTAGGTCTGGGCCGCCAACGCTTTTTTTTGTGTGAACTGTCTTTAGGAATAATTAAAAAATGAAACTAAAGTTCAAAACACTAATAGCCAACTAAAATTAACAATATTTTATTGTCACAAATATAGAATATGACCTTTGTGATTCATATCGATCTCCTCTTAATCCCATATGTAAATATAGATGAATTAAGTCATTATTAATTATTAAAATTTATTGTATATTACTTATGACCAACTCATAATAGTACTGATTCATTGTAATCGAATTGCATATTTGTAGCATGTTAAGTCAAAAGGAAGCTAGAATATTTTTTCTCAAAATTGACCATAGATTACATTTTCCAACAAATTATAGTTTATTTCAATGAACATATGATTCTGATTAATCCTATGGAGGCACCGCAAATTGTACTTAAATTAGCCAAAATGAACCCCCACATTTAAAGAATTAGAAAATTAATAAATTATATTTCTAAGACAATATTTGGGCCAAATTAAGTCAGATAGATAAAATTCTGGTTTTATACATCAGTTAACACTCTCGGGTATCTAAATTTATCCCAAAAATTTGAGTTCAAAACCTGGATTCACGTGTTCAATCATTATTATTTCATCCCTCCCGACCGGTCCGCAGTAAGATTGTCAACTGTTGACCAGTCCACGGTTAGAAAAAGGTTGGAGACCACTCCTGGTCTCTGAATGATGATGAGTAGGATTATATTTGGAAGGGCTTAGTTTTTGGATTTGTTTTGAAAAAATATCCAAAAATAAAACAATGTGGAATTTTTTTTAATTCATAGTTAATTATAAAAAAATGTAAAAATTATATTTTATGGAAAAAACCTTCACAAATGCATAAGTATTAACAGAAAGTTAAATTTCTTGGAATAAGAATTTCAAATATTAAATTTTTTGGGAGAAAATTTCAAAAATATATAGCTATTTATAAAAAAAATTTTTTTTTGAAAAATAGAAATGAAATAATATTTTTTTCTGCCAAGATGCATTAAAGGAAGTCTCTCAAGATAGCCTTTAAAATCATGATTAAGATTTTATGGATTAAATAAAAATTATAATGGATTTAAAAAAAGTATATTTATTGAATATCTTGTAAAGTATTAAAAAAAATTGCTTATGCGACGTACATCAATTTTAACACGACACTAGCACCTTCAATTTTTTTATTGCGCAATATGAAAGTAAATAATCTTAATTTTTAGCCTCTCCTTTTTCTTTCAATAACTATCATTAATTGTCTGGAGAGACAATAATTATTTAATTATCTTGATGTTTAAGAAAGTTGTATTATTTTATTGAAATATCATTTTAGATCACAGATTTTTGTGTAGGTTAGAACATACACAGTATGAAAAAAGGGATACAATTCCGTTGATAAATTTCTCTTGACTTCCTTAATATTAAACCTAGAGACATGATTTTGGTATTAAAATGTTGTTTTTTTTACCATTACCTATTAGATAAAACGGGTTTAAAATGAAAAATAGAATTTGAAATTATTTGTAACGTACCTTTATAGATATGGTCAATATAGAATAATACTTTATGTACCTACTCTTTAATACCATTACGTGACCCATTGAGTCCTATTTTTTCCGTTTTCATGTTATTCGTTATAATATATATTATAACAAGATCTTTAATCAGAAAATATACATTATCATTTACGGGAATTCATTAGTTTATTCTGTAATAAAAATAGGATTAGAAGTACTGTGCAACGTACATATACCGTCGTAGCGTATCCATATAATGTTATATTTATTTTCAAGGTCAAATAGTGTGAGAAACAAGACAAGTGTATGTTGTTATATTTTTATATATTCTGTACATTTTGCAATTCATACATCATATACTATATATTTAATTACAAGGCGCTTGGGTTTTGAAAATATTTTTTATAAATATTTTTTTCAAACAAATTTCAAAAATCTATAGCTATTCACAAAAAAATTATTTTTTTTTGAAAAACAATATTAACATAAATGTGGAAAGAATATTTAAAAAATACTAAGGTAAAGAACATGAACACAAATATATAATTAAGATGAAGTGGTATTCTCTCTATTAATATCTAAAGCTAAAAAGTGTCAAAGGGAAAGCGTAGCAAGGCAAAACAGTACAAGGCGAAAGCGTCACAAGTGGAAAATGGCTCAAGGTGAAAGTGTAACAAGGCAAAAGCGTTACAAGCAAAAAATGTTTAAGGCAAATCCTCTTAGAACCATTGAATATATTGTTTTTTATTTTCTAAAGCAGTTCTCACTAATGAAGGCGAGAATGTTGATAAAAGTATAAACTTTTTTTTTAATTTTGTCTGAACAATTTTAGAATTGAAATTTTTTTTTGAATTTTGAGAATGGAGAATTTTTTTGACAAAAATTTAACACTTGAAATTTTTGTTTCTGTTTTTTTTTTTTTTTCAGAAAAATTAAATTCTTCATTTCTTTTTGGAAAAATTTAATTTTTTAATATTGTTACCAGAAAATTGTAATTTTTGAAAAAAAAAATTCAAAAAAATTTAAAAAACCAAGAAAAAAAAAATTATATAATCTTGCGGAAGCCCCTGTCACATAACTGATCGCAGCTAATGTAAGAAAAAGTCACGAAAGCAAAGCTGCTCTCCCCCACACATACTTCAAATTGTCAGGGTGACCACTTTAATTTTCGGTTACATTGTTTTGATATACCGTGGAAATTATTATTTTCATTATATTATGGTATCATCAAAACATCAATAATACATTTATTTTTTGTCAGATATTATATTTATCAAGAAACTCTATTTTTTTCAAGGATGTACTAGCCAAAAAATATAAAGTATATGTAAGCCTTAAAATGAAGGCATTTATAACTTAATAAAAAGGGTGTATGTTATGCCCATATTGAAAGGCGCCTATAGTGATGCCTTATCTATTCCCACTTCCCATAATGTAAGGGAATAAATGACTAGGTGAATTGATTTTTATGAAAACTTGATTAGGAATTCAATTAGGGGAGAGAAAAATAGAGAATTTCATAGAATTTTCTATCTAATACATTGAACATTATAGAATATGAATGGAAGTATTCTTTCGATCTTCAATAGATCAAGATTATTATTTCACTTCTTCTTCCTCCCTCCATCTTTAAATATGGCCCCATTTAGACACAAGCTATTATGTAGGTATAGGCTATATATCACACCTCCATATTCTAGTTCATATATCAATATAAAATTAGAGAATATTCAATAATGTAAAAAGAGCTATAGAAATATATTAGTATATCTGACTTTCTTTCTGTTGAATTTTACTTTTTGCTTTGAAAAAATAACACAATAATAAAACATAATATATGAAGATATTTTTATCAAAAAATTGATAGAAATATCGGTAATACTTATTCAAAGAAGGGAGAAGGAAATACATACATATAACTAAGGGAAGTAAAAGAAGCAGAATAAAGAAGACTAAAGCAATAAAAAGTTAATTTCAATTTTGAATGTGGAAGATAGGTAAAAAATTAAATTTATATGTAAATCAACTTAAAGGTATAAACTACACGTATCTACAATATATGTATGTATATATAATACATATTACTCCCATCAATTGTAATCAAAATTGCTTAAATGTATGTATGCCTAGAAGCAGTAAATTACATTGTGTACAATTACCATGAATTTTTAAGTCTTTTTTGGAGTAGAAGTAAGTACTTCACTTGTAGTTGGATGGTATAAATTACAAAATATATTATTCTACTAAAATTATTTCTAGGGCCCTGCAGGATCATATTTTTTTTTTTTTTTTTTTTTTGGAGGTGGCTTGTTTTTTTTAATATAATTTTTTAAATTCAAAAATCCACAGCTGTTAACAAACAATTAAATTTTTCTGAAAAAAAATTCAAAAATTATATCTCAAATATGAAATTTTTTGAAAAAAAAATTCAAAAATCTATTCATAAAAAAATTTCAAATATGAAATTTTTTGGAAAAATCCTTAATTTTTCCTGCCACCACCTGCGGACGCCCCTGATTTTTGTTAAAATATATTATTCTGTGCAAGCCTATTTGTACAAAGATTCTCAAAATATATTTTACACTCTATATATAGGGGCAAGGCCCAATAATAAATTAATACTTTATTTTGTTGTTGTTGTTGTTGGGAGAGAAAATTGAAGACCATTTATCTCCTTCTTTACTTATGCAACATGGTGATACCGACATAAATTCATTTCATTTGATGGGCATTCAACAAAAAAGTAAATAAATTACTAAATTAAAAATAAATTACTTCTCATCAGCTCTAAAGCTTTATTTAAAACAACGTTATCGTAGAATTATCTATTTTCCTATGGAAGATGTCACTTTTTATGATGACAAGGATGACGTCATTTACCATTAGCAACTTTTTCCCCCTTTCCCTAATTCATTCATGGAGATTTTTTGTTGGTTATGCAGGAATATACAAGTAGACTTACTCCACGATCCTAGCTTGGGACAAAGGAAAGTGTGGCTACCACCATTTCTTTGTACAAATATTGATCACGTGGTCTATATTTTGCTTCTTTGTTTTTAAAGTTTTAAATACTATCACAGCGTTACCTCGCTAGTTAGCAAATACAAAGGGTATTTATTTGTTAGCTAACAAATAAATACTTTTTTCTGTTTCTTTTTGGATGAAACGCTGGTTGATACAACAAAAGGTAACGACGTGCATAATAATAGCGTACTGGCGTTAAAAAAATGTACAATTTTTTTTAGATGAGCAGGATTTATAATATTAGGGTGTCTCAAGGCATATTAAGTACTTATTTCCTTTCAAATATGATATGCATATTACATATAGCTCCTAATGAATAAATAAAATAAACTCAACATTGTAGGACAAGTGGACTGGGATCAGTTGAAACTCTTCAGGTTTTGTTCAATGACTTAAAAATGATTCATATAAGACACACCAAATTTCTACACAATCAAATTTACATATATGTACTAAAAGGCAAACTAATTTAAATAGACATATACTAAGTATTTTTTTTTTGTAATTTGCATTGGAGTATAGAATGGTCCGGTCCTTCCTACACTCAAGTCAAAGTTTAAGTTGAAACACAAGTTATCATTATTCAAATCTAATTAAATATTTTTTCATATTTGTGTTGCTGAAATCAAACAAATTAATTGAGGGCATGCATTATAAATAAATTACTTTAGCTTTTTTGGGGCACCCTAATATTTTTATATAATATTACATATGTCGTGTACGAGTTACGATTTTGTACAAGTTGTATGATGTATTATCAAATTGTACAAGAGTTGCCTCACAAAAATTGAGTTAGAACCATGAAAAAATTGAATATTCTTTGGATACTAACCGTTAATCCTGTAATTTTGAGTATTTTGACGAAAATTAATAATTACTATTAGATAAGTATATAATTATTTTATCGAAATAAAAAATACTAGCATATCGATGTATAATTTATATATAAATAAATGACTCATGCTGTTATTAAATCAGGTTTATTTTAAGCGAAAAAATTCAACTTGTACCACTCGCTCATACAAGTTACAACTTGTACAAACATTGCAACTTGTACAAACATTACAACTTGTAGATAACAATAAATATTATAATATTTCGAGATGAACAAGTTGATGAGGACTCCAACTCCATTGGAAGGGATGGGAGATCAGGCCACGTGATGCAGACGTAGGTGAAAGGGGGGGAGGGGAATACGCTAAAAAGAGAAAAAAAAGTATTTTTTAATTATTATTAGCTAAGGCAGACAGTTTGGCGCCAATGACCCAAGTTTATGAATCTGAGTCATAGCAGTGTTTGACTATATTATTCAATATTTATTTGTATTTTGTGATGGGATTTGAGAGTGAATTACGAGTGATTGAGTGCAGTGGCGGTGCTGGAAATCGGTGCTCTTGGGATCTGGAGTGTTTGCGTGAGTCACTGAATATACTCGATGAGGACTCCAAAGTATCATTGGAACTTTGGGTACTTCGAAAGATTTGGAGAAAGGAATGGGAGACGCTCAATACGGAGATTTGGGTAATAATGTATTTCATGTGTTCGTCTATTTATTTATCGATACAATGTACTTAATTAATTGATTAATTAAATAGATCATAATGATATTTTCTTATATATTTTAGGTAAGGTGTTTTGTATGGTTCTAATATAATTATTGTACGAATGAGACGTGGATTGAAATTAATGATACATAATTATCACTTATCCCATCACTACTACAACGCTTCTTCCCTTCATTCTATCACTAATTCCCAATCCTCGATGCAGTCCCGCCGATATTTTCTACTCTGGGAGGAGAGGAAGGAAGATAAGGGAAGGGAAGGGGGATTGAGGAAGGAAGAACATTTCTTTCCCTATTTTTTAATTATTTATTTAGAAGAAGAAAAAATATCCCTAGAGATTTACAAAATTAACTTTACATATTTTAATTTTCATATATCATCCATTTATGAAATAAAGGAGTATTTTCCTTGTTATTTTGACAAAAAGAACACTCTTTTAATAATTACTTTACTATGATATACTCGTAAATGTTGTGTAGAAGTTGGAACTTGTATAACACAAGTTGCAACCAAAAAATGAGATGAATCATTTTAAATGAAGGATGTATAGTTCTTGGGATGAGGACAATTCAATAATTAAATACTCCATGGATGATACATATATTCATGAAGTAATTTTTTACTATTTTATTACAAATTACTAAAATATAAGTATTCTGTGGCACGTTATAAACTCTCAAATGTATATTACTCTTAAATATATATTAACCAATTAATTTTTATAGGTCAAAAGGAAATGATAGTATGACCAAGGTTATAATTTAATACTGTATTTTAAAAGGATAAAAAAATAACAGCTTGTACAATTTGCTTATAAAATTTGCAACTTGTATAGCATATATATATATGCATGAATATGTTGTGTTCAAGTTGCAATTTGTATAAAAAGGTTGTATAAGTTAAAATTTGTACGCCGTATTTAATTAGAGCAATGGTCATTCTAGCTAACAACTATACCATATACACTTATCTTATCATTTCGTTTTGATGTATTAAAGGGTACAAAATTAGAGACGGTTACAGCGGAAAGTTGAAATTTAATTATCACTAGCTTTAAATACTAAGAAAGTAACTTTGTAAAGCGAAGAATATATTATTGTCAATGGAATAGGTGGAGACGAACCTCGAATTTTTCAAGATATTCGGATAATTAGCACTTTGGGAGGATCATGAAATTAGATGGAAGGTATCATTATCTGGAGAAGGTTATGAGTGTTATGAGGGGGAAAGGGGAGGGAAATGAGGGCTCTGGAGTCGATTCATAGACTTAGGAAACATGCCCGAGGAAATCATACCGTAGAAATGTGGTGGGATCTCCTCCGGCCTCATCCTCATTCCACAGATCGACTCCTAGCCCCTCTCTCCCTTCTCCAATAATATCATTAGCGAAGTTTTTTTCTTTATTATTCAAAGGTTTCGATAATTCAATTTCAACTTTCCGCTGTCGTTGTGTCCAATTTTGAGATAGACAGAGAAGGTATGGCGTGTGGGGAAACTTAAAAAGTGTACTTGTATTGAAATTACATATTTATTATGTATTGACGAATAAAATTACAATTAGTATTTTGCATTTACAAAAAGTCAAATATTTCACCTTGAACATATATCAACCATCCATGGAATATTCAATTATTGATTAACCCGTATCCAAACTAAATTATTAATGTAGAGTAATCAATTATCTTCTTTTTTTTTTTTAAAGTTGCAAGTCGTACATTCCGCGTATACAAGTTACAACAATGTATACCGCAACATATATATGGTACAGTCTGTTTTTATTTTATTATTGTTTTATTAACATACTGACAATAATAACTAATTAAGAAAGTTTTTGAATTAGGAAAAGTTTTTTGGTTTTTTTCTTCTATTATTACTGAAAACCCGTGTATTTTTATATGTAATACGCACCTAGAACATTCAATAATGTAATTGTTTACTAATTAACAGTTCATTAGTTTGATATTATAGTTAATTAGTGTGTGTCTGTATGTTTCTTTTCGAAAAAAGGTTATGAGATACGTTAGGGTGAGAATGAGGCCCAAATTTTTCCAAATGAGCCTAAAATTTTATGGTCCTATGTATAAAATAGGGATTTTCTCTCAAGATTCCATTTTACGGGAAATTAAGTGCGGAAGTTTCCTTTAATTATCTATAATCCACCAAAAATTGAGTTGTTCTTGACTTACTATTTAGGTTTGTTTTTTTTGGGTCTGATTTGGTTTCGAATTACCAAAGTGTGGGATCCGCTTGTTCTAAAAATATAACTTTTGCACTATTAGTGATATTGATAAATATGAAAAGTATGACAATTGATAATATACTTATTTTTTCGTTGAACTAGGTCGAAATTATTTTTCTATATTTTAGCAGCGATAATATACTAACTGTAATGTGATATGAATTTATTAAGTGTGAAACCATGTTATGTGCCTTTAACTAACAGTAACAAAAGCTAAAAAGTCTGTGGAGTATCCTGAGAGGAAATGATGGCCTCTGCATGTGGTAGGCACTAAAATCCAAGTTCACAACATTAGATAAATTGTGACTATTTTACACTGACTAGAGTGGTGAACAGTCCATTAGCTTTTAACACATATACCTAATTATCATAATTTATTTGAATAGCTACATTTACAAGGTGCTATAAACTACAACATTTTAAGTAAAATGTATCATCTTTTAGTGGAGTCAAATTGTTGTATATCCTTAAAATGTTAGCTTTATTATACAATCCACAGATAGTGCAGAATAGTTGTCAAATGGTATGAAAATTACTTATACAAAATTGCATTGTACTACAAGTTAGTCTTTAGAACGCACATCAGGATCAAATTATGAAAAAAGACGTAGTGAATTTAGATAAAAAAGACGTTTTTAGTTATTTTGCATTAAATATTTGCTAGATATTTTTTTCAATTATAAGAAGTGTTTCGTAAGTCTTTTTTCTAAGTGTCCTGCACAATATAAAAAGAAAAAAAAATTAGAAAAATTTGATGATCCCCGTTTGGTGCGCTCCCTGTTTTATATTTTCAGAAAGAAAGCTTCAAAATTTTCTAATGTTAGTTTCTCTTTTTGCTCCATAGGATAACTTTAGAAAAAACTTTATTAATTTTTTTTATCAGTTAGAATAATGTATATCATGGTTCATTCATGCAAAATAAAGATTAATGCTGTATTTTAATCTTTATTGACGAAATAAATAGTTTTTATCTCCTTTCAAACTTTGAAGAATATGTGCTAGCTAAAGATGCCATTGCAGGAAATGAAATTTTGTTTAGACTATTTTCTTACCAAATGACAACTATTCCAAACTGACCGTAATCGAAATTCGAAAAGAGTTGAAAACGCAACCATCCTAATGTACATATTTTAGATATGCACTACTAATTAGTGAGTTTCTCTTTCTCTCTCATATAGATTTGTAATTCTTGAGGAGCCATCTATTTGTGTGTGTTTGATCTAGTGATTAGTACTTTAACTATTTACTTTCCTTTATTCTTACCACTTGCACGTAGTAAGCATTTCTTTCTCTCCATAGTATGTTTTAAAAAATATCAGTAAATTACATAAAATATTCAACAAATAAAAACATTATTGAAAGTAAAAAAGTTTTTGATTATGTTGAGAGCTAGAATATTATTGAATTTCTCCCTCCCCTCTGATTGTAAGTAACATTTGCATGAGTTAAGCTATGATTTGTATATATACACATTTTCTTTTAGCTACCTATAAGGCTAATTGGTTCATAGGCTGGAGGGGCTGTAGTCCTTCTCGCCAATCCAGGAATTTTTGCTGTTTACTAGAGTTTTTTTTCGTCATTTGGGGAAACTATGCGGCAGAAAAAAATATTTAATATCTAAAATTTTATTCTAAATATTTAATTTTTTGTGAATAGCTACGAATTTTTTAACATTTTTTCCATAAAATATAATATTTGAAAATAAATTTTTGAAATTTTTTAATAAAAAGCTGGTCATTTTTGAAATTTTTATCGAAAAATTAATTTGTTTTGTAAAAAGCTGGTGATTTTTGAAATCGATTTCCAATCTGAAATTTAATTTTTGAATTTTTTTCCAAAAAAATAAAATTTATTGTGAAAAGTTACGTGTTTTTTAAAAACATTTTTAGAAATTTTTAATTCTTGGGTTAAAAAAATCAAGCCCCCCTAAAATATAATCATGCCGATCCCCATGTTATATCTGTAAATCTTATGAATATGTTACAGACAAATCCTTCTTAATAAGAATCGTAATAACAATGGTTTTTTAAAATATCAAATGATATACAGGAGGTCCCCACACAACGCGGTTTCAAACACTCCAGATTTTGCATAATCCTGTAGTTGGAATTATTTTGACTCCCCATATGGCATTTTCATATAATTATGACAACCAATTATAATAAGCTGTACATTGAGATAAACAAAAATTTCTATAGTTGTTAATGAGTTCCTTCATACTATGCCCAGAGGCTTCACCGAGTGGAGGGACGGCTGTTGGTCCATATCCCTGCACCAAATTTTATGTAATCCTTAAAATGTATCGCCTTCGGGCTTTTAGATAATTTATGTAGTGACATACATGAATAGCCCAAGTTTAAATATTACAACTGCTCTATTGATGTAGACTAACCTTTAGGAGATATTTTCTTTCAATAATTTAGGACATTTTTTAGAGGTCAACTCTGTTATTTTTTTATCATTTTATTACACACATTACATTTACAAGTGGAAAAAGTCATATGCCATTATTTTTTTCTGAAGAGTTGAAGTGGTACTCTCCCCCCCATTCTCCTTCCACACCTTTTGGTTATTATTTTTTTATGGATCTGATCATGACTACAGTTTTCCCTCTTTTTGGCAGGGAAAATGGTCATTAAGCTCAGAAAAAGAGAAGAGTACATTCTTCATAAAATCTACCAAGGTATATTACGGACAAACCTTTTTATTACTACCATATGTATTTAATTCCTAAAGGCTCCTCTATCAAAAAGTAAATGACTTGGTTCTTTAATTGTTGTTCACAAAAAAAAAAAAAAAAAACTCTTCATCAAGTAGTTACTTTTATTGTATCATGCACGTATATAAATTTGGAACGGACCAATATACAACTTATTTCTTAAATCTTCAAGCCTCAACAATTATTCCTTTTCTGCGATTTAAAATTGTTTGTAGGGGTGGAAATACACTTAGAAATTAAATTTTAGAAGCACAAAAACTACCAACGTGCCTTTTTTTCTCCCTCAAAATAAGACACATTTTAAATCGCAAGAATTGTTTATTTTGTAGGTAGAGTGTTTGAGGTTTGAAAGTTTTAATAAGAGATGTGAAAATTAAGTAAATCTTTGTGAGTGTAAATCAAAAAGGAAATTATATGTTGGCAATTTTGACCATATCTGCTGACGAAGATTACTATAAAAATATGATGCTCTTAGTTCTCAAAAAGGGTTTGAATGTTCAAAATAGGGATAAATATATATATTTTTTTAGCCCCCAATTTGGGCTGTTTATTATACTCAAAATAAATACATAAAAATAACAGCAAACTTCTTACACAAACAACTAAGTTTTTAAAACAATAAAAATAGAGATATTAAAGAAATATAAGCATTAAAATGCCCAAATGAAATATTTAGGGAATTAAAATAAGTTTATCATTTAAAATTGAACACTCATAATCAATAAAACTTCAATTTAAAGCTTTTGATTTCTCGTCAACTGATAAAAATCTATGAATTGTAGACACTAATTTCAGCATAATGATATTAGCTCTTTTTAAGTCTGTCGACTATCAAATATCCTTCTCATCAACAATTCCTTCATATTGTCAAAATAGGCATAAATAATTAATTAATAAGAGTCCTAATGCTTGCAGATTAGTAACGTTGACGAAGATTTCGACAATTTTCATGTCACAAGGGTGTCCACAAGATCATATATATATATATTTTTTTTTGGGGGGGGGACATAGTTTTTGAAATTTTTTGAAAAAAAGAGTACAAAATCCAAATTTTTAGGAAAAAATTAGAAAAATTAAATTTTTGAAAAAAAAATTAAAAAACCCACAGCCATACACAAAAAATTAAATCTTTTTTTGGGGGAAAAAATCCACAGCTGTTCACAAAAAACTTCCAAAATTTATAGCTATTCTTATAAAAATTAGATTCTTTGAAAATAAATTCTAATATTTAAATTTCTTGTGATAAGCAAAAATTCTTTGATTTTTTTGTAGGAGCGGGTGTTGTAAATCCTTTAAAAAATCCCCTCCGGCCCAACCCCCTGCGTACGCCTGTGTGTCTCTCGAATTAACCATGGGCAGTATTAAATAATAAAATAATATTGTTATAAACGCGAGAATACAAAAAAAAAAAAAAAAAAAATGCATAGATCACTACTTCTTACAAATACAGGTGTGCGCGTGTAAAACTGAACACTCCTTTAAATTCTACGCCATGCACATATTCGTGATTTTAATGAGTTGAACCCGGTTTATACTTGGAGATAAGGTTCTTGACTTGCTATCAAAAAAACTCCAGCAAAATCTAAATAGCAGCAGTGAAACAACAGCCGATAATATGGAGAGACGTCGAGTCGCAATTTTGGAATTTTCCGCGCAGGGAAAAACTCCAACTGTATTTGCCAAGGTTCTGATCTACAGTTATACCACCGTTTACAGAGTGGTAGCCAAAGGGACTCCTGAGGCGACCACAAGATCTAAGTCAAGGCCTCGAATGTCGGACGAAATGGTTGCTGCCGTGAAAAAGTATGTCGAAGACAAGAGAGGCAAGGTCACCGTCAGCAGCTCTCCAGGGAGTTCAACGTCAGCAGAAGGACCATGGACTGGCTAGTTAAGAAAGATCTTGGCCTAAAGGTCTACAAGAGACCCCCTTGTCAAGCCCTCAAGCCTGTAGACAGGGGAAAACGCCTCGCAAGGTCGAAGATTCTTCTCAACAAGCTTAAGAAAAAGCCAGCCGATGACGTCGTTTTGTTCAGTGATGAGACACCCTTCAGCCTAGACGAGATGGTGGCCAACGACACCGGATTTTATGTGGCGGAGTCTCTCGGTACCAGGGATGATGACGTGGTGCATGTGGGTAAGGAACGGCACTTGGGCAACCTCCAGGTCCTGGCTGTTGTTTCGTCCGACGGTCAGAAATGTGATCTCATCTTCTTAGAGTACCACGAGAGGCTTAACTCCGAGACGTACTGTCAATAAGTAAAGGAAAAAGTGTTCCCTTGGGCCAGGGCTACTTTTGGAGACAGATGGTGGTGGCAGAAGGAGGGTGCCAGCTGCCACACCAGCAACTTTACCCAAGAGTTCCTTCAGATCGAGACTCCAGCCTTCTTCGATCGGAATTCTTGGCCGCCTCACTCGCTTGATTGTTTGCCGTTTGACTTCGCAGTGTTTGGTCGTTTCAAGGGGATGCTGTCGAGAGTCCAATAGAAGTCCAAGGACCAGCTTAAGTCGGCCCTCAAGAATGCCAACCTCGACGAGAGCTTCATTGCCAAGTCATGCAGCAAGTTCCGGTCCAGGCTGGAGTTGGTAGTGGAGGACATGGGCGGCCATATTGAATAGATATGTGTCTAAGACTCTCATCTTCCATGTTAAATATATTAATTCGTCGACCAGTTACAAAATTATAGAATTATTTAACTATTTTTAAAAATTTCAGAGTGTTCAGTTTTAGACGCGCACACATGTATTGATCACACGTTTTTCCCCCATTGGGCTTATATATTTGTGGTAACGTAGCTTTAGTTAGTCACTGACTTTTTTTTTTGTTATTTTTTTATAAAAGAGAGTTAAAGATCCAAGTCAGTAAAAATAGTTGATTTTCCCATAACTATTAAAAACTATTTTTTTCTTCAATATATTGTGTAGTATTCATACAGTAAAAAGAGTGCATGATGTGCTTACTACTCTCTTACTAATCTACGTATATAATAGTCCTACTTTATATATACTTACATATTTGGTGTACATGCATCATTCAAGATAGGTAAACTCTTCCAATAAATCTCTTCTCTTTGCTTTTTTTTTTAATTTTCAAAGAGAATAAAATATATTGCTTATATACAATAGTTGGGTAGATTATATTTCTTTATTTACAATTATTTATGTCATTTAATTATATTTTCAATTTTGAGTGCACCCTTTTATCCAAATTTTGGATATTTCTTGACTGAAATAAGATATTCATTTTGATTAACAAAATAAGAAAAAGTACATTTTAAAGTTTTATTAATTGCATTGCAAATTGAGATTCACAATCATTCCCAATAATTGAACTGATTGAAATATTTTTATACAGATGTGTAATTAACTAGTGATAATACAATTCCGAAAAAAAATCCCGATGGTGATTCCGATACTTTAATATTTTAAATAAAAGTTAAAAATACAATTCTGCTCTCAAAAGCGTCCACAGGATTATATTTTAGGGGATAGGTGAAGGGAGGGGTTTGGTTCATGGAATTTTTTTGAAAAAAAAAGATTTCGGATAATAGTAAAAAGTGGAATTTGAAAAATAATTTATCCCATTTTACAGATTTTAGTACTAAAAAGGCCCTTTACAACGCGGATTCCATATAATGCAGATTTTTTTGTTCCCAAAAACCGCGATGAATGTATATTTTGGCTCTAAATACTTTTGCTACCATGATGAGGCATAGACTACATACAATAAATGATTTGAAGAGTATTATAAATATCCTTTTAAAAGAGAAAAAAAAACTTTATCGTCATTATTGAAAATTATTTGTTAGTTACTTAATTTCAGAAATTTCTAATGTTATTATTATCCTTTTTCTTTTGCTGTAAAGTTGTTGTTAGAAGGACATAAATTTCACTTACATCATATAAGTTTTATATTATATTTTCTCTTCTTTTTCACTGTGATTTATAGCCAATCTATTTATTACTTTTAATGATTGAATGAAGAAAAAAGAGGCTAAGTATCACGTCCCTGGTATTTCTATATATAATATATAGATATATAGGTCAATACGACTCAACTAGTCATCCGTGGTCTAAATCCTGAGTTTCGTGGTTGGAGACCAGGACCTAGGACGATTCATTTTCATAACTTCATGTACTACAAATGTCTGGACATATGCCTACATTCTAGACTGACCTTTTTGTACTTTAAAGTTTTCCCTCTGCACAAAAACATTTTCTGCTGTGAAAACTCTAAAAACTGACTCATGCAGAGTTTTAGGCTTCTCGGGGGATTTTTAGAGTGATAATGTTTGTACAATATTTATTACTGATATACGATACTGAAATCACCTTTTTTACTCATAAGGTGATAGTTGAGACGCTATAAGAGGCCTAAAAGTGGCAAATGTTGGCCCACAAATTAAAAGCAAACGAATATGGTGTGTTAAGTGCCCTAAATGGTATAAGAGGTATCAAACTTTTCCAAAGTTAGTTTATTTATTGTTTCCATAAACAAACATAAAAACTCGAAAATGTGAAAGTCTAAACACATAGAAACTTGCCTAAATAGAACTATGTCCATAATTGTATGTTGTTGAGTAGCCGTGAGAGAGCCATACTAAACAATCCTTAAATCCGTCTATTAACTTCTAATAGATACGTAGAAAACCATGATTTAAAACGATTATTTTTTTGTGTGTGCGACTTGGTTATGGTTCATTGCTTTGTAAATGCATTTGACCTTCCGATGCAATATTAAATTCGTTTAAAAATATACTCATGGTAGTATACCTAAAAAAGATCATACATAAATATCTTGTATGATCACGTTGGGGATCTCTAATGATACTTTTACTATATTAAAAATTATACTTGTTTGAATGAGGTAGTAGGCAGAAATGAATATAGACATTTAATGAAGCTTCGATATTTAGCTCAAATAACATATCAAAATTAGCAAAGTTTTTACCTTTCAGTCACATACAGTGTTGGATCGGTCTAAAAAAAGCTAAAAACACTGCAGTCGTATCAGTCCGGTCCTGATAAAATTTGTCAACGCTAAGACTGGTCCTAATCGGTTGTTTATGGTAACTACAACAGCTGAAATGACGTAGTTACTAACTACACTTGTTCGAGTCTTATAATCACCTTTTTCAAAGAGACAAGATACTTGAAGTTCGAAATAGGAGGTGTGTAAGCATTTGGAGTTGCCTCCCCATATATGAACTTAACTTATATCACGTGATTGTTTAACTAACTTGAGTGCATTTCAGTCAACTGCATATTTCCTAGACAAACATTAAAAAAACTATTTGATATGTATATTTCTTCTCAGTGCAATGCTGTTAAGTTGATAATTGAATCTAATGTTTAATTACATATTGTGCAATCATCAACCCTTTATAAGTAATTTTGAACTAAAAAAACTATTATCCTTTTCAAGTTACTTCATTCACATTCAAAGAAGTTGTTATTCGAAGTGTGTTAAAAAATTAAGGTTACGTTTCAAATTTTGTGGGCAACATGTATTTGGTATTCTTGATTGATTTATTTATTTGTGTTAATACATTCGAAAAATAACATATTTATTGGTTAAAACAAATGTTTAGTTTTTTGTGAGAAGCATAATGGTTAAAAGTATTTTGCGTGTTCTGCGATATTTTGCTAAGAGTCCTTTCATTGGTCTCTTGTGCTTTTTTTTTTCATAACCATGTACCTAGGATTTGTCACCAGTTATGATGACCCCATTGAGCAAATCAGGACCATCATTGACGTCTATCAACAGCTCATTGGCCATGCTCATGGCACGATTCTTTTTATCAAATTTAAGCAGTTGTCCAACAGACTTCTCTGACACTCGTCTCCTGCCCAAAACATTCGAAAAAAATTCATGGCACCAGCTAACCGATATGTCAATGTCCTTAGCAACTTCTCTGATAGTCATTCGACTATTTTCAATTACAACTTTACCGCAAGGCTCGTCATTGGCATATTCCTGGCCATCTTGGAAGAGTTTGTACCCTTATAAACACTTTTTTACTCAGAACAGTTTCCACAAAATTTCTTGCAAATTCTTTGATCGATGTTTTTTTCAATAGCAAAAATCGCCCAATTTACAAAAAACTTCTAACCATTATGCCTCTCACAAACAAACAAAACATATTGTATTACTTTAAACAATAAATATGTATTTTTTTCAAATGTACTAACCAAGGGTAGCTATAGAATGGGATTGCCACCGATTTTTTACCTGTTCAAGTGTAGTAGCAAAAACAAAAAAGATTAATAAAGTCAATCGTGCTGAAATAACATCAAAAATTTATAAATAACCAAATAAGATTTATTTGATCAGTATTTTTTTATATATTCCCTTAAATTGATATCTTTTAATGCAACGTCAGGTTTATCTATGATAAAAAAAAAGTGAATAACAAATATTAATTTTATTCAAAATGTGGGATGTATTTTTAGGATTTAAAAGGATTTATCAAGAATATTCAAAGAAAGTCTTTTTTGGGAAGACATGGAGGATAATTTAGCAGCTTTTCTTCGTTCATATAATGTTGATTCTTTTTTTCTCTTCAGACTTGAACGAATTTCATCATTTCTTGTCCTTACAAAGTTTCTGATTGAATACTTTGCATGAAATTTTGCTCAATAAATCCTGTTACTTGTGACCAGATTTATATTTTTTTTCCTGGAAGTGAGAATGCACTTTCATCGCCATTAATTATTTTGAAAACTGGCCAATTGAAAATATTAGTAGCAGATGAAGCGTTGAACAACTTTTTCATTAAATCTCGGCTCTTCAAAATGCTACTTAGGAAGTTGGTTATGTAGCAAATTGACAAAAAGAGCACATTCGAAGGGGTAATAAGTACTCCTCTATTAATCGACTGAATTAAACTGTTTTATCAGTTTCTTCTTCGGTGGTAGCTTGAATATTAATGACATCGAAGGAACTCTCTTTAATTAAAAGAATCTTGGAGCTGGAACAAAAAAATTTTTTTATAAAAACCCACCTTGCAATTAACCTACTGATGTAGTAAAGAGTAGCATCGAGATCGGTATCTTCATCGGTAAACCCAATTTCGGTGTTACAGATGTTAACCACCAAGTGTAAGTATCTTTCACATTCCAATTCATTTGTGTCTTCAAATACTCCGGACAATTCGGTTATTGGAACTTTGGTATATTTTGAAAAAGGTATGAAGCGAAGTGCTTTTTCTGCTTGAAGGAGTTGCCTAATTGAGTTGAAAATTTTTGCCCCTGCCATCCAAAAAAACGGCTACTTTGACTTTTTCTTCTTAGTTATTCAATGGATCTTTAATAAGAAATTCTTCTTTTTATAGTTCTTTGCTTTTCAAAAGAGACAAAATGTTTGGAATTTGCAAAGTCTCTGTAAGTATTCCATGTTTCTTAACTAAATTCTTAAGACGATGACCAGGTACAATGGAATCTTTGAGAAAAGCTTTGAAGCTCAGTTTTTTTTTAATAATGATTCCTCTTTCTATCACAAGGAGTCCATTTTCACACTCACAAAATTGGAGAATATCTATATTTTTGGGTTTGATTTGAAGAATTTGAAAACGACTGGGTAGAGAAATATTACCTTCTCAAATGAAGAAAAAGAAACCGTGACTTTCAACTAGACTGTTCTTGAATCAATAAATGATTCTAAACAAAAAACAGAGATTGTAACCAGATTCATGAATTATCTTTCAATGAGGAACAAACAGTTTCAAATGGAGGGATTTTTTCATCTTCGAAAAAAGCTTTAGACACTGAATCTATCCTTTCTTTCTTTTTCTCAAAGCAAGAAGCTGAAATAGCCGTAGATTATCTTTTTTATATAGAAGAAGTTGATAGATAACTGTGTAAGTTGGGCTAAATGCAAGGAACAGCATTTTTTTTAAAGTGAGGCTTCGTCGCTTTCCCATCGGGGATTTTCTTTTTCATTTTACTGAGATTCCTATCCAAAGACTCATAAGTGAAATCCTCGGGGAGAGGATGAAGCGAGCATACAACTTTAGCTTTTTTTTAATCTTCTTGATAATCCAGATTGCATGAATCCACTTTTGTCTTCTAATGGGATTAGTCGGGAGCCGATGGGATGAAATGTCAGCTGGTATTTTCTTCTTTAGTTGAACCACAACACAATCTGGTACAACAGAGGCGTTGGGCATGGTTAATAAATCACCTCAATGATTAACTAATCGTATCTTTCAAAGAATCAAAATATATGCCGTTTGAATTTAAATATAACTCATGTTATTGTCAACTTTTTGAAGAGAAAAAGGAATATTTCCTCAACTCAAATAGTGACTATTCCAGTTATATCGCCTTCCTTGGTACTAACATAAAAAAATAAAAAAAACATACATAACAAATATACGTTACCCGCGAAATTTGAATAGTCACCTTACTGTTTGAGCACACCTCGTATGTACTTTTGCCTAAGCTATTAAAGTCTACATGTGCATAGTAATAACATCATCATTGCATAGAGGATTTTTTTTTCATCCGTTTCAAAAATGTTTGTTACTACAAATATTTACTGCTTCACTAGAAGCGACAAATATTTGTATGTTTTTCCTTTTAATTGTATACTCATTTGCTCAGAATTACAAGATTTTAATAACATTTTGGAATATATAAAATAAAATTTGATTTTTCATCTTATAACGTGTATTTCTCAGACATTATGATTGATTTTCTTTAAATGCATTATATTATTTCCCAAAATTTACCCTATTTTATAATTTTTATTATCATTCATGCATTATTATAAATGTCAAAACTTGTTTGCAAAAACTTTGTTGATGAGTGCAAAATACTTCACTTTAATTATATGTAAATCCCTTTGTCTGTATATATATATCTTTTAAAATATATGTTGATCAACAAAGCTTCTATATAAAAATTTTTTTGAACATTTTATTCGTCAATACTCTATGTGTTTTTTTTAAAGAAACAAATTCATATTTCAAAGTTATACAACTTCAAATTCGAATCATTCCACATAGAATTGGTAATATATATTCTTTAATTAAAAACAGTGTGAGTTGTTTTTCTCATCGTATCAAATATACTAAAATCGACTTTTGTTTCATCATTATATGGAAATACACAAAATTTTTGTTCTAAACTATGTACATAGCTTGTATATAACACATCAAGACTAAAGTAAGCTAGTATGACCAACATTGGTTATTTTCTATTTCTGGTAATAAAATATTCTGATAATATAGGAGGCTTCGTAAATGATGCTTAAAGGTGGCAAAAGTTCCCTGTCACAATGAGAGAACCAAAAACCCCATAAATCATATAAATATGTTTTTAAAATATAGGAAAGATTATTTGAGTTTTCAACTCATCCCAGAAATTTGAATGTAAGGCCCATAATTGATTGAAATATGTCAACTATTTCATTAACATGTTTTTGTGTTGACGGACCAACCCATATGTAGACGTGAACCTGTCCAAGTTTTTAATAATGTGTTGTTAAGTTTATATATTTTTCTATTGAAAAACAGAACTATTAATAAAATTATTAAGTTTTGTGCCACTTAATTTTTAAAATAAATTGTTAATGACTATGTTAATTGAAGTTTTTTATAGAGTTTTTCTCAAATTTTTACGCATCATAATAACAACTTTAATTCATACTTCTGAGGCATTCATCAACTTAGAATCAAATTTTGAATTATATGTAAATGAGAAAGAACCCTTCATTTTAAATAGTTAGGGTCTGTAGTTTTTATAATTAAAATCTTATGTTTAGATTTTTGATTCTATACATATAATTTTCCTGACGACTAAATTCATATTCTTCCCAATAGCTCGGCTAATTCCCTATATGCCGTTTGATAACAAGCATGGATAAGATGACATACTATTTATTTAATACTAGGAAAGGGTTACTCAGCGGTTCCCAGGGCAAGGAGGGAGCGGTAAATAACATCAATGAATGTAATTTTCTTAATTTATAGACCACTTCGGTGCGGGCTGGCGTTCTATAATGCATTATAATATAGCGCCTGTATATTATATAAAATGTATAATTATGAATTAATAAAAAAAAATGTTATAAACTTCAGAAAACACACCAACATATTTACACATGATTTTTTTTTGTCTAAATGAGAAGTCAAAATTTCTGTCAAAAAAATGCCAAATCGAAGGTAGTGAAGAAAAAAAAAAAACTAATTTTGTAAAGTAATGGCATTTATTAGCATTGTAAAGTGGAACATAAAATCTGCCAAAAAAAAATTCCGTACTTGCAAAAAAAAAAAAAAGTAATGAATAAAAATTTGGCCCAAAAAATAAACCTCTATAACTGGTTCATTTTTACAAGTATTGCAATATTGAAGTTTATATGTCCAAAATGCATCATCGTTTTGTGCCATTTCTCTTTAAAAATTTTGGAATAAAAAATTCGATAATTGGAAATAATTTGCAACTACCAACCGGTGTCTTTTTTTCGGTTTCTTGTTAGAAAAAAGATTGCACGATATCATCATTAATTTTTTCGGATAATTTCAAACCAATGGAATACCCTTAAATGAACATAAAATTTACTTTTCTTCAAGATCTAATGTGGAGCAACATTCATATTTATACATACTTCATCAGTTTTTAGAACAAATAAAAAAATTCTTGGTTGTGCCTCTTATTTCTTATTAAAATATTCAAATTTGTTGATCAGTGTAAGGAGATATGCTGTTTTTGCTTTTGTGAAAGTATAAATAAATGTCTTATAATAACTGACTCAGCATTTATTCAAATACATAGCATGAGTTGTATAAAATATAAATGCTTAAAAAAACTTTGTAAAACAAATGAAGATAACAATAAATGCGGGATATGGAATGATTCCTAAAAAATAACAATAAAAATAGATGGGATTAATATAATGTATAACAATTCCTTTTGACGTCTAGGTATGTATTTACATTTGTTTGTTAGGCAAAATATTGAGATGAATGACAATGTTTTTAAAATTTCATTTTACTCCAGTCTGATTTAATAAACATTATAATCAGGTTAATTTGCCTTATATGAACGTGGATACAAAAGTAATTAAATTATTATTTTGCTTTCATGTATGTACATTATAATTACATATGTACTAACTATTTAGTCTTGATTTATTTATTGTATACAGGGTTGATCTTATCTAGTGGTAGAGAATTTATTATTTTCAATTTTTCAAGTGTAAAATTTAAACGAGGGATTTTGTGAGGACGTTTATCTAACAAAATCATCTGAAAATAGTGCTCGGCACTACTTTTATTCAATATGCGAGCCCTCAGCTCTAATAATTGCCTCAATACGGGGTTTAAATCCCTCACATACCTTGACAATGTAGTGAGACTCGAGCTTGGTCTACTCCTTCTTGATGGGAGCCTCTAGAAACTGGTCACTTCTATAAGAAGTAGCACACAACCTCTCCTCCAGACGCGCCATGATAGATTAGTCCAACGGGTTTGCATCTAGGGAGGAGGGAAACCACAGGTTAAGGTCCCAAAAGTACGGAAAGTTG
Organism: Lepeophtheirus salmonis; assembly: GCF_016086655.4. Lineage (NCBI taxonomy): Eukaryota > Metazoa > Arthropoda > Copepoda > Siphonostomatoida > Caligidae > Lepeophtheirus > Lepeophtheirus salmonis. The sequence continues at coordinate 58,136,020 of NC_052136.2, forward strand.
TCTCCCAGGAAGGCATGAGTATTTTCGTGGGAGTGAAAACAAAAAATCTGAGTCAATTTTTGGCCTTCAGAAATTTTTGAATCTTCTTTGTGCTTTCCAACCGTTGTAGGTTGCTCTGTTAAGAGATAAGATGTCATGTTGCCCTCCTCCATGAATGTGCATCAATGTTATTCCGGATTGAAAATAATAAAATGTCTAACATTAAATAAGAACAACCCTGTACATTACAATAATTATTATTAATGATCTCACTAGTGGGGAAAAAAACTTATTTCTTCAATACTGTTTTGTTAAATCATCGAATAGTGTAATCAATAATTAATCTGTCGATTTTAATTAATGGAATATTGATTACATGATAGAATGAGGAGAAATAAAGAGAACTCATGCAAATATATATTATCTGGTAATTACTCGCTTGAGAAACTGATTTCATGCTTTAGACATTCTTGATCAATGTCTAAAAGTGTTTGTTATATGTACAAATATGCCATTGAATATGGTTAACATTGAGTGACATTTGAAGGGTTATTGACATGGTTTCACTACATAATCTGTCGAATACAAGTTGAAATTTTGTATAATATAATAGGAAACATTTTAAATATAACTTTAAAGCCTAGAGCTTGTTTTCATTATAATGCAGTTATTCATGTTCCTTGATATGTTAAATATGTAAAATAAGTAGTGTTAGTTTGCGATCAGGGAATCCTATCTCAAATTTTTTTGTTGGCCCGAATTAAATTCATTCTTGAAAGAATTGTAGTTTGAATCGTTCAGATTGAAAAATCAGTCTTGATGGGTGGGTCCCATTTCCTATTCGGTCTTACAACATTATGTACGAAGATCATAAACATATTATCTGTATACCCTTGGTAAATATATGTACACCTTTCAGCTCCAATTCCTGGTATTATCAGATGCAAAATATGTATTATGAAGAAATAATCATTTTTTTGAACATGTATTCAATCATCGGAGGAGGAGTAGAAGGAGGAAAAACCTTTAATTAAGAGTCAATTTACTGCTTCTGTGTATAAAGGGATTTGGATAATCTCTTATTTTTAAAAATAACAATGTATAAAGAAAGAAACAGAAAGTTATATATTCAATTGTAACTAAGAAGCTTAATTAAAAGGATAATATGCTGAAGCTGAGCTCTCTAAAAGTTAATGAGAGAGAGCAACAATAGTGTAATGAGAATAACGTATGTACAATGTACATACGTTATTTAAATTTAAAAGACTTATGAAAAAATGGAGCAGCTAATCTTGCACCATGGAAGGATAGAGATGCAACAATTTCGTTTCCCAATGTTATTAATGATCTTGGGGAGTTGTGCTTATACGGAGTGCGACAATATAACTTCCTTTTTTATAATACGTGCATATCCGGTTGTAGAAGTAATAGCAGGGTGGGTGTGATTTAATTCTAGGGGTAAGATTCTATTTTTTTTTTTTTTTTGAAAATGCAATTAATCGCAATCATTCGTTAGTGTAGTGAGGGACATGCATTTCCCGTCGAAAGTAAATATTGAACAAAGTTTTTTATAAAATTAAACAAATTTTAATTTAGCTCTTGAGTTTTATGGGGTGGAATTATGAAAATAAATTAAATTTTTTAACTTCTAATAGACAAAAAATTTAACTTTTTCAATTCATTTTCATAATTTCAAATTTACAAAATCATTTGAACGCAAATAACTTCTCAGACAATTGTGCTACAACGCCAAAATTGATGCCATCAAATTTGGAGTTATTTAAGGATTTTAAATAAGTACGAGATGTTCAAATTGCGTGATTAAAACGGAATTTCTTTCCGGAAATATCAACATCTTAAAACCCTTTGCAGAATCACGCATTACTAATTACCTAATGAATAAATCATCCAAAACCATATACTAAGATATGTGGTTCATTCAATTTTGTATAAAGTAATTTATTCCTCTAAAACCTTTTATTAAAGAGTTATTTAATGACGGGGGAAAAAAAATAGTCGTTAAAAATATTTCAGTTCAGTTTATTCAACATTAAGGGGTGTATCCCTATCTGAAATGATTTTTTTAAAATGTGTAAAACAAAACTTTTAATGTGGGCTATCATTATGAAACAAAAAATAAAAAATTTCCGATTTATAAAATTTGTTATATTATTTTTTGGAAACAGTAAGTTTTGTTATCCTACCTTGTGTAAGAATATAGCGCCTTAATAACAAATTACGAACCACCACTGCAGTTTCTTTCACAAAAAATTTAAAACCATACGCAATTGTGTACTACATCAAGTAAGAAAAATTTAAGAAGGATTTGCCTTTTTCATTTATTTGCTTCATACTAAGAATTGCGAGAATAATTAATAAATATGAAATAATTATGAAAATACAAATTCACTGTTATTCGAAAAATAAGCATTATCAATAGTATACCAATACTTTTGATTTATTATTTAATAATCAAATCTGAGCCAATGTACTACATGGGAATATATCGTTCTTGTCCTTGACCTTAGATAATCTTGGATGTCATTTAAGGCTTTGGGGAGTATCTATCAACAGATTTTAGATAGATGTGACTAAAGAGACTGTAAAGAAATAGAAGTCGTGTATATCAATCATGAATGTTTTTTCTTATCTCTAATTCTGATTCGTCTATAATTTTGTTAAAAAGATACCTTTCAAAAGTGTGAAATTAATTTCCGCCTAATTTGATTTATTCTTTCAACTTTCTTCAAAAAATAGTAGAAAATGGCAGATCACACCAAAAGACCCCTAACCTTTTAATTTGCGAATAACAAAAACTAACAATGTAAACACTGTGCCCAGGATGTTTAAAAAAAGTGAGAATCGTATGCAAAATGAATTCGAAATTAGAAAATATTAGATTATTTTTGATCAGAACTTGTTTACTAAATAAGTACGGGTAATATGTATTAATAGGTCAAAATTTAAAATTAAGTCATCTATTTTAGTAGATAATTAAGAAGACTGATATTGACCTTAATTGAAGTAGATAAAATGCAACTTGTACGTATCATCTAAAAATAAAAGTTGTAACTTACATATATTTACAAATAGATCTTAATTTGTACGTTCCATCACGTCGAATAAAAATATGATAGTATAGCAAGTATTTCAATTAACTATTCATAATATTAGATGCTTTAAATAAAATAAATATTTGAGTTTTAAAGCACATACATGTCCAAAAATAGAGCAGTAGTTAGAAAAGGAAAAAATAATAATTAAATAATAGGGGTGCCAGGATATATAGGACACAAAACTTTTGCAAGACAAACAATACAGACTGTTATAGATAAATGGTCCTTAGTGAATAACATTTTTTAATATTAAAATTTAAAGTTACATATAAAGTTTACTATAGAAATGTTGAAAAAATACTTTTATTCAATGTGTTCCTAATTTTGGTCAAGGACTTTTCCCACACGAACCCTGAAAAAGGAACATGTTCTAGCTACCTCCACGGGATCAATATTCCTGGCTGTTGAGGGGATGGATCGCTTATGGAGTTAATATTGTTATGTTATGTCCTTCAGGCACAGGCTTCTAACCTTCCCGAAAGATAGTCGTTGCATGGATTTCATTCTGGGGAGTTTGAAAGCCATACCTCAGGTGGGCAAAAGGGATGTACATTGGTCTTTAAGCATTCAATTGTTCTACGGGCTTTGTGTGCTCGTGCAGTTTCTTGCTGGGATATGTCAGGCCTGCTAGCAGACATAGTCTTCATTCAGTGTATAACAACCGTTTCTAGGACATTCATGTAACCATATTGGTTGATTCTAAGGCCAACACTAAAGAAATAAGAATCCATAACATGGCATTCACTGCCGTCACACCCAATGTCATATTAGCAGCTGCATTTCCGTTTCTGAAGACAGCAAGAACTTTGTGAACATCTTGACAGACACACCTATCATTTTGGCTGTTAGAGGATCGGTCTTCAGTGAAGAGTTTTTCATCACAAAACAAACTAAGGGATCACCCTTCTGCATTCATTGGTATCAGTGAGGAGATGACGATGCTTTAGTGGATAAGAGGTAAGGCCAAGATCATCAGAAACATTTTGCTGACCTGGAGATCTTTTACCAAATTATTGCTTATTAATTAGTATCGTTTAACATAGAGATTTTTGGATTACAAAAAAAATTGGCAAATAATTTAATATTTCGGAACTTTCTTTTCAAAATATGGAGGCTTGTTGCATAGTAAGGTTGAAATTTACTACAAAAAATAAAGTAGTAATTGATAACCTAAGTCAACAAAATTTCAACTGTTTTGTTGGTTTTAGGTTACCTCTAACAACATGAAAAATGGGTTTATGACTTGAAATTTCAAAATTACCAACTATGGAACTATATAATTCTTCCATAATTGTTGATAACTGTTCATAGCTTAACAAGATTATAATTCAACCAATCAATGTTCAGAAGGCTGTGAAGGAGGGAATAAATAGAAAACTCTACTGCAGACTACAAAATACATAATATTTTTTTCGGGTACATTCTACAAGTTTGCCCGCACATCATACATTCTGTTTCTATCTTGAAATAGGAGACCGGGATAGCAGATAGTTGAAATTCAATCCTTGCAACCTTTTAATAATAAGAAAATAACTTGAAAAATCGAAGAATATATTATCGGAGTAGGGGGAGAGGGATCTCAACTTTTTCGAGATATTCGACCATTTAGTACTTTGGGGGATAATGAAAAAAATGGATGGTTTCATATGGAAAAGGCTTTAAGTGGAGGGAGGGGGATCTCAGAATCGATGTCGATCCATCTAATCTATGAAATGAGGGAGGAGGCTGGATAAGATTGCATCTTATCAACTAAAACACTACGACTTTTTCTCTTATTGTATCATGAACCATTTCAGTATAATTACAGGATGAACGTAATATGTATCATGGAGATGAACTTCTATGCCATTAAATCCAATCGCTCCTGAAAGAGAAAATTACTATAAACGCACATAAATATAAAGGACAACCTCCACTGATTATCTAATCCAGGGCTGTCTTACCTGTGTCTTGCTTAATGTTTAAGTGTGGCATAATACTCATTCTCACTTAAAGTAGCATTGTTATCAAAATTGTCACAGTATCATTAAAACGCGTAGAATACAAATTATTTTTTTTTTTCAAAGAAAAGGTCATTCGAGCAAATTATGTAGCAGAGCAAAGATTTTAATTTAAGAAAAAAAAAACCTCCCATGCCTTTTTTTAAAAACAATTTTGCTTCGAAAAAATAGATTTTACCTAAATTTGAAATAAATATGTATTTATTAGTATTTTTTTATGAAGCAATTTTTCATTAAATTTAATTTAGTAGGTTATGTGGACCATTAAAATATTTCAAGTGTCAATTATATTAAAAGGTTGAACATCTCTGGGCTAATCCTAGGTGGAAACCTATGCGAGCAATTGCGATTAATTGAGTCGAGATTTCTCTACTTCTACTCCAAAAATATATTGTTCGTTTTGGGAAATGACGCTTTGTTGCACTTAGCAAAGTTATTGCCTTAGTATTAAAAGGTTGAACAATAATTTCAAGTTTCCTCTTTCACTGTCTCTAATTTTGAGTAAGAAAAATACAATTGACTCATTTAGGTTTATTAGTGATACGCTGTTGAATAATTTATTTTTACAATATCAAGTATTATTAATTAGTGGTTAGTTTCTTCTTTCATTTGTCTTTTTTTGCTTTGTTCATCCAATCAAAAGTCAACCCGTCATCATTTGGTTCTTCTTTGTATTTTTCTTATTTACGTACTATGTGTATAAACATTTTGCCATACTCAGCAAATAATAAAAATAAATGTATCTATCATAAATTGATTCTCTTTTGATCATATTTTTCTATAAAAAATATTTGCCGTTTCAATTATTATATTAATACTGTTATTGATACATAAGAATAATTATAATCATTCTGCAAAATACTCAAACGAAATAATCCCTGGATCAAGGAGTTGTATTAAGCTTTATGCGTCTATGTACATAGATAAATTGGCAGAGAATCTGCATTTTTATGCATTGTAAATTGTACATACCTATATGAAGGGAGATTTAATCATTACGGTCATTAAATGCGACAAAATATGGCGTTGGAAAATATCAAACATAAGAAAGAAAATGCACCAATATCCAAGATATTTTGTCTACCTGTATGTTCGTTTTTAAAACTAAATACACAGATACCTTTTGGATTCGAGGAAGGAACAACTACTCGTAGACGCTATATGATGGACTCAGAGTTTTCTTCTTAAGAATATAGAATTTGACAACCATTTGAACAAAATGTCCATGGTGCATTCACAAAGAGTTTTGATGGAATATCTTAAAAACAATATTGAACAAAAATTAAGAATGTAAGAAAAGTTATCTTTAGTTTAGAGCACGAATGGGTAACCCAAGGTCCACATTCAGAAGTAGATTCTGTCTCAAGGCCACACTGTAGTTATATTTTAAATAAAATAATATTTGAGAAAATATGAATTTCATGTATTTATTCAAAAAAACAAGTAACACCCCTGATTTGAGTTTGTCATCAGTGAGCTGTTCTTTGATCTCTTAATTTTGAGTATTGAAAAAATTTGCACGCACAAATGTACATTAATATAAATATCAAAAGCATTTTTACAATTTTTTACTACATTTTACAACATATTACATAATTACTACATAGGAATTTCTTCCTTTTTAGGGGTTGTAAATTTTATGAATACAATCTCAAATATATGTTACTTAGGTATATTATAATAACGAATACCAATGTTTCCTTGATCTGTAATTATTACAATCAGTATTAGTATGATTTTAAAATCTTATACAAAAAATTTCAACGTTATTTGCTATAGTCTTTCATGGGCCGCACACAAAATAGACGTAAGCCGTAGTTTATTCACTCTAGATTAGAGCAATGATTTCACCACGATATGGCCTTTCAAATAAAATATATCAATTTTTAATTGTTTCATTCTGACAAATTAATTTATGCTAATTTAATTGTAATTTGAAGTATCTTCAATTGAAATAATAAAAATTATTGATGGACAGAAATTGACTATAATTAGTCAGAAATACAATTGTAATTCAAACACCAATTTTTGAAAATTGTCATTTTGGTATGATTTTGTGTTGACCGACCATAGTTCTTTAAACTATTATTATCAAGGGCGTCCACAGGATTCTATTTTAGGTGGAGGGGGGGGGGGAATGGCTTGGTTTTCGGAATTTTTTGGAAAAAATATCCCAAAATTAAAATTCTTAGGAAATTTTTTTCAAAAATTACATTTCAAATATTAAATTTTTTGAAAAAAAAATTCAAATACTCAATTTCATTTGAAATTTATTCAAAAACTCACAACTATTCACAAAAAATGAAATTCTTTGAATAAAAAATTTAAATATTACATTTTTTGGAGAAAAATTTCAAAATATATAGTTATTTAAAGAAAATTTAAATTTTAGGAAAAGAAATTAAATATTTAATTTTCTAGTATAAGCTAAAATTTTTTTTTTTTTTTTTGGGGGTACTTTTTTCTTTTCTTTCCATAACTTAGAAAAGTAATAAATAAATAGTTTAAATACAACTAATAAATGCGAATCGGAATCACAAATTAAACATTATTTTCTCGATGCTGATTCCAGAACCCCCCCCATTCTCTGATTCCCGATTAATTGTCCCATCACTAGTTTCAAGTATCTATTGCATCTTTTGCTCCCATTGTATCATCATTTGTACAATGTGCATACATATATACAGACACGATATGCACTTATTAAAAGTGCTTAACATTTAAAATATCATTTTTGTTTGTTTTATTTTTGTAAATACAATAATGTTACAATACATTTTTCTCTTATCGGTTCATTATCTTTGTAACGATGTAACATAATGTTGTGACTTGTCGTTCTAGGACAAATCTACTTACAATATGCACAAGAAATTATATGTTTTTTGACCCATTTCATGCCTTCCTAATATATGTATGTACTTATATTTTAAATTAACTTGTGCCTTAAAGAGATATTTTCAATCTCAACCATAGTCATACATATGTAAAGAAGTATCTGGGCTTATTTGGCTTTTAAAAGTGTTTGTGAAGCTCCCAACAAAAAAAATCCCTTCAATGGGATAAATTTTTTAGCTCATATGGAGGTCTTAAAATGCCCCAAATAAAACTATTGACGGAAACAAAAGTTGTTTGAAGTATTTACAGTTTTTTTAAGATACAAATTTGTGGTGCGACTTGTGCTTCAAATGAAATTACGAGACCCATAAACGACGAATCCTTTTCATTTAGCCAAGGCTTAGCTTCTTCTACATATTAACCATTTAAAAGCTGATCTTGCTATTTTGGGTGTAGTAGATATGGCGCAAGGCGACAATAGGTTTTATTCCAGGGAAAATATAGAAAACTAGTTAAAACACAAGTTTTACCCACAGGGTTGTGTTAAATAGGTTTTACCTAGGGTTTTTGTGCACCCTGGCCTTATGTATAATATATTATGTAAACAAAATAAATTTGGATTTTATTAGTTTTTATTCAAGATTGTATGTATGTTGACGCACCCAATCTTTTTGATTTTTTCCTAGTAGGTCATTAAGCAATCTAAGCAATTTAATTTTAAGTTATATACATACAATGAGGAAATAAACGAGGTAAAAGCAACAAATATATATATATATATACATATATAAATAATAACAATCGTCATACATAAAACTTTATAGTCTCTAAAAAAAACGATGACAATTTAGTTTTATCTTTATAGGTATTCAAAAAAATGTTTTTTTTTTTCAATTTGCGTCTTTCTTTTCTATCAAATCAATTTGATGACTACATTAAAAAATGTAAAAAACAAACTTTTCTGCCATGCTCTACTGATCCATACAAGAAATGGTGGAAAATGAATTATATAATTATTTTTTTTATGATAGGAGTAATTTATATTTATTTTTCCTCTCCTTCTCTAAAGCAAAATTACATTACTTTTCTTCAAAAATTTTATGGAGATTAAAAAAAAAAAATGATGAAGATACTTTATATTACATATATGTATGTGTTTTGATGATGTAATTTAATTTTCAGCTGTACATACAATTTTATTTAGTTGGGTGCAAAAATAATTGAAGGTTGCTAATAATTGTTTATTCGTATTAAATATTTAAATATAGATGATAAAAAGTAGAGCAATGTATTTTTGATCCAAGTTGGTGCATCAAGACCCCGTTTTGTCCAAATTTTGCTATACCTAGCAGGGGTTTTCACTTGAATGACATACTAAAATAACTAAGTGGTGGTTCGTATACCTAACAACATGCCTGGTATATGCCCGGTTTATCACATTTTTCTGGCTATGGTTCAACATAAAATCGAACACATTGGCTTACAAGCAATTTCTCACATGTTTTCGTGCACGGAAAAGAACTCTTGTGTAAAGATCCACATTTTCTCGGATCAGTTTGGATCTGTAGACGTAAATATTTGGGTAACTGAAACTTTTTGGCCCAAAATGGAAATTAGACGGATACTTGGCTAAAATTGTCTCAGCATTTTACCCAAGGTTCGGGCATAAATAAAATACAATCCGGTAATTGATTTTTTTCATCATAAATTTAATATGCAAATTTCCCCCAAAAAAAAAAAAAAAAAATTGTGAACCACTGTGGATTTTTGAAATTTTTTTTACGAAAAAATTAACTTTAATGGATTTTTGATTTTTTATCAAAAAAATGGAATACTTGAAACATTGATTTTTGAAATTTTTTTACGAAAAAATGTAGTTTTATGTGAATAAAATATAGTCCCGTGGCCGGCCTTTTTTTACGTTCAGCTCTGGATTCACGTCACTAAATTTCCATATTGAAAGTGGGAATGAAATGTCCGGGAATGAATTTTACAGTGAATAAATTTACTGTGAATGAAATTACCTAGGACTATGTATGTATACCATACATACAAGAAGGAGAAGTGGAAATGGATTGAGAGAGAAATAAATAAGGGGGGATATTCTATCTCTAACTTAATAATTTATAGTATAGCCCTTTAGTGAGCCTCCTCTTTAATTAATGCACATAGTAAAAACTTTATATTTAGCAGAATTATTTTATTTTTATTGTTTTTTGAAAGGAGAAATATATTTAGAAGAAAAAACTCCTTCGTGGTACATAAGTGGAGTTCTCATTGCCCCGGCAAAGAGTCGTTGAGATTGGATACCGGTAAATAACGGGTAGTTTATTTTAAAGAACGCTTTATGGAATTATGTGACCCTATCAACCCCGCGATAAAAAACTCAAGTAGCAAATGATGATAATTAATTCTAATTATATACAGGGTGAGGATTTTAAATAGGCAAGAAATTTAGACCTCAGTATCGTGGCAATCCTGAGATCTATGTTAATGAAAGTATGTTCATCAAATTTAGCTAACAAAGCTTTATAACAAAAGTAAAAAAGTCCTTGTCATGTCCTTCGAATACGTACGTCGTACTGGAATTATTGTGTACTTCTGAGCAGGGCGCACTCCTCTTGACACAAATAACTACGTAGATAATGATGCTTAAGAGTTGAAATTGAAATTAACAGATCCGTTGTTATGTTCGTATTTTAAATTGGGGAGGTTGGTGCAAATTAGGAATTGGAATAGGATTTATTCTGAAAAAATCAACCTTTTTTAATACCTTTATGTTTTGACCAAAGGAAATTTTGTCTCCTAGCTCGATGGATCATCAACTTTTGACATACTATTCTTGGGCATCTTGGAGAGAGAGTCCAATAAATGTGCTCATAATACTGTTGACTCCTTCCATTCTCTAGACAGTGTCCAACATGGACAGGTAGTTCTTCATCAAGGCCTGTTCCACCAAATTATGAAAGCTAGCAACATCCTTGAGTCTACTTATATATTTTGCATTTTTTTCTTTATATATATATAAGTAACCATAGACACTTGAAAATTCCGTATACCTACATATATACAAAGGCTTTATAATTTTTTGTTTGAAATAGGTAGATACTTTATTCATGTGATTATTAAATAATATTAGACTTTTTTCCGTTATTAGAAATGCACTTAATTCTACAAATAATTTTGATTACGTAAATAGTGCATACCTACATTATTTAAGTACATATATATTCCCCAAATTATTATACATATAATTGATAAAAATGTAAATTTTTCTTTTGCATAATGCAATTTCTTATTTTTTAAAATATCTTTCACTTTTAGTTTTTATGGCATCTTACTTTATTGTGTTCTTTTCAAGAAGGGCTTCTCAAACTGAAGAGAGTATTTTCAAAAAGTATCTACGTTGATATTTGATATAGTGACGAAAAAGTACTCTTTGGCATGATATTTCCACTTTTTACGTCAAGTTGGATGAGTTCAGGAATACTTTTAACAAATTATCCCTATAAGGACCAAATTATTTTTTGGCTAAGTTTATAAGTTTTAAATATGCTTTTATTACATGATAAAAACATTCCCTCCAAATTCCAGGTATACGTAACCATTAGTAGGCGAACCTAAAAAAGTTAAATGATATTAAAATATTTTCTTGTCCATAACTTACTTTAAAATTGAGTAAATAGACAAAATAGTGAAGTAAGATGTACTTGAGCTCTACCGCTATTCCTTGCAGTGTAAACAATGACGCGAGACATTATTAGGGCAGTATTTTTATTAGTACGCTACTACTCCATTTGTATCTCTATACATTGCTATCATAAATGACGTCACTTAATCATTTTTCTTCGTAAGGTATGCAATATTGCATGAGGGTTACTTACTTTATTGTAGACTGTTAACATAACAAATATTAGTGACGAAATGTAAGTTGTTTGTGTTTATTAAGAGGTTGTATACTTATTTGTCTGTTACTATAGCTAAGTACAGTGGCGTCCTCTTGCGAATATGAATGTTTGAGTTCGCTCATTCCCCATTATATGTAGTTTTCCTTCTCTAAATGTGATTGAATGTACACTAAGTTTAGAAGAACATTTTTTGTACACCCGTTAGGGAGAATTCGCTAAATCACTGGTCCTACGTCCCGGGGATATATATTGTTATCACCTGAACTACTAAATTTTACAATTTTTGTCCAAAGGCTACCTAAAAAAATTGTCAGAAGGATCCATTTTTTTGTTGTTCTGTGTTAATAAAAGTTCTAAAATTTGTAATTATTTATGTCTAAAGGTTCGTATCGAACCGGATCCAAGAAAGGTGATTCTGTCCTATTTTTAATCAACGCCTATTTATCAAAAAATACAAATAAAAATTCTTATTGTTATAATGTGGAAAGGGGAGGGGGGGGAGGTCCAATTCCAATTGAAGAAGGGGCGACATTTTTTTAAAGTTTGAGAAACACTGCTCTTAACTAAACTATGCATGTATTATTATTATTATGAGGAATCAAATTTATTCAAAATGGTTTCTTTTCTTTCTCGTCTGTATATTTTTATTATTTTATGACTGTTTATAATTTACGACATTTATTTTGAATTATTCTTTCTTATCGTTTTAAGTGTCTTATAGATAAATCTTATAGTTATTGTTTTCCTACTTTAATTTATAATTGTTTTTCTCGGATTTTATATACCTACAGATATAAGAAGTTATTAGTTATTAGAAAGGAGGTAGTTGGTCTTTCAAGCTCTCTTTACCTGAAGGGTATACTTAAGAAATTTACTCGTAAAGACATATTCATTTATATGTTTAAAAAAATAAATATATATATACATTTTAAGGAGGATTTTCAGACGTACAATTTTTTTTTTTTTTTTGCCATTCATTTGTCGTTGCTCAAGTAACCATAAAAATAACAGTGCTATATCTTGGGTCTTAATAGCCATGCTTTATAAGAGTATCAACCCTTTTTTTATTATTAAGAACAAGGAAAATGGTGAATAATGTCATGTATTTGGATAAAAAAATAGGAACAACAAATAAAAAAGACTTAAACCTTTACTGTCTATCAAAATCTATTTAGCAAACATCTAGCTTTAATGCATTACATCACGCCCTAATATGTATTAAAAATTTACATTGTATATTCATATTTCCCTAGTGTAGACAATATATTAACTATTATGTTTATAAGGATCAAATATTGTTCTCCGATTATTCTACTTTCTAGTACCTAATCTAATTTATTAGTTTGAGTCAGGGGCGTTGCTTGCTTTTATTATTTGTGGGTAGGGGGCTTAGCTTCAAAATAATCAACATCGTTATATAATTACTAATATAAATAGGTATATATTATATATACTAGCGGGGAGTGCCTGAGTTGCAGGGCTGAATAAAGGGGAATAGAAACAAAGAATGGAAGTAGAAGAAAAGAGATAGAGAGAGGGATGTGGAAAGATACAGAGGGAAAGATGAAGGGGAAGAGACAAAGAGGAGGAGACATATTTAAAAAGAGACAAGATAAAAGAAGTTTTATTTCTGTCAAAAACAGGGTCTTACTGACCTCCGAGGCCCAAAAAAATATCACAGGAACATGCTTAGTTATTTTTTACGTCTATTTGGTAAATTTCAGACAGATTTGTTCGACCATTATGGATTCCATGAGTCTAACACCTAAACAGACTTATAAATATAAGAGTTTAGAAATTCCATTGCTTTGATTTAATTCAAATATCACTGTTTATGAACGATATCAAATAGTATTTAATACACTTGCAGGAAATTGTCAATTTCATTTAATAAATATATCAGCTATGAGCACGAAAAACATGTAATTCTGATATTAGATTTCCACTATGGCATAGCTATCGAAATTCAGAGGAAATACTGACTGAAGTCTACCTAATATGGCATATTAAATAAACTTTTCTCAAACTTTTTCACTCCATCCACTAATTAAAATTTTTTGCATTGCTTCCCTTACCCTAATTTTGCTTCCAAAGAGCATTTTGAAATGATTTTTTGCGAATTTTGTACATTCCGTGTAATAAAATGTATATTTTCGATTGATCGCGGCGCTATCTGTGAGGTCATTGAAAGCTCTTATGTATTCAAAATGAATCTTCTAAGAGATGGAAGCAACTTATTTGATAAGATTTACATTTTTATACGACCTTGTCACTTTTTTTTTCAAAATTATGATCTGTTAATGCATATGAATGATCATTTTTTTTTAATTAAAAAAACCCACGCATAAATCATTTTAAAGGTCATTTCTATGAATGTATTTCTACAACATTAGCTTAATATTGTAAAGCGTAGTTTCTAAACTTTTTAAGCCCCTTAAAATAAATTTATTTTTCAATTTAGTAGTTTTAAAATAGTGGTCTGTACAAATATCAGAGGAGCCCCAACCTCCATTCGCCCGTGGTTCTATCTAATGTGGAATGCACATTTATTATTTGTTGTCGATATATATCATATATCGATGTTAAATAAGTGTCAAATAAATGTTTCTCAAAAGGTGGGCCGTGGTCCAAAAGAGGGTCATGGATCTATTATAGGTAGATCTTAGAAAATTAATCAAAAAAGTAAATATATACATTATTATTTCCACTGTGCCGAATATTTCAATGTGATAAATTAATACAAACTATTAATACCAGATATTACCCTAATTTAAATACCTATTTATGTATATTTAGGTAACATATGCTTTTTTTGTCAATCTGTGCACATCTGTTGAATCCAATCTTCTTCTTTTTTGAGTAAAAGAAAGTTATAAGTCAAGCATACATATATACGCATACATTAAAATACCTCAGACCCACTCATCTTCCTCTTTTCTTCTTGATTTCTCGTGTATTTTTTTCTTCCAAAAATCATTGGAAGTAGAGCGGGTTTCATGATATTGAATTACATTTTTTTTTTGTAAATACCGGTTGTAGAAAAAAGTAATTAGACCTTCTAACTTGTACGTAAGCTCAAGTTTGTTTTTGTTTTGTAACTGTTTGTTTATGCTTTAATATATCGAAATATGAACGAATTTCAAGCACTCAACCTTATTTAATTATTGAATTAGTAAGTGCTCAGATTTCATTGGAACACATGGTATATGTATTTTGGGTATCAACTCAAATATTTCAAAAGAAACTTCACTCTACATATATTATATTATGTCACATTATAACAGGCATTGTATCTTACCGGTGCTCTGGCAAAAAGAAAAGGAAAAATACTCAAAATAAATTCGTAGTTAGCCAATTCTTCTCAACTGTTGGACTATTATTCTTCATTTAGTTGTAGAAGATAATTCGTGTTAAATATATTGACGTTAGAGCACTGATAAGGAGAAAATTAGTAGAAAATATTACAACTGGCAAAAAAAATATCAATGGGATAACGTAGAACAGAGGTACAGCAACTTTTCATGAAGGCTTTAAAAGGAACAAACAATTTAATACAAATTATTTATTTAGAAGACGTTACAGTACTTGGCACTACCATACTCATGTTACATGCAAGTAAAAAAAAACCTTCACTTTTAATATAATATATATTTACTTTTAGTACACAAACGAAATAAGAATTTAACTGTAACCGTTGATACATTAGTATTGGAAAATAACTTAGTTTAAAGCTAGGCTTCATAAACTCTGCATCCAGCCAAACAATTGGAAATGTGAAACATTCTCAAAAGGGGAGAAAAGATTTTTAATAAGTACATATAGAAATATATATTACGACTTGTAACTTGTAAAACAAATTGTACAATTAGCAACCAAAAAATGGGATGAAGAATTTTGAGAATAATTCAAAGTTAGAATATTTCTTGGATGGTTCATAAATTTTAGTAGGGACACTGGCCCAGGCCCAACTCTTGATATAATCTTAAAAAAATTTAAATATATTCACCAAGAAAACATTTTTTTTAAAAGACTGCTGGGTAGTTCTATTATATTTCAACAGATTTTCAAACAATTTTATACCCACAACAATGAATATTTATTTTACTATGTTTGTTGAATAGAGTATCATTAAATATGATGACTTAAAAAATAATTTTAAAATCGGCAAACTGGTTAGCAAAGTATGGCCCTTTTTAAAATCTTACCGCTAGGGGGCGCTCACACATTGAAAATTTTAAGCATTGATTATTGTTCCCAACTGCATTTAGTATCTAGTAGACGAATGTCCAAACAATCAAGTTGCGGAAGACTAGCCAGGGGGATTCATATTAGAAAAATCAGAAGCTTACAAACAAAAAGTGTAGAATGTTACAGGGTGAGGACTCAAAAATTAGAATCCTCTTTAAGGCCGTCTAGCCTCAGTTCTAAAAGTATGACAATTTTCTACTTGGCCCATTTGTAAGAGCTGATATAAAAGCTAGAAAATATTTTTTGATTTTGTCGAATCGAAAATGTCTGAGCAACAAGTAAAACGGCAGTGAATGAGCGATCTCCTCCGTGCACAAGTGGCATCCGACGGGAGCAAGGTGCCTCCCTACTTCTTTAAGACTAACAAGAAAGTCAACACAGACGTCTACTACAAAGTCCTTAGGTACCATGTCTTGTCATGGTTGAAGAGCAAGTTCAACAGGGACAACTCTGTGTTTACCCAAGATAGCGCCCCAGCACACACGTCTATGAAAGTGCAGTATTACTGCAGAGAGAACATGGCTTCCTTATGGCCGGCAGACTTCTGGACTTTGTCCTCGCCCGACGTGAACCCTCTAGACTTCGCTGTGCCTTGAGCAGAACTTCTC
Organism: Lepeophtheirus salmonis; assembly: GCF_016086655.4. Lineage (NCBI taxonomy): Eukaryota > Metazoa > Arthropoda > Copepoda > Siphonostomatoida > Caligidae > Lepeophtheirus > Lepeophtheirus salmonis. Next base: position 58,152,714 of record NC_052136.2, read on the forward strand.
ACCCGAATTTCGATACTTGAAGGCCGTGATCACGGAAGTATAAAAATAATAAATGAATATAAAAATATAATTATTTTTATATCCAGAATTTTTATTCTTGAATTTGTAAACAACGGTTTTTGATAAGAAATTAAACTACTAAATATCGAAATTTAGAGTATTTAATTATGTATTTTTCGAAAAAAAGATGGTCTGTACCTAAAAAAGATTATTAACAAAATATGCGTATGTATTTGTCTGACTATCAACTAATTTTTGGTTTTTTGTATGTATTCTTTTCATTTCTTGAAAGAGAAAAGGTTGCGAAATACGATAAAGATCACATTGTCACCTTCTAAAGCTCGTAAAATGGTGTTGTTGCATAATTAAAGGAGTTGCAAAAAGACACTTTGAATCAATATAGACTCCCATCGCATACTATTTTTATATTGTCAAAGAAATCTTTTATATTTTTGTGATATCAAGTAATAAATCACTGAAAGAAACGTGTTTATATGTATACACTCAGAAAAAAATAATAATATATGTATCTAGCGTGTATTTAACGAGTTATTTGAATGAGCGGGAGAGGGAACAGGTGTGTCTAAAGATAATTTGCATATACATATATATATACCTAATTAATTTGCAATTTAATTAGTACATTATCTTCCTTTCCCAACACTCTTTTGTATCCTTTTGGCTCTTCAAGTGAGATTAAGTTTTTAAATAGAAATTGTCATTAATAGATAATAGTAATGTGCATTAATATATGTTGGTTTGCAAATAGTAATGCATTTACGATTATTGCAAATACAATTTTGCCTCTTTTATGATGAGCAAAAAAATGGCTTTTGTTTTATGAAATTAAAATGTTTTATTATTTAGTGAATGGACTTTCTATTTCATATTGCCACCATTCCATGAAATAACCAATATAGCAATGTGATTAACTTCATATATGAAAATAATACTTTTGAACAAACTTAGTGAGCTATAACAAGGGCGTTTGCAGAATTATATTTTTGGGGCAGCGTGGTTTTTGGAGTTAAAAAAATCCCAAATATTAAATTTATAGGAAAAAAAATCAAATATTACATTTTACATTTCTAGTAAAAAGCAAAAATTCCTTTATTTTTTTGGGGGGAGGGAGGCTGGCTAAAGTCCCTCCAGCTCACCCCCAGCAGACGTTCCTGCTTAATATTCTTAGAAGTGCACATTTATAACATAATTTTAACTAAAAGTAGATGATTAAAAAGAATTATATATATTTATTTACTCGTCTCGTTCCTTATATTCTTACTGTAATTAAATTTGTTCCATTGGTATATCAATTTATAAATAAGTTGTAGTAAGATGTTTCATAGGAAATGATTAAATATTATTGGCTTAATATATATAGATAGACTTTTTATTTTACTTTTTGCTACTTTTCTCCGATATTTATATTTTATTAAGGAGTTTTTCTTATTTATTTATTTAAAATAAGACTCTTTCAATTTATAAAGTAGGATATTACATGTAGGTAATAGGCAATGTGACACCATTATTTAGGACCAATATTTTTATATGGAACATGGGTTCTCTTCTTTTTTTTTTGTTTGTGTGTACCACCAGAGAAATTATGGAACTGAATGTACAATATCGGAGGTTTAACCCAAAGTTATAAACAAATTATAAATATTTATCCGAATATATTATATGATAATAATATGATTACTTCTTTGTTAGTTAGGGGCGTTGAGTATTCTTAAATATTACTCTACACAGATTCCATAAATTTACCCTCTTAACTGAATTAAAAAATTTTGAAATCTGCAAAGGGAAGTGTATCTGTGTATCATAAAAAGCAACATCTTGCATTTGAAAATATATCAACTAGACAAAGAATCTGCTCAAGCGTCTCGTCACTTTTTCTAAAGAGAGTCTAAGGAAAGAGGCGACATGACAGTTAAAATAATAATGATTATAATAAATTAATAATCATTCACACGCCCTCCATCAAAAATTTATAGGGATGATGGATATTTGAAGAATGCACAGAGAATAAAACCTTACTATTTATCTACAAAAATCCCATGGCCAACAATAACGAAAGACAAAAAATGTTCATAGTGCAAATATACAATTTTATACCTATGAGTATTGAAGGTGATAACTTTTTTCCCTATTGATATTGTCTGTCAATTCTTTCCTAAGAGTAGTTAAACTTATTTATGCCATTCCTCTATCTACTACTAGAACAATACTTTACATCCTGTGGGTCGCGACCCCAACTCCTAAGGCCTTCTAAAAGTTTGTTTGTTAGATACCTAATGTACTTCGGTTGGATTCTTGTTTTAATATCAATATTCTCTAATAACCTACATGGAAATATGGTAGTCATTAGGTCCAAAAATGCATTGAAGGAGAATCAACCCCATTAATTTTATCCTCGGGGTCACTACAAATTAATAAATGTAATTAATGGGTCACAGACCAGAATGTTTGGGACCACTGTACTAGTGGGAGATTGCCCATCGTTCTGAAATCCATCGATATAGGAGTTACGCTATTACTAATGATGACTGTCCCTTAACAAAAACATACTCCAACCCTCTCCAAATAGAAAAGAAAAAGAAACATTGACAGCTGAAAACCAAATGCAATGTAAATTTTTGTTTTAATGAGATTATACCAAAAATGTAGATCCATTTTAAAACACATAATCTTTTCCCTGGGATTGAAGATTATAATATGTAAAGTCCATACAAATGAAAGCCAAAAAGTGGAATGACGTTTTAATCTTTTTATAAAAAAAAAGGGTATGTATCATGCTTTTTGTCACAAACACTTATTATTATTTTTTTTTTGCACTTATTTTTTTTTTGTAAGTAGTTAAAGTAGGAGCATCTGTAGGATTTCTCAGGTAAGTAATGTATGCATATATACATAGAAGTTTGTCTGTATGACTTTTTTTATTTTTCTTCCTTGGAAACAGAAAAGCCACTTTTTTATAAATATAATGTTATGGATTTTCTTCTCTTTTTTTAAAAAGACAGGAATAAAAACTAAAAAATTTCTCCCCTTGAATAGAATAAGATGCAAAAATGTATAGTATATACAAATATTAAGGTTTCTTATTACTTGTTTAAGTCGTATCCCGAGAAACAAACGTTTAAATTATGACATCCCAACATTAAAAAAATTGTAAAAGAATATATAATAAGTACTGTTAAGTTGGAGTATATTTAAGATATAGTACATTTTAAGCTAGTCTTTCCACCTAAAGAGACTCTAAGGAAAGATACAACAGGCATATTCATGGAGAAGAAAAAAATATCAGCTTAAATTTTGATATATATTTGAAATAGTTGAAAGGGCACTATTTTCAACTTTTTATTGTTAGGGATGGAATTTTTGTAGTTAAATATTACTTCTTGAATTCTACAAATACAGAGGTGGTTCGAAAAGTTTCCAACCTAACAAAAATACAAGACATTTTGTCTGAATTTATTATTTATCTTCCAACATAGTGTCCTTTGTAACTCTACACACTTTTCCTCAATTATTTCATCTCTGTAACCCGTCGAAATAGTATACGGCGTTTTTCATTACAAAATAATTGTTCACAATACTCTTTTTGTTCTAGGCTCAATTACTCCTATTTTGATTGACTTAGACGCGTTAATATTTTTCACAATAAACCTTTCGATGTCTGGTATTGTGTAAATCTATTTAAAGGCTACACTTTCAAAAACAAATATTTAATGATAGCTCGATACTCGATTTTGTCCATTTTTACAACATCTCACTCAAACGACTATTACATTAGAACTGTGCGTCCAAAATGGATGATACTTTGTTGAGTAACTGCCAACAGATGCTAGATAGATGTGATTTGCTTTTATTCACGCTGAGGTCGGAAACTTCTCAGACCAGCCTTGTATCTCATATCTTTTTTTGATCGAGGGTCTGTGAATGAGTGAACATATTTGAGGTACATGTTTGTGATTCATTATTATTTTAACAGACATGTCGCCACTTTCCTTAAAGTATTTAGTCCTTACCATATTTTCCTCTACTCATTTTCTACATTTATATCATTTGCCCGGTTTTTTTACAGCCTGCAGGTTTCGCTTTTCAGAATTCCGTAAGCCTTACAACGACAAGAAAAACAGCAGTATTAATTGATGAACAAGCGAATTTTTTGTGAACTGGGGGTTGTGTAATTGAAAAATACACAACCTCGGGGCTAAAAGTTATCTTGAGCATCCATATAACTTATTTTATAAAAATATATATGTAAAAAGAACAAAAAAAAAAAAAAAAGGAAAAGGAATACATAAGTGGCTTGTTGGATTAAACCCGAGATATTTTTCATTTTGTTCAGGGTGTGCAAGCTATCTGTGACCCGAAAATGATTTTTTCGTGAAAGCAATTTTCTCTCCAACCAGTTATCAGATTAAAAAATAAAACCTGATTATGAAAGTTCGATAGATTCTAATTTATTTTGTTGAATAAAATCAACCCCAGCATCAATTACAGTCTCTCCAAGAGAACAAAAGGGCGAGCAGACCTTCGACACTAGATCCTTTGGCAAATCCTTCTTTCTTGATCTGACTGATAAGTTCATCTTTGGTGTTGCAGGGGTGACGTTGGTTTATCATACGATCACGCCCTTACAAAAAAATCCATGGGATTAACATCGGGCGAGTTTAGAGTCCGGCGAGATGAAGTCGACATAATTGTCTTGGAACCATTTGAGACTTATTTTCGAGGTGTTACCAGTCATTGAAGGGGACACATGAAGAGGGATGACGTGGCCTTTGGAGCTAACCAGCCCAAACACTATGAAGTGGACTAGGAACTTTTTCTACATTACCTTTAGATGCCTTAAATTCATTCCTGACCTTGCAAACAAGCGTTTAATGAATCTTAGATCTCGAGAAATTTTTTCTCGTGTCACTCCTGATGGGGATTCCAAGGAGGGCTTTGTGCCTTTTCCAAATACTCGGTACAACTAATTCGTCAATTGATTCCATTTTTTCCTCAAATTGGTCCAGGTTTGAAGAAGCTATCTCTCTATCACTTCAAAATGTGAAAGAAGGGATGAGAAAAACTAATAAAACATTTATAACTATACTTGTTGATTTCGAGAAGGCCAAAGACTCTATAAGACATAAATTTATTTCTAAGCCAATTATATAAGGCTGGTTTATCTCCAAATTACATTTCAAAAGTGGCTACAATTCATAGGTTATCTTTCTCAATACTCGATCTGCCTGGCATTACGAAAAAAATAAAATAGAGGGTGACCCACTATCACCTTCATTGTTGATTATAGCCATTAATCTGCTATATGAAAAAGTGATATCTAATCAATTTAAGGTCTTAAAGTAGGAAGGAAGTTATTGAGGATATTCGATGACGACGTCACTCTATTTCTTGCTCTTCACAGGATTAATTAAAAACTGATTTACGAGAAATGGAAAGGTGTTTGTCACATTCCGAAAGGAATCTGGATTAAAGGTGAACCTATCAAAGACACACATACATGTATCGAAATGAACTTCGTATTCCTACGTTGACGCTGCGTCATTGTATTATAGTTTTCTGACATAGTCAGGAAGAAGCAATACAAGAAAACGGGGATAAAATGTTAAGCATAATTATCAAAGCAGTCGAGGGGTTAATCCCATTTATGATACATAAATTTGATAAAATATACATATGGAACCAAAAAATTCTACCAGAAATTTTTCAATATTCCGTTTCCACAGAAAGTATTTACAATATAATCACGGAAAAGAGAGAGCAGTTTCTATGGGAAGGACAAAGGAAGTATAGTTCTGAATCGAGATTGATTGCTTCAACATCAAAGTGGGGCTTAGGACTTGTCGATTTTTTTTTTTTTTTTTTTTTTGAGAACATTAGCTGGCTCAAAAAAATCCGTACAGGTGGAGATTTTTGGGCAGTATTAATCAAGTCAAAGTACAAAAATCAGAGGAAGCACGCTCTAGGAAAACATATTTAAAGGGCCTTTAGATCTTTTTTAAATGACGAATACGCTTAGTTTGTACTGGAAAAGAATATCCCAAGGGTGCTACAAAACCTTTTTTTAAATTATCAAGATCCTAGGGCATGAACAACCCCTGAACTATAAACCAAGACTAGATATGATATAAGGAATTACTCCTCAATATTATTACCGCCGCTGGATAACTTTGGCTTTGGAATGAAGGAGGAGTTGCCCTTCCAAACTTTATAAGTCAGAGGAGGGCTACTTTACTTGTCCTCAAGTACAAATAAACTATGCGTTGTAGACCACCAACTCCTTTTACATAGCTCTGGAAACATACAAAAATAAAATAATAAGAAAGGAACTACTAGGTTAGGGAGAATCCTCAGCGGAAAAGCTGGTAACCAAGCGGTTGGACAGAGTAGGCCTCACGAGGGTCAACTTCGATTAAAAAAAACTATTTAAAACCCCTTTTATTTCATCAAAGCAAAAATGGATCTGCTACAGAATCGCTACCTCATCAATTTATACGAATAAGTCCAATAACGAAGATGAATTGTTTAACTACACATTCTGTAGCGAGAAAATAGAAACGTCAGCACATATTTTCTAGAAGTGTAATAGGATGAGTCCTTTGGTAAGAATGTGTGAAGTAAAATTAAAAGAAAAACTACAAGTTTCGACGTCAGAAACTGACTGGTTTGTGCCCACTGATCCGAATCTTCCCAGGGCTTTTAAGGTAGAGGCCATCATCATTAAAATGCAGGTTATAATATATTCTTGCAGATGTAACAAGAAACTCATACCAACAAATTTGGAAGGTGCTATAGAGAAAGAACTCGACGTTTTAGCTAATTTTTCCGACAATGGTTGTCAATTCGGAATTTTGGATACTTCTATGAAGAAAAAAAAAATGAAATAACCTATCGAATAAAAAAAAAAGCTGCTGAAGTGCCTGTATTTGCCCATGAGTGCGCACCAAAGTGGTGACATAAATAGCTTGCGCACCATGTATTTAACGATTCATTGTATTAATTATATATAATAAAATAAATATTATATTATGAAATAGTATAATGCAGGATTTCCCGGAAATTTCCCGTAGGTTGAAACCCCCGGGATCCCGTGAGAGAAAAAATCTAAAATATATACATGGTTGTGAATGTGAAGACAAGGAAAAAAAATCCTTCTCTTTGTTTTTGTATTTTGGACCGTGAAAAAAAAATATAGATGAAGAAAACTATAAAAAAAAAAAATTGGAAAGCAACCAGCAGGGCAGGATCTCATTTATCCTTTCGCAGATATAATATATATTACTATTCGTTTTTTCTTCTTTTTTTAGATGACAAATTATTGCGGGTTGAATACTAATAACGAAAAAAGAGGGGGGTTATAGTACTACTTCTTCTACTACTAATGTTAAGAAGAGATGGAAGCAAGCAAGAGAGAGATATTGTAAATATTTTCACCTCAACGTTTTCTTTACAGCCATACATACCGAGTGGAAACTTGAAACTTACACACTTGGAAAGAAAACAGAAAAAAGCCTGTCATTCTTTAGTTATACATTTCACAAAAAATTCTTATTAATCTTATTCTGATGCATAGAGGGGATTTAGATCCGGACTGTATAGTGGTCACATTCTCTTGTACTAGAAAGAAATGTTGTTAGCTATGAAGGCTTGAGTTATTTTTGCATTTGATACGGAGGATTCATCCTCCAGAAAGACGTCATTGACATTGGGCAAATTTACTTTGAACCAGGGGAGCAGTTTGGCTTAGAAAACGCCAATTTACATGGCTGCCGTGAGCCTGTAACCCTCTGTGAACCAGATAAGGGGCTTCCTTGAGAGAATCTGCATTAATGATGGTTTTCTTTACGGAGTTCACCTTTTTCCTGGTGGTCTCGTTGTGTTCTAGTCTCATCTCAACATGAAGATGGTCTTATGAGGCATTCTTGTCAGCCTGTCCACCTCTGTTTGAGTGTGGCCCGTACGAAGAAGAAGTTGAGGCCTTACGTCTTAAATCTTGCTGCAATGACATTTTTCGTCTATTTTTAAAAATTCAAAAAACAGCAGATGCTTGAAATACTTTGCTACCCATACAATTACAGACAGGCCTAATTTCCTTACACATAACTTCTCAAATCAATCTAATACAAGTGTGTAATTTTCAATTCTGCACTCCGTACATACTTTTCATAAAATATATGAATAAAGAAAATCGTTAGGCAGATGTGGTACATTCTTATATATTGGTAAAAATGGTATTTTATGAATGTGAAAGAGGGAAAGACTTTAAGATATTAAATTTATGACTTTTAGTATCTGTAGATCAGTAGCTTCCAACCTGTGGGTCGCCTGACAATTTGTATTGGATCGCCCAGGGCCTTGTTGTATTCTCGTGCTAATATCAATATTACCTATTTATAATAGTCAAATAGATAAAAATTAAAGATTGCAAATGATGAACTGCGGACGCACAAGGGCGTCCGCAGTGGAGGCGGGCTGTAGGGGCTTTAACCACTCCTCCAAATGAAGGAACCTTTTGAAAAATTACCATCTGTCTGGAATAATTAATTAATTAGAAATAAGTGGGTACAATTTTTATTTATTTTCTATAAATAATAGATAAATTGCTCAAATTATGCAGTGGAGCAAAATATTCAAAGCCCCCCCAATAAAAAAAAAAATACTAAATATATATATATATATAATCCCACAGCCACCCCTGAGATAAGTTTTAAGAAAATAAATTATGGTGATGAATTTTTAAAGTGAGGAATTACCTTCATAGTTGAAGCAGGAATTGAAAAACCACAATTTTTCATTTGCAACGAAATTTTGAAAGTCCCCCATACCCCCCAATAGACATTGTACTAGTAAATTTTTGAGATATTTAGAAGTCAAAATTTATATAAAGGCTAATACACATTAGCTCTAAAAAACCAAAGGATAATTTTAGTTCCTTGTGATCACTGGAACTTGGCAAATGTTATTATGGGGTCACAGGACCAGAAATGTTGGGAACCACTGCTGTGGAATATGTAAAAGAGAGACAATGAAAAGAGAGACAATGAAGATCCGTAGAAATGGGCTTAGTTATTTGCAATGCGCTTACACTAACGCAATCTTGAAACAAAAACAAACAGTAACAAAGTTCCTATTAGTTTGTTTTTTTACTCCATAAATATATATACTTAAATATTCATAGATTATTTAGGTCAAATATTTGCTTTTTATTCAAATTTATCGAATGGGTTGGTATACACAAGAATGTTAGCTATGCATGAATTTGAGTAAGTATTTTCAACTTGAGATCTGTGAGCCACATTTTGGACCATTTTGTGGTTCTATTAGGGCAACTGCTTTCTCAAATAAGGTTCCATTTAAATATTAATATTTTCATCCCCTTTAAATCAGTGGTTCTTAACCTTGCTACCTAATTTCTATATACGCATACTTTTCCTCCTCTCCAGATATTTATTTAATGTGGGTTTTTTCTTTTTCTTTAAATATATGGGGTATCATATGATAAGAATAACTACATTGAATACACCATTATGATAAAATATCGTTTTTTTGTGCGTAAAGTAATTCACTGAGCAGTTTATTCTGAATTTTAGAGACTTTCAAAATCTTACACTAACGAAATCCAGACTAATATAATTCTGACAAAAAGGATATTGATGTGTATTTTTTATTAAAAATTTAGTTCCATTATTTTGATTTTTTCATAATATCAAAATATGGAGATATCTCTATATGCCAGTGAATATATTTGTACTTAAGGTCATACATAATTAGGACCATTAAATGAAAAGGTTGAACAACTCTGTTTTTGAGTTATGATATATTAAATAAGCCCAATACACAATACAGTCTTTTTAATTTCCTCTTTTTTTAAATTTGCTCGGAATTTATTGCCATCTTTGAAAGCAATCTGTAAAGGATGGATCAAAGTAACTTAATAATATAAATGGTAATTATAATTAGTTGAAGAACACAAATGTAATCTAGGCTCATTTTTGAGAAAAATCATTTTAGCTTGTCTATGTACAAATTGAGCATTCATCTTGTAAAGCAAACAGAGAAATTTGTCATTATTAATTAATTTGGGATCTTCCTCTAGAACTACATTGATGTGTCAGAGGTGATGTATAGCTAGTGATGAAAATCTTGTGTATAATGGGCATGTAAAAAAAAGAACCCAAAAATCAAGATGGTAATCTTGACAATTTGAAATTTTTTTGAAGGAGGTGGAGAGTGAAATAAACAAGGACTTAGGCAAAAATTACTCCGGTACAAATCTTCACGGTTACTCTCTATCTTTTATGAGGACAAACGAATGTTCAATCAGATTTTGAATATAATTGAATCTATTTAGAAAAGCAAGTTCACTACTGCGGAATGAAATGATAATGGCAACTGCTAAGGAGAAGAAAATATATTTTTTAGATTACCAATTCCCAAAAAAACGGGGCAGGTGAAAAATTATTTTAGAGGCAAGGAGATTAACCCAAATTTAATGTTATTTCATATCAAGTGTATTTCATAGTTATTTATTACAAATTAAGTCATCTAATCGACTTATGTATATGTGTGGCGATAACATAAAAGAAGGTTAGAATTTTCTAGATGAAACAGAGTAAAACGCAATTTAAGTTTTTTACAATAATGAAAAACCAAAGAGGATTTTTTAAAGAGTCAAATACAATATTAAACCACAGAAAAACTGTCCAACAAGTTATTAATATGCACGATATTTGTTTAAATTTTTACATAAACATATTGTATAAAAATTCAGTCAATTTGAACGTACGGTATTTGAACTTTAAATCGAATTTTGATATCATCAATATAATCAGTTTCAGTTGGTAGGACATGTTCTTAGCCAGTTGTTTTCGTTGTTCTTGCAACGTGAATTCTTATACACTCTTCTTCTTTAAAAATAATTTTAACGTCATGACGTGACAGTATCTTTTATGATCAGTGTTGCCAAATAACCAATTTTTATCAGGCTCAGTAAACCTTAAAAACCGCTGCTCCTAAGGACTTTATCACTTTTTTGAATTAATATAAATTATAGTACTCATATCAACAGATACGCTTATTATACTCTCGCAATATTGAGAAAAAGTATCCTAGCTTGATTTTATGTTATCGCCACACATATTAAATTTTGTAACTTTTAGGGCAACCTTTTTAATTATTTATTTATTAAATATTCCATAAAAGATGATTAGTCTATCAGAAAAAATTAATCCAAATTGACATTATTTGACAGCAAATCTTTTGAAGTTGTAATATAAGGTTCATTCATTAGTTTTAGCTATTGAAAAAAATAGTAACTTCCACATAAGATCCTTCATTTTACTTGATTTTTGTATGATTAAATACATTTTGTTGGATCTGTATTCAAGATAACTTAATAAATAATTTATCTTCCGAATGAAAGAATGTTTTTTTATCAATTGTTATAACCTTTTATTTTCATCTTTATAGTTATTTTACGTCTGAATATGGCTCTAAATCGTAACTATACTCTACAAACATGATTTAAAAAACAGTACAGTTACTGATGTTGTTATTTTTGAATTAATTACACACTTTCATTAATAATATTATGTTAGATCAAGTTTTCTTTTTTTTTCAAACTTTAAACCCTCAGGTACATGTGATATTAATAATGTCTTACAACACAACCATCCCATCAAAAAAGAAAAAAAATATATATGGAAAGGTACAAATATATTATTAATAATGATGAAAAGTTGTCTTTGAGTACTATGTATAAATATATGGGTAACAAAAGTCTTGTAAAGAATTAAAAGTTTTTTTATTCTTTTGCTTATTTTTTTAATGCTTCTTTAAACTTCGATAATTGCTTCACAACTTCTTGACGGATTGTATGTCACTGCTACGAGTTCTGTTGTAAATGAGAAAAAGAAAAAAACTTTTAAATTATATTCTTTTCATAGAAAAAAAGCAAGAAAAATCAGTAGATTTTTCCTAATAAATATAATTTACTAAAACAAGCTTTATTGCATCTCTAAACCTTTTTCAGAATCAATCCAATGTCATCATTCTCCTTCAAGTTATGGACTAACCTAATTTCTAATATATATAAGTTTGAAAATTCATATCTTTAGATCTGCTTCTATTTCTCTTATCAGTGTTCGGAACCTTGAAGGTTTATTAGTAAGTGGAAAAGGTGTGCGAGATAAAATAGCAGTAGTGTTGTGTTAGTCCCTTACTTAGGACTGTAGACTACAGTCCTGTCCTGCACATCAGTCCTAAAAACTTTTTTTTTTTTTTTTTTTTTTTTTTTTTTTAATAAGTTCTAGTGCAGACAGCCCAAAAGACCGTCAGTATTAAGGACTGGCACTAAGACTGTTATGAGCCTATTAAATAAGGACTGAAACAACACTAAACAGGTAAAAAAATTAAATGGTAATTAGTCAATTACGTCTGTATTTCCAACTGTTGGATATTCATTATTATGGATACTCACAAAAGACCATTGAAACTCCAGGAAGGATCTTTTTTTCCTTACTTTTTTCACCTACATAAAAAGGGTTATTTTATCTTGAATTACAAATATTGGATTAAAACAATTGCTAAATAAATGTCTTAAAGAATTAAAAGAACTTTATTTATTAATTACTATTCTCATATTCTACATAAAATAATTAGACAGAAAAAATATTTTAATTCCTTTAGACAATCTTTACACGACGACTGTTTTAATTCAACTTTATCTTTCATTTAATAATTATTCTACTAATAGTAAAAAATAAAGAAAAAACAACTTTTAATAGTTAAATACTAGGCAAATGGCAGTGTGATTTCATTGTTTAAAGAGTACTTCTTGACTGAATAGATTCAATTTACAGAACACTACACGATCGCTAAAAACAAAGTATATATGTACGAGGACGGTCAAAAAAGTTTCTGATCTCAATGTGAAGATAGCAGCACTTGTACATAGAATCTAGTTATATATATCTAGTGTGAGCCATTTTGGACGCAGAGTTGTTGTGTAAAAATTTTTGTTTGTCCAAAATGTCTAAAACAGCGTGTCACATCTAGCTAACATATATTGACAGTAACTCACCAAAGTTTAAGCCATTTTGTACAACAAATATTTTCAGTTTTGAAATAGAACTTGTTATTATTCAGTTCAAATGACGAATATATTATTTGGCTGCATAAAATAAATTAGAGAATTAAAAAGGGGATAATACACCTTAGGAAATAAGAAAAAGGCCATGGTGTCCTTAACGCCAATTTTGGGGCTGTACTGGGTACGGACAGCATAAAAAAACTTTCCTAGTGAACGTGCTAAAATGGGAATGAGTTTTGACAACGGACAAAAAAAGAACTAATATGTTTTGGAGATACGATTGCGATTTTTGAGACAAATCTTAGATGGCAAGCATTGAATACTCGGGCATGCTACATGAGGATAATATAAGGGGAGTGATTGGTTGAAAAAAAAAAGATGAGTCATATTTATTTTTTACTGTATGTCTGGTTATTCCATGTGTCTAGAATTCCATGGTGTAGGTCTCAAAGTCTTGATTGACTTGTCAAGACTAAAGAACCAAGCAACACGATTAAAAAATAGGCACAAAAATACCCCTTAAATGTTTTGATCGCGAGTAAATGTGGATTTAAAAGACAAAGTAAGAATAGGCATCGCGGCGTCTTGTTGCGCCATCAAAATATGAACGTGCGTAAAAACCATAGTCTGGTCAGCTTGAATTTTTATGCTAAGTAAACACACGAACACCCTTTTCTTTTTCATGCATAAAGAATGGTACACAGTATGATCTACTCTGCCATTATTTTCTAGTGTAATAGTACTGAAGGCAATGTTATATACAAATGTTACAAATTGGTGATCATTTTTTTCAAATTTGAATCATTCATCACTCATCATCATACTTGATATCAAAAAACTTTTACGATATTATCACCTTCTTCTAGAAGGGACGCGTATAGAGATAGGGTGGTCATGCTTCTTTTAGCAAAAATGATCATACATCTGCGATTTTGGAATATGGATCGAACCTAGACACTCTTTCTTCGCATACCACGTCTACAAAGGATCTTTTTTACCAAAAAATGCATAATATCGACTACAGTTTCGTTGTACTGGAAAATATTGGCAGAGTGGATCATAATTTATACAAATGTTTATGTATGAAAAAGAAAAGGAAAAAGTGTTCGTGGGTTCACTAAGCTTTAAGTTGATAAAACTATGGTTTTTATGTGCGTGTTTAGTTTATGACGCCTCAGGACGCTTAAAGACCCTTCATGCCGCGACGCCTCTTCTTAAATGGTATTGTAAACCTATCTCAGGGGTTTTTTCATCACAATTCATGAAATTAAACATATTATATGTGTATATATATTCAGTAAAATTCACTCAACTTATGTAACAATGTATTAAGAGAGAGAGAGAGAGGGAGAGAAAGTGTGGAACTGTTGAATATGAGAGCAATTTTCCTTTAAGAATAAGGAAAATATAAACAAGAAAATAAACTATTCATTTTACATTTACGTTGTATATATTAAAAAAGTACAATTAGCAACCTTTTTGTTTATATGTTTTAGTGGTGTGACGTATACCGGATCTGATGCAAAATCATATTGTACGCAACGGATATTAGAACCCTTAATTGTAAGGCCATCATAAAATTGTCCTCCACTGACGTAGCAACTCAAATTTACACCTTGCAAATACTAAAGTAATCAATGTATTTTTGTTTTAGCTGTCGATTACCTCGTCTCACTTGATACGTCAAAGCTATTTCATAATTTATTCTTCTTGATAAAGAAACGAAGTAATCAGTTATATTATACTAATGCTCCGTTTCAAAAGGAACAGGAATACAATTTCTTATTGATCCCTCGTAGTAGTGTATTTATATAAAGTGAGTTAAATCTGGTGATTTTTTTAGCTGGTCCGTTTTTTATTAAATTGGTAATCTGAAGCATGAAATTTATTTTCCTTAGCAGTTGTCATTATTATTTATTTCCTGAAAAGTGAACATCCTTCCCTAAATAGATTCAATTATATCAAAATCTGATTGAATATTTGTGTGTGCTCATTAAAAACGGAGTATAACCCTGGTGATTTGTTGTGAAGCTATAATTGTAAAACCTTGTTGGACACAGAGTTAAGGATCCCCATCGGATAAATTTTTGCCAAGGTCATAGGTTATTTCCTTCTCCCCCTCACAGCTAAAGTACTCTAGGCAAAGAGTGAACACTCAAGGCAAGGAAGGTAGGATTTAATAGTTCTCAATTCTGATTAGCTTAAAATTAAAAGCTGCTACATGTTCCTCCAGGCACGCAGCCAGTTTGAACAGGCCGTATCCCCATATTGAATAGAGAAGAATAAGGACGACTACGTCAAAACAATAAACGATATTATAGTTCGGTGTTAGAAACATTGTCTTCCTTGTTTTTTGATTGTATTGTTGATTTTTCCCTTAGTCGCTCTTTTCCTAGAGTCCTTTAGTCACAGCTTATTGTAGCTGATGTCCTCCGAAATATTCCTTAAATTGTCAGAGTTTTATGTTGATTTTCAGTTTCTTTTTTTTAACATGCCCATTATACAAAGGATTTTTATCACTATATATATAAATATTAGCCATTTTATTATTTCTAGGTAGAAGTTTTGGCTATCATATACAAATATAAATGTATAACTAAGCTTATAACAGAATATTACTGAGGAATATTATAATACAGTATCGAATAAAATACTATATAGGCTTATAATAAACCAATCCAACACTACCTAAACGTCATTTTTGGTTGTTAATTTTAGATCGTTAAGGTACTTAAATACCAGTGAATCTCTGATACAATTTTGGTATTGTGACAACACTAATATGTAAAGTGTACAGTAGGGTGGACCCTGTTTTTAAATGTTCGAAATATGAGGGGCTTAGGTTATAAAAATGTTATTTTTAGTCTATATATATTATTGGGGAACATTGAACTTTTTTGAAAAATATTAATATAAATGTTAAGTCTGTCGTTGCTGGTGTTGTGTCGGTCAAGTCTAGTCTTAGGACCTGTCTTATATGTACTTAGGACTATCAGTAATTGGGATCGGTCCTTGGGACCGGTCCTTAGGACTGCCGGTCCTTGGAATTTTTAATAAAAATATATTTGGCTTATTAAGCCAAATCAGATTTATGAAATATTTATTAAGATTATTACACATATTTTGTGAAAATATTATTTTTGTAATTATAATACAATATAATACGACCATATCTTTTAGCAGTTACTCATAAAAGTTCCAGCCATTTTGGAGGCGCATTTGTTATGTTGTAGTCGTTTGAGTGAGTTGATGTTAGTATTTTTTGTAAAAATGGACAAAATTGAGTATCAAGCAGTTATTAAATATTTGTTTTTGAAATGGTAACTTTTAAATAGATTTAAACAATAGCAGACAATGAAAGGCTCGTTGAATTAAAATTTGACGAGTCTAATCTGGAGTAATTAAGCCAACGCTAAAAGTGCCCCGTGAACAATTATTTTGCAGTGAAAAACGACGAGTTCTTTTTGGACGGGTTATAGAGATGGAATGATCCCTTGTAGAAGTATGCAGAGTTACATAGAGACTGTTGAACAATAAAAATTTCAGAAAAAAACTATATCTTGTATCTTTGTTAAGTCGGAAAATTTCCAGACCACTCTTGTATTTCGAACATTTTAAAAGTAATCTCCACTCTAGTGTGCATACAAAATCATAGGACTCAAAATCCTTTTTTTTTTGTCCTTTTCAATAGGTTTCTTCCATATATGTATGTTATTAGCTGGTATTATTTAATACGATGTGTATGCATATATACATACCTTTATAGGTATATAGGTTGGAGAGAGAAGAAAACATTAGTCACATGAAATTCTATAGGGACTGAGCTGCTATACTTTCTCATGTTTACGTAATTGAAATAATCTCCTTGGAGAATTGCATACATATTAATATATATTAGCTACTACATACATAAGGGGGAAAAAGACGAAATCATTGATATTATTATTTAAAGCTTTAAGAAAATGAATTCTGGAGAAATTTTTAATTTTTTAATGAGAAGTGAGGGACGTCTGCAGAATTGCATATATATAGATACATATATTGGTTCTTGTATTGAAATTTTGAGGTATAATTTCATAATTTTTCCGTATTTCAACGAGTACGTTAAGGCGAAATATCCATTAAGACAAAATGTACTGACACAAAACCATTTCAGGGGAAAGTCTTTAGCTCATAAAGTTTCATTGTGATATCATTTTATCTTTAGATCAGAGTTTGGAAAAAAAAAACACACACTTTTATTTAGTAGATTAAGATTAGTTTATAACACTTTCCTTTATTTTGCAATAAACCATTTTTATAAAAACTTTTCCAACCTAGCAAAAAAATTTTTTTTTTAAATAAAGCAAAAAGTATAAATAATCTAACGAAACTTTAAACGTTTATTTTGATCTTTTCTATTTGAAAATTTAAAAAAAATGATGCACCGCATACACGGATCCTCAACATTTTCTTACGTTAATTTCTTTTTTTTTTATAAATAATTTGCAATGCCAATAATAATACCGTTCTTAGTGCAAATATTACACAATTTATCTCTGTGCGTTGATGGCTTGGAAATTCCCCTGTCATTAATCTGTCAAAATAGTTATAATAGTTTATTTTAATTAAATATTCTTGTGTTTATATATAAATGTAAATAAATTCCCCGAAATTAAATTGTTTTCTGTGAAGAAAAGTTTATTCTATATATAAATACTTTTATTTGATACTTAGGTAGTTATTATGTATGTTAGGTTCTACTTGAAACTTTATATTTATATATAATCAAATGACTTGTGTAGAATTGAAAGCCTTTTAATCTAGAGAATGTTGCTCTCCCCAGTTCACATTGTGATCCATCTACTAGGTAGAGATTAAAACATAACGTGTATTAACATATAATCATAATTCTTTAGGGACTTAGGGATATAAGGTAGCAACATCTAGGGTAGGAAAAAAAGCTATTATATAACAATCCCCATTGCACCTTGAACCTTTCTTCCTTAAAAAAGATCAAGAAAAATGGCTACTGGTAGCGAGCCCATTAAATCATTATTTCCAACGGTTGGACTATCTATATATTAAATGGAAATGTATGTGTGTGTCCGGGAATCACGGCCAAACCAGTGGTTAAATGTTTCTGAAATTTTTCATGTAGCTTCTTAAGGCTCTGTAAACGGTTCTGGTAGTAATTTTGTTGGCCATTTCCGCCCATAAAATAGCATTTTTCTAAAAATGAATTTTTCATATGATATAAAATAAACCGTAAAATCATTAAAATTAGCTACATGTTGGGGGGTATCTTTGCACACTTTACAAAAAAAAATTGTAATTTTTAGAGAAGTAAAAATATGAGAGAAAATAAGACAGTTGAGATCTAATCATAATTCAACGGTTCGGCACTTGAATATTTTTTCTTCTCTTAACCTTATAATCCTTAAAAAAATATGTGCAATACATAAAAAAATTCAGCAAAAATAAATCTTAAAATTTTAGGGTCCTTATTTTTTTGTTTTATTTGATGCAAAATAAATTCTAATTTCTTAATGTCCCTGGCAACGCCGAAAATCCTTCTGTAGTTTTTATTAAATTTAAGTTAATCAAATCAACGCTTAGAATACTAATAAAATGCATTTATCGTTATTATTGACGTCAAACATTACTTACTAAACCGTAGACGCCATATTGAATAAATTGTTGTTTTTATAAGTAGTTATTAATCAAAAGGGATACATTTACGATAAAAATCTTAACAAAATTTCATCTGAGGACTTTCAAAATGAAAGAAAAAGATAAAATTTTTGTACGTGACTTGTAAATGCCGTTATATGAAAACCCCTTTTTAATTAACATAATTTAATTTGAGCTAAACAAATCAGCGTTTTGTACACCCATAAGATGTGTTTATAGCTGTAAAAACAATACATATGAATTATACTAATGGTAGAAGTAACTTCAAACAAAAAATGACCCCTTCTAAAATAAAATTTGTTTCTTAATTAACTTGTTTATCATTAATCAGTAACACATTTTAAATTATTACTTGATTCTGAATAAAAATCTTAGTTCTTTAATATTTTTTTTCAATTTTATCTTAGAAGGAGATCTTCAACAATTTTTTTAAAACTCAATATTTTTGAATGAAAACGTCGTAATAAAGTATAAGTAAGTAATATCTAGATATACAATAGCTGCTCTTATTCTTTTACAAAGATACTCTGGTCGATTCTTAACATTGCTTTCAAAAAAAAAAAAAAAAAAAAAAAAGGACAAATGCTACAAATAAAATAAGTTACAGCTACGGAATGTAAACATTCAAAATTTAGACTCTATTGAGTTACAAAATGATTGTCAAGTATTGTTTTGAAAATGTGGCAAAACTAAAATCCCTAATTTGGGCACTGGTATCTGTAAAAAAATGGAAATTTTGGATCGTGTCCCCCTTCTGAGCCCCTTTAGAAAGAGAGGGAGTACTTTATTCATAAGCTTTAGCTTTCTATAATCTCCCCAATAGTTTTTTAGCCTTCTTCAATTACTAATGTACATCAATGATAATTTCTAGTATATGAATTCAACATTTGGTATTAATCTTATTAAAATAATATTATAATAACACGTGCAATATGTATATATTTTTTCCATTTTATTTACAATATATATACATAAATTCGCAAAAAGGATAATTTTGCATTTTTCACATTGTTTAAAATGTATTATTCTAAGCGTTTATTTATTATTTTTGTCAAAAAGAAATTCCTTTGAAAAATTCCATATTTTTCTACAGAATTTCCCCCTGTTTTCTTATTTTTTCCCCTTACATGTATTTATGTTTTAAAATTCAAATATTTAATATTATGTATACATAGATGATATCCTCCTTTTATTTTTCGTCTCTTTTATTAGAGAGATCTTTTTCCGTCATTCATATCATCAAATCAGACAAAAATTATTCCCATAATTTTAAATACCAATTCTTATAAATTATATATCTTAATATTTCTTATGCATATAATTTACATAATATTTAGACCCCCCTTATTATGATATATGAGCTGAAAACTATTTGATTATTTGTTTGTTTATGGCCAAGGTATGGCAGTATCGTCATACTTTTTGCAATTTAAATTACAAATCCTATTGGGGCTTAATAGTTATAAATCAAAACGAATTTCATATATGTATGTCATGTTGAATATTACATATTATAGGTTTTTTTGTTGCTAATTATCCGTTTATTTTATTTTGCATGCACACTTAGTTTTTACCTACAACTTTATGAATATATATTTATTTGAAATTTTTTTGTGCTTCACAGGCCTGACAAAATTATAAGTAGGTACTAAATTAAAAAACAAATCATTAAACTGATGATGATGAGCTTATTCTCTGATTTTTCGAAAGTGGACTTTTGACCGAAGAACATTTTCCTGAAGGACAATTAACTGAATATGTATTTTGAAAAAGGACAATTTGCCGATCGGACGTTTCGCTGAAGCATCCTTTTTTGGCCGAAAAAATGAAATCTATATTATTGATCTCTACGATTATACATTTTAAAAACATTTAAATGATTATACAATAAATTGAAAATGTTCATATACTATAAATTTCGTATAGGTAAATTAATTAGTGTTGTTTTGCAGAAAAATATTTTTTTTTATTAATTATCATCACATAAAAAAAAAAAAACACAGAAGTATGTGGTTCGAATATAAATCGAATCTTTACCGTTGTAGTCCATTAAATATATTAAATGATAAAAAAACTAACAGCAATTCGAATGGAAGAAGTGCTAGCCACTTAATTAATTATCATTCAATATGAAGGATTATTCTTATTTGGAGCAACAGCTTGCAAAAAAATTATCTGACTCTTCATGTAATCATCTGATTTGGTTAATTGCGTTAAATATTGGTGAGGCTAACTCCATGGGAAGGTAAGTAATTTTCCCTGATATTATATTTTTTCGTTAGACCATGAGTATTTTCCAATATGAATTGTTCATCATGCCGAATAATAATTTTTTGATAACAGATAATTAATTAGCACTTCTTCCATTCGAGTTGCCGTCAAGTTAATATATTATTTAATTTATTTAAAGTACTACAACGGTAAAGAGTATAAAAATTGAATAATATCCGTGCAACCAACTAACACCAATTTTCAGGACCCAATTTTTTTCGTTTAACAGTTAAGACAGTCTCGCTCCAGATTTGGTCATTAGTGTCTTGTTGCCTACTTATTTACACCTAGGTGGTTATTTGAGGGAGAAGAGAGTTAGATATATCATGTTTCCTAAATCATTTTACATCTCTTTTTCTATAAATATATATATATACCGTCAAACTGGCTTAGCGACCACATGATTTAAGCATGTCACAGAACTAAGCGACCATATTCAGTTTTTACGAAGAAATTTCATAGTATAAGAAAAACCGTATGACGAGTGTACCTACAATCTCGTCCTATGGGTCAAACAAATTATTATATAGCTACTACATAGGTTCAAAGATTAACCTGCTTTTACCGGTCAACTTATATAGACTGGGGAGTACAAAATAAAGAAGGATTGACCGGTTATAGACCCTCTCTGGACGATTTAATAACTAAACTATGTATACATGCAAATAAATGAATTTTTAGCCCATATCCGTCTTTCACTCCCTCTCTGTTCCCTATTACTGCCCTGAATTAAATTGTATCCTTGATTGTATTCTTTTATCCACTATTTTAAAATTTATAATTACTCCAAAACCCACACTTGGTTTCAGGGGCGTTCGTAGGATTATATATATATTTGGAAGGAGGGCTTGGTATTAGGATTTTTTTTTTTTTTTTTTTTTTTTTGAAAAATCGATTGCTATTCACAAAAAAATAAATTTTTTGGAAGATTAAATTGAAAAATTAAATTTTTTGAATTTTTTTTTCGTAAATCCATAGCTATTTAAAGAGTATTTAGATTTTACGAAAAAAAATTGAAAAATTAAAATTTTTGGAAAAAAATTTGAAACATTTAATTTTTGGGAAAAAATTCAAAATCCAAAGATATGCACAAAAAACTTAAATTTTTTGGAAATTTTTTTTAAATAGTCAGTTTTTTGCTCTGCCCACCTGGCAAAAAAAAATTAAGTAAAAAGCATCAATTCCTTGATTTAGGGGATACAACCCCTCCAGCCAACCTCCAGTGGACGATTCTGTGTTTAAAATGTTGTCAACAGCTTTAAACAGTTAATTTTTCATTTTTTCTTACCTGACCTCTTAATTTGCCTTTAAACTATCTATCCCATATTATTATATTTATTTTTTATTTTACAGGTAAGCTATTTATTGATACCTTCAACGTCTGAAATCATTCAAAGAAAATAATTTTCTTGTGGCAATATGACATAATTAATTACACAGAAAAAATGTACTAATCAATGTAAACTAGAGGTTCTTCAATTGACACTTAAATTCATTATACTAACTACATGAAGGTAACAAGCAATGCCCTGATTTTGATCCAAGGAATAAATAGACCATACATATTATATATGTGTATAGTGAATGTGACTTTGACTGGAACTAATAATTACGATAAAGAAAGCAGAAAAAACCTTCCTTGAGGGCAAGCCAAAGTAATAATTATGAAAGCCTCACACATAATACAAAAACTTTGTAATTAAATGTATATATTTATTTGGGAGTGTGTACATATCACTCATAGGGAAAAAGCGGAAAAAATGGCAGGATCATATTTTAGAAAGGCTTTCTTATACATAGTATTGTATTTAACTACATAAATCACGATAATAATTTATCTGCCAAACACTATTGACGTATAATTCAATTAGCTTTTTTTTAAATTATGACTGTAAACTCTGTTCATTTAAGTGTAACGTGTTTAAGTTACTATTTGGCCTGATAATATTAAACCGGTCTAAAATAGCAATTATTTTCATTAAATCCATCTTAAACTATAAAATAAATGGCTAAAGGATGAACGTGTAAATCGTTTTGTGTTTCCTGCGAAAAGACTTTTTATTGAATTCCTTAATTTAGATAGTCAATAAGAATTTCCTACAATATTTTGGTAAAATTGTATTTGAAGAAGTATAACACAGGGAAACGATTATTCAATGTATAACTTAAAAAGGTCTATTTAAAAAAATATGTATTTCCAAGGATTTTTGTTTCATTTTGTTGTGATCCCATTTTTATGGGGTGCACTAGAAAAATATCAACATTATCATCATTGTTTTCCAATTTCAATGCCAATTTCATGATGTCATGTCTTGTAAAAGTAAGATCGTGGCAATGGAAGGAAGATACTTCTAACTTTATCATCCATCTCAAGAGATAATCGAATTAGGACTTCGAATTCCACGAGGGACGACAGGAGGAGAATTTATCTTAGGAAAACTACCAAACTTCATACGGCAGTGGAGGGAACTCCTTTCTTGGGAATGAAATTCCAGGATCAAAACAGTAAATCAAACTAAAATCCTTGGAGATGCATATTTTTAAATAAATATTTTTTTTTTTTAAATATACATTAAATATTTTTTTGTAAAATTTCTCATCACTATGTATTTTAAATAAGTTATAAAGAGTCGGTTTTCTTCATTTTTCAGCTAAAAAATGAAAATATATTAGGATTCTGAATAAGATAAGAAATCAATAAAAACACTTTTACATAAGTTTTTATCAATCCTACATTTAATTTGGGGATTTTTAAAGGGTAAAAATGACTCAAAATAGATAATAGTTGCGAATCACTATAATCCCAGACATTTCAGAATTCAGAAGACTGAGAGAAAAATTGAGATCCGTTATGGATTCTGCGCTCAAAAATAAATTCATTTTTTGGCATGAATACATTTGTACAAAATGAGTGTTCGCTTGTATAATAGTTAATAGTTATTATATTTTACAATTCTTTTACCGGATTAAGCCTTAAAGATATTAATAGTTTTTTTGGGCGCTGAGGGTGCATGAATTGTTATACAATTAACTACGCAATCTTCATGAATGAACAAGATAAATTCTACGAAGGGAAGACAAAATTTCATACGTCACAAGGGAAGGGAATAAAGTAGCATCATCCGTGGGTTCTCAAAAGCGGCATCTTTTAGATGGAAGTCCAAGAAATTCTCCTAAATCTAACAAATGCGTTTCGTCATTTCGTTTTTTGTAGCTTGTAAACAGACTTTGATTACAGAATTGATCGGGAATAATATTTTAATTAGCTATAATTGATAACAAAAGAGGGGGATGCTTAAAATGACGTTATTTAAAAAAAATCGGTGAGCCCAAATGTAAAATCGATAAAATAAAAGGTTGAGAAGGATTAAATTTTCATTGTCCATGTTCTGAGATGTATTCTTGAGAGCGACATGTTGCTATATCGGTTTGCAGGGCCTCAGTGCCTGCAACAGCTGCACATGCGTAGGTAGGATGTTGTTTGTTGTTTTGCCGGGTAGCCATAAGTCAAGGAGAAATTCCATTAAAAAAAATCGTGTTGGTTCTTAAATAGAGGTTGTATATCTGATATATGTATATATATCTTTTTTTTTGGGGGGGGGGCACTTAAGACTTTGCCAATTCTCTACACAACACAGTGTGCATAAGATGAGTAGATGCATAAGCTACTTATATTTATACACAACATGTAAACTAATATACTTTTACCACAAGGGATTATCTTTTTTTTAAAATAGAGGAAAAATCTTGCTCATCAATTTATCTTAAAACAATTCCAGAGAGGCTATAACAACATCCTCTTTGCATATATACATTCATATTTTTTAAAGTATTTAAAACCACTCAGGAATTTCACATAAATACATATCCAAGCTCTTCACTCTGCGTTTTTCCTTTCTTGAATGATTTTTTTGTTAATGTTATTATAGAAGAAGTTTATATTATTAATTAATTAGAATAAACTATTTCCTTTGCTATATGGTTGGATGCTAAGAATGACAGCTTATATATGTCTGAGTACATAAATAAACACATTTTATTATTGTTTACTTAGATACATATTTAATATGTACGTTTGCATTGGTGAATAAATGTTCTGTTGTCAATAACAGATTTGCCTGCCACTGAAGTATGAATTAAACTCCTCTCATCTAATAACCAATAAAAATATAAAGAAGTATTACACCAATTTATCATATAAAGAGTTTGGAGAAGAAACAGTAAATCTCTACTTTTGCGAGGAACATTTTTGGTGTTTTTTTAGAGCAGTTTACTATGTTTGTCGTTGTGTGTATTGTATGTCGCAACCTTTCCTGAGAAAAAAAAAACACACAGACACACTACAAAATGCCCAAAATTAGTATTTAATTAACCAATTCTTCCTAAATTTGGAATAGTTATCTTATTCACAATAGCTCATTCAAATTCAATCTATCAACGTTTAAAACACTGACGAAAGGAAAAAAATAAAAAAATAGACAGTTGAAATCAAAGTATAGTGGAATTTTATTTTTAATATGAGTATCAGCGATCTATGAAATACCCAGATTTGTATGTTAGTAATATTTGCTTTCACGATTTTTTATATTATTAACTGCGCAAGTCGCTTTCACATACTAACGTGAACACGGCGGAGGATATGCATTTCAGGAACTAAAATATTCGTATCCACGCTCAAAAATTTAGGTGTAGTAGCATCTGCATATTTGAAATCTTGATATTTGCATATTTTGACATTCGTAGCTCAGTGCTGTAACCATCGTTTTGTTGTTGAATGCCTAGTTGGAGTAGTAACGTAATTTTTTGTGAATGCAAAGGCAGATCTCTACTCTGACCGGCCAACATCTCTAGCAATTGACGTCATTGACTTCCCTGGATCCTCATTGACGATTTTCTTGATTTTGACAACGAATTCCGGTGTACGTACACACTCACTATGACCTCAGCCTACATTTTTGTTGCGTCAAAATCACCATTACATATCTCAAATTTCCTTCTAATCTTGCAAACGAACGTTTCATTAAGTCCCAAAGTTGGAGCAATTGTTATGTTGTCGCTCCCGGCGTGGATTCCAAGGAGGGATCCGTGCCTTATCCAAATATTTAGGACAACAAATTACTCAACTGATTCGATTTTTTCCCAACTAGTGCAGTTTTGAAGCAGCTATCTAACAAAAACAAACAAAAAAAGCTGGCCATATTTTTTTATGTATTAGTATACAAATACTCTTAACAAAAGTGGGTAACGTAGTAGATCTGTTGAAATACAGGGGTTTATTGTTAAACCGTGAATATCTCTACTATTTTTAGGAGATTAGTCCAACTCTTGAAAAAATGATTTAATTGACTGATTACAAGGTAATATCATGATTTTTGGTAGGTATATACATATGTTTGTATATCAGCAGGAGGAAAGTTTGAAGGATATATTGAATATTACTATAAGTTATATTTTTAAAGAACAACTTTCGACCAAGAAGCAAAAAAATAAAAAAATCAGCAAAAAACTATTAACTATGGTCGTTAAAAAAATTATTATTTGATTATTTTTTCGAATTATGATACAAATATCAAGACTCCAACGGTGATTTAGATCTACATACTTCTTGGAAATGTATAATCATTTACCTACATACATATAACATAATTTAATATTGTATCCTTTCAAAATAAGGACTTTTGAAATGGAAATTATCTTTATTTTACAAGTTTATATTTAATATGAATTATGATTATTACTTGCAATTTATATACCTTTAGATACCTTAGAATTTATTCAACAACAAGAATAAGGGAGAAAAATTGCTCACTTGTTGATAAGGAGAGCTCTTCTCCCATATATACTCGTATATATATACCATAATGAATAGTGACCCTTCATTTCATATTTCGAGGTATTTCTGGAATGTCACCTACTAAAGCATATCAACCATTATATTACATATATTTATATTTATATGATGTTGTCCATAAAAGTATATGTTGTATATAGGTATAAGGTTCTTCAATTGTTTTGTTAAAAGAACATATCTTTTATCTCTTATTTCTTAATATTATTATTGTACTTCCAACCATCAATACATTCCTGAGAAAGCCTCCACTCAACTTTTCTTAAATGCGAAGAGTTATTTTAAAAATAAATAAAAGAAACGTATGATTACATGTATAATAATGTTATCCTTAGATTACTTATTAACATATGCAATATTCAAGTTTCTTTTTCAATCTTTTTTAGAATTTCGATTATTAGTTCGGGAAAGTTGGGATTTGCAAGGGAAATAACCTATGCAAATTTTCATTTGGCGGCAATGTCATCTCATCTTTAGGTAGCAGCACATCTAATTCAAAGTTTGAAAGACGAAAAAAATTATTTATTTCGTCAACGAAGATTAAAATACAGCATTAATCATTGTTTGGCATTACTTAACAATTAAGATATTATTCTAACGTATCAATAAGATTTTTAAAGTTTTTTTCTAAAGCTAGCTTCCCTGTGGAGCAAACAGAGAGAATAACATAAGAAAAATTTGATTTTTCCTTTCTGAAAATGTAAAAAAATGATGCATGCTATAGGGGGGATCATTAAATTTTCCTACTTTCTTATATATATATTTGGTTTTTTTTTTCTCAATATGACAATGGTAGAAAAATACTTTTTAAATTATTTTCATATTGCAAAAATGTCTCCCAAAACTATATTAGACAAAATAACTGAAATGTATTCATAGTGTCGATATTCACAAAGTAAGGAGTTTTGAGCCTCTCTTTGCGAACTGCTGGTATCAAATGTGAACCCATCCTTTTTTAAGCAATGGAATTTAATCATTTTGCCTTAATACTTATTTGGAAATGTAAAAATAAATTAAATAATTTGTCGAAAAAGTGAGTATTTCAATTGATCATTTCAAAATCTTGTCAGTTAATAACCTCCTATTTTTTAAAACATTTCAAAAGACAAACATATTTAAACAAGGCCTTAAATTCATTCCAATACTTCAATGACCTTTTTTCTTTCATCTCATAATGAATCCCTAGTCTTTATAATGACTTTTTCCATACAATGTATTGAATTAAGTTTTATTTAGTTAAATACCAACCAATATAATCTTTGGATTTTTTTTTAAATTTCTACATGTATATTTAATAAAGCCATGTATTAACTAAAATAATGCATAATAAAATATTATTATTATTTTTATTTAGAAACTTAATAAAATAATTAAATTAATTTTTCTATATGGATATCTTTGAAGAGAGCATATGGCTTTTAACAGAATAATACGAGTAATAATATTTTAGTATTAATATTTTGATTAAAATTACACTCATATTATTTAATATATAAAATTGTATGTACTCATATGTATACAAGTGCATAAGGACTAGAGATTGAGAGAAAGAAAGAGTTGGATTGAAGAAAACTGAACATATATATACGTATATACATATTAGGTTGGTGAAAATGTAATTTCGTATTTTTTGCTTTATAAGAAGTGTTAAAATCATCCGATTCAAGCCAAGTATGCCTTGTTTTATTCTAAGACTTATTGCCAACAAGAATCCAATTTCACAATGCACTTTCCGTAGAAGCCCTTGTCCCTATTCGCAAAAAACTCGGACAAACAATTTTCACAAACCTCTATTGAGGCCAAATTTGTACTCCCAAGTGCGTTGGTCATAGACAAAAACAGGTAGTAGTCATTTGTACCGGATCCGAAATGTAAGTTTGATGTATAAAAACATCCCATCCGAGCTCCCGGAGATTCTGCCGCGTCATCACAGTTGTGTACAGCCTGGCGATGTCTTGATCAAACACAATTAGTCTCCTATACGAGTTTTATTTTTGTATCCAGCCTTCTGCAAATGGTTCAACCGATTTTATGATTGATGTACAGCTCTTGAGCGATACATAGTGCTTGATTTAACTGAAAAACGGCAAAAAGCCTAAATATTGATTTTGTTTATTTGTGTGTTTTTTTTTTTCCCTACAATATTTTGTTGTTCATGTATTACAAAAAAATGTATTGAGCAGTTAAATTGTTTTTTTTATAACTTAATTCGCGAGTTTGTTATACGTATGAGAGTATACTTATTATACAATATAATCAATTTAATGCTTAAAGGTTATTCAGAGCTTCGTATACAACTTTAAATAAAAATATGTCACTGCATTAGTTGAAGGTAAACATTTATAGTAACTTTTTGCAAAATATATATTATAAAATATTTGTTTTTTGAAAATTTACTATTTTTATGATTTAAATACATAAAATTATTTATATACCTAATGTTTTAGTATTGTAAAAATGTGAAATATGGTTAATCTGAGACCTCTATACTCAACACAAGATAATTCACAACTGAAACCGATATAATCCAATGTGACCAAAAATGAGCAAGATATACTTAGTTTAAAAAAGGGTAGGGAAATACGAAATTACTTTTTCCCTACCTATTACAAGACGAATACTTACTTATGGC
Source organism: Lepeophtheirus salmonis (assembly GCF_016086655.4). Classification (NCBI taxonomy): domain Eukaryota; kingdom Metazoa; phylum Arthropoda; class Copepoda; order Siphonostomatoida; family Caligidae; genus Lepeophtheirus; species Lepeophtheirus salmonis. Next base: position 58,182,243 of record NC_052136.2, read on the forward strand.
AAATATTCGATGCTCATACGTAATAGGATTTTTTTCGAAAATGTATGTCAGGTTTTTTCTTTCTTTCTTTATTTTTGTATTACTTTTTCAATGTAATAACAGTAATAATACTAAGGGCTCCTTTCTATTTTTGGTGCCCTTTTGGGTCCTATGCTATGTTGTATTTGATATTTTTATACTAAGTGCACCTTGTATTTTGGTGAACACGAATAACTCTATGAACATTGATTAGGTAAAAAATATTCTTTGCAATAAATCAGAGATCAACACCATGATTTCTACTAGCCTTGTTGACACTGTGCACCAATGACGACGCCCAAGCCCTTCTACTCAGTTATAAATAACTTTTTAGAAAGTAACATACTTTTAGTATATTTTAGACTTTTTTCCGGATCTTATGCAATTTTTTGACGGATCTGAACTGAAATATCGGTCTAGTTTGAAATTCAAAACAGAAAGAAAATTTAAATATACCAATTTTTGTTATAGACCTAATTTTATTACAAAACCAGTCCAGACCGAAGTTGGATCAAATTAGCTAACATTTTAAATGTCTTAGACCAGGCCAAGATTTCTAGACAGAAATCCAATTCCATTTCATGTGGATATTATACGTTCGTTTATTTTTGCCTATATTTGTTATTTTTACTCTCTTTGAACAGTTTATCTGGTAGTCGGTTTTGTGATTTTGGAGGACCTTAACGCAGCCATACATACCAAATATTTGAAAAATGAGTTATTGAATTGGTATGAGTATTTAGACAATTTTCTTTGGGAAAAACTCCAAAAATACTATTACAAGTATATAATCCATGAATCATTATAATAAAACAATGTGAATTTCTACATTTATGCCCTCATGGTGTGGCAAAATGATTGCTACATGAAAGAAGTACAAAAACCACGTGTTAAAGAAAACAGAAGAATAATACAAATCACTTCGGAGGTGTTCTATGGGGAAATTATTGATTTTTTCAATAAATATAATCAAAAATAGTCAGTCTGTTACTTTGAATACAATAAATTACCCATATCAAACTCAAATAATCTAAGATACCCATTTGGACCGATAAAAAAACAAACAAACATTTTTCTTCTTAGAAATGGACAATGAATTTAGAAGTAACAACAGAAAATGTACCGTTTAAATAAGTAAATCATATAACTTTTTTTTCTTCCGAGAAGTAAAAAGTTAACTTGGATCAATACAATGATTCTAAGACACGGTGCACCCTGTGTTCGTGTATGGTTAAATAAAAGTTCCTCAGACCATCACTAAATACATACATTCTTTTATAAATCCTTTTAAATAAATACCTATATATTCCTACAAATATGTAATCTAATGGTTAAATATCGATATTTTTATTCTATGAGTGTCTTTCCGTTCTTTCACATCATCATATTAAAAAAAAACGACCTTGATCATTGTCATTTATAAGGAGAAGAAGTAAAGAAAAGAAAATTTGATCCCTAGTCTATTAAGATATAATGACTTGGATTTATCTAAGCATTAAGCATATCTTAAAGGGGATCTAATTTAAGAGGTATATGTAGGAACATTTTTAAACATATGCATACTGTTATTCATACATGGTCCCTGGTCAAAATACTGCAGGTATATTGCTGCTTATGGAACAACAACAATTATTATCTGGACATTTAAAATTGTTCAGTAGAAGCAAAATAAAAATGAAATTTCTGCTAAAATTTATTTTACTACATAATATGTATATCGATTTGCAAGATTTAGCATTAATTCATTAATACAGGGTGGTCCAATGAAATCTGAACACTTACTAGTTCAATAATTAAGGAAGATTGAGTTATTGAAATTAATTTATATTTCGTTATATTAGTTTCAAAACAAAAAAAGCTCAGTTTTATAGGTTACGTACAAGTTGAGAAAATGAGACTTAAACGTGATCGACGAATTTCCGTTCGTGCACACTAAGCAGTTGGGCGTCTCCAGGACAAATGTCTACGCTGTCAGCAAGTCCGACACATTGGAGAGGAAGAAAGGCTCTGTCAAAAGGTCAAACTGGACATTAAAGTCCATGCAAGAAATATCATAGTTTCACTCCAGACAGCTATGGAAATAGCTTTGTGAGGCCACTTTTGACACCTGCAATGGCAGAAATCCATTTCACTTTGGAGATGTTATGAACTCTTTTTTGACACTTTTGGCCCCGCTTCAGCCCCTCTCGACTACATCGTTTTATGTACATGTCATGGGGAAGGCCTGCAGTGTCCCTCATCCAAACACTAAGTCCCTCAAATCCACGGCCATCCAGCACTTGGAGCCCATCACAGAATTACATCCGCAGTGAATTGGTACATTAAAAATTAAGAGACCTTTAGACACATCTAAATATTTATAGTATTAATTTTCTTGAAATTATATTGTTGATTCATATATAATATCTTGTTTAAAATTAAAGGGGTTATGAATATAATCGACCACTTGTTATAAGTAGGGCTCCAGAGGTGGAGTCAGAGCTTATCTTTGTGCTGGAAATTTTTTATAGATTATGCTAATAAAACTTATTTATAAATTAAGGCTGACATTGAGTGTTCGTAAAGTTTTTTTTTTTCGAAGTGGCTTTACATTATATGTATTATTTATTAAGCAGTATTAATTTATTGAAATTAAAAGTTGAAACTAATGTATAAGTTTACTTCACAAATTTCAAACATTTTCTATGCGTGCTCTAAGGTCTATACCGTAACATTTCTTGAACACCTTCTAAATTATTATGTTGTTTAGAGCGTAGCTACTAGCCATGCTAGCTCATTACTTCGTCTTGTGAGTAAACAAGCTCATAAATATAAAGTGTAACGTTACAGTGAGAGGCTGTGTATACTGTCGTTCCTCGGTTACAAGTTCATAAATTATGTTCAAGCAATTATAACATAAATGCACGACAATATATATAAGTCCTTTAACTTTTGATCAATTTCATTTGTTGTTCATCACGTTAAATACCTTATATTCCAAATACTTTCTTAATACCTGGGGCAATTATTTGCTACATCGAACTAATAATTACCCTTAGCCATAAATTTAATCTATAGTTATAGTCTCTGGACTTGTATAACAGTACTTACATAAGCTATTAAATATGTTATTGTAAAATGGTGTGTTGGAGTCGGAGTAGGCGACATTCAAAATACTGGAGCCGAAGTTGGAACAAGAGTTGGAAATTTTAAGTACCAACTCCGTAACTCTGGATATAAGTCTTTATATTAGGTCTAACTAAAAAATGATATTCAAAATAAGTTGGACCCCTGACCACAGTAATTCTAATCCAATTTTTTAACAATGACCAGATATTACGTTTGCATCCTGAAGGTAAAAACCGTTTCCACGCTCAAGTCCAGAAATGTTGAGGAGTAACATGTTAACTAGTCCGAGCTTAAATTTTATCTAGGTTGTTTGAAGTAACTTTTTAAAAGGCCTATATATATGTACGTACATATATCAGCGCTGTTATGAAGTCTTTTTTTTTTACGATTTCTAGTCAAATTTGGATTATGAACTTCTATAGTTCAAATTTGATCTCTTTAATTCTAGTTCGAGTCAAGTCACTGTGATCAATATTATGATTCAAACAGTTTAATAGACAAAAGGCACTTTAATCATGGTAGTTATGATTAGAAATCATGGATACTCCTGTGATCTCGAAGCCGGAAGTTTTATTTTAAGAGTCTTGACTTCATATATGGAGTTTTTTCATTTTGTACCTGATTCAAATCTGAAGTCTCAGCTTAATTATATTTATGTGTAAGGATCTACATTTCTCTTGCTCCTGATTCTTTGAATTCTAGATCTTGTCTTGGAAAAAATCGTTTTGTACACAATAATCTAAATTGTTCGGATACAGTCATATACATAATGTTCCATCACCATATTTTTTGAATACTATTTTCATATCTTCGTCCGTATAACCGCATGTAATTAATAATTGAGGTAAAAATATGTATATACATATATATTTGTAATAAGGGAAAACATGTTACTTTGCAAATACTCATCAAAACATTATGTCATCTGTATATTCTATAAGTTGTGTTTTGCAATATACAACAATAACAATGTAAACATATTTTTCCATCATATTTGTTGCCACTGTTTTCTTGTCATTATTGTCCTGTTTTGGACTTATGAGAATGATGATTATGAGAAGGAGGTCCTCTTCTGTGTCATGTAAAAAATAATAATAATAATAACGACAATACAAAATACTTTCTTTTCAAAAAAGAATGAAAAAAATACTTAATATAAAAGTTCCCTTGAGAGTTTTGATTGATTTTTTTTTCCAATGTCAACAAAAAATTATAGAATCAATTCTTCATTCATTCCTATAATGAAGCTTTCAAGGAAGGATAGTTTTTTTTTTTTTTTTTTTTTTAAGTTTGTTTGTTTAAGTAGTTTGTGAAAAAAGTAGTTCTGGATGCTCTTCCTGAGTTTTTCAATTATTTAATATAATATATTTTGATACTGAGTGTTCCATTGAAGTCTGAACACTTTCTAATTCAATAATTAATAAAGGATGAGTCATTCAAATTTAAATTATATTAAGAGCATAAACAATTAGTTACAAAATAAAAAATTGAGCTCTCTAGCTTACGTGCAAGTCAAGAAAATCACACAATAATGTGATCTACGAATTTCCATGCGTGCACTCCAAGCAGTTGGATATCTCTAGGACCACTGTCTACGCTGTCGGCAATTCTGAAATACTGGAGAGGAAGAAGGTTCTGTCAATTCGAAACCTTGGATCCGGAGGAATTATAGAAAACAGTCTAGTCCAATCCACTCAAGTTCATGGTGGCCCATGCAAAAGATCTCGGGGTTTCACACCAGACTGTCAAAAGAGCTATCAAAAAAGTGGGCAGAAAGAGCCTTGTGAAAGTAGAGGACACCAGTAATGAAAAAACTCATCCCTCCGTGGCAAGACCCTTTTGAGTTCTTTTGAACTTTTTTTTCACATTTTTGACCTCCTACAGCCCTGATGCCAACTCTCTCGACTACACTTTTTTGGACGCAGGTCAACAAGAAGGCCGTCAGTCTCCATGTTCCAAACACTGAAGCCTTCAAAGTCATTGGACGCCATGACAGAAGACACATCCGCAGCGGGTACCAGACCTTCTGTCGTCCCCTGGAGGACATCATTGTCGCCAAGAGCGTCTCCATCAATAATAAAGAGAGCCTTAGACACACATCAACATATTTATAGTATTTATTTTCTTGAAATTATATCTTGTCGAAGTTTAAAGTTCAAAGTTATCAGATTTTAATGTACCCCTCGGTAGAATTCAATTATGTACAAAGTATATTTTAGTATGATTTTCTCCCTTTTTAATTCATAGGTCCGTGTCAAATAGATTCGACCAACATATCAGTGTCAGAGAAATTTGCATTTTATTTTATATATACTAAATTTATATATGTAAGGAATTTAAAATGGAAAATTAAATATGTTCTAGGTTCAATAAACAAATAAACCTTAGTAATTTTGTGATTAAGATATTTTAATTTGTTAAAACTTTCTCACAACATTTGCCAACACTTCTTCGGCATTATTCCTTCTAAATCGCATCTATAAACTTGTCCCCTAGATTTAGTATTGTTTTTGAATAATTCACTTGAGGGTTACTGTTATTATTGAGTAGCACAATACTTATTGTCTCCTTACTCCATTTAATGTTTGATTCCTTCGATATCCACCAAAAAGATAAATGTGCACGTTTTGAATCCCTCATACACTTCTTCTTGCAGTATTTGTTAGGCATCTAGGTAGGTGCAATAATTGGTATCTTCCTACCAATCGTTTCTATTATATCCCCCCTTCCACTTTCTTTATTCAAAAACGATCTAATGAGTTACAATCCTCGTTAGAAATGGGATTTTTGTATTTAAAATACACCGTTGACAGAATATTTATTTAAATACAATTATAGTATTTTTGCTTTTATGCTATTTCAAATTGTAATTTGTTCCATCCCCCTCCCCATCATATAACAAGTAAATGATATCAACAAGGTACTTAATTCAGTAGTACAATAAGTTTGACTCCCAACTCCTCGTTTCGGTAGTGACAAACTCATATCCCTAATCAATGTTGGTACATGTGTGGTTCATGGCAACTGCTCTTTTGCAGTGAAAAAATTATACTGCATACCTTTTCTTAAGGTATTGCATATAGATCTGCCAAATGGCCGGAAAATCTATAAAATTTCCAATATCATTTACGTTCATATACATTGTCAGGTAAAATGATTGTGGGTAAATTGATTGCTCAACAATTCATTTGGTCCCCTTTAGGACCAGCTGTTGGCCTATGTATATTTTGCTAAATAAGATACGGTGTCTTGTGAAAATTTCTTGTCATACAATACCTAAATAAATTTCAATGAAAGTACACACGATTATCAAATTACCCACAATCATTTTACCACACAATGTAAAGTAAAGTAAAATGACGACTCTTTTGGAAATATTAAAGATTGCCTGAGTATTTTGTTTAATGCCTGACTTTTTACATTGCCTGTAAGATATATATAAATACATTTTAGAGTCAATAACCTGATTTGTTCTTTCTAAGAGTATTTTTTAGTTGAGGTGTATATACATATGATATAAAATACAAAAAAAAAATAATCAGCAAAGGGAAAAAATGACTAAAGTATATCTTTATAATTATCAAGCTCATTTCCTTCTAAAAACAGACGTTTCTTTATCCGTAGAAGAAATAGTATTTTTTTTCCCTATCCTCTTGATGGATTACTCTTGTTACTTAATAATATAATATATTAAAGAAACTTAAATAATAACAAATAAAGGACATTATTATTGTAGATAGATAGATGACCAAATATAGCAAAAAAAAAAGAAAGAAAAAAAATAGAAAGGAAGACACTACTTGTTTTTTTTGTTTTTTTGTCTTCGTCTTCAAAAGTGAGTCTTTTGCCTCATATATCTACATCCATCATCGAATTTTTGAAAGGGGGGAGAAGTGAGGGTAATGATGAGGAGAGTAAGAAGAAGAAGTTCTTCTTACTCCAAATGTCAAGGAGAGAAAGATAAAAAAAATATTTATGTAAAAATAAAAATTGCAAAAGTTAGGACGTCGTACTGAGAGAAATGGAATGAGTAAGAAGAGAAAGCCATTTTTATAAGATGTGAAAAGATGAGAATGACAAGAGAGGGGGGAGGGGGGGGGGTTGAAGGACACTTTTTTCTTTCTTCTTAAATATGTATGTATGTATATTGGAAGAAGGGAAAGCGAAAAAATAATCATAATAATAAAAATGATTTTGGTTTTCCACATTCTACTACTTACATGGGCCAAGCATCACCACCCTAACTAGAAATGGTTCCTAAGTAGTAACACCCACACACAAAATTATCTTTTATCGATGATCTTCTTAGGAGTACATATGCTTACATACAAGGAATATATATTTATACATAAAATGGTCAAATTTTGTACGCAATATCAACTAAAAATATGAGCATAAGACTCAACAGGGGCGTCCTCAGGAATATATATATGGTATTGTTGTCCATTGATCCATTGATATTCACACACAAAATTGAAAAAATAAATTTGAAGTATTAAATTATTTATGAAATCGTCGTTACTAATGGGCAACGTGCTACGAAGAAATTATTCTCTTGAAATTAATGTATTAATTTTTGTCTCCCAGGTGATTCCTAGAGAAAGAAATATACTTAATGTTTATTGATTTCACACAGGATTCCTTGGTTAGATGGAGTAAATGTAATGCCATAATGTATACTTATACTTAACCAGTGCAACTCCATCCAACCAACTTTTTAAAAAATATATATATATATATAAATCCCCATCTGCTCACAAAAAATTAATTTTTTTTGGAAATAAATTTAAAATATTAATTTTTTGACAAAAAAAAAAAGAAAAAATGAGGAGTTATTGCCTAATAAACTTCAATTTTTTGAGAAAAAAAAATCAAAATCTACAGCTATTCAAAAAAAAAATTTAATTTTTACTTCTCTTTTTGCATTTAATTTTATAATTCCTTAAGTAAAGGGGGGGGGGAGGTCCACCCCCTGCACACGCATTTGCTCAACTCCTATAAAAAAGAAAAAAAGAATCACATTTCTGTTTTTCAAGTCATTTTTACTTGAACATTCATCCAATCCCTCAATAACAATAACTACTACCGCTCTTGATAGTAGTCTAGTGCATGGTAATTTTGCCTTAAACTATTTTGCCCCATGAAATGTTGTATTTAACCATTTTGCCTAATGACATTTTGCAATAAAACCATTTTGCCTCATTAACATCTACCTTTAACATATAAATATATGAGCTTTATATGTCGTTATTGTTTATTTTGGGTGCAAATTGATGTTAATGTTCATTATCAGAATCATGCCCCAAAATTTCAATGCATACACCAATAAAATCCTACTATGTAATGAAATAGGTAATAAAATTAGTATCATTTGAAATAAGAATATATAAATACGGCAACGATTCAAATAGAAGAATTGTTAATCACTTCTCCGTTAGTGATTATCATTAGACATGATGGATTATTCATACTAGAAAATACTCATGGATTGACAAACAACCATAATACGAAACAAGAGCATAATTTTATCATTATTTAACAGAAAACAATGATTTAATGGATTTTATTGTAATAAATATTACATACTTTTTATTTAGAAAATTGAAAATTCCAAAGGAACCTTAATTTTTACCAAAAATAACAGAACGACCTATATCTGTTATTTTTTTATATATTAAGGTGAAATATCCTTGAGGCAAGATGGCTTTAAGGAAGGCAGAATGTTGATACTATGGTAAAAAATGTGTAGGCTCATATATAATAGGAAGTAACACAGAAGATTCATTGGGGAGTTCTAAGTTTCAGTCCTTGTTGGACTCAAAGTTGAGTTGAGGATTAAGATGGTAGAAATTCCTCTTTATATTCTTGCTTGGTACAGAGTAGGATTTCTGTTTATTAGTTTAGTTTTCCGTTAATTTTTTTTAATATATCATCAAACATACATATTTTCTACGAGTATACTCATTGAGTTCATTTTAAATAATATAAATTGGCTAAGCTGCATGCCTCTTCATTACATTCTATATTATTCATAAGGTTTTGAAAAATTGAATATCAATTATATTGGAATTCAAAGAATTCTACAAGAATGATGGAGAAAGAGTGACGTATGAAACAAATTTTAAGTATTGTCTGTAGCTATTTCATCAATTTCAATTCATTATATGGAATAGACTTCAAAGAAAAAAATAACTTTACGAATTAACATAATTTATTCTTGTTTCTTATGTCTTTCACATGTAAGTACAACTTTTCTATGTCCATCACATTACTTTTTTTTTGTTTTTTCAAGATAATAATGTAAATTTTCCGTTATGTTTTTTAAAGTTAAGTAATTTAAGTTTTTTTTGTCCAAGAAAAAAAAAAGTTCAAAAAATTATTTTTTTAAGAAAATATGAAATGCTATGTTCCATTGCTATTATTGAAGGAAAAATATACGCAAGGAAACTTTTTTGTGAAAACAAATTTTTGTTTAAAAATTGTATATTTATAATATGTATGAATTTACAAAAATTGTTTTTTTTTCTATTCAATCTTTGTGTTTCATATTCCTCCAACCATTATTGTCTTATCTCATATTTAATTTGCCGTATCGGAAATAAAATCATCTTTTTTTCCACCCGCCTCGATAATATTAAAATTAGCAACTGTATAATTTTTTGGACAGTTGTTGATTAATGCATGCCATTTATTACGCTAACGTTTCATAAAAAAAAACCAGAAAAAAAAACAGTAATAAAAACTACAAAATAAATAAAAACAAATAAGAGAAACCCGTTTTTATTTGTGTTGAGCTCGATCCGAGATTGAATCTCAGACCGGTTGGATCTTTAGATTTTTTTTTTCCATACCAAAGTCAAACCAAATTAGTTAAAATCATAACAGTCCTAGAGCGTTCTAGGATTTCCAGACAACGAACCATCACTAGTTTTGACACATAGTAGAAGACTGATTACTCAAATGTGAGCTGATCAGTCAATTTTGTGGTAGGTATAAAAGATCAAACAAAAACTTTTATAGTTTTTATATTCACTGGTACATTTAATAATTAATTTTATATACTATCAGATTTATACAAAAAAAAAAAAAAATGATGCAAATCTGACTTCCTCTATAACATATTTTAAGACATGAATATTTTTGCTAATGTGCGCCGGCAACTTAAGATATCGTTTCGATGGACCATTCTAATACACCATGCCTTATTTCGTAATGGACAAACTAAAGAGAAATTCCCTAACGTTACAAATAACGTACTAATGTGACGCCATGTTGGATGCATTTCTAGAGTTTTTCAGCACAATGTACAAATTTTTAACAACGAAAATATTTAGGTAACTTCATCTACAGGGCTTAGAGAAAATAGGCTATACGCTTGTACCTATAGAAGTAAAGGTTTTTATTTTGTAAAATTCGACTTCTTATGTCTAAGCTCCAAGATGGCTGACTCCATATTTATGTAACTCTTTAGATTAGAGATATCTGACTTCTCCTACATAGATTTTTAAGCTTTATATTAATTCAAATCGGGACTATGCTAATAAAACACACTTAGTAACTTTTGCTGTTTAGATGAATTATATATTTGGCATTTAAATTTTTCCACACAGTGTATAATGATAATTCAAAGTGTTGTTTTTTAATATTCTTTTAGTTTTTTTTTTTTAAAATCCTTTCGTCAAAAGTTTTATTCATTTTCATCACTACCCTATGCAAAAAAATAAAAATCTTGCAGCAATAGTTTCTCTAAATAAAGTGATTTTGCTCTTAAAGAAACAAACAAATAATTTAATAATAATTGTCTTGAAGATAAATATTAAAACAGCAGCAACAGAAATGCTTTCTAATTTTTCCTCTCTTCTTTTTATTATATGTCATTAAGATGAAAGAAAACTCTATATATAGAAATTTGATCTTTTATATATGAAGCCTTGTATCCTCAATAATTCTATTAAAATCTTGATATCCTTTGCCAAAAAAATGCTTTCTTCACAAAGGTTTTTATGCTCAGTGACCCTTTTCATTTGTTCTGGCACTTTCATTATTTTATTTTAGATCCTTTTTCTATTTGAAAGAACCAAATATGTATAAATTTTTCAAAAAACTTCATTTGGAGCATGTTCCCCCTCCCCCCTCCATTTTATGTCTTGATAAGCATTTAATATATTAAGAACCACCACTTTGTTTTAGATCTTAATACAATTATTTAAAAAAATATATAAAGATAGTGGTTCGTGGACTGGGAAAAAATGTGTTTTGTACACATTAATTTAGTGTTACAGATAAGGGTCTTTTAATAATTTTTTATTAGAGACATAATTAAATTAGAAGTAAAAATTATTAATTACTAAAGGCTTATGTATTCAAAATGTTTATTCGACATGTAACAAATTTTCTTCATAATGTTCTTTACATTATTTTCTTTGCCAAAATAAACTTGATTAAGATTTGAACGATTTAATAAATAAATTGCCTAATAAAATGCCATGGTAGATTAATGAGCATAGCATGCCCATAATGATGAATAATTGATCTCCCTAAAAACAAGAGGCAATTTTTTAAATAACAAATAAAATGAACCTTTTCTTTAATGAATAAAAAGGATATAAAAAGTTTTGAAGTAATGTAAAGTATTAATATTAACTATACTTAACAATCATAGTAGATTAACGTAACTTGCATCACATTTGAATATTCTAATAAGATTAATTTGCAAAAAAGTTTATGAAAAAAAAGTGGACAAAATTTTACTTATTTAAAAATCTCTTAATTGAATAATCAATTATAGTTATAATTGGAGAGTTTATCACGAATCTCTAATTAGTGTTTTCGTATAAGATCTATTTTTATGGGTTTATTTCATATAAACATATAACATCATAAAAAAATAAATTAAGATGAAAAAAAATTCATAAATAAATATTCTAGTTAAAAATTATCCTGCTCAACTATAATCCACCATCCCATTTGTATTCATTTGAAAAATAAAACATTAAGAAAAAAAAAATCATAAAAAATATTCGAAGATTGAGAGAGCTATAACAAACCCTTAATGGTTAAACTTTCTAAAATCAAAAATAATCATACAACTCGGCCACAACTTAAAAATTAATAGATTTCAAGAATGTTTATAATAATAATGACAAAAAAGACCCAAAATACGTTGCTCATTTAATTCTTTACTTTTCTAAAATCTATCTATTTAAGTCTTTATTTTATGATAATATCTAATTTATCAAGAAAGAAAATATCGAACCAAATCCAAGGCTAACTCCAAATCCAAGGATTTCCCCCCAGGAATACGCAAAGAAAAAGTGGCAAATCTTGCTTCAAATGCAATAATTATCTTCCTAATATCTGCAAATTGCAGTTCATTACCAGAATTAAGTTAGCCTGCTATAAGTGCTTAAGAACTTATTAATACTTAATTTATTCCCACAATTTCAGGGCTGAAAATCCCGAACTAAATATGCCATTTCATGGGATTTGAAGGCAAACCCTTAAAGCCCAACAACTCAGAATTATGCCTTAATATGTAAATAAAACAGCTGCAATACCGCTTGACACTGTCTGAAGCACGTCGGACTGAATTGTATATCCTCCCATAATCCTAACAAGGTGTACAGAAGAAAATACATCCTGTTAAAGCTTGGAACTGGCTCTTAAATTTATTTTCTTCTCTGTCAATTTTAGTGGCATGTATGATTATTATCTACCATTATGGGGGGCAGATCTTGTAGATCCATATATTTTTTACATGTTAATGCTGCATCAGAATCAATGGTAGGGTTATATGGATTAAATGCCATGCTATTGGGCATAAATGGCGTATCTAATTAGCGTATATCGAAATTTACCATATATTAGTATAGTTGTTTCATTGTTTTTAATGTCATGAATTGCAAGAATTCCATGGCTTATAGCTTACCTTTCCATTTTCGCCGGGTATTCATTGAGTCCAAAGACAGCTTTCACTTTACTATTTTGCCCTATCACGTCTACTGTGCAGCTCGAGTCAAACGTTGGAGATGATCGCCATGTTTTTTGATTTGAATTTTGGAGTACAAAGAGCTGAAATTTTTAAAACTGTGTAATAATTAATTATATTGCATCAAAAAGGAAACGATAAATCAAAATATAAATAGTGAAATAATGGATATTATCATGTAAACATCTTATTGATTATTCCCTGAATGAAATTAAAATCAAATTAATATTGCTACCGAACCAGAACACGTAGAGCCAAATGCATTTTTTAATATGAAACTTTAATTTTTTACCCTTCCATTATATTCTTATGGGTAAAAACAGTTGAAATCCTTAGGCATGGTTCCTTCTCAAAGAACCCCATTAAATATTATAGTTTTTTTAAGCTTTATATTACATTTTTTTAAATTAAGATGATATCATATAAAATTTAAGCACATCGTATAAATAATAATGAAATTTTTTTGCAAAATAAACAAACTTTTATATTAATTATTGATTTTTTTGCCATATACAAAGGTTGGCTCAAACCTATAAAAAGGTTAAATTCATTTGCAAAGATTAAATCAAAAATTCGCAAAAAACCAGATTTGATACGAAAGGGCTAATTACAGATTCCTTATTAAGTACCACATACTAGAATTGAATATCGGTTGGGCATTTAAAACCTTTTTTTTAAATTATGTTTTTGGGATATGGTTACAATTCAGAGCCATATATCGACGTAAATCTTCATTCATTGATAATCAAAGTTAAATTATTACTTTATTCATTATAAATGTGTATTGAATAAAGTAAAATGAAGGATCTTTGTTGGAAAGTAATATTTGTGTTTGTTTTTTCTTTTTAAATACTTTATATGAAATGCTAAGAATAAAGATTTAATTTTACATTTTAACTTTTAAAAACTTGCTTTAACAAAAGTTTCATTGATTTTTGTAGAATTTACTCCTTAATTTTCTTATTGTGTATTTAATGAATACGCAATATAACATGTGTTTTAGACAAGGGTTATTCCAAGACATATTTTATATATATATATTGTGTTATTACAACATTTTTGAGTAGTTCAACAGTGGTCTTATTTAATACTTTTTAAAAACTATCACGATTTAAATGAGATATTTACTTAATATATATATAAATATATAGAATAAAAAGCAGCTCTCAACAACATCATGCTTGATTGTGAAAATAATGTTCACTCTCCTTAAGCAAATCAATCAAAGTATGATTGGCGTAAAATTGTCTTATTATTATTTGAATAATGATAACGACTCAAAATATGTATATATGTAGAAATATTTACATAAGTAAAATATATAAAACTATCAGTTGAAATATTCTCATATTATTTATGATTCGTTTTTCTTCTTAAAATAAATGATGTTTATATATAATATATATATATATTTGTTCCAATATTTGGGATCCAAAGTGTATATTTTTTGCTTTTTTAGACAAAAAACATTCATACTTTTTGGTCTTGACATTTGTCAAAAAGAAAATGGAAGAATATATATATATATTTATCACAAAAATACAATTATAAAAAAGTTGTTATTTTTTTAATATTTTTTTTGTTATTTTACTACAAATGAAGAACAAAATATATTTTACGTATCACTGTCAGATAAACGAAGCTTTTTCTTCTTCTTTGTATTGTTAATCTGGTAAAAGTATATACCTACTCAGTATTGAAAATTGTATGTATATAAATGTCTGCCTTATGCATTAACTTCTTTATTTTAAGCCCATAAAGTCGACGTAACGAATTAGGTATGTTTACTAAATACATTTAAAGGTAACACAAATTGTATCGATCTAGCATCTTTTGACAGTTACACACCAAAGTTTCAGCCATTTTGGACGGGTAGTTGTTATGTTATAATCGTTTGTATGAGCTGATGGGAGTGTTTTTGTGAAAATGGACAGATTCGAGTATCATTAAATATTTGTTGTCCAAAATGGCTGTAAAAGAAATTTACATCTGTCTAGTATCTTTCGACAGTTACTCACCAAAGTTTCAGGCATTTCAGACAACATATATTTAGTAACAGCTCGAAACTCTATTAAATTTATCATTAGATATCTCTTAGTGAATATGATTTTTTATAACGAGGTTACAGGGCGTTAGATTGTCTGTGTTTCAGTCTCCTAGTCCCGAAAGTGTGGGCACTCATAAAGTACATAAGTACATATTGCACTTTATATATTACTTATATTAGGTTGCTTCGAAATGATAGATACAGGTTCGTTTGAAGGGAAATGAGAAGAGTTAGCTACAAAATTCCACCAGCATCGATTATCTCATTAATTTTATGGCAGAAAAAAATTCCATGGTCATTCAGATACTAACTAGGTAATGCCTTCATTCCACAGTTGTACATGTTTATCAATTCGTCCCTGAGCATGGAGACTCACAGTTGTCGCTTATACTTTTTCATACGCTACAATCTGGCAAGCAGTGTTTGAGATCCACAACAACCTCACTATCATTTACCCTGATGCATCCCCTAATCATGCAACCATTTTTGTCACTTTTAAGCTCGAGAAAAATGTCTCATCAGGACGCACCGGGAGACAAGGACAAAGAACAATTGAGCGTTTGAGGTGTCTCAGCGAAGCTTTTCCTACAAACCAAAGGGATTTTTAGAATCCTGACTGATGATCTCCACTTCAAAACCTACTCAGGATGTTGGTACCCCATTCTCTCTCTCTGGCCAACAATAATGAACGAGTGATGAGACAGTTTATAACTCCGGGATTACTTTTTTGAATGGCATGAAGACCTCATACGCTGTGTGCAGTGGGTGATGCAGTTAGTGAAATAAGAGGAGCTCTCCAGATCGCTGTGAGAGTTGGAGAATCCTTACCACGACGTTATCTGAGCCAGAGGTGATTACGTGACATGATTCAGTACTTTTTTTTTAAATTTTGTATTTAATTTCTTGTCTTACTGGGGTAATTTCAATCATTTTGGAACAACCAATATATAAGATTCTAATTACGTAAAATAAATAGATCACATAAAATCCATAATCCATAAAATTACATTCATTACATGAATGTTTAAATTTAGTTCCCTCTTTCATTTCATAATAAGTCTACTCTAATTTTGAGAACAACAGACCCATGCTCCATAAAAAGAGTATCCCTTACTTTAAGTACACATTTGATTCAGAATAAGAACCCTTACCATATATATGCTTATAAATTTTATTACATTTAATGAGGAGCTTAGAATGATTCAGTTGTCGATGCTATATATTTTTTGGTAAATAGCTCACTTTTTAGTCCTATGGCATCGGGTGAGATAAACGCCTCAGAAGAAAAAAAAAAATGTTGGACCAAATTGGACGCATACAATTAAAACTTTTCAAAAAACTAATATAATTCTTTATAAAATCCTGATAAAATAATTTACATAGTAAAGGCTTACTAAAAATATTATTTTTTGAACATTGAAACACTTTATGGGTTTTTTCTAATTATTTATTTATATGAGTATATAAATTGTTCTTTTTCTCAACCATATTACTTGAATGTGTGTCAGATGTTTCAATTTTCTTTACATAAATGAATGTATTTTAATGTGAAGCGGTTTTCTTCTACTTCCAATTTTGTACGTATAAAGTTTGTACTTCTTCAAAAAATAGGAAGTTGGCTTTCTTATTTTTTATTTTAAAAAAAAACAACTAACCTGGATGATTATTCCTGGTTGTGCTACATCGTATATTTTTAATATTTTTTTTTAATTGCATATATGTGGTACTACAATATGAAACGGATTTCTTGAAAAAAAGGATTAGATATCGCTTTCATTATTAAAGAATTACCATAAAACATTTTTCACCTAAAATTATTGGTTCATTCATTTTTTCCAAATGATTGCTACAAAGTTATAACTCCGTTGGTTGTTTATATATTGATGTGTATATTATTTGATTTAGCAATAAAATTCATTTATAAAATTTGCATTTTGGGTTTTTTTTTCCTACTAAAAATTCCTTCGTCTAAACGTTAGTACTTTTGCTTATAGTTCGATGTTTAAATCATATAATTTATTGTACAAAATGGTCTAAAGAAACTGTAAGCAATAAATTAGCAATGTCAACCGAGAAATAAAAATGTCATAACCAATAACAAGGAGTAACGCAGAGCTGCAATTCTGAAGCATCGGTGCGTGGAAAATAAAAATCAGAGATCTCAAAAGTGCTGGGCTGTAACCTCTCTACAATGTACCGAGTGACCCTAAGAAGCACACCATTAGTTTTTGGTCAAGGCCAAAGATGGCAAAAGATTAGAAAGAGGTAGTTAAATGCACAATTGAAGGCAAAAGAGACAAGTTCCCCGTCAATGGCCCTGCTCTTGAATTTGACATCACCCAGATCACCATTCGCCACGTGGTGAATCCACACTTAAGCATTAATGCCTACATGTGAACTCCTCGTCAGGGTTTGAAGCCTTTGAATTGAGAAAAACTTGTGACCCGGTGTAAAATATCAAATCTTTGCAAAATGCAAAGACTCGTGGCCTACCAAAACCCCTACCCCCAGGACTTTGATATTTTTAGGCACCTCAAGGAGAAGCTTTGGGGAGTCTGATACACAGCAAAGGGCCAACAGAAGGCTGCCATCATCACTGCCTGAGCCCTTCTAGAGCTGAACTTTTTACGAACTGCTTTTCAAAGTTCCATATCATGCTGCAACTGGTGTATAAACGGTAAAGGTGGCGGCTATGTTTAAAATTTCCAACTTTGTTGATAATTTTTGTAATTTTCAAAAAGTGTTGCATTTTACACGGATGAACATGTATTACATACACCATACTTCTAAGTGTTTTTGGAAGGCACTGATAAGATGTGTTCGTATTGAGTGAAAAGAATATGAAATCAATTTAAAAATAAACATAAAATATTAGCGCAAGCTTACGATTTGTTCCTATAAAAGAGAAAAATCCTCATTGAAATTATTTATTTTTATGAATTCCTACGGCATTAATACCAAAAAAATAATCATAAAGAAAGAAAAAGTGATAAGGAAGGGCCAAAATATACATAATTTGTGTATGTTTCAGTACTCTCAAATCAACTTTGCTGATAATGCAAGGCTTTTTTTTTGTGCATGAGAGAAAGTAATTTATAGTATATTTACAAAGAGGATAACTATGTAGTAATGTACTCGATATATATATGCTCATTGGTTCAATATATCGGTCCAAAATAATGGATATACATATATGTACCATCTATATACATATAATGTATACCTAATGAAAGATAAAAGGTGAGGATAATTAACTACAGAAAGAGAGCTAAGTGCAAAGCCTTTTTAATAGTTGTTATATTTCTCATTGAATAAAAACCTCATTATAAAACTGTTGAATGCCATTTTTATATATATTTATGTTATGTACATTGAACTGAGTATGAACAAATAACATAGAAAATGATAATAAAATCTTCTTATGTTATGTCATTCTTATTTTTGGGGTATTTTTTTTTCTTTTTATATGAAAAAAAAACACTAAAATTGATGTTTGTCATGTTTAAGGGAAAATCACTTTTTAAATCACCCTGAAGCTCCTAAAAATTTGAGTGGAAATGTATATATTTCCTCTAACTCTGTAAGATGATTATCAACATATTTGTTCTAATATTTTATATACTTCCTGTTTGAAAAGAAGATAATTTCCTATTTTTTTCCTTTTTTGACTTAATATTTTAGATATATGTATTATTTATTATATCGAATGTGTGCAAAAAAAGAGTAGCTACTATGGTTAAATTCAGCATGAGGGAAAAAAGTATTAAATCTAAGATATTGGAGAAAAAAATCTTTTAACTAGAGAATACATTTATAGTCGTTCCTGTTTGCATATAAACCTATAAATACATACGTATTTTGAGAAAAGAAATGGTAAAATTGGATTGAAACTGGAGAACTAATAATATGCAAATGAATGCATATTTTCTCCCTTGCAATTTTTGTTTTTCTAATATTTGGAAACATGTTTTGATTTGTTTGTTATATTTGAGATGTGTGTATGTATGAATATTTCAATCCTAAGAGGCAACCCCTTTTTTATTGCAGATGTATTAGATCTTGAAAAATTTTCCCTTTTCATCTCTTTTAATAAAACAAAGTTACACGCTTCGGTTTTTATAATAACTTCCTTCAATCTAGATGGATATTCCATTAGGGAATTTTATTTTGTGACCATGATATAAAATTTGATTAATCAGTGAGTGGCTACAATTATTCTGAATTAAGTGAAACATTTGTTCTTTTACAAAAAATATTACTAATTGTCATAAACAAGTAACATCGAGTAATCTTTAGAGCCATCAAGCGAATAAAATTTAATGTATGTGTGTATGAATTAAAATACGTCACCGGGTGTGCCATATATAGTGCTTCCTGATACATTTACCAATACAATATAAAGAGAGAAACAAGGAGAACAATATGCAAAGCCGGGTACTACCGCTAGTGACGTAATTATTTTAGAAATCGGCCATCTTGGATGAGGCACAAACAATCAAATTTTATCAGCTTTAAATTTTTCCCTGGTAGGGTTGGTCAAAATAAAAACAATTTTTAGAGTACAATATTTGTACAATGAAAAAGGGAATTGTGTAATGAATATCTTACGGAATTAAAGTATATTTTGGGGTTGATATTTATTTTATCTTATTAAAATAATAATTAAAAAAGTACTAAATTAATTACTGAATATATTATTAACACGACTGTTTACATTCAGTTCACTCTTATATTTCATGAGCATTCTACCAATAGAAAGCAACAAAAAAAAAAAAGATCTAAAGAGGAACAGGAAAAAGGAGTACATATTCCATGTGTAGAATATTCTCGATTAGTTATAATGAAATAATACATATACAAGGAGACCATAAGTCTTTGGACAACTTCAACAGCCAAGAAAGTACTCAAATATTTATTTATCAAAACAGCTTTTTATACCATAGCAATCACCGTAAAATTTTCTTCAAAATGACTGCTAGTTCATTCCAAATTGCCATGATTTGCAGTAACTATAGCTCTCAGTCGATTCGGAACTGCTTTACACGCTGTAAGGATATGTTCTCCCAAGCCGGTTAATATTGCTACCTTCGAGTCGTTGACACTGTAGTAGGAAGTCACACTAACCTCACTCTCCAAAATTGACTATATAGAGATGTCCTTTACGTTGAGATCTGGGGGAAAAGGGAGCCACATCTCCTTGCTCCAAAAGTGCTCGGAAGTGGTTTGGCACCACTCCTGCACAGACTTTGGAGTATGTCCAGGTGATCTGTTCTGCTGGAAGCAGTAAGACCCTTCACAGTGATGTTCCTGTATCAAGGAAAGTACTTGGGACTATAACATGTCCAGATAGACACATTAATTGACCTTCACACCCTTAGGAATAAAGATCAAGTGCGTCTTCATACCGTAGGAGGCGACTACCCTCCAAGACCCTCACCAATGTCGGCTTTTGGCACCTGAACACTCTACATGCTTTCAGGGAAATTTACCTGATGCTCCGACCCAGCACCCGGTCGAAGTGGCTGTTGTAAGCCAGTTCCACGCTGAAGTTCTTCTCGTCAGTTCAAATGATTGAAACGTGCCTACAAGGAATGAGACATTAAAGAAGCACCTTTGCCCGTGTCAGATTTTTAGCTAAAAGCTGCAGCTATTGTAGACGACACAGCTTCATCTTCAATTCTTCTCTGATCCCCATACGCATGGTTTCTCGAGACACAACTTCCTCAAGATCCACCTTTCTTATGGAGCGCTCCTTTTTGAGGTTGATCTTTGATCTCGTTGCCTCGATCAACCTGGGTATCCTCATGGGCCTCGGGTAACCACCGACGAGCCTTTCATCAGCACTTCCGGTATCCTTGTTCCACTTGATTGTGTAGTGGACCACTAACTTGAACACATAGAGGTATTTCGGGCCCTTAGTAATGCCCCTTCTGCCCTTTCCTTCCAATGGAAGGGAAATGATGGGGCACCTAATGTCGTCGTTAGAGGCTCAAGAACACATTCTAGAAAAAAGTTTGTTTAACAACAAACAAAGATAAGAGTTACATGAATCATACACAACAAACATTATTAAAAACAATACACCCATATAACAGGAATATTAAGTCGTAAGACTTATGGATCGTCCTGTATATACATAAATTGTACATTCCTAGTTTAACTTTTATTTAACAGAGTCAAACATAAATTATCCCAATGCAACATTGTAAATAGAGTGTTTTTTAAGGTACATTACATATTTATTATTTATTATTTATTGATGGAATGATATGAACCGTATAGAACAAATATAAATGTTGTTGATGATTTATCAAGTTGGTAAATTTTGTATTGTTTCATGGATGATACACAAACAGAGATACATTTGTTTATTTATTAAACGATGACCAACATACAAAACGTCAAGAACAACGATTTCGAGGCTAAATGAACATCAAAAATCAAGTGGTTAACATCCAAAATTATTTAGAGTTATAAAAACTCTTCAAAAAACTTTTTTTTAATAGGTATTATTGTTTATAAAATCGGCCTAAGTAACAAAATTTGAAGACAAAATTATTTTAACCTGTAATCAAAAAATGATAAGACTAATATTTGTAATATTATGCTGAAACTTCCATTGAAAATGCATTTTTCTAATAATTTTGATGGTACATTTACATAAAATGGCTCTAAAGTCACAAAGGATCTTCTTAATTGTTCATTCAACGGTGTGATCCAAGTCATTGTAAAATGTGCATTCTATTTTTTGGCCGCTGTTATATTTTCTACTACTATAGCTCTTGATTTGTATCCTGAAGTTTGTTGTTAAGCTCAATTCAAATTAACAGTTAAACTAAGATACTACTCGAACTTGAAAAATATTCGACTTTACGTAAGCTTACGATTAATAAAAAAAATACTCAAACTCGCTGGAACTATTTTATTTTTTCGTGTTTGTAAAAATTGGACTTTACTGGAACTCAAAAATTCGAGTAGTGATATGTCAAATTTCTATTATCATTCGAAAGGGCAATCAAAACTACTAAGGACCACAATCCTTTTTAATTAAAAAAAAAGAGTTGATTTGGTATTAAAAAGGGATAACCATATTATATATATTTTGTGAAAATCCTCAAAACCTGAATTTTAAAATGGGTGTGTTCTCCTAACACGAAGTCAGTTTGTGTGGAACTCAAAAACTCTAATTAGAAAATCTATTCTTGAATCCAACACTTCTATATTATTTTTATATACTTAATTATGGTATTAAGTAGGTAATTAACAATGCTTTCATAAAACGAGATTTTACTCTTTCCAAGTAACCTTAATACTATTAGCAGCCCGGATGTTAATAATTAAAAAAAAAACTTAATTAGGATTGATATTAGTTTACTTTACCTTGTATGTATGTATATTTTTTCAACTTTTAATTGTCCTAAAGGGCCCTACACAAACGTTTTAATTCATTTAGAAGAACAACAAAAGAAACAACACATGTCTAAAGCAATCATCATAACAATGAAAGTATTGTTGCACTCTACTGTATCCTTGTGTTGGTTCAATAACTCGTATGTGTGTGAATCCATTATATTATTAACAGTAACACGAAACAAAACAAAATAGGTATGTTGTGGTTATCAAGAAAGTGACTTTTCTTTCTTGCGTAGGGATTACATATAATGTATGTTAAATTACCTATATCGATGTAGTGTTGTTCGGTATACCGGTACTATAATAGTAACGGAGCACTGATCCACAATCATGACATTCAAGAGCATTGCATGGTTATATATAATTTTTAATATATTATTTTAATTTGGATATTTGGGGGGGAGGGGTACAGAAATCTCGTGCACACCCCCTGTGGGTGCTCAGAAATTATACCATGAAAATATTGGCCCATACATTCCCAAATTTTTTTTAGCCCCTCACATAAAATGATCATATCTAATACAACATGCATGAATGAAAATGGTATTTTGCATGCATTAAAAAAGGTTATCATCAGAGATGACCCCCCTTCACTCCAGTGCTCCCCGCCCCCTTAGTAAATGTAAATTATCTTTAAAACCATTAATGTACATGTTGTAGTAAAAGAAATCAATTTTTGTTTTTGATATTTTTTTAAATTATTATTTATATCTGTGGCAATAAAAACATTACGGTTGGAATATTAAGTCGTGAGACTTATGGATTGTCCTGTATATACATAAATTGTACATTCCTATTTTAACTTTTATTTAACAGAGTCAAACATACATTATCCCAATGCAACATAGTTAATAGAGTGTTTTTTTAAGGTACATTACATATTTATTATTTATTGATGGAATTATATTCCATTATTTTATTTAGTTGTTGACCAAATAAGTGTGAATTGAGTGTTTTCCCGATGAAAGAAGCTCATAGCTCAGGCCAATTATTGTATCGGAATAGGTACGACGACGCTATTATAATCGTGACTTCATAATTGTATAGATTAGTGATGGGAATTTCGGCTCTTTTTAGAGAACGACAAACGGCTCTTTGTTGCTTTAATAAATATATTGCGATTACAGAGGTTTCCACACAGGGGCATCCGCAGGGGGAAGGCAAGAGGGACCCCCCCCAAAAAAAAACTTCTCCAAATTTCCAAAAAATTTTATATTTGAATTTTTTTTTCAAAAAAATTTAATATTTGCAACTTTATTTTTGAATTTTTTTGTAAAAAGCTGTAGATTTTTGAAATTTTTTCAGAAAAAAAAAAAAATTTGAAGAATAATTTTTGATTTTATTTTTCCAAACTTATCGTTATTGAAAAAATTTCAAAAAAAATAATTTTTGATTATTTTTACTTTTTTTTTTAATTCCAAAAATCAAGTCCCTACCCCCTCGAATATTTTCCGGCCGGCGGACGTTTTACCGCAGAATCATTAATTGAAAAAAAAAAAACCCTGCCGCACTATTTACCCGAATGACCTTTTGTTTAAGAATAGAAATCCATAAAAAAAAATTCTTCCTATTTTTGCTTCAAATTTTTAATCCTAACAAAAAAATTGTCTAATAAGAAAGAAAAAAATCTTTCATTTGGGGAGAGGGGGCTAAAGCCCCATCCCTGCGGACGCTCTGAACCGGTTCCTGATTTATGGGAAGGCGGCTCTCATCGTTCACTTCCAAGAGCTTGCTCACAGAGCGAACGACACATCAGTAGTATAGATTTGATACCTTTTGCATATAACTATTCATTTGCAAGATAGATTATATTTTACATACATAGGTATACATGTATTCCTAGATACAGGATGGTTAATTTCGGAACAGATGTGCCTTGCGTTTTTCTCATGTATAATGTATGTGCATGGATAAAAAATGGTTCTAAAAGGGAGTGAAAAAAAGAGGCTCAAATCTCAACAAAGTTTTATATAATATTCCTATTTTGCTTTTTTTAACCCTTGGTATATTTTCATGTTTTTTTTATTATTATTGTGAACATATTATCATTTAAGGTGTTTAGTGATTCCCAATTCCCTTTTTTAACTACATTTACCGAGTGGTACATTAAAAACTGAACACTTTGAATTTAAACTTCAACAACATGTGATTTATTAATTAACACTATAATTTTAACAAAATTAATACTTTAAATAGACGTATGACTGAGCTCTCTTAATCATTGAATGTAGCCGCCCTTAGCGACAATGATAGCTTCCAGGCGGTGGTAGAAAGCCTAGCACCCACTGAAGATATAGTCTTCTGTCATGGCATACCAGTGCTAGCTGACGGTGACTTTGAGGGGTGTTTAAATGACGGGCAATGTTGACATCAAGGCTGTAGGGGAGGGGAAGTGTCAAAAATAGACTCATTCAAAAGAGTCTTGCAACGGAGGAGACGTATTTCTGTCATTGCTGGTGTCAAATATGGGATCTACCCTCACAAGGCTATTTCCACAGCTCTTTGGACAGTCTGTCGCATGGACCCTCTTGAACATGAGGGGATTACCCTGACATTTTTTTTTTAACTTAGAGTCTAGGTTGACCTTTTTGACAGAGCCCTTTTTCCTCGTCAACGTTTTGGACTTGCTGGAGGCATAGATTTGGGGCCTGGAAACGTCCAACTGCTTGGAGTGTGTGAATGGAAATTCGTCGAACACGTTCAAGCGTTATTTTCTCGACTTGAACGTAAGATAACAGAAGGAAACTACAGGCTTTCAACTTGATATGCACCCAAAAGATATAGTCGAGGGTGTCGGCATCAGGGCTGTAAGAGGCCAAAAGTGTGACAAAAGAGTTTCAAGAGCCATTCTTTCACTCCAACGTTTCTGACTTGCTGACGGTGTAGACGGTGGCCCTGCATACGCTCAACTGCTTGGAATGTGCGAATGGAAATTCGTCGATCATGTTCAAGCGTCATTTTTTCGATTTGTATTTAATTTGGAGAGCTCAAATTGGTTTGGTTATGTAACTAATTGCTTATGCTTCAATATATCGAAACGTGAATTATTTTCAATCACTCAACCGAAATTAATTATTGAATTAGTAAGTGTTCAGACTTCAAAGGACCACCCAGTATATGTAGAAATTTATTTACAACTTAATTTCAGTGTATCCAAATGCTATAAGGAGATGAAGGACTTCTTAGTTATGAAACCCGTCGATACAAAAGTGAGCAAGGGTTACTTTGCTTATAAATGAGTTTTAATTACTTTATTATTCTCAAACTTATTTTATTATCTTTCATTTCTATTAATTTCAAGATTAGATATCAAGTTGTCTTTAAAAGGTTCATAATTTAAGGAAAATACGACCCTGGAATATTTGCTAAAGTGCATAGTTGTATTTCTTAAATTGTGCATCTAAAAAATTAGTCAATTATGTTGCTAAATCTTTGATTTGAGAATTACTGATGGCAGAAACCATGAAAAAAACAAAAACACTTCTTAAGGTTGATTGAGAGAAAGATCGAACAACTACAATTAAAATCGAATCCAATAGATATGTCGAGGACCCTTCGTAATATAGGGCTGGATTTTTCCTTATTTTGGTTAAAATATTGAACTATTACAAGCACTTTCCCTTTTGGCAGTAATCAGGCAAGGTATTTGGTGTGAAAAAATAAATTTTGTTCTAACCAAAATTCCATATATTTAATATTAAATAAAAAGTACGAAAACCCCCAGTCTCCCTATTTGTTATCACGTGTATTGAAGTTCATATTGGATAGATATTATTATTATGTTGAAATATAGTTGTATTTTTGTACGAATAGAAAAAATAATATGTTGTAAAAGCTTAATATTTATTTAAGCTACATAAAAAAAGTAGAAGGAAAAAAAAGGACCAAATTTTTGTTTGGTTTTGGTAAATCTATTAATGCGCACTAGTATCAAAAAGTTTCAACATCACTACTCTTGACTATAGTTAACCAAGCTTGTTTTTACATGATTATTTTTCCGACCGTTCAGGACAGGCCAATTGTTCCTTCAGGTAAGTTAACACAGGGTATATGCTATCCCAAAGGATAAGTGGCCTCCATTCATGCAAAATTAGTTCAGTATGACGTGACACAGTTGTGTTATTGTAGTATCATTGGATTATATTTCTTCATAACCAATTTACATCCACAACCATTATTTCCTGCTTATAACTCAATAATATAATTCAAAAAATGATTAAATCAGTTAATTACACATTGAAAATTGTCATAACAACATATTACATCAAACTTTCCAAACTGTAGGTTTTTTTTATATAAAATATGTGTAAAGCCCTGTATATGAGGCTATAAGTGACTGGAACTTATCTCATATATTGTTCGTATTGTATCAATTTAAGTAATAACTGGACAATTTATATGTCTTTTAAATTTCCAAAAGATTATCTTTATATTGCCGTATTGTTATGTCAATCAACAACTTTGGACTTTAAACAAATAATATATGTGTACATAGTTACCTCCTAAAGAAAGGCATATTTATTTTCTTGTATATGTTATGTATAAACCCCTTTTAAAAAAAATAAATATTATTTAATTTTTTGTTAATTATAATTTTGGATATTTATCTTCTTTTTTTTAAAAAAATACTGGTTTATTTAGCGAAGGAGATTCATATGAATATTTCCTTATTCCTAGAAAGAGACTTGTTTAAAAGAGTTCGTGATTATATGTATAATTGATGTACAGTTTTTTTAAATTAATCCAATTGTACATGATATATACTATGGGAAAACTGCAGAACTGTTTTTAAAATGTCTTAAAACTTCTTGAGACTCCTTCAAGAATAGAGATTAAATATAAGGGATTTATATTACTTATAGCCTTACATAAAATAACTTATAAAGTTACTGTCGTCACAGTAATGCGAAAAAGATTTTGAGAGATTGATATACTTAGTTATGTAAGAAATATGACTAATTTCTAAAATGAATAAAAATGGAAAAAGCTCTATGGATGAAATTATAAAAGTAGAGTTTTTATTCTTATTATAAAATTTGAATGTGTATGCCTCATTGACTCAGTTCCAGAATGATAACAATTCCTCAACAACGCTCTTTATAAATTATTTCATTGAATTATTTATAATAATGCCGGATAATTTTGTCTTAAACTATTTGCCCTCTGGACATTTCACCTTAAACCATTTTGCCTTAGCACATTTTGCCATAAAGCCATTTTGCCTCAAGGATATTTTGCTTTAATATATAAATAAATGAGGCTTATACGTCGTTATTGTTTATTTATGGTAGAAATTGATGTTCCCTTTGGGATTTTCTAAATAAATATATGTAATATTTATTACTATATATTGCATGAAATGTTTGCTTTCTGTTAAAATAATAATATAATTATACTCTTGCCTCATATTATACTTGTTTGTCAATTCATTAGTCTTTTTTATGATGAATAATCTATGTCCAATGATAATGAAAACGGATAATTAATTAACAGTGCTTCATTTTGAATCGTTGAAAAAATAATTTCTGTTGATGCGTATTAAACGGCGAAGAAGTGTCATATTATCTTTCGAACCATAAGGGTAGTAGCGTATCAAATCTCCCGTTAGATTAAAAGAATCCGGAATTTTTATGGCAAAAACAGAGTATCTTGCAGCTTTCGAAATACAAATAGCTTTAAATTCTTCATTTTGGATTTGGTCGCCTTTGAGATTTTATTAGTGTATGCATTGAAGTTTTAGGGCACGATTCTCTCATTTTCCCCAAAGAAAAGAACAATTTAATGTGTTTTAAAGTGATGCCCATTACATATTTTGATTAAAATTTTCAGAAAAACATCAATTTTAACTAAAAATAACAAAAGTGACTTATAAATTTTATTTACTTATAGATTAAGGCAAAATATCCTTGAAACAACATTGGCTTAATGCAAAATGTCCAAAGTGAAAAATACAAATTGCTCCTTCAAATATAAGATGAACTAAATATAGTTATGTATATTATTTTTGAATTTAATCAAATTTGATGTCAGTCTTGACGGGTTCCCTGTTTATTTTCTTTTTCATTGAAAAAAAGTTATTGAAATATATAACTTTTATATTTTAAGCTAAGTATAAAATAGTAAAAAGTCAAAAAGTTTTTCCCCCCTCCTATTCATTGTTTTGATTTTTATTATAATTGTGAAAATCTAGGGGAAAAATATTATTCATTTAAGTTATTGACCATAGAAAGGGAAATGTCTATTGTTTTAGTGCAAATATAGTAAATCATTTGTCTATGTGTGTGCCTTCTGATAGAACTTAACATGGTGAAAGGGGTTTTTTATCCTAGAGAGTTATATTTTGTAGATGTAGTTATTTATTTGAGTTGGATTTTGCAATGAAACTTTCATAATTTATGTTCAGATTGAATGCATTTGATCACAAGTTTGGCCTGGACTGTTGTTCTCTTAATAAAACGATGTATACACAAAAAATAATGACTGTATTCTTTATAAAGAAATTTTGGGTCAACACTTTGAATTTCGGTCCAGGGTCTTAAGTTGCGGTGTGTACCTCAAAAATCGATTTATATCGGCTAACAAAAATATACAGTATCAAACAATGTCTTAAGACTATTATTTTGGTGTTTTGTCATTTATATTGAGTTATTTGATCAACAAAATGGTTAAAATATTTTGACAATTTGCCAGTTTGGTCTATAAAATTTTTTTACCTCAACGGGAAGATGGCAGCACTCGTAAAAAAAATTTAGTCACATTTAAAAATCTGTTGACAGTTATTCACCAGAGTTTCAGCCATTTTCGATGCGCAGTTGATGTGTAACAATCGTTTGACAAGTTGATGAGAGTGTTTTTTTTTTTTAAATGAACAAAATCAAGTTTCATTAAATCTTTGTTGTCCAAAGTGTCTATAACAGATAGTCAAATCTATTTAGCATCTGTTAACAGTAACTCACCAAATTTTCCGCCATTTTGTACAACAAATATTTAATGACAGCTCTAACCTTGATTTTGTTCATTTTCACAAAAACACTCTCAACAATTCATTCAAACGACTGTCAAATAACAACTGCGCGTCCAAAATGGTTGAAACTTTGGTGAATAACTCTCAACAGATGTTAAATAGATTTGAGAAGCTTTTTTTTATGAGTGCTTGCTCCTAACCTCACGGTAGAGCGGTAACTTTAGAGACTTCTCTCGTATTATCAATGTTTAGAAGCAATATATATATATATATTCATATGTTTTATAACTTCAAGTTTTTAGGAGCATAATACTATTGTATGAGTCATAACTCAGTATTTTTGCATGTTGATTAAAAATGTAGAAAATCTTTAAAGGCTTTTATCGAACGAACTAGATGAGGGTAGAACCAAATTTTGATTTTATTTGAAAGCTATATTTACTGACATTCAATTATTTATAAAGAAATTTCCCTATCTTGATAACCTTACCAGCATTGTCATCGTACAGGTATTGGACTTCTTCAAAGCTTTTCTTGCAGGCCAAAAATCCGAGCTCCAAAATTGAGGAAAGTGTAATTTTTTAATTAGGCTACTCCATCCACCCACGGAAATTAAATTGAGAGTGCAAAACCAGAACGAGCATAATGACAATGCTGGATTCACACGAGGTCGTCTGGGCTGTGTTGTCTAGGTTGTAAAGAAAGGCAGATGTCATTGCAAATATTTGAATGTAATTAAATGTAGCTTAAAAAAAAATAGATGCTAGTTTGTTCGTTATGAGCCTTTAAAATGTTTCCCAATATATCTGGACCACCATGTAATAAGGTTTTGATTTGTACAATATATATATATATATATTATCAAGTATTAATAGTCCTTTTTTTAATTTGTAAGTGGGCTCAATACCTATCAAAAATGATTTGAAAGATTTCATATTTAATTTTAGATTATTTCTAGTAGAAAATATTTAAATTGTAGTCAAAAAATAAAACAAATCAAAAATCGAGGAACTATAATGTCATTTATTATACTATTTGCTGAGATATTCTATTAAAACTATGGAAAGTTGTTCTTAATGGTAGAAACATGTTATGTCTTGCATATGTTTGTTCATTGTATGAAGAAGAAAAAATAGTAGCAAAATATTTTCTAAAATAATGAACATATGAATACTGAAGAATATTATTATGTATGACAATAAGTTATATTACTGATATTAAGGATTCTCAGTTTTTCCACGGTATCTGACTATTTTTATTTCGTTCTTACACTTAAATACCGAAGCAGTTACGTAAAAATATATACATAAATAAACATTTTAGCCTAAAATTAAAGCTTTGGGGTAAGATTACATCGTAATGTTACTATAATTCACAAACTAAGATAATTGATAAAAATACTAAAAATTTGAATTTAAATTGTTTTAAAATCATTTTCAAGTGTCTTGAAGTTGATGGAAGGTGCTTAACTTCTTTTCCAGCCAATATGTTGCTGCTGCAGCAATAAAAATTGCTCTCAGCTTCTAAGGATGTAAAACTATCCTGTTTACTTAGACTAAGAAAAGGTAAGCAACCGTCAAGTTCCATTTTCTTTATGTATTTTTATCATATCTTAAGGTCGCGCGTTTTATTATTGAAAAGTCACTATCATGATTATCATGCATTATCCCTACAAGGCCCTACGTATCATATTTGATGTATGAGTTTTGAAGTTGTCGATTTTGAGTGGTGCGACAATTTTTTGGCTCAAGCACTTTATGGATTCAATTGCAAATATATAATCAATGGATTATTAAACCGACAAAATACGAATTTCCCGTGAACCAAAAATTCCCATTAAGTGAAAGTCATAAGCTTGTTACGACTTTTACTTCAAGTTTGTGAGTTTTCTCGAACAGAACAGAGAGGTTGCCTTCCAGAGATTCGATACAAATAGCTTACTAAATCGTTCAATCGGTATTAACGATGCACGGTGAACAAAGGGCAGGGACGTAATCAATGTAAGCTGATGACTTACTGGGAATTCCTTCTTCATGGGGAATAATTGAAAGCCCCGATCCCTACCACTAAGGTGGTTCAACAGATTTTGCGAACCTTCCGGTCAGGGAAAGCACGCTGATCCGTTCAGTGTTGCGTACTTGTAAAAGGCACCACAGATTTGTTATTGCTCAATCTTGGGCAGCTAGAGGGAAGGACAGTTTGGACCCGAAATCAGGGCGAAGGTTTGTACCTCCATCAAACATTACAAAGAAAAATGTCAATGCAAAAAAAAATAAAAAAAAATAACGTAGATATTATTTAGCAGGAAAGAGTTGTCTCCCTCGTTATCGGAATTAACCAGACAAATCACTCCACCAACTAAGAACAGGCATGCCCCCCCCCCACCAACTAAGAACGGGCATGCACTACCACCCCCCGAATTGAGAAAAAGCTCTCAATCTGTCGATCCTTCCAGTGTCCGTACCGGAGAAGATTTCCTGTAGTGACCTTCCAGTGTTGCTTCAACGAAAAAATGTTTTCACCCCTTATAAGTTTTTGAAAAATTACAAATCTTATTTTGAGTTCTTATACATTATGTAAAGAAAGTACCGGAAATGTTTATTTAAATTGCTCATGCGAAAGGGAATTAAAAAAGATTTTTTTTCTAGGTCGGCAGCACTATCTATGATTATGATGGCCAGTTAGAGCGCGATTTGTAGACCAGTTTGCTTGCAACAGTTTAACAAGTCAGTCTACCTCACTTTTGCTCCACGATTTTTACATAGAACAAAATTAATGAACAAAGAGTTTGCCTTAAATTTTGTGTAGCGAACGAAATTTTATGTACTAATGCGTTGAAAATGTTATACAATGTATTTGGGAAATCAGTTTTACCAAAAAGCCGTGTTTATGAGTGGTTCAAAGCGTTCAAGGAGGGCTGTGAGATCGTCGAAGAAATATCGCGTTCTGGATGACGTTCGTCCTTTTCCACCGAACTGAACATCGACGTTGTTGAAAAATTGAAAAGTAAAGTTAATGAGCATTGTTTTCTTTGATATCTGCGATCTGTCGCATCAAAAATTCCTTCCAAAGGGGTCATCGGTCCATAAGGACTACTATTTGGGTGTACTAAGACGTTTGCCTGAGAAAATCCGTCAAAAACGACCATAATTATGGAAGAACAACTCGTAGATTTTAAACGACATCGCCCCATCGCACAAAGCCACGATTGTGAGCAAATTAAAAGCCAAACACAAAATAAATACCATCAATCCACCACAATATTTACCTGATTTAGCTGCGTGTGACTTTTATGTTTTTTTCCCCAAACTTAAAATGCTGCTCTGTGAAATCCGTTTGAGTCTATTGAATCCATAAAATATATAATATGAATAAATAAAGTGAATTTCATGGACTTTATTAATATGAATACAGATACTTATTGTACTTTAAAAATGGTGGTCTTACATAAAATGCATAAATTTACTTGTATTTCGTGTTAAATATATATTATATGGCTCTCACGGAATTATATTTTAAAATATGTGGTGTTCATGGCTCCTTCAGCCAAAAGGGTTCCATACTACGTATTTACAGACCAAGAGAAGACATAAACCTTAATTACATTAGTAATTGAAGCTTTGCTTCAACAAGGACAAACTTGTTTTTTTAGTGATTAAGTTTGTTTTCTCTCAATTTTTTGAGACAAGTATGTACTTGTCACAATTCTTGGTACTATGTTAGTTGGAAGTAGTTTTTTTATGAGAATGAAAAATAGATACGGGATATGTGTAGGAATGTTTGTAATATGTGTAACACTACTCAGAGTACATAAAGTTAGGTTACTTTTATTTAATAACAATATCAAACAAAAATAAAAGAGTACAAGAAGGTTAGTCCTTACATATGTTTGTATTAAGTAGTAGTATATACATAATATATAATTATATATATCCGCTCTCATAATTATTTTTTGTTGATGAGAGAAAATAACGAAAATAAAGAAAGAAAAAAAAAAAGATCTAAAAAAGTTAATTAAGAATGGAATCTCTTTTTTTTTTTTTCTCTCTCGTTTTTTTTTTTTTTTTGGACAATACTAAATTAGTTGGATATTTACAAATATGCTGACTGTGTGAAGAGATTTAGGAGTGTATATTTATAGTTATATTTTTCATATGGATAAACCATCTTAAGAAGAAGAAGAAACTGTATATGATAGATTTACTTTTTATTATACGCAAAATTGGGTCTAGTGTTATCAAGATAGCAACATTTTTGCAGAGATTCTTGTAACAAAATTGGTTTCTGTATTATTTTGTAAATTGTTAATACATTTTCTATTTAAAATAAGTACCAAAAAGTAGTGATGTGTCAGTCCTTATTTAAGACGGAAGACTGTAGTTCCTCCCAGTTCAGTCTCGGTCCGGTTCAGTTCAATCCTGCATATCAGGGCCTGAAATCAAATCAGTGCTTTAGGTGCACCGGCAATTTTTTGTGAAGTAGCTGTCTGACGCTGTCTTTTTTTTCTTTTCTTTTTTTGCCTGTAGAAACATTGTTGTATTAACACACTTTAATCAAGTTTTTGGAATCATGGCCGTAGCAGCCCCAGATATAAAGATGATTGAATTTACAGAGGAGGAACCTCTGTAGCGCCTTGACAATGATTTTTTTCTTCAATAAAATTGAAATTTCAAATGGAAAAGTCCAAAATGTGACTGGTGTACCAATCTGTACCGTGCAAAAGATTTGTAAGGCTTACCATGTCTCAAAATATTCCTTGAAGCCACTGAGTGAGCACTCTTATTACTTAATTTGGAAGAAAATATGGCCCCAAGAGTCTGGATCTTAATCAGATGGATTATTTAATCTAGGGGTACGTTGAATCTAAGCATATCATGTCATCAGGGATTTTCTTAAAATTCCTCTTCAACGCCTGCTCCGCCTTCCGGGCCAGATCCAGGCCATTATTCATGATGGAGACGGATACATCAAATGAACTTTTAATATTCATATGTACAATTAAAGTCAATTTTCAAGTTGTTCCCTAGAATAATTATTTCTTATAAATAATGTATCATAGTATCACGTTTAGCACGTACTTTTTTGGATTTTTACATAAGTAAGTGATATAAGCTGAGATACTGGCTAAGAAAAAGGCTCTATCTTGTATTATAGACAATCGTGAGAAATGGGATCCTAGTGGATTTTGTATCTGGTTAGACTCTCAAGCAGCAACTGGAGCTTTGTGATCGATAAAGACAAAAAGTTCCCTTTTCCAAAATACGAAAACTCTTTTGAGGTCGTTTGCTAGTAAGCTAATTTTTTACCCTCTGCTGGGTAAGAGGTCTCAGTAATGTGACTAGAAATTAGGTGGCTGATATTTTAGCCAGAGCTAGAGCTCTGAATCGAACTTCTACCCTAATTATTAGCATCCCTCGGTCATCTCTTAGGGAGAATGTCTCTGCCATTACCTAGACACATGACTTACACTTTGATCGAACGTTGACTATTGCCATGAAAGCCGTGCCATTCTCCCAAAAGTTAGATTTGGGAGGTTAAATCATCTCTTGGATTTTTCGAAAGGAAAACTGAACTCTTTGGCGGAGTTTACCACTGGACATTATCTCCTACGTGAACACTATCACCTTATGTACCATAAAGTTACCCAACTATGTCGTGGGCGTGAATTAAGAGATGAAGAACCATTTCATCTGGATTATGAATGTCTTAAATTTATAATTGAGTGGACACCGCTTTTGATCAATTTTTGATCTTTTCAATGAAATTCAATATCCAGCCTCTCCAATTTATTAATGAATTCTAATGTTGGGCGCTGGCTGAGTAATGCATCATCCCTGGAACACGTTTAGGACATACTGCAATAGGAAACCAAACAGAAACACGATTGCAAGAGTACTACAAGTGAAAGTTAATTTTATATGTGGCCGTACTGATTGCATACTTATATATGATGTTTTGTAATAAATATTTTAATTAATTCAGCAAGTATGTTAAATACTGCGCATTTGGAAGCGTGCCAGGATACCATGGTATAACTTGCTTTTACAAATTACAGTATGTACAAGTTAACACTCATTTTTTCTTCACGTGAACATAAACTTTTTTTATTAAAGTTTAAAAGTTCGTATTAATATTACTTCCGTTTTCACACAACTAAAAATCATGAATATTTTGGCGGGAAAAACAAATTTAAGGACCAGTCTAATATGGATGTATTTCTGTAAGAAAAAAAAATCAAATAGGATTTACGATCTATATCCATACATAAAAAAATTAAGTAGTAGCTGGAGAAGTAGCCAAGATTGATAAATGGATGAGATGGATACATTTTTGAAGCAGATTTAAAGCTACAGGTACAAATCTCCAAAGATATTTAAAGAGATGATGCTTTCTTTGTACTCTTTCTTTCTATGTATTTACCTTTTACCATTTAAGAAAGGGAACATTTAAACAAAATTGTATTTTATTTCAAACTTTTTCTTAATTTGGCTCAAATGTATTTTATTTATTTTTAATCATTTCATTTTCCATCAATTTGTATTCTATAAAAATATAACATTTAATTTTGTAAAAAAAAAGATATATTTGCACTACATAATATGTACTTTATAAAATAAATAACTTTTATATATACAAACCCTTAGATGAATTTGTAGCCTGCAGCCAGGAAGGAATCATCTAAATGAAAGAATATAAATAAATAATAACAGCTCTTGTTTCTATTATTAAACTCTCAGTGGCATCGCTAGCCTTTTTTTCTTTCTAAAGCCTCCCTCCCTCCAATTTTGTAGCTTATCTTATATATATTACACCTCTTGCTTAGTGTTACCACCAAACATGGAATCCAAAATGGATGAACAGATAAGTCTGAAATTTAGCAAGTAGACGTAAAAAATAACCAAGCATGTTTCTATAATATATTTTTGGGCATCATGAGACTGCATTGAGCCAACATTTCCATTCTTCAAATTTTGAATTGTCACAAAATAGGTTAAAGAAGTAATCTACACTGAGCGGTCGCTTTTTTCATTTTGTTTGTCTGGCCGCTTAAAACAGGTCTGGATATATTTAAAATTACAATGCATTGGGTGATATGATGAGTACTTTTTACAAACATCTGAGGAAATATTGAAGATTAGCCACTGGTTTTTAAAATATGGACTGGTGTTTAAATCGACTCTTAAATCCCCACCTCTGATTCAGGAGCTCTCATTACTCCATGAAACATATAACTTTACTTCTCCAATGTAAGTTTATCGTTTAAATTATCTATGCATAAATTTGTTAATATATAATCCAATTGTTCCTTTAAGGTAAAAACCTATGAAAGGAGTTATATTTTGCAGATGGTTCGCGTCCCCTAAATATTGGTGTTACTGTTCTTTTTTTTTAAAGATTTTATTTTTATTTTTCAACGGCAGAATAAGGGAAAATTAAAATTTTCGTCATTTACTAGATCCACGAACCATTTTGGCAAAATATAAAATGAATTCTGGTGTTCTATAATAATTATACTTTGTTGCAACATATTTATATAATTTTTTTATAACTAAAATGAAATTAAGAACAAGAGCATTGATTATATTTAAGACTTTTGAACAATCGGTAAATTGTTTGGGTGTTCAAGACCCCTACTAAAGATTAATTTTTCGTGGTATAGTGATTGTAATTCGTAAATTTCCGATATTTCACGGAACAGCTAAATTTATAAGCTTTCAAATGAGCTTTTATGCAATCGCTTCTTCCATTTCTGTAAACAAAAGTGGAAGCAAAAAGAAATCAGATTGCTGATTTGATTTGCACCTGCCACAGCACACCTGAAGTTCTCAAGATTGTTGGGATCGAGAGGCAAATCCTATATTAGTGTGTGTATTTGCAATCACATTATAATGTAAAATAAATGCCAATTTTTTTTTTTTTTTTTTTGAAAATGTCCGATTTTGGCTGTTTTTCAATATAAATAAATAAATGTACTGGATGGAATCTAAATACTGCAAACGAAAAATCATATATACCTTTTTTGTTTCTAAAATTAGGTAGCTAAAACCTTGCATAAATACTACTCAATATCATGTCAGTATTTGGCAAAAAAAAACAAAAAAACATAGTGGTCCCCTTTTACAGATACTACAGCGTCGAATCTGTTAAGCTAGGAATTACAGTGTGTAGGCGCAATCTCCATGATAATATTTTCCATTACCTAATAGGGAAGCTTTTATTGTATACAAATTAGGATGTGCTTTATGTAGATCCCGTCCTCCAGAATGAACTATATTCTAAAATCAATCATATTCAAATTTGGCCGGGATAGAGAATAAAAATTGTTGCTCTATAAGCTAGGAAAATTAGTCTCAAGCAACTTTTGCATCATATTAGACGTGTGAGAGTCCTATTGAAAGGCGTAAATCTCTAACATGAAGTGGGAATGGGCACATGGCTAGAGTCTATTCTCCAAGGTGGTACCCACGTACTCAATGCTGTTGATTTGCCCCCTAGGGCACAAATATAAGATGCACATTATAGGAACGACTGATGGCCCCCTATACCATCACTGACTCTGGTGGTTGTATCCCAAAGATCCTACAGGTGTGAATCAGACTATTTATTGACCAAAATCCGATCATTTTGTGGGGTTGAATAGAGCTTTAATAGAAAAAAACTTGTGCATCACTAAAACAATGTTACGAGGAGTGCCAGATTTCAACAAAATGAGAAATGTCTTTCTTTTCTTTACTTTTTTCTTTTCTCTGGTATTTGACACATATTTTAGGCAAACTTTGTTGACAATTAATCAATAATTAATCACAATTTTTTCAAAGTGAGATCTCTAAATTTCAAGTAGTTATATAAGCTTCATTTGAAGGATATGTAAGGACCACCTTCTATATACACAAGTTTGGAACAACTCTTAGAGAATTACCCTTCTTAGCGCATTGATGTAAAGACATTATCGACTTTCCTCGTGTGTGTGTGTGTTTTGTGTGTAATATTTATACGAACATGTAGCACATATATTGAAGAAAAGGGAGTTTTTTTTTCTTTTAGAAGCCTTTAAGATGCTCATTTTTCATATATTTATATATATACTATATATGTATGTATATGCTTAGGGAAACTGTGGACATATTTTCATGTATATTATTTTTATTATGTACTATGAAATCATCAATCTAACAATAATAATAAGAAAAATATATAGTGGAGTTTAAGAGCATATTTTTTGTCTATTTTTATTTTCTGTTTCTCTGTTAAACTCAAAAGAGCAACGAAAAAAATATACAAAAAAAATGTCGCATAGGAATTTGTTAAGCCGCCTGCTTCTATTTTGTTTATTATTATGTACATTTTTTCCTGTCAAATTGAATATACAGGGGGTCCCCGCTTATCGCAGTTTTCGCGAACAAGAAAAACCCGTATTGTATGGGGATTTTTTCATTACTAATACTCGTAAATGGAAGAAATTATTTTTCAAATTCCACTTTTTACTATTTTTCATTTTGTTTTTTTTAAAACTATGGTTAGGTCAAAAGGCCATTTTATTCATTATTTTAAAATAATTTATGTCAGACAAGATACTATCAAAATAATTTTATATTAAATCTTTATCGGTTATTCACTTAATTTTTAATCCAGTCTTTCCAATAATCTTAACCTAAGCAATATTTAATTGGTAACCTTTTTAATTGCAAGTTTGTATAATAAGTTAAACCAAAAATTTAAGAGTCGGTAACAAATCCAATACTTACGAACCATTCTTCCCTAAAACAATGATACATTTCCGATAAATGAAAATAAAGCACAATATGATCAACCCATCCACAACTACAAAAATTCTTATTAACCTTGATATATAGTTTTTTATAATTTATTATGATAATATAAATAACGCAATCTGAGGGCAATATACCGTACTTTACAAGAGTCAGAGTAATTTCAAATATTGCGGTGTGTCAAACTGTGTTATGTGAGGATCCCTTGCACCAGGGATTGTAAATTGTAAGCATTTTCAGTATGTAAAAAAAATAAAAATGCAAAATAATGTTTTGAAAAAGAGGTGTTCCATACCTTTCAGGAAAATAAATAAATAGAAACACTCCATATCAAGCAAAAGTTGATGTAGACATGAAATACTCCGTTGTCGATCCTCAATCCAACGGAGATTTATACTTATAATATTTATCAACAAATAATTAGTTTTGGAAATAAAAAATACAACTTTTTTTTTTGTCAACAAAAAAACTCACAGGTAAGAAAAGGTTAATAATTTACAATCGGCAATATACTTATGAATAGAATTGTAAACTCTATGCATTTTCTCGCATCTAATATTTTTGGAGTAGGCAATCTCAATAGCATTTTTAATTTTCTAAAGTATTTATTTTTATTCTTTAATTTTTGCAGTGATAACATCTAAAGTAGTTACCAATGCGTGTGCTCGCGACGGACTAAAAGTAACACTATAGATTTATTAGGTAGTTATAAACTGTATGTAGAACTCCTAATTGGACTTGGAGGAAATTGAGAATTTAAGTTTGAGTAATTCCTGTATATGTCTTTGTTAGATAAGGAGTAGGATGTATGTAAATTTCCTTTTTCTTAATTCCTTGCATGACGTCATTCCAGCTCAGCTGTTCTTAACCAAAATATTACTCAAATTGTCAAGGTTACAATGCCGATAAACTACTTCCTTTTTTCTTTTGCAAAATGAGTGCTAAACACTTTTTGCAATGTTCTTCGCAATTTTCGATTTGGCAAATTGCTTAACAAAAATAAAAGATGGACTTCTCATCTAGACAATTTTGTTTTGCATATATTTTGGTATGTTATTTGACGTTCATAACTTCTTTCTTTTAAATTCATAATAATACATTTGATATATGTAATATACAGGGATTATAATACATTATCGAATACCTTAACGCTCACTCGCACCAAATTTGAAAATTGAATTGACCATTGTCTATGAGATTTCCAGCTCCTCCTTAGCCCGTGCAACGCTGGGTAACCCTTTGTTAGTATGAAGAGAAAAAAAAGAGTCTCACTCTGATTTACTTCTATTAATAATCTTTTCGCCATGCGTGACATATTAAAGTAACGTTTCTTTTGTAATCCATGTTGACTCAACAAGCATTGTCCTTATTATTTTGTAGTTATAATTATTTTTAGCAATATATGTCAGTCTTCTAATGTAGTTTAATATTTTCTATTTGTATTCATTTTTTGTCTACTTGATGTATTTGTAAGAATAACCAACCTTGTGTTATTTTTCTAATAAAAAAAAATATATATATTCAATTTTTTTACCTTATCTTCTTGATTTTGCACAAATGAAGCAAATTTTGAAAACTTTTTCATTTTATACAATCACGTTAAAGAGATACATATGTAATGAATATTTATGTTTAGACAGGTGAGGGGATATGTATGTTAGGATGAAGTAGGTACCCAAAAAGTTCTTAAATTTTGAAAAATAGTGCTTACACTTTTTTGAAACTGCTTATGAACCAAAGGAACACATCGATAAAATGTCATCGAAACATAATGCAAATATGATAAAGTTTTGGAAAAAGTAAAAAAAAACTACAAAATTTTTATTTTGCAAGTAGTGATAAGGCGATTCCAAAAAGAATCCCGATGCCAATTTCGGTACGATTCTAGTACAAATTTCCAATTCTCTTATTTATTACATAATAGTTAAAAAATACAATCTTTGTATCAGGGAGTCCATAAGATTGTATTTTAGAGGACGCTTGGTTTTTATAAATTTTTTTGAAATTAATCAAAAAATTAAAATTCTTTTGAAAAAAATTTGAAAAATAAAATTTATTGAACAAAAAAAAAAGAAGAAAGAAATATAGAATTTAATATTCAAAAATTCCCAGCTCTTTAGAAAAAAATTATATTTTATTTAAAATTTTCAAAAACCCACAGCTATTAACAAAAAATTTAAGTTTTTGGAGAAAAATTTCCAAAATTAAATTTCCAATTTAAAATTTTAT
Source organism: Lepeophtheirus salmonis (assembly GCF_016086655.4). Lineage (NCBI taxonomy): Eukaryota > Metazoa > Arthropoda > Copepoda > Siphonostomatoida > Caligidae > Lepeophtheirus > Lepeophtheirus salmonis. Next base: position 58,223,780 of record NC_052136.2, read on the forward strand.
GAAAAAAAAAAAAAAGCTAAACTATTTGGAAAAAAATTTAGTATTAAAAAATTAAATTTCAAATTTTTTAGTAAAAGGCGATTAGTCACCTCATTCTTCATATTAGTGTTTTGAACGTTGATTTATTGATCTTGAAGTGGATGTTGTTTAACAATCCCTACAATTATGTACATAAATGAAAAATAGTTTACTATTAGTCAATTTCGTGCCTTTTTCCTTTCTCTTACCGAAGGAACAAAGGTTGGGAAATGCAATAAAGATAGAATATAATCAAAATGGCTTTGTTTATTTATTATTTAATAAATATTTGGTATAGATACATAAAGTTGATAAAAGCTATCTAAATAAATAACGTACTCTAGAAGATTTATTATATTTTTTTTTTGTTTAATTTAGAGGAGAGGTAATTTTTTTTATTAATTATAAACACTCTTAATCCTTTTTATCCGTAAAGATGAAGAAGAAAAATAAGAAATTTGAAGAGTGTGTCTGTATGTGTGGGTTTTTTGAAGGAGTTGATTGCTTACATAACTGCAACTTCATGAAAGCTTTCTCTTCGCTCCTTCCATGTATGTATATAGACACTTCTTTATGTATGTAAATGGCATGTATGTATGTAAATAAGAAAATGTGACTTGGACATTATTCAATGAGTAGTTTTATGCTTAGAAATAAATTTGATTACTATGTACTTTGAGTAAGAAAGAGAGAGAGAGAGAGAAAAAAGTGTTTTTATTTCCAAGAGTGTGTTTTAAAAAAAAACATTTCCTTCCTTTGAATATACGAGGGTGGTCTGGAAAGTTTCCAACCTCAACGTGAAGATAGGATCACTCGTAAATACCAGCTAGTCACATCTATCTAGCATCTGATGACAGTTATCTACCAAAGTATAACCTATTTTGGAGGATCAGTTGTTGTATAACAGTTGTTTGAGTGAGTTGATGTGATGGACCAAGTCGAATATCAAGCTGTCATTAAAGTTGTGTTGTCCAAAATAGTATTCTCATCTATGTAGCATCTGCTAAAAGATACTCTCAAAAGTTTCAACCATTTTGGACTACAACTATTTAATGACAAATGGAAAGATGTTGCTTAATGGACAACGCGCTCGGGATAAATTATTTTCATGAACTCAATGTGCACAAGTTTGTGCCCCAGTCTTTCCTAGAGAAGGAAATATATTTTATATATATGGGCTTCAAAGATGATTTCTATGTCCGATGGAGTAAATGAATACTATAATTTTTACTTATACTTAATGAGTGGAACTTCGTCTGACCATTTAAAGGAACTTACTCAAACGAACATTACATAAAAACTGCGAGTACAAAATGGCTGAAACTATAAAAAACAATAAAAAACATGTATATTTCTTTTTAATTTATAATCTTAACAACCTGAATTTAGAGTTTAAGCAATAAATCATTTGTTATTCTTTATAGTAAAACTACTAATTTTTTATTTTTCATCAAAATTAGTATAAAATATGCATTATTTTGATTCAAATTTTGGGAATCAAACTTTTAATTTTTTTTGATGAACTTGCGTGTATTAAATAAAATAATTGAATTCACAATCAAACAGGGAACCAGGTAAATGACTACAACAACAACAAAAGAAGAAGAAGATAGAAAAAACTCTTGGTAGTAATCTTATTAAGAATAAGTGAATTTCATAATGTAACTTTGGTTTGCCAGGGTGTAGGTGGCCGAAGCCGGCTAGAAGTGTTGGATTTGAAATCTGAAAATTCTAGAAGAGTCTGTGGTTGTTATGGTTTTTGTTGAACTGGACTACGTTGTACCTCTAAAAAGTTCAGTCTAGATAGATCCAAAGAAAGAAATTGATCCTACTTAAGTTATAAAAATTAGGGAAGCCAAATATGAGGCTGTCGCTATAAGGCCAAGCTGGTGGAGCCTGTTTGTTCTCTTATGGAAAATTTTACTGTTTCCCCGAATGCAAACATTGTAAATCGTCTTCCTTGAGGCCCAGTCTGATCCCTTACGGCCTTTTGGAACAATTCCTCGCGGAGGAGTGCTGCTATCCTAATCTTCTCTTATACTGTGTGCTCATGGTGGCGATTAGGACAAAGTTTTTCTTAGCAATCGATAATTAATTATGTTTTCTACCACGTGGGTGATATCCTAATTGTAAAAAAGGAAAAACTCTTAACCTCTCAAAATTTCCTTAAAAAGCATGAGTAAATAATTACGGTTAGCCCGGTACATGTTTGACTGGAGACATAAATGCATTTGTTTCTGTTGATTCATAGTTTGATTTCATGAATTATAAGATTAATTAATTAAGCCATGTTATAATTAAATCTGGGATTTTCCGTCAGTTAAAAAAAAATAAGCAAAAAAAAAAATACCCTAAGAAATCCCGGGAAAACGACAAGTTATACTATTTCATATTATGTATAAAACGTAATTAATTTCGTTCCTGTGGTAAAATGATCTTATTAGCAAGAGCTCTTTTTCCTGATTATCCCTTCATTTTTTATTTGACTACTTGTGGAAAGGCTATTGTTGATACGTAAATATATTACAACAATATTATGTAAAATATAAACCCTTGTTTATGTGGATTATTCAGTAAATAATGATGATAATGTTTTGTATTTCATATTCATATTACAAAAATATTCTCATAAAAGGACGCAACCTTTTACTCCCTTTCTGAAAGCCTCTTCAAGTTTATTTTTATTTTTAGGCAAATATGTATATTTTATACATAAAATGTTGACAAAAATATTATTTATCCTATAAGGAGATATATACCATAGACTATTTGTTTGTTCGTTCGTTCATTTGTATGTATATTCTTTGGGTTTTTCTATAGAGGGAATATTTGTCTAATAATATTTTTGAAAATATTCCTTGAATTGTTCCGATCGACGGAGTTGCACTGATTGAGTATAACTAAACATTATAGTACTATAATTACTTCATCTGACCAGTGAATTGTCTTTGAATCCCATCTACATTATATATTCCCTTCTCTGCAGAGTTGGCAACAAAACGTTGACTGTTAATTAATGTATTTTTTTTTCCATTAGTGTAGGAAGGTTTAGTGATTATTGTTGCTACAATTTTGTCATCATGAGTGATTAAATAATCAAAAAGTTAGTACATCATATCTCCTAGATGCTGAAGTTGAGGTGTGGAGGATTATGGACATTGTTAAGTGTTCCAGGAGCCTCGTTTTTAAGGTGTCGAAGATGAAGAGTAGACTGGTTCAATTTGTACTTTTTTTTAAATGTTGAGACGTCATAGGCTTAAAATATGCATTTTGGTAAAAATAGATGAATGACAAATTTTAAACAATTTAAAAGAAGTTTTAGAGGTCGCACAACGAACTTAAAGTTTTGAAAATTGACGTTTTTATCGAAAATTTTGTCTTCTTTTTGTATTATCTTTCAATCATTAGCAGATATGATTAAACTTTCTTTATAATTTGTTTTACATAATTAAATAACCTTTATAAAATATTTATATTATTTTCTTCATAAATTAGTTTTTTTTATTACTTTAAACGGAATAGTATTGAAGGACTTTTTTTAACCTATTACTCACAGTGCGCATTATCGATCTTTTTTTTCTTTTAATTAAACGGCAATATTGTCGAATCTTACTGTTAAAAATAGACAATATTATCATAGAGACTTTGAACCTTCATTGAAATTTGCATAGGATTATTAATAAACAACTATGTCATTGGCTGTAAGAGTACTTTGGCAAATTATCCTGTTAATCACACAACTATTTCATTTTTTTATGTGTCATATTACGACTTCAAATATTAATAGCAGTTCAATTTAAACAACGAATACTACAGTAATGGCAGAATCGTTTGTGATACCTCGTTATTAAGGTATCGAAGATGAAGAGTGATAATGAAAACCTATCCAGGAAAGTAGAAAGTGGAGGTCACAATTTAAAGAAGGAGTTCCTGTCCAGCTTGATAGAAAAGTATCAAAGAGAACCCTACCAAATCGAGCACTTGCCTCACCAAAGACTTCTCCGTTGCTGTTAGGACTATCAGGACGGCCGTGAAGAGACACTGGTAATTGTCCTCATACAAGAGGACCCAACGTCACCTTTTGCTAGAGATTTGATCGGAGAACTCCCTTGACTATGTCCAAAAATTTGAAAAAAAAAAAAGGATTTGATCGGAGAACTCCCTTGAATGTCCGTTTTTTGGAATCTCTCACTCACTACGAATATTCTACGAGTCATTTAGTGTCCATGAAGCTTGAAATAATTTATTTATACAGTTTGAGACATGAGGCTTAATTTTATAACAAATTGTATAAGATATATTTTCTTTTTCTATTTTCTCTCTCTTTCTTTCTATCTCATTTCTTCTTTTCTGTCTTTGTTTCTATCTCCTCTAGCTGGGGAATACGAATACTAATGCACTTTTATGGTCAGACCAATTCAAAAATGAGTTTTTTCCTTGAAATATTGTCATGGCCTTATCTCAAATTGACAACGATATAAAGCGTTTTGGAGTGATTCTTTTTTTTTAAATCAAAGCTCATACTTTCAGCTATCCATTGAGATACTTTTAAACATTTTGAATTTATTCGTCTTGAAGCTATGTGCCTCTGAATAAAAAGTACTTATTTTCACTTTAAACAAAGATAATTCGAGTTAAAAGTATAATGCAGACATTTCAAAAATTGCTTTATAAATTTTTAACATTCTGCTTTAAAATATATTAACATAGTTTATCCCTATCTTCAACACTGAGGGTTTAAAATAGCTTTTAACATTAAAAATAGCGAAAAATAACAAAAAAATATGGCCTTTTTTGGAAGGCCACGAAGCTATGAGAGAAAATATAAAGCCATATTTGGAATTAGGGGATTAAACTGTACTTAGTTGATTATATGTTGTTCTAGTGCAATGATATGGTGATGGATGACAGAAGAGTGAAGGGGCGTGAGATTGCTAGGGATGTATGCATCTCGAGATGGAGCCATATTTCTATTTTTTTGCGGTCACAACTGCTAAGGTGTGCATAAGCATTGTCGGTATGGAAAACGTCTAGTTTGTGGACCAATCGTGTGCGTTTTTCTTGCAGCTCGGTTTTGAAACGGTCCAATAACGATGAATAATATGCCCCTGCAATAGTTTTACTCTTTTCGAGATAGTCGATGAGGATTATTCCTTGTAAATCCAAAAGACAGTCGCCATAATCTTTCCGGCCGTTTCCTTGATTCAAACGTATGACATACAAAAAGAGGAAATAATCCGGTCTGGCTGAAAGTGTGTGTTTTTCCAAGAGATACTACTAACTAAACATAACCTCGGTATGCGTCAATAGTGTCATCAATCGGATTTTGCATGGAGTTTTCAAACGATCCTCATATAGGACTACTGAGATTAAGACCCTTGATAAAATTAGCTGCTTGTTATAATTTTATTTTTATTTGTGGGGGATGGAGATAAAATGAATTATTACAACAAAGAAAGGAATCTTCTACACTAAAATAACATTAGAGCAGGGATGATATTATAATTATATTTAAATATATATATATAGTTATTTTGTTATGGATTTTGAAAACATTTTGTACCAAACCTAATAATTGCTTGCGTTTGTGTTAATATGAAACATACCTATATTTTGTTTGAAACCCCAATTTTAAAAAAGAATGTATTTTTAAAAAGTCAAAGGAAGGAATATACACTATATTTGTGGTCATACAGAAAAAGTCCTATTTTTTAAGATCAAATGTCATCATAATTCCCATAACTTTTTATTGTTTTTGAAATCATTAGTGGAAGGATTTTTTTAAACACTGGGAATATCTCTTTTTGGACAACTCTTGCAATACTTTCCGTTCTCCCAATCTATAAAGTTATATGTAACAGCTTGACATATTATAAAAAAAGAGCCTGAAGATGGAAAGTTTAGAACCTATTTTAAAAGACAATTACAAATGATGTAATGAAGAATAGAAGGGAAAATTAAAAATACATTAGCAAATGAGTGATTGTTGAATATTTTCTTTTTCTTATTGCACAACGCTCAAATTCGCTTTAATTTTTTATATGTTAGTATTTGAGACGTGTTGCTTAATTCAAGGCGTCATACACAAATGACATGGAATTTAGTGTCTTGTTTGATGTGATGACTTTTTTTTAAAGGAAGAGAAGGGAGGGAGTGAGGGGAGAGGGAAGTAATGGAGTCATTTGCCAAGAAGTGGTAATTCATGTTCTTTGTATGTCTAAATGGAGTTACTTTTCTCATAATTTGTATGTACAATCATGAAGAAATCAAAATTCATTTGTATTCATTTGATAAATTCAACTCCTCCTTTTTTAAAAGGTTCTTCCCTTCCGAAGATGGCCTCTTATTATCATTATACACAAGATGTGTTTTTTAACATTTTAGGCATAGACCAACTGTATCTCTACATATAGAGTGCGCAAGCTATCTATACCACCACTTTGGTGCGCACTCTTGGGCAAATGTGAGCACTTAGGCATATGATTTTTTTTTAAATAGCTTGTTCTAACCTTCAACATTTGAAAAAAAAATGGAATCAATTCACGAAATAGATGTTCTAAATATTTGGAAAAGGCACGGAGCCTTCCTTGGAATCCGTGCCAAGTGCAACAAAATAACAATTGCTCGGACTCGTTTGGCAAGTTTAGGAGGGAATTTGAGGACCCTAAAGGTGATTTTGAGGCAATTGCAATGTAGTTAAGGTCAAAGACCGAAGTGACTGTGTCCCGAAGCCCCATCAGCCCTCCTCATGGCCTCAGGGTCACACTGGAGTATACTTGGACGTGCTAGAGACCGAGACTCAGGATCGACATGGCTGCCAATCAGACACCTTATATGTAGCAGCAGGACTCGGTTCTCTGCCTCACCTCGAATAAAAGTCTCAAAATATCTCCAATACATTTTGCCCACTTAATTTTGCTGGACTTTTGGCCTCGAACCTCGCTGGATCTTAATCTGATTTCGATTTTTGTATGTGTAGTGTGCAATCAAACAGCAAACCAACGGAATCTCTACTACACCAAAACCGAATTTATCATTCGGATCAAGAAGGAATTCCAAGATTTGCAAGGGATCAAGTCGTGAAGGCTTACTCGTGATTTGTATAGAGATTCTGCAATTGATTTTATTGTATAATATAATAACAAATCCTTCAAGCTTTCAGGATCTGTTTTTTTTTTTAAATCTGATAACTGGTTGAAGAAAAAATTGTTTGAAATAAATTATTTTCGCAATACAGATACTTGTGCACCCTGTAAGTCATTGATAACTTATAGGGACGTGAAAACTGCTGGAGTGTATATTGATGCCGGGGGATCCATTGAATTATGAAGTCTTACTAAGTCAATAATTAATTAAGTCTGAGTTATTAAAAATTAATTCATATTTCAATTAGTTATATAATGAACAAACGATATCTTACGTACAAATAGAGAAAATGACACTTGAACATGATCGACAAATTTCCATTCGTGCACTCCAAGCAGTTGGGCGTCTCCAAGACTACGGTTTACACCGTCAGCATGCCCAAAACGTTGAAAAAGAAGAAGAGTTATGTCAAAAAGGCTTAACGGAACCCGGATGAGTTAAAGAAAACATCTCAGGCCAATCACCTCAAGTTTGTGAGGACCTATGCAAGAAATTTTGGGGTTTCACACCAGGCTGTCCAGCTATCAAAAAAAGTTAGGGGAAATATACTGTTGAGGGTTCATCTAGTCCAGTCATACTTGTCAGTCCTTAAAAAAGGTAAAATCGATCTCTCGTGACGTCAATGAGGGTGTTTTTTCCTTCTTTTCTTAAAAATTATTCCGCTATATAAGAGAATAAATTATATATCTAAGTAACAATATAATAGGTTCGTAAAATTTCTATGCGATAATCTTAATATATATTTCATATATCTTATTTGTCTTAATAACCCATCGATATTTTTATGAAAAAGTCCAAGTACTGACAGTTAAGGACCTACCCCAATAATAGACAGTCCTAAAGACTAATAGGACCGGTCCTAAGACTCGACTGGACCGAACAACTAACACTAGTGGGGATGCCCGTTTTTGACACATGTAATTAAAAAAAAGCCATCTCTTCCGTTGCATGACTCTTTTGAATGAGTTTTTTTACTTCTTTTGAACTCTTTTTGACACTTTTGCACCCTCTCCCATCGTCTCAAAATTTAAAAAAAACCTTCAACAATGTATCACTTTATTTAGATTGAAATAATTATCTTCAGCTTACAAATTTAATGCTGATTAAAAAAAAAAATCATTCATATAATACAACTTAACTATTGGGCAAACAAAATGCACGATAACATTTTGTAATTATTTTTAATTAAAGATTAACCATAGTGTTTAGTATATTGATGATGTGAATATGAGCACTTCTCTACATGTGTCGATTTACGTTTGGTTTGGTTTTAATTTTAATTCATTTTCTCTTAATTCTCTAAAGAGTACCTTTATAAAATAAATATGCTTTGAGATTAAAAGTGTGTTAAAATAATGTTTAAATGGTATTTTGGTAGTGAAAAATACCACAAAATACGATAACTTTCCTAGTCAATGACTTCTTAGTGCGTTCTCATAGCAATATGTTTGAATGGACACAATCAAAGTTATTTTGTAATGAAATAGCAAAAAAATTACAGCTACTTCATTCCCTCCCCTTTTTAGACTCGACAGCTGACATGAAGTTTATCAGAATGGTTTTTTATATAATCCTCTCCAAATTCTGACGGGTAATGATTTTTTTTCACATATCTAATGAACGATGATTAAGCAAAGTTTGCAACCAAAAACGTCGTTACGTAAATATGTGAAAATTGTCCAACAAATCCTTGGTCTTACCCTCCGGTCTCTATGACCACACTCACACTTCATATTTAAACATTTTTCCCTCCAGAATAAAAAAATAAATTTCGTTGCCAAACCTCACCTAAAGTCACATTCACTTTTTTATGAATTTTTTGAATATGAAAGTACTTATCGCTTCTTTTTTTTCTACTTTGATATGAGTTGAACTAAACCCCTGCAAGATTTCATGGATTTTGTGCATGGTTCCTCTATATTATAATCCCTTTATTTTCTTTATACTGTATTAGTATATGAATCAGGGAATGCTATATACAGTGCACGTAGTGACGTGCTTTAATTCATACATAAATTATATGTATTTACTCTCTGGATGGATCTTGCGTTTAATCAATGTTACTTTTTAGATACTTTTACTGCACAATTAGCAAGATCTTGTCCAATAAAATCAAATTCATTCAAATTATATCAACTCACTGATTACTCAAATTTTATATCATTGTCACATTTTGAAGCGTCCTGATTCGCTTAATGGAACATCCTTCGAGATTGTAGGAAGTAATAGTTGATGTTATTACAAAACCCAGACGTATAACTTTGTTTTATTATTAGAGATTTTCTTCAATTTTAAAGATTTAATTAACAGAAAATAAACACTTAAAGTATATTTGTCATTAAGTATCAGAGTTACCATATTAGTTATAAACTCGTGGTTTACTTCTCAATCACATTATAGTAATTTCTACATATGCACTTTTGGATTTAATTCGAGTTTGTCCTTAAGATTTAAAATGGAATCAAAAGAGGACGCCAAAACTTTGAAAGGGATGCATCCCTGATTGTATTATTTATTTTTTTAAATTGAAAGTTTTATCATTTTTTTTCTAATAAATTATAAAAAAAAAAGTTCCGCTTTCTAATTATGTTATAAGTACATGAATTATTGATATATGTATTAAGTAGATGTGTAGCCCACAAATACAGTTAATTCAAAATAGTATGTATAGGGTATTCTATATTTAAATATATATGTGTATCACGTTAAAATAGTCAACAAAACATGATTAGTATCACAAAGGAATTTAACTCATAAAAATATATAATAATTATTGTATATATGTAGGCGCTATTTTGGCTCATTGGCAAGGAAGAATATCCTTGTGGTTCAACCAAAAAAAAAAAAAAAGAAGATGTACATTTATTTATTTATAATAGAAACTTTCCAAGTAAATCTAATTTTATAAAAAACCATACGAATAATTCACACTACATACAAAGAACTACCTCTCATTATATGTAGCAAGGATAAGTGCAATTATTGAGTTGCTTTGGCTATATAAATGGTTGTAAATTAAACAGAATACTCTTTTTTTTTTCCCCGTTTTTTTTTTTTTGGGGGTATGTTCTTTATATCAATTAAGGAAACTGATTATATATATATATATATATTCGTTTAGTACATATCCCTAGAAAATAATGGCATGCATTCCGTCTCATATTATCCTTTAACGTTAATACAAATTACCATATAACAACTAGGGGGGGGGGAGTAATGTTTATACTAAAGTCTTGCGAATGTGTAATATTCATTAAATATAGTTGTTTGTTAAGGAAAATGATTATGACTATTACAGTAGGAAGTCAATATGAACCATTATCTTATACATATATAAGTTTTTGAAAATAACCAAATATATTTTTATAACAGCAATCATCAATTACAGTTTACTGCATATGCACAAAAATAGATATGTTTCTTCATAATGTAATGTATATTTTTTTTATTTTTTTTTAAATTTTCAATATTGCGTTTTTATTTTTTACAAAACATAACACATGTTTTGGTTATAATATACAAGCTATTAGAGCAATTCTTAAAAGTTATATTGATCCCTATTTCAACCCTATAATTATTCGCCATACAGAGGCAAGTATAGTAATTAATTAGTGCCAGGTTCGGAATATAAGGTGGATACATAAGAACTTCCAAACCAAGCTCCTGGAGCTTCCGGAGAGTCGATGTGTTTGGCCTGGAGTTGTCCTGATGAAACACAATTCCTCTCCTTTTGGCCAAAAATGGCCGCTTGTGGGCGATGGCTTCCTTCAGACGGTCCAATTGTTGATAGTGCAACTCCAAATTATGAGTTTGACCATAGGGGAGCAGCTCATCTTAATTTTTTTAAATCGATTTTATCAAAATTTAATTTTTTTGAGCATTGGTCTTCCAGAGCAGGGTGCATCTTTGACATCAAAATTACCGGAAAGGAATCGAAGAAACCAAACTTTCGAATGATTTGTTATTATAGTATATGGATCATAAGCATCATTTACATTTTTAGCCACCTGGCTTGCGTTTTCCCCTTTATCATAGACAAACTGTAAATTTTAGCGGATTTTCGATATATTCTGTCTATCTTTGATGCTTGATTAAACAATGCCGAGTCAAGCAATAATAAAATTGTGTCAAATGTACTTTTGATACGAAATGTTATGTTTCTAATGCCATCTAGTCTAACCCAATTGGACTTATACATCCCGAGATCCAGATTACTAAAGCTTTCTATCGGGAAAATAATGGATTTCGTTTTACTTGACCTTTTTATATATACATATATTTCACATTTTATTTGACTTGTTAGATAATTATGAAATATAAATTAACCATATATGTATGTAAAGGTCTTACCCCGTTGTTGTACAAAAAAACATAGGTAGGTATTGTTATAAACGATTTAACGCTCTAATTTTTATATACTCATAAAAAAAGAATGTTCTTTTTAGCTTTGTATTATTTATTTACATATATAGGTTTTTGTTTTTTTGTGGGAGAGAAGTGAAATAGGAATGAAAAGTGTTAATTGTATTCCACCATGTGTGACATACTCTACATAACTCTATCCCTTCTTCGTGTGAGTTTTTTTTTTTTTTCTCTCTCTCTTTTCCTATTTATCTACCTGGTGGAACTCCTGTCACGTAAGGGAGCTTTGTTTTTAAACAATATTCTATGCATTTACAGCAACAACATAGACATATACCCATAGGCAGATACAAGGCATTAAATCCCAAATTGGGTGGCAACCTTTTTGATACCGGGGTAATCTTATGCAGTGATTTTGTTTATTTTCAATTTGTGAAGAGTACAATTTATACTAGATGTTTTGTGAGGACATTTATTTTACAAAATCATCTGAAAATAGGGATCAATATAACTTTTATGAATTGCTCTAATAATTGCCTCAATTCGAGGCCTAAATTCTATGCAGATAGAGACTAGGTGGTCAGACTTAATTTTGGTTCTCTCCTTCTAGAGAAAAGTGAGACTGGACACTCCTGTGAGAAGTAGCAAACACCCTCCCCCCAAACGCACCTAGATAGAGCAGTCCAACGGGTTTGTGTCTGGGGAGGAGGGTGGCCTCATGTTGAGGTCCAAAAGGTTGTATCTCAGGAAGGTCTGTGTCTGGGTAGCACTTTCTTATACAGAAACTCGATGTTAGCATCTGCATTGAACCGCTCCTTTCTCTCCACAAAAATGGGAGGGCAGAGTCCACAACCCCAAGAACATGGCTCCAGCTAGATTTTTGTACTGAATACATGTCTCACTGAAGCTGATGGATTGTTTGATATTCGGTTGTGATGTAGTGGATGTTCTAATTATTAACATTGGCATCAACGGTAAAAAAATCATTAAAAAAAAAGAGCATAACTTAGTCTGAATTTTTGTTGGCCTTAAGCAAATTTTGAATCTTCTTTGCTATTTCTAACCCTTTCAGCTTGCTCTATTCAGAGATAAGATGTCTTGTTGCCCTCGTCCGTGATTTTGCACGAATGTAATTCCAGAGTATAAATAATAAAATGAGTACCTCTAGATAAGATCAACCTTGTATATATATACCTACAAATAGTTCGGGAGGGAAGCTCTTTTGTCATTTGACAAAAAACATATCATATTTTATTAACTTTTCTAGAAATGTTCATATTATAGAATAAATGTATCATTTTTTTATTGAATTTCTTTAAAGAATTATATAATATTTATGGCATTGAATAATGTTGTATCGGTCCTTTTTGAGGACTGAGGACTGGGGTCTAGTCCTGTCTGGTCCAGTCCAATTATACGACCCTTAAAGAGGGTAAAATCAATTCCTCGTTATGTCATATAGGTAATAATGCTCTTAATACATATATAATATATCTTATTTGGCTTGATAAACCATCAACCACAATTTATTTTTGTGCATCATATTTCCTTCTACAAACATCTCAATATTTCATAGACCTATATACACTTTGTATACAAATTTCTGGGATAAGTTGAGATATTCATAGATGTTAACTGTAGTATACAGCTCAAATCTCAATGAATTTTGCTACTTCTAGTGCAATTTCAGTTCCACCAAAATATTCATGATACAAATAGAATAGATAAATAAGTGGAATCAGAAATTAAAAAAAAAATCTAACCAAAAAAATTTATTTTCATATATTTCATCAATTTAAAATAAAATAGAATATATAAATATTAGGTTAAGTATAAAGATCTGAGCGTTTTTTTGCTAGATGTCCTTAGTGAGATATATCTCACGATTAATACATTGTATCGGATAAAGCTTAAAGTATGCTTAAAAGTTAAGTGTACACTTTAAAAAAGTTCATTTACAGTTTTGTGCTTAGTGGAGCTACTATTGTCTTTCACAGTGTTCCAAAATGAAAGTATAAAAGAGAAAATTTGATAAATTCTTCAGTATTACTACAACCAAGGTGAAAAGGCACTGGGAGAATTTTTTTTGTGTGCTATTTATGGACAGTATTGAATGCAACATTAAAGGGGCGTTTCCAACAATTCGGTTCTGATTTAATGGATGAACAAAATATCGATAAAATAATGGAACTTGTCGTGTTGGACCAGCCTGTTAGTACTTATTCCACTGCCTAAAAACTAAAGATGAGCCAAAAAAACCCTTTGGAACCATCCAAGTCGGATAATCCGAACTAAGTTAATGTTATTCTCAAATTTAAGCGAAAAAACGCTCAGATATTTTTATTTCACCCTTTATAATCTTTTACTTTTGAGAAAACTCATTCTTGCTTGCTTTTGTGTTGACTACTCACATACGGTACATACAAAATATCATTTTGTGTAGGTGAATTATTTAAGTAATTCATATTTTCCTTGTATTCTCTTTGTTTTAAATAGACAGGAACCTATGATCAATCTCCGTTTTTATTATTCCTTTAATAGATGGAGTTATTATTTATGCATGTCTTTAGAAAGATTTTTTAATCTCTCCTGGGTATTATTCATATCACATATGTATTAGCGTAAAAGAGAAGATCCCTACACAATGAAGAGATGAATGCCAATTAATTAAAGATCTGTGAAGGAAGAATATATTATATTCATTCGGGTCTTAATGATTCGATGTATGACTCCCCACAGCAAACTCTTTTTTTTTTGTACGGGCATACAATCACATACATATATTTTACATAATCCATATTATTATTAGAATCTAACATAACATTTATCATATTCTTAACTATTCCAATTAAATTTACTGACAAGGGCTTTTTTTGGTACATTTAGATTTATATAAAATACTCAGCAAATGGGTAATGATAAAATTAATTAATTCCCTTTCTGGGACGGTATAAATATAACAGAAGTTCTTTAATCAAAAAAATATTTTATGTTTCCCATATATATCCCTAATGTCACATCGTCCAATATTTTGCCTGTCTCACTGCACAAAATATATGTACCCTCTGCTATATATTTCTCCTTCTCAAGTCTTTCTCTAAAATTAATATTTGATATCTCCTTAACGACTTCCCTACAAAATCTATTTTGTTCTTAATTGACGTATTAGCTGGGCACGAAGCCCTTCCATTATCTCTTGACATTCCCTTATTGGTAGGATATTCATTGTCATTTTCCAGTTTATCTCTTAGTTTGTCTTCCAAAAGTTACTTACTTCCCTCGAAATGTCAACTACTTGTGATGGTGAGGAAACTCTTTTTTTTTTTTTTTTTGCATAATAAAGAGAGTTTTTTATGTAGTACAAAATAATTAGGGTGTATGGTTGTCATTCACAAAACCTTTCATTTGTATTGCATTTCTATTATGCAATTTGTTCTTTAGTACTTCGATTGCTTCTTTTTTTCTTAAGAAAAAAATATTATATATATGAATAGTAGTTCTATCTCTTGTTTTATTTTTTATCCTCTCTCTCTTTCTTGGTAGTGTTCCAATTTGACAAAATGCAACACACAATTACATATTTATGTATATGTATTTTTTCCTAACTATTAATGCTTGGAAAAAGTCATAGAAGAACGAGTCAACAAAGAAGAAATCTAACCTTTTCTTCTTTTACTATTTTACGAATGATTGCCAAGTGATACTTTATTACTGCTTTTCATAAATATGCACACTTAATATGTTTTTATTACTATGTTCGCACTTTTCCTCTAACTAAAAGTATATATATAACTAAAATTCAAGCCTCTTTTCAAGCCATTAATAAGTATTTTTGTATGTTATACCTACATACATTTATAAAGTAATTATAAGTGATAACCAACAGGGGGACACGGAGTGTTATAACCAAAGGCACGAATATTAATGTTATTGGTCTTGCATTTATAGATGAGTTAGGAGTAAAACTCGGGTATGATGAAAGGGTTTTTACTAAATTTGAAAGGTTGTGCACCGTTACCACTGATAATAAAAACTTGAGCCATGCCTTCAAAAGTTATCCTTCACTAACATCCCGGGTATTGAAGAAGTCAATATGATCAAAGAGGAGGAAAGAGTCATTTACTTTAATAATCCTAAGATTCAAGCTTAACTCAGAGCAAAAGCATTTACCATCAAGTGAGAAAGTCAAGACAAAGTTATTACGGAGCTTATCTGGAGGGTCATTTTGAATAAACTCGGCCTCTATTCCCTCACTCAACTGCGAAAGTTGGCACACAACATTCGATCTAATGAGGATGGAGGTACAGAAAACAATAACAGCGAGGATGATGATAATGTTCCAGACTTAATGGAAAACTTTGATGAATCCTCTAAGAACGAAGAAGGTGTCAAGTCAGATGACAAAGATTTAGACAAGGAAAACAAGGATTAGTCATCTTCATTAAAATAAATGCAGAAAAATTATAATAAAAGGGTTGTTATGAAATCTTCGAGCGCAGAGAATTTGTATGATCAGTCTTTAATTATAAATTTGATTTCCTTTTTTATATTAGGTTATCAAATGAAAAAATCCTTTTTGCAGAAATAAAATATGAATTAAAGGGAAGTGAATAGTTTAAAAAAACAATACGAAAACATTTATTTATTTTTTTAAAATAGCTTTTGAACTGACGAGTTTGTAAAAGAGCAAAAGCTGTTACAGGTAATTACGAGTATCTTGTCGAGTAAAGAGTATATCTCCTAGTTACTACACCAAGGAACTTGGAAATACTCGAGCAGAAGAATTTAGGTTGCGGCACATCACTAGTAATTTGCTAATGATTTTTCATAGTGTGTACTATTTTGTCAAGCGGAAATGCGGTATATAAAAAAAGCTCTATTTTTATGTAAGTTACTACCTCTCAAGTAAAAAAAATAGTAATATTTTGTAATGTTATTCTTACTGTTTATAACAGGCAAAAATTATTTCATTTAGTATCAAACTACATAAGTCAAGGGCATCCTTGTTTTTCGGGTGTTTTTTTTCCCCCATTATCTAAATGCTAAAAGAACCTTTTCTTTTTTCCTCATGTTTTCTTTTGGAGTTCTCCAATCTGTTGCAACAATCTCTTTCAAAAGGCTGAATAGTATTAATATATCATTGATTCTATTGTCCAATAGAAATTGGAATGGCATTGATTGACTGATTATTCATATTTCTTCTACATTTTTTTGGTTGGTTTGCCAATATATTTTATACTTTCTTTGTTCAGCCATTTTTTATGTGTATAAGGGATTTAAATAAGAATAAGAAAATTACATTGATGCTATTTTTGGTGAAGGAGACGGCTATCAACAGGTATAAATCTTATGTTTTATCCCTTCAACCACTTTTCCAGAATATTAATCCAGTAAAAGTTTCCTGTACTTTTGCCAAGGATATTTTGTCTAAGAGCCATTTTCCGTAAATAATATTTCACCTTAATATATAAATAAATTATGTTGTTATTGTTTATTTTTGGTTGAAATTGATGTTCCCTTTGTATTTTTGAATTAAAATATGAAATGTGTATTACTATAAAACGCGTTAAATGGTTTTTATTTTCTCTTTAAATTAAGCTATTTTCTCGTATTAGACTTGTTTTTTCAATCCATGAGTATTTCCTAACATGAATAATTCATAATGTTTAATAATAATGAATAACAGAGTAGTTATTTACACTTCTTCAGTTCCAATCGTTGTCCTGTTTTTATTTTTCATATTATACTAATTTTATCAACTATTTTGCCTCTGATTCGAACTCAATACAAAGTGAAATTTTGATAGTATGTATGTATTAAAATTTTAGTCATAATTCAATTATAATTTATTTATATTAAATATATCCACGACTATGCCTCCAACTGGTCTTCACTTTTCGTTTTTTATGCAAGTCATATATACTGTTTTATCTAATGTCATAAATTACACTATGATTTGTGGCATCATGGTCGATATTTCTACTACATATTTATGAAAAAAGAGCACTTGGTGGTTCATTGAAATCTAAACATTTACAAATTCAATAATTATTGAAGGTTGAGAAATTAATTACTAAACAAAACAAACCTGATCTCCTTTGCTTGCGTTCAAGTCGATAAAATTACAATTGAACATGATCAACGAATTTCCATTCACACACTCCAAGCAGTTGGATGTCTCCAGGCCACCGTCTACACCGTCAGCAAGTCCGAAACGTTGAAGAAGACAAAGGGCTCTGTCAAAAAGGCCAAACTAGACTCTAGAGTTTAAAAGGAAAAAAAAAAACAGTCTAGGGCAATCCCCTCATGTTCAAGAGGGCACATGCAACAGATCTCGGGATTTCACACAAGATTGTCTAGATAGCTGTGGAAATAGCCTTGTGAGGGTAGAGAGGCCATATTTGACACCAACAAGGAAAAAAACCATCTCTTCCGTTACAAGACTCTTTTGTATGAGTCTGTTTTTGACCCCCCCCCCCCTACATGCATTGATGCCAACATTGTCCGTCATTTAAACACCCCTCAAAGTCACTGTCAGCCAGCACTGGTCTGCCATGACAGAAGACTATATCTTCATTGGGTGCTCGGCTTTCTGCCAACCACCTGGAAGCTATCATTGTCGCTAAGGGCGGCTAAATTAAATGATTAAGAGAGCTCAGATACACATCTATTTATAGTATTAATTTTGTTAAACTTTTATTGTGTATTAATAAAGTATAATTTGTTGAAGTTTAAAATTCAAAAGTGTTCAAATTTAAATGAACCACTCGGTACCTAGAACAAAATTTATTTATCACCCTCTAAGTTTGAACTTTTCGGAGTCAACTGCACTCTGGTCTCTCTTTTTCTCTCTGTCATGGCATTTTTGTAATTGTGGTATATAAATATATATATGTAACTTTTCAAGACTAATAAGTTCTGTTGTTGTTGTTTGGGGAGTGTGTTTTTTTATTTTATTACATTTCTCAAGCTTCGTTGACTCAAAGTATGTTGTTATTCTTGTTGCGTTTGCAAAAAATAAAAATTAATATTACTAATGTTGATGTAGTTCTCTCTCTCTGTTCCATGCATCTTATTGTTTATATGATGTATTATAATAAAATCTAATAGTCACATATTAATACATATGTCCCCCCCGTTCTTTGCAATTGTCTTGTTTTGACTTATCTTATTGTACTATATCTACATATATGTATTGCCTTTGGAGTATGTACGTACAACATTCTACATAAAAAACACATTTATTGCTGTATGTATATTTTAGGTAAATTGGATTGATACAATTTCCTTTCTCTTCATAAAGAACTCACTATATTTATATATATATACATTAGATTGTCCCGTTTTAGTATTAATATTTGTTTCCCTCCAACACAAAAATACCTTTTCTGCCGGTACAATAAAAAAACTAACTTTGAAAAAGTTTAAAAGAGCTATTCATAACCTTTTTGGAGTCGTGCTCCCTTTAAAACATTTACCAAGTTTCAGTTAACACCAAGGAAATAAAATTAGAGGATTTGATCTTCCTACACTGCATTTTTGGAGGCAACTAATGACTGTGATATTAGACATGGATATTGTATTCAATTGGTTATCATATTCAACTCGAAGCATAACTCGAACAATGTCTTTGGTTGCTCGGAGCAGCAATTCCTTGGCAATGGTGTAAGATTTCATGGCTTTGGCAATCTCAACTGTGAAACTTCAATGGCTGCCATATTTTGGTATTTGTATTCACCATCAAAACCAGAACTGGTTTTTTTTCTTTATTATATAACAGCTTTGTTCTTGAAATACTGGATATCCGTGCCCGCAAAATGCCTATCCTCAAAATGCTGTTTCATTTTGTTGGCCTTTATCTGTTTGGCTGACATAATTTCTTTGCAAATGACACATTGTGTTTTCTCAATTCTTGTTTCAATTATAAAAGTAAATCCATACTTTAAAAATTTAATACTTATCTCTCGATTCATCATAAGCAATCTCAAATTTTACACATACTTATTTTTTTAGCTTAGTTGACTATTATAATTAGAAAATATAGATATTAACACGAGAATACAACACAAGGACAACTTTTTGGAAGGACATTGGTAAAAAAAATTGTTAGTTGTTGCTGAGCTCGTTCATACTATGCATATATATTCAAATGATAGATGTGTATAATTTTGTTAAAATGGGAGAATACTGTTAGTATTTGATTTGATAGTTGTTTTTAAAAGCTTTGGTTATTACCTATTATACAAACTTGCAATTAAAAAAGGTTCTTGACTAAATATTAGTTCCAATTATTTAAATAGTACAATACTGAAATGAACGAATTAGAAATCAGGTAAATACTCGATTTAGATTAAATTTTATTATCATTTTACAATTATACATTATATTGAATAATTTAGGATAAATAAACTATTAACGTAGATCATGGACGAATGCTTAGTCAGGCCTTCTAATCATACTCAAAATCAAAGAAAAATAGTAAATATGGGACTTTAGAAAATATTTTTTCTTATTTTTCGGGGGTTTATTTTACTAAAAAGACCCCCGTAAAACGCAAATTTCCTATAATGCGGATTGTTCTTGCTCCCAAAAACTGCGATAAAAACGCTATTTTGGACTAATTACTAATATGTATTTTGCAATTTGGTACCAAAGGACTTTTTCCCCAAAAATCAACATATTTTCTAAATTTATAAATCTTCTATTGTACCAAAAATCAAAGTCAAAGGCAATTTTTATATTGTTTCGAAAATGGAACAGTCTAAAATACACTAGGTATTGGTAAAATGTTTGTTACGTGTAATTTTAAAAGAAAATAACAAACTGACTTATATTTTTTTTTTCTAGAAAAATAAGAAGAAGTTTGATATGTTGTTAAATATATTTTTTTTAAAGAAAGAAGAGATACGTACTTGATATTCTTATCATCCAGATGTATGTTTCTTTTTCGTTTCCCTCTGTTTATAGGTATGCTACATACAAAGAGCTTTCGCTAAATATAAGTAAATAGGAAATAAATAGGAATATATCTTAAAATGGGATATAGTTACAAAGCGCTTTTATACTATAAAAGTTAATTTAAATGCCTTTCATATATAATACATGTACATATATATAGGTGCGTCCGGGGGGGCAGGACGGGTTGTACATCTTCTCCCCCCAAAAAAAAAAAAAGATAAAAACATTTTTGTTTATAAAGAACAATTTAATATTTGAAATTAAATTTAATTTTTCAAATTATTTTTCCAAAAAAATAATTTCAAGATACTAATTTTGTAGCCAAAAAATGTGGACTCCCTCTATCTGATCATATCAAAATCTTCAAATTCAAAGAGATATGTTCTCTGTCGGTCAGTTTGAAAAGAGCAATCAATTACTTATATAATTATATATATAATAGGATATCTCAAGGATTTATTGTTGATAAATCAAAATAAAGTTCCTTCAGTCTAAGAACTAATTTTTTGTATCCAATATTTGTGAATGTTGCTAATCGGAGGAAAGTACAGTTGTTCTGATTGTTTGAGTATCTGAAGTATTTTGTTGGGTTACAATTTTTTTTTCTTCAAAAAGAAAAATAAGGATTATATTCTTATTTGTTACTTGAGAAAAATAATTTTAATGAAACTTTTGAAGTTCAACAACATAACTATAAAATTCAAACATATGAATCCCCTTAAAAATAGAAAATCTTGTTTTAAAAAAAAACAAGTCATTTTCAAATGGCTATTGAGATCAAAATATCTCCTTTTGAAGACTGAAACTTTACAAACCTAATTTTTATGTTAAACTATACCGAAACATCGAATTAACAGGTCACCCTCAAAATTGGACACATATATTATGTATTGTTAATCCAATGTTGTTAATGTTAATCCAATTAATTGTTAATGTGTTCCAATTGAAAATTGGAACACATATCCTTATACCGGGTGGTCCATTGAAATTTGAACACTTACTAATTCAATAGTTAATGAAGTTTGAGTGATTGAAATTATTTCATATTTTGATATATTTAAGCAAACAATTAGTTACAAAACAAATAAACTTGAGCTCTCTTGCTTAATTTCGAATCCAGAAAAGGA
This sequence comes from Lepeophtheirus salmonis, assembly GCF_016086655.4. Classification (NCBI taxonomy): domain Eukaryota; kingdom Metazoa; phylum Arthropoda; class Copepoda; order Siphonostomatoida; family Caligidae; genus Lepeophtheirus; species Lepeophtheirus salmonis. The sequence continues at coordinate 58,245,391 of NC_052136.2, forward strand.
CACATCATGTTATAGACGAATTTCCATTCGCGCTCTTCAATAAGTTGGACGTCTCCAGGACCACCGTCTATGCCCTCAGCAAGTCCAAAACGTTGGAGAAGAGAAAAGGTTCTGTCAAAAAGGCCAAACTAGACCCGGTGGAGTTACAGAAAACAGTCGAGGCCAATCCCCTCAAGTCCATGAGGGTTCATACAAGAAATCTTGGAGTTTCACACCAAACTGTCCAGAGAGCCATAAAAAAGTGGATGTGAGGGTGGAGAGGCCATTTTTGACACCAGCAATGACAGAAATCAATTTCTTCCTTTGTAGGACTCTTTTGAATTATTCTTTTGGACTCTTTACCGACACTTGTGGGCCCCCTACAGTCCTGATACCTACACCTTTTGAGTGCATGTCAAGGTGAAGGACTGCAGAGTCCGTCATCCAAGCACCGAGGCCTTCAAAGCCACTGTCAGCCAGTACTGGGATGCCATGACAGAAGACTATATCTTCAGTGAGGGCAGGTCTTTGGCCATCGCTTAGAAGTCATCATTACCGCTAAAGGCGTTTAGATTAATGATTAAGAGAACTCAGACACTCATCTATATATAGCATTAAATGTGTTGAAATTATAGTCAGATTTTAATGTACCACTACGTAGCCAAACTCTTAAAAACAAAAATTCCTTTTCGAGTTTGATAAACTTACTTGTGCTAATGGAGATAATCGAGATACTAACGGAGATTTATAAGCAGTTGAGTGTGTTCAAGCCGACTGTTTACAGAATGGCGAAAAAGAAGACATAAAAGAAATTATGGAAGAAGTAGAAAGGCTAGTGATTTGGTTGATCAGAAGATTCCATAGTTATCTATTCACTTCTATCAGGTGTTATTTTTTACATTAATTTTCTAATGGTCGTTTATATACCCTCAGTGACTGACAAATATTTGTAAATGTCCATTATTTGAACCTATCTTATTATTTAACCACGTTCATTATTTATTTTTATTAAAAACTAGAATTTTTGAAATAGTGTTATTTCCTTAGATATATTTATTTATATGAATTTGGCTATATTTTGATATTTATTAAAAATATATGACCGTGTATAGAGTCGATTAGTAATTAATGTAATTTTTTAGGTAAAGTAATTCAATAAACTATTTACTTTCTCTAAAAAAAACGAGAAGCGACGTACTTGAGAAACTTAAATATGACAAACTTCTGCCAAAACTTACTTTTTTGACAAATTTGAAATGTTTTATATATTGGAAAATTCTTTTTTTCTTCGTTTGTTTTTCTTTATCGACTATATGCCTACAATATGTTTAAAGAGTAGTTTGTACAAATACTTGAGTGGATTTAAAATTTAGATTCCTCAATTCAATGAACAAATATCTCAATATTTTTCTGTAGATTGCATTTCTTTTGTTTCTAAGAAGTTTAATTTCATTTCATAAAAAAGTTTTAAATATATCTAACTTTGTTTTAAATTTACTGTATATATATAATCATTTTTATTATAAAAGAGGTCAAAATATAAAATCCTTTAAGAAAGTTAATTAAGATTAGCACTCAGCATCTCATACAACAAGACAAAATATTGCATTAGTTGTTTTTTTCTATTAAAAAAAATATATGAAAGTTGCAAAAACGTATCTAGTTACGTACTTTATTTAAAAAGTTTTTTTAATTTAATTTAGGAAAGTTAAGAAATGTATACTAAATATATTATAATACTGATTTGGAATATTTATTTGATGTCAGCTTTTTATTTTTTATTGTGTTTATTTATAATAATTAGAGTCAAAAATAAATGTTCTAATATCATATCATAAATTTTTTTTCTTAATTTTTTTTCCATGAATATAATCAAAGTCCATCGTTCGCTATATTTCATTTTTTTTAGATATTTTTAAACCTTGTAAATATTATTTGCCAAGCATTATTGCATTATCGCTCATAAATACCTAATTAATTAAATTTCATGCAAAAAAAAAGATAAAATTACTAAATAGTTTACTAATGATCTTATGTTGTTTTTTATAGGTAAGTCACTTTGAAAAATCTAAGAAAATTATTTATCAAATCGAATCTGTTTAGAAGTTAAAAATGCATTCTGCCTAACAACAATTACATTCGAATTTCCATATATAAATATCTAAAATATTGGTATTAAATATAAATTGTTGTCTTAAACTCATCTCTCAATTATTTTTCTTTCTTAAAAAAAATCAATTTGGATATTTGCATAAGGTTGGACAAATTCATTATGGCAGAATTGGTATTAACCTACTTTAAAAAAAAAACTCATTGGCACCTTAAGGATTGGAACATTATTGCTAATATTTATTATGTATACAAGCTGGTGACCCAAAACTTGCAGAAATATTAAATTACGATTTTATCCTGCTATTTAAGAGATTTTATTACGCAACTGAAACAGCTGAAACATTAATTAACAAGTTTCTGTTTTCATCCAATGCTTATAAATTTAAAAATGTTTGAGGAACAAATAAAAAAGGTTACGCGTGTGCAATTTCCTCTGCACCGTTGTCAGTGCTAAAAACGCTGCAAAGATCTTTGGCATCTTTATCTGCACTGCTTACAACCCCAAGAGGTAAGTCCATTACAGCCCCATATAGCCCAAAAAAAAACACCTTATGTAGCAACAATATCTCTTACTTCTGGCCTGCCTGCGTGTGGCCCTCCTCCATCCTTGACCTAATCCCCCTGAACTTATAGTTTTTGTCATGGAAAAGAATGTCTGCAACACCTCTCATCCTAATTTGGAATTGATCCAAGCTGCCATCATGACAGCATGGTATGCCATGGACGTCGTCTTCATCGTCAAAATCTGGCAATCTGTTTGCTGGCGTGTCAATGCTGTTATGCTTGTGTAATTGGACATATCGAATAAAAAAATATAGTATTTAAACATCACAAATTGGTTTTGAGATATCTTTCCTTGATTCTAATGAAATCACGTTGTTCGTAGTTTACGGAATGTCCAAAACTTGATGGTGGTAATAAAAATATTTTTGATTCGAATAAAATTAAATTTTCCTGATACAATCATTAGGCAATATTGAATTTTTCTGATGCAATAATTTTCGATAATTGCATCATACATATGTATAAAAGGGCTCAGAAAATACCACAGGATGTTGGTTGAAATTCAATATCCGAAATGGTGCGGGAGCACTCTTTGCAGACCTGTTGGTATGATAGAGGGTGGATCAAGCCAGAGAGACGTTGTTCAAAGGTTACAGATTCCTCTCAGTACCATTGATAATTGATGTCAGAAAAGGAAGGATGGACAACCCCTTGTAAATCAGAAGGGTCGAGGAAGGAAGAAAAAAATTAGCAAAGTTCCCAAACTGGGGATTTCAAAATCTTTTACCAAAAAGAGGCAATCCACAGGAAAACTTGCAGCAAGATTGACTTCAAAGGGCTATCCAATTCATCTGTCCACAATTACCTGAGGCACTCTTTGAATGCTTTGCCATACAAGCCTCGTCTGCACCCCAAACTTTCAGTAGACCAAAGGAAGGTCCAGCTTCAATTCTGTCGTGAGCAGAAATGCTGGACTGCAGATGACTAGAAATGTATCCTCTTCAGTGAAAAAAAGTCAATTTGAGCTATTTCATGCCTCAAATCCCCAAACAGATCGGTTTTGGGCAAGAGATAAGTGAGATGTGAAACCTCTCTACTGTGAAATTTCCTCTGAAAATTCAGGTTTGGGCCGTTATTAACCACGAGGCAATGTCAGATCTTCACTTGATTCCACGAAACTTTGACAGCCAATTCCTACGTAACGGAGATCCTCAGCAAGTCTCTGATGTCAGTTTTGTCTCATACTGAAGAAACTGGACCTCCTTTGAAGAGGAAAATGTTGTCTGACACATCAAGAGCCATTTTCCAGCAGGATGGTGCCCTGCTCACCACTCCAAAAAGGCTCAAAAGTGGTGTTCAGACGACTTGGATTCCTGCCAACAGTCTTGATTTCTCTCCAATTGAAAATTTGTGAGCCTTGGTCCAGAGGGAACTCAATGAAAATGTGCCAACAACTTCAGAGGATGAATTTTAAAAAAACTGACAAAAGCTTGGGAAAAAATTTCTCCAAATACTTTGAATAATCTGTGTGAGGGGAAGCCAAAACGTATAAAAAAACGTATTAAGCTTAAAGGTTGTCAAATTGGGAAGTAAATAAAGTGTTTTGCCAAAAAAACAAACTTGTTTAGGTTATTTCATGATTTAAAAAAAAAAAACACCAATTTTTGGACATACTGTAGTCATCCATATGAAATATTTCGGTCCTCACTATGTATACAGTTAAATTTTGGATTATTACCTCGTAACTAAAATAAAACCAAAAGCTTATTTCTTGAATAAACATTTAGTATGGCTTACCATGGAAAAAGAAGAATTATGTTGAAAATCCTTACATATATACATATTATCTAATCAATAAAAGCTGAATAATAAAACCTTATTTCAATTTTTTTTCAAGAAAAACTTAAAATGTTTTATCATATATGGTAACCTGTTGAATCAAATAGGATTATTATGCTAGTTTCCAGTAATTATATGTTATGTACAAATAGGATATAGCGTGATACAAATAGATTGTATCAGTTGCAATTGTTACATAACATAACGTTTTTATACATTAAAAGACTATTCACATCAATTACCAAATATTAATGGATACTATCACTTAATTTTTATTAATTAATTATCTAATATGTCATAGAAATTATAATATGAGTAAAATTGTTTATTTTAAGAAGAAGAAAATTGATTAATGGTAGTTATGTTGTTCAATTAGTTTTAAGATATGACGGTTTAGATTTAAGCTTACCTATTAGTTTGCTATTATAATAATACCGATTTTTCTAAATCTAGGAGATTAACTTAAATGATAAATCAATGAGGGGCTGAGGATTTGTTATTTATAATTTATGTAGTAGTAAATTCAAGTGAAATCGTGTAATAAAGTTATTTATTATTAATTAATCCATTATTACACTATTGATATAAAAAAAGATTATTTATGTATTGTTTTCATATATTTTTAAAAAATAAATTTTTTGTCAAAACATTTGTTTTTATAAAATAACTGCTTTATGGTTATGTTATTCCTTTGTTTTCTCTTATTAATTGGAATGATTAATGGGTGACGTAGGTCAATGTAAAATGCACTTGGTTAGAAATTAATTTCGTGAACTATGTTCGTCAGTCACTCCTAAAGAAGTCCCTATTCTTTATGTATATGAACTTCAAAGACAATTAGATGTAGTCAGATGGAATACATCTAATACTATAACGATTACTTATACTTAATCAGTGAAGCTCCCTCTGAAAAATTCAAAAACTGTATAAATTAAAAAAACAAAACATTTTGTACATTAGGCTGTTTTTTTCTTTTTTTTCGAATTTCGATTACGGGTATGTTGGAAAAGTTGGAACTTAGTAAAAAAATAACCTTTTCAAAATGTCATTTTCTTACGATGTCATCTTTAGTTAGTACATCTAGTTTGAAAGGAGACAAAAGGTACTAATTTGTCAATAAAGATTCAAATACAGCATTGATCCTTATTTTACATTAATCCATGATAATAACCATGATTCTACCCTATAAAAAAGATGAATAAAATGTATTCTGAGTTACAAAAATGCCTATAGTTTGATTGGCATGTGTTATCTAAAGATGATCTTGAAGGACAATGGAATTTACAAAAATTAATTCTCATACCATAACAACTGTTTCGTAATACCCTTAATCGAAATTCGAAAAAACGATAATCCAATCGTTCTCTGGTATATTTCTGCCTTACAATAGTATGAAACTTAATGTTAGTCCTAATTAGGATTTGTGAATACGAGTTGATTTATAAAACGTTAAACATTTTATTTACATTGAATAGTCAGCCTGCGCCAACGTAACTTACTTTTTAATAAAGTGTGACAATCAGGCTTTGGAAATAGTAGGGAAGTAGGAATGGTTTCACTCTAGAGTCGATATTCTAAGATTTTTATTGGAAATATAGTAAATTGCTATCATGCGTTGGAGTAGTGAAGAACTCGGTTTACCTTCGAAAATAAGTATTCCACAAAATTGTTTGACATACTATTTAACAAAAATATTTAAACGCAAATAATTCCACAAATAATAATGAATAACAATTGGTGTCATGGAAGAATTTTAAAGTGGTGCAGTTTTGTCTAAATAGGTTAATTGCAACTGGATTTATTTTTAAGATCCAACGTTTATACGAACTTAGCGAAATTGACTATGACTAATTAGCTAATCAATCACAACTATTAAATAAAGTAAGTTTTTATTTCAATTTTGTATTTTAATTTAGTCATATAAATTCCCCTTTATGGCCTTTAAATGAAAAGCTATTTGAAGCGAAATGAAAAAGAGAAAAAACCACTCGTATTAAAATCCCGAAACTTTGTTTATTCTACAATAGAGAACGTCAGCTACCTGATATTATTTTTAAATCTGTGTAAAACTAAACTTTAAATGTGTACTATCATTATGAAACAAAAATAAAACTTTTCTAATTAATGAAACTTGTTTAATTGCCCTTTGAAAAATGAAATTATGTTGCAACTCTCTATATTGTAGCAAAGTAATTAGCCTGTATATTAAAAAAAACAAAAAACAAAAACATCCGTCAAAATGACGTCTATAGCAGTAGTTAAAAGTTATTGTTAAACTAATCATAAATACCTTAACTAACAAGTATTCATTAAAAATAATGGTAAATTATTATTGTGCATTGTGCATATCTGTCTCAATAATTATAACAATAAAAGATACTGAAATATTTACTGAACAAATTCAATTGGTAAGTTGAAACCTCCACATATGTATAAGTGATAACGCTGGCTGCCAAACTCCCAGATAAAGGTTCCAAAAACTTAATAAGATTATATCAGTTGAATTGAAACATTAATAATAGTAATGTGTCAGTGTGGAAAAAGTGTTGAGTAATGTCAGGTATTTTTTTTTATAAGCTCGAAAATACTCGAGGAGCAAAATTCAGCTTGCGGGATATCACTTATAAAAAAAATAAAAACTAAGCAGGTTCAGTATATCTCTGGCTACCAAAACATGAAGAATGCTTGCCTAAGGGGCCACTAAGGCCTTTGAAATTCTGCAAACCCTGAGAGGGACGGAACAGGATAGTAGGTTATTGATTCTATTTCACAAAATAAGGATCGATACTAATCACCTACTATAAATTCATCATTCAAAATATTGCATATTTTTTTCAGATTGCAACTTGTATAATAAAAAATATATATGTGTGTAGAGGCAACATTAAAAGATGTTTGGATTTTTAACGAGAAAACCTCATTTTTCTCTATTTACTCAATAAGAAATTACTATGACAATTTTCGTAGATAAAAAATTACACTTCAGCCTTAAATATATTTTTATCCTGTTAAAATAAAAATATCGTAAAAAGTGTAAGGGGTTGGATAATGTATGTTTTTTATGAATTGTATTAATACAAAGGCGCGCAATTTGATGTTTAAATCATCATCACATTAAATACTTGATGAAAAATTGAATTCTGTCTGTACAATTTAAACAAGTAAATCTCCAGTGGATCTTCTTTCTTTTTCAATTTTGTGTTAAGCCATTGAGACCAAGAAACTTAAAGACTAAGTATCTGGATTGAGTAGTAATACTCCAATCCAACAACCGATCCAACACTACTCACGAGTCAGTACATGGACCATGATCTACAGGGTATCCCCGATAAATTGGAACTATCTTAAAATTCAACCTGCTTGATTAAAATGGAATTTGGAGTGTATTTGTTAATATGAAAAAGTTAGACATGATATTAAACAATAAATTTATTTAACATGTCCTCCCTCAGCAGCCACAATCTTCTCCATAGTGCCCCTAAAGGATTTGCATGCCCTGATGACTTCTGTAGAATCGACAGCATTCCACTCCCTCGTAATGGAGCCCTTCTGGGACGCGATGCTCCTGTGGTGCACCTTGCACACCTCCCTCTCCAACTTCCCCTACTGGTAGTAATTACACGGATTGAGGTCGGCTGAGTTGGAGGCCAGATGTTGCGATCCCAGAAAGTGATGTCGTGGGAGTTGAAGAGGTTAGTGGTCCTCATGGCGATGTGTGCGGGTGACAAACTCCTCGCAGTACCTTATCGCGTATACACTTTCCTTGGGATTGAAGGAGAAATGAGGCATCACCTCACCGGTGCTGCAGATAACGCCCAGGGTCATCACAGAGGCCGGGAACTTTGTGTTGAAGACCGCTGGGACCTCTTCTCTCTCCTTGGCAAGCCACCTGTCATTCTGGACGTTGTAGCTTCTGTCGATAGTCCAGTTCTTCTCTTCGGAGAAGAAGAAGATTCTTCCTCCATGGCTCTTCAGGTCATTGAGGAGACGCTTACCGTTGGTGAGCCTGGTGGCCTTCATGGATGCCGTGAGGACGTGTTGTTTGGCCATTCGGTATGACCTGTACCCGAGGTCCTTATTCACAGTCTTGTAGACCAGCTCCTTGCTCACTCCACGGTTCTTGGCCAACCTGGACAAGGAAGTCCCGGGCGAAGCCTTGATGGACTTCCAGAGGCCTTCAAGGAAGCAGGGAGTGCGGATTCGATCACTTCTCATGTTGTGGGCCTTGCGGTAGACCTTTCCCTCAACCTCGCAGGCATTGAAGACCCGGTACACCATGGTCTTGGGGTAGTTAAGAAGCATGTAGATAGCAGAGGGCTTGTGTACCGCGTGAGTCAATTCAAGGATGGCGTTTCTCCTTGCTTGTTCCATGATGACTATTGTTTGTTGTCAAAACAATTGTGGTGGAAGTTATAGTGTAATGTTCACGAAACCTTTTATATAAGTATGATTTAACCCCGAATATCCACATTATGGATCTGGATGAAGTTTAAAGTAGTTCCAATTTATCGTGAACACTCTGTACTATCCCTTTGAATTTGATTTATTTTTCTTTTCTGTTTCTATCCCAACTTCTCTCATAAAAAATCAAGTTACTGTAGGATAATTGTTTAATAATATATTACTAATGTTCAAATCTAATCCTAAATAGTAGGACTGACCATTAGTTATTCGAAAAATATCAATAAAATCATTTAAAGAACAGTTTTTTCTGAAAAAAAGTTAATTTTACAGAATAGATTCTCACAAAAAATGTTTCCAGTATTCATTTATTGCTACTAATATACAAATACCTATATATTTTAGGTATGTTACAAAAGAGGAGGAGTGTTCTAATCTTTTTTCTTCCCACTTATAAAGTTGCTACAACAGCTATTCAATAATAAGTTTTGTGACCCATAAAACGCCATAAATATATATATATCCTTTAAATCATAAATTTGATGACTTTTTCTTAAAAACATTACAAAAAAATTTACACTAATAATGTTCTACAGGGTTTAAACTATATTGGCAATGAAAAAGTTCAAGAAAAAGTTGCTACAGACAGCTTCATTGAATAGCTTAAAATTACCTCCAAATTGGCTGCGACGTTTTTGGCCCAAAAAGGACCCTTATAATTAATAGAGATTTTTTGAAAACCTAAAAAAGCTGGAACATTTTTTTATTCATTAGTGAAAAAAATATATAAATTGATAGACAGAATCAGTTTTTATGGGATGAAGAAGTTTGTAGACGCTAATAAATTATGAGAGGAGTGTCCTGTTTTTTTCTCATTTCTTTCCGGTCAATGAACCCTCGTACAAGTCACATATAGGAAAGCGTAGGTTCCGTGATTGAAACTACGGCAGTCCTAAATGTAGAGGGACATACTTTGAGTATGATTGTAATTATCAAACTCTGTGCGTCATATTGAATACGCCAGTCTTAAGAAACCAGTTCTTAGTACGTGCGATTCAAAGAGATGATAGATTTAATTTCCGACCACAAATCTCCAGATTTCTCAGTGAGTAGTCAATGGATTTTAATAAATTTATGTATTTATTTTACAGCTTTTAAAATTCATATTTTGACTTTTTTCAGACTTTGTAACATACCTATATATATACTTTATAAAGAGGCTCACTATTATAGCTGATTTGAAATGACGTTATTTTTTCTAGGTCCTCTTGCTGCAGACTGATGTTCCCTTTATCATTAAGAGCCCTCTTATTATATATTTAATTTTATGTATAGAACGCCGTAAATAACTAAATATCTATATGGTACATACAAGATGTAGACTTCAGTATATTCTCTGTTTATTTGTGTTTTTTTCAAGTGCAAAAAGACGATAAAATAATAATCAGGTAGAGTTAGTATGATTTTGTACATCAAACATCAACTGTCAAAAAGTGTTAAATAATCAATAATAAACAATATTTTGAAAAAATAAATTGCATATTAATGATGATCTTCAAAACTCAACAAGTATCCTCAAAGAACATTCAAATGAATATGAAACGATATATTCCTTAAAGGTGCACTTATTTTGACTAAAAAGCTTAAGAACTTTCTCATATTAAGACAGTCAATGTTGTAAATTGAAACTTCACCAAAATTTAAATAATTTTCATTTTAGATAAATTTTACTCATTAAACAATTATCATATGGATATAATATTTATATGTAATTGTAATTTACATTAATTTTATAATGAAAGAGATATATATTATGTAAAATATATACTCTAAGCCCGAAGATAAAATTGAGCAGATTTACAATTCAAGCTTACTTTGTTGGGGGTAATTAGCGATAGAATAATTTTTTGAAACACTTTTTATTTTTTTTAATTCGCAGGAAGTTGATTGTATGCATCAGAAAACACGTTTAGCTTATACGGGGAGTGCAATATATTTGGGCTGGGAAAAGTATTATTTTTTTTTTTAAACTCAATTTTCTCTCCAACCAATTATCAAATTAAAAAAATAAAACCAAATTCTGAAAGCTTGATTAATTCCAATTTGTTTTATTCAAAAAAATTATCTCCAGCCTCAATTACAGTCTCCCTACGAGGCCGAAAGTATGAGCAGTCCTAAGCGACCTGGTCCCATAGCAAATCCTGGAATTCCTTCTTGATCCGACTGATAAGTTCGTTTTTAGTGTAGCAGGGGTTTAGTTGGTTTGTTATTCGATTGTGCCCTCCACACAAAAAAAATCCATCTGATTAAGAACTAGCGAGTTTAGAGGTCAAAAGTTCGGCAAGATATCTTGAATTGAATTATCTTGGAGTAATTTGAGACTTTTTTTCGGGATGTAGTAGGGAGACGAGTCCTGCTGCTATATGTATACCTTCCATTGGCAAACCTTTCGATCTAGGGTTTGGTCTTTAGGACGTCCAGATAGGGATCAGGGTTGACACAAAGGACTTGGAGAACACTTGAGGAGACATGCCGTGGCTTTTGGAGCTAACTATCCCAAAAACTATGATGTGAGCTGGGTTTGCAGGACGAGGGGCACACGGAACAAACGTCTGACTGAGTCCCAGAGTTGGAACACAATTACGTTGTCGCACCAGGTGCGGATTCCAAGGAGTGCTCGGACCCTGTTCTAAATATGTGGAGAAGTTAGTTCGCCAATTAATTTTTTTCAAATGTCGTAGATTTAAAGAAGCTACCTAACCAAAAAAAAATCAACTGCCTAAGTGCCTGCGTTTGCCCAAGAGAGCGTACCAAATTAGCAGCATAGATAGCTTACGCACCCTGTAAATGGAAGAATTTTGATGTAATTTGATTGATAAAAATTGCTGATTAGGTTATTTTAGAAACCACGCTAGTTGATAGGAAATTGATTTGCTCTAGATCATTTGCAGAAATGGGTTTGGATGCATATTGCGCAATATTTGTAATGGGCTTAGGATTTCCAGATGAAATCCAATACCATTTATTAGATGATCAAATTATTTACCTGTAAATAAAGAAGAATATCAGAGAAAAATGGAACGAAAAACGAATAAAGAGATTAAATATAAACAAATTGAATTATAGCTTACTTTTAAAGAAAAACAAGTTTTATGTGTATATAAACATACATTTATTTTGTGGAAAAGTTCAAAGTTTTGCTTCTTTTTCTTTTTGAAAACAACCCCTATATATTATGGGAAATCATGAAGAAAATAATATGTTGAACTAACTTACATGTACAATGTATATTGCGGTATAATAAGACTTTTTAAAGCATTTATTAATAAGGTTGATTATCGTATGTATGAAAGCTTGAATAAAAGTATAGGTATTCTCGTTTTTATGTATATAAATAAGCAACTAAGCTCCTTATATTTATTCTTCAATTTTGAACCTGTTTTCTTTTAGTTCATATTTCATGTTCCTTGTTTCTTTTAATTAGTGTTCCCTTTTCCCTAGTAGATACAGAGGGGTAAGAAGGGGGTGGGATGGAGGGGCTGTACCCCTCTCCCCAAATTAAGTAATTTTTCCTTTTTACTAGATTTTTTTTTGTTCAGGATGAAGAAAATTTACACAAAAAATAGTGGTAAAAAATTTTCTATGGTCAAATTATGGAGCAAAGAAAAAATTTAATATATGAAGTTTTTTTACAAAATTTAATTTTTTATAAATAGCCATAGGATTTTGAAATTTTCTGGAAATATATTCTATTTTTTGGGAATGGCTGTGGAAAAAGTTTAACATATGGGTTTAGAAATTTCATTTTTGTAATTTTTTTCCAAAAAAATTAATTCTTTGTGAATAGCTTTGGGTTTGTTAAACTGTTAGAAAAAAAAAGTTATATTTTTGACAATAGCTTTTGGTTCTTTTTTTACTTTGGATATTTTTTCCCAAAAAAAACACTCAAAATATAATCGTGCGGAGGTATGTACATTTTTGAGCTGTCTTGTTTTTGGGTTATTATTTTTTCCTTCCTCTCCTTATAAGGACAATAAAAAAAACTGACTTTGGCAAAAGTTTAAATTTGTCACCACTTCTTTCAGTATTTTTTTTTTTTTTTTTTTTTTTTTTTTTTTTTTTTTTTTTTACGGCTCTAGTGATGATTAAACTGATTTTAAAACTTTTTAAAGTTTTCGAAATCTCTGGAAACTTGATAAAAAAACTTATAAAAATATACAAAAAAATGATTATTTAGTGTTTTTTTAGTTAACATTTAATTACATTAAGCCATGTATGCTTAGTTCATGGAGTATTTATTTATTTTATTATTATAAGTTTTTTTGACGAATTCATTATTTGCAACTTTTCACAAAATAATAATTTGTAAGATAACATAGAAATGATATCCAATTAGCCAAAAATTTTAATAAACATTGGGGGAAAATCTAGATTCCCGAAACTTGCATTCTCAGTATTCTGTGTGTTTCTCAAGATCAAAACTTTAAATTATACGATGTGTACTCATTTCGTATGAATTTTGTTTATTGTATCTTTTAGGGAAGTTTACTCATCTTTAAAACCAATTTTTAATTTATCAATGAAGTATTTATTTTAAATCAACATTTTTCTTTGATGAGAGATGAATATTTCAAAAGTAGTTAATAATTTATTGATTTATTTCAAATTCCCATATGAATGTTTTAAATTTTTGGAACCCTGGATGTTTTTGAAAAACTAACAGTTATGTAATCATCGTTTATATATAGATAGTTCACCAGAAAGTTATTGCAAAAATTTTAGATATATATTCGACTAATTTTGATGAGCTTATTTCATCATCAACAAAATTGGATATAAGTTTTGTTTGTACATTACTCTCCCAGAGTTATATTTCCGTTCAAAACATTTTGAAAGAGCCGCAGCTCAAATTTATCAATAAATCCTCAGGGATTCCTCCTTACATTGTTTTTATGAATGTGAAAGAGTAATACCCTTTAGGGAAATCTTGGAAAATGAAATTAAGGGTACTCTTGGAATAGAGCTCAAAAAAGAACTCTATGTTCGTTACTACGGCAACGACTATTCGGTTCACCTAAAATCGGACGGTGTCACTAATTAAGTTATACTTATTTTATTCTTCAGCCGAACAATGACTTCAATAATAAAAACGCAACGGCTCGAGAATTTGGTTAACAGATATTTAGGGGTGCTTAAAATGCTTACAAACATTTATTTGTCAGAACTGGCTCATGATCCTCTATTTTCGGCTATGTTCATTCACATAGTAAGTTGCTTATCAGATCTGTATCGGGATCTACCTGTCTTATTTCCCCTCCCTTATTTGATGCTTTACAGCTTTGGAGGGTATGGAAAACCCGGGTAAACTTTTGGGATCAGTGACTGGAGAATAGTTCCTTCAAATTCGCGCACAAGATAAATATTATAGGCGAATCATCAAACTGAAAAAACTGCAAGATAGAGCAGATGTACTAAGCTGTTTTAAATAACAAATTTGTAAGCAAACTAACTCCATCTAACCAATTGAAGGAAAATTAAAAAAAAAAACGTTCATGCCTCATCCAGCAACTATTGTTATACTCAATTAATATAAATGTTGACTATCCTTTAATAACCCTTACTTTTCTTTATTCTTTCTTTTTTCAAAATTTGCAAATTACATTTCGATCAAAATGTGCATTCCTTCATCGAAAGTATTTTTTTATGCGATCTGATTATTCCTTTTCATTAGACTTTTATATTATTTGACTACATCATATAAACTCAATTCATTTTCAAATTGAACCGGAAGTCGCCAATTTGTCTATTCTTATTGAATGCTCCTTGTTTTAAAAGCACTTCTGCTGAGAGAATGAATGCATACATTTTTCTAAGTGTGAATCATCTTTTTTGATTAGTCACCTATAAATCTTCCCCCTTTTGATTTATTTTTTGACCTCACCGACAAATAATAGAATAATTTAAAGAATGTTTGACCTTTCACACTATTTATTTCCCCTCTTTTTTTCATGTCTTCGTATAGTTTTGTCATCCCCCCCTCTTCTCCATGTACATATATATTTTGTAGTTCAAGCAATACGCCCACCTATTCAAATGTGTAATATCTGTGTCAAAGAATGCAGTTAAATGTATCTTATTACCTGCATTATTAAGATTTATGATAGATAAAACCAAAAATAGTAAAATTAATATACTTAGTTGATATAAAACAAGTCAATGCTTAGGTGAGTTTAAAATATGCTTGTATTTATATCAATATATAGATATAAAAGCTACACGTCGTTCTTGTAAAAGTAATTAAACTATTAAAAAGTGGAGGCCGGGGGAAGATTAATTACGTCTTTTAAATGATTCTGTCAGAGGTCTATATTTGAGAAAGGAACTCCTGTCTTCCTAACTATCTTTGCACAAATATTAAGGATATATTGAATATGAATATTCCTGCGTGTTAGAAAAATTCGTATCCGCGTTACTAATTAATGAAATATCTGCATCAACGCAAATAAAAAAAGAAATACCTGCATATGTATCTGCAGGATTTCTTTTTTGTCTATACAACAGACACAGGAACTGTAGTCAAATTGACTTGAGCTGCTGTCGTTTTTTTATAACTTGACTTGGGACTCGAGATTTAAATATGAGTACTTGAAATACAAAAGGATTCCTTGATGAATCAGCTCCAGTGTACATTTTCCCCTTCATTCTAATATGACCACGAAAAAAGAAAATAGAATTAAGATCTCGGCTGTCCTCCGTGCGGGGATGAGTGTACCAGAGACTGCTTGCACAGTGGGCGTATCCCTTTGTACGAAGTCTGGAAGAGAATGGATGAAGACAAGAGCATAGAGAAGCGTCTAGGGTGTGGCAGGAAGGAAATTATGGATACAGATTGACCAACAACTCTTTGAAGGTAGACGTAACGGCACAGTGGTTCCCGTTATTTGATTCCCAACCGGATACTGCCTCACTGTAGCTGACTACCTGAACATCCTGGAGACAACATTTCCAAATGGAAAGTGGCGCTACAACAGGTGGTCCAGAATTTTTACAAGAATAGCATGGTCTTCTAGTCCAAGGAGATGTGGTCCTCATACAGCTCAGAACGTTGGACTTTTCCTTCTGGCTGCACATGGAGTCAAAATCCTGTAAACTTAATCACCCCAATTGAAAAATTACCCATTGATACTTCCGTTGACAAGTGCTGAGTCACCATGAATTGTAAAATTAATAAATTAGTTCTACTAAGGTTAAGGGGAGGCTAACGGAGAGAGGTTACATTGAGTAAATTAGTTATTTCAATGTGTGAATATGAAGCATAAAAAAAGTTTCATTAATTTTGTACATTTGTCTCAAAAATACATATCGTTAAAGTTTTTGCATTCACTTATAAAGATTGAAAATCCGTAAACGATACATCACTAATGTATGTATCTACAATACATATACTTAAATAAATCGATTTTTTTATGCTCAAAATTTAAAAAGCTACAACAGTTTTTGCCAATATTAAAAAGAATTATGACCTACAATTGTAAAAATATAGGGTTATTAGTTTAGAATACAAACAATGGAAGAGATATGATTTTTTTTTAATTCAATTCTATATCTTATTATTATCAACAATTGCAAAAGAAAAAAAATACAGTATACAAATATGATTTATATACTTATCCACAATTTTACTTGTTTTATCTATGTATAACTAAGCTTACATACGTGTTTATTCGAAACTCTAAATAAAAAATAGTCACTGCTTTCTAAATTTGGAGCTTGTCTAAAATAAATAATTAAATACAGAAAGGTTAAAATAAACCTTTTCCGAGACAGAACATGCAACGTCTATTTAAATGATTCATCTATTTTTTTGCTCAAATAAGAAGTTTTTTATTATATATAATTAATTAATCGTATTAAATGATATTATTTAATACTTGAACCATAAAATAATACAAATCTAATTAATTACCAAGTGCTTTTAATTTATCGACAATAAGAATTAGAACAAATTAAAAAAAATAAAAAAATAAGGAAAAGTTAATTATTATTTTAATATTAATAACTTGACAAGTTTAGCAAAAACTTTGTAATTGATAAAAAGGAGGTAATATATATTTGGAATTTGATCATTAAAAGGGAAATTTCCTTTTTTTTTTTTTTTTTTTTTTTTTATCCTTTCAAGTGGAATGTTTATTTTAAAAAAAAGATCTAATTATTTAGATTGTAATTTTAATAAATAATCCGCATGAATAAAATACATGTTTTATTAAGGAGTAACAAAACTTTGATGGATGAAGCCTTTTTAAATTCCTATATTTTGTAACAAATCATTCATTTTCAGTTATTTTAGAAAAATTTGTAATCTCATTGTAACTTTTATATAAAGAAAAGTATTATCATCCCCTCTTAACCTACTTTTATGCGAGTCTTTATGCGTGTGTTTTTTTTTTTGTTTTTTTTGCAATTTTTATTAAATACGTTATGTGTTACATCATTTTTGTTTAATTTAATTAGAAAAAAGCTCCTCTGAAAACAGGAGTTCAGTACCTTCAGGAAGAATCCAATTTAAGAATACGTATTATATATAGAATGAAAAGGATGTGCAATTTTTCGGCATTATTCAAATAGGGGAAATAAATAAATACATATAACATGAAACTTAATTTAATACAAAAATAAATGATTCGAAAGCTATATATCTTTGTCACATTTAATAGAGAGAGTGTGTGTTTCTTGATGGATGATTAATATTAATGAATTGAAAGGAGTAAGAGGGGGTTACGAACGTGCCAACGATATATATTAACATGTTAAGATGTTTGTATATTAAGAAGTAATTTTTGTACATTATGAAAGTGAACAGAAAATCATCGGATGCTGCTCTAGTATAAGTTCTTCTCTGATCTTTTTGAACGTGCGTGTCTATTGTATGTACCTATGAAAATAAATATACGTACAGATACATATATTTTCATTAAAGGTATAATGTAGATTATTATGTATAAGGACAACAATAGCTTATATATAAATATAGGAAGGGGTTTAGTGTCCCTCATATATGTCTGTATATATGTACGTGTCGCACATATTAATTATTCTTCAAAAACTCTTGACGCAAGGATCAAGTTTCTCTTTCCATTGTTTTTTCTCAAGCTTTAGTTTTGTTATATTTGTTTCTCTTTGGTCGTTCGACCAAATAGATTTTTGTGCCTTAAAATTTTTTCAATTAATGTTTAATAACTATAGTAAGGTATTGTTTCTCAAACTATTTACCATATTGTGCCCACTGAATTACCAGCAATGTTAGTACCTTTCTTAGTTGACAATATATGCAATAAGACGTCTAAAATAGGTATTTCAACTTGATCCCAAAAATGAGCATTTATGTTATATTTTATACTGTCGAAATACACGTTGTATCGATTCCAATTTTTTGTCCCAGTCCATTAAAATAACCGCTCTTTTCAATATAAACATTGATAATTAAATCTACAAGCTCAAATTTGTATCAATTTAGTTGTTTTTAAGGCGCTTGGTAATTTGGGCTTAAACTATTTTGCCTTAGGATATTTTGCTTTAACAAATAAATAGATGAGATTCATAGGTCATTTTTGCTATTTTTGGTTATAATCAACGTTCCTTTGAAGTTTTTAAAATCAAAATATGTAATGTTTACCACTATGAAACGCATTCAATAGTTGTTTTCTGTTGAAAAAATAATGTAATCATGCCCCAAAATTTCAATGAATACATCAACAAAATCTCACTATATAATGAATTAGAACCAAAGACAAAGTAAGTAATAAAATATTTTTATAATAGGAAAAAGAAAAATATATAAAACAGGTCAGCGATTTGTATAGAAAAATTGCTAATCATTTTTCAGTTAGTAATTATAATTAGACATGATGGAGTATTCATACTAGAAAAGAACTCAATGATTGACAAACAAGAATAATATTAAGCAAAAGATCATTATTCCAACAGAAAACAAATATTTAATGCATATTAGTGTAATAATATTTCATATTTTGATTCAGAAAATTCGAAAGGAACATCAATTTTAAACAAAAATAAACAATCACGATCTTTTATATATATATATATATATTAAAGCGAAATATCCTAAAGGGAAAATGGCTTTGAGGCAAAATGTCCTAGGGCAAAATTATGAGGCACTAATTTTTAAGAGTTTCACGTTGTCAGGTTATATATAAACTAAGACCAACATGTAGGGCTCTACCGGGATGGAAAAGAAAAAACACGTAAGGAATTTTTTTATAGAGAATTTTCCTATTATTTTCAATGTTTTGTAATTATGCTGCCTTTTGAGAGTATCATTGGCTAGTACTATGATATAAAAACAACCATCTGAAATACTACAACTAGTATTGCTTTTATGCTTCCAAACAAAAAGCAAATCTACAGTTAAAGGATAGAAGTTAAATTTACTTACTCTAATGACTTAACATTTTGATGTTTACTATGTGGCCATGTTATTATTTGAAATGAACATTGAATTATTTATACAAACCGCAATATTTGATTAATTTATAGTTCTTTTTGGCAGTGGTGGTCCATTATGATCTCAAGAGAAGTGAAAATGCGTACATTTTTAAGCGTTTAGGGGGCGGGGTATAATATTACAATCCGCAATTTTTTTTAGTAAGTTAGTTATAAGTAGTGTAATGTCGGTCCTTATATAGGACCGTGATCCGGTCCAGTCCCACTTGTCAGTCCTTAAAGAAGGTTAAATTGTATCCCTCGTAACATATTTGGGGATATTTTTTTCTTCCTTTTTTATTTATTCTGTTATATAACACAATAAATTATATAACTGAGTAAAAATGTAATATAATGGTGTAGTATTATAGTACAAATATGATTATTTCTTGCAAGAATGTGCAATGATCTTAATAAATATCTCATATATATTATTCAGATTGATAAACAATATATATTTTTATGAGAAATTCTAAAGAATGACACTTAAGGACCGGTCCAAAAACTGGACTGCACCTATTAAATAAGGACTACGTATTAGTTTGAAATTATAAGCAAATATTTCATTTTTATTTGCATATATATATTTATAATTCATAGAATCGATGAAGTACCCCCATTTCTTACTCCATCATCTTCTCATAATCCTTCTATAGATATATTTTTTATTCCTATTTTTGAAGAGGGAAAATGTGTATGTAGAGGATCAATTAATGTGAGTACTCTCTATAACCGTACATATCCTCGGTGTTTAATTTGATGACGGTCTTTGGCTAGCGTCCAATGCACTTTTATGTATAACATTTGGTGTTCCCCCTCTTCTCTCTTTCTTCATGATCTTTTACTTATTTTTAGTATTATTAAAAGCTTACTTCTGATGTGGCGTGTAATCATTTGATATTTTCCATCAATAAATGGCTGACAAATTTTCAAATCATGAACAAAGCTTGATTGTTAAATGTCTGAAATATTGTGGCATAAACATATTTAAAAAAGAATTTTTTTTTGATCTATTGCGTCTTTTCACTGAACATATGAACACAAGGTGTGTCCCAAAGTCATGGACATCATCGGACGAAAAGAGGGATGTCACATTTGAATTATAATAGTAAATTATTTCAATTTGACTTCTTAAAACATAATTATTTATATTACACCTTTCCAAGTTGAGTTAATGGTGCAATCCCTATATTTTAGGAACCTCTAACCTTTTAAATTGCAGTAACAATGAGATAATTTATCAGTTTAGAACCAATGAGTCCAAGGAAGTAGTGTTGGATCATTCCTATGACTGATTGGCTAATCAGACTGTTTTTTCCACTCTTTCAGTCTTTTTTGCGACGTAATTGGTAACATGGATGTTTTGAAAACAAATTATGATGTACTTTTATCCATGTACTTGGTAGCGTTTTGCTAACGGTTGGAAAGCCCAATTTAACATTTAGTTTGATAAATTGAATTATTGTTATAGAAAAGTTATTATATTGTGTATGTATATTTTTTCAACTCTCTCTTTAAAAAAAAAAAAAAAAAAATATGGACTAGCATACAAACTATTTATATGTTTATATTTGTAGAAAAAGAAAAACTCCATATTCTAAAAAAAATAAACTGAAATAATAATACAAAAAGCTGATTTCTTTATTTAAAAAAAAATATACTTTCATATAGGTACATACTACATCAAAAAGCAGAAGTTTTTGGAATAATGATACATAAATATGTATAATGCTTTGAATGCCCAATCAGTTTTTTTCATAGCCCATGGGATTTGTGATCTCATCACGTAGTGTATTGATGATCTTTTAGGAGAGATCCATTTATATATCTATCTTAACTCTTCTCCTATATATATATATATATATAAGTACATAAAAAGTGTCTTTAACAAAATAAAAATGAAGAAATAAAATAGGTCGTTATTCTCTCACACATTTCTTGAATATTTTTGTAAAAATACTAATATTTTAATACTGATTCCTCTACCAAAATTGGTGTCAGTATTTTCATACATATCGATATTTTTGCTTTCTTCTGATATTAAACAAAAAATTGTAATTACATTTTCTCCCATGGGTGCCCTCAAGATTTTTATTGTGTAGTTAAGAAATTTGACTACTTTTTTACATGAAAAATAATTTTC
Organism: Lepeophtheirus salmonis; assembly: GCF_016086655.4. Taxonomy (NCBI): domain Eukaryota; kingdom Metazoa; phylum Arthropoda; class Copepoda; order Siphonostomatoida; family Caligidae; genus Lepeophtheirus; species Lepeophtheirus salmonis. The sequence goes on from NC_052136.2 coordinate 58,266,869, forward strand.
ATAACTTTATTTTTTAAAGAAAGTTGGGTTTAAAATTTTGTTTTGACGACATGATCGGGGGATCAATAGTGTTCTCACGTATTGACTCTGTAGGTACTAGTTCACATTGCAACCTATTTTTAAACCTATCGGAGTCCAATGTGATATAGCACTAGTCTACAACACCCATACATACATATATATTTATCTGTTTAAAGCAACATCAACAACCAAATTCCCTTGAATTTAAATTCTATTTAATCTGCGCACAACATACTCTATTCCCGAGTTTTTATTTTATTTAATAAATATATATTTTTTTAATAGAGTATGTATGTGTGTACGTTATACATACGTATATAAATTTTCTTGAAAAGCTGAAAAGGAGAGGAAATCACTCATATTTAAATGTTGTATATGTTTAGCTACAATAATAATAACAATAATACATAAGCAGAAGAACGAAGTGTTTAATTTTGAAAGCTGATGTTTCTGTATTTATTTATTTTTCATCTTTTCCTTCTTCTTAATATATTTTGTATATACAAACAGGGGGAAAATATAGGTAGGTAGGAGGGAGAAGAAAGAGAGAGACTAACGAAAACTTAGATCAACTTTAAAATTAAGTCATAAGTATGACATTTAAAACAAAATTTGTTAAAAAGAGTGTAGCTCTATGAAATATTGGCAAGAGAATACATCCTATATTATAATAGATATTATATATATACAAAATATACTATTATAAAGAAGCAGGGGGAAGTGTGATGATGAGACGAGCTTCTGCTGTTGCTCCTTCTAAACCCAATACTGACATTTACATACCTTTGTAGATAGAGTTAATAATTAGATACCGAGTGTTCCATCAAAATCTGAGCACTTTGAATTTTGAACTTCAACAAGATATAATTTATAAATCACAATATATTTAAAAATATATATACATATGTATTATAATTAGATGTGTGCCTGAGCTCTTTTATTCATTAATGTAGCCGTCCCAAGCGGCAATGATGGCTTCCAGGTGGAGGTGGAAGCCCTGACACCTGCTGCGGATGTAGTCCTTCGTTATTGTGTCCTAGTACTGGCTTAAAGTGGCTATGGGGCCCTTGATGATTTAATGACGGTCACGTGATAGCACCCAAAAAGTGCAGTCGAGATCAGGGCTGTATGAGTTTAAATGTAAAAAAAGAGTTCAAAAGTACTCAGAAGGATCTTGCAACGGTGGAGATGGGTTTTTTTTTCATTGCTGGTGTCAAAAGTGGGCTTTCCATCCTCACAACACTCTTTTCCATCCACTTTTTTGATGTTCTCTAGACAGTCTGATGTGAAACCACGAGATCTTTTACATGGACCCTAATGGACTTGAGGGGATTGGCCTAGACTGTTTTCTTTCTCTCTTTTTGCTCACGGCGTAAACGGTGGTCCTGGAGACGTCCAACTGATTGGAGGAGTGCGAATGAAAATTCGTCGATCACATTCAAATGTCATTTTCTCGACTGTTACGTAAGCTAAAGAGCTCAGGTTTTTTTTTGTTGTAAATAGTTGTTTATTTTTTAATATATAGTAATATGAATTAATTTTAATCACTCAATCTTAATTAATTATTGACTTCGTAAGTGTTCAGGCCTCAATGGACCTCCAATACCTTGATAAATTGTTTACAATCCTTCCTGAATGGAGCTCGAAAGTCAAAACAATTATTCAAATAAAAAATTGTTATAAATTTTACCAAGCTTTGACCAGCTCCTATCTTAATCAAAAATATACCAATGTAAATTTTGTCTCCTAGTTCATCTTGTATCTCAAAAGTCTCATATGTTGAGAGATACTCATATCTCAAGGTGTTAATTTGTGTTTCCTTAGAGCAGGGTTCTCCAATCTCTAGATCGCAAGCAAAGAAAATATACAGGGTATTAAGATCAAATCGATTCATTTTTCAGAAATCTTTATATTGTCAATAAGGCCAAATTTTTCGGCAAATTTACTTTAAAATTAGCTTTAATTGTATATATGAATGTTAGAAAAAGATCATTTGAAATATATGTCTCCAACATCAACCGCGGACTGGACCCAGGCCCGGAAGGAGGAGCAGGCGTTCATGAGGTAGTTCCTTGGGAAGTACCTCAATATCTTTTTGACTGCATGAGATTTTCAATTTCTTTTAGATTCAACGTAGCTTGACACAAAACTATACATCGTTTTAACATCCAGACTTCTAGAGGGGGGCATATTCCCTTCCCAATGAAGTCATAACAGTGATCAAACAGCCACTTCAGTGACCTGTATGATACATTACAAGGTTATGAGTATTTTTGCCAGACCAAAGGCAGATCTCTTGCGATTGGTTGAATCCAAAACAGCCCTATTTCCTCTATTACCTTCAGATTGATGCCCGTAACGGTGAAACCCTGTTCCTACTCTGTAAATTCAATGTTCCTTATATCTGGATCAGCTGTCACTTTGATGCTCAAAACTTCAATAAAGTTTGTTGATACAACACCGTTTCTCCCGGCAAATGACCGACTTGTAAGACCCACAAAACATTTTAACGTTTAATGTTTATAATATGTGGATTGACTCCCTAATGTACCTTCATAAATATATAGTAGTTGCACCAAGGTTACCTAGTTACGTAAAGTATGTAAATTCATATATTTCTACATGATTCACTTTCTTTAAAGTCATCATCATTCAATACCAATAAGTACATACATACACTTATATTAATTCATTTACAAATGAAACTCTAATGATCACCCCTTTGCTCACTGCTCTGTAGACAATTAATTGATGTTCCTCAGAAGAAAAAGTAGACCTTCTCCTGATACAGCTTCCTTCCTGCATTGTCTGTTCCATAATATTTCAATATTATTACTCAAAGTCGTCATTGTGCACCATTTTTTGCCTAGATTGTAGATTGTACTTACAATGTCATGCTATAGTTGTTAAGTATCTTCCACTTACAAGCTACGGTCAATTGCCTATTTCCTTTGCCTCTTGCCCCAATTTACGATCATAAGTTATTTGTACAAAGTGGAACAACGATTTCTGTCATCCTATATCGTACTAGTATGGATAATTAAGGAGCGGAAGAAACCAATTGAACACGTTTTTTTTATGCTCTATCAATGGATATTAGAACATACTTATAAGAAGAGATCTTTGAGAGTCATTTGAGTTTAACTCTCTTGTTAATAATTAGATTTATATCAGGATGTGATAATCCAAATTCCATATTTCTCAACATGCCCTTCTCCAAAAAATAATAATAAAGACCTGAGATCATTAGATTGTACCTAATTAGTCAATTATTCAGAATATTTGGACATATTTTCCCCATTTAATAAATTGTTCTCAAAATTCATAAGAAGCCCAACCAATCAATGTATATGACACTAATAAGGCACTAGAGTAGAGTAATCATCAGCTGACAAATAAATATCAACATTACAAGAAACGCTGTGGGAATAGCCTACAATATAATCTTCTTTGAATCTCTCAACCTTCCTTCTTTCAAATAGAGGGCGGGTTTAGGTAGCCAATTCTTGTAAAATTATTCTTCATCTAATAGTAGGTTTGGCCTAACAAGAGCTAATAAGAGTCCAAAACACTCATATAGGACAAGTGTAGATTAATCAACAGCTGGAAAATAAATACATCAGGAGACGGAATTTTAAAAAAAAATCATCCAAAAACTAAAAAATTTTGCAAAAAAATTTAAAAATTAAATTTCAAGTATTGCACTTTTTACAAAAAAGTTTATATATTTACAGATATTCACAAAAAATTAAAATTTTTGAAGAAAAATTTCCAAAATCCACAGTTGTCTAAAAAAATATAATTTTTTTTTACAAAAATTTTTTCAATATGAATTCTTTTTAGAAAAGGAATTAAAAAAATAACTAAAATATTAATTTTTTTTCTAAATCTCCAGCCGTTCCGAAAAGAATTTAAAATTAAATTTAAAACTTTAAGTTTTCCAGTATAACTTAGAAAAGTAATAAATGATAATCAATAAGAATTGGAATTGCATATTAAATATTATTTCCCAGATACTGATCTCAGTTCGTATTCAATAAAAACATCCAATTCCCGGTTCCGATTAATCGTCCCATCACTAATACATACATTGATCTTTTTATACAAATGTCTTCTTTTGAACCAATGACATCATTACCTTTCAATAGGGATCCTCAGTTATATACTCATGTTTATATGTAGAAGGTATCCCTTTTTTGGCTAGAGAGATGAAATTGTTTGAGTGACAAAGGGAGACTAATGTTGTTGCAAATCAATAAGAAAGTCGGAGAATAAAAAAAGAAATAATCTAGAATTTAGATTAAACCCAATAGATAAATGTGTGTGTGTGTGGATATTACCGGAGCTACGGTTGTGGTAGCGTGTATGTGTATGTAATATTAATTTGGCAAATGTGCGAATACAATTGCTATATGCCAAAAGTCATTAATATTTAAGAGGATTTACGAATAAAAGAAGGAGAGGAAAATGGCAGACAATTGTTTTTTTGTTTTTTTCTCTTCGTTTTCGTTTCTTTTCAAATACCTTTTTTTATATTTTCCTTTTCTTTTCCATCTAATCTTTTTTACCGATGAATATTATTATTCTGTATTATCACTATTGCATAGTGTACAGCCATTTTATGTTCATGATATACAAATACAATAGAGGGGAAAGAGAGAATTCAGTCAATTGCCTTTCTTTGTATACACATAAAGGGAACTTATTGAGTACATACGAGTAAAAAAGAGAAGAATATGTAGTCTACATGAATATTTATTAGAGTGGCTCGAAAATTATTATTTTTGAAATTCTGGAAATGGTTCACAGGACCAAGGTTAGACTAGAATTTTCAATTGAATGAACTGTACCAACTGCTGGGCAAGACAAATAGATTTTGAAATCATAGAGGATAACACCGACAACTAGAAATTATATGATTAATAGTATTAGTGTCTGTGTATACTCTTTGAGACTCTTAAAAAGCGTGGTGGAAGTCAAACATCGGACGCAAAAGTGTTTTGGCATAACCTTGTATTGTTATTAACTTTGCACAAAACAACTTTTTAAGGTGATGCTGTATCTTTTTATTCGTATTCAAATAGTTTTGCCTGCATACAAACAATAAATCTGCTCTATATGAATGGGTTAAGAATGTTGCTGTATCTAAAGAATAGAGTTGATATTTTTGTAAGGAAAACAGGATTGATATATATGGTTTTTTATGAGCTAAAACCCTAGTTATTATGATTGTTGGGGTATAAAATGAATTACTGCTATAAACCCTCTTTATATTAAATTAACATTAGACCAAGGTAAATAGTGTAATTTTATTTACATTTATATATATTTATTATGCATTTTTTAAACAGTTTTCAGCAAAGATAGGTGAGAATCCTTACTTCATAGCAAGAAGTTAACACCAGGATTATATATTAAGTAATTATCAAAAAGAAAAAAGAGCACACGCATTAAACTGTTTTTCCTCTTTCTAATCGCTAAACTTAGTTTTTTCTTTACATATATCCCTTTTTTAGTAATAGTAGTAGTAGTATTTGTGAAGAGAAAATGAGTGTGTTCGGTGCAGGAATGTATTTTCGCGTGGAAATGACCAAATTATATAATAGTGACGTCATCATGTATGCCAGGAGATTTTTTGTTTAGGCGCTTGTTCTTTTTTGACAATTATGACGGAAAGTTGGTTATGTTTTTGCCATATTTGACAAATAATATTTTTAGAAGAGAAAAAAACTTTTTTTTTAATATTAGAGCTCAAATTTCTCAGCAGTTTCTAAATTTGAAACAATAGAAACTCATCCTCTAAATTTATACAACTTTTTTATAGCAGTTACAACTTGTATAAACAGCTTGTACAATTTATGTGGATAATGAGTAACGGCGTTGTCGGATTCTTCCACAGTAGAAACCATTTTTATAAATTATCTTTTTATGTGAAATTGGCTTCATGTCAATACAAGTCCAAAATGGATAATTAAGTACTTGTACTTTCAACTATATGAAATACAGCTTCTAATATTTTTTTAAAGTTATTTTTTGTGTGATTATAATTATTTTTATCATGAAACTATAGGTAATATACCATTTAAAAATAAGTGTGAATACAAATGTAGAGGTATATAAGTCATTAAAACATCTTGTAAAATATTAATATAAAATAATAAACATAGGTATAACACATATTTTTGCAAGAAATATTACAAAAATAATAATCAAAAGACCACTCATGAACATTGCATTCAATTTTTCCATGTAACAAGTTTTCTGACCAAATCTATATTCATTTTTTTACATTTTTGAAGAATTTATGGAGCTGTAATTTTGGATACGAAAGGCTTTTAACGATTATTTGAGGAATAAAACAACAAGATTGTAGCCTTTATACTTACAATACAAAATAATTAGGAGATAAGATTAGGAAATACTCATTAAAAGTTAATCATACACTATGAATAATGACGACAGCTTTGTTATTTCTGTATTTGGTTTATATTAAATTACATAATCCGTGACACATATAAAATATCTAGGAATCTTGCAAATCATACTACTCCTAAGAGTGATTTATGGTTAATAGAAAAGTACTTAAACATTATTATGTAGTGGGGTTACAGCTTGGTCCGAGGCCGCTTTTATTTTTTAGTTTGATCTTGTTATTTTTTTCCCACGGTATAAACTAATATTTTGGCCGTCCAAGCTAAGCTAAGGGATCGAAATTGAAATTATCGACCGGAAGTTATATATTTTTTTGTACCAATCAAGATTAGTTATTTTGTGAAGACCAAATTTTACTACAAGACCGATCCATACTAACAAACTTTTTGGCCTTTCAAAAATTATAACACCCCAGACCGGTCTTTGATTTCCACTCCAACACTACGATACTTCAGGTCGTAACTCGTAATGTCTTATTTGTTTAGGGAACTCAAACTTTACTCTGCATTTGGGTAACTTTGACGATACTTTTTATTAGAGAGAATTAAAAAACATAATTTACATTTAGTATATAGGCCTTACCGGTTGGAAAATTAAGACTTACACACTTGGAAAGAAAATAGCCTGTCATTCTTTAATTATACATTTAAAAAAATATTTACTAATTTTTTTCTGATAAATAAATAATACCAAATGGATTCATTCTATTTGCCTGCCATTGGCCACACAGATGGCGATAAGCCTCTTGTGAAAAAATTTGCAAGTATTGGGAATGAAGTTTGGGGGCATGGCATCCCACTCCTCGTCGATGGGGGACTTCATGGCTTTAACGTTCGGGTGACGGATACTATAGGTCCTCCTCTCGACAGGCGATTAGAAAGAAAAGTGGAGGGGATTGACATCTGGACCGTATGGTGGCCAAACTCTCTTGTCCCCGTAAGCGATCTTGTTAGCTAAGAAGGTCTGTGTGATCGGGCGGTCCTAATCGTGCTGAAAGATTACTTTACCGTCGGGAAAATTTGCTTGTACCTAAGGGAGGAGCTTGGCCTTGAAATTGTCGATGTACATTGTGAGAACCAGATCAGGGACGTCCTTGAGGACATCCACATTAATGATAGGATTTTTCTCCGGAGCACCCCCCTCTTCCTCTCTATGGTTCCTCGTACGGTCTAGCCTCTTCTTAATATTGGAGATGATCTTACAAGCCATTTTTGTTAGCCTGGTCATCCTTGTTGGAATTTGACCAACATGAAAAAGATTAGTGCTTTAAGTCTCGAATTTCACTGCGATGACATTTCTCGTCCGATTTAAAAAAAATCAAGAAGCAGCAGGTGATTAAGATACATGGCTACCTATATAATTACAGATGGTTATAATTTCTTCACACATAACCTCTCAAATTAATATAATACAAGGGTGTAAGTTTCAAGTTTCCCCTCGGTACAAGGATAATTAGAAACTGAGCTCATGGAATCAATATCTACAATTTTGATCTACTATCGATTTGACTATTTTTAACAATGATAATACATGGTATATAATTATCTATTTATCTCAATGGATGTCATAAGTTTCTTTTATTATTATGGAATCTGTTTGGACTCATTGTAAAGATCAATGGAATTGATTTTTGTTGTTCTTCATATCTGGTTTTGTATCGGTATACATAACAAGGGAGAGGGGTATGCATATATATAAGGGATACCAACTGTCATTAATGAATGTATGGATCATGTGCTAGAGTTTTTATTTGAATCAACTTTTCTTTAGATTGAGCTTGATATCACTAACAATAATTGATTTTTTCAAATTTGGCACATTTTTTGATATAAGTTAAAAAATCCAAAAATTCAGCCTTTTTTGTCTTCCGGTTCAGCCTTTAGAGGCTTTTAAAGTTTGTACCTTGACGCCACATACCCTATTTTTAAATTGATTTATTTTGAATTTTTTTGAAGATATCAATCTACTTTAAAAACCATTTAATAGATAAATTTTTTTTCTATGGTTGTATTTTATTGTATAAACCAAGAAAATGAGTTTTTACTCAAAAGTTGACGAGTTTAATATTTTGACCTCAAAAAAAAAAAAAAAAAATGAAACATGTTCATTTTCAATGTTGTTCAAATTTGTACTTATTAATTTGTAATATATCATAAATATATACTATAAGTTTTTAGAGATGCATTCAATTCCACTTAAATACAACAGTTGAAAATATTTTGTATGTGGAGAAAATTTCTGAACATTACATTAAATTAATCAATGAGTTGATGATTAAATTACTTACGATGTCCCTTAAGAAAAGTCAATAAAATAGTTTGAGTTTCAAATAGTTTTTAGTTTCTATAGCTCCGGATAATATTATTTAGATACTCATAATGAATCTGTAATTCTATTTTTTTTTTTTTTATTAAATCTGATTTTTGTGGGTTTTTTAAAACATTTTGTATATTTTTATACTTTTTATACTTTTGATTCCAACCAAAGAAAAAAAATCAGAAGTCAACTATTGATGGATATTATTCATCATTATTTCAATCAAAACTTTCAAGATCTAAAGAAAAACTGCATTATAATAACAATGACCCTATATTTTATACTTGAAAATTGTTCAGAAGATGCAAAATAAGTATAAAAACCTTTATAATTTATTTTATAGTTAGTCAATCTAAGATTTGTACTATTACATTGATAAAAGCCATAATCATTAGTCTAATAGAAAAAATTATTTTTGCAGACTGTTCAAGATAAACTGAACATGAGCACAGTACTAATAACTCAATTTTGACATTTCAACCCTATTATCAAACATTTTTATCCTAAAGTAGAGATTAGATAAAAAAAATCTCTTGATTTAGGACCTTTAATTTTTATTCGTTTAAGAGCAAAAAGTATTTTCATTTGAAGCGTATGGAAATGATGTTTCTTTTAAAACAAATTACCTTATCTACTTCTGAAAGATGTATTTCAATTACTATTTTGATCTTTAAGTCAAAAATTTCTCAAGTTTAAGTGTTGAATCGACCATATTATTTAAATGTGCTGTTTTGTACAGTAATTACATATTTATTCAGAGTTACAGCTGTAATCCAAGATTAAGAATGGGGAATGTAACTTTTGATAAGGTAAGAAAGAGCTAAAATAGCATAAAAAGCTTTGGGATGTGTAGACAATAACATGGGGAACAAAATCCATGCTGTAGTTATCGTTTCTTTCTATGACGTCATTGTTAGGTCATAATCGATAGTGATAGTACGTAGCGGGAGGTAGGACTTGTTGTTACAATGTGCTGCTGTTCTATTTGTTACTATTTCTTCTGTTAGAGTGGGGGTTACACCCCCTTCCCCCTTTCTCTCTCTAGCAACGTCATAAAATCCTTGGTCCTTATTATTAAAAGTCTAAGGACTTGATGAATAATGTATATATATATATATATAAATTATAATTAGTAGATATTTCATATATTTTTATTACCGGTTTTATACCGTTTTTGTTCATTTGTTTCCTTGGAATCGTGTCCGCTTTCTTCTTCGTCTTCCCTTGTTTGAATATTTTGCTGTTTTACCTACATACAAACAACATAAATACACGTTTGGATGTTACGTTCTTCTTTTTCTTCTCTGCTTTCTCCCTTTTTATTTTTCCTTTTTCTTCTTTTCTTTCTTCCCTTTACGAAAAAAGAAAGTTCTTTACGTTTGGCGACCCGGCTGCCTTTTTCCCCTCAAGAAACCAGAGGGCGCTCCTTTTTAGAAAGCACTTTATTATTATTATTTTACAAACATCAACTTGAGTGAAAATAACGAACACAAAATAATTTTCCTGTACAAAAAAAAAACATATTTTCAATATATAGTACTTCTACTTTATAAATATTATTATTTTTCCTGTGAAGCGCTCAAAAAAGTATTAATTTATTTTCATTCCTTCAAACACGTTTAAGTCTACTTCATTGTAATTTGGGGAAGTGTGCTGTTTCAAGACCTCTTACTAAATATAAAGCGATATAGAAGAAGATATTCATTTCGTATACTACTCTTCTTCCAAACAAGGATATCCCTATGATACTCACACTTCAAACTCTCCTCGGACACAGAAATACAAAGAATCAATAGTGATAAAAAAATAAGAAAAATAAAAATACATTGCACAAATATTTGGAATATTTTTTAAGTCATTTAGTTTTTAGTTTCTTATTTCTCCCTCTTCCTACACGTTTATTTGTCGGTGATCATTATGAATAATTATTAGTGTTTAAGTAATTGATGTTACTCGAATTGTTTTATTTGACATCGGAATTTATTTCACCCAACTACTACTACACCTCATAACTCATCGAAGGAAGGATATCAAAGCTCACAAAGTAGCAAGATCTACATAGAAGTATTATTAATTTTGGAATCATCCCAGGCTAAAAGAAGAGTCTAGAGAGAGTTAAGGTAATTCAAAGTCTGTTTAATTCATTCATGTCAGTAGCAACATCCATTTACATATGTAAGCAGGTCGCAAAAGGTGTAAAAGGGGGCGTATTCCACACCCCTCCCCAATTTTTTGAGTATTTTTTCAGGGTCAGTGTCTCTGAGTACAGTATGTTTGTAGTACGCCCACGTAAGTTGAGTTATTAACTTTATTAGGTAACCAATTGTTGACAAAATAAAATAAGAATTTAATTTGATCTCTTTATTTTTCAATATGATACATTTGTATACTTCCTCATGCTTGCCTTATGACGGATCCATGTTTTGCATGAATCATGTGTGTATAGTTGCATATATCCCATGGATATACCGGATTGTTTAAGACTGTCTGTGCTGTGAATACAGCATTATATTTGTATCGATTTGATTAATAGCAAGAAGGTCTTGAAATGAAAAATCCTACTTCCACATGTTCAGGGACTGATTTAAATAATCTGAACTTTGCGTGGTTCTTTTGGTTCTTTCTTTGTTGTATTTTTTTCTTCAATATTTATTTACATAATATATATGTATAAATTACTACTTCATTTTAATAAATGGCTTTTTAAAGCCGTTTTTATTTATAATATGGAAAGGAGTGAGAAAGAAATTAAACTGAGGCCTGGGGTTAGAACTTGGAAGTCATTGGTATTTAATGTAAACATCAAACATAGACATTGTGTGCTTGTTTCATAGCTTCAAGCAAGAAGGGAAAATATAGAGAGGAGATTGAAAAGTCCTTCCTTTTTCTTCTATTGTTGTGTGAGGGAGACTTTAAAGTCCCTCATTTAGAATGGGTGTACGTATTTGTGCGAAGATTTTATATGTGTGAAGCTGTTAATACATAACTCAGATGGACGCTTCTATGTAAATGTCATGTAACTAATGAAGACAAATAAAACATTTTTGAATCGATGACATTCCTGTCTGACAGTCGGAATTTAAGGTGAAGAGGACGAGATGGACATAGAGTTGTTGCTGCTTGATTTATTGACATTTAACTACAAACAATAATCGTTATCAGATCTTAAATACATGAATGACTTGTATTAAATACCCATGTAAGTTCTCATAGTGTGTAAATAATTCATTTTTTAATACTTTCTCAAGGCTACCCTTTATCTACAAAGTCATTAAAATAGTTACATCACACTTAATTTCAGCCTATTTGTTTATGTAGGAGGATTTATCTCAATATGGAATCTTAGTTTAGTGGAAGAATGTTTCTCCAATTTATTTATTTACAGTAATAGCTCTACTTAGAAGTGATTCCTAGATACGAGCTCGTAAATTAGCCTAATTCTACCTCTCGATACAAGAAAATATTTGACATACGAGAATTTATTTACGGCAGCGTCCTAACGCACCCAATACCCCTCCTTCTTCTAGGAAGCTCAGTCTTACTACACGTGTACTTGTTTCGAAATACAAGTGCAGTTGTGGAAGGAATTGAACTCTTAAGTAGAGGTACGACTTTATTTTAAATATCACACGGTTACCAAATGATATATATCTTAATGGAAAAGGAACAAATGTCACTTGCCTTGGAAAGAACAGACGTTGTATGAGGTAGCAACGATTTTTAATAACATTTAGTTTTATATATAGGGTTCTTCAGGTAAATCTGTACCATATTTTACTACATCTTGAATAATAACGAAAGCATTTAACTTGGTTATATGAAATTAAAAAGTAAGAAGTGTACCTTAGCTCTAAGTTAGTTGCACAACTTTTAGTTGAAAACAAGTATTTAAAATCTATCAGCCTCGCCGGAGCACCATCATTGAATTTACTTGCAATGGAAACAGTCCTGCGGAAAAAGAATGAGATGCTCAGATATCAAAGAGCACATTCTACGAGGTCTACAACTTCTGGAAGAAGGAGGGGCATATAAGTGAAAAGTCAAGAAATCCCGTAGTGATAAAAACACACTGTCATATTCCTTGTAGGTCATAAACGTTCCATGAGTTCCTGGGTCTCCTATTAACGCTCTTGCGATAAAGCGCCAAGTAAGCCGTCCTACAGTCTTCATGCCCATAAAATGGCCCGAGGAGGAAGCTATACTGCCTCCACAAAAGATATATCCTTACAAACAAAATGAAAGCCACCTGGGGTGCCCAGGCCTGAACAATTTGAACTCCCATGGCAAAAGAATCATCTTTTATTCGGATGAGAAACAATCCCACAATATCCAGAACGACAGATGATTTTCCACAGAGAGAGCTAACGTCTTTAAAACCAAGTTTCCACCCGGCATCATGGCACTCGGGGTCATCGGTAGCAACAGCATTGCACCAATCTTCTTTGAGCCAAAGGAGAAGGTTGGTACCAACAGGTACTTAGAACTCCTGTCTACTAAGTGATATTTGGATGAAAAACGAGGCCAATGGTGTCAAGTTCCTGTTTCAACAATACATCGCTCCTTTCACAAGGCTCATTAGACTCAAAATGTGTTTAAAAAGAGAAGGTGTCATTTTGACACCCCCACACCTGCCCATTTAACTCCCCTTCATGAATCCAATGGATTACTTCTTTTAGGGGAAGTTAAGAGTAGTGGAACAAAGTGTCCCCTTGTGAACGGGTTCAATGCCTGCAAATCCTTTAGGCATCGTATCGACCAAATGATTGGCAAAAATGGTCAACACATTCAATATTTTTTTACTTTTATAATATTGAAACTTGTGAATAAAATTTCAATCTCTACTTACATCCCTTATTAATCAGGATGAATTTAAAGGTATCCGGATTTACTGTATATACTCATGCTTGTAAAATTAAGTTAGTATGACTTTTGGCAAAAAAATAAAGGCATATGTCATGGGAAAATAATACGTAGGTTGTGACTTGGATGTATTTAAGCAAATGAATTATATGTAGGGTTATGAATGACCTTAGTATTCTTTAAATTTGGTAATTTTAGTTTGGATCAATTAGTTGGAGAGACCGGAAATTTGTTGCAACAGGTCCTTTTTCGCAAACAGCAAAAAACTAAATCCAAAAAGCTAACATTATAATTGTTTAATATAATGAAAAATCATTACTTAGTAAAAAAAGATTTAACATTTATGTAAAATTTTCTTACTAATATTGGATAAAACTGATTTTGAGGGGTCTGAGTATTGCAACAAGGGGCTTACCATTGTTGCAATTTGTATTTATATTATTTTTAAAATTTAAATGTTTTTTAAACTCAAAAAAGCATGTTTGTTAACCAAAGCCGAGTTTGAGTTCTGAATAGGGTTAAAAGAATCGATTTCAATCTTATTCTCTTTAAATCTACTATAATGCATAGAATGTTAACAATTCAACACCTTGAAATAGGTAGATATTTATCCATTTAAAAAAAAATATTTAGTCTATTTTTGCTTAATTTATAATTCAAACTCGGTTTTTTAAATTAAATCCACTTGTTACGGGTCGTGTTCAAACTAAACTTATGGAAAAACTACTGACTCGTATAATTTTTAAATAGATTCAAACATTAATAAATATATGTTGGTAGGTTGTTTAAGCTTTTTCCATGTCTGGGTCAAACTAAATACAATTAAGTGTTGCAACAGTCTCTCCTATTTACGTATTGTTTAAGGTGGGGGGCAATCGTACTAAAGATTGAATTTAATGAGGCATTAAGTTTTTCTCCCATGATTAATAATAGCTAAAGACAATTTAAAAATGCAATGTCAGTGCGGACTATAATATTTATTTTATCGTTTCACATGCCACCATTGCAATTGAGTCTATGAACTATATATATGACTCTTTGATATTATAGAGTTGTGGAAATTACCCCTATAATTGATATCTCCCATGAACATGATTAACCTTTATATCCAATCGACACGGTTACTTTCAATTTCAAAAATAAGAGTGCATATGTGGAGTGACAATATTAAGCAAACGTTAACACAAATCAAGAAAAGGAGACAAACCCAAACTATTATTATTACTTCATAAATAGAGCTCAATATTTCATAGGCATATTTGAGTCAATTATATGTTTTGTATTCTCATTGGTGGGATGAAGTAAAATTGACTATAGCTCAGAACCTTAATTTGATTTAAGATACTTACATATTAATTTGGGAAAAAAGTAATTTCGTATTTCCCGCCTCTTTTTTATTATTAGTCACGTCGGATCAAACGATAAGGAGCTGTAAATTTGGCTACTTTATGTACGATTTGAGACGCCTCCAAAAGGTGAGTAGGAATAATTTGTATATAAAAATTGACGATTATTCGTCAAAGAGTACAAATGTTATCCACTCTCAAATTTTGAGAAAAATCATTCTAGCTTGTTTTTGTGTTGACAAGCCACATATTTGATAAACGCTGATGGTATTATTGTGAAACTTTGACATGCTAAGAAAATTTTGAGCAAGCATTCCAAATTCATAAATAAGTAGAGTCAACTGAGGGAAACACCTCAAGGGAGAGCTCATTGTAATTTTTTTTATTCGTGGACTTTTACATGAACAAAGTAAATAATACTTATTTTTTAAATACAAATATTAAAAAAAAACTATCAAGGCTCTGACCTGAAGCCACCATACTTTAATATTGTAAATAAAATTCTGAGAGTCTCCTATGACCTTCTTGATCTCCTCGACACTCACTTGGACGTTGAGCAAATCAGACACCCTTTGCCTTATCGCCTCCATACTGAAAACTGTTGATTTTTGAAAGTGTTTTTTATTGTTTATTAATAGGAATAGTCCTTACTATTAATAACGTAACCTATTATTTTAAAATATTCCTCCTAAATTAATCCAGAATGATATAAAGTCAAGTCCACTATTTTACCTTGCACACTGTATGTTTATAAATAAAGAAATTTGTTCGGCAGTTGTATTAATAGGCCCTATTAATGAATAGTCATACAGAGCAATTACGGGACTATAATTAAATATCATAGCCCGCACTGAGATTCCCCTTTCGGATTGCTTTAGTCTAATAACGATTAGTATGAGGATAACAAGGGTTGATGAATGCTGTTTTTTAGTGTTTCTAATTTATCTTTTTTGAAAGCATCCCTCTGAGCCCTAGTTTTGAGTCAAGTGATATTTACAAACATACTTACATAATAAAATACAATATGTATATTGTTTATTTATGTAAGAATCATGCCATTTTCCTAAGCTATGAAAGTAAATGATGCGTGTGAGGATATTATACATACATATATGTATGGAGTTTGTTTCTTTGTCGTTGTTTAAGACATTCAATCTTAAGGAAAGAACATGAGTCTGTAAATAAAATAATATTCCTCTTTTAACCCTAGATTTAATGTATAAAAACTTTTTATTGTTTCATATCACGGAATGACCCATTCCTTTACAGAAAGAGAGGAAGAAATACCTAAATACATACAAACATGCTTATATTATTCCTTTTTATATGCTCTTTTAAAGCTCCCCTTTCATAACAAGAAGGGTAAAACTTCAAAGACATTCTTCTTTAAGACCTATAAGACTTTAAAGAAATAGATACATTTTTTGCTTAAGAAAAACATCGATTAAAGAAATGTGATACCAACCATTGTAACCTTTGTACTATCTATATATATATATATTTAAATAGTATCTAGAACTTGTCTTAGATCTTTATAGTTTTAACTAATTCGGTCTGGACTAAGGTTTCTCATTCCTCAGGAAATTGACTTTGAGCTAGATCCTGTTAGTAAATAATACTCACTGTGAAAAATAAGTATTTCTTTTGATATTTTAAAAATAAATAATCCATTTTAAGCTGTTTCTACCAATGAAATATTCTCCATTACCATATTCTTCATTTTTATTATTATTGCTCATAGTAAATGGGCTGTTGTTTTAGAGTTCGCGGTCCAGCTTTTTTGGATCTCATTAACTTGATCTGGAATTACGAAAAAAAGAAGATATACAGACTAATTTTTGATGGATTATACATAATTAAATAAAACCTATAGTATAAAATTATGAATTAAGCCGGAACGAAAATAAATATTTAAGAGAAATAAATGTTAAAACCACAGTCCCTTGATCACAAAATAAAATTTTTAGCCTTGCCTCGTAGTAAAATTAGTAAACATTAGTCTCAATTTGGTTCTGCGTCTTTTTTTCGGTCAACGTTTTGATTTTAAGATCGTTTTAGATATAATCTCCAAATTAGAAAAAAGTTGAATCTTGAACCGAGTATCACACCATTAAAGATGTTGAATATAAGGAAAGCCCGTTATTATAAACACTTCTTCTTCTTTGTCTAATAATTCAAGAAGAGGGGGCCATAATCTTATTATTATTTCGAAATAAGGCACATTAAATAAATTTGTCTTCAAATGGGTTCACAACTACTTCAAGCATGCTTTCAAGGATTTTCTTTCCAACATAATGAGCGTGCTTCTTCTTTTAGTGTAATGGTGAAATAAACTTGGGAAGGAGGGGGCATTTAAGTTTTCTTTTTTTTCTTTTGGAGGACTGGTTGCTTTTGGCGTGACAAATACTTATTTGTAACTTCAACCTTTTAAATAAAATAGAAAAAGTTTCTTCTTCTATAAAATATGCTTATATCCCTTGTCTTATATATAAAAATAAAAAGCTTTTTAATTCTTGAGGAACAAATATAAAGCTAAATTGCAAAAGAAAAATAAGATTTTTATATGATTTAAAAAGTAATATATTAAGAACAACAGTGGGCACATTTTAATATAATATTCAGCTTTATAAAGCCGATTTCAATATGGTAAAGAACCAATGGGATTCTAATACTGTGGTTCGATAGACCAGTATTAAAGAGTAATTATGGTACCGGCGCAATTAAACCCAGTAATTTGCTGAACTGGTATTATATCGGTGCGTGGTCAAAACGTCGACCTTCTAAACGACAGAACGTCGAATAGACCAAACTTCGACAGACAGAATGGCGATCGTATAACAAAAAATAAAGGGTTACTCCATTTAAACCCCGAAAGGCCCCCCACAATTTTAAACTGTTTCGGGTTTCATCTCATTTTGAGGCCCTGCAGTACCCGAAATAGCCCAAAATTTCGAAGTATAAAGATGGGTTTGTGAGGGTTCCTTTCTGTTAGTTTATGTAGGAGAGGTGGGATAAATATCTCGGCCTGGAAATGTCTGAAGTGAAATGTCGTAGAAACAGTTTTTCATGTTATGAAATGTAATATTTTCTGGTCGATGTTTTGTCCATTCGACATATTGTCGGTCGACAATATGACCTACTACCATTTTATCTTACATTAATTCATAGAACTATTAGGTAAAATAATAAGTTCTGAGCGTTTTTCCATAGATGTCTTTCGTGAGTTATATCTCACGACCAATGCATTGCAGCAAAAAAAGCCTAAAATGTGCTTAAATGTTAAGCGTACACCTTACAAATTTCATCAACAGTTTTGTGTTTGTTGAAGCCAGTTGTGTGTTACACTGTTCCAAAATGGAAGTAAAAAAGAAAAAAATTGATATATTCTTCAGTATTAATACGACAAAGGTAAAAAGGTGGCCAAAAAAATTGTGCTGTTTAATATAGTATAGAATGCAACAGGAAAGTGGTGGTTCAAACAATGCAGTTCTAGTAATATTAAGGTCGAATATAAAATAATGGAAATAGTCGAGTTGGACCGGAATATGACACTTATTCCATTGCTTAGGAAATGAAGATTAGCCAGAAAACCATTTAGAGCCATCCGGATCGGATAACCCTGACTATGTTAATTTTATCGTAAAAATAAAGCGAATTAACGCTCTGGAATTTTCAATTCACATATTATTAGGCGTTATACTGGAATGAATTATGATCGAGTAACGATGTAACATTCTAATTCTTTTATTTCTTTTTTTTTTGCTTGCTTTTGACAAACAATGATAGAAGATTGAAAGGTGTTATTTTTCAATTATAAGAATTTCCTTACGTAGGTTCGTACTCTGCGCCATATTATGTTACGATCATAACAAATGACGTTATATCGAACACTTAGAGCAGACTAATCTCTTTTTATTTATATGTTGATATTCATACTTGATATCACATCAGAAAGAGAAGAACAGAGGCCATGTAGGAGAGGCTTGAACGATAAAAAAACACTTATCTAATAACAATGTTGAGCAAATTCGCATTTAGTCAAAAAATATCGAAATAAGAATATCAATTATAGTACTGGAACCTGAACAATGAAAATAATAGTATGCTTACAAGGCTAGTATGTAATAAAAAGGAGATTACACTTAATTTTGAATCCCTTACCTTCTAATTTGGTACAATTTGGCTTTAAATGTGATGATAATTAATTGAATAATAATAACCCTATTTATTTAAACACGAAAAAGGCTGTTAATAGTTAAATGTCCCGTATAAAAATTAAAAAGTATTAGGTGAAGAAGAGTCAAAATAAATAGGGCACTCAATTTTTAGGGGGGTAAATTACACAAACTTTTTTGCTTCTTCTTTATATGATAAATATGTGGTGTGAAAGATCCCATGTATCAAAAATCCTTCCTAGAGCCCAATGAGTGTTGTGCCACTCCGGGCTGTTACCATAGAAAAGTGTGGCACCCTCAATGGAAACTTTGAGTTGGAAAGAAATTAAATGTAATTTGCGAATTGTTGATTAATTATATTTGTAATAAAAGGAAATGAACATTTCATGTATGAGTTACAAAAATGGGATATCATGATATATCCTTTATATTATAGGATAAATAATCATCAAAGAAAAAGAAAAACACTAGCCAAATTCAGTTTTTCACATCGTGGATGATATCTATTTGTTGAATCCATGGATGACTATGTTTAGCTCCATTTATTTCTTAAAGGGATGGATTATATTCAAAAATTGGCCTTCCTACTTTACAGATAAAAATAAACCTTTCGTTACACCGGACATTTTGTTTTACCTATAGGTATTTTATTATATATACACTATCGGAATTCAATATAAACAATAAAAACAGGTGAAAAAGCAACAAGCTACCTACAAAAGAAAAGAAAAGGAGGAGAAAAAACAAAAGATTTCATTCTTCCTTCATACAATATATACGTTTCTTTCACCATCAAATAATAATGATTTTTTATTGTTTAATTGTTTGGCATGACGTTGTATAACACTCAAATGTTTTTTTGATGTATTTTCAATTTGTCTTAGGGAAGAAGAAAAAAAAGATTGTCAGAGCTTTTTTAAAGGGTGTTTGTGTACATACTAAATAGCATTGGATAAATATTGAGGTTTTTTAAGAAGGATTTTTCGGTTTTGTGACCACATTTTTTATAACGGTATATGTATGTATATAAATTAATCTGTTCTTGTGGTAGGGTTTAATAAAAAAATTAATTAAACTTTTTCTTTTTCATAAAAAACCAAAATAAATAAGTTTTTCAGTCTCAAATCATATCAGGGAAGTTCTTCTTAAAGGAATACAATTTAAAGTTTTTTATATGATGAAAGCACAGTACTAATTTGTACTCGCAACTAACTTACAACAATTCCAGGCAAGATTATAAATTTTCATTCGTTTAAGTATCATTATCAAAAATAAGTCTCGTCTCTGATAGAATGAAAGAAAAGCCAAAAAGTTTTAAAAAAACCTGATTTTGCCCGCACGCTATACTTTCTATCTTGAAATTGGAGACCGCATAAGTGGGAAGTAGAAATTCAATTATCGCAACCTTTTATTAATAAGGAAAGAAATACGCGAGGTGGAGCATCGCGACACTTGAGTTTTTTGCAACAATTTAAAACTTAAATTTTTGTGGTGCCTTTGCTTTCGACCGAATCAAATTTATTGTACTTTGAAGTATATCATGTAAAACGATATTTTTTGGGTGATAATCACAAAAATTCAATGATGGGGGTTTGGGTCTCAATCCCCTCGAGCCTGTCTCCTGTGGGCGTCCCTGATATTATTAAAGTAGGAGATGAATCTGGCATTTTTTGAGATATTTAAACAATTAGCACATTGGAGGATCATGAAAGCAGATGGAAGGTTTCATTATGTGGAGGAGGTTATGAGCTTGTCTTTTATGAAGTTTCAGGGGATGGAATCTGAGTCAATTTGTAAAGTGAGTGAGACTGGAGAAGATCAAATCTCTTATTTTCTTTTCTCTTTTAATGTTCCTTTAATTTGTAAATGAAGTTGCACTGATTAAGTATAAGTAAACATTATAGTATTATAATTACTCCATCTAAACGAGGAATCTTATGGTGAAATCCATGTATCTAAAGTATATTTTTTTCTCTATGAACTACTTGGGCGCGAACCTATACACATTAAGTTCGTCAAAATAACTTCTTATTATGTTTTGTCATATCTAGGCCTTATCCTTCAGTCCACAGATTGACTCCGATTTCCCCACTCATCCTGAATACTTTATACGAAACAAACTCAATATCTCCTCCATTTATTTCATTACTATTAAAAAGTTACGATAATCAAACTTTATCTTAGCACGGTCTTCAATTTTGAGACTCTTTTTTGAAGGAAGAATTTTTTTGACAAAAATATTGAGAGTCCTAAAATCATATCCCTAAAATAGATTTTAAAAATTACAATAGGAGATCTTTAAAATTGAAAACTTATATCGTTATTATTTTTTAATTTAGTGGAAAAGTTTTTTGTAGGTAATTAAAACCCATGTACCTTGGCCTCTCAGACTGGCTTGCAAACTATTACGGAGGAGAAAAGAGTAAAAGGCTTGAGAAGGTGGGTGGGGGGAGGATAATAACAATAAAATATAGTTGGTTTTATTTTTCAATTTTCAAAATAAATAAGAGGAAGAAAAATTCCGGAAATGGGTTCTTTCTGGAAATTAAACATTAACATATATTATTTTATCTGTTTGTATATGATATTATTGTTTGCCTGTTTATACATACATTCAGTGTTTGGGGAGTAATATTATATTTAAAGGGAAAGGCTTTTACATATTATAGAAATGAAAAACTAAAAAAAAAAAAAAAACTAACTTCATTTAAAGTAATGAAAATGATGTAGAAGTGAAGGTTAAAATCACATCAAATATTCTATGTCCTCTCTTCATTTTTCGTTTTTCTTAAAAAAACTCAAGTTTTATTTATATAAAAAATAAGAAAAAGAAAAACAAGGTAAAAATAAAAATAAAAAACTTTACTTTCTCTTTCTAAAGCATAAGAATACATATATGAAAAAAGTAAAAATACATAAATTTAAAAAAAAAATGTCTCGAAATTTTTTTTTAAATTATATAAAACTTTATTTTTATTTTTTGACACCAAAACTTCTTTCTTTTCTTTCTACGTGTCTTTTTTTTTCCTGTATTGTCATTATCTTAAACTATGTATGTAGGTGGATGTTATATCACATGTTTGCAGATATACGTCATAGGAACAATTTATGACGTATATCTTAAAACTATGTATTACAGATGTATATAATATCTTGGGGAAAAAGTAATTTTCTATTTCCCGCTATTTTTAAAACTAAGTCTGTCTAGTTCATTTTTGGTCAAATCGGATCAAACGATAAGATGTTGTACTGGTGTGAGTATATAAGACAAACTCTTTTGGGACAGTATTGCGCTTGACCGGTTCAGCCGTGAATTATCATGCGTCGACTATGGAGGTCTCAAAAGAATATTTTACATTTTTACTACTTGAAAGGGAAAAACGTGTCAAAAGAGACAAAGAAAATTTCCGCCCCGATATTCCTTCAGTTCGTGTTGCACAACAGTGTTTAGAGCAATTTCATTCTAGTGTAGGGGAGTTGAATGATGTGCCACGCACTGGGAGGCCTGTTGTCAAAAATGTCAATAAAATCATGGAAAATATCGAGATGATCGCCATGTTAGCAGTTGTATCATCACCCAGGAGCTGAACATCCATCAAAAAAACGGTTTGAACTATTTGTAGAAGGCTGGATACAAAAAGAAACTCGAATAGGTGGCACCAGGCTGCATAAATCTTCAATGAAGCGTCAAAATCTCTAGGAGCTTGGATAGGAAGTTCTAATGTATCCACCATACAGTCTGGGACCGGCACCAAGTGACTTCTACCTGTTCCTGTGTATGGCCAACGCGCTTGGGGGTACAAATTTGGCCTCAATATTGACCTGTGAAAATCAGTTGGCCGAGTTTTTGCCAAAAGAGACAAGGGCTTCTAAGAGAAGAATATTATGAAGTTGGATTCTCGTTGGCAACAAGTTAGCAAACAGAACAGGGCATACTTGGCTTAAATCGGATTATTGTAACATATCTTATATATTATTGAAAGGAAGCAAACAAATCGAAATTACTTTTCTCTCAACCAAATATTATGGTTCCATCGGTCATCAATATGGGACTTAAATTTAGATCCTGTCTCTTGGAAAACATCTTAAATCTGAAAACATTCTCTACAATCCATCATTTCTACAAAAATAAATAATTGTAAAATAGCTCAGTTTACCATTTGAATGAGTTTCATAAATGTTTTTAGTATCTTATTTCATTATTATTCATAATTGAGGCCTAATTTATATAATTTATATTCATATAAAAATCGGTGAAGAAGGATTGAGAATGACGTCATCATCCAAAAACTGTTTTATACAACGGTTTTAGTGACCAAATTGAACGCTTTTTTTAATTTAGAACAGATCCGTGGGATCGATGCATTCCTTTTATAAATAGATATTTGACAAATTAGCAATTCCATATTTGACAAATGAGTTAAAGTTATAGATAAATATACATTACCTATAAACAATCTCTGTATAATTTTGACCATAGTTTTAGAAAGGTCTTAATTTATGAGGTGCTAAATATTGAATGCAAAAAAAAAAAAAACTTTTTTTTTCTAATTACTATTTCTTGCAGTCTGTTTTTCTTTCGTTTTCTTTGTAGTAGGTATATTTATGTACACATTTGAGTCGAGTACTTTGCCTATGATTACCTCTATTGTATGTACATAAGTATTGATTAAACAAACGCATTGTTAATTCGTTTTCGTTTGTTTTAATGTAGAAAGGTTCTTAAAAAAAAGTTCAGAGACAAGAACTTGAAATCAATATCTAAATGAATGAATTACTCACCAAAAGTTCCAAGTCTTCCACAATTTTTGGTTGAGCTGTAATCGAGTTAAGTATCGAATCTTTGAGCTCTCACAATTAACTTTAGATGGAGAAACTCAATTCTGTAGTCTATTTTACGACTGATTATCTTGACTTTCAGTCGAATTTCAGTCTAAAACTGTTGTTTAATGTGACTTAATCAGTCCGAGTCCTCAGCTTTGATTCAATTACCATCAATATTTAAAAATGTATCATATAATAGTGTATGTGAGTACAATTTTTTGAGTACTCGATTCAAGCCTGAAGTAGTAATTTAAAAAAATACTTAATTGCAACTCACCCTACCCTTAATTTAAGCCATCATCAATGAACCAAACTCATTCCACTATCAAATATGTACCTACAATTGAGTATCTTGATTTCAAGTTGTAATTAAATCAGGTTTAGATTCAACTTTAGTCAGGAGTAGAAGTTCCCAGCTTTGATTAAGCCCAAAGTTTCCGACCTCAACTTGAAGATGTTTTTGTTTGCAGTTTGCAGGTTACTCCATCCCCACTATAAAAATCTATTAGTGCACTATTAGTGATAATGATTCAAATGATATCACATAAAGGGGATATTATATAGATAGAATTAGCTTAAAATATATTCTTTCTTCTTAAAATTCATTAATAATTCAAAACTTTGTTTATCGAAAAAAGAGAACCCCTGAGTAGATGCTCACCTATGTGTAATATACATTAAGTACTGTGCAATGTCTGTCATCACTTATGATTAGTATCGAAAATATATATATATTTTTTTTTCTTTGAAGAATTAAGTGAATATTTATATTCATGGATATATTGTGTGAGTTGGGTGTAGAGATTCTGCCACTCCTAAAGCATTAAAAAATATACATAGATAGGCTGCAGGAGATACTTATTTTGCTAACGAGTTTTTGGAAAAGTTCCATGACTATATAGGTAATTTGTATTATGCTTATTTATATAAATGTGTAAAGAGTACTCAAATATATTTGATTTATTATGATTTTTATATATTTTTTTGCAGGTGAGTGAAACATCGTTTGTAATGAATGAAATAATGGAAATTAGGAAGCAGCTCTCCATTCTTTTTTGGGAGGGGGAGGGGGTGGATATAACTCTTAAAAGGCATACATATATTTTATCCCACGATGAAGGTATAATTAGTACTGTTGGACTTTGGTGATGAAATCGTGGACCGTATAGAGCAGTTGTAATTATAGCATAATTACTCTTGACTTTATTTAGATAGTAAAATTTAATTGTATATGACTCAGCGGTTTTTCTTTCTTTTATTGCTCTCTTGAATATATTAGTTCTTTAAATTTATATATAAAGCATTAAGTAGTATGAAATATTTAAACTTTCAAGGTAAATTCTTTTCTATCAACAAGTTATAAAAATGAATGATTTTTTTAAACCTTGCTTTTGAATGTCATTTACTTGTATATACAAAATGACGTGATGATTGCAAATATTATTTTAATTTTCATTATTGCTTTTCCATATTTGTGATTTCTTCCCCGTAACAACATTTTTGCATTTTTTTCCTTTTTTTGCAATAGTAATGATTTTCTTTTGAATACTCACATACTGCCATTAAAGTACTTATCCCGAATGTGAATCCTATTCATAGGAGAATAAAACAAATTTGTAAACGCTCATAATTCAAATAAATAACGACTGGTCTAAGTGTGACTTCTTTGTTTCAAATGTTTGAATAAGTAAATATAAGTAATAAAATCAGCAGTCACATATGCGTACAATACACGCCCCCATTACCATTGATTGTGTAATGCATCATAGAGGAGATCAGACTAGTGTGTTCAAAGTTGAAGTATTGACTTTTTATGACTGGATACTCCATGTTCAATGGATGCTCAATGTATGCCGACACCTTTTTTTTAAATTATAATATTTGCTTATTTCAATTTGAATACTTTTACTACTCTATGCATTACTCCTTCCCTTTTCTAGCTGAATCTATGGAGTAAGCATCAGTTTTTAGAACTACAATTTCCATTCATATAATAAGCTTATACTCAATTGCATACCTTGTAGGAAGTACGCAGATTCTCAATCCGAACTCAATCTTCCATAAAATATCCTCGAATAACTTAGTCCTTCTGGTCAAATAGGGTTTTTTATTGAAACAATTCTGGGGTCGGCTTGTACCTTTATATATATTATTATTATTTTTTTTTTTTTAAATATATATCATAAGTGGTCAATTTAAGAATTGACATCGCTCTATATTAAATACATCAGCAACCTTTCGAGATGAAAAGACAAAACTATATATTTTTGTGTCACGTGGAGGGGTGTGTTATTAAATATAGAATATAATTGTAAATACATTTCTTGGAAGTGAAACTGTTTTGTCAAGAAAACTGGTCTAATATTGAACGCTTATATTGTTGAATGAAGACAGTTAAAAAAAGTCTTGCAGGCCATACTCTGTGAGTTATCATCTTGTACATCGTTAATATTTCAGGTCGTGTTTGGAAAGAAATTGTGTTGAGTCTCCTTCGAGATACAAAATTATTACTCTGTTCTGGGGTTGGGTGGGTTTTTTGAGAGTATAATATAAACTCCAATTTATATTTAGATGTGTTAAAAGGATTCAGTGATCCGTTAAGGTAAATTAAAATAGATGTTATGTGAATAATTTTTACATGATTGCAAAAAAGTGTTTTTACGTAGGTCTTGAAAAACAACAACACTTGATGCATGGAACTATTTTGTTCCCTCGTAGAGCTCGCCTTGTGAATTTGTGAGGTGGTGTGGTTATTCATAGAGTCATTCATGTTATCCTCAGTGCCCCCCATTGGAAAAAAGTATTCTCGCTACTTGGTAAATATTACATTGCCTTATATTTATTTTTTAGAGACAATAGGTAATTGAGAGCCCCTGAATTAACTGTTATAGGACCATGTGTTCCATTTTTTTTTAATGTGGATATAAGCAGAATTAACTTATTGAAAGTTTTACTACTGGAATAGTATGTATCGTACTATTCCATATGATACTTCTCACTTAATCATTATTTTTTTTACCTACCTTCATAGTATCATTGTTTACATTGCAATGAATGGTGTAAAGCTCAGGTGCATCTTACTGCACTAATTACTGTATTTATTTCACTTCTATGTAAGCTATGGACAAAAAAATATGTTATTATATGTAAAGCATATAACTTTTTTAAGTTGGTTAGTCATTGGTACGTATACGTGCTATTTAGAGAGAAAATTTTTATCATTTATTCACAAATGGGTACATATATGTTCCATTTCAATAAAAAGTAAATGGATTTGTTTTTTGTTTCTTTTAATTTTCTCCCAGTTACATAATAAGTGACGCATATTAGTGCTAATAACACTACGACTTTTTTTTAAATTTGCCAAACAATAATTTGATCCTTATAGGTGAATGAAAAGAAATATTTCTTATATGATCATAAAAAAGTGTTTTTACACTGGAATGGTGTGGAAATCTATGGTGAGGTTGTGACCTGTATTAGCAATTATTGATATAGGGAGCTCTATTGAGTTGTGGCACACCTACCTTCCCTCATTCTTATAATTCGTGTCCTTTTATTTATTCCCATTGCAGAACTTACCTTGTCAATTGATAGGGATAATTTAGTTATTCAGAGAGCTAATCTTGATATCCTCAGCGCTACTATTCTCGTAAATATTATTGCAATCTCTTACATTCTTCTTGAGAAAAAATAGTTAATTGAGAGCCCTTGTATTAAAGATTCTCAATAATGGATGAAATCCCATTCCTGACAGTCACCAGCACGTTTCACCCTACCCCTTCTTCTTCTTGTGTTTTTTTCTTTCTTATGATTCCCTCTTATTCTTTATTTTCTTATTAAATCACGTAATTTTGGTGTGTGTCTTATACAACCTACAAAAAGAAAAAAAAGAAAAATGGAAAAATATATGCTTATTATAATATTATGAATTTACTCTTTTCTACCTCTTTTTATCATTCTTTTGTCACGTTCCTTATTATTTGAATTTCTTCGTCTTAGACGTAAAGTTTTCTTTTTTTTCTACACATCATTTTGATATGGGTAGGTTCATTTATGTATGTACATAAACCTATCAATAGATGACTTATTTTACATTTAAAAAAAAAAATATTTTTTAGGTACAAGTGGGGATTTCATACTTCATTGCTACAATTTGAACGTCTCATACAAATGACTTATTTCATTATAGAATTAGCCATTTCAATCAACCAATATTAATTTAATTTGATTTATCAATATTATTTATTAATTAAATAAGTGATTAAAACTGTGATTTTTTGGTGATATTTTTTCACAATAAATCCAAAAACCAAGCCCCCTCAAAATATAATCCTGATGACATCCCTGGGCCAGGGTGCGCGAAACTATTTCCAAAATTGGTGGACAGTTTATAAAAATGATCTTAGGGCATCATAATATCGCTAATTTTCATTGCTATTGATTATTTATTGTCTTTCTAAAAGTGAGTTGATCAATAGCCCTTTTTCCTGTTTCTTTCAGTGCCTACTCATCCATTATCTGAAGAAAGAGGAGCTTACTTTCCCCCCACTTTTGACAGTACCTGGTCTACAAGAAGTCATTTGAGACCTGAGTAGGGGAAAGTCGATCTCCGACAAACAAAAATTATTAGTATACTTAGGTATATTGTATATATAACTAGCATAAACGCCCCTACCTTTTAGCAACAATTATCATCACAAATTAAGAAGAGTCACTTACCTTCTTTTTGCAACTGATTAAAATTAAGTTTGCAAATGATTAATTATTCTTTTTTGTAGTTTTTCTCTTTATGTCCTTCTGCAATGTGTTTTTGTATTTGTTGTTTATGAAAGCATTTTATACCTGAATACATGCACATATACGTTGGGAATGCCATCAGTATACCCTATTCTATATTTCTATTTACCTATAGATCCTTCTTATTAATGGTTTTTTAAATGATAAGTTAATTAGATATTAATTACCTATCTTATTAGAAAATAATTTTTTTCTTACAAGTCTTATTGAGGTGATTTCTAAGTTTTGCAGTATCCAGCTATTCTATATACATATAATTGTAAATTATAAGTGTTTACTTGCGTGTAAAAGCTTTTGTAATTGGCAATTTGAAGAGTGTTTTTACTTTATAAATGTGTTATCCTTAGATTATTTATCTCTTGAGGGGAGAACATTTGTGTGTGATCATAGCAGACAGAGAGAAATCCTGATGGTTTTTGGACAGTTCTAAAAGCAAGTCCATGTGGGAATCTTAGTAGAGTGGAGGATTGATAACGTAGTAATTCTTGTCTTTGCTAGATATTACGAAATGTGACGTTTGTTTATCCCCTTTCTTTCAATGCTGATTCAGCTAACTTAATGAAGAGCTGCTAATCTACTCTTCTCCAAAACATCTAGCAGTTCGAAAATTGAAAATTATTGCAATAGTAACGTCATAGACTATGTATGGTTGTGTGTTTTATCAATATCTCCTTATCTTGCCCAGCAGTTGGTACAATACATCAGACGGAAAATTCTAGCGCGCCCGATTACTTGATAGTCTAACCTTGTATTTCTATAAGCCTTGGGGTAACCCTGACAATTTGCTCCATGTATTTTTGGTTTCTTTTTTAAGATACCGAAAGTACTCTGGATAAACATACGGTATAAACTAGAGTGGTTCGTTTTTCAACTTTTTTCTCATGCAAAAACATGATCACATACTATTAAAATTACCAATACAAACTTGCATTGTCCTACAAAGTTACGTCGCAGATCTTGATTAAATTATGAAAAATAGTCAAAATCTTTACCTCGTATAGTGTCCATACTTTTTTGTACAGATTACCAAAAGAGAAAAATCACCATATTTTTCAATTATTCTCTATTTTTGCTGCATAGGGTAGCTTCTGAAAAAAAAAATTAAATATTTTTTATAGGTTGTAATAATGTCCATCATTGTTATTTTCTGCAAAATAATGATTAATTCTGTATTTTACTCCTTATTGATGAAATGAATAACTTTGGTCTCCTTTCAAACTTTGAACAAGATGTGATAGCTAAAGATGACCTCATAGTGCAATGCTATTTTGCAGTGGTTATTTTCCTACAACATAACTGATATATCCCAATTTAAAATTCGAAAAAAAGTTAAAAACTAACAACTCCAATACATACAACGATATAGTAAAATATTCAAGTATTAGTAGTAAAAGGGTTGGGGGGAAGACATTTTATTCATAGGTAAGTTGGTATAGGTACAACTATTGAAGTATGAAATTGATCAATATATTATCTTTTCGGATGTCTGATGAATATATGTTTAAATATCTACATATGTACATTAATATATAATAATAATTTTATTTTGGGAACGAAAGAGAGAGATACAGGGGAGAGGTTGTGTGAGACTATTATTATTATGTCGTCACAGCAGCTGCCGCTGTTTCGTTATTCTTTTTTGTTGCTTTTGATTTTTCTCCCTTCCCTTTTTATTCCCTTATTTATTTCGGGAATGAACCCCTTCGTATTATTATAAGATACTATAATGGAGTGTACAGGGACATCTCCTAAAAGGACCATCCATTGCATCCATGTAATATTCTATTATATTTTATGCGTGCATATTTCGATCTTTCTCTTTTATGAGGAGTCGTTGTCGTTTCTTCTTGGTGTGTGTGTGTGCTCTTTCCTTCAGCACTATCTACACTTACTCAAGATCGTAAAAAAGGAAAGCGAGAATGTTGAGTAAAATAACAATAATAAATAGAAAGAGAAAAATTAGTCTTATGTAGTATGTATGCGGTATAAGAAGGGGGAGAAGGACCTCTCAAAGTCCTAAAGCAAGGGGGCGCAACACGCCGCGTTATCTGTTTATATTTACAAGTATTGCTTCTCCTGGCTTCTCCATTTTTAAAATTTAATTTCTACTTTTGCTTATACATTTAGTAGAGAACGCTATTTATTAATAATCATAATAATATTTCAAATACAAAATTGTTTAAAAAGAGAGGGATTTTTCTTCTTCCCCCCTCCTTTTTTTTCGGTGGGGATTCTGTTCTTCTTTTCTCTTCTCCTTTTTCCTTCTTCTTTATTATTGTTATTATTCAACACGCCCGTTCGTGTCTTAAAAGGGCGAAGAGCGCTCTCTTAAAAAAAATAGGGGGAATTAAGGCTCGTATTGGTAAAAAGAAAAAAATATAAGGGGGATATCCTTTAGTCGTTGTTTGCTCCTGTTAGAAAGCGGGAACAATCTCTCCTTTTTTATATACATATATACTACATACATAGAAAAAAATCATAGACGAATTATTATTTTGATAATATTTGTGATGATACAAGAAATTATTCTTATTTTTAGTAGTAGTATTAATATTATTATAAAAAGTATATTAACAATTTGTCAGTGAACCATCAACGAAAAAAATAAAAAAATATATAATCCTAACTATTCTTACTTATTGAATAAGAGTTTCTGTGTCTGTGGTCAAACTGTGGGGTCCGACGTCTTATTTTATGCCCCATTCGGGGGGTGTACCTGGTTTACATCAGGGCGGTGTAGCAGGGAGTATGGGTTCTGTAACCGCTCAAATGCAGAATGGAACTGTGTATTTTCATCATTCGGCAGCACCTCATACGGTAAATAAAAAGTAGTTTTCCCCTTGCTTTTTGAACGTAGTTGTGTTGATAATTATGGGTGAAAGGCAGAAGTAGGTACATGGATTCAAGTAATGAAATATAAAAAAATGTGCTCGTTCGAGACCCCCCCCCCTCCTTTTTTTGCACACACACAATTCGCCCACGTCTTTCTTTTACATACTAAAGGTATTTTGTGTTGTTATTATTTTTCGTATCCCCTATTTATTTTGCAAGGAGTGAATTAAATACTCTTATTATGTTTCTGAGCTTTCTCTCTCACCAAATTTAAACGAACATGTTAATTATAAATACTATGACGATTGGTGGCATTTGAAGAAATAGCCTCTATATTAATGTTTGCCTTTTTATCGAATGCGCATAATATGCAGTACATTTTCGTAGTAAAAAAATGCGAAAAAAAAGTTTTGTCTTTTTATATATACACATATATAAAATAAATACAATGTTATGTGTAAATAACAAACAGATGAGCGAGATAGATTAAGGATTTAGTATTTTGTTAAAAAAAATACTAAAGAAATTTTAAAAACTTGGTTGGAAAACTTTAAATCTCTTCTTTTTGTTTTGTTTTGTATGATAATTCCCTTTTTTTTTGTTCATGGTATCAAAAAAAAACCTTTATAGTATGTAAACGGTAAAATTCATAGTGAATTATTAGAACAAAGTTGTGTTTGTGTCAGTACGAAATCAATCTATAACCCGGTTTAATGTCGTCCGTTATGGCTAGACGAAATATATTTGTCAAGCATAATTCTTTGCATGACTCTTATGTGGACAAAACGCAAAAATTTTTGGGAATGTTTTGGTTGACTACAACAAATCTGTTCTTTTCTTGACGAAATATAAACGGAGATTAAATCTGTCTAAAACAAAAATCAAGAAAAGTAGATATTCCCATTTTAATAATATGTAAATAGTATTAACGCCCTCCATATTTTATTGAGATATTTTTTTGGTCAATTATGGGATATTCAAGGATGTTCGAGCCTTAATTTGATGTATGAAACATAATTGTGAACTATTATTCTCGTTCAAATTGGTAAAATATAAATAGATTATGTGAAAAATTATGAAAATGTTTTTGAGCTTAAATCCAAAAAATATTTGTTGGTAATTTTGATATGACACATCTCTTTCTATATATATATATGTATATAAGAAATTTTAAGGCTACCGATTTGACTGAAATTTGGTATGTGGTATATTTTACAGAAGACCAGCTCACAAAATATATTTTGGATCTGTAACTTAGTCCAACTCTAAGTTTAAATGTCTCAGAGATGAAGAAATTGGCATTTTCATGATTCTTTGATTTGGGATATCTCGTAAACCAAAACAATGATAGGTAATTTAATACAACATCAAAAAGTATTCAAATAGCTTTACAAAACTTATGTTGAAATGTATACCATGACCTTAGTTTTTTACCTATTTTAAAGGGTTATAGTCATGGATTTTTTGAAATTTTAACCATCAACAGATAAAATACTGTTTAACCTTTTTAAAGAAAGTGTATTTATAACTTTATTCAATTATTAAAATAAGAAAATATGTTTTCATCGAATATATTTCTCAAAAGTAAAGCTACAAAAAATAAATTTTAAATGAAGTTGAGATTTTTATGACACGTATGTAGGTATACAATTCTTTTTCCATAACCGGGAACCTTTACGTGCAATTTTTTGCACCTCTTATCAACTGATTAGAATAATGAATTATTCGAAATTGAAAGAATATTATTTCTTGGAAGGCATCAGATTTGACATTTACATTAAAATTACCAACTATTTACCTTCTATCTATTATTCACACAGGAGGGATCTTTAGGTGCAATTTATGATGTATCATATCTATATTTAGTGATATAAATTGCATAAATTTTTTATCTGGCCCGTTTTTGTTTTTTTTATAGGTAGTTTGAAGATTAAATTTTCTTTTCCTTCGCAGCTGTCATTATTATTTAAGTCCTGAGTAGTGAACTTCCTTTCCTAAATAGATTCCATTACATTTAAAACATGATTGAACATTCGTGTGCCCTCATAACAGACGGAGCATTTTCCTGAGGATTTGTTGCGTAGTTATAATTGTAAGTCCTTGTCGGACTCAGAGTAGAATTGGGGATCGATATCGGAGAAATTCTTTCAAAAATTTCTAGTTCATTTCCTTCTCTCCCTCCTCTCTTGTCGCAGCTGATTGTAGCTGATCTCCTCCAAAACATTACCAGGGTTACCGTCTTGATATTCGGTCCCTTTTTTAAACATGCCCATTATAGACACTATTTTCAACAGTATCCATTGTATAGGAATAGAATAGAACGATGTTTATTAAGTAGTAAAAGAAAACTGCAAAAATAATTTATATATATTTTTATGTTGACAGTACAAAAATGTAAATTAATTGAGGTCGCAAAGGAAACGTCTCATTCACTCTTTCTTTCCCCCCTACATATTATATATTTATGGGGTGACTTTATTTATGTAATATGTAGTGTACTAAATGAAGTTGTTTAAATAAGTTGCTTATTTTTTGGGTGATTTATTAAAATGAAAATAATGTATTGTTGAAACTCCATGGAAAACAATGGGAAATGTTCTCTGTACATACATAGTAGTCTATGATGGCTTTTCTTTCTTTCTACAAAGATATACGTAAAAGCATATATATACCTACATGGTATATAAGCTATGCATGTATATTTATAGTAATGAAGAAAATAATAACAATAAGAGGTGCTTACCTTGTGTTTTTTTTTTTTTTTTTGGTGCAGTATTTATTTATACCATTTTTTACTCTTCATAATTTAGCTAGTAAATTAAAAGTTGAGGAGGGAAAAGAGTCATAATAATAAATTAAAGAGGGGAATAAGAGAGAATGGCAGAGGGGTTTCCATGAGGAACACACACAAAAAAAAACACACTCACACACTGCGGTAGGTAGGAAGGTCGTCAGGTGAAGAAGGTTTTTGCAATTTATTTTATTTCTATTCCTCGATTTTGCATGTAGTATATAGGCGTTGCTAATGACATATATGCATAGATACTTCAAACTACTAGACAAAGGCGTCACAAGCTCCTTTTTTTATTGTATATATATATATATACTAGGACATACCCGTATTATTTATATTTTATTAATTGTTTAAATAACCCCAGAATTTAGTAGACTTGTCGATAGACAACATAATAATAAGTCCTTTTTCAACCATAATGAAGAAACATACTAAGACAAACTCGCTAATCCTCTTCCTTTTTTAATTTGTATTTAATATATCTACGTTCTCCTTTTTTTCGTCAGTACAATAATTCATTTTTTTGGATTTTTAATTTTATTTTTGGAGCATTTTCGAATCGACAAACCAACAAAAAAAAAAAAAACTTTTGAGAAACGAGGAATCAATCTTACTTTATAAAAAAACATCAGTTTATTTGCAAACAAAAACAAAATTTGCCCTCCATAGCCTAGGAATCTGGTCCGACCAGAATGAAACATAGCCTTAGATAAGTAACAGAACAATTTTTATTATATGTCTAAGGCATGTTTCCGTTTTTGACATAAATATCCTGGTTATGCCTTTTTATTAGCGGACAGACGGACATGTACTATATGATTAAATTATAGAAGATATATAATACAGTTATTCATCCCCCCCGCCCCCTAAATGACGCCTTGTATCGTGTCGGTCCTTTTATAGAAAAGAAAACGAAGTCTAATTTGGGGTACATTCAGTACAGTACAATCCTAATTTTTGTTCCTTAAAGAAGGTAAAAAATTGATCCTTCGTTACGTCATTGATGGTGTGATTCCTATTTTGAGTGATCCCGTTGTAAAATATTATAAATTAAGTAAAAATATAATATGTTCGTTTTATATTGGATTATAATGAAAAAAGGAACACTTTTTGTAAGAGATGTGCAATTATCTATCTTAATACATATCTATTTATCTTATCTGGTTTAATAAATAGTGGATATTTTTATGCAAAATTCTAAAGTTAAGTTCTAAGACTCTACCGAAACGAATAAATAAGGACTGATATTACATTAGCAACGCCCTTGCTACTATGTATGAAAATAATGCAGGTGTGATTTGCAGGGGTAAAAAAAACTCTTTTATTCCCTCAGCCTTTCCATATAAAATGACAGGCTAATTCAATCAAAGTACTATCTTTTTTTTATATAGTCATTTAAAGCTTTAATACTGCACAATTAACATTATTTGCTTGATTTTAACTCTTTTTTTTAGACAATCCTATAACTTAGTCATTAAATTTGCATTATATTGTAAATCCGGATTTCAAGGAACGGATAAAGTATATTCTGTAAAAAAATCCACCTAATGCTAATAAATTTCGATGAAAGTACCAACTTTTTTTTAGTCATTTACATTTTTAATTGATTAAGATAGTAGTATTTTTTTAACTTTTGGTTTTGAGGCATTTTATCATTAACTAGATCAATTTAATTTTTTTGAAACATATACAGTAGAATCCTTTTAAGCAGGACTGACAAAATCTGTCTCGAAATAATGAAATTGTCTTATCAATCCTATTATATACCATATTATAACTAATTTGGTACTTTTACAAATGTCCACTATATGTATTTGAATGTCTGCTTAAGCCTGGCCTATACTGTAAACTCAAAATTAGCATAAAATTATTATTTTATCTATGTATGGTTAAATAGCATAAAACCTTTAGATTATTAAAAAAAAAAAGTTTAGTTAGATGTTTTGTAATTATTAATCTCTAAATAACGATGTGTTCCTTGTGAATTTTTTGATGAAAATGCGATTTTTTTTCAAAATAAGCCCTTGGAATCTTCTTATTGAAATATACTATCTAAACAAAAAAAATCTGAATACGAGCTGAAATAGTAATTTCTATTTACATTCTGCCAATTCCTGATAGAACTACAAGGCCTC
This sequence comes from Lepeophtheirus salmonis, assembly GCF_016086655.4. Lineage (NCBI taxonomy): Eukaryota > Metazoa > Arthropoda > Copepoda > Siphonostomatoida > Caligidae > Lepeophtheirus > Lepeophtheirus salmonis. The sequence continues at coordinate 58,303,404 of NC_052136.2, forward strand.
CAGTGTTACACTTCTTAAAATTGCTAAAATTGACACTTGGTACCTTCTTTTTTTTGACGCAACTATATATATGGGCCTTTGTAGATATAAACGTAAGAAGTGAGGGACAAATGATACAAATTTCTAATCATTTGTTATTTTAAACTTGTATGTTTTTTTATAAGAGAAGTACGAGTCACTTTTAATTAAACAGTTTTCTGACTAATCCTCAGTTCCTGGGTAATTGAATAAATACTCACTTGCCGGTCCAACTCGACAATTTCCATTATTTTATCGACATTTTTGACGTTTATATTGCCCAAACGGAAGCTTTGGAACTATCGTTTTGATGTTGCATTCGATTCTGAATTCAGTCAATAAACATCACTTTTTTTTTTTTTTTTTTTTGGCAGCCTGAATGTATCGAATTTTTCCTCTTTTTTTACTTCCATTTTGGAACGCTTCACTAAATATAAAACTCGAAATAAACTTTTTTAACTTGACCTTTAAGCATTTTTACTTAACTTAATATTCACACACTTTTGGTGGAATCAGAATTCAAATACAGAGAAGAAATCGATATTTTATTATTTTCCTCTTTAAGAATCCAAAGTTAGGTAATCCATTTAAAGCAATATCTATGAAAGGTATTTTCAATCAAGTATCGTAATCCTTTTTTTCATTTTCATTCTCCTTACAAAAGATGGAAAAGATTAGGGGAAAAGCCTTTAGTCGTCTTTGTCGTCCATTGTGATTTAATCTCTTTCTTTACTTCCATCTATATATGATTGTATTTACAACATTTATTTTTTATTCTTATTGTTATTTGGTTCCAAATTATGCAGAAATGAACCTCCCCCGAAAGAAAAAGTTCTTCCTCCAATAATACATATACTACTTGGTCTCAAGCCATTCTCTTTTTCTACTAATTTTATTAGTAACTATAAAATTATATTGTAAAATATATATATAGATAGATCTAAGGGGGAAAATAAAAGCAAAGAAAAGTTTTGTTTTTTTGTCTTTTTTTAAACATATAAGATTTATATATATATACTTTTTTTTTGTGTATAAAAGCAAAATATCGTGCACTAAATGTAAAATATTTATTGTTATGAAGAAATAAAGGTCGTTCTTGAAGGTGGGTAGAAAATATATATAGATATGTATATATAAATGGAAGGGCACCACCGTCTTAAATACGAGATACACATACTTAAAATATTTTGAATTATTCTGTTATTTGTAAAATTAGGGATCCAGGAAATTTTAAAGCAGCTACAAAAAATCACCTTTATTTTTGTTCAAAAGGGTTTCTAAATAATCAAACCACCTGTACTATGTGTTCAAAATAGCGAAACTAAATAAAACGACTGTTTAGTTACCTCTTCATTCTACTATTTTGTAAAAATTTTAAATTTGAAAGCTTGATTTGGCCATTACAACAAATTTGAATGTAGTTGTTGTATGAAAAAATATTATTTATTTTTAAGAGAGAAAAAGTATGTTTTGATTAATATATGTATGTCCAAAATATATCGATCTGCGTTTGTGGTCCAACATTTAATGCCATTGTTTTCGTATGTATATTCAAATTCAACAAGCATGTCAAAAAAGGCATTTCACATACAATTACGGGGTGTCCGCTGGGCTTTTGTTTGGTGGGGGGAACAAGAAATTTGAAAACTTTTTTTTTTTTTAATTACGGAAAATAAATTTTGGGTCTTCGGGTGAGTGAACTTTTTATGGTGACACGTCCAAGTACCGGTTGCAATAGCAATTTAATATAGTAACTATGTAAGTATCCAGTGCCCTATAGTGCCGGAATACCAAACAACACTATACTACATACAACAAAAAAATGCTCTAAGGAAGTATTTTTTTTATTTTTATTAATAAAGATCTTCATCAAGTGACAGAAAATATTTTAAATTATGTTTAATAGGTATATGTAAAACTTTTGCAAAAAAAATCAAGTATGCGAATTTTATCATTGATTTACATAACTGAATCAAATAATATGCATATGAATAAGCCTATCGTTGTGAAAATTAACTGCATCCATTAAAGGATTAATTCAAGTGTCAACATAAACGCAAGTTGGAATAGTTTTTTTCCCAAAATGGAGTATGAATTTCATATTTTTTATTCTATGACGATTTTTCTTTTTCTTTTTTATGAATATTTTTTTTACCTCCTCGCTGCAAATTGCAATTAAAATAGCAAATGTTCTTCATTACAATATAAGAATTAGAAATGATTGGTGTTATTCGAAATGGGTCATATCGGAGCCAAAACAAGTATCATAAAGTAAATGAAGATTCTTAACTATAACACATGGGCTAAAAAGTCCCAGGCTTCACACATAGATGTCTCTATTTTTTAATAAATCTCATTTTCAGTTAGTATCAAAATTCAAAAGTCAGCTGTCAGAATTTTGTATCACAATCTGTTCCCTAGTTTGTGAGTTATCGTGCTAAGTGGGACGCTACTTTCGTTCTTTCCAAAACAATGGATTTAAAACAATTTCTTATTTTAATTTTACACTGCTTCTTGATGGGAAAAGCACTGTTCAAGCTGAGCAAGCCCATGTGTTGGATGTGTCAAATCATTCCTCAAATTTAAATACAGGTCCTATTATATTACAATATTCATGATGTAAGAAAAAATAATTGGTAATTCCTCCTTTTCTTGATTTTGGTTCAAGATTGCTTTTGTGATGACTCAATTCAAATATGTATGCATCAATTTTTCTTCATTTTATGTTTTGTTTCCACAGATTAGTTTTATGTAGTGGTATCACATGCCATCTACAATAAAAGGGACTCCAATTTGTATATTTTTATCTTATTTACAAAATAGTGTTTCTCATATAACATACGTAATAGCCGAAAATGAACTCAACAAGTTCATAAGTTATTTATATGATTATTCACTGGTTTTTTGTTTTTTTACATTATACATACAAACATATCCCAAGTGAATACATAAGTATTATGTACCTACTTACTCTTACATATCTGAGAGACATTATACTTTAGTATCTAGGATACCTACTACAGTAGATATATGGACCTCTAGTAATTGAATGAGATCTACTGTATCCCCACTTTCTTGCTTTTAATGTAACCTAACTTTTTAAAATACATTATATGTACTGCAGTAAGTATATCAAATTATTTGTAAATAAGATAACCATTTCTATCTCTTTCTTTCTTGTATCTATGAGGGTGGACTGAAAAGTTTCCAACGTCAATGTGAAGGTGGCAGCACTTGTAAATAAAAAACTTGTCACTTTTATCTAGCATCTGTTGACGGTTACTCACCAAAGTTTCAGACATTTTAGACGTAGTTTAAGTGAGTTGATGTGAGTGTTTTTGCAAAAAATTGACAAAATCGAGCTTTGTTTCTGAAATTGTAACCCAACTGGGAGTCATTGAGCTAAAAACAAAAAGTGTTACGTCAACAACTATTTTGCTGAAAAAAAGACCGAGTACTATTGGGGCAGGGCTACAGAGATAGGAGCATCGCTGGGAGAAGTGTGTAGAGTCACAAAGAGACTATATTGAAAAATAAAAATTCAGAAAAAAATGTATTGAATCTTTTTCTCGTCGGAAACTTTTCAGACCATCCTTGTATTTACATATCCTTTGAGGGTTAAGTGTCAAATTCTCGTAACTAAAAAATTACAAATATAGGTGTTATTGACTATATGTCATCTTTCAAGTCTAATATTTAATGTTAATGTTTAAAAATTAATCCAAATTGAAATAATTATCCATTTTATTGTTTGAAAACAACATTATTTATCTTTCAAAAAATGGGGTTTTCAAGCTTCATTCTATAAAATTAATAATTAATTATCCATAATTTGACAATTACACCATAATTTATTTTAACAGTTAACTATTAAAATTATTATACTTCCCCGTTTAGAGACACTACAGATAGCTTTTTAAAGTCAAAAATACTTTAAAAAGCCTTTAAAGCCTAAAGGATTTTTCTTATAGTTCAGTCTGTACTATATTTGTATTTTTCGAGGAATTATCCTCAATTTCTATTATTCTGATTATTTATTTGGAGGGACCGCAAATTGCACTTGAAACAGCAGAAATGCATTACCACAAAAATAGTTTAAAATTGATTTTTTTAAAGAGATTATTTTGGAGCCAAATTCAGTATCATAAATTAAATGAAGGCCACAATTTTATTTTATTTTATTTTTTTGAGTATCTCAACTCCACCCATAAATTTGATATATTTAGTCCTTTATGAAGAAAGAAAATAAATAGAGAATTTTTTATATTTATGATAAGAATTGTTCGTAGACTTTTGAATTACCACACCAAAGTGTAGTTATATATGAGGAACAAACATCAATTATGTACTAATTTGTTCCCCTTCAAAATTGACAGCACTACCGGTTTTCACTATTATTCAATCAATACTTTTTAATTTTTAACAACAAATTCGGAATATTAATTATGAAAACATTATTTTAATATATAAAAATTAAAAAATGAATTCATTGTTACAATATAAGTCAAAATGCAACCTACAATGTGGGCATTACGTCAAATTAGTAAGTTAGGAATTGAAAATATAATATAGATTGTTACTTATTGAACAAATACCTAATGCTTTTTCTTTTTGAAATTTGATCTAGAGGACGATTTAAAGAAAATAAAAATATTTTCATACTTTTATTTATGTAAAAAAAGATTAAAATAAATTGTTAATTCATTTGACTTCTTTGGCGTTTTATTCCTTACTAACTACCACATTAATAATATTCCTTATTTCATATAAATCTTCCTCATTATACATTACCTTTCACTCTGCTTTCACAATTGTCTTCTTCATTTAGCTTTTGACCTCAATTTGTTAGCTTCTCTATTTTTATGATATATGTAGAATAATAAGGATTGTGAACAATCTACTATACTGCTCCTTATAGTGGTTATTCCATGAAAAGGGTAATGATATTAACGGTATTAAAAATATCGAACCCCCTACCCTTTACACTCTCTCCCTTTTCATTGTAGACATATATATAATGAATCACGAAAATTAGGTGTGTAGAATCCACTCAACCTCACTATCGATTTTACTTCTCTAAGAAAATAAACTTCATCATTCTCCAAAATCGATCCTAATAACACGCTATAGACATTAATTAAGTATATTTATGAATATACAAACATATATATATTTAATATTGTAGCTTGTGTGTAGATGGGAGTTTGTTTGTTTTTTCCTTATATGATGAAGAGTGTGTTCATCAATGCGAATCATTACCAAATAATGTGAATTAATATGTAGTGTTGGATTCGAATATTAATCAAACCGAAAAAAATAGTAGTCGAGGATTTTCTGAATATTACTATAATTCGTCCAAAAAAAATTAGGGGAAAATTGTACTAGTCTGGAACTCAAATTGAAATATTCATGTTGTGATTTGTTAAATATTTTGTGTATCTAGGGGGCACTAAACACTACATCCTTCAAAGATAAAGTTTGATGTATTAAATAGGAGACATTACATATTATGTGAAGTCCTATTCGAAAGTTGATTTATTGTCGTGACTCGAACTCGACTCGACGCAGAGCTTATAGACTCCAATTCAAAAAAAAAAAAAAAAAAATTGACATGCATCCAACAATATGAGTTGAGTAAATATTTGAATATTAAACCCATTTTGTACATTTTTAATTCATAATTATTGAAGATACTTAAATTTACATTATTCTTGACTAGAATACATCAAAACATCACTATCTTGAGATGACCCTTGATCAATAAAGAGTTGTTTGTTTAGTACTACATTTTTGAAGTGGAATTATATAATCTGTACATCATTTAAATGATATATCAATTTATTCAATAGGTATCATCTACCTTTTGAATAAATCAATTTAATAGGTTATTGAAATAATTTGTGAATGGGTGTCATTTAGTTATCCCACAAACATTTCAATGCTGCTCGACGCTGTCATACGGCTTGAGCTAAAGGATGGTGAGCTTTTGAAAGATCATGGGCGTCCGCAGGGGTTGTAGCACTCCCCAAAGTAAGAAACTTTTGCATTTTTACTAGAAAACACCATATTTGAATCTTTTTGTAAACAGCTGTGAATTTTTGAAATTTATTCCTTAGATTTTTTCCAAAAAATTTTGGGAACACCTTTGCATTTTGAAATTTTTTTCCAAAAATTTAATTTTTGGAGAATTACTATAGGTTTTTGAAATTAAAATATATATATATAATGCTGCAGACGCACCTGAAACTTTGAGAGTTCTAGATGGTGCACCGCAAAGTCCCGGTTTTGAATCACTTATTTAATCAAATAAACAGAGTCAAAAGAGTGATAACATTTTGATTATTCCAATAAAATGAAAAGTAACAATTTCTCGGATTGATTATTATAATACATATATATATAAAGCATTTAAAAAAATGTTTTGTTTTGTTTTATTGTGTTATTTTTTAAAGAAAACAATAAACATGTATCAAATATAAGGACCCCACTGTACACTCTCAAAGATATCTTAAAACAATGATAATAATTTTTGATTCATATGTGTACATATCTTTTTGTTCTATAGTTGAATGTTGTTATTTATGTAAAAATTTTGACATTTTATTTTTTGAGTTCCTTTTATCATTTCAAGATATTATATTTTCTTTTCTTGTTCGTCTTATTCTTCTTGTTTTAAGATGTATTTTCTTTTTCTCCATACATTCCCCCACTCCATCTTCTCTTTTTTTAAGTACTTCAATATATGAATAATTCTTCACTAATCATCCTCATAAAAATCTTACTTTTCCTTCCATATGAACTTCTCCGTTACCATTTTTCAATTATTATGAATTATTTGTTTTAAGAACTCATGAATTTTAAAAAGTAGAAAACCTAAATCCAAAAGTTATTATTATTATCAAAAAGAAAAAAAATGCATGTTCACATATATATAGTATGTCAACATCAAAACAATCTATAACCAAAATAAAGAAATGACATATTTCTAAATATGTTTCCTACTTAATAAACATGAATCGAAATAAAGTGTTTTGTTAACAAAGTACTTTCATATTGCTCAAGGGTATAGATTGAAGGTGCTATTCTCGGTTTGAAATTAATATACTTCGCATCAACAAATTAGAAGGGTACTCTATAAGATACTAGATAAATAAATGTTTTAATGTCTACTATACCTTTTATTTGATCCATTACAACCTATCCGTGATGTTGAAGGCCATTTTGAGGGGACTTATTTGCCAGCAAATGGTGCAATTAAGAAAATCAATGTATTGTATTTTTTTTTAAATTGAGTTAAAGACTAAGAATTTATTTACATTAAATATAAATGATGTCAAGTTGGTCAAATTGATTTCTCCCATTGAAGTAATGAAAATCCAGTATTTGTATGGGGATCCCCGAAAATCTTATAGACTTCCACTCATGCCTCCTGCAAGTTTTTTTCGCCCCGTAAATCGGCATTTTGTAACATCGAATATTACTTCCTTTTTTTTTTTATAATGAGGTACTTTAATCTTGGAAAGTCTTTCGATGAATACTATTATTTTCATTATTATTAAATAATAATCAATGTTTGTTCTTTTGGCAGACTCATTGGTAGGTAAGGAGGAACACACATACCTACATAGGTATGTTCAATGTATTTAACTAAATTAATTTATGTAAATGATGTAAAATAAGGATATATAAAATATGCATGGTTCAATTTTGTTTTATCCATCTCTCTTCATGCATTCAAATTAGATTTCCCTTTGAACTTTGCAATTGAGTGTATGTAACTATTACAGATAATATATGTTATCAGGTTGTAAACGTTTGAAATGTCTTTGTATTATTGTTTAAAACAGACGTATTTTAAATGTAGAAAACTACAATATTTGTACTTAGATCAAATAGCTCTATGACTTTTGAGACTTTGAAAGTATAATTTTCAATCTAAAAATATATTTTTATTAATGCTTGTCATACATAGGTCAATTTTTTTTCCACGTAGCAGTTTTCATTCTACCCTTCAACTTTACTTCCAATTAGAAAATTAAAAATGCAGAAAATGAACTACTGGTTATATAGGGGTGTCCACAGGAGATGAGCTGGAGGGGATGTAGCCCTTTCCCCAAATTATGGAATTTTAGCTTTTCACGAGAAAGTTTAAATTTTTTTTTTTAATTTTATATTTTAAACTTTTTTTCCAAAAAATTTAACTTTCTGTGAATATCTATGGATTTTTGAAATTATTTTTTACAAAAATTTTATATTTAAACTAGAAATTTTTCGGAATTTCTTTTATATTTATACTTTAACTTTTTTGTAAATAACTGTGAATCTTTGAATATCACAAAGAGAGAGGTATATATATAATCCTGAGGACGCCTTATTATCCAATTGCGCTATTATCCCCAACAGTCTTTTTATGAGTAAGGATATTCACAACATAAAGATAAATATTTGGTGCTAAATAAATTACTACGTTTAAAGTGCTAATAAGTACAGATGTGAAAATGGTCAAAGTCCTCCTGAGTATAAATTTTAAATAAAAGTATATGCTGGAAATATATGAAACCACTTATGGATCATAATTCCTTCCTATTATAAAAATTCAAAATGTTTCTCTGGGTAAGAAGCACTGAAGTAATTTTTACACGCCAAATGCGCTCATTTTTCCTACTCTACTCATTTCTGGAATTTATCATCTTTTTATAACATTCTCACTTAGGAGTGGGTTTTACGCTCACTGGGATTTCCACTTTTCTCACATCTCAACTATTAAGGAGCAAGTGTTTTAAAAAATTGACAGTTGACAAAAAAAAAAAAAAAAAAGATTAAATAGGAGAGCTTGATGTTGTAGGAATACCCTTGTGCTTTGTTGTAAAAAAATTAAAAGGTATTAATTGCTTAGAGAGGATACCCCAATTCAATAGTACACAAGATATTCTATTCTTTTTCTAGTGTCTAACCCTCAAAATATTTAGTAATATGGAATGCCTTCAAGGGAAAAATAAATGAGTACTAGAGTTGTATAATCTCTAATCTCTCAGTATTTTAAAAGACATTTCAGCAGTATGTAAATTAGAGCGGTTTGATTTTCAACTTTTTCGGATTTAGATTACAACTAGAACGTAAAAGCTGTCTCATGGTATGAAAATTACCTATGCAAAATTATATTGTCCTACAAGGCAATCTTTAGGTCACATATCTCGATCAAATTAGTAAAAAGGCATTAACTCTTTACTTAGTGAATATAGATGCTATGAAGACATTTTTAGATATTTTGCATAAAATAGTTCTGATAGACATTTTTCTATGCTTAAAAAGTATTTAAAACTATTTGTTTTCTAAAATTTTCCTTTGCTCAGAAAGCTTGATGATCATCGTATGGCGCGCATACCTTTTTGTACATTTTCAGAAAGTAAAAATTACAATTGTTCTCTTCTCACTTTTTACTCCATTGGGTAGCTTTGAAAATAATAAAAAACTTTATTAAGTTTTTATAGGTTAGAATAATGTTATTCATAATTAATAAATATAAAATAAGGAATGATAAATGCTGTATTTTAATCATTTTGATAAAATTAAGAACTCCCGATTCCTTTCAAACTTTGAATAAGATGTGCTACCTAAAGATGACATCCTAGAGCAACGATATTTTACATACGTTATTGTCTGACCATCTCAAAACTTTTCCTAACTAGTCGTTATCAAAAATGGAAAAAAACAGCAACACCCTAACTTACATATAATCCTAATAATAGATTATATTAATAAAAATATAAAACTTTATCATCTGTCATTTACTTTCTTGGGAAAAAGAAAGTAAAAAAATAGTTGAGATTATAAGAAGATTTGATTTCACTTTAATTCATTAATAATTATTTGATAATTAAGTTTTCTTTTTAGAAAGATGGAAAAAAGCCCCCCTTCCTTCTTTCTTTCCATTGAAGATTATATCTTCTTTTTTTTTCATGATAACTTTGAAAAATGACCAATTAATGTATTTTTATATAAGTATAATTATATTTCTGCTACTTCACAAGTAAAACTATTTTTTTTAATTATCAAAATATATAATTACAAAAAAATAAAGGGATTGATTACGACTCTCAAAGGTGAAGAACTATTTTCAAATAAATAATAGACTTGTAGCATTATATCTGGGTTTTTTTATCTTTATAAAAATATATATACTATGGGCTTTATTTTTCCTCTAATTAATATGAAGAGAGATTTTATATACAATTTAATGATTCACACCTATGCAAGAATTAAACCAATATCGATCCTCAATTCTACTTTTAGTCCAACAAGGGTTTAGAATTTAAACTCTCTGATAAATCATCAGGGTTACTTTCCATCTTTTATAAGCACAGACGAATGTTCCATTAGGTTTTGTATATATCTTAATTTAGTAAGAAAGGAAGTACACCTCTCAGGAATTTAATAATAATGACAATTGCTGAGGAAAATAACATTCATCATTACAAAAAAAAAAGGGCAAGTTTAAATCTACACACAACTTAAATCCCTAGCAATTGGTATACTCTTATAGGGGCTTTTGTAGAGCGCGTGGAGAATAATACTATAATTTGTCTTTACAAAAATAGCATCTCTAAGAATGATGTGGCTTTAAAGATAAACATAGCAATATCAAATAATTTCAAACCTATCAGACTTCAATGTGATAATTTATTTTCCTCATTGACATGTTTTGCCGCCTCTTCCCTCAGTGTTTCTTGAAGTGGACTATTTGTATTGGAGTCTATATATGTAAGTACCCCGATATACCTACATTTAGTATCAAGCTAACAAACAAGACAAGTATGGACAGTTCTTTTATCAAGTTTTGTTTTCGAATTTCGATTATAACTAGCGCAGAAAAGTTGTGATTTGGTATGAAAAATACCTATGAAAAATTTTATTGTCCTAAAAGGTCATCATCTTTAGGTGGCATAGCTCGATCAAATTATGAAAAATGACAAAGACTTTTTACTTAGAGAATATAGATACTAAAAAGAGTAATTTTTTATACAATAACTTCAATAGACTTTTTTAACCTATAAAAAGTGTTTAACCAGCTTTTTTTTTCAAATTCTCCAATTCTCAAAAAAAAATCGATTTGGAAAATTTGATGATGTGCGTATAGTGTGCAACCTTTTTTTCATTTTCAGAAAGGAAAAATCAAAATGTTCTTATGTCTTATGTTTTTGGTCTATAAGGTAGCTTTAGAAAAAAAAAAAACTTTTTATATACATATATTTTATAGGTTAGAATAATGTCTATCATCATTAATAAATAGAGAATAATGATTAATACTGTATTTTAATCTTAATTGAGAAAATATAGAACTTTTGTTTCCTTTCAAACTTTAAATAAGATGTGCTACCTAAAGATGACATTATAGGAAAATGAAATTTTCCATAGGATATTTTCTAACAATTTCATAAATTTTCCAATTCACTCGTAATCCAAATTTGAAAAACAAACCGGTTTCCTGGACATACATATATACAAAACATCTTAATATAATTGGACATTTAACTGCCCACATATTGCTCTTCATACACACATATTACTTAAATAATTAGGCGCACAAAAGTTTTTTCATAATAATAATTAATATTGTTATAATAAAAGATTAGTATGACAGGGAGGCACAGCTTAAAGCCTGTGTTTCAAAGATAAAGAAAAGAACAAAGACAAAGTTTCCTTCCTCTCCTTCACAAAGAGTTTTCTCCATCTTTAAATAATAATCCATTTACCTTCTTACGTATGTATTAATACACAAACTTGGTGTATTACTTGCAATAATTTTTGAATAAGAATTCAGGAAATTAAGAGTACTCCTTTACATAAAATATATTTTATTTTATTTCAACAAATGATCATGGTTATAATTTTGGTTAATTATAGAACAAGTGGGTTCCCTAAAAGGTACAGAAAATACATTTTGAGAAAGTTGAGGTGAATATTTTGTTGTTTAATTGCAGACACTACATAGAAATTCTTTAAGAATATGTATTCCTGATTTACTAATAATTTATAAAGGTTTTTTCGACATTTCTTCTAATTGAATGTGAATTTCTTTAGCTTGGACTAATATAAGTATAGATTGCGAGAGGGCGCTCGTGTCTCCTCTATATGATAATGGTAATTATCATATAGAGGAGTTGTATTATTTATTCGTATCACGGCACCACTCTCTTTCGTCTTATGTACATACTAATATAATGACATTTTTCACATCCCCATCTTCGATTTTTGTCAAATTTGGTACATATTTTGACAATAGTTAAAAACTCAAAATATCCAAAAAAAATTCAGTATGTCTTGTCCTCCAGCTCAGGATTTAGAGGCTTCTAAAGTTTTCCCCTCAATGCCATCTACCCTATGTTTAAATCACTGTATTTTGAATGTTTTTTGATCTACTTTAAAAACTATTCATGGATAATCGTTTTTTTATTTGTTTGTATAAGCCAACGAAATGATTTTTTACCTATAAGGTCACGAGGTCAATATTTTGACCTAAAAAAAAATGAAACATATTTCTTTTCAATTTCACTCAAAAAAAATTATGTTAATTTGTGATATATCATAAACTTATACTTTAAGTTTTTAGAGATGCATTCGATTCCACTAAAATACTACAGATGAAAATGTGTGCTAAGGAAGAGCAAACTTCTGAATATAAGTGAACAACCCTGATACCCTATTTCTGAATTTATCAATTCATTTAATATCAGAATAACTAGGTTATTAGATATAGTTTTTTAGTTTCGGCTATTTTAGGGAGAGTTTTATGGGGCAGGGTGGATCACAAGAATATATACTTAATAAACTATGTGACTTATATTCTGTAGAAAATCAGATTCCCTTGAAGGGATTTAAAAAGATGTTTATTTTTTGTTCATGGATTTTGAAATCAAAACTTATGGTAGAACGGTTCTTAAATAATTGAAAAAACATTATTTACCTGTAAAACTAACGAGTAACCATAAACGATAATGGTTGAGTGGTTGTTTAATAGTATTTTCTTCATCTTCAAAAGTATAATAACTCTTAATAGAGGGATGGAATGAAAGATCGATAGAGAAATAAACCAATCATGAAAATTAAATTAAAGAAGCCGAAACAGTTATTTGAAACACAACATGGCGGAAATACTTGGTTTTTCATTATTTTATTTTTTTACCGAGGAAGACTGAAAGAGTTTTTATACAATAAAAAGTAAAAAAAAATCATTCTCCTACACTAATGGCGTTTATCACGCAAATCAAATAAAAAGTTCATTCTCACAATAGAAACACAGATTAATTTATTTTCTTCTATTTTTCGATATTTAAATGGTTCAATGGTTTTCAATTTCATCATACATACATACACTTACTGGTGCATTATGGGCATTATGAATGAGAGTAGATCTTGGTTAATATGGTTTTGCAATATATACTTACGACTATTCATAGATATAATATATTGCATGCATTTCATGTCTAAATACAATTTCGTAGAAATATTGAAAAATACATTTGTCTTTATAGTATACAAATATAAGTTCGAAAATGTATTAGAACATACCTTGTAGTCCATGTTCGATCCTACAAAGGCCTTCTTTCATTCCTCTCAAAATAATTTCACTGCATCTCAAATGATGAATTTAATGTATTTAAAAATCAATGCCAAATATAACATGAAGAAGTCGGATAGCTTGAACTTAAAAGGATCTGTCAAATTTACTCGAGATATGATCAATCAAAAACAATTTCAATTTTCATATTAGTTTTTAAATTTCTTATTACATATTTACTTTTGACAGTTAATTTGATAAATGTAGAGGTTCAAACAAAATCATAAGCAACTAATACTTACTTCATGACATTATTTGATAAATTTTCAATAGTTATCATTTATTTGTATAGTAAGTTTAGATCAAGGGATGAAGAATCCATAAGTTTCATAGAAAAATAATATTGGGATGGTGTGGAAATATACGAGTTCGGTTGAGTTCGAGTTTATGACCTCTGCGTTGAGTCGCATACTTATTTTCAAGTTCAAGCTTGAGATAATTTACACCTATGCACTATGTTGTCTCCTTCTTAATAGATTAACACTCCATTCAAACAGAAAGGACTTTATTAGAGGGGTATTAGAAATTTTATGAATCATTAAGTGAATGTTTCGAGTAATGATTATTGGAATTCAATTAAAGACCAATTTTTCCTATAAGTATTTCAGTCGAGTTGGACTTCAACACATTAATTAACTTAAGAACATTTTCGACATGGGTTTATGTATAAATAGTATTGTTTCTATGAATTGCATGGAAAAAAATAAAAATAAATGAAGCTATTTTACTAAATACTACGTAAAAAGGCCTATTAGATTCGAGATATCCTGTATTTGTGTTATCCGGCTAATGTTGCACAATTTTTTTAAGGAAATAGTGTTTAAAGAGGTAGGGGGATCGGCATACTTGAACAAATAGCTGTCCTTTGCATTCATTGACTATATTTTTAGTTAAAATTAACTCAATTAAAATACTCCAATAGGATTAGGCTTTTTAAATATGAAATAAATATTATGATATTTTATATATTATTTTTAACTAAGTACGATACATATTTAGTAAAAAAAATAGTTATATAATATTGATTAATATTCTGTTTGTGCACCAAAGTTAAAAAGAGATAGACCATTTATTATTAAGCTGTATCTGTTACAAAATTTTGACGTCCCGCCTAGTACCATCCCAACCTATAAGGCTGGGTCTTAATTGGACGCAAAGAAGTCCCTTGGAACAATCTTTGATAAATGTGGTAATCATAGATTTGAACCAGTAATGTAGGTTCTGTGTTTTTGATACTTTTTAGACTTTAAAAAAATCAACATGAACTTACAAATGTGGGATTTTTGTATGGGATGGTGGGATGGGATAGCCACTTAAATTTAATGAGCTTATAATAGTCATTATTCCTTCTTACGTTGTTTAGAATGGAAAATTTTCTAACTAAGAAATTTGAGGAGTTACGTTATTGGCAAATAAATTTTATGACGTAATCGAACTAAAAGTATCAATTTTAATATAAGGTTAGCATAATACCATTTTAAATGCATCAGTACCCCAGTACCAGTATAACAAAAATAACTCATCATTACATAAATGAGTATTAAGTATATTATGAGTGTTTATGAAAAATACTCGAGATTTTACTCAACTAATTGAATTGGTAAACGGATGTGTGTGCTTTAATTTCATATTTGTAGTATTTCTGATACTATGTAGACATTATTTTAAAATATAAGATGGTTCTCAATGTGTAATAAAAAGGATGGAAGGGATTTAATAGTTTTTGATGGGTTCGTAAAATAATTGGGGAGCCTATTCAATGGTTATTTCCCTTTAAAAATATTTTCATGTCAAAATTCACTTACCTATATCTCATGGCCCAGAAATGTTCAATTTATTTTTTATTATATAAATAAATATATTTAATAACTAAGCTAACTTAATATCCTACCATTGGAACAATTATTTTATAGCCTCAAGACACGGTTTTATTTTATGTATTTATTATTTGATTCTTGAGGCAATGAATTGAAAAAGAAAGTTTACAATAAAAATAATAATAATCCTTTTTTTAATATAAATAAATATATACAGACAACCCTGTTCTAACGACCACCTGTTTTAAGTGTGTCACTGAAATATGAGATAATATCCATTTTTGCAAATATACAACTATTATAAAATAGGAAAACATGGTGACAGAGGTTATAAAGTTGTTGTTTTTTTTTTTCAGTTCCCTTTTCTTGAACGTTTATGACGTCACCTGAACTAAACAGTCACTTTTGCAGTTTGACTTAACACTAAATTATGCTTTGACTGTGGTATTTTATATACATAACCCAAATTGAACCTATAAATTTTTTGAAGGAATACACTTGTAATTAATAATTATGAGAACTATTTTTGTATGAACTAATATGAATGTGGCATGTCTCAAAATTGCAAAAATATTTTTGACTTTACTCTAAGGTTTTCCAAAACTTGCCACTACCATTTGAGAGTCAACAAAACAACATCAATCATCCTCACTTAATATATTAGTCAAAATAGTTGTCTTTAATTTAATTGTTATCATTTGTAATTCATATACATATAAACTACAAAAAATGAATTTGAATACTTAAAAGTGATTTGTGAAAAATAATAGAAAAATCACTTTATATTTGTATATCTATCAAATGATTAAACGCATTTTTAAATTTAACTATAAAAACAAACAAAGGACAAAAGTTACTTTCCTTTTAGCGATAAAGCTTTTTCATAATAATTGAATTCACCTTTCATTGCAAATTATTTTCAAAATGATTGTTATATAATTATTTTCGAATTTTTATTTCTAAGTTATAACAACTTATTTTACATAATATTGTTTGCTTTATCTGTGAAAATCAAATTAATGGTCAAATTCGTTGCTTTATTTATTATTATAATTGATTAACCTGTGCAAATAGACATATTATATATTTATGTGGATATTAATTAAGGATTTCCGAAGTTTAATTATTCTTACTAATTTAACTTTTTCTCTTTAATAATCCGAATTTGGGAATCCAAATAGAAAACATTAGATTTGGTGAGTTATATATATTATAAAACCTTGTATTTCTTAGTTATCGTATTGAAATATAAAAAAATCCAAGAAATTAAAAAGAAAAACAAAAGAACGAGTTCAATGCAAAACTATAAAGATAAATAAAAAATTACGTATTTTTAAATTTAATGTCTCAGGGTCCTATACTGAAAATTATTTGGTGATAAAATAACGACTTAAAGAAATAAGATTAGTTTTTAGATATTTGGAGGTGTATAATATCCCGGTTCACTAACGGAGACTATTAAATGTCAACCCCTCATAATTGATGCAATTCTTTAATTTTTTCAAATATATAAAAGCATTAGTAATCAAACTACCTAGACCCTCAAAGCCACTGTCAGCCAGCACTGGGAAGCCATGATAGATGACTACATGTACAGACGGTGCAAGGCCTTCTGCCACCGTCTTGAAGCCACGCTTGCAGCTAAGGGTGGCTACATTAATGATTAAGAGAGCTCAAACACACATCTTCATATTGATGTTATTAATTTTGTTGAAATTATATCGTTAATTAATAAATTATATCTTGTTGAGGTTTAAAATGCAAAGTGTTAAGATTTTAATCCATCACTCAGTATTCCGTAGCTCTGAATTTAAAATACTATTGAGTAGTGTGTAAATATTAAGTTTTGTAGACTGTATAAATTGTCATCCAAAAATGATAGACTCCCTTTAAATAATAAATAATAAGAACACATAAAAATAATTCCTTGGGCCCTTGATAATAATTAATCCCCATTTATAAAAAAAAAATAGAAACCAATGACGTTGCGTCCCATTAAATAGGATACAGACAATATTTGATAAATAAAAATTTACAAGGAAGTTTCAGCAAAAATATGATATTAAGCACCCCATGGAAGTAACAAAGGGTTAATATATCGACCAATGTCCACGTATTTAATATTCCATCAGAGCATTATTCTTATCCCAAGTTACCCCATTTCATTTTAAACTATTCATTTCATTTTTTATTTGTAACTTGTACACACCCTACTTCAAATGGATAATTAATTAATGCTCATTTAAGAGGTTTCATATATTTCTTTCTCTTCCCTTTTTCTTCATCATCAATAATAAAAAAAGGTAGATAGTGAGAGAGCAAAAATATATAAGTCTCTTTGATGTTTCAAACCTTTTTTTAAAGAGTAATTTCTTCCCCTTTTTCCAAAGCAATATTTATATACATATATATTTGTACAATATGTTTCTATTCTATTATCACTGATTGATTACATACCATATGTGTGGTGTGTGTGTGTGTCTGGCAGATGTGTACTTATGTTTAATATTATACATATATTTAGGAAGGAAGGCTACATATTTATTATTGAGTGATTAGGTACACATTTGATAGGTACATTTTAACAAGGTTTGCTCCTGTTGTACATATATCTGTGAAATAATACACAATTATGATTACCGTTTTATTGGACTCCTAGAAAGCAGTCATATTTGTACCTATGTACAATGTACATAATTTGATACCAAGTAGGAAGTAATAGTTGTAGTCATATATTATGCATGAAGCAATATGTGTGTACAAATTGCTTTGTACGTTTCTGAATGATTCAGTGGGGTTCTAATAGCACTCCATACCAACAGTTTATTTGTTGATTCATACATATTTTGTTTCCTGAGTTGGTTGATGAATGCAGCCACTTTCAATGCAAATTTGGTGAGTACGTTATTTCGAGTAATGGACCAGTTGATTGGTCATCTCGATTGTACGATTTAACGCCTTTATATTCGTTTCTTTGGGTCACGTGAAGTTATTGGCCTGCACCAATAAGCCGTCGATGTTAGAAGAGCTTAGATAAAATATCCAAGGGAGCATTACTACAATATCAGTCAATTTATTGGAAAAAGTAGTGGAATTTTGGGTTAAGCGATAGGACTTTTGTAAACGCCAGAGAAATCGACTTTCATACATAAATATGTATGTTTATAATTTCTAACAAAATCTTGAACCGTTTTATGTTTTATTTATTAAAAAAAAGTTGATGTGCTCTGAATGAAAAATCCTTTTGCATAATATATTGCTACAGACTGTTTCAGATACATTATCCTCGGAGAATAACACTTATTAATTTAGTTATTTATAACATTTACCATAGAAATGTAGACAAAAAACGTTTATTCAATGTGTCCTCCATTTTGATATTGGACTTTTTCCTCACGACTCTTGAAGTAAGAACATCCCTAGCTATCTCAACGAGATCAAGATTCCTGGCTGCTGAAGTGAATCATCATTTTAGAGAAATAATATTGTTATGGTGAGTCCTGCAGGCACTGACTTCCAACCTCCCTAAAGATAGTAATCGCATGGATTTAAATATGGGAGTTTGGAGCCCATATCTCCGGTGGCCAAAAGTGATGTACATTTGTATTCGAGCCTTTAATTGTTCTCCGGGCTTTGTTTGTTTGTACAGTGTCTTGCTTGAATGGGTAAGTCCTGCCAGCAGCCACAGTCTTCATACAGGGCACAACAACTGTTTCTAGGAGATCCATATAAACATCTTTGCTGATTCTGAGGCCAACACTAGAGAAATATGGATCCCTAACATGGCCTTCCCTGTACATGAAAACTTCATATGTAGTTTGACCATGTATATATTTATGCTTCCACATTGAAATAATACATTATGTAAGTGAATATTGTATATATTACATAGGCGGATGCATATGATAATATTTTTAAATGTGGATAATCAGTGAATGCGATACATCTCTAATATTTATGTACTTACAACTTTTTTAATACGGAGAAGAACGATTCCAAGATATTTATATTATTCTGTCATCTTCCTATAGCCTTTAAAATGAGGTGTGGAGGTATGAATAATTACATAGCTAGGGTTATAAATAAGAGGTAGAAGGAGATTTGTTACAGGGGGGGAGGGGGATTATGATTACCTATTAAATACTCAGCAATGTAATTTAGTTAATGATGGATGAAAGATGTAGTGAGTAAAACAACTCTCCTTACTATACTATATAAGTTGATATATAAATATAGATGTATATTTTTATACATACTATAAGTGATGTACCTTCACACTCAAAATAAAGTCTGTAGCAAAGTTAAAGTACACGGAAACTGTTGGTATTTTTATTAGGCTATATACATATTTTTGGACTTAAATATACATATTAAGGGCATATAATGACTATTATCTCTCCTATTTCTGATATCATTATGTTTATGTATGCATATGTTGAAGGAATCATACAACGCACGTAGTGTATGATCCTTATAGATGTCTCTATGTAGGTAGGTAGAGTTGGCTATGAAGATATAGCAAATAAAATACTATATTATAGACCCTTTAAGATCATGTTTTCTTTATTACTCATTTTGGAAATTGAGTTGATGTATAAAAGATCTATAAAAAAATTGTAAAATGTGTACAACGGTGACGTCATTAGCACTCCCGCTGAAAGAAAGTTCATGAAGCCTTACCATCCCGTAACATCAATTTAGCATCTGTTGACAGTTACTCACTAAAGTTTAATACATTTTGGAGAGACAGTTGTTATTTAACATTCGTTTGGGTGAGTTGATGCGAGCATTTTTGTGAAAATGGACAAATATTATTATTTTTTTTTTTTTTTTTGAGAGTGTAAGCTTAAAAAAGATTCAAACAATAGTAGATGCATAAAGGCTTGTTGTGATAAAATTTGACGGGTTTAAGTCAATCCAACTCAGATTAATTGATCCAAAAACAAAAAGAGTCTCTTGAACAATTATTTTGCAAAAAAAACCCGCAGAGTACTATTTTGGACGGGTTACAGAAATTAAAGGCTTGGGGAAAAGTGGATTGAGACTATGTACAAAAATAAAAGTTCAGAAAAAATGTCTTATATCTGTGTTACAGACCCTCTTCTTTAGAATCAAAGAATAATGATAAACAGGTATGGAAATCTCTTAAGATTGGCAACTACTCAAAGTTTTACGCACGAGTAAATTCATACAATTTTACAACTCTACTTATTGGTTCTCTGCTCGTTGATTTATATAGTTTGAATTCGAATTGAATATTATTGGTGAGGTCGGACGCATATTTCTGTAATTAAATAAGAATCTACATATGTATGTGTTTGTATAAAATGTTGTCATTCGTAAGTTAATCAGTTAATTTTAGGCCTTTTTTATTTCAATCTTTTGAAATCTTGCAAAATAATGGGAGGAAATACACAAGAATAGAAATTCAACTCAATTGATTTTATATGCAACCCTCTCCTATCAACAGTTGATTAGTTTTTGACTGATTTTAGGTGAAAGAAATTGGAAAAAACTTCCAACACTTCAAAAAAGAGGGGGAAGGGGAGCTTCTTACCACAAGCATACACATATTTAACGCTGTCTTGATTTCCCAACTTATATTAATTCATATTCCTTTTTCTTACAAAAAGAAAGCAAAGTATATAAACATACTTTAAGGCAGAGAACAAGTAGGTTTAATAGATATTTTCTCAAGTACTACAGCTAACATGCACGAATAAGTTTTTATCTTTTGAACAAAAAAAAAAAGATTGTTTAATGATAAATCGTTGTATGATCCCCTTTGAGTTCGTATGTTATATAAACTATTATGCATGGTAACGTGTACATTTATACGATACATTCTAAGGGATTTGATAGAAGACAAAAATAACATTATCAGAATTTATTATTTATATTATTAGGATTCTGGAAAACTATTAGACGTGTATTGACTTCGTCTTATATTTATACATATGTATTTATCGTCGCAATATGACATTTCTAATATTTATTTATTTTACTTTTCACATGCCATTCTTATAGTTTTAGCGCCTTTTCTGCTTCTCTTTCCCTCCTTTTCCTCTTATATCATAGCCAAAATAATTAAAAGAATAAAAAGCTTGTGTGTCTTCAAATTAATTAATACACCATTGTAGTTTTTATTTATTTAT
This sequence comes from Lepeophtheirus salmonis, assembly GCF_016086655.4. Taxonomy (NCBI): domain Eukaryota; kingdom Metazoa; phylum Arthropoda; class Copepoda; order Siphonostomatoida; family Caligidae; genus Lepeophtheirus; species Lepeophtheirus salmonis. The sequence continues at coordinate 58,325,012 of NC_052136.2, forward strand.
TAAATAAGACGCTTATTAAGTAAATTATTAGTCAAAGGATGTTGTAGCTTTCTTTTTAAATCTCTTGCTTACTTGTTTAAAATAAGTCTAAGGGACTCAAGTGGAACGTGTTTTATCTACTTACATACAACAATCATAACAAAATCCCCTAAGTTGTTGTTTTTTAAAAACATAATTAAGAATTAGATATTGCATCAATAATTCTGATTCTACCGATACCAGTGATTACTTAATTATATAAACTATTAAGCGAAAAAAATTGTATTTTATAATTTTAAATGTTCAACCAATCAAAGAAAGTGAGGATTATAGCATAGACTTACTTAGGTTTAAGACTAGGGACTTCGTCCTCTAGTGAGGCCTGATATAATTATTTATTCTTTAATTTTAGTATATAATAAGTGCTTTAATCAAAGACCTACAAATCAAAATTCAGGTAGATCTATTGAAAATGAAAGTCTATTCAGTAGTGCGGGAAATATATATGAGCCAACCAGGGGGAAAATGACTCTTGAGCACAGAGAGGAACTACCCTTGTAAATAATTTTAATTTCAAAAAATTTACAACTAATTAAAAGCATAATTATGATTGATAAATTGTTGTCTTCTCTTGTCAAGCCCGAATGAATAAAAAGTAAACATTAAAAAAAGTAAATCATTTCTTTATTTGTTTGTGTAATTCCTTTATACATAATATTACTAAAGAATGGGAATCGAGTCAGCTGAATGCTTGGTATCAGTATATCCCTATTAAAAAAGCTTCTATTAATTTTAAAAAAGAAAAATATTAGGGTATGGCAATATTTACAGATGTGAAAGTTGAGGCTGCCTCAAACAATCATAGTAATTGGTAATTAAAATAATTGAAGTCTGAGATTGTTATTACTATGGAAGTTTTTGACACAAGAAAATCGTAACCCGTATCAGCAAACCTGAACTGAACAACCTTCTCAATTAAAAGCATATATATTACTTCTTTCCATGCTAAATTTATGGCCTACATTTAAGTTCTGATGTCAACTGTTGTCAATGGATTAAATCCATTGACTCCACACTGTTTTTCATTTTATAATAACTTAGTTATATAAAATAGAGCCTTTTAGATATTATAATCTATAAGAGACAAGATGCACAAAATCTTTTGGAAATTATAGAAGCACCTTTTGTCAATATGATTTAACAGATGGTATTTTCATAAATAATACATAGGTCAAATTTTCTTTTTATTTCTCTTGGAATCTTTTTTTACGGTAACTTTTTCTTGTGTGTATGTGGTCATATAAGTAATAGTTTTTTTATATTATATATATATATGTATATATTCACATTGTTGAAGAGCGTGTATGTTATTGTTGTTTTTTGAGCAAACAGGTGTGTTGTGTGAGTAGGTTTTATATACAGTTTTTTCTCTTTTTGTTATTTTATTTTATGAAAATGGAGGGAATGTGAGGATATATATTTTTGACTTTTTCATCATTTGGAGAGAACGTCTTTCTTTCTCTTTTCCTAATGGTGATTTGATTATATTGATGTGTGTTTATTTTTATACTCTCTGCCTCACACTCTGTATACATCTATCTTACTTCCTCCCAATTTCTCAAATGTTTTTACAATCAGAAAAATATTTATGTATGGTTTATTTAGTATTAGGTATGAAGGTTTTATTTGATATATACAGACATATATATAGGGTGCACAAGCATTCCATGCCGCAAAAAAAAAAAAAAATTAAGTGCAATTCTCTCTCGAACCACTTACCAAATTAAAAAAATAAAACCAGATTCTGAAAGCTTGATGGATTCTGACTTCTTGTATTTAATAGAATCAACTGCAAGACCTATCAACTATTTGTTGACCTTCTCGTCCAAGAAAAGCCAGAGCATGGCTCGATGAAGTGGTTGCTTGAGGCGGTTGAGGAGCTTTTGGTAGTACATTAAGCGCTTTTCCTAGGTTTTTTTTTGTCAAGATCTGTCCCTTGCTTATCTTGTATGAGGAGCAACAAAGGTTTTAAGAATACAGAACCTGATCAGTGACTCTGACCGGCCAACTTATCGAGCAATTATCTTGATGGACTTCCTTGGATCCAAATTAACAATTTGCTAGATTCTTGCCACAAATTATGTCGTCCAGGCCCTCGTCACCTTACAAAAGGCCGTTTCACTAAGTACCAGAAATCGAGCAATTGTTATCTTGTCTCTCCTGGCGTGGATTCCGTGTATCGTGCTTTTTTCAAATATTTGAGACAACGACTTCGATAATTGATTCAATTTCTTCCCAACTGCTGCAAGTTTGAACAAGCAAACTAGCAAAAAACCATCGGTCTAAATACCCGTATTTGCTCAAGAGAGCGGGTATAGATAGCTTGAGCGCCCTGTATATATAGAATTCCTATCTACACGTGTTGAAGTAATCTCCGTATAGACAAAAACTTATTGATTAAATAACATTTCTTTGTTACAAAAGAAATAAAAGGTCTTTAGAAAATGGAACCACCAATTCTTTGTTGCTTGATTCGAATTTTATTTGCAAAACAAAAGATTTATTTTGTTTGCAAGTTATAGGATATTTATTGGGGGCAGATTTATATGCTTTGATAGACATAAAACCTACTAAATAATTATTAGAAATGTGAAAAAGGTCGAAATTTATGTAAATGTTAAGAGAGAGACATGACTATAAGCTAAAATGATCCAAGATTACTATAATATGTTTAAATTTTTGAAATAGGGAGGAATAATTATGACAATAAATAATATTTTACAGGTTATTAACATATTATGTATGTATATATATTTACACTCACCCGAATTGTGATATTTTTCACATCTTAATCAATCATTTAAAACAGGTTATTTAAAATGGCGCGGAGCAAAAACTATCAAATTGTCAGATATGTTGGAGTGAATAAGAGAAAATTGTTGTGTATTTTTAGCAAAGAATTGGTTTCAAAATGTATTTATTTTTGTACTGTGACAAATCATTATTATTAGCCTAGCTTAATGCCTTGGCTTGTAAAAATTGTTCAAATCCATTTTTTTATTTAATAGTCTCAAATGTACTGCAATCAGTCAACTATTAAATTTGTATACAGTCAATCCAATTATTTCCTATTGTAAGTTGAACTTCCTACTCCAAAATTCCATAATATGTCAGCTTTGGGGGGGAAAAAATAAAATCTTACCTTGTAGCACTCACGTATCTCGAACAGTTACCCAGACCTTTTGGGAGTACTGTTGTTCAATAATTATTTACTCATTAATTTATGAATATAATACAAATGTATTTTTTTTAAGAAAATAAAAGCTGAGTGCATGCATAAATTACAAAAAGTGACTTTAGATGAAGTTTAGCCACGAGTGTGTGTAAAGCTCAGCGTGTCATGTTAAAAAAAAAAGGAAAGTGTATATCTATTTTTTTAAAGAAAAATTTGTCTGTTCATCGGCAACTAATAATTCCGAGGTTCACAGCCAAACGAATGAATGGATTTTGCTACAAAATTTCATGTAGATTTTGAAACTCAAGAAATGGTTCTGATAACAATTTTGTTGGCCTTCAAAGACATGAAGATCTTAAAATAACATTTATTTAAAACAGAATTTTTTTGACAAATAAACGTATACATGATATAAAACCAAAAATAAAGACCGTAAAATTATAAAATTATTCTCACTGCATCTTAGTATTCATGTTTGTTCACTTTTTTTAAAAGGATATTATAAGGTTTAGAGAAACAGAGGGAATAAAACAAAGGCTTTTTGACGTTAATATGAAACTTGAGCGCCTACTGTTTAACGGGTGGTGCTTGATCTTTTTTTTTTTAAGTTTGAAAATCGATAATAATTCTTAAAGTTTTACAATCTTTATTTTTTTTTTAATAGGAAGCCAAAGAGTTCAGAGTTAATTTTAATTTCTCCATATCTTGGATAACACCATTCTATCTAGTTAGTAAATACACGTTTAAATAAATTAAAAGTAAATAATATACATACATAAATCTTACTAAGTATATAAAATCTGCTCATTAAAGATGTTTAATTTGAATGGGGATATTTATTTTATCGACTTAACTGCTTTCTTTTTCGGTATGTAAATAAATATATTCCTATTTTTGTTTTTTGATAAAGGAAAATCCTTCTGGCGTTTTATTAAATAATATCTATCTGCCTTCCTACTTTATCTTAAATTGATCATTTAGAGGGGTTTGTTTATATTTATCCTATTTTATTTGTAATACATCTTTTATTAATTAAGGGTAAAGCCTTTAAACAACTTGTTTATTTTAATATAAAGATTAGCTTTTATTACGTATAAAAATAGGGGATAAATAGTTTACTATTTTGTTTGTATATGAATATAATAAATTTGTATTAGTCCTAATTGAGAGAAATTTGAAACCAGATAAGAGATAAAAAACGGTTAGTCGAACAAATAAAACACAAAATATATATCTCTCTCATTCATTTAATAGACTATTCAAACAAATGGAAGTCTTTCTTCCTTTCTCCTATAGTTATGTTACTTTATATTTTATTTGTTGCTTGTTTACTTTTAATCATCATGAGGGAGGTTGCTGTTTTATAACATATGAATGTAGGTACAAAAATTCATTTATTATATTGTATTGTAGTAGGACGAACCAGTTTTATATATTTTATTTCGAATTACTTTATTAATTAGTTAAACAACTGCCGAATTTAGTAAAACTCATGACAGTAGACAAAATTTGAAATTCTTCCATCCCTTTTGCCATTATAATTACAATAATACGCGCTATACGCGGATCATCAAACTTTCCAAACTTTTTTTATTTTATTTTTGTGTTTCATAGAACACTTTCAGAAAAAAAACTTGTAAACATTTTTTCATAGGTTAATAAAATGTCTATCAAAATAACATTTAATGCGAAATAATGAAAAATAACTTTTAAGTTTCTATATTTGCTAAATAAAGAGATTTTGCCTTTTTTCATTATTTGATCGAGATGTGCGACCTAAAGATGACCTTCTAGGACAATGCATATTTTTTTACCATATAACAAATTTTCCTTACTAGCTGTAATCACAATTCAAAAAGATTTAAAAATCAAACTGCTCTACTATTCAACTATGTTCAATTATCTCATTTTTATTGTTATGATGGGGGTTGGCTTTATGGAGTCCTTGGGTCCTACTTTTTTGTATTCTGTAGACTGAGTCTCTCTATCTCCTTTATCTTGTACTCGCCAAAAATGGGGAATAAGAAAGTATCGCAGAAAATACAAGGAAAAGAAGAAATCTTATTTAAATTATTTATCTCTTTGTCATTTGATATTTTTTGTTATGGGATTACTTTAAGCTCGGATTATATCCCTTATACGCACAACTTTACAATACAAAAAAATATATATATTATAATAATATGATCATAATTGATAAAGGCTTGTATTATTATAATATCATGAAAGGAACGAGACAGAGAAAGAGGGAAAAAAATTAGTTTGAGTTAAATTTATGCATTAGTGATGGAACGATTCATTGGAAACGGAGAATCGGGTATTTTGTCTGGAATCGGCTTCGATATTGGGAAAATAATATTGAATTTGCAATTGTGATTCTTAGGTATTAGTATTTATTACTGGTATTTAACTATCTATTACTTATCTATGTTATGAAAACAAATAGTTCCCCCAAAAAAAAAAAAAAGTTTTTTTATGAATTTTTCGTATAAAATTTCCAAAATATTTAATTCTTCAATTTTTTTTTCAAAAAAAAAAAAAAAAGAAACTTTCGGGGAATAATTATGTATTTTTGAAATTTTTCTTCATAAAATTTCATATTTGAATGTTTTTTTTTCGTTCAAGAAATCTTTTGTTCTAAATTTAATTTTTGCATTTTTTTTCGTAAAAAATTATTTTTCGAGAACGGCTGGAGATTTTTTGAGAGAAACATTTAATTTTTGAGAATAACCATGGGTTTTTGAAATTTTTTTCCAAAAAAATTTCGTCAACAATTATAAATTCTAGAAAAAAAGTTAAATATCAAATTGTATCAAAAAAACCAAGACCTCCTGTCAAAAAAATATATAATCCTGTGGATGCTCCTAATAGCAAGATGGTATTTTGCAACTAATATTTAAAATATTAAAAAATCGAACTCGGGAATTCTTATTAGAATCGTACCATCATTATTATGATGTTAAGTAGTATTCGACTTCTTTACACTCCATCTATACGTACATCTTTACAATTATTATTCTTGTATCTTCCCCATTCTCCTTTCACTTTCTGAAGATAAATTCATTTTATATCCCCTTGATGACGGAAGGGAGTTTTAAAAATTTAAAGAAAAAGCTTCCCTATATCTTCATCGATGTTTGTGTACTATATAAACATTAGGATGGTTAGTTTATCAACTTTTCTAGAATTTTGATATTGGTTATTTGGGAAAATGTTTGTGATATGTAGTGCAGAATCGGTCAATCGGACTGATTGCTTCATCAGTCCCCCTCCTATTAGTTGTTTTTTTATCTGTCCAATCTTTTTAACCATTCAACTGTCCATAGAACCGATACTTTCAGTTCTTTGTTCCAAGCTATTTTAGTAGCTATTCTTCACTCATAGCTATGATTGAATGAAATAAAAACAAAGAAAATAAAAAATGATAGTTAGAACGTATAATGATTACTTCTAGCCACACACCTCCGTCTTTAAACTTCAGCTATCTTATCTCTTTGAAAGAGGTTTTGTTGAGCCATAAATAATTATACGAATCGGTTCTCAGACTGACAATTTTTTTTTAGCATGGGACTGATAGAACTGCGGTCTTTTTCTCCTTTTTTTAGACCAATTTAACACTAGTGACATCGTAAGAATATAAACTATGCAAAATTTCATTTCATTCTTAAGGCATCATCATTAGTTAGCACATTTGTTCAAAATTTGACAGGAGACAAATGTTCTTTTTTTTGCCAATATAGATTCAAACCTTTCCTTAGTGAATTTGTAAAAAAGGATGCGTGCTATACGCGGATCATTTAATTTATCTAACTTTTTCCATTCTTTTTTTTTTTTTTTTTTGCTCCATAGGGCAATTTTAGAAAAAAAAACTTTTTTAACACTTTATAGGATAAAAAAATCACCATCCATAATCCAAATTCGAAAAAAAGTTGAAAAACAAACCACCCTAATGTACATAATACATAATGTAACCAACATGAAAAATGAATTCTCAGAGGAAGTTTTTTATACAATGTTAAATGACAAGATGTTTCTATTTCTCTACTTTTATTTATCTATCAGTTGCCAGTAATATGTAGTACTTTTTCATTCAAAATCGTTACATTAATTTAACCTTTTTCTCTTCTGCCTAGATCTTCTATTTACTCACATCTCACATTTTTCAATTATATAATCATACATAATTGGATTTCCTTCTTGTTTCTGCTTCGTTCGCTTCGTTTCATTCTTTCTCCACGCTATAAACTTTCTTAACTATGGAACTTACTTTATGTAGAACAAATATGTACACTTAAAAATGATCTACAAAATAAATACTAAGTGTTTTTATTTTAATAGCAGGTTGAATTAGACAATTGATCAATTTACATACATACACATAAATCTTCTCAGTTACAGAGTAAATTTTGGGGAGGGAAAGCTTTTCAAAAAATACGAAAACATTGAAATCTTTTTAGGTGCAGGCATTATACCTGTACTTGTAAGTATATGTAGAAACTACAAACTAGTGATGTATTGACTCTTTTCAATGTGGTTATGGGAATGCATATATAATCTTCTTTTTTTTTACTGACATATGGATGGGAATTATTCTAAAATATGGATAATTCCCGGATTAATATGTTCAATACATCACTAAAACATACCTACTAGTGTTGCAATTCGGTCTGGAAATTCGAAATGGATCCATCCTATTTTTTGTCCAACTGGGCTTGCAAACAAACTATGTATTGATCAATTCAATAGAAACATTTGGTTTAATCAAACTATTCCAGGGTTGTCCAACCTTTTAATATTATGAGCCATATTGCCACTCAAGATACGTTAATGGGTCACAAAACCTATGATAGTTAATTTCATGATAAAAGGATTTATAAAACAAAACTATTTGTTACATATTTATTTCAAATTTAGACCAAATCTAATTTTTAAAACCAAACTGAAAAACCAAGAAGAACCAAATCTGGCAACCTAGTTTAAAGGCTTTCACAGGATTTTTTTTAAATAAAATAAAAAAATTCCACCGCTGCATAATTTGAATTTTTTTAAATAAATCCTTCAAAAAAAAAAAATATCTGCTCTCTAATAAAAAAAAATTTCCAGAGCGATGATGTTTCAAAAAAAGAAAATACTAATTGAAGTCTCAAATTTAGTACCTACTATAGTTTCTCATTTCTCGGGAAATTGTTTTTGATCAGGGATTACAGAGATGAGGGCATCGCTGGGAGAAGTATGTAGTATGAAACTTTTCCCTTCCACATTTGTTGGAGCACCTCTTTCACCTCATTGTGACTTTTATGTATGTATATTTATTCATATAGGTACCTCCAACCCTTTACCAACTTTTTTGTTCAAAGTAATTTTGAATAATTTTTTAAGAGTTATATCAAAAGTGACTTTATTACTATTAGATGTATTTTAAGCGTAGAAACTCTCTTATGTATTGTATATGTACCTACCTTGGTACATACATACATATATTATTTATAATGTCATACAGTCAAACTTAAATCATCGTTTAAAAACTTCATGCCAGAGAGGTTGAACTAATGGGGAAGTATGAAGTTAATAAAGAAACATGTCGTTCATACTTCTTCGTTTTATTTTGAAATAAGCTTTATTTATTCACTTGAATAAATAAATATGTATTAGGGACTTATTGATATACAGGGGTCCCTACTTATTGCGGTTTCTCGAACAGTAAAAATATTTGTTATATGAAATTCGTGTGATACGGACTTTTTTAGTAGTAAAACCCATAAAATGGAACACATTATTTTTCAAAGTCCACTTTATATTATATTTCCTAGCGGAGATTTTGCTGCATGATAATTCCGCCACCTTTTTATTATTTAGTATTATCTGTTCGAATTTATTGTTGTATCATATATAGAAAAATAATAAGTAAAGGTTGAACCGATAGTAAATTAAAAAAAATTTTTAAAAAGGCGGCGAATATGCTATGCGGCAAAATATACCTGAAGAAAATATTACCAACAACAAAAATGTAGGTGGCTAAAATATTTGCGGGAATATTACGGAGAACCCAAATATGTATGGCTGACGAGATACTTGTAATAATTAATTTAATCGAGTATTTACTTGATTTTTAATCCGGTCATTTCAATAGTGTAGAATATAAATAATAGGAAATTAAGCAATATTTATTCAGCAAACTTTTTAGTTGCAAATTTGTGTAATAGGTAATTACCAAAAGTTTTAAATTTAAGTATCAAATCAAATACTTACAGGACACTCCCTCTTAAACAAAATTATTCACTTGTATTATATGAATATATAGGCATATATGAAAGAACTCACCATCAACTACGAAAGTTCTTGCTCTCTTGAATATATACTTTTTTATAATGTATTATCATAATATTAAAAAAGAAAAGATTATTCAAAGTCCGCAGTATTTGAAACCATTTTTTATGGGGGGATATTTTGGATTAATTAACAATCATACAAATTAGATATTTGCTTACAATATTTAATTACTTTAAAAAAAATAATCAATTATTAAAATAGTATAAAAAATAAATATATTTTTTCCATTGATAAAAATTGCATTAAAAGTCTTTAATTACTTTGACCGTTTAAAAACGGTCATACGTGCTCATTTTACTAAAAGTTGATTTATCTTTCATTAATATATTTGACCCTCTTTTGGATAATCACTGTAATTGAAGGTGCATAAATAATACGACATCACTTTTAATTTTGATTATATATATTTTTTTTTTTTGAAAACGAATACTCCTATCGCTATGAAAAATGTAAGGATTAAAGTATACAAATATGTGATGAGTTTCACATATAAATGAACATTGATTATTTCCACCTTCCTTACGTTTAAACCATTGGGAAATAAATGACAATATCAGCTAATGAAATAAAAAAAATAGTTTGTGACGAAAGCAAAATTAAAGTAATGTTAATAAGAAGCAATCAGATTCGTATTTGAACACCAAATTAAATAATAAAAGTCTTCTTTTGTAGGAAGAAAATTGAATAAGTTTTTTATTCTTTTGCTTTTGCCTTTCAACTGTATTTAGAAATGAAATCATTAAATAACTTTTTTTATTCAAAAAAGAAAAGAAAGTAGGTAGACAAAAAAATTCCTGGGAAGCAAACATCAACAAATATGAATCAAACAAATTTTTTAAAAGGTTATATATATATATGTATATTCTGTACAAATTACAATTTTGTACAAGGTACAACCAAATAATGAGATAATAATTGAATATGGCCGATGGTCTAAATGATGTAATTTGTGATGAAAATTATTAATTGATCATTGTATTATGCGACACAATACATGGCTCAAATATAGAAAGTTATATCCTTCCTACATATATAATCACTGTCTTAAATTAATAGATGGAAATGAAGCGATAGTGTCAATTATTAATTTATAATTGAAATGACTGATGCTCTTATTAAATAAAAAGTACATAAAAATGATTGAAAGATGTGATGGTGATGCCGATTCCCATACGATTATTGTAAAAATTCCGGATGCCAATTCTTTAGTAGTTTTAATAATAGGTAAAAAATACAATTTTGCTCTAAATTTCTAAGAATTACAATTGATAAAATAAATCTCCTTTCTGATTGAATGTAAATAATAAAGGAAGGAGATCCATTTGCCCAGTGAGCTTTTTACAGGGCCTGTAATTCTGCAGCAAACTTTCCCTAGGTAAATTTTTCAAATGCAAGCTTTCTTAGATCCACATAAGGATCGGGGAAATAGAACATTATTTCCCCGATGACGATTAATCGCCCCATCAATATTGGAATGTGTACGTTGTACAGTTTAAATTGTGTCAGTGTTTCAGTGGGACTTAAGGACGGGTATAACGAACAACACTTAGTCTGTAGAGGCTTGCAATTTTTTCTCGTTTGCGACCTGAACATTGTTTTATTTTTATTTTCTGAAGCTGTTATCTTTATTAGTTTATTCTTGAGGGGGAAACATCCAAGTATGAAGTAACTACGTGTGAGTCTGCTCATCAGAGACAAAGAGTAGCATTGATGATTTGTTTGGGAGTCATAAGGGTTAATCATTGCTGAACTTTGAGTATAATTTAGCATAAATATTGAAGTTATTATTTAATTCCTTATTATAGCTGCTTGTAGCTAATTTTATGAAACGTCATGCTCTTCGTCTAAGCATTTTTTTCCAAACATAGATTTATTTACGTAAAATACACATTATAAATTTAAAAAAAATACTTAAATCATCCAATTAATAAAAAATATAACGAAATAAAAAAATATCTATACAAAAATCTCACCACTTATATATATTTAACCAATATCCCATTCTCATCAAAACTGTTCGTAATTGATATTGATCTATTGGGCAAATTCTCCAATCCTTTGCCTTTTTATTAGTCTTTGCAAGCTACATGACTGACAGTATTTTTGCTATCGAGGTTTCTATTTTGAATTTTTTTGGGAAACTTGACGTCGTTGACACATGCCAATCACCCTTTGTGATTCAGCAGAATCCAAGTATCTTAGATCAAGTATCCAAACTAGAAAAAATTACAGCATAGATGCGAACATACTTTGGTTAATTAATATAATAATTATGTAAATGCTTAAAACTAATTATAAAGTTCCCATACAATGTGGGTCCAGAATTTACTTTCAGAACTTTGAGTGCCCTTTATGAATCCTCAATGTTTTACATCAAACCACATTTGTGATTTGGTTTTGTTTTGTGAAGTGCAATATGTCTTTAGTCACTCATTATATTCATGGTGTTGTAGTACATCATATTTATACTAAAGAATAGGCTGAATTCTATGAAAATAGACCAATTGATGTTTTGTTGAGCTATGATGATGTGAAAGAAGGCGAAACGGGAGAAGCGATATGAATAATTGTTGTTTTAATAGATATACAATGTGCATATATCTACTTCCACCATACAAGTGGATATGATAAATGATGTTCCATAGATGTAAAAAAAAATATTTCATTATTGTTATTATTTAAAAGGATTGATCGTTAAAATATATATATAAATGTAAAAGTGAGGCTTTCTCTCTTAGCCTTTCGGCTCTCTCTACATACATATCATATATTATTTTGTATGTTAATAACATGTTAACAAAAACAGTATACAATATTAAATATAATATTCAATAAATATTTAATTTCATTTGTTAATCAAATCCATCAATGTGATCCACTAGATAAAAGAGGAGGAGTGTTTGCTTCATATTATAATATCTCAGGAACAAAGAGTAACGAAAAATTGAGAATTTTATAGTACATATTTCAATCTATTTTACATAATTAATGTTGAATGTTATTCAATAAAAACAGATTATGAAAGCTTGATGGATTCTGATTTATTTTTTACAATAAAATCACATCCAGCCTAAATTACAGTCTCTAGACGAGGCCGTAGGCGAGAGCCTACATTCAGTACTTGGTTCTTTGGGAAATCCTGACATTCCTCCTTGATCTGACTGATAAGTTCGTCTTTAGTATAGCAGGTGGTTAGGTTGGTTTTTCGTTCAAAAGAGCCCAACACAAAAAAAAAAAAACTTAATCCATCGGATTCAGATCTGATGAGTTTGGAGTCCTAAAGTCTGGTGAGATGCTGTCGTTCAAAATGTATTTGAGCCATTTCATACTTTTTTTCGGGGTGTGATCTTGATATGTAAGAGTTTGAGCAATTTTTGTCACTCCCGGAACGGATTCCAAGAAGAGCACCCTGCCTTTCTCAAATATTTTGGACAACAAATTCGTCAATTGGATTTCATTTTTTGAAACAGTTGCAGGTTTAAACAAAAATGAGCTGTCTCATTCCCTGTGTATGCTCAAGAGAGAACGACAAATTATCGGTATAGATAGCTTGCACACCCTGTTACATAATGATGCATATGAATCATAAGTAATTGTTTGTCAAAACGATGTTCTTTGATTTTAAGTTATTTAATTGCTCTGAATCTTTTATTTTATTTTTACTGGATTGGATGCAATAAACGTTATTAATACTATTACCCCCATTTAGTTGTTGTTTTTCTGCTTCTCTTTGTGAAGGCACATACAAGCATAGAGCTACATATATTACCAAGCATTGGATTTGTTAATATTTAATGTGTATATTTATTATTATTTTAAATGTATGCCTTTATTCTCTTGGGTCTAAGAATAAATTAATAAAAGAAAAGCTTAAGGAAGCAACATACAAATTGCGTTATTGTTTCTTCTTATATCTTGTATGTATATTGTATATTCAACGTTCATACACCTTTTATGGAGGTTGGAAACAGGGGTGCGTAGGCAGGATTGTATATACATATATATATATATTTTAGGGGGGAGTTATGAAGTTTTTTCTTGGTTTTATGAAGAAAAGTCCAAAAATTAAATTTTTTTGAAAAAAAAATTGAAATATTACATTCTTTCCATAAAAAACTACAAAAATCTACTGCTATTCACCAGCTCTTAAATTATTTGGAACAAAAATTCAAAAATCCAAAGCTTTTATCAAAAAATTTCAATAATTCAGAGTTGTTACAAAAAATGGATTTATTTGAAATTGTTTTTCCAAAAGTCAACAGTTATTCAGAAAAAAATCCATATCTATTGTGATAAAAAAAAAAATTGGAAAAAACTTCAAAAATCTACCGTTGCTCACAAAAAGTTAATTTTTTGGGGAAAAAAATTTCAAAATCCAAAGCTTTTCAAAAGAAATTAATTTTTTGGAAGCAAAATTTATAATATTAAATTTTATTTAATTCTTTCAAAATAAAATTCCTATATTAAAAATAAATTTCTGAAATTCATAGCTATTCACAAAAAAAAAATTTTGGAAAATTAAATTTCAAATGTTACATTTTCTAGTAAAAAGCGAAAATTCTTAATAGGGAGGGACTATAGCCACTCCAGCCTGAGGACAAACCTGAGCAATACATATTATACCTTGTGTGCTTTGAAGAGTAAGATGAATTACAATCAATTAAGAAATTGTCACAAATATGTTGTTTTGACTGGTACCATTGTACGTACCACAGAGAGGGAAAAGGCATCTTCTTCTGTTTCAATTAATTTGATGACTTTTTTTCTGTATACATTATACATATATATGTAAAAAACACACACATAAGAAAAAGCTGCTTTGTGAGATGAATTTTAAATTGGTTTAATTTTATACTTACGAAATAAAAAGAAAATTACACACATACATTACCTAATTGAAATGTGAATCAACTCCATAATGCTGTTTCTAACACCGCAGATTTAGCATAAAACTGTGTTTTGGAATTGTTCTGACTCCCTGAATTGTCCGGGATATTCCCCATATAGCGGTTTTTTTTAAATATTATGATAATAAGTTATAAAAACTATATATTGAGATAAACATTAATTACTATGTATGCCTAAGTATTTGATTTGATACCTAGACTTAAAACTTCTGGTCATTACTTATCATACACACTTGCATTTAAAAAGGCTGCTGAATAAATATTGGTTAAATTCCGATGATTTAAATTTTAAAGTATTGAAATGCCCGGATTTAAAATCATGTAAATACCTGATTAATATTAAATTTTAAAGTATTGAAATGCCCGGATTTAAAATCATGTAAATACCTGATTAATATTAAATTTTAACTTTTGAGGCATACATTATTTTAAATAATTTATTATGAATTAAATATTTTAAGGTTGTAATTTCTCCCATTTACGGGTTTTAGTACTTAAAAAAATACCCATATAACACAATTTCGTTTAACAGTAATTTTTCTTGGTCCCAAAAACCTGGATAAGCGGGTAATCCCTGTACATATATGCATATATTATTAACGAAAATAAAATTGACATTTTTTTCTGATTATTTTTTCAGCATATGGTTCAAACGGGAATGACGACTCCGTACTCAGCGTACACCACACCTAACGCGAATGAGGTCCACGCCCCTCCTCCACTAAAGGTACCAGCTGACGTCAAAATGATCGAAACGGGTCCTCCACAACCTCGAAACAACGGTGCTTCTGTGACTAACAATAACGGAAGCCTTCCGAATGTCAACAATAACGGAGTAGTCAACAATCCTCCCAACAACCCTCTTGTCTCTAATCCACCCAACGGGACTGGAGGAGGGCCTCTTCTGCCGCCTTCCAATAGCAATATTCTCCCCGTCATAGCCAATAACGCAGTACCCAACAATAATTCTAATAACAGCAACAACAATGCCGTTGGGGTTGTTCAAAGTAATAGTAACATTACTCAACAACAGAGTCACCAAGCTCTCAACGGAGGAATCTCATCCTTAACGCAGCAGCAGAGCAGTGATTCCAATACGTCGGTGGTCTCAACTGTAGGATAACTCCCTCTTTAATTACTTACTTATTACTTAACTAAACGCTTTCTCTTCAGTGTGGTAATGTTGGTGGTGAAATAGTCGTCAATGGATCATCAAACACGCAACAGCTATCCTCTTCCTCGCCTTCGGTCGTACAATCAACGGATACAACGATAAATACGTCATCATCCTCCGTCTCCGTTACCTCAAAAGACAACAACAATCTCTCAAATACTCCTAAGCGCTTACACGTCTCCAATATTCCTTTCAGATTTAGGGATCCGGATCTTAGAAATATGTTTGGTGTAAGATTTTAGACGTTGACATACACCATTTGTTGGGTTTCTAGAAAGGTTGAGAACGTGTTGATTTTCAATACAGAAAGAAAAATAACAGCGGCGCATAGTACTTGAATCAGTTCTATCAGTACTGCTACTGATTTATTATGAGTTACAGGCCTGCTCACTCATTTCAACAAAACTTGCGATCCTACTTACATGTGTAGTGATGTAAATCAGGTGTATTTTTTAGTTGCCCCGTTTTTTTGGAAATGGTAATCTGGAGAAGGAATTTTCTTTCCTTTAGCAGTTCTCATTGTTATTTAATTACTTTGCGAAATAGATTTAATTACATTCAAAATCTGATTGAACATTCCTGTCTGCTCATAAAAGACGGAACCTAGCCCTGAGGGTTTGTTGCGTAGTTGTAATTGTAGATCAATATTAAAGTCACAGTAGAATTTGGGATCGACATTGAAACAATTATGACAAATCTCAATTTTTATTTCCTTCTCCCCCTCCTCCCTTCTGATAGCTGATTGTAGCTGTTCTTTTCGCCACATCCCTGAAATTGTCAGGGTTACCAAGTTTATTATACTTACGATTTTCATCACTACATATATGGTACTAAAAAATAAAATTGATCAGTGGAAAAATCAGACTATTTATTCACTTATAAAATAACTATTACACATTATTGATTTAAATATTGAAAGCAAGTATCAGAAATTTCATTTTCTACGATAAAAATCAATGCTAAAACTAGCATTTGCTTTAGTGTTTTTTTTTTTGCAGAAAATTAGGTATCACATGTTAAAGAAGGGATTTCCTTTCACTGTTGAAATATCTCCATTTAAAAACAGAAAAAAAGTGGTTCTATTCAGAGCCATTGATTGTATTTGGTACCTCATATATATGGGAGCGTCCACAAGGTTGGCTGGAGGTGCTCTAGTCATCCCCTCCCAAATATACAATACAAAATTCCAAAAACCAAGGCTCTTCCCCCCCCACCCACTCCAAAAAAAAATGAAAACCAATATATATAAAATTAATTCTGACAATACCCCTGATATTTGAACATAATAGTCCCAATTCCTCACTTTTCTTTCTTTTTCCTATTATAGAAATTTGGTGTCATTCTGGATGTAGAAATTATTTTCAATGAACGAGGATCAAAGGTAGGTTTTCAACTAAACGTATACTTGTAGATGTACATTACTCATTCTTAATACACAATTTAGGGATTTGGTTTTGTCACATTTGCCAATTGCTCCGATGCAGATCGTGCACGGGAGCAGCTTCATGCTAGTGTAGTAGAAGGACGTAAAATTGAGGTAAGAATGTTTTTATATGCATAAGTACATGTGTGTGCACGCATTTGGTAATTCAACTTGAGTGGAACATAAATTTCCAATTTTTAGCATATATTATTTATACAAATGAATTCAAGCCGAAAAGAGGTCTATCATTGAGGGCAAAATCCAAAACTGTTCTCAGTTTTTCTCTATGTCATCTGAATTTTGAAATATCTGGGATTATAGTAATTCTGGACTATTATTATTCAGAGTACTTTTTACCCTTAAAACAATCCCCAAATGGAAAGCAGGATAAATAAAAATTATGAAAAAGTTTTTTTTTTTTTTTTTTAATGATTATATAGTGTTTTCATTAATTATGTATCTTGTTTTGAACTCGATTAATTTCCTTTTTTAGGCTGAAAAATTATAAGAAACGACACTCCTCTATAGGCCCTTATAACTTATTCATAATGTATATGTATGAGAAAAATAATAGCTTATATTATAGAAAAATATTCAATGTATAATTTTATGAAAGATCTATTTAAAAAATATGTATCTCCAAGGATATTTCTTTTTTTGTGTGTGTTTTTTAAGCGATCCCATTTTGAAATATTAAAATTATATACTCACTGAGAATAGACCGTTTTATAGTTTCGGCCCTAGTATCTCATTCCCCAGGAAGGAGTCCACCATACTCTCTTTTTCCTCCCTTCGTTCCTCGTTGAATTCGGAATTCAAATTCCAACATCTTTTGAGATGGATGATCAAGTTAGAATTATCTTATTTCGTTTGCCTCGATTTTCCTTTTACGAGGTATGACGTTATAAAATTGGCAATTGAAATCGGGGAAAATATGATGATAATGTTGACTATTTGCTTTTACAGCCCATAAAAAATGGGATCACTACAAAATGGAATACAAACCCTTGGAGATGCATATCTTTTAAATGATTGATTGAATATTTTTCTATAAAATAAGATATGATATTCCTCATCACTATGCATTATGAATAAATTATAACGGTCTACAAAAATGTGTTGTTTTTAATCATTTGTCAGTCCATAAATGAAAATATATCGAGTTCAGAACAAAATACAGAATCAATAAAAAACTATATAATCATAAAAACACTTTTAAATTAATTTTATTAATCCTACTTATAATTTGGTGATTTTTTTAAGGATAAAAATGACTCTGAATGATAATAATGCCGAATTAATATAATCTCAGATATTTCAGAATTCAGATGACTAAGAGAAAAACTGATATCAATTATGGATTCTGCGCTCATAGACCTATTCGATTATTGTCTTCAATTTATTTGTACAAAATCCCCCCCCCCTATTTTTCCCCTATGCTATGAATGAGAAAATTTCTTTATTTTTATCAGTCAAAATCCAACGAATCCTAATTTAAATATAGTTTAATAAGGAATTTCCATCCATCCAAATCCTAATGCAAGTACGTCATTGTAGTGTATAGCCACCTCAACTTCGATATGAATATTGTAGAAAAAGAATACTTTATTTTCTTTGTAGTTAAAAGGTATCCCTCTTTAACTGCATTCGTGAGCAAATTAAATATTATTATACTTTATGAATTATACTCAAATTAATTAATCAAATTTTAATGGACCACTCGGTATTTGTAGGGTTATTCAATAAAAGTTCATGGACAATAAGCAAATTATACTGACCCATGTTGTCCGAATGAATTACCATATAAGCACACTCCTACTTTTCGGTTTAACAAACCCTTCATAATTTATATTTATTTTTGCTTTTTTAAAAGGTAAATAACGCAACTGCAAGAGTTCAAACGAAGAAACCAGCTCCTGGAGCTCCATCAATACCTAACGGTAAGTTCCTTTGATTTAAAAAAAAAAAAACTTTTTTATATTTTCATTATTTTTTTTCTATCTTAAATTAAGAACATATTCTCATGCAAAGTCTCTTATTAGTCGGGTAAAAAGCAATGATAGTTAAAAAGAGAAATGCACAACCAGCCGCGTTGTTCTTTCTTCTTTGTACTCAAGGTAATACATATCTACCTACCTACAAGGTGTCTATTTCGAATGCCTAATATATATAGCGGTGGTCGGGAAACAGAGGTAAATTACCCAAAATGGAGCATTTTAAATTTTTTTGGGGATTATGGGAGGACTACTATATCCAAGTGTTATAAAAATAAACAACATGCAACTACAGGGGCGTCCGCAGGGGGGTGGCTAAAGTGACTGTATCCCCTCTTCCCCCCCCCAAAAAAAAGGGAATTCTAGCTTGCTACAAAAAAAAAAAAATTGGGTCAACATTTACAGAAAATTTGGGGTAAAAATTTAATTTTGTGTGAATATCAATAGATTTTTGAAATATTTTTGTGAACAGCTGTAGATCTTTGATTTTTTTTTCCCCCAATATATTTATATTTGAAATTTTTTTCTTAAAAATTAGATTCTTTCAAAATATTTTAATCTTCAAACTGTTATCCAAAAAAAATTAATTTTCTGTCAATAGCTATAGATTTTTGAAATTTTTTTTCAAAAATTTAATATATGAAGCTTAATTTTTGAATTTTTTTCCCAAAAAAGTCAATTTTTTATGAACAACGGTAGTATTCTCAAAAAATCAATGTTTTTTAGAATAACAATGGATTTTTAAATTTTTTTGAAAAAATCCGAAAACCAAGTCCCTCCCCCAAAAAAGAAATATATATATATATAATCTTGCAGACGCCCTTGAACTAGTTCTTTTGGGGTAACTCTTAATAAAATTACCCGACCTCTGATATATAGTGTATGTCGTTTTTGTTTTGAAAGAAAGAAGAATGGGCGGGTAGACGGGCGGGCGGGGAGGCCTTTTAGATTAAAACAGTCTATGTGAACTACCTACTACATACTTATTAAAAAACTGATTGTTGCTTTAGACATTTCTTGAAATAGTGTTGCATATTTAAGTTACTGCCTTTGTTGCTATTGGCTATTGCTGCTGTATGTAAGCATCCAATTATTATTATTTTATTATTATTATCCGTTGGCCCTTGAAGCATGTTGTTTAAATTAAATTTAAAAATACATAAAAATAAAGAGTTTCTTATTATTAAACATTATAAATGTTTGCAAAAAAGCACTCACCAAAAACAATATCAATTTTATTGCACATAGCTTGTGATTTTTCTTTGTTGTTTTTTTTCATTTCGCAGAGGGATATTGTTATATTATTACACGTTCTACATTAAATTGATAATCAATTATTATTAGCGGGTATTATTACTACAATTAACTGCATTTGTGAGTGTTTTGGGCTTTGCTATTAAGAGTCAAATTACATACATATATATATTGGTTTTGAGACGAAAATTGAGGACAAATCTCGTATTTTAACCCCCTTTCTCTGTCTTTATCTAGAGCAGCGGTCGGGGAACAGGGCTAAATTATCCCAAATTGATTTTTTTCCCAAAAAAATTAATATATCATATTTTTTCCAAAAAGTGTAATTTTTTTAAATAATTTACAAAAAATGGAATATTTAAAAGTTTTTCTAAAATAATTTTTCCCAAAAAATTTTATGTTTGACACTTTTTTCCAAAACATTTGATTTTTCTAATTTTTTTCCAAAATATTTAATTTTTCTCAATTTTTTTTCCAAAATATTTAATTTTTCTCAATTTTTTTTACAAAAAGTTTAATTTTCTGTGAATAGCAATATATATATATATTTTTTTTTTAAATTCTAAATTCATCTCTCCTAGAAAAAAAAAAATATAATCCTGCGGATACCCCTTAACTACTATGTGATAAATTAATCTTACTAGAGGGTAATGCTAAAATACAAATGTTACCCGAGCTCTGATCTAGAGGAAGGAAACTATTGTTTAAAAAAGAAAGTAACAGTGCACATTTAATTGTTTTGTTCTCAGTGATTATCAGCCATTTTTAAGAAAAAGTCTATAGGAGGGTCTATATTAGCAACAAAATATAGAACTTTAACACTTATGAGGACTACGTGGAGGTCGTTCTTTTTTGGCTAATCATAAATTAATGATCATTTACCCATATTTACGATTTGAGTTGTACATAAGCAACAAATTATTTCACACAAATATGGCTGATTACCCTAAGTGGTTCTCAGTTATGATTAAAGCACATTATCCCTCTTGTTGAAGGTGATATAAACTGTATTAGTTTTCAATGATTGTCTTTTTATTTACACTGAAACAATCCATCGACAATAAAAATTCAGACACAAATAGGAAGTATGTTTGTTCAGTGATTATCAATCTTTTTTAATGAATTATAAATAAATGGTTCTTCACCTTGTTTGACGCTTTGAGTTGTACAGTAGCAATAAATACTCGTACACAAATTTTGCCCAGAGGTTATTTGTCCTTTTATTTAATGGATAAAAAACTGAAAGGAAATTATCCATTGTTGTTCTAAGGTGATATAAACTTTAGTACCTCTCAATTTGTATTATTTATTTACACTTAGAGCAATAAATCAACAACAAAAGTTGTTGACACAAATACAGTTTAATTGTATTATTATTTTTTTTTTTTTGGTGAATGATGATTTCGTTGTTCTCAACTTTTGAAGCTTTTTTTTTACACATAAGCCATACATTAGCAACAAAAAATCAGGCATACACATGATTGAGTGTGATCAGTGACTCTCACCCATTTGCTGTGTTTAATAACAACATGACTGCAGTTTATTTAATATAATAAAAAAACAGACACACAGAACCAAAAATCCCTTGTTATGGGATGACCAAAATATACAGGTGCTCTCCACCCTTTCTCCTTAGTCAAAGAGGAGCAGCGCTAACCCTACACAACATTCTATATTAAAAATATTATGTGTTTGTTATCAAAAGTTTCATTATTTATTATCATCCAGGTATTCCACCGATAGTTCCGACCATGTTATGTAAAAACGAGGCCCGAATTTTAGATCCCTCCGTGTAAGTATAGCTGTTGTCTTCTCCTGCTCCTTGCCACTTCATTCATACATTTTTGGGAAGAAAGAATTATTATTATTTATCTTCATATAAATTTTTTTACTGAATTCGTCCAAGTATTTTTTTGAGATTGCTGCAAAAAAACCCACCAAAAACCTTAAAAGTCTTCCCTCCCACTAAAAATACATCCTTGGCCTCTGATTGATTGATTTTTTTTTATGTTCCAATTTTTTAAAGCATTTTCTTTTGTCTTGCTCTGTTTATCTATCTATCTATCGCCTCTTATTTTACTCAATAATAATAAAAATAATATCGTTGTTTGAGAATATATACATATATAGTTTGACCAAACAGAATGGAATACTAAACGCATTGCAAGGACAAGAGCGGCCAATTATTTGATGTTGTTGTTCTCCATATTATTATAACTACTAATACTAACACTCCCTATTCATAACTATATAAATCTATAAGGAAACGTCAATATTAATTAGTAATTATGTGAGGAATCAACATACATGAAATTATAAAACCTCAGCGGATTTATTTATTTATTTTTGTACTTTATTAATATAAAATTACAGTAATATTGAAATACAAAATTAGTCTCTTATATTAGATAAAATTTCAAAAAAAAAGCTTTTGGTATCACTGTAAATAAGAGTTCATACTTGATTTGCAATAACTTATTTACTCATTTGATCCGTTGGCTATTGTACAATTGGGCTTACATTCAAATAACCATGTTTTTCTTTATCTAAGAAATACACATACAAAGACCTCATTTTAGTTCCATTTCAAGTGCGTCCCCAGGGGGTGGGCTGGAGAAATTCAAGTCCCCTTCCCAGCACAGAAAATTTTTTATGCGAAAATAGGGGTAATTTTTTTTTTGTTTGAATAATTTCAAAAAAAGGTTTTTCAGGCAAATTATGCAACCGAGCCAAACTTTAATATTTGAATTTTTTTTCCAAATAATTTATTTTTTTGTAAATAGCTGTGAATTTTTGAAATTTTTTTGGAATACCTCTGAATTTTTTATTCATTTTTTCCAAAAAAAAATATAATATTTAAAATTTTTTTTTCAAAAAACTTAATTTTTTGTGAGCAGCTAAGGATTTTGAATTTTTTTCCCAGAAAATTTAATATTTTAAGTGTTGTTCCAAATAGAAAATAGCCATGAATTTTGGGTAAAACATTAAATTTTTGGATTATTTTTTGTAAAAAAATCTAAAAAACCCTCTCAAAATATAATCCTGCGGGCGCCCCTCCATTTTATCCATTTTGTTCAGTAATCTTTAAAATGTTATCACATGCTCTGATGAATTCATTAGACTCTAGAAAAAAATACGTTTTTCTGATATTTATTTTCTGATAGCCTGTTTAACGGTGTTCCTAAAGAATTAATTGAAATTTTTTTTTAATACAACTTACATAACAATAGTTGAAAAGGATTAAATATCCGTGAGGACCTAATTTTAAGGCTAAAAAAGTATAGTTTCTCATATGTCTGTTCCTCACATAATACGCAGTAGCATCACTAGGTGGCGTATGTTATGTACGAAGTTGCTTTATATACATTAAAGAATGAAAGGGAAAAATAGTAACAATGACGATGTTATATAATTATAAAAAGAAGGAAAATGAGGCCAAAATGAGGTTCCTATAAATTGGGGGGGTTGATTTTTCTTTGGTTTCTCTTTTTGAATCCACTTAAATACCTTTCGATTTTTATATATATTTTTTATGATCTCAATTTTGTTTTTCCCCATCTTCTTTTTTTTCCATATTCGAAAGCTCTTTAAAAAGATTGAGAGGGTCCTTAAAGGGGTGTTGAATGGGCCAGGTGGTTATTCATATACCCATATACTTAGTGGGCATCATCCTTGTTGTTATTTTTCTTATTATTGCTATCGCATGAGCCATCTTTTTTTAATTACTTACTTACTTTTTGGAAAGTATGCGTGAACTTTCTTAGTTTGTTCGGAGAGGTACAAAATTATTATTATTTTATAGTATAAGTACATACATATATGAGTGAGAACAATATAGGGCCTTTGCATGAAATGAAATGATCTACGTACTATGGCGGTTTAACTTATTTACGTATAAATATAATATATATTATATAAAACGTCATATCTACAATGTATGACATGAGTAAATCACTTAATTAAGACATGATAGATATTAATTATATTGACTTTGTATCTTTTGTACGAGTTGATTGTATCTTTATTATTGTTATTCTAATTACTGCCTGTTTCTTTTTCTTCATTATCATAGTCTCAATATTATATCATTGCATACATATTAATCATGATAGATTTGGAAAAAATGTCTTACTACTCAAAATTATTAGATGAGCATATTTTTATAAATGTGAAAAAGTTCAAAAATTACATTACTTTTTTGTGCTATTGGAAAAAATGAAATGATAATATTTATATGTATTTTCATTTTTTATTTTCTGAGTTAATTTTTTACTTTCTTTAATTTGCCTAACACCACTTTTGATGATAATGCTATGTTCATTACAGTTGATACTTATATATATTATTTGTATTTTGCTCTCTAATTTATTATATTTGTTACTGATTATGAAATTTTTTTCTATTTTTTTTCATTTATTTTGCATGCCCTCTCTCTCATACCTTGAATTAAAAAAATGTGTAAATTTTCACATAATCACCCACACAAAATAGCTGCATCCTTGCGTGGAGTAGTTATACAACGAGGCCGTAGGGCTGGTTATCCACTAGCAGCGGCATTGAGTGTTTCTCAACGAAGTGCTGCTGCTGCAGCGGCTCTTGCTAATGCTGTGGCTGCTTCAAATTCCTCGCAGACTCGGAATGTAGCCCCTGGTGGAAGTAATCACGGATCTCTCCTCGTTACTTCTGCCAGCTCTCCATCATCAAATGCCGCAGCAGTTGTTGCAGCTGCCGCTGCCGCTGCTCGCAACAGCGTGGTTGGTAGCTCAGCCGCCTCTCATACTGTCAACAGCATTTTAACACCAATAGCTGCTGCCCTGCATGGGTTACCGTAAGTTGTGTTTTGTTTTTGTTGTTTGATCTCTTATCTTTTTAAATACATAATACCCTATTTCTATGCATCTTATCTTTTTCTCTCTCTATCTCTTTATTTGCTCTGCTGTGGACTCTTTATTTCTTATTTCTAAAATCATGCACTCAACCTCTCACTTCATTATATATTAGGCGAAGTAAAAAGTTCTGAGCGTTTTTCTCTAGATGTCTTTAGTGAGCTATATCTCACGATTAATACATTGCATTTAAAAAATTTAAAGTATGCTGAATGGTTAAGAGTACACTTAAAAAAAAGTTAATCTACAGTTTTGTGTCTGTGAAGCCAGTTGTGGATTATGGCGTTCCAAAATGAAAGAATAACCGAGAAAATTCGATACATTCTTTAGTATCAATACGACCAAGGTGAAAAGGTGGAACAAGTTACCAAAAACTAATTAGTGCTGTTTATGGACCCAATACAGTACCAAATGTAACAACAAAGTGGTGGTTCCACGATTCTGTTCTGGAAATGATAGACGAAACATCGGAAATGTCGATAAAATGAAGGAAATGCCTTCAAATTCGAGAAAAAGTTATCAAATAAAACAGTTCATATTTGATCTAAATCGAATAATCCTAACTATGTTAATTTTATGTTCAAAAACATGCGGAAACACTCTCAAAACTTTTTAATTCCCCTATAATATAGAGTTAGATAAAGCACACTACTACGATTTCTCCATTCCATTTCTGCATGCCACTAAATTAATGTGAGAAACTTTGGTTCGAGTATTTTTTTCTTTTTCTTTGTACAAAGCACAATTTGAATGGCTTTTGTTTGTTTTTTGAGTGCACGATCAACATTCACCTTTTTGATATGAGCATGAAGTCTTGTAAACAATTTTTTAAATAATCTAACTGTAACTAACACAACCAAAATATTAAAAAAAAAAAACCCTTGAACTTCTTCAAGTTCACTACATAATAAGGAAAAAATATATCCAGACAAAAAATTATTAAAAAGAAATATTGAAAAAAAAAATTTTTTAATGTCCTTCAATGAAGTATTATTTATGTATCATTTCTTCATTTTTAGTTATTCTTTCTTCCCAGCTTTAACTTTTTCTTTAAAATTATCATTATTCGTACTATTTTTTTGACACGTGTACTTAAATGGTTTACAACTTTTCTTTGCTTTTTTTTTTTAAATTTTCTTCAAAGTAAGAAAAAATAATAGTTAAAGTTTTAATAACCATTTATCTAGACTTGGGAAAAAATAAAGTTTCTAGACAGGATTTTTGGAACTCTGTCAAACTTTATGATAATAAGAAATCAGAGATGATTATGAGGGGGGATGAGAAAAATATTATATCAAATGCTGCAAATACTTTAGAGTGTCCTTTTTTATTAGTAGTTTTTTTTTTTTATTAAACTAAAATCTTTTTTTGCTGGAAGGCATTAAAATAATAATTTATGAGTAACTTGAGGTACATTATATTATTTTTGATATGATGCTAACAAAAATCCTAAAAATAATTTCAAAAATCCATAGCTATTCACAGAAAGTTAATAATAATTGGGGAAATATTTGAATAATTAAATTAAATTTCAAGTATTAAAATTTCTAGTAAAAAGCAAAAAAAAACCTTAGTTTGGGTGGGGGCTGAATCCCCTCCAGCCCACCACCTGCGGACGCCCCTTTAGTTTTACACAAACTTGAATGAGGGACTTTTTGGTGATCGTCTCTGCTATTTTCTTATTATCTATACTATGATTTTTTAAGCAATATTTATTTCATACATATCTTCTCACCTTTTTTTTATTATCTTCTTCCTTTTTCTTCAAGAATCTACATTCGTATATTTCCATCATTATCATTTTTTTTAAATTAATGTTCTCTTTTTAGTGGTGTTTACTCCTATGATCCATTTATGGCTAATCCTTTAGCACAGGTTCAAGCCAATGGATTAGCCGCAGCAGTTGATCCACGACTACAAGTAAGTTCCCTTTTCACACTTTTTTTCCAAGGTGGATATCTTCATATGCTTATTTTCCATTTCAGAATTTAGCAGCTAACGGACTAAGTGCCGCTGTACGACAAGGTTTTCCAACTGCTGCCACACTTCCTGCTGGTATTTCAGCTGCGAGTCTTTCATTACAAGCCGCAGTTGCGAATCAAGCAGCCTATGCCAACACAATCCCTGGGTATGGTATACTTATTCAATAATTATTTATTTATAAATGTTAGGTACAAGTTACAAGTCTCATATTGTGTTCTATAGATATATCACATTATTTATTTTAATAGCCAACAAGGAATCTATATTCTTTTTACATATTTAGTACTTATTACCGAATGAAAAAAATCGTTCTATAATGTCCAATAGAATATATATTGATAAGTAATTTCCATCGAAAAAGTCAACAAAGACACCCCATTAATATACAAACCTTTAATGTCAAAAAGCTTCATCTCATTTGTAGTTGCAAAATCTAAACTTGTACACAAAATATAAATGTATACATATATGCAGTGATGCTTCGTTTTTCAAACTATTGTGTATATAAACAAAAAAATCGAATCCAAATAATAACATCAAAAGACGAACAAACTGTCGCAGCTCGAATATTTTTCTCTTGGAATTGCCTCTATACCTGTATTTATTTCAGCCTTTAATCATGAGGAAAATAGGGATTGTTATCCATTCTCGAACAAATCGGTGTTTGTAGTCCTATTTTAAAGTTAATTTCAACAAAATTAATATTATATATAGATGTGTACCTGAGCTCTCTTAATCATTAATGTAGCCGTCCTTAGCGGAAGCTTTTAATCCCCGTTGGAAACCATAGCTTCCGCTAAGGACGGCTACATTAATGATTAAGAGAATTCAGGTGCATATCTATATATAATATTAATTTTTTTTGAAATTAAATTATATCTTGATGATCTAGCTTCAAAATAGGACCTTAAGCTTATATTCAGATTACATAAGAAAGAAGATGTATAGTTACATGTTGCTACTTTGATCTGCCATGCTTAAAACACCCTTAATATCATCAAATTGCTAGGGATCATCCACTTTACGGCTTACAACGTTTGTAGATCATTAAAAAAGAGCAAAAGCCTTATAAATCATCCTTGCTCAGGATAGTTAATCAAACTTGAGCCAGTGACCACAAAATTGTTGTAGTATCTAAAGGACAGAAATTGTGTTGAACTTAATCAACCTGAATTATGGTTAAGGATAAATTTTGTAATAAAGTGTACTACTAATTTTTAAAAGCCTAGTAGTTACGAAACAAATCATGTGTGAAATCCGAAGTATCACTGTAAATCATATTTACCATAATATTTCATAACTATTTATAATATATTCGTATATATCCTTTTCAGACTAGCTCGTGATCCTACAACCGCAGCATTGACTGATCCATACTTGACTCAGAGTATCGGGCCAATGCCTGGATATGGAGTAAGTAGAACACTTTTGTCTTTCTTTAAAAAAAAATGCATTCTCATTGAATTCGTTATCTCTAGGCTGCACTGTACCGGAGTTATCAACGCTTTGCTCCCTACTAATCTCCACTTCCCTTTCGCCCCACCCCAAAAAAAAGTGTCTAGTATCAATTTGTATTCTTCAAAAAAAAAAAAAAAAAAAACGAAACAAAAAAAGTAAAAAAGCATCCCGCCAAAAATATTGAATATATCTAAAATACTTTAACTTATTCTATCTTCTCTATTCTCTAAAAATAATACAAAAATATACTATATATATCTATGTATATATACAAAAAATAGAACTAAACAGTTTTCCGAATGTTCACATTTTGTTTATGTATTATATTTATTTAAAAAAAAAAATTGCCAAAAAGTCTATTTACATCTATAGAATAATAATTATTTAGTTAAATAACTTTTTTCTTTATTTATTATATATATATATATACATATATAAACATGTTATGATGAATTTAGAAATTAACATCTAGCAACAGCAAAGTAAAGAATCTTGAGCCCACCAATTAGCCACAATAAGTACTTTTAGACACAAAAAAATAGTTAAAAAATATTTTTCTTTCGTTGTTAGATGGGCAAAAGTATTTTGACATCATTTTGATCATAATATCTTATGATCTTTTTTATTTTTTTTGTTTAAGACTGTGTAAATGGAGCTCTAAATTAATTTAGTTTTTGTTTAAGTGTATACACAAACACACAAAGTACTGTGTATGAAATCCACTTTTTTCTAAGAGATGCATTTTAAAATAATTATGCATAAAATTACTATCTATTTTTTATTAAATTACCTATTTAATAAGTATATATATATATTTATGATGACAAACGGTGCCCAAGATAATATGATTAAAACACAAACACACACAAATTTGTACTACTCAAAAAATAATATTACCCATTTATATAATAATATATTTATACGTACTATGTTCCAAAAAAATTGTGCTCACCCCTTCGGAACTTCCCCGCTCTTTAATATCACACAACCTTTCAAAGATTTTTTTCCTTAATAATATGTATAAACATTAAAAAATTATCAATTGAGATGCAAAAATTATTTCTTGTACAAAAAGCAAAAAAAAATCATCCCTTAAATATTTCTTATCCTTAATGAATTGGCTTTAATAATATATTTTATATATTATATCATTTAAAAAATAAAGACATTCCAAAAAAAACACAAAAAATCTATTAATAATTGGCTAACAAACGATGAAATTTGCTATGTTTTTATATAACCCTCTTGTAAAAAAAATAAGATTTATGAAAAAGCATTTAAAATTTGTACTATGGTCAGACAATTTATGTTTTTTGAGTTTTTAAAATATGTATGTATATTGCTGCTGCTGCTGCTGTGAAGAAAGACAAAAAATGAAATTCAAAAAGACACAAAAATCACATCTTTTAAACTTTTGACTTATATGAAAAGTCACTACTTTTTTTTTTTTTGCCCAGAACACAAAAATATATTTACACACAAAATAATATTACAATTATTTAAAAAAAAAAAACCTTTACCAAAGATTTTTTTTTCTCTATTTTCATGTCTTAATACTTTCTATATAATAATACTTTATAATAAAAAATGTTTCATGATGATTAGTATATATGAAAAGTCGTGTGTGGGAATTATTTATGATAAATATAACAGGTAGTAGTTTAAAAAATAATATATGTAGGCTCTAATTTGTCCTTTTTTTTTTTTTAAAGACAAACTTACATATTATGAATACAAAATAAATATTATATATGAAGACGGAGTGTTTTTTTATATATATTTTTGATTATAAAATAAATAAATTAATTTAGGGAAAAATTTATTTAAAAAAAAATCTATGGTTTTTTTTAGCCACATTTTCTTTCGCGCAAAAAATATTTTATAAATTTTTTTATTTATAGAAATATACACACAAAAAGTATACAACAATTTAAAGTGTTAATTATATATATTACTACTCAAATATGAGTTTTGTCTTCTATTTTTTCTTTTTTTTGCCCTCACAAAACCTTTCCCACCCCGTGTTTTTTTTTTTTTTTAATTATATGTATTATTACGATGCTAATGATACAATATAATGCTATGTGAAAAGGTGGAAAAATTAATATTACTATACTTATATCTCTCTCTATGAATATATATTTCTTATTCTGTTCGTTTATTTTTGCGTTTGTAAACTTTTTAAGATATAATAAATATTTACATTTATCTTCTTTATTCTTTAAATATATGTATATGTGCATATATATATGACATGTAAAATTTGCGTATACACTCTTCTATACCATATGAAATTATAAACTTATTAATACTCAATAAAGGAATAAAGAAATAATCTTAATAAAAAATTAATTGGCTGAGTTTATTTATGTTTATATTGGGATGGTTTTAATAAGAGGTAAATAAAGATAATTAATGTTGACAGAGAATTTAAGTCTCGCTACCTATCTTGCAGCCATTCCTCTGAGGAGAAACAACAAAAAAAGGCTATAAAGCAGTTTATATTTAGCCAATTCTTCCCAACTAGCTATGGAAGTGTTAGAGCTCAGTTGCGTCCCCAGGATTATATATATATTTTTTTTTTTTGGACGGCCAATTTTTTTGCTTCACAGCATAATATGGATCAATGACTTTTTTAGAAAAAAAAATCCTTAAAAATATTTTTCCCCATTAGTTTGGGGGTGACTTCAGACCCCCCTCTGTGGACGCCCCTGGAGCTTCGTCCTATTTCCCTTCTTTATCGTTTGGGCAGAATGTTGATTATTTAATAAAAATTGTCTGTAATTATTTATTTAGCATAATTCATTCTATCTATTTTCTCGGCAACACATATGAGTAACATTGCCCGTGATATAAATCCTCTAACTTTCTTAGCTGGCCCGTTTTTTAGATTTGGTAATCCGAAGAATGTAATTTTCCTTAGTAGTTGTCTTTATTATTTAATTCCTGAGTTGTGAACTTCCTCTACTAAATAGATTCAATTATATTCAAAACCTGATTGAACATTCGTGTGGCCTCATAAAAGACGGAGAGTAAACTTGAGGATTTGTAGTAGAGTTATAATTGTAAGTCTTTGAGTAGAAATGAGGATCGACATCGTAGTAATGTTTTTTTTTTTTTTTTAATTTCCTTCTCCCCATCCTCCCTTGTTATAGCTGATTGTAGCTGATCTAATGAAACGTTATGAGCGTTATTCTTTCTCTCTTCCTAAACATTTTTCGAACAGAAGTATTGGTGAATAATTCTTGGAAATCAACGTTCAAAACACAGATTAGAGAGAAAGAAACAGAAATATCGACATCTGAGATCAAAATACATTGTTCTTTATTTTGTGTCACCGTGATCATAAATTGAAGCGGTAAAAGGGTGAAAGCTCGCAAAAACATATCTTACTTATATATTTGATATACATAATTAATGATGAAAATCGGGTGCATTTTTTAACTCACCAGTTTTTTTTTGGCTTTTAAAAAAAAAAAAAATTCCTTAAGAGTTGTCATTATTATTTAATTTCTAAGGAGTCAACATCCTTTTCTAGTACATTTAGAACCTGATTAAACATTTTTGTGTGCTCAAAAAAGACAGAAAATAACCTTGAAAATTTATCGTGGACAATGGTGTCGCAAGCCTCGTTTTGAGGGGTTTAAGCCCCCTAAAAATTTCTGAAGACATATATATTTATAAGTCTGTTTTTGTTGTTATAACACATGGAATCCAAAATAGATGAACAGATCAGTCTGAAATTTAGCAAGTAAACGAATAAAATAACCAAGCATGTTCCTATGATATTTTTATGGGCCTCCTATGTCATTTAGAGCCTGTTTTTAACCAAAATGAAACCTCGTTTCCCTTTTCGATTTTGAATATATATCTCCTTCGCTTTGTCTCTACCCTTTTCTCGTCTCTCTTTGTATTTTTCCATTCTCTCTGGTTCTGCTCTTCTACCTTCATTCTTTGTTTCTATTCTCCTGTATTCAGCCCTGCAACTCGAGCATCCTTTGCTAGTATACAAATATATATAATAAACCTATTGATATATGGTAAGTAATTATATATGCATATTGATAATTTTTGGTCCTAAACCCCCTCCTCCTAAATGATAAAAGCTAGCAACCCCCTAGTTGTGTAGTCCTTCTTGGACTAAAACTAGAATGGAGAATCAACATTGTAGTAATTCTTCCCAGGGCCTTGCTTGTTTCCTTCTCCCGTTTTCACAGCTGCTTGTAGCTGATCTAATGAAACGTCATGATGACTAAGCTGCTCTCCTTTAAAACATTTTCAAACTGTCAGCGTAACCTTGCTTTTTTAACATGCCCAAAATGCCCTTAATTAGTATCATTGTACAGATTTATTACATAAGATAGACAGACTTTCTAAAAATCTTGAAGAAACTTCTTCAAATGTCTTTCAAAGTTACAAAAAGATTTAACTCCTATATTGAATACTACTTGATACCAATGACAAAGAGTTATAATTGAATAAAATCAAACTATAAGTGCTGAAAAATCCTATTAATTAGCTATATTTCTACAATTAATTTTATTTTTATCGATTAGGGCTGAGAAAAGGAGGATAATTGGGGAAAACATGATATGCTAGCTACATTTCTTAGTTTATTGTCTATACTATATAAATGAGAATGTACATAAAACTATGGATAACATTTTATGTACATATTAGGGTCTGATATATAGTTAAGCTGACCAACATATAGATATATTTTTGATAGACTGTCCTTTCATTTGTGAGTCCCATTTAGACATTCAACGAAAGAGCAGTATTTCATTTAGTTCCTTAATCTTAATGAAAAAAAGGGGGTTGTATTCATGTAAAGCTTCATGTTTAGACCCCAATTTGGCTGATATCATCAACACTGACGTCCCAAGGAAATGCTCTATATACATTCTGCGGTAGCAAAATTGTGTCGTTCCAAAAAGTATATGTAATTGGACAACCTATAGTTTTTTTATGCAAAAACTATAGTCAGAATTTCATGAAGAGACTTACAAAACCTATCAAACTCCAGGGACACCCGCAGGATTATATATAAATAATATTTTTTTTTTTTTTAGTAATTAGTTTTTAGATTTTTTTTTTAAGATTCAAAAAATTTAATTTCAAATATTAATTTTTTGCCTCGGCCGCATAATTTGATCGAGAGATGAAATTTTTTTCTAATAAAAAGCAAAAATTCCTTAATTTGGGGGAGCTACACCCCCTGCGGACTGAGAACAAGGATGGAGGTGGCCAAAAGCAAAGGATAGTGGATCTTGCCTCGCCAAGTGAGCAAAAAGAGGATTTTGGAGGTTCTGGAATACTGCCAATTATGATAGTATCTCCTGTCTGTGGCAACAGGATGGTACTCCTAGCCTCAAGAATAAAG
Organism: Lepeophtheirus salmonis; assembly: GCF_016086655.4. Taxonomy (NCBI): domain Eukaryota; kingdom Metazoa; phylum Arthropoda; class Copepoda; order Siphonostomatoida; family Caligidae; genus Lepeophtheirus; species Lepeophtheirus salmonis. The sequence goes on from NC_052136.2 coordinate 58,359,018, forward strand.
GAACCCATACTAACTAGCGCAGAATCTCCTGGGTTTCTTGCCATAATCAATTTGGCCTCCATCCTCATCAGATTGGTTACCGTTAGACTATGGAATATGGGGTTTGGTGGAGGGAACGGCCTGTGCTAATCCTGACAGAAGTGTGGATGAACTCAAAGCTGCTGTGGAGAGTGAGTGGACCAACATGTTAGATGGCTATGTTCTCAATCCTGCAAGGCCTTCAAGCTACATGTGGAGGCTATGGTTGCTACTGGAGGATTACATTTTAAATAGAAAATGAAGTTATTTGCTTGGTTAATAAATGTAAAAAAGTATAGGAGTTATCAGACTTATTTTTATCAAATTATGTGCTTTTCAAGGTTTCTTGGGTCAAGAGTGTAATCATTTTGAGTGCGCATATGGATCCATTAAAACACTTTCCCCTCTATATTCAAATACTCGGAAATGGTTTGGGTTTGGATTGGGCACACTAGACTTGTGATTAATAATAAATATAGTATATTTGTACTTGAATTCAAGCCGATCATATGGCCGTAATTAATTTTTGATATTTGTATGAAACGTTAAATGGGGGGGGACAGTTTGATCACATAATGCGTAAATACTAAATCTTGTTCGCATAAATTGTGATATGACCTTTGATTTAATTTTTTTTTGCAAAGTGTTATATATATACATTAGGCTAGTCCATTTCTAACTTGTTTTCTAAATGCTGAGCTCTCATAGGTCTAAAATAGATATTGTGATGAGACATAATTATTGATAAATTATGAACATTTGTGATTAAGTTTTAAAAGTCACCCAACAACTTGGACTTTAAAAAAATAATTTTTTTTTATACATGTCTTTTTTTATTCAATTATCTTCCAAACGGTGTATATAATGTAATAATTATTTTAAATCGGTAAACTATCTTTATAAAATACAATCTTAGGTTTTCTTAAGTTATTATCTTTAATAGAAAACAGAATAATAGTGAAAGGAACATTTAAAAACCTATTACTCACAGCGCCCACATTATCTATCTTTAATCCTTTAATTTAAAAAAATTTAAATTAAAGGAGTGTTATTTTTACAGCTTCATTGATTAGATTTTTTTTTACACCAGACATACTTGCTTCTTGTCCATATTTAAAGTTCTTCTTTTTGATCGTAGAAATTAATATTGAAGAAAAATAATTTTTTTCCCCTTCTTTTCATCAGATTACGCTATTTCTATTGTATTAGTAGAGGGGGGTAACTACATTTCTGTGTGGTATTTTGTTGAAAAAAAAAAAAAAAATAGACCGCTCAACCCCCTTACCCCGAAAATTACCCTTTCATCCATGAATGCGTATTTTTTTAATCATTGTGAAAAATTTCATAGTAGACTTTTTCGAAGACTTTGGATAATGGATTATTGAACGTTTGATAAAATTCAAAAGGGAGACCCGAAGATCCAAGAGATTTAAACTTCTCCTTGTAGTCTTCAATATATTTAATTATTTCATTTCGTGAAATTGGGAGTTTGATTTGCTCTATAATTGTTTTTGGAATAGCACTCACCTTTGTTCTTCCGCCTCTCACTACATTGTTCTTGGCTTGTCTCCATTGCGTACAAAAATTGCATCTCAGAAAAAGAGTACATTTATTACACTTAAACAGAGCAGTATAAAATGAGCGGCTTCTTGCGCAATTCGTTCTGGATCTGTGGTTATTTTCCGGAAGTAAGACTAAGGGCTTTAATTTTTTTCATGTATTTGTTTAGAGCTCTTGAATTGTTTAATTTGAATTTTATCCTTTAATGCTGCACTCTATCAGTTTGCTACGCATTCTAATGAGAGAACCTCTTCTTTGGTATTCTAATATAGAATTCAGTTCATCTTCGACATTGATATCATAGGTGTCTTGAAAGAGTTCTAGTTTTTTAAACTTCTCTTCTGACTGCTATTGCTTCCATTCCTTTCTTCTTCAATAAGAATATAGAGGACGTCTCAATTTTTTGTAGAGCCATAGAATGTGTATATTGACATTGATCAAGTTTTTTAATCGTTTTATCAATGATATTTTCTATTTCTAAACGATTCGAGGCATCTTCTAAGAGAGACACATTCAATTTCCAACTTGACTTGTAAATTCTACTTGAGTAAAGGAAAGAGGCATAGATTGAATAGTGGTTCGAAATGTATTCTAGTAGTACTTTGAATTCTGCAAGAGTTAAAGCGATAGATAGAGAAACCAGAATAGAGTCAAGATGTCCTTTAATCTGCTAATCTTCTTCTTTGCATTTGGGTATCAGACAATGTGACATAGGTTCGATTTTTCCAACTAGAGTTCCAAATTTTTCCATAATTTCTTTCAATATACGTAGGTTGGTTACTGCTCCATCTTTGATTATTACTTCGATTGGATCTTGAATTGTACGTAGTTAATTGAGGCCTCTTGTATTAAAGAATACATCTTCTTCAATTTTAGTCGGTTATTTAATGTGCTCGAATCTATATAAGACGTTTATCGTCTCTTTCAGGGTGATGACAATGAACCCTGTGCCACTCTCAGAGTCGTTGATTCTTAATATTTCATCTTCTTTTAAGTGTAATCCTACTAATACCTTCATGTATTGTCGAACTTCTCGGGTAAACCCCTTAACAGTTTTTATTTTTATGTCCTTCCAGTCGATAACAATATTGTTCCAGGAAGGGTAAGTATTTATTGTTTTTAATCCGACGTTAAACTTATTTGTGGTATATTAATAGGACATTTTTGTTATTGTTTTCCGTGTTTGCAAGACGGATAACAACGTGCTTCTCATTCCATATTCTTTCCACGACTTGTAAAACTATATAAAAGCTATATACTATAAAACAAGTTTTATAGTATTTTTTGAAAAATGAAGTTATGTTGATTCACCCTGTTTTTATACAAGAAATACAAATGTGTTGATAGTTTCTTTATTTATTGACCGATATTAAAATTTAATATCGAATAAATGCTTTAATTCAAACTGGATAATTGTTATTTAATAATATAAAAAAAGAGTATGGATAATATTTATTCTCTTAAAATGCTCATAAAACTCAGTTGTCAGTTGTACAAAGATTAAGAGGAAATACGATTGTTTTCATAGTACCTTTATTTGTGGACGGATTATTAAAATTCAAAATTAAGTATACTGGAATTATGAGTAAATTATTAATCAGGGGCGTTGCAGGGGGTGGGTTGGACGTACATTCAAGGGAGTCCTCGGCCGGAGCTAATCCTTTTTCTTCTTCTCTGTATTTGTTTCTATCTCTTCTAGCTGTTCCATATCACTGGCAATAAATATGGATATTTATTATGAGATCAATTCAAAAATGAGATTTATCCTTGAAATATTGTCGGTCGTGGACTTACCTCAAATTGACAGCGATATGGAACGTTTTTGGGTATAGTCTTTTTTTTAAATTAAAGTTTATACTTTCAGCTATACAATGAGTTACTTTTAAACTTTTTTAATCTATTCGTCTTGAAGCTATGAGCCTCTGAATAAAAAGCACCTATTTTCCACTTTAAACAAAGGTAACTTGAGTTATAAGTATGATGCAGAGACATTTTCAAAATGTTTTCAGTATATTTTAACATTCGGTTTTAAAATATATTGACATAACTTATCCATATACATTAAGATTTTAGATTAAGAGAAGTAAAATAACGATTTTTTAACTATTTTAATTGGAGTTTTTTGATTGTATGATTGACATGTCAAATTAAAAGATGTTTTAGTAACAATGCTGATGCTATCTTTTCTTAAGAAAAATAAATTCCACCATAACGACGGAAAATTATTTGGCAAAATGACTCACAATAGTATTTAAGATCCTTTTAAACAAGGATCAGCAAACTTTTTTTTTCTGAGGGCCTGATAACAGACAGAATGAGGAGCGCAGGGCGCTCAATTATTAAGTTCAATACTTGCAAGCCAGAACAAAAACTCTGTGAAAAAAAGACGAAAAAATAAGTTTAGCATTCCAAGTTAATCACAGGTGAGTAGTGTCCAATGAACAAAAAACAAAAACAACCAACATGTTAATTTACTAAAAATTTATCAATGAAGGGACATTAGCAATATATTTCTCAGAACGTAAATTTCAGAAAACTTTAAATATGTTGATAGATATTTTGTTTCATAGTGACACCAAAGGTTGTATTCTTTCAAAACTGAAACACATTCTGTATGAAACAAAATGAGGACAAGTTACTATTTAAAATCATTAACCCAAACGAACGTTTTTGTGAGAACAAAAGATCCTTTTTTTTCTACCAACAATATAAATCTTTTCACAAAACCTAATACTTTTTTAAAAGGAAGAGATAAAATACATTCAGTGATGACTGATGATACTGAGAAATAGCAATTGAAAATCTTTGACGGCGTGACAGCAGACAAGAGAAAATTGATTGTTGACCAAAAAATTCCAAAAATATTATCTCCCAATTTTTTTTCAAATTAAAGCCATACTTTGCATCTGATTAGGCATTACTTCAAATCAACCTGCACATTATTACTACAGATAAAAGTATATTACTGGCATACGTTAACTTTTTCTGACTTTTTATGTACGCACGATGGGTTACACGCGTATATTATTTATATATATATATAGTCCCAGGTTGAACATGCCGACTTGTGTAGACTATAATTGTACCTCCAAAGCGACAATTTTTGCAAAATCCTAGAAATTTGGGAACTATTCTCAGATCAATAATGAAGATTGTGACCCCGAGCAAGAAAAGATTCAAGAAGCTTGTAAAGAAATTAAGAAGGAGATTGAGGAATGTCCCAACATGGACAATATCTGCGTTTTCGTCTAAGTGTTTTAATGTTAGGACTAATTTATTATTTAGGTGATTCATGAATCTGAATATTTGTATCACAGATCTAAAGGATTTTTAATACTTTTTTGAATGATCCTTATCAAGGATAATTATTTTGGGTTAGAGTATGATATAAATAGTCTAATAAGTCTACTGTATTAACCTCAGATTTTATTTAAAGCGTATAAATAATATATCATTTGGGAAAACGTTAACATGAAAGGATTCATGGGACCAAAGTTCGGAGCATACATACAAATCTTATACAATTTAAGTATCAAGTGATTTTTGTATTGAATGATAGTCAAACTAATCTCTCAAATCCATTATTAATATTTTGAAAGGCTAAATAAAATTATATTGAAATTTAAAAATTGTAATAAAATATTATTATACTTCATAAAATAATCTGTTCAAAAATATTTAAATTAATATAATTAATAATTATGGTCATAAATTATTATTATTGCAATAATCATACACAAAAAATAAAAATATTTGAAACATCATTTATGTTTTTAACATAATAATTCGTATTTTATCTCTATGGGAAGAATTAATACAATTTGTAGATCCAAACGTACACAGAGAGTCCTTCAAAGGATGTCCCTGGGATAGTTAAAAAAAGATTAAGGAGGTGAAAACGAGCTTTAACTAAGGGTGAGAAGGGAAGCTATTTGTTTGATAGTTTTTCCTTTGACAAATGTGGTCTGCCCTTTAGGTATTTCAAGTAAATTGATCACTATTGTAAAAATTCACACCAAAAACTACCCTTCAAATTGAGAAGGTTTCAACACAATATCCTGGGATGTAAACAATAGATTGAATCGTTTTTGTGGGCTTCAATTAGCCTCAGAGAAAAAAAGTGATGATTGTTGAATAATTATTTGACTACATACAAAGAAGGTTACTTTTATACATCTGTTGTGAAACATGAAAATCCCCTTTTCCATATATGTAAAGTACGTTATTCATTTCCACGTCAGTCCATTTTGTTAAGAACTGAAAATTTGAGATGAATTCAAACATATAGGCCCCATGAACGCATATACCGTATCTAAAAATCTAAGTACTCACTAGTTTAGTTATGCGTGAAGGTTGAGTGATTGAAATTAATTCAGAGCTCGACATATAAAGCATAAATAATCAGTTCTAAAACAAAACAAACCTGAGATCTTTAACTTATGTACAAGTTGAGAAAATAACACTTTTAGGCACTTACAGCCCTGATGTCGACTCCCTTGACTACAACTTTTAGGTGCATGTCGAGGGGGAAGTCTTGCAGTGTCCATCATCCAAACACCAATGCCCTCGAAACCACTGTTAGCCACCACTGAGAAACCATGGCTGGGGACTACATCCGTAGAGGGTGCCACATCTTCTGCCTGGAAGCCATGATTGCCTCTAAAGGGAGGTATATGAATGATTATAAGAGGTCAGACACACATCTATTCATAGTATTAATTTTGTTGGAATTCTATTCTTTATTTATATATTATATCTTGCTGATGTTTAAAATATAAAGTGTTCAGATTTTAATGGGCCATTCGGTACCAGCTAAAATGATGTTTCTCATAATGGATCTGGATTCCAATAGTATTCTTAAATGAATATTCCCCAGTTTCTATAAACAAATTATTGTCATTATCCTTTGGAGGCACTAAAAAATGCATTTAAAGCGAAATATATATATCTAAACAATGAAAGAAAAGAAAACTAATAAATTATATTTGAAAGATAATATCGGGGTCAAATGAGGTCTCATAAATTGAATGAACGTTTTAAATTATAGCAAACATTGTTGAGTTTCTCTATTAATCTCAAATAATTAGATAATTTGTTTTGAGTAGTAGTATTGACACGATATAAAACAACAATTATTTCAATATTTTTGTGACTAAAAATAAATAGCAAAAATGTCGGTACATCAAGATATTTGTTTCGGTTGGGAGTGGGGAAGCTAGCCCCGAATTTATATCTTTTTTTAAAAAAAATACAATTTGACTTCTTTTTTTTTATAAAATAGAGCTATTTTTTGGGAGGGAGATGAACACCTCAGACGTTGAGAGGTTACGTAATAGATGGGTCAATATTTTATCTAGTTAAAGGGCTATCTGCTGGATTATATATTTATTTATTTTTAAGGACTTTGTTTCAAACATTTTTTTGAAAAATGTTTGAAAAATTAAATTTACGGAAAATAATTTCAGAAATTAAATTTTTTGGAAAACAATTTCAAAAATTAAATTTCAAACAATTATTTTTTTTGAAATTTTTTCAAAAATCCAGTTTTTCACGAAAATGTAAATTTTCTGGAAAAAAAAAATCACAAATTCATAGCTATTCTCTAGAAATTAAGTTTTTTGGAAAAAAATTTCAAATACTAAATTTTTGAAAAAAAAAAGAAATTACCATCTTTTTACAAATTATTATTTTTTTTGAAAAAAAATTTCAAAAATTAAATTTTTTCCTAAACAAAGTACAAAAATCCACAGCTATTCACAGAAAAAGTTTATTTGTGAAAAAAGAAAATTCAAAAATTTATAGCTATTCTGTAAAAATTAAACATTTTGGAAAAAAATTTCAATTTTTTTTTTTCAAATATTTAATTTTTCGGTGTCAAATCCTAAAAATCCAGATCTATTCCGAGAAAATAAAAAAATTTCAAAAAAACTTCAAATATTAAATTTTCTATTAAGAAACAGAAACTCCTTTTTTTTCAGCGTCCCTTGTGTGCACCCCTGAGTGGTGATGCTGCAGAAACTGGTTCCTATACGAATTTAGTACCGTTTAAAAAGCATCAGTTCCCCCGGTACCTCTACAGTACCATTATATCGAACAACACTCTTATGGAGCTAAAAAAAATATAAAAAACCTGGAAAATCTCATCAATAATTTAATAATTCATACTCTAATATTCTAAGTGGAATAAAATTAATGAATGTTTATTTATTTAGTCTATAAAATATCCTTCAAACGAAGAATATTTATTATATATATATATATTTGTTTATTCAAAAACAGCTCTATAAATCAATTAGACATTGCAATTATTCGATGTTCATATCCAATAGGGGATGAGTGTAGTTTGATTTTATTAGTTTACATTATATTAATCGGTCCAGTACAGTATTAGGACCGGTCCCATCAGTTCTTGGCACCGGTTCTTAGTACTGTTAGTACTAAGAACTGATCAACGTGATCAAGGACCAAACTTTATCAGTTTTAGGTCTGAACTGTATGGCATTGCAGTCTTCCATCCTAAATGAAAATCGACATTATTTGCCATTATTATTTAGTTCCTGGGGAGTGAAATTCCTTTTATAATACATTTAATTATATTCCAAACCTAATCGAACATTCATATATGTTCATTAATGACGGAGAGTAACCTTGAGTACTGTTGTGGAGTAAGTCCTTGTTGGACTCAAAGAAGAATTGGGGATGGGCAGGTGAGTAGTTTTTGTCAATACCTTTTTTTTTTTTTGTCCTTCTTTCCCTACTCCCTTTTCACAGCTGATTTTATATGATGTCCTCCAATACATTTTTCAAATTCTCAGGGTTACCATGTTAATTTTCGCTTTCTTTTTTTTTACATCCACAAAATACACATAATTTTCCTCACTAGGTATTCTTATATCAATCATTCCCTCTCCTGTTATGTTATTATAATAGACAAATAAGTTAAAAAGAGAATCTCCCTCATAAGCTAGCCCTTGCGAAGGATTGGATTACATCCGGTTCAAGATAGTATACCAATTCCTGGGATCCCTTCAATATCTCATCCACGGTTTATTCCTTCCCAAGGTGGAGTTGGTTGTAGGGATAATGGTTAAGAATCTCAGAACTTGTGTTCCCCGCTTAAGAGTAAGGTTTGTATTTCTAATTTCTAATGGTGAATTTCAAAGGGGGGTTGTTTACTAATTTGTTTATTACTTAATTGAATACTGTTACAACACCTTGGGGATAAACTCTTACTGACTCTTCCCACCCCCACCAAAAAAAAAAAGAATTTCTGTTTTTACTAGAAAACTTAATATTTGAAATTTTTTTTCCAAAAAATTTATAATTGAAATTTAATTTTTTTAAATAGCTATTCATTTTTGAATATTTTCTTAATTAATTCTTAATATATCAATATTTATAGGAATTATAAATTTGCAAAGGAGTAATGAGAAATAATTATTCAAAAGATTTTCCCCACAAATCGACCTTAAGAATAATTTTAGCTTCTTTTTTTTTTTATTTACGTACTTAAATACATAAGCACCCTAAGCTAAAATAACCACAAAACAATCTCATCCTCACAAAAAAAAAGAAGATATATATAATTGTTACTTTTTTTCGTTAATCAATTCTATAAAAAGGCCTTCCAATCACAAATCATTCTTTAGTTGGTTTTCTTGTTCACTTAAAAGAGTGTTGCCTTAGTTTTTAAAATCCTTTAAACCACTTAATTTCATTTAAAGGGAAAAAAATGTATTCTAGAAAAGGATGTTTAGGAGTAAGAGCCTTCTAATTTTCTCTTGTTCCTCTATATCCATTGTAATTATCTATTTAGGTTATTTTACTTTGCGTTTGCTCAAATTTAGCACAGGAGCTTATTGAGGAGGAGCCAAATGGTCCAATTGATTTTACAAATGCAGAGGTGGACGAAAATGGGCATCTGTGTGTTGTCAAAACCAAAATGATTGAAACCATTGAAAAACAGCAAGTTAAGGGTAAGGATTACATTAAAAAAGATGAGAAGTTCACTAATGCTTTTGCTCGTATTTTTTTAAAAATAGAATGTTGGACTCAAAACGTCACACAATGTCACGACTCTTTTGTAACAGAGTTTCTCCCCATGCAGGAAAGACAGTGTGAGGATAATTATTGGAAGGCCTGTAAAATCACATTCAAAGATAAGGCCTACAATACAACATTGACGTCTTGTATGACTCCGCTTGTGAGAGAATGTTCTCCCGTATCGGGAGTTGAACCCAAAACAGTGAGTGTTTGAGATGGCACGTAAGGTATTGTGTATATGTACCTTATCTGATTTGATTCTAGGTTTGTAAAACATGGTTTGAGTCTGTTTGTAATACAACTTATAATCTACGGATCGATCCTAAAAGTGGCCATGAAAACTTTGACCCTGTCACTTGGTGTGATAAAATACCTCAAGAAATATGTGCACCTGGTGAGATTTCTCAACATTTTCTTTCCTTTCATTATGTATACTAATTAATATTCGAATAATAATTTCAGATCATTGTAAAATGGTCTCAGGGCAGGAGGAGTGCCATAATAAAATCATAGAGTCAACTATCAAACAACCAAAAGAGATATGTGATCTACGACCTTCAAAGCAGTGCAAGCTTGTGACTAATCTTGTACCACATCTTACTTCTCATAAGGTATGTCGTGAAATCCCCAAAGAAGTCTGCCATGTGAAAGATGATTTCCCTAAAGTAGTTATGAAGCCTCAACTTTTAAAATGGTGCACTCGTCCAAATGGGAGAATTAATAAATACAGACAAATCTTGCCCGGTTCTAAGAATATAAATAGCCCATTTCCTGAGACAGCACTGCAGCAGTCAGGACCCAATTTTTCATCTCAATCCACTCCTTTGCCGGATAATCATAATGGTATTGAGTCGAACATCCGACAAATAAATCAACCCTCGTTTGAACAATCTCCTCCTTCAACCTCATATGGTTTCTCAGCCCCCTCTGGATATGGGATCCCCAGTGGAGCACCATTGTCAGACTATACCTCTTCATTCGATAACTTAAATCGTAAACGATCTCCCGAATTAATTCCCTTGGGAAAAGGTGGACACCATCGTTCTGAAAGATTTCTTCTCCGCTCAGAGTTACCTGAGAGCAAACAGCTAATAAATATTGTTTTGAAAAAACCACCTCCACACATTCAAAGGAAAACCTTTCTACCAATCAATGGAAATCAGACGGAATCAATAACAAATATCAGGAGTATTGAGAAAGTCAACTCTGAGCAAGAAAATAGCCAGTAATAATGTACGATAAAAAAGAAAATACGTAGGATCAATTTGTATCATATGAAAAAATATATTTTTTTAAATAAATAAATCAAAAATTCATCACAAATGTATATACTACATGTAATATGAGCATTAATTTATAGTATCCAGTGTAAAAATATTGCAATAAACAGCAATAAAGCAAAAACATATATCATTCGAATAAAAATACACATAAGAAATTGCTAAATATAAAAAATAGGTCACTTAAATCTTGTTTTTGTTTTTTTTCCGTTTGTTTTTTGTCTATACTATGAATGAATAGCTCTTAATTTGATTTCAATATCTTCGCGATCCTTGAATGATATGTAAGGTGATGGATCAACACCGCCAAGGACCTTTTCCACACTTCTTTGTACTCCAGAAAAGTATAAAAACCCACCGGATTTCTTGACTGGAACTTCAATACTTCGAAGTGTCTATATAAGTAGTGCAAATTGAAAATAATGAGATATACAATTAAATGCATCTACATATTATATTAATTAATTTGTCTGTCTTTATCTAGAACTGAGGACAACAATGGAGTTCAGTCTCACTTGTTGGTCCATAAGAAGGAAAATGGATCCCTCGTTGCGTTATTGAGGGTGTTTTTCCTTTTTTAAATATTCAGTTTTGTATAATTAATTAATTTAAATAATAAATGATCGTAATATATTACATTATAATGAAAACATGAATATTCTTTTCAAGCTTTCTGTATTTCTCTAGGTACATATGTACCTTATAGATGTTTCTTAACTCAATATAGTCGAGAAATTTCCATGGGAAAAAAACCCATCTCCTCCGTTGTAAGACTCTTTTAAACGTTTTTTAGACTTTACCCCCCTCCTTAGATCTGATGCCAACTTCCTCGACTACAACTTTTGGGTGCATGTCGAGGAGGAGGCTTGCAGTGTCCTTCATCCAAACACTGAGGCTCTCAAAGCCATTGTCAGTCAGTACTGAGACGCCATGACAGAAGACTACATCTGTATCGGGTGCCAGGCCTTCCAATGCAGCCTGGAAGCAATCATTTCCGTTTAGGGCAGCAACATTAATGATTAAGAGACCTCAAACATATATCTATTTATAGTATTAATTTTGTTGAAATTCTATTGTTAATTAATATATTAAATTTTGTTGATGTTTGAAATTCAAAGTGTTCAGATTTAAATGTAAAACTCAGTATTGACATTTTAAGAAAAAATAAAGGACCGGTTCTAAGGACAGACCAAATAAATCGATCATAAGACTGGATCGAACTGAAGAAATAGACCGACACGACACTACATATGTATATTTTAATAGATAGAGCTGGGATTAGGAGAGCTAAAACAAAGACTATGAATTTTTTCTCTTCAGTATATTAATGTATATTTACTCTTATGGAGTTAAGTTAGTATTTCTCAAACTGTGTTGGGGTAATTTTTATATTTATATTATCTAAAGGAAAAGAAGACTTAACATTTTGTTCATCTTATTAATGGAATCTGGAATATAACCGTTTGAGAACCACTGGTATCTTTCTACATCTTTCTTAGAGAAAAGGAGGGACGAAAAGATAAACAGCAAAAATCATTAGGGCCAATTGAAATGTGATAAAAAATTAGGCAAGTCGTGTGTTTTAGATCTACAAATCCTAAATTCAATAATAATATACCTTGGCAACTGAATAATCCATTTCAAATACTTGAGAAACGTCCAGAACAATAATCAAAGTCTTGTCTGTCTCATGATCTCGAATGAGGTTAAATATTTTGGTTTTGATTAAGTCCAAGGCAGTAAAATAAAGACTTCTATCTACATCAATCGTGTAATATTCCACTTTAGAATCCTGAATCTATTTAAGTTAATAATGAATGTACTTTAAATCAATGTCTTCTTCGTTTATCAATAGTAACTTACTTTAAAATGGTTTATATGAATAACAGGAGTAACAGATGCGTACAAAATGATAAATAAATGAGCCACAATACCGACCAAAAGCCCAATTTGTAGTTTGTAAAAGATCCCAATAAAAAAAGTTAGTAAAAAGGGGATCATCTCCCATTCTGAAATTGATGAATTTTGAAGGTGGTTTTAAATAAAGATTGATTTGCTTACTTCTATGTCTCCAAAGAGGGAGCAATAAATCTATATCAAATGTAAAAATGATTGCAGACATGACGACTGCAGATAAAGCTGAGCGTGGAATATATGCAAGGAGTGGAGTTAGAAAAATGCAAGAGATAATGATTAAAGTAGATGTGATGACACCACTAAAAGTTGTGCCCACGCCGGAAGCTGCATTCACAGCAGATCGACTCAAAGAGCCAGTGACTGGCATAGAGCCAATAAAGCTTCCAAAAATATTTACACAACCAAGCGTTATCATTTCTTGAGTAGGAAAAACTCGACGATTGGGATGCACTAAGGAACAAAATGTGTGATAAGAGGAAAATATATTAAGTCACATTCTGAGTCTTACATGATGAATAATGCTTAACGATGGCGATAGCTTGAACAAAGTTAATGAAGGGTAGAGTAAATATACCAGTTCCAAGGTCTTGTGCTATTTCGAATATTCCTGAAGCATTTGTAGAATTACTTGGGAGACCATAGAACCATGGTAAATTTATTTCGGGCAATCCACTATCCACTTTACCTAAAATGAATAATTAATGTATGTAATTGTTTTAAATCTCAATATTATACTTGCCTGTAAGTCGGAGTGAATCCTTGAAATTGAATAAATTGACTAATGAATATGCTATAGCAGATGTAAGAATAAGAACGAAGCTATTACGGGTAACGGATACAATCCATTTGATTTTTTCAATGGTTTTATATTTTTTAGTTTCTTTATCCGTTCCTTGACAGCATTTCATGTCTTTAATTGCCTGATACAGATCAGAATTAAGTCTTTAAAGAGAGTAACATACCATTTCAAATGCTTACCCGGAGAAACAAAAGAACTCCGATCGATGTAAATCCAATTGCAGAATCAACTGGACGAATCTCACCTAAATTACTGAAAATCCATTCTAGAGTGGGAATAAAACCTCTTTTAGGAGCACCCGGAAGCCCCAACAAACCTGTTAACTGACTTGAAACAACTTGACAGCATATCCCAGATACAAAACCAGCCAAAACCGGTCGAGAAACATAATTGACTAGAAATCCTGATGAAGGAGAAAAAAAAAATATCGAATTGTATCACATTTAAAATGTTTTCAGAGTCTCTAAAAAACTGTTACCCAGATTGAATAGTCCTCCCAATATGAGTATTACCCCCGTAAAAAAAAGTTAGTGCAATTGATTTCTGAATATCACCATCTGTATATCCATGCATAAGAATACACGCCACGGCAGTTGGTCCCATACTAATTTCTGGACAATGACCAAAGATGGCATAGATGAAACCAGGAAGTATGGAGGAGTACAATCCATACTGAAATTATGTGGAAAATATTCATGAAAGTCCTCCAATTATATGCACTTACTTGAAGAGGAAGTCCTGCTAGAGCAGCAAAACTTATAGCCATAGGAATAAGTGTTAGGGTGACAGTCAAGCCCGCCACAATATCCCCAAAAAGGGACTGAGATCCATATCCATTTGACATAAATTCCAATGCAGGGAATATCCTTTTCAATGAGAGTTCCTTTTTGAGTGAAGCAACATGTTGATGCAAAAAACATCCAATCTTTGATGAAGAAAGTATCTTTTGATCCTTTGCAAAATAGTCAGATGCTTGTTTAGGAGCTGTAACATGTAAAAGAGTACTTAAAAGTTGAATATATCCATGTATGTAAATATGTTATTCAAAGAATATTTGCCTTACTTTCAATTTCAAATTATTCAATAGATGCAGTTGTTTGATTCAAAAAATATTTATTTTTCTCATAGCTTTAATCAACATCCTTCTTAATCCTGTACCCCCGTACGTATGTGACGAATTCGTCACATCATAATTTTTGAAAAATCAAAAATTAATACCTATTCACAGAAAATTAAAAAATTTTGGAAAAAAAATTTCATTTCAAAAATCAATAACTAATCACATTTTTTTTCTTCCAAATATTAACTATACACACCATGTTTTTTGAGCGTAAAGGCTTTATGGTCAAGCTATAACTAAAACTATCTGTCAAATATTCAATATTGTACAATGAACTTAACTGGTTATACAGACTTCACGAGGAAAAGATGAAATAAATGCAGGGGCGGCCGCAGGGGACAGAGGTTGTAGTCCACCCTAAAAAATCCCTGCTATAGAAAAAAAATGAGCACCTCCCCCCCAATCTGTTTAAGGATTTCTTTTCTAAAAAAGTGCATTCGTTTTGGGGGGGAAAACCCAAGGCCCACCAAATAAAATCCTGCGGACGTCCCAGGAATGGTGTTAAATAAATCAACATATTTGACAGTCTTAAAATGTTTATAACAAAGCAATTTATTTTTATATGTGGAATATGTTACACTTCGGGTACGTAGTTTGATATTTTGGGCCCATGGGATGTAGGTATAACCAATAAAGAATCAAAAAATTTAATAATTATGATATCTTTCTATATTGTATCATTTAGATAAATTAGAGGTCTCCTGTTTGGGCCCAAGAAGTGATTTGAAACATGTCTCCCATTTTTTCTTTACCTATGCTATTGCAATCGACTCATATCATGTCTTTACATACATTTCAGATTTAACTTTTCTGACAATATTTAAAGTAGTACAAGTTTACAGTATTTATTGTTAATCAGTGAATATCCCTATACAATACTTAATAGAAAATATCCCTATAGTAACTTTAACTATGAGGTGTATTTGGCTAAATGTCGCTTGTTTCAATCTGTTCAGTTGTTGACAATATAAGCCTGAATCGAGTGTTTTGCCCCATGGGAGCAGCTCAAAGTGAATGATTCCTTTCCAATCCCACCAAACACAAAAAATAAATTTCTAAGCCGTTAATCTTGGCTTGGGGATCGTTTGAGCCGCTTCTCGGTGCTTTTACCGCGATCTTTTTTGGTTGTTGTGCATGTATATGAATGATTTTTTATCGCCTGTTACCATACGCTTCAAAAATGAATCGATTTTGTTACTTTTCAGCAAAGAGTCGCAAACAGCAACTCGATACAAAAGGTTCTTTTGCGTCCATTCGTGTGGCACCCATAAATCAAGGTTTTTCTTAAGATCAGTTGATGCAAATGGTTCCAAGTGGTTCTCTGGCTAATTTTCAGTCCTTAGGCAATGAAATAAATCCTCCCATGTCGGTCCAACTCGACGACTTCCATTGTTTGATCTAAATTTCCGATAATTAGCCTACGAGAGAGTACCTCATCTTTGAAGTCTATATTACCAGAACAGAATCGTTAGAACCACAGCTTTGCAGTTACATTCAATACTGTATTGGGTCCATAAACAGCAAACAAACAAAACTTCTCACGTGTTCCGCCTTTATACCTTGGTCATAGGGATACTAATGAGCTTTTCTTTCAGGATACTAATTTTTTTTTAATGCAATGTATTAATCGTGAGATATAGCTCACTAAAGACATCTATCGCGAAAAACGCTCAGAGCTTTTTACTAAACCTAATATATTGGTCTACTTGTGTCTGAGTTCTCAGCTTTGACATTTATTTACAGTTTAACTACAAAATAAACTTGTTAATATAATATTCCTCTCAAATATCTAGAAAAAACAAACTAAGTATATAAAAATCCCCTCATACTCTATACCACTTATAGCTAGATATTATGAGATGTTTAAGACTCCGTAAAAACAAAAAAAAATTGTATTTTTATGAGAAAGTAATATCTTTTATGAATTATTCATAGCAATTTAAAGAAGAAGGTAGAAAAGGTTTAATATAAAGTTTAAATAATACACTCACTTCGAATAATGAAAAAAAATTGTTTTATTTCTCATAGGGATTGCTAATAACTATTTGAGTGTCATGGGGCTTCATATAAGATAATTTAAACGTCAAATTAATTTTAAAGGCATTAATGTACGTATATATAATGTATTTCACATAATTTATACATTGTAAATACATGTGATGTATAAAATATATAAAAATAACTTATTTGCAAGAGTGGAAACGTATAAAATCACCTTTAAAAAGAATAAATATGACCACCACCAGAATATACAGGATTGATCTTAGCTAGTGGTACACTTAATTTAAATTTTAATTAAACAGAAATTTATTCATACCTTATCTTCAGATTTGGTAAAAGATAGGTTTTGTGACTCAAGATTCCTTATGTAAAGTTTCGACTCAATTAAAACAAAACAAACGAGTAAAACGGAACAAAGAAGTGAAATTTTGAAGCTTCTCTTGCGCCCCATGTCCCCATGGCCATATCAAAGGAGCTGAGAGGCATAATCACCACTGTTTCTCGTGCCAGGGACATATTCACTTCCAACATGGTCTTCGGCGTTGTGGACAACACAGGAAAAGTTTGTCCCCCATTTTTGTGGAGAGGAAGGAGCGGCTCAATCTTGATGCTTACATCGAACTTTTTGGTAAGAAAGTGCTACCTGGGCCCAGATAAAAGGTCGGGGACAACTTGTTATCACTCAAGACGGAGCTCCATGTCATCAGCCTGCTAACACCCAGTCCTTCCTGAGAGACTACTTTCGGGACTTTTGGTACCTCAAAATGTGTCACCCTCCTTTCCATACTACTTTATCTATGCGCGTCTGGAGGAGAGGCTAGGTTAGGCCATCATGCAAATTTTTAATTTGATGTATCTTACTAACTGCTGGGCAAAACACACAAATTTTGACAAAACATGCAACCACTCATAGTCGATGACGTCAATATTGCTATAATTTTCAATTTAATGTATCCTACAAACTGTTAGGCAAGAAAAACAGTTTTTGACAACACACGCAACTTCTTAAACAACTATGACGTCAATATTAAAAAGCGTAGAGGAGGTCAAACATCAGTCGTACACGCGTTATATTATAACCTTGGAGTGACCAAGCTCAAGTCTGACTATATATGCAAGCCCTGCAAGGGATTTAATCCTCACATTGAACCAATTATAATAGCTGAAGGCTCACATATTGTATTTAAGTTGTAGAAAGCACTATTTAGAAATGATTTTATTAAATAAATGTACTCACAAAACATATCCTTTAAAAAATAAAAATAAATTGTGAATAACTGTGGATTTTTGGAATTTTTTTAAAAACATTTATTTTTTTTGGTGAACAACCGTAACTTTTCTTTCTGAAAATGTAAAAAAATGATACGCACTATACTTAATAAGACCATTTTATAACAACTTTTTAAATATTTTTTATGGGTTAGAAATATTTATATTTAAGTTATTTACTATTGCCAAATAACAAAAAATAAATTTTTTGTATTTATATTAACTAAATAAAGAGTTTAGCCTTTTTTCATAATTTGATCGAGATGTGTGACCTAAAGATGACCTCGTAGAAAAATCCAATTTTTCATAGGTAATTTTCATAATATTTGACAACTTTTCCGCAATACCATAATCGAAAGTCGAAAAAAGTTGAAAATCAAACCGCTCTAGTGTAGGAAGCTGATTTTTTTTAAATCTAATGAACAAGGATTTTTTCTTCATTTCTTTAGTGCTGTAGTAATTTTTTTATTCCACAGAAATTCCTTCTCACGTTTCAACCATAAAGCTCATAAAACGAAACAACATTGGCTATTAGTAGCAATCATAGAAGAGAAAAATAAATAAAGGCTTTTATGCGGTTATGTACATACTCGTATCTTATGAGATGAGAGTAATAAATAGGTTTTTAATTTCCAAGAATGAGTAGAGAATATAGCTTCCCTCCTCAACGCCCATGTCATTTTTAACATTAAACCCTATATAAGTACCCAATATGTAAATCCATGTACGCTTGTATTCTACATATTCTCTTAACATTCCAATCATGTATGGAGAAAAAAAAGTTATTTGACAAAGAAGCATCATTTTTCATATTCGTTAAAATGTTCATTGGATTTGATAAGGAGATCAGTCTTCTGGGGTTATCTCAAACGAATCTTTTTAAGAATCTACATTATTAAAAAAAAATTGACAAATAATTTAATTAAATTTTGTCAAAAAAAAAACTCAAAAATCCACAGCTATTTACTAAAAATTACACGTTTTGAAAAAAAAATTCAAAAATCCACAGCTATTCACAAAAAATTACACCTTTTGAAAAAAAAATTCAAATATTAAATTTTTTGGAAAAAAGTTTCAACAATCCATAGCTATTTTTCTAAAATTAAATTTTTTGGAAAAAAAAAAATGAAAATGACATTTTTTTGTAACAAAATTCATAGAATTTCACAAAAAATTTCATTTCTTGGATTTTTTTTTTTTTTTTTTTTTTTGCTTTGCTGCATAATTTCTGAATGATTTTCATTATAAGAAAATAAATTTTACCCCTATTTTCGTTAAAATGTTTCCAGCCTGAACCAAAATTTTTTTTATTAAAAATCCAAAATTCCTTCTTTTTTTTTTTTGCGGGGAGTCTATATCCCCTCTTGCCCACACCCTACAGACACCCCTGTAATTGATTCTTAAATGTCATAAATTTCACTGAAAGTAGTAAAAATTCATCTTCACAATTATATAATTAGAATTTTCTGAGCCCAGAAACTACTGTGGCATTTTCTAATCTTTTAGGTCTTCCATATGGGGTCTATGTTGATCAAGCCGATTCCCCAACTATTGATAGGAGTGTTGATGCCGTTTCTTGAAACATAGTTATGCAAGAGGCATACCTCATAATATGAAGAACTTTAGGAAGAATGTTTATGTTCCCAGACATAATTACTTTAAAGTGCGTGAGGGGGCTTTTTATAAAATTGGACCCTTCCCTCCCATTTTTCTTTTATATAGTCATCGTTTCTAAATGCAGTGATCCTCGCGTAAGTAGATACTATAATTTCAAGAAGCGATGTTGACTGGACGAATTTAATATGGCCGCTACACCTCAAAAGGCTCTTTCCACCCACTTTTTGATAGCTGTCTGGACAGTCTGATGTGAAACCCGAGATCTCTTGCATGGGTCCTCATGGACTTGAGGGGATTGACCTGGGCAGTTTTCTTTAACTCATCCGGGTCCAGTTTGGCCTTTCTGACAGACCCCTTCTTCTTTCCAACGTTTCGGACTTACTGACGACGTAAACAATGGTCCGGGAGACGCTCAACTGATTGGAGAACTCGAATGGAAATTCGTCGATCACGTTCCAAGTGTAATTTTCTCGACTGGTACGTAAGCTTGAGAGCTCCGATTTGTTTTGTATTGTAACTAATTGTTTATGGTTTCATATATCAAAATATGAAATAATTTCAATAACTCAACCTTCACTAATTATTGAATTAGTAAGTGTTCAGATTTCAACGGACCACACGGTATCTTCAGGTAGTCGTCACAGTTGGTAAGTATTTGTGTTTTTCCAATATTTATAGATAGTCCTAAACAATTTCCAAAACCTTGTATTGCTTAAAATATAAAACCCAACGTCTATAATGTATGTATATGATGTTAAAAAAATTGTTTAAGATTGTTTTCTTGTAAACTCACATACCTATGTATATAATATGTAAGTCTTATTGAGTAGAAAAAACTGTGAGTAACACGGCCTTGGGAGGAATTTTGAGGATAAAAAGGGATTTTTTGAATGATAAGAGCTTTTGTATAACCAGAAAAACAAACACATAAATATGAACAAGATCTTCAAAGGAAGGACAGGTCTATTAGTGTCCAGGGGGGAGGGGGGGGGGACTCCACCTTTTAAAGAATGGATAGGGATCTTTTGAATTGGAGCTATACTAATGAGTAAAAGTAAATTCATAATGGCGATCAAATTAAGATACCAAAAAAAGAAAATAACAGAGGCAGAAGACGAGATACAGGAAATCCCCCTTTCATTGAAATTATAAATAAAAATATTTTAAAATATACTCTCATTCAAATTGTCTAAAGAACGTGGTTCTCAAACTGCGGTACACATATATCTAGTACAGAGTTGATCTTATATAGTGATACACATTTTATTTTTTTCAATTTTTCAAGAGTACAATTTTACCCATAGTTTTGTGACGACATTTATTTAACAAAATCATCTCAAAATAGTTATAGGCACAACTTTTATTTAATAATTGAGCCCTCGAGGACATATCCCTTGCAAGTTGGGTCCACTCCTTTTTGATGGAAGCCTCTATAGACTGGACACTCCTGTGAGGAGTAATACACACCCTCTCCTCTCTAGGACAAGGTAGGAATTTCTTTTCTGGAAGTTCGATATAAGCATCTGCATTGAGTTACTCCTTCCCCTCCCCCAAAAAAAAAAAAAAAAAAAAAAATAGGGGAAAGTAGACTCCACAACGCCCCAGACCATGGTTCCGGCTGGATTTTGTTCTGAAGATGAGACATTGTATGGATATTTGGTTTTGATCTAGCGGCACTTTGATCAAAATAATGCTTCTCAGAGATTTTGATATTCTCTCAGGTTGTATACACTATAATAAAAAGTTCCGAAACATTCCTCCAAGTTATTCTAGATTCAATCATTAAAAATATAAAAATTAGTACGGGGTAGGTTAGAGACTCATGAATTTTACAATAGTGTATTTTAGCCCTAATTTATACACTTAAATCCTGAATGTATCAACTGGGTACATTGAACGCATTTTTTTAAATTTGATTGTTCGTCCAACATCCCTTGTTGGTTCCAGGCAACCATAACTTTGTGACTTTGTTTACACCTCAAGACGAAACACAAGTTTTTAATTTCCTCAGTCTAATAGTTTTTTTACGAGTACATACAGTTGAGCCCTTTTGGGATTAACTGCATGTACTCGTACCCTTTTCGTATTTTTGTATTCGTACCCTTTCAATATTTGCCATATCTATATTGGAAATCTTTTTCTCAATTGTTTTTAATTTTATTTTTACCAATGTTTTTGATAATAAATACTATTTATTCAATAAAAATGTTAACTTCTTATATAATTTTTTTACGTCTCGAAAACTAATTTTGCTTCTTTCATAAGTATTCATTTCCTCCAAAAAGGTAAAAATAACAAACACGTTTTCTGTTTTTTTAATCATAGTGAAGTCTGAAAAGATTAAGGAATTCTATAAAGTATTGGAGAAATCAAGAATTTCCTTAAACAATCTTCTGAGGATTAAAAGTATGATGAGCCCATTTCTCGCCTCTATCTTATTCAACACTCAACATGATTAAGACCAAAGAGTACAGTCAGGACATCCGCCAACATGTAGTTAATTGTCATAATCAAGTTGACAGCTACAAATATATTTCCATCAGAGATTTCTATCCTAAAATCCTCTGCCCAAAACATCCTAACCAAATTCAAAAGAACTGCCCATAAGAATCTTCCTCTACATGGTAGGAAGTCCAAGCTGAGCTCAACACAAATGATAAATGCAGTCCGAGAGGTTGCCAAGACTCCAACAACAACTCTCAAATCCATCCAGCAGAGGTTGAAAGCAACATGAACTTTGTTTTGACGATCAACTGTTCAAAGTGTTTTGCACAAGCGAGGGTCTGGGATTGTGTGCCCAGAAAGACTCCATTCCTCAAGAGTAGGCACATCCAGGCCAGGATGAAGTAAAACAATTTCATCAATTAAGATTAAAATACAGTTTTTATAATTATTTTGCATTAATTAACAATGATAGACATTATTCCAACCTATAAAATACATATATAAAGTTTTTTTAAATCTACCCTATAGCGCAAAAAGAGAGAATATCATCAGAAAATTTGGATATTTCCATTATGAAAAATGTAAAAAAAGGGCATGTGCTATACACAGATTATCAAATTTTCCTTTATTTTTTTTGTTCCATACAACAATTTTAGGGCAAAACTTTTTTTACACTTTGTGTAGGTTAAAAAAATGTCAATCAAAATTAGTTAGTGCAAAATAATTAAAAATATCTTCTTAGTATCTATATTTAGTGAGTAAAGAACCAAAAAATTCCATAATTTGATCGAGATGTGCGACCTAACGGTGACAGTATAGGACAATTCAATTTTGCATAAGTAACTTTCATACCAAATCAGAACTTTTCTGCGCTAGTTATAATCGAAATTGAAAATCAAATCACTCGAACGCACAGGTCAGTTTTATATTGTAGTGGGACAAAAAATGTACACCAATTTAGGACACGATCATAAGAGTAATTAGAAATGGTTTATTGTTTTTTAGAGAGGAAATATTTATGATGATTATGATAATTTGAAGTGCAATTAGCTACATATATTCATTAAGTACAAGATACTTACAAAATGATTATACATAATATAATATTTTTAATTAAACACATTTGAATTGTTCAATTACACAGTAATGTTCAATTTATTAGTTAAAGTGTCTTTTGGATAACTAATGACTATTTTATATATATATATCTTACGGGCAATGCAGAAAATCCCCCTTTTGCACCAGCAGTTTACTTGCACAAACCATGGGCTGTGGTGTATTATAACATATTAAAAGGGGTCTTTGATGCTCAGGGAAGCAGTGGGTACTGATGTACCTTTTGTAAGAGTGGTTCACTTGCACAACCCGTGGGCCTGGATGTAACATAGGAGTCCTTGATACTCAGGATAGTTGTGGCATAGGTTTTGATCCCCCTTGTTGACAAGCAGTTCACTTGCGATACCCGTGGGTCAAGCTGTATGATAATATGTTAGAAAGGGTCCTTGATACTCAGCACAGTGGTGGGGATATATTTTGATCTCCCTTAGGGGCAAGCTGCCCACCTGCACAGCCTGTTGGCCAAGGTATATTTTGCAAAATAAAATGAAGTATCTCATGACAATTTCTGATCATACTTAGTTTGATAGTCTGAATAGAATATTAATTTCGATGAAAATACACTAGATGGGGGATGTCAAAATTTTTCATAAAATGGGGCTGCTTAGGCTCTTAAAATATTTGATCAAATTGCTCGCATTGAAATTGTATCATAATCAAATTCCAAATGATCAAATTACTTTTAATGAACTGTTTAATAATCAAATTACTCACAATCTTTTTACCTGACAATATAAATCAACGTAACATGACCATTCTATTGGAAATTTTATAGATTACCCGGCATTTTCTACATTGCTCATAACATATATATATATGCGTTTGGTAGTACCCGGCATTAATTTGAATAATTAGCAAACAAACAAAGTTAATGGAATAACATAGAATATAACTCCACAGGAAAATCTTCCATACTACTCTCATTTTTCTTTAAGCACACTCACACGTAGTTAGTCAATACATATATCTTCTCTCCTCTAGAATGAAATAATAATATCTGGATAATTTTTTAATATGATGTTATGTGCCAAGGAGTACTTAGGTCTCTAAATTTAAATAAATACACTACTTGGTAAACCTAATCCAAAGTCACATTCATAATAATTTTAGCAATACACACTCGTTAAAAAAGAGTCCTCAACTCATATTTTTTTCTTAGATCAAGTATCCGTGCAGTCCTCAGACATAATCAAAAATGCCTGTACGGAAAGCATAAATATGTGCAGTCAAACTTTTCTTTATTAATATAGATTACTCAGTATGATGATTATTCTTAACAAAGGTTAAATAAGCAAAAAAAAAAGTTATTTTATGAACTTTGTCCAAAATAAAGACATTGTTAAAAAATATATGGGTTTTTTTATGAAAACTTTTTTAGAGAAGAGAAAATATATAGGTACATGCATACAATTCTTTTTTTTTTTAATATTACCGAGTGGTCCATTAATATCTGAACACTTTGAATTTTTAAATTCAACAAGATATAATTTAGAAGGACGAAACCTAAGAACCTTAAGCCTGTGAACTCTTTTTGAGGACTTTGACTAACTTTTGACTGCCTGGATCTCTCCTCTTCTTCGTTGGAAAGTTATCATGGGATTCAAGAATTAAGAAGTTTCAGCTGTTCTTTTGTCTTCTACTAATTTTAATAAAATAAATATACATTGAACGGAACTTTTCGGATTTCAACATTGTTCAACCTCTCTCAACATAGATATAATATATAACTACATTTATTATTTTATGTATAAATATGGGGCATGATTCTAATATTGACCCAACAATGGGTATGAAATGGGAAACCATCACCTACAAAAAGTGGCGGAAGAGGGATATATCCCTATACAATGTCCTAAAAAAGGAATCAAAAGGGGCTCGAAAGAGGGCAATAACAAGAAAAATCCTGATACAAAAAGGAAGGATTCAAAGTAAGCCCCTAGTATTATGAAACGAGGGAGAGAGGGCCCAACTAATGAAACCCCTCCTTCAAAGAGGACTTATATTCCTCAAATGCCTGCTGATGACAATAAAGAATATAAAAAAGAAACTAGGCCCCAAAAAAAGCTTTGTTACGCCGACATTGCTAAGGAAGCAAACGAAATTGATATTATAAGAAAGAACAATCACCATATTTCCATCATTGAATGGAACAAAGTTATTAAAATACTTGACACAGACTACGTACCAATCGGATACCTAATTCCAAACTACGAAGGGCGTTGCTATACGAATAAAAGAGCGGTTATTTACGTGAATGATAATGCTTCTGGACAATATGTACGAAAAAGCATAATTGCAAATACACCTCTCCTTACCATCTCATGGGATGAAGCGGAGCGAATAAGGAAACTCAGAAAAGAGAAAAAATACCTCACAGGTTTCGTTCGTGGGGTGACTCGTAACATTGGAGACGAGGTTCTTGATCGCATTATAGCACACCAATTAAGGGTAACGTGGAACTTACAAAATCCGAAATTATTAATTGAATATGCGTAGACCCACTGGCGTTTGAAGGCCTGAAATTAATAGACTTCAATATCAGAATAGCCTCATCCCCCGGGGAGAGCACCCATTATCCAACAAGAGGATGAAGTAGAGGGAGACACCACAAAACCAAATCAAGGAGATGATAATAAATCCAAAACAACTTGTGATATTAATACTGAAGTTAGTAAACAAACTGAGATTGATAGTGGTGACAACAAATCAGTGGATGTTGATGGTACCAATGATGCCAATTGTAGAGGGACTGAAGCTCCCAATAAAGATGACGGACCAAGAGGACAAGCAACACCCTAGCCAATTACGGGAAAAGTCGGTCAGGACCCAAAGACGGAAGTTAAAAACCCAACTAGGAAGAGTCCGAAAAAGCAATCAAAAATAGACAAGTTCTTTGATAGTGCTGCAGAAGAATGGATCAAGCTACAAAAAACACCCAAAAAATAGTGAATAGACATCTTCAGGTCCCACACAGAATCAGCATCATTACCGGTTATAAGTTTAAACCCAAATGTTATTGATGAGTGCACTGAATCACTTAACAATGCTATCAACATGCCATTAGATATTGGGTGTCCAAAAAAAAACTATCAGAGCAAAATTAATTCCCGAATCATTAAAAATACTCATGGAAACTCATTTCCCACAATCAGTACAGTACTCAGTACATCGTCCAGAACATCCATGAAAGTAAATGATTTTAACATAGACTTCTTGGATAGAAACAAGGTCAGGGCCTCCTTTAAATCGTCGCCTTTATCTCAGAACTTTATAAAGGCATCCTCATTACTGGTTATACACCAAGATCCTGGAGAGAAATAAAAGTCATTTTTCTCCCAAAACCAGGTAAAAAAGATCACAGCCCGGCCAAATCCTTCAGACTGATAGCTCATTCGAACTTTATGCTTAAAGGACTTTAGCGGATTTTACACTGAGAAGTTGAAGAAGTTATTCCAACTCTCTACTCACAACATGCCTATACAAGGAGTTCATCAATTGAGACGGCTCTTTGACAAAGGACCGATATCCATAGAAAAATCCATTCATCAACAAAAATGCACACTTATTGTCAGTTTTGATTGCACATGTGCATTTGATTATATACAATTTAATTCAGCTGATGCAGCAATGGAAAAACTCAGTATTCCAGAGTATATGAGATCTTGGTACAAAAATTTACTAAGTACGTACGGTTGCAGCCAAGCTTAATGGCGAAAAAGTTTGTGTAAATCCATCCCGTTGGAGCCCACAAGGGGGTGATCTGTCGCCAGTCGTTTGGAATATGATTATGGATAGTTTACTTAATAAATTTTTAACAGGAGCAATCAAGGTCTTTGGCTACGCTGACGTTATCCTCCTTTTAATTAGTGGATAACATCCCAACACCCTTTTCAATGCACTGCAAAGGGCAATAAATACTGTTATTGAATTGGGAAAAAGAAAATGGTCTTACCTTTAACCCACCTTTTCCATTTTTGCCCTTTTCTAGCCCACCTATGCAAGTAGAAATATATAAGTTCAACATGAAATGTCTGTATTGAAGAACTCCTAAGTGCAGACCATCTCATCAATAGATACCCCGCCCTATTTTACAAGAGGCATCATGCAATTAATGAGGAAAACGAAGACTTTTATATTTTAAAATTCATGACATGTATAAAAATAAAAAATATTATTGAACAAAATTTTAATGTAAACTAGATTTTAGAATCTGAATACCCCGCTGAGTGGTCGTGTTCATTGCCTTATATTTGTAAAATTTAATTTTATGTATGTATGGCAAGCAGTAATAAATTTTAAACTAACTAACAAGATATAATTTATAAATAAACAATCGAATTTCAACAAAATTAATACTATAAATAGATGTGTGTCTGAGCTCTCATAATCATTAATGTAGCCCCCCCCAGACTGCAAACTGCTGCCAAGAGTCCGCTGCACACTGCAGGTCTTCCTCTTGACATGCACCCAAAATGTGTAGTCGAGGACTTGGTATCAGGGCTGTAGGGGGTCAAAAGTGTCAAAAAAAAAAAGTTCATAAGAACTCAAAACGGAACGAAAGAGATGGGATGGATTTCTTGAATGATTATGATGATTCTTGAGTAATGATACTGGTGTCAAAAGTGGCCTCTCCAACCTCACAAGGCTATTTCCACCCACTTTTTTGATAGCCTTCTGGGCAATCTGTTGTGACACCCCGAGATCTCTTGCGTAGGACCTCATGGACTTGAGGGGATTGGTCTGGGAAGTTTTCTTTAACTCCTCTGCGTCCAGTTTAGCCTTTTTGACAGAGATCTTCTTCTTCCTCGGACTTGCTCACGGTGGTCCTGGAGACGCCCAACTCCTCGGAGTGCGCGAATATAAATTCGTCGATCACGATTCAGTATCATTTTCTCAAAAGCTCTCAATTTTGTTTTGTTTTGTAACTGGTTGTTTATGCTTTAAAATATATCGAATTAGGAATGAATTTCAAACAGTCAACCTTCATTAATTATTGAATTAGTAAGTGTTTGGATTTCAATGGACCACCCGGTATATTCTATATTAGGTATAGCCTGCATAAGTATTTTAATTTACCTACATTCATAAGTACGTAGAGAGCCTTATTTGTATAAGTAAATGGTCAAAAAACAAAAGATATTTTATAGCCCTGTAATAACGTAGAACATACTACATATATGTATTATGTTCACAGTACATAATACATATATGTAGTAAACAGTCTTAAAAGGATTTTAATTGAAGACTTTATCTCAGTATATATAGGTACATGTATTAGAGCGGTTTGATTTTCAACTTTTTTCAATTTTCGATTAAATATAGTGCAGAAAAGTTGTAATAAGCTTTGAAAATTATCTATGCAAAAATTCCATTATCATTCGAGGTCATTTTTAGGTGGATCATCTCGATCAAATTATGAAAAAAGGCAAAAATAATTCATTTAGTGAATATAGATAAAAAAAAAGACATTTTATTGTAATTTTATCTTGAATAATTTTGATAGACATTTTTCTAACCTATAAAAAATATTAAAAAAAGTTTTGTTCTAAAATTGTCCTATGGAAAAAAAAAGAGAAAATCAACTAAAATTTTATTCTTCACGAATAGTGCGTATTACTATTTTTACATTTTCAGAAAGGAATGGTGAAATTTTCCATAGGGTTACTTTAAAGAAAAACTTCATAAATATTTTTTATAGGTTAGAATAGAGTCTATCATCCTTGATTTATGTTAAATAAGGATTAATGCTATATTTTAATAATTATTGACGGAATGAATAACTGTTTTCTCCTTTAATCTTTGAACTAGATCTGCTACCTAAGATTACATCGTAGGAAAAGGAAATTTTGCTATAGATTATTTCCTCACCAAACTACATTGTTTTCGAAATAGCCATAATCGAAATTCTAAAAAAGTTGACAACAAACCGCTCTAGTAAGCTTTATATTTGGTATGAGGCACTGAAAAATTGTTTTCTATTTCGTAATATATGTATGTATATGCAAGGAACCTCCAAGATATTTTTGAATCCTTCATTATATGTATATACAAATAAGGGTATATACATGGTAGACTCTAAATACTATAGAAAAACTAACTTCAAATTAAACATACAAATATAACTCATAAAAATTTAGAGATCTCATAGTAAAAAAAAAATTGTGATAAATGATTAATTGTCAACAAAGTTTGCTCAAAACATTTGTTGGTCAAGTTTCAAATACGAGAGAAAAGAAAAGTAAAGAGATGCAAGAAACTTCTCAGTTTGTTTAAGTCTGACACGTCGTATTTTCTATTGAGGCTCTATTCAACCTCACAAAAAATTCAATGAAGATGTCTCGTGCCTACTGCATTTTCTAAATGACAAAAGACTGCTGTAGTTTCTGTTTTTTTTTTTTTTTTTTTTTTTTTTTTTTTTTTTTTTTGCAAATTATTGTTATGATATTAAATTTTGTAATTTGTGCTTACGAAATTTCGTCACATAATGCTCTTAAATTTAATGGGAACTAATTCTGGACCTCCCGTATATAAGTCATGATTCTGACTCGAACTGCGTATAAGTCTAATTAAACTGAGACTTGGGCTCTATGTTGGAAATTCAGGCTAGAATATGAAAAATAAAATGCTTGATATTTACAAACATCCCTTATTTTTAGTATTGATGCACTACTGATTTAGCTGAAGAGTAAATAATAATTGGTTTTTCATTTTAAAAGTGTATTTGCCTCTAAAATATAAAATTTAGGTAGCAATATTTATAAATTTAATTACAATTTTTGAAGCAGAAATTTTTCAGAATTTCACACAAAAACGAATTACAGATTCAAAATCAGGTTTTCAAGCACAGATAGATTTTTATATTTGCTTTGTTGCCATGTGTTATCTTTTTCTATGATTTAATTTTAATATTGATAATGAGTGCTTAGAACTCGGGTTTAACTCACTAACAGAACTTAGATTGACCTTAATTGGCATTATCTAATTTCTAATTCGACTTGGATTTGAAGTGAAAAGACTCAGATTTCGGTCTTAAACATATGTATTTATACATATACAGTCGTCCCTCAAATATGTATCTGAGTCTTACAATTGCATATTTTGGCCATAAAATGACACTTTACATATATAATGTCTATATCAGGGGATTTGAGGCTTAATAAAGCAATGTCAGTCCCATAGGTGGTGTTTTTGTCCAGCATTTTTTTATAATTTAGATTTATATATATATCTAAATCTCCAATAACTATTGTTCAGTAATAATTGAGTTTTCTTCAAATAGTGATGTTTTTTTTGTTACTTTGATGAAGATTATATGAACCGTATTCATGTTGCAGTGAAACCCCACTTTTTTTTATGTTTTGGAATAACCTGTTCCCTTTATTGTACTACAGTCCTTGGTCCTACAGAATGGTCCATTAAAGTCTGAACATTTAGAATTTTAAACATCAACGATATATAATTTATTAATAAACAATATAATTTCAACAAAATTAATACAGACGTGGGTCTGAGCTCTCTTAATCATTAATGTTGCCGCCCTTAGCGGCCATGATGGCTACCAGGTGGTTGTGGAAGGCCAGACACCACTGCAGATGTATTTGTCTATCATGGCGTCCCAGTCATGGATGACGGAGGCTTTGAGGGCCTCGTTATTTGAATAACGGACACAAAAGGCCTTTCCCAACGACATGCACCCAAAAAGTGTCGTTGGGGATTGTTTCAGGGCTGTAGGGGGCCCAAAAGTGTCAGTAAAGAGTCCAAAAGAGTCCTGCAAAGGAGGAAATGGGTTTCTTCTTTCATTCCTAGTGTCAAAAGTGGTCTCTCCATCCTCACAAGGTTGTTTTTTGATATTTTTCTTTCTTCCCTCTTCTTGGTCCAGTTTGGGCTTATTGTCAGAGCCTTTCTTCCTCTCCAACGTTTCAGACTTGCTGACGGAATAGACGCCCAACTGCTTGGAGTGCGCCAATGGAAATTCGTGGATCACGTTCAGGAGTTATTCTCTCGACCTTGGAATGATATTACTTTATTATTTTTCAACGAAGGAGATGGATTTACTGTATTTCTGTTGTCACAAGTGGTCTCTCCACCCACTAATTTGATAGCTCTTTGGAGAGTCTGGTGTTAAGCCCAGATATATCTTTTATGTACTTGAAGTGATTGTCCCGAGCTGTTTTCTTCTCCCCGCTTCCAGTTTTACCATTCCCAGCCCTTCTTCCTCGACGACGTCAGACGGTAGTCTTGGAGACGTGCAAATTCCTGGAGTGGGGAATGGAAATTCGTTGATCACGTTCAAGCGTTATTTTCTCGACTTTTACGTAATCAAGAGAGCTCATGTTTGTTTTGTTTTCTAACTAATTGTTTATGCTTGAATATATATTAGTTTCAATCACTCAACCTGAATTAGTAAGAGTTCAGATTTCAATGGACAACTCGTTAGATAGGCCCAACAAAACATCACATATGAGTAAGAACAAATTCATCAGAAATAAATCCAGATTTCGTAGCAGTAAAGACTCGTGTATAACTAAGACAAATTAGACATGTTTTCATGTAAAAAATATCCTATGATATTTGCAAATTTTTCAAGCACATAAATCTTACTGACATTTATGTTACACTAACAGAAATGCGTAAGTGTGTCAAAGCAAACTGATAAATATATAAAATAAGAACTTGAGTATAATATAAAAGACATGGCTAGGTACCTTCGTCCCTCCCATTCAATTAAGTCTAAACAAGTGAAGCACTATCAATAATGGGACCCACTTTTTTTTACTGGAGTACTATCAAACTTTTGAAGAAAATTATCATTATTTTTAGCGATGATTTTTTTTTTTTTTTTTCAGTTGGCAATCGAAACAGTTTTTATCAATATTCTTTAGTTATTAAGGAGAGAAGTATCATAAAGAGACTACAAATATGTACATGAAAGAGTAACACACAAGAGCTCTTGTGGAGTTATAACTAAGGGTAAGTCCTTCTCGGAGTCAGAATAGAATTTAAGATAGACATTGAAGTAATTCCCTCCTAGGTTCATGTGTGTTTCCTCTTTCCTCCCATAGCTGCTTGTAGCTGATTCAATGAAACATCTCCTCCCATACATTCTTTAAATTATCAGGGTTATCCTGTTAATTTTCGATTTTTTTTTATAAACCGTAAAATGCTTAATATTTACAACTCCTTGAATCACTACCAATTTATCGTAGAAGCTATCTACCTTATAAGCTTATGAATATCACTGAATCAATTATAAATTCTTCAAAAGAAATAATTGATTGTAAATATTAATTTTTTATCAAATAAAACCAGGGTGTAGATGTGTAATCCAATCAATAAATACCTACATTGTTAATTAATTTTGTAACTAATTATACTTTTGAGGTTCACCGATAAAGGAGCCTGATTTTAATTATATTAATTTATGAGTATGGAAATGAAGCTCAGTTAAAGAGAAGATTTCTCAGTTTGAATTCAATCATCATCATATAAAAATAAGGTTGAAAATATATATTTATTCAGTATGACCTTGAAAAATAAGTTGAGTTTATTCAGTGATGTTCCCACAGAGCATGAAGCTCCTAGTGAGAAGATAGGAATCAAAAGGCAATAAATAAATATATTCAAAATTTGATACTATGGACTGATCTGTTTATTTATCGGTATATAAAATCCCACTTATACTTTATTCTTTTCTCAGCTTTCGATTTTTTTATTAGGCAGACCTCCTAACAGTGTCCTGAAGGTTAATTTGTGCAACTTGAATGAGTTATTGATAAGTTGTCCTTGTTATTAATATAACTCTCATTCCTTCTATTTTACTTAAAATCCGTCCCATATCTTAAAATGACCTCTACATTGCATTATTATCATTAATATTAAATTAAAGTGGAATTTCTTCATAAAAATCTTAGTATATTTCATGGATGATAATGCTATGCCACTAAACTTAATTATAGTAACGATATATTATTCTTCTAAAAATAGGATATTAATAACTTAGGAGCACGCAATAGGGGTGGAATAGGGTGGGCATGGCACTCTACTTTTTGAGAATTATAATCCAGTAGAAAAAAATATATTATTTAAAAAAATAAAAGTTTTGATATAACCTACCAACTTTCACAAATAGTTTATGGAGACTGTAACTTTAGGACAATTAATGTTAATTTCCTCATTAATATAGGAAGGCTTAGTGACAATGTTTTGAAAGTCTGGTTCAGCCATTCTTTGTACATAAACAAACTAAAACAAACATTTTCCGTCTTCTCCTCATCATAAATGAGCAAGAACCCATAGGGCAACGCATCTCAGATCTCCTACATGGTGAAGTTTGAGGTAATGAAGATTATGGACATTGTGAAGTGCTCAAGGAGCCTGATTTTCAAGGTGGTCAAAATGAAAAATGATGGAGGAAACCTCTCCAGGAAAGGAGGAAGTAGAGGGTACAATTTAAAGAAGGATCTGGAGTTCCTGTCCAGCTTGTAGTAGAAGATATAGGAGGACCCCACAAAATCGATAAATCGCCTCGCCAACGAGTTATCTGTGGCTGCCAGGAACAATCAGGAGGGTCTTGAAGGGCTACTTGGGATTACTCGAAAGCCCCCCGCCACCTTCTGAAAAAAATTATGAAGGCCAGAAGGATCTAGAGTCCACAATTTGCTGTCCAACTTTGTATATTGATGATGGCTTCACTAACTCATATGACGCAATTTAGAAAATATTTTTGCTGGTGCGTCTTTTGTATACGATTCCCACGCAACTTTTAGGTTTAGAACGAGACTAGAAGGAATATCCCATACGCACAGGCTTAGATTCCTCTTTCGTGTCATTATTAAACTTCCCATTCGACTTGGATTCGAAGTGAAAAGACTCAAACTCGGGTCTTAAATATACGTATGCAGAATACGAGGGTATTTTGAAAAGTCCGTACAAAGTCCGAGAAATGGCTCTATTGGTGCGTATCGAGGTTATGTTTAGTTAGTAGCTTCTCTTGGACGACCACACAATAACTTTCAACCAAATTTGTTTGGTAATTGTTTGAATTGAGCAATCGACAAGAAAGATAATGATGATTGTTTTTTGGATTCCCAAGGAATAATCCCCATCGACTATCTGGAAAAGTGTAAAACTATTACAGGGGCATATGATTTATCTTTATTGGAACGTTTGCAATTCAAGAAAAAAGCCCACGATTGGCCTACAAAAAATTTATTTTCCATCACAACTGTGCACCAGCTCACACCTCTGCAGTTGTGGTCGCAAAATTAATGGAAATAGGGTTCCAACTCGATATTGCCCACAGCACTAGCAATCTCACAGACTATCACTCTTCTATCATACATCACCATATCATAGATTTTATCAATGATTTCTAGAGTAGTAAGCTCAACAAGTCGTCCAGAACGTTCAACCTCACTTATGCCCATATAACTACTCCGAAAATTCTGAATCCACTTATAAGCTGTTATAATCGAAAGTGCAGAGTCCCCATAATGTGTATCAAGCTTCTTTTTAGTCTCCTGAGGGGTTTCACCTTTCATTAAGTAATATTTAATCAACAAACGAAATTTCTTTTCCCTCATTTTTTGAAAATTTCTCCACTTCCTCGATTCAAACAAATGCCAAACAGAAAGAAATAGACTGATCTGGCTAAGAGTTGGTGTGTATTCTTACAAGAGATGCTAATAACTAAAAATAGCATCTATACGCGCCAGTAGTGCCATGACTCCGGACTTTCCACGGACTTTTCAAACGGCCATCGTACAAATAGCTGAGTAGTACAATTACATGTTTCGGCCACAGTATTACACTTTAAATATATATTGTTTAGATCAGTGGAATTTTCATTTACATTTTTTGAAATAATAGAAACTAGTATAAGAGGAAAGATTGCGAGACTTTTTCCCCGATAGTAAAGGCTATTAAATTCTTTATTTATTTTATTTCTATGAAAAAACCATTCAAGTGTAATCTTGTTTAAGGCTCCATAAATTGTAATTATAAGTTTGTTTTGTTTCTATTGCTCGTTTGAAGTTCAGCATCATTAATGAAAGTAATTACATGCAATCGTTCCTAATGTAAACTGCAACATATATCGTCATTAAAAAGTTGTATTACAAACATCATGTGGCTTATATGGAAATAAATTAAATTTTAACAGATGGAATTAAGAACAACAGCACAATATTTAATACGAGGTCTGGACAAAAATATTTCGTTATTTTCCCATTCCAAATGGAATTCTCATTTAATTCTAAATTTTATGAGGTACCATATGAACACATTTCCATAGAGTACCTCAGCTCTGACATTGAGCACGTCACAGTCTGTTTTAAGCTCGACAATACATATACCGGGTGATTAAAAACAAGTTTTTAATCATCCAGTATATATGTTTTTTGAAGAAAAAAAAAATCCATAGCGTGTATACAGAGTGCACTGTTTTTTTTAAACATAAAATACTAGATGTGAAATGTAATGATGTTTACTAACAAGTGTTTGTAGGTAAAGCACATGCAGTGAGCACCCTAGAGAAATTAATCTACTACGGGAAGACCCGCTATTTAGGATTATATTTGAACACTAATAAGAAATTATTCAGCCATTTTCTTTAGGCTCTTAGAGATAGATCAATAAAAAAAAACACTATAAAATGACACCTGTCCTACCAGTCATAATACTAATTTCGTCATTTGAGTCGCTGAAGTTACATCACAATTCATAGTCTCTTCCAAAAAGTCAAGATACCTGAGGTTAAAAGAAGGAGATGTGAGACTAGGACATATGATTATACCTTCTAGCAATCATTCATTATTTTCTTAGCTATTATATACTTCCATCCTAGCTATGAATGAAGAAAATAAAAAGATAGCTAGTACGGTAGCACTGAAAGATCGATGTATCGGTCCTTAAGACCGCTAAATGGTAATAAAGATCGGAGTAGGAAAGCAGTTTCATGACAGATCCAACACCAATTATAATCAAAAATCACTCATTGGACCGATCCAACATTAGTCAGTAAACTTCACATGTGCAAGCAAATATATTAAGATCAAAGAGAACAGGCTAAAAAGATCAAGAAATGTTTATTCAATACATACGTATTCAGAAATAAGGATGGACTGACTCTCTCAAAGAAAGGATGGTAATAGAAAATGGGCATATTATAAGTAAATAAAAAGTTAATGGCCATGGTTTTACGACTGCACGAGAATAGATGAATATTTTGTTTTCTTATTCTTAATAGTCATAAAACAATGTAGGTATATGTATAAACATGCATGCAACGATGCTAACTACCTATTTAAACAATTTAATGATACTTTATACCCATACGGATACCACTGTGTAACTAGATAGTACCCTCTTGTACATCAATTAAGTTATTATATATAATTATGCCATATACTTGTATCTAGACATTTGTATGTATATTTTAACAAGTGATTAAAAATTACTTCCAGTGTATAATTCATGAAAATATTTGCACCAAGGATGCCCAATATAAGGAATACTCTATACATGGAACACGTAATCTTTCTTACCTTCCTGTTTTTGGCCAACTAAATTATATTTTTGTATTATTAGAAAATCATCCCGCTCTGCCAGATAGTGGCCTTATAATTAGGTTCGCCTTTCTAAATAATTTTAAATAAGACCTGTTTTTCCTATAGACCGGTCTAACCCAATTTTTTTTATAAGCCCGGTTCGGATAGACCTTTATATTCTCCTAACTCAAATTTCATTAATATAGTTATGTTTTCATTTATTTTAAATTTATCTATGATAAAAAATAAAATATCGTATTTTGCAATACCCCATTACATTGGTTCCATAGATTCATATATCAAACTACTTTAATATTTCAGAGTTAGAAACAATCAATTTACTATTTCTGCCAGTAAATAATATACTTGATTAACATAATGCTTTCTGGATTTTTAAATGAAATGCCGACCTAATACAAAACCCGGACGGATAGAATCCAAACTAAACCTGCTATTGCTTTTTATTTGTGACTAAAAGTTTAAATCTTTTTATTTTGAATATATACAGGGTTGATCTTATCTAGTGGTATACATTTTATCATTTTCAATTCTGAATGATATTGGATGAAAAACACGGAGGAGGACAACAATCAATCTTATCTGTTAACAAAACAAGCTGAGACGGTTGGAAAGAGCAAAGAAAATTATAAATTTGCTAAAGGCCAATAAAAATTCGAGCAAAGTTTTGTTTGTTCTTTTCTGATGAAAATTTTCCCCGTTGATGCCACTATGAATAAGCAAAACAACGGCTACATCACAACCAAACATCCAGACAAAGTTGTAGCTTCAGTGACTCAAATGTCTTAAGACAAAAAACCCAGCAGCCAGCACAAGCGAAGTCTGCCCTATCATTTTTGTGAAGAGGAAGGAGCGGATTAATGCAGATACTTTCATCGAACTTCTGGATAAGGAAGTGCTACCTTGGCCAGAGAAAAGTTCGGGGACAACTTTGTTTCCACTCAAAAACGTAGCTCCGTGTCATCGCGCCGCTGAGATCAGGCCTTTCTGAGAAACTGCTTTCCGGTTGTTTATTTTACCTCAACATGTGGCTATCCTCCTCAGACAGACGCAAGCACGATGGACTATTCTATCTAGGCAAGTCTAGAGGAGATGTTTTTGTGCTACTCCTAATAGGAGTGTCCAGCCTCTAGAGGCTTCCAATAAGAAAAAGTAGAGCAAGCCTGAGTCTGATAAAGTAATGGTCTGCTAGTAAGTAATGATATACCACTTATTGAGGGAAGTATTAGAGCTAAGGGCTCACATATATAATTAAAGTTGTACAAAGTACTATTTTTAGATGACTTTGAACATAAATGTCCTCACAAAACCTCTCGTTTACATTTTACCATTGGAAAAATTAAAAAAGAAATGGGCAGCACTAGATAAGATCAACCAAAAGAGATTGGACATCCCTGATCCATGTAAACAAAAAGAGAATTTCTTAAATACCACGACAACAACCTTCCTTTTCCTTCATGTTTTGTTTTCATATGTAAAGACATAAAATTAATTAAACTTGAAAAAAGATAAACGATTTTATAATTGTCCTTATAAAAATGTTTTTATGATGCGTTTTCTAATAAAGAGGTACAGGTTATGTAATTTTTAATATCCCTGTATAAAATGGGAAAATAAGTTATTTTTATTTTTTAAATTTCAATTAAATGAGAATTGGTAGATGTACATAAAATTAATTACATGTAAATACAGCGGTATCATAGTTCATTCCAGAATTGTACTCGATAAATGATTTGTTTAAGATGATAAAATCCTTGCAAGGAATTATCTTTTTCCATCTCAATGTACTGGTTGGGCAATTGAAATCTGAACTCTTACTAATTCAATAATTAATAAAGGTTGAGTGATTGAAATTTATTCATATTACCCTATTTTAAAGCATAGACAATTAGTTACCAAAAAAAACCTGAGCTCTCTAACTTAAGTTCAAGTCTAGAAAATTTCACTTCAACGTGATTGACGAATTTCCATTCCCGCACTCCAAGCCGTTGGCTGTCTCCAGGATCACCGTCTACGACGTCAGCTATTTCGAAAGTTAGAGAGGAAGAAGGTATCTATCAAAAAGGCCAAACTAGCCTGGATGAGTTTGGTTTTTTTTTTTTAATTTATTGATATTTATTTAATATATATTACATAAATATACACCTATTCAATATTATTGATAAAATTATGTACTTTCTATAAGAAAAAATTACAGATTGTGAATCTACATTCTTAGATAAATATATTGAAATATATAATCTCGCGTGTGATGATTGATGTGATTTCTCACCTTCCCACGCGCTCGTAAAGAGACGAGGTGAATAATGTAAAATTATAATAATAATACTAAAATACACCAAGAGAGATTAATATATATAAAATCAAATATCTTACCTCTTTCTTTCCTAGATGAACTAGTTGTAGAGCCCTACTGTTTAATAACATTGGATCCATCGTTTTTAAAAGAGTCCACCTCCATTAAAATCTTTTGACTAATTTTCCAATCCCAACTGGCACGGGTTGATCGTTTACTCTTGCCGCATATATTATCCCCTGAACTTTGCCTAGGATAAACTCGGTCTTTAGAGCCTCCTCCATATTTACTGACGTCGAGACCTGCCAGTTGGAAGGAGTCAACCTTTTCTTATAATGGAGGCAGATCTAAGCCTATACTACTCTCACCACAGGGGCGATACGAGTGCAAAAATACAAGAGGTGGAAGGAAGTTTCGATTATAGTTCCACAAAAATGACACATCCACTCCTCAGGAGTATCTCGACTCTTGTTGGTAAAGATAAACGATGTTGCTAATCTATATCTAAACCATTTTTGTTTTGTGTCGCAAAAAGGATTTTGGAATACCACGCCCGGACTCACATTTGAAGAGTTCCAGTCTAGACCAAGCATCTCCTTTCTTCTACTCACGAGTACTTCGGGGTAAGTACGTCTTAGACTCTTGAATACGGCTTTTCTGATTTTTCAGAAAGGTCACAGCAAAGAAGAATGGAATCGGAGGCCCGTTTGACACATGGCCCCCAGGCTGTGAGAAACTTATTCGAGCCCTCCATAATAATATAAAGTGCTTCAAATCCACTTCCTTTGCAGAGGAATTGACAGGTTGAATATAGGTCGACCTCCAAGGCAAACTCATCTCTACTCCTCAGTCTCGGGTTAAAATTTAATGGCTCTTTAGGGCCGAGAAAAGGAAGTACAGAATTGAAAATACCGGCCCATGATGATCTCATGTCTCACCAATACGATCCGCAATTTTTAGTAACTGAAAGGAGTTCCGTTGGCCGTTTTTAGTAACTTCTACAAACTTTTCTTTAGTTATTTTAGTCCAGAAATCTTCACAGTCAAGGAGTCTTTTGATCTATGAGAAGTTTAATGTTTGCCACATAGACTTAATGTCTAGAGATCCAAGTCCCCAGCCATTTGTCGGAATATTAACTCTATTTCTTGCTATGTACGGCCTCGAAAGCTTCCAAAATAGATCGTTCCTAATCTTAAATACTTCATCACACAGTTCGACTGAGAATGGGATGTGCCTCATTAGATGAAAAACTTTTGGAAGGACGTTAATGTTCCATACTAACATTGCTTCGTATCTAGAGAGGGGAGTGATCCTATAAATCATGATACTTCTTTGGAGGATATTAATTATTGTATTTTCGTTCTTGCTTCTAGCCTCATGGTTGGACAAAGCACATTATTCTAAGTAGAAAGATTGACGTAACAAGCACTAAGTTACCAATGTGTGGCCTCAGGAATTCTTCAAAGTTGGACAAAATTTCTATCTTCCTAAGATTATTCGTAAGTCCCGACTTCCTCCAGAAAATCTGGAGCACCTCCATGGAAGAATTAATAGATTTCTGCAAGTCATTTTCACAAGTTGTAAGAAATACAGTAAGGTCGTCTGCATACAGCAAACATTTTAACTACATGTTTCTAATTTTTAGGCCTTCAATGCTCGAATCATTTATGAGCATCTCGTATATTCTGTTCATTGATATGATGAAGAGGGATTGTGAAATTAGATTACCATACCGAGCTCCCCTTCCGATCCAAAATTTTGTTAAGCTACTCGCTCCTGTTAAATAAAACTTCGACGAAGAACTTCACAGAATTACTCACACCCTTTTTTACGAAACCACTAGGTAAGTCATACCTAAAAAGTTGCTCTATTATGAACTTATAAGACAAAGGCTTTTTCGAAATCCCCCAGACGGAGGAGTTAAAGAAAGCAGCCCAGTCTAATTCCCACAAGTGCATGATGGCCATGCAAAAGATATCGGGGTTTCACGGATCAGACAGCCCACAGAACTAGTGTGTGGAAAGAGGCTTGTGAGGGAGAAGATGCCACTTTTGACACCAGCAATGAAAGACACATTCCCTCCGTTGCAAGACCCTTTTGAATGAGTTATAAACTCTTTTTGACCCTTTTGCCCCACCTACAGCCCTCATGCCAACCTCTCGACATGTCGAAGGGAGGGCCTGCAGTGTCTGTCAACCAAACAACGAGGCATTCAAACCTACATTTAGCCAGCAATAGGACGGCATTACAGAAGACTACATCTGCAGCGGGTACCAGGCATTCCGCCACCGGAAAGCCATCATTGCCGCTGAAGGTGGCTGCATTCATAATTAAGATAGTTTATGACACATATCTATTGATGGTATTAATTTGGTTGAAATTATGTTGCTAGTTGATAAATTATATCTTGTTAAAATTTAAAATACCAAGTGTTCAGATTTTAATAGATCACTCTTTATATGATTATGTGTTAATTATTATAATTTTTTCTCCTTCGCTCTATCGTGTAACTGGAACTCTTGTAAAGGAATAAATATTTTTTAATACAGATTTGTAAATCAGACATTTTTACAATTAATTAACTCTATCGTTATTATTAATTATCCAATTTTAGATTATGATTGCATTTCTTAAAGAAACTTATTCTTAATTTTTTTTTCTTCAATGTTACCTCGAAAAAATATGCAAACTCTTGTATCAACTTTTTATAAGATAAAGTTTTAGATTAAAATTAAAAAAAAAAAATACAAAAAACAAAGTTTCAACTTTTTGCTACGAAACTATCTTTGATTTTTAAGGTTTTTAATGTCACTCTAACAAGAAATACAATAAATGGTTATATAAGATTTGATTTTTTCGAACAGGATTCGGTAAAAAAAATAGCTTATTTAGAATATAAAAATTTATACTGTATTGATCAACTAACTGGGTTCAATATTTTTTTTTCATGGTGTAAAACTTCATACAAGTTGGCTTTTGAGTGATGTGTATATATGCGTTGGTAAAACTAAGTAATTGCTTAGAAAATAAAGTTTTCTTATATTTAAGGTTGTTTTATTGTGACGCCTGTTTCATTTTGATTATTTAAAATGACGTTATACACAAAGCTTAAATTCCAGTATATTCCACCATGAGAATAAATTCAATCCGTGGTACGAGACACAACTTATCATTCAAGTTATATCTATAAAGTAATCATATGTGTACATAGTATAACCATTTGTACGTGATAGTGATTTCATGACAGCCTTGGCATTTAACAAATGATGTGAAATATTACGTACAGATACGTGAAATGTTTTTTTTATTTGTCTTTGTAAAAAAAATCCCTGTAAGATAAATTGATTATTTCTTAACAGACATCTGAAACATCAAAAATGTTTAGAACTGTGTACATATGAGTCAACAGTTTAGATACATATATTTTGCTTACATACTTTTTCCTTCCATTGATGAATTTGAACTAAATAATTTGATCTAATGACTTTTAATCCCATAAAACACTCCCCCCTCTTTTCTAAATACATTTATAACCTCCATCATCGGATAATACTGTAATTTGATAGCATTATCTATATAGAAGTAATTGTGTAGCAACATAACCTTTTTCTTAAATGTAATAATAGGATAGAATCACAGATGGTTAAACTTACCGTTCTCTCTCGATGATCCCTCCATAAAAACAACATCGTGATCGGCTATAAAGCTCTCGGTTAGCTCTTCATCTTCATTATACGACATGTCAGTATGTTTATTGTTATGATGAAATATATTATTTGCAGCTATAAAGAAACAGCTGATTTTCAGCTTTCTAACCAACTAGTAAGAAGCAGGAACCTTCCTTTCCCTCTGACGTAATAATCCTTCTCTTTTTGATTTAGTTACTCATCGTTATGCAAGAGCGCCAAAATTTGTGTAGCATTGTAGTTTTTGGTACGAAATTGGAATGAGAATACGCGGATTGATGGTTTGGTTCTTTTTGTACAATATACAAATATGAACATAAGAGAATAAAATAATATTTATTATGAAGAAAACCTCAAATTCTAAAGAAAAGAGCTTGCTTAGTAGTAACTATTCTACAAAAAAAAAAATCGTAGACACTAACGTGATTTTTCGTTCCTCACCACCACACCACAAGGAACTAAATACAAAATAAGTATACTACATTCAACTACAAGGAAGATCATTTTCTCTATATACATACAAATTTGTGAGCGTATGTAGAACGTGCAATACGCTGTTTTTGAGTCGAGTGCGAGTGATCGTTACTTCTAATTTTCATTTGTTTTTAAACATAGTATGTTTACTTTTTACGGTACGAGTGTTTTGTATACATATTAGAACATGCAAAAAAAAATTGTAGAGAGATTTAAAGATTGATTAATAGACGCGAGAAACAAGTAAGTTATTGCATTATAAATAATGTTGGACCGGTTTAAAAAGACTGCAGTCAAGTTCTAAGAAAATTAGTGAGTCCTAAAGCCTCGTTACCTTTATTGTATTACGCAACCTTGCTTCTGAAAAGAAACATAATAGGCCTTTAGCCCAAAATCATGGGGTAGTTAGTAGTGTTGAGTTTCAGTCTGGAAATCGTAGACCGGGTCTGAGACCGTTATATTTTTTGTTGGACTGAATTAGTTCGGTCCAACAAAAAGCTCGGACCGGTCTCATAAAAAAAAGTTGTCTGAACACCACTTTTGTACCTTTTTTGGAGTGGTGAGCAGGGGCACCATCCTGCTGGAAAATAGCTCTTGATGTGTCAGACAACATTTTCCTCTTCAAAGGAGGTCCAGTTTCTTCAGTATGAGACAAAGCTGACATCAGAGACTTGCTGAGGATCTCTGTTACGTAGTACTCTGCCGTCACAGTTTTGTGGAATCAAGTGAAGATCTGACACTGCCTCGTGGCTGATAACG
This sequence comes from Lepeophtheirus salmonis, assembly GCF_016086655.4. Lineage (NCBI taxonomy): Eukaryota > Metazoa > Arthropoda > Copepoda > Siphonostomatoida > Caligidae > Lepeophtheirus > Lepeophtheirus salmonis. The sequence continues at coordinate 58,402,983 of NC_052136.2, forward strand.
GCCCAAACCAGAATTTTCAGAGGAAATTTCACAGTAGGAATGGGTTCCACATCTGCCTTATCCTTGCAAAACCCCGATCTGTTTCGGGATTTGGGGCACGAAATAGCTCAAATGAACTTTCATCACTGAAGAGGATAAATTTCCAGTCATCTGCAGTCCAGTGTTTCCGCACTTTGAATTCGGGCCTTCCTTTGTCCAATATCCATCCTAGGTATGGACTTTCTGAGTTTGAATTTGACTGTGAAATAAAAATTATAATTATTATTCTATTAATTAATGATATTTCGACCTTAAATCTCAAAATGTGAAGATCTCCTTATCCTATTCAATTCTCAACTCAACAGATCAATCGGCTGCTTGTATTTATCAAGCACTAAAAATCGTGTTTTATTTCAGATAGGGTCTTTAAACAATGTTTTTACTTCCATTCATTAGGATCCAAAATCCTCCCGGTAATATGAAGATTGCTATAAAGAACAGAGTTGTTTCCCCGAGTCACAGCAAGGGGAGCACAAGTGAAGGGTCGAAGTGATCACAACACAACCTATGATTGTGATAAGTTAATAAAATATTTAGATATATTTAATATTATATATCATATTCAGAAATGCATGCAGACTTTCATGGACGAGGTCCACGTCTTGATCTAGTTCTATAACTCTCGTATAGCCTCTTGATAAAGAAATTGACTGCATATGAATGTCAATGATTCTTCGCTCCGGACCATAGTAGTAGTATTCCGTGTCTCCTTCAAAATGCTTTGAAACCTGAGTATTGAAGTTTGAAGAGCTGTGATTGGATATGAAAGGGATAAATTATTTATTCTAGAAATTTATTACGAGACCCAGCATGATCCTATGAATGATGATGATTGTTGTACCTTGTAGGATATTTGCTTATATTTATTGTTAACGTAGATTTGAATTGTGAAAAGAGGAAGAGAAGAGAAAAGGAGATAATGAAATCGATGATCGTCGATGGATGAAAAGGAGTAGGAGCAAGTAGTAAATGACGAGGAAGAAGAGGAAGAGCAATGACGTCATTTACTTGTATTTCCCAAGGTATAAATAATATCAACGGATTGGGTTTTCATTTCTACTCACGATAAAAGATTTATCACGACGTCATTTCTAATCCATAAACACCATAAATCATTCGTATCCGTCTCCCACCCATCACTAATCATCATTCACCACTCATCTCCAGTGCTGACTACCCAGTGCCAATCCCTCCCTCTACAGCCTTACACAAAAACTACTAACTAGTGTAGAAACATTAACCGTATTACGTCACTAAATATCCCTCTTCAATGTGGGAATGAAATGACTGTAGTCTGTCCTAGGACAGATTACAGTCATGATCTCTTCTAGGAGAATGAACGACTCTACTGGATTTCAATCTCTACTCTGACATATGTATTGTTCATATCTTTTCTACAAAAAATCAGTTAATGGTAATTAACAACTCTTTTTCAACTGATGGATAATCCTTCAAATAATGGAAGAGTATTACTCATAGCCTAAAAAAAGCTAATTCGAGTTAAACCAATTAATGTTCATAACACTAAACATATATCAAGTGACAAAAGTATTAAGATCCCAATCCAATTATATTTCCCTCTCAGATATTTATCTAATATAACATAATATTATAATAGGTGTTTGTTTGTACATATGTATGTCCGATACATACAAAAGGTATAACCAGGGTATTTATTTCACGAACGGAGACAGATATAAAATAAAAGTTGTTTAGAATTCTGTGCTACGTATTTAAGACTATGTTTCATTATGGTTGGACCATATTCCTGGGCTCTAGAGGGCAAGTTTATTTTTTTACTAATAAGTTGATTTTAGTCATAAAAAAAGATCGATTCCTCGTGTCTCTCAGTTTTTTTAGGATAAATTGAATTAATGTCTTTATTATTCAAAGGTTTAGCCCACACTGTCCCGTTCTCAACCACGAGGGCCTGTGATGTCATCCCACTAAATTTAGCACGGACCTCCCGGTCTGAGACTTCAAGCCACACAACCCCGGGATTTCGAAATCACAAATATACTAAAAACAACAAGAAAATCACAAATACACAAATAAAAAAGAAAACATGAAGTAATCGTAAGACGATAAATGAATCTATAGCTCGTAGTCTTGTAGGTTGAGCGGTTAACCACAAATTCATAGTGGGCATTCACCTTTTGATTACCTTACTTTTTTTTTGGAAAGGCCTCTGATTGGTTTTTAATTCCTTTGCTGATTTTTTCAAAAGGTTCTAAATTCCTCCTGTGAGCTCATCTAAGATATACCCAAAGTGGTCCTAGTTTATCTATAGTGTTAACATCTTCAGACAGGAGAGTTCTCTTTTCATTATTTTTATTTATTGTTAGATACATTAATGCAAGAATTTTGGGGTGGAAGGGGGGAGGGAGTTAGGATACTTGCGGTGTGAGTGGATAAAATTAGTCCGGAATCACTTGTCTATATTTTTGGCTTCAACCCGACCTGAATGCACTGCTCCGACAGGTTAATAACTGAATTCCTTAGTATGAAAATAATAAGTGCATACCAAAGGTATACACTATACATATATTCGTGCAGTTGTAACATTTTTATTTTGTAACACTTGTCTACAGTTTTGTTTTTGTACATAGTTCAATTTTATATTTTGCATTGGCTATGGATGCTACGTTTTTTAATTATTTATTATTTTATTAGAAGTAGTTAGTATTTATATTTTCTCAGAATATAATAAATCTCTAAGGCAATTAATATATTCAGCTTTGTGTAAAAGCATAATATTGAATTAACATATTATTGGTTAATATTTTGCATAGGGCGCCAAATTGATTTGGATTGGCCCTGTTTGATTGTTGCATGGTTGATCACAATACCATATAAATGAAATTTAAAAACCAAAAAACATGAGTAGAGAGAAGCGTCAAACGTAATCAGTTCGTCTTTTTTTAATTTTTGATGAGTAACTAAATCTAAGTAACTCGACGATGAAGCTATAAAATCGACTAGAATTATGCAGGTACTCAAAGACTCGCAACTGCGAATTATAGTTTAAGATAAATGAATTGAATTTAATAATGCAATAATAAATCCTCAAGGTCTTGCTGGCCCATTCATCAAGATGTGTATGCTACCGGGCCTTAAAAACATCTGTCTCTCTCTAAGTTTATTAAATAATAATTAGGGGTTAACTTCTTAAAAATATGAAGGTTTGATTTATAGTGTTTTGAAGCTTCAGTAAATGAATTACGTTGGATTGGAGTTCACCATGAAAATCTAAATGTAAGTGTCAATTATATATAATACCTTCCCCAAAAATAGAGCAAATAAAGTAGGTATGTTACAAAATGCCGATTTACGGAGAGAAAAAAACAGGCAAGAGGCGTGCACGGAAGTATAGAAGTGTTTTGGGGACTCCCATTCATTACTTAAATGGGAGAAATCAATTTCATTTCATTTATATTTAATGTAGATAATTTTTTAATATTTTAAATATATATATTATTAAATTATTCATAATAAACTCTGTAATACGGGTACATCCTAGTAATATTATATGCATATATTATAAAAGGAAATAAACATAAAAACAATACCAATTTCATTGTTCCAAAACATTCCATGACTATAAAATGAAGAAAAGGGACATAAAAATCGTAAACTTCCTTTTCAATATTCCCAGTGGTAATAGACATAAAGCTCCAACTTCCAAGATAGAGGAATAAAGATATTATTGCTGTACTTAAGTAGTACATAAATGTAGATTGTACATAGTACTAAAAGTAATTATTTTGAGATGAACATAATATTATGTGTGTGTTTTAAAAAATAAAGTTCAAAAGTTCGTTATATACTTTCTTTTAAAGTTTTTAATATTTCAGTAGATACCTACATGAAATCTTTATAGCATCTATTCACTGTCCTAACTATAAGAATTAGTAGGGGACCCCGCCTACCAAAACGATGAGTGTACTGAAACATAAGTCCGCAGAAATATCATTATTATTATTTTTTATTTAATAATGGGGGCAATAAAGGAATTAATTTTTTTGTGAACAACTGTTGATGTTTTTTCCAAGAAACTTAATTTTTTGAGAATCAACATGTTTTTTTTTTGTTTTTTTTTCAAACATTTAATTTTTGTGAATAAATGTGGGTTTTTGAAAAAAAAAAAAATATGTAATTGTATATTCGAAATTTAATTTTTCGTAAAAAATAAAATAAAAGGGCCCCTTAAATATATTCAAGTGATAGCCCTCATAGCAAAATAGTATTGGTTAACTATTACTTAAAATATTAAATAATCCGAATCGGCATCACTAATTTTTCTAGAAATGCATTGGAATCGGCATTGGGGTTTCTTTTTTTGGAATCGTTTCATCACTAGAAAATACAGATGAGATTGTTTAAATTATAGATCAATAATAAAAATGAATTTTTACCATACTCTCTTATTTTCAATCAAGTGAATTAGAAATTTAATATTGTAAATCAAGCCTTTTAATGATAAAAGGCAATGAATCAAATACATTTTTAAAAAACTAAATTGTATTTAAGACAAAGCTTCATTGATTTTAGGTAATTTCAAGAGTTTGATAGGCTTAGTGATATGTAACTTTGACCGTTCAAAGCTAACTAAAAGTTATGCTTCTGGGTGACAAAATTCCGGCTTCGTCAATTTCCCTACGAGCAACTTTCCTTTGGGGAATTTTCCAACTATCACATTTCAGTATTCATTTTTATACTCTAAGAAGAAATAATAAACTTTCAGCCAGTCCCACCCATACGTTCTCAACTATCAGGATCTTCATTTGTCTGATTATCACTTTTCCTGGAGCTTTTAGGTGTCGACGAACATACAAACCTTGCTTTAACAATATACAAGACAACTCCCCCACAAATTTTGACTGGTACACCCCTGTTTTTTATGTGCACACTCACATGTATTTACTCAATACTTTGATGTTCTCTCCTCAAGAATGAAGGAAGAGTGACAAAAGCTTGAAAAAATATAAAAATATTGGCCAGGTTCCCAATGATAACCCGCATGATAAAAAATGCTTAGGATTTACAAGCTTAAATATATGTACTCCCCCTTTTCTTTTTTATATGACTTGATAAACCAGTGTATGGCGGCATAACTTCCTTTTTTCAATCAAAAGGCATAAAACAAGGAAAAACGGTTGATGTGTGTTCTCTTTCTTCTATTTTGTTCATTATTTAATAAGTCGTGTGTGTGTGTTAACATCTCCCTCTAAAAATAGAATTATTCCCTATCCTTGGTGTAAATATGATTTAAAAATACATAATAAAATCAATATTTTCACTTCACTCATGCTATTTTCAGATTTTGTAATCTTAAAAATGTTGATTAAACGGTAATAAATCTTGTTTTACATTTTAAAAAAAACACATTTCAAGCTCATTATTAGGCTTAACTGGATGCACTAAACCTCGTACACACATGCCCCCTAATAGAATGGTTCTCAAACTTTTTGTGTCCAAGGTACACCAAAAGAAAGATAAAAACTTCTCGTCTTACCTGTTTTAATTAAATCAATCTTTTGGATTATTTTAAGCTATTGCAAACAATGTATTGTTGTCACAAATTGTACGGTACACTTGAACTTTGCAATATATTGAATTTAATTGCAATCATAAATAATTGTCAAATTCAAATACATCGACACGATCGAAGAAATGAGAGCCACTCATTTTTAATTGAGCGAGAGAGCGCTCATTGCTTTAAAAAACTCGGGAGTGCACTCACAAAATTAGTAATTGAGTGGCAGAAGGAGCGCGCTCAGGTTTTTTTGAGTGGACTGATGCTCTGGTTAATGTTAAGAACATAGAAGGTGCTTCCAAAAATTTTATTTCCTCACAATATTTTATATTTGATTGTATTTTTCTTTATGAAACTTTTCAGTTTTTATAGAAGTATACAGGGTAGGGCAGCAAAACGTGGACTCGAGGGATGGACTTGGAAATACATCAATAATTTTATATTTTCAATAATAGGCAAAAAAATAATGTTAACAAAAAATGTAGCCAAGATTTTTGCTAAGCTTTTTTCACTAAATATTGCCACATTTATTATCAATCACAGCCTTCACACATCGCGTAAGGCCATGCAGGAGTTCATGACAAACTCCTCAGAAAAGTTGTTCCATGCGCCACAATGGAGTACTTCAGTGAGTACAAATTTGATGTTAAGATCGTTCATATCGGTCCTTAGGACGGCCGGTCGTTGAGATGTTTTTTTTATAAATGGTAAATTTGGCAAATAACTTTTTTAAGAAACTAAATTTGAAAGAATAACTTGTTTTTATAAAAGACAAATTGAAAACAAAAAAGAATTTCCAAGAGTTTGACCTTTAAAATTTTTTAGACAAGACTAATATTTTTATTGATATAAATAAGTGGTAGCCCAAAGATCTCTATGCTTCTGGCACCACTGACTCGGTCTCATAGAAAAAATTCCGAATAGCTCTCCGATCGAAACTCGTACTTCATTTCCCATGAGCAGATCATCTTGAATTACGATACTAGCAACCATTGTTAAAATTATCAAATACGAGAGTGAAATTTTTCCTTTGGAATCTCATGTCATCCAGGAAGTTCCACATAGATGTATAGAAATTAGCAGATTGGTGTGATTAAATTATTATTACCCCATTGCTCATAATGATGTTTGCCAAATTTCAAAACATTTTTATATTTATTTGTTGGTATATGACTTAAATCCTCCCTATTGTATTGAAATGGTATCTCGTAATTATTGAGAATGATAAGAAACTTTTTTTATTGTGAATTAACTACATATAATAGAGAAAAAATATATAATATCATATATGGTACATCATGACGACATATTCTGAGTAAAGGTTCTTCTTCAAGTGACACTCAGTGGAATCAAAAAATATATTTTTTCTACTTAAAATCATTTACAACAATAATTATAATTGTAATACAGCACATTAACTTTTTATTATCTTAATTGAAGCATGAAGATCAATTGATTATAATTGATAGTCTGACACGTAATTTATTTGTTCAAAATTATAGTACATATAATTACACTTTAAGGGCCATTTTGAAATTGTTTTATTTTGAATTACTACTCAAATAGAGTGATCAGAGATGAGTAATGGCTAGAGTTCATAGCTCCTCAGCAATGCATATTTAAAGAGCGCCAAATTTTATATAAGATACGCAAATATTAGTGGGAAAATGTAAGATTTAAACTTTATTTGCTTAAGAAATTCAATAATAAAAAATAAAAAAATTAAATAAATTTCTCATCTGACTTAAAAAATAAGTCAGATGAGAAATTTCTCATCTACAAAAACAAATATCGAAATTTGTTTTCTAAAAACACAGATTGAACAAAAAATAATTGAATAATCTTTATAAATTTTTTAATCAGCTGCAGAAGGGCGTCCAAATATCGTGAGCAGACACTCCGCAGAAAGAAAATTCGCTGAATGAACATATAGTCTAGCAAATTGTCACAAAACCACAAAATACATTCTAAAGGAAATACTTAATCAAAAGAAGATCTGAAGTTTATTTTCTAAAAATGATACAAAATTCACTTAACAAAGATCTACTATATTAAAAAGTATACACTTTTGTAAGTCTGTAGCAAAGTGTTGGGATCAGTGGCGGTGCTAACTTCTGGGGGGGGCTCAATCCCTTCAAAGTTTATGGTACCTCTTTCCACCCCTCCCCACCCCACCCAAAAAAATAAATATTAAAAAACATCATCTGTATAAATGTAACAGAGTTAGATTGTGTGTCCTTTATGGGTGCACACACCGTTGTACATAGGAGGCTGAAATTTTACATGGGTACCTATTTTGAAACTGGTTAGGTTAAGAGGGAGTTCCGATTTTTAAGGGGGAGGATCATATGAGGGCCACCTATTCAAAATTTAAAAATACAAAAGTTGTTTTTATGGAGGTCAAGGAGAATAGATAGGAGTTTAAGTTATAAATCAACAAGTAACTGGCGTCTCAAAAAACAACTCTACGAAAAAAAAAGTTTCCTAAATTCATTCAAAATCAAATAAGTTATGGGCAATATAAGAAATCAGTGAAAATTGCACTTTTCTTTTTCTTTTTGTGCATCAAAATGTATTTCCAATGGAATATTGGATTTTTATATTAAATAAAGTTTGTAGAAATTCGTTTGCAAATAAATATGACACATAAAAATTGATATGTTAAACTGAAATATTGGACATTTTTTGAATAATTTTTCATTTTTTTCTCTTTTTTTCGTCAAACATCAATTTTCAATTTTTAAGAAGAAAATCCACAAAACGATGCATTTTGGACATAGAATTAAAAACCCTAACATTACATAATGAAATATTTTCAATAATTTTTATAATGTAATTTTTGCAATATTTGCAAAAATTAATCAGTTATAGAGGGTTATTTTTTCGACGACATTATTTTTCATAACTTTTTTTTAGTAAGTCCAAAAAATATATTGGTAGGTTTGTGTTCCTATTTAAAATGGAAAAAAATGCTATAAAATACTTTTTTTCTACAAAATTAGTGTAAAAAAGTTTTTTGCAAAAATAAAAGATGAAGCTCTTATCTAGACAAATTTTTTCATGCATATATGTTGGTATGTTATTTGAAGTTTATAACACATTTTTTTAAATTAATAATATATATATATATTATGTATATGCGCTATATTATAATGATTGCCAGCACCAAAGGGTTCTAAATGTGATTTAACTCTCCTTCCTTGGTATGAGCAACACCGGATAATCCTTTGATAGAATATATATATATATATATAAAATAAACCAATTCATATAAATGGTTAATTTACAGTGTTGATAATTTTTGGGGCTAAGCCCCCTTCCAAACAGTAAAAGCTAGCAAAGACTCCTGGCCTCCCTTGTAAATGTCGTGCCACTTCACTGCTGATGGAATAAATGTTTCAGGTTGTAACATGGTCAAGTATGGTCATTTAAACGTTAGTTTGATTTCTTTTTCAATAAAATAAAAATAATTGAATAAGTATATATAATTTATATTTAGGGTTGTAAGAGAATTGCCAATAATTTAAAATGAACATTAGTAATGATGTCAATCCAGTGTGTTTTTTAGCTGGTCCGTTAATTTGTCATTGGTAATATAAAATAGAAATTTTCTTTTCCTTAGCATTTGTCATTATTATTTAATTCCTAAGTATTGAAAATCCTTTCCTAATTGATTCAATTATATTTAATAGTTGATTGAACATTCGTGTGTGCTCATAAAAGACGGAGCTTAACCCTGTGGATTTGTAGCTGAGTTATAATTGTAAGTCCTTGTTGGAGTAGAATTGGGCATCGACATAGGATTAATTCTAGAAAAATCCCTTGATTTGATCCTTTTCGCCTTCCTCCTTAGTCACAGCTGATTGTAGCTGATCATATGAAATGTCATGAACATTATTCTTTCTCTTTTCTTAAACATTCAGCAAATTGTCAAGTTTACCCACCGACCTGTATAACAATTGGATGCACAACCTATTGAATAAAAAGGAGAAAAATGACGACTTGTCTTTCAGCTGTTGACTACAACAGAATAATACTACTCTTTTTTTTTAACATAGATAATATATAAACTATCAGTTGACTCTAATTTTCTTTGCCTATTGAGTATCCAGTTTATAGGCTGGTGTGTTTATCATGTTCATTTTTGGTTTTTTGTGAAGAAGTGTAGTTTTTTATTAATTAAGCCAATATTAGTAAAAAATATTAGAAAAAGACAATCAAATATTTTTTTGGAAAAAAATTTTAAATATAAATTTTTTTGAAAAATTTCAAATATTCAAGAAAAAAAGTAATACAAGGTTAGACAATCATGTAATTGGGGTTGCTCCAATTTTCAATCTGATCTATTGTGCCGACTCCTGATTTTGACAAACCACGCAATCACAAATAGTCATGACGTCACTATTCCTAGAATTTTCTATTTAATGTATAGTACAGACTGCTGGGCAAGAAAAACTGATTTTGAAAAACACTCAATCCCTCATCTATGATGACATCAATATTAAAACCGTGGTGAAAGTCAAACATCAGTATCACTCCTACAGGCGTTATGTTATAACACTATATTTCGATTAACCTTGCAAATATTAAATGTTTTGGAATAAAATTTGAAAAATCTTGATAAAATTTTTAATTATTTTGTAAAAAAAATGGAATAAATTTTTTTGGGAAAAATAATTTCAAAAATAAATAAAAAATCAAACATCGATAGCTATTCACAAAAATTCAATTTGTCGGAAATTTGGAAATGGGGGGGGGGGACTACAGACCCTCCCCTGCGGACGCCTTGTATGTTCAGCCCTCAATCCCGTCTTCTCCTTCGTTATACTTATACAAAATGTACATCCCAAGAATGGTGAAAAATAGATTAATCGAATACTTCGGACTTAAAAGACCAAATTTGAAACAATATATATTTTAATATTGAGATAAAATTGTAGCTCAGATTATCACCAATATATATATCTAATCATGGAGTTCTAGAATTCCTTTACCTAGTATACCTATGTATTTGATGCTCCATATATTCAAACTTAAAACCTTTTTAGCTGAGTGTATCCCTTTTTACATAGTCTTATAGATCTGAGGTAACTTTATGTTTCAAACTAAGTCTAGCAAAAATAATTAGTTAGGGGTTTGTGTGACAATGCCATAAAAAAAAACACCAAATAGCCACTTTTTAACCTAAAAATTGTTGACGTAGAATTTTTTTTAAAATACACCGTTTAAAACTATTCTTACTTTTGATTTAATTCCTTTTTCTAGACAACCCTTTCATTATATTATTTTTAAATGGTTTGGATTACAATCATTCAAATATTTTGCAACTTTTAAAGGGTTGTATTTTGTGTCTTTTCCAATAGTTAAGAGGGCATTTATAAAAATATTTTACATAATTAATCACGTAACAGTTCCCTAAAAATATATTAATAAAGATCAGCAGATCTAAATCTCAAAAATAGGTTTAAGTTCGTCTTCCACAATTTTACCCATAATAGGTGAGACTTTCAAGTAATTAAAGGATCGGGAATGAGACTTGGAGTGTTCAAGATGTATATTCTTAGTACAAACTCTACACAACACACTGTTTTTTTATAAATATAATAGATATTAGTATGCTATCTGACTTGATAGTTTAGTTTATCAAAGACACTGAAGGACTCCAATCAATATAGTAGTAGTATGCAATGTGGAGGAGGACTAAAATAAAAAGTTAAAAAGCTGATGATTAAGGATGATAATTCTTTCTGTTCCTTTTTTATTCAGTTGTTATATCTATATATTATTTTTTCCAGTTTTTATAATACTTAATTAATAAAAGAAGTATTAATTACGATTATTTTATAAAAGATCTGGATAGACTGAAGCTAGCAGATAGCAGAACTCATATATATTTAAAAAAATTAGCCGATGGACGATGACCCACGAGTTTAGAAGTCACTACCATCATACCTTGATGTTTAAGTCTATCTTCATAACGAACGTTCCTTCCATTAAAAGAGATTAAACCCAACGAATGAGGCATACGATTATCCTCTAAAGAGATGAGATCACTGATTATCAAGTAAGAGGCTTTTTCTAGGATATCTAAATGAAAATATATTAATTCATTTTAAATAGATGGGCTAATACTTCGTAGGAAAAGATCCATTCAAATGTGTAATGACTAATGACCATTAAATTATTAATCCGAATGACCAAATTAATTGGGTATTAATGCAGAGTTCAAACTCTTTTCATTATCTCCACTTTTCAGTTGGGCAAATAATAAGTACTAAATGATGCTGTTCCAGCCATTATGAACCTTCATTTCACCCATGGAATTCGAAGAATCATGATCTCACCCAAATCTATAAATTTAAAGCAAGGTGTCAAAACTAGAAAATTACTAAGTAAAGTGTTACTCTTGCCATTTGTCTAATATCGATTAAGATTAATAGAAATACAATTAACCTTGAGTATTACCTACTTATTATTATTACTATTAACTATTATCTGGATGAGCTAATTAATAATTTCCTTGGCTACAATAAAACCTTTGGCCGCAAGATGTCGCTTTTGAAGTAGGGAAGACCAGGAATAGTTGTCCTTTTTCATAACATCAAACGAGCTACAATATAACATAAATTATACTATAGAATAGATACTTATAAATTATAATATAATGGAGACAGTCCCTTTCTACAGGGGGAGGGTATATGGTATACTCTTTGACTAAATTCTTATTATCAAATTTGGCGAAAAGATATCGTTTTTTCTAAATAGATCTATATTTATGTAGGTAATATGATGTCAAATTTGAATCTTTTCTCTCACAATTTAAAAATAATAATATTCATTTTGGACATTTTTTTTTATATCCATAGCCTTGTATGAATTAGTTTATTGTGTAAAAAAAGAATAACAATGTTAACTTTTTTTTTGAACTATTGAATAAAAAATGATTTTGTGGAGTAAAAGTAATTTTGTGAAGGATCAATATTTTTTGTGATAGTAATACAGTCAGTTTTCCATTATTGTAGTATGTAAATTATTTTATTTGAATAATTATTGATGATGTATTATGCTATAACTTGATATGTGTAATCTACCCTAGTCTCCCCTATTTTTCGAAAGAAAATATTAAGAAAGTATTCAGCGCAACCTCTTTAGTACTTTTCAAGATTTTATTAATTTGAGGGTATTAATCGCATAATTATTACTTATTAGCGTTCATCACTCATTGATAAAATACTTAATAGTTAATCTATAAACTATATATTTCTTTAATTATAAAATCTAGTCAGTGTTTAATTTATAATGAAATCTTTTCTTTTAGAAGGAGGGAAGAGGATTTTTTTTTGAAGTTACATAAACATAAATATTACACTATTGGTGAAAAGAGGGGAACTTTATAGAGCTTTATTTTATTTCATTATTCTCAAACATCGTAGAGAAGTCCGTGGTAAAAATCTATATGAATTGAAATAAGAATCTCATTTATCATGGGAGCAAAAGACAATATTAATAAAGTTTTAGAAATAAAAAAAGCGTTGGATAAACTTGGGAAAAAAGGTACGTTTTGTATAAATTAAAGTATTAAGTATCCTTTAATAAATTTAAAATTACTAATAACAACAATTAAATAATTATGATTTATAACACTTCCAGATCCAGACTGTTTCACCCTTTTGACAGATCTCTCAAAAATCCCCGTCAATAAAGATGTATTGAAACAAACCAAAATTGCTGTCACGTTGGACATGCTTCGAAAGTCCTCCACAAATGATAAAGTTAAGAAGAAGGCTAAAATTCTCATCAAGGACTGGATGAATGAAATGAATAAGCCGGTTAGTAAAAAGGAAGAACAAAAAGAGGAAGAAAACCCCAATGTTCAGCCCAATTTTGAACTAACTGCCCCTCTTCCAATCCGTAATAGTAAGGGTATTTATGTATTTGAGGATCGTAAGGAATTCAAACCAAATAAATCTCCCAAAGAAGTTCTGCAGGTGAGTGTATAATTAATGTATATATAATGATGAATAATGATTTATGCATTGTTTTGTTAAAATCAGGCCGGAAGCTTTGGAGGTACTTATTTTCGCCCTATTTATTCATCAGTTACTAAACTAAAATATGGTTCGGAAGTATGGAAAGAACTCCCTCAGGATTGGTAGGTCCACTAGAGTTAATTAAAGCTCAAAAATGATATATGGATATCTTTAACTTTTAGGCTAGAAGGTTTAAATATCAAGACACAAGTTGCATCTCCAATCTATGATGCATCGAAGAACAAATACAAGGTACTGCAATCATGCCACCATCTCAATTTGCTTTATTTATGTGTAAACTAATATTGTGAGTCTGATGTAGAAGTGTGAGTTATAGGTGATTTAAAATTTCATAATCAGGATATTCATAACTATGTTATTATTTTGATGTGTAGATTTTACTAAATATTTCCTTGCACAGTATTTGTCTAGTACTTACAACTTTATAGTATATTAATGTGATGTTAAAGTTTCGTTTTTGACACAATGTGATTTGTTACACTTTATCTCTGGGCCCATGACATAGTTAATATATCTGGAGTTATTATAGTTACGGCACATAGAAAATAGTTTTTTGGGGTTTAATTAATTCAATCCATTGCGTACATATAGAGTTTTGAACTTGTTTCATAGCATTTCCATTTCCATTCTAGGTTAAATGTGGAGGCTCGCTAGAGATGTGGGAAGAGTCAGGTTGGATAAAGGAACAAGATCCCTATGGCTGGTTTCAATGGTACTGTCGTTTCTATCAGGTAAAGGAGCTGATAAGTTAACTAAGTCAGTAAATGCATATTATATTTATTTAGGGACGTCGTTCTCCGGATGATGATAGACAAATTGATCGTTGGTCAAAGTGCTGTGGAGAAAAAGGTCGATGGAAGAATAACTTGATTACCAAAATCTATAAGGCTGCTGTAAAATATGATAACGCTGTTGTGAGCCCAGTCGTAAGTATTATACAACTTTCGATGTCAAATGATGCTAATAATTTGATTTTTTTTAAAGATTCGACAGGTACTTCTACATTGGGGCTACGAACTCACCGAAGAAGACTACAAGAAGAGAGTAAAACAGATCAAATGAAAAGTGTTTATTTCATTTTCCATTTATACCTCATTCAGTATTTCTTATTGTATAGTAAACTGTCATCTCTTATTTAAACTCTTTTATAGATTTCTTTTTGTAATATTGTCCATTGGGATTAGTTATATATTATCTGTCTTTAATCTAATGAATAAATTTGTGTAAAATGCATTATGATTTTCTTATTATATTTTGTTTAATTGTAGAATGAGGGATATCTAGAAGGATAATAACCCTTGTTAAGTTGTCGTGTTTGTGAGAAAGCCCTTTTTGTTGAAAGAGAAAATGAGGACAGCAGCCTCTCTTCCTTAAAATAACATTACGAATCGATCGATATTACATTACAGTAGTGTATAAATGCTTGTATATGCATAATGACAACCAAGCAAAAGTATAAAATCTTTTTGTAAAAAAAGCTCTCAAATGAGACAATAATTTTAACTTTGTGATCATGGTAAGATTAAGCCTGTTTGTCATCATAATCCTGGGTATATGTCGTAGTCTCCATGCCTCAATTAAAAAGGATATAAATTTGGCGGGAATATTTCCAATTGATGGA
This sequence comes from Lepeophtheirus salmonis, assembly GCF_016086655.4. NCBI lineage: Eukaryota > Metazoa > Arthropoda > Copepoda > Siphonostomatoida > Caligidae > Lepeophtheirus > Lepeophtheirus salmonis. The sequence continues at coordinate 58,418,230 of NC_052136.2, forward strand.
ATCGAAGGATGGCAAGGTGGACGAGTAAGTAATAACCAAGATTGATTTGTTCGTTATGTCCGCTCATTTCATTTAATCATTTTTTTGTACATTCAATCTCAAATTGCAAAATAATTTAAGCATGTAATTTTTAAAAGACATGAATTCTTGGAAGATCCAAAAACAAGTTAGCAACATAATTCATACTGCTAAAACTCTGCTTAAACTCTATTACTATCTCTTAGGCATGTTTACCTGCAGTAGAAATGGCTCTCAAGGATGTCAATGAAATTAACTCACTCCTTCCAGGATATAATCTAAAGTTATACATGGATGATAGTGAGGTATAAAATCACAACATATGCTCGTATTAATTTCTAAAGTCATAAAAAATGTTAATCTTGATTATAGTGTGACTCCGGGAAAGGTGCTGCAGTCCTATATGATCTCTTGTACAACAAACCACAGAAAGTTATTCTTTTGGCTGGCTGCTCAACAGTCTGCACAACGGTAGCAGAAGCAGCCAAAATGTGGAATCTTGTTACTATATGCTATGGAGCCTCATCGCCAGCTCTTTCAAATAGGCAAGGAAGCGTATATCAATTGATTGCAATTACTGATGATATTCAATTTAGATATTTTCATCAGATGTTGTATCAAGAGATGCTCAAAATCTTAATAAATCTATGAATAAAAAGGATATTTTAATTTACGAAAAAATTCAAAGAGGGTGAAAATAGTTTTAATACCTGACAAGATACAGATCTCTTTTTTTCTTAATGAAGTATGTACCTTTGAGATAATTGAATTTCATTATAGTTTAACGCTGATTGGGGGACTTCCTTAATTAATAATGTCCATTGAGATATTAACGTGGGTATTAATAAAGACCAGAGCAAAACATTCTAGAATATCTTCGATACAGTTATTTTTCCTCTGATTGAGTATGATTGATATCGGAGAACGTTATTTTTAAAATATATATAATGATTGGTTATCCACTTAAAATTGGTTTTCTGCATTCCTGAGATATCTTTTATAATTTCCGAATCCTGAAATAAAAAAAAAGACAATAATTTTCGTAGATTTAAATTCAGATTTGTTCAAATAGCTAAAACATGCCAAGATAAATTGAACATATTTTTTTTTTGCTTTTTTAATCCCCAGAATGCGATTTCCAACCCTGTACAGAACACATCCCTCTGCTACAGTCAACAATCCTACTCGAATACGTATTTTCCAAAAGTATGGCTGGTCAAAAATTGCGATCCTTCAAGAGGCCGAAGAAGTTTTTAGCACAGTAATGTAGTTCCTATTGTGTAAAATTGTTATTATATATTTAATTTTTCGCCTTTATGGAATTATATAGACTCTCAATGACCTGGAAATGCATGCAAAAAAAGGGTGGAATTAACATTGCTACCAGACAAAGTTTTCTTCGAGATCCAGAGGCAGCAGTTGCAAATCTCAAACGACAGGATGCTCGCATTATTGTTGGGCTTTTTTATGCAAAAGCGGCTCGACGTGTTCTTTGTGAAATCTATAAGCAGAAGTTGTTTGGTCCAAAGTATGTTTGGTTTTATATTGGATGGTACGAAGATGATTGGTTCATGAAGCAAAAGTATTTAGATGAGGATAATATTAATTGTACAATCATACAAATGGCAGAAGCAGCTGAAGGTCATTTCTCCACTGAGTCCCTCATGAAGAATCAGGACACATCCCTTAAAACCATTTCTGGAAATGTAGGTTTATCAAATAGTTAATATGATTTTCTACTTCTTTATCATTTTACTCTTTTTCATACTTATTTTCAGACGGTAGCTGACTTTGAGTACAAATTAAATCTAAAATTAATGCAAATAGCCAAGTATGAACGGGACGTGAAGTATGGAATAATGCCTGAAGGGTATCTTGAAGCCCCTTTGGCATATGACGCTGTTTGGGCCATAGCTCTTGGTAGGTTTTACATTATTCATACATATTGAGTCTAAATATATGAATGTATCTCTTACGCACAGCTTTGAATCAAACCATGGAAAGACTAGCCCAACAAGGTAAAACCATAGAAGACTACAATTATGACAACAACAAGATAGCCAAAATTATATTAGAAGAAATAGCCGATGTTAAATTCACGGGAATATCAGTAAGTACATCAAAGGCACTACATTTATAGGCTTACATACCCGCTCTTTCTCTCTCACCTATAGGGTGAAGTAGCATTTAGTGAAAAAACGGGAGATCGTATAGCATGGACCAAAGTTGAGCAATTGCAAAAGGGTAAATACGAAGTCGTTGGCTTTTACGATCAAAAAACAGATAACTTAACATGGCTCATCCCAAAATACGGTATGTATGGAGGGAGAACGGATCGAGTCATTTGGAGCTCAAAGAAAATACCACAAGATCGCACAATAGTGAAAATGAAATTAATGAAATTGAACTTATATTTGTACATTTCCATGATTGCTGTGTCCACCTTTGGTATCATTTTTGCCATTTCTCTCATCATTTTTAATTTCAAATATTCGCATCGAAGGTATTATAGAATTTATGATTCAATGAATCTATTGTATTCTTCCTTTTATAGAATCATTCAACATTCTCACCCCTCCTGCAATAACTTGATGCTGGTTGGAGTAATATTTTGTTTGCTAGCAACCATACCAATTGGTAAAGTCTCTTTTTAAAGCTTACTCAATATACATAGATTACAGATTTCTACTAAAAATGATTACAGGATTAGATGGTCGATATGTAAGCCCAAAATTATTTCCATTGGCCTGTGGAAGTGGAACATGGTTACTCACTCTGGGATTCTCTCTAGCTTACGGTGCAATGTTTAGCAAGATATGGAGAGTGCATCGACTTACAGCCAAACATAAGGATCTAGGAGAAACTATTAAGGTTGAAACGAGAGACAGAGTCTTGGAATAATTAAATAAGATTTTTTAATTTTTTCAGACCGTGGTAATTCCATGGAAACTATGGGCAGCCGTGGGGTTTCTTATGTTAATAGATTTGATTATTCTAACGGTATGGTCGATTGTTGATCCCTTACAAAGGGAAGTAAGGAATTTTTCTCCATTACCATCGCCTAATCCTGAGGAAGATGTTGTTATTCAGCCCCAATTAGAGCATTGTAAATCCAAACATCATCATGTGTGGCTAGGTAATTGCTTCTTATCATTTTTGATAGATATTTATACTTCTAATTAAAAATTTACAAAAATCGTTGTTTCAATTATTATTTTTTTTGTAGAAAAAAAAATGACCGTTATGTGTGTGAGATCATGAAATCATTCCCGTATAATTTTCATAATTTCATCTGATAATAATAACATGTTTTTATATATTTATATACATTATACACACATATTTTACGATTTATCGTAGGAATTTTCATTTTTACAGCTATAACAAAAACCTTATACTGCTTCACATCACACACTATTATAAACGATAATAAATACTTTGATAGCTATCTTATCTCCATTTTAGGGATCATGTATACATACAAGGGTCTCCAACTCATTTTGGGACTATTCCTCTCCTATGAAATTCGTTCCGTAAAAGTAAAACAAATTAATGATACCAGATTGGTGGGCATGTCCATCTATAATGTTGTCGTTCTTTGCATGATAACTGCCCCCGTCACCCTCGTGATTGGTAATGAAGGACTCTAATATCCTGTATTCATTATTCACTAATCTGTTTTAAACCACAGGAGATCAACAGAACGCATCCTTTGCTTTTGTATCTTTAGCCAATGTATTTTGCTGCTTCCTATCCATGGCACTCATCTTTGTACCAAAAATCCACTTTATTCACCAGCATGCCCACGATCCCCGAGAAAAGGAAGATGATGAAAAAAACACGGCGGAGCAGGAGTTGAAATATAAAAACATTCTGAAGGAAAACGAGGATCTCCAAAAGAAAATTGCGGATGTGAGCCAATATACATTGATAACAGTAGTGAAAAATAAATCTTTTAACTTCCACATATATTCTATTACAACACTGACTAAGAATCTGTAATTAGCAAGGTTAATAGAAATACAAGGTTATATCATCACGCGTGTACGACTGATGTTTGACTTTCACCACTCTTTTTAATATTGACGTCATAGTGTATGTTGTGTTGCGTGTTTTATCAAAATTTGTCGCCTTGTATTTCTATTAACCTTACTAATTAGTTGTTTGGTATCAAATCGTGTTTCAAGAATTTTGGATTGTAATATTTTTGAGTATTTACACTCTAATTATAGGTTTGCCCCAAATTTTGAGTAATAGAAAATAACCAATAATTGACATCAAATTTAAATTATTATTTGAAATTTTTTAAATTTGAGTTCAAATATTTCTTTAACGCCAAGGAATTTGTTTAAAGCATGGATTATTAAGGGTTCATTTACAAAAGAGTATTTGGCTCTAGAATTAGAAGGCTTAGTTCAACTATGATATTGATTTGTCCTCAATTTTATTAAAGAATGAATCAATAAGATGTTGACAAAATAATTTATAAAAACTCCATTATTTATCTATTTATATTTTGATTTATTTATTTTCTTTTTTATACATGTAATTAATTATGACGGAGTTTTTAAAGATTTTAGCACTTAGCCGCAATAAATATCTGCTAAAAAAATCATTTAAATTAATTTTGCCGCTGAATTAGACAATACCCTTTTGTAAGGGAAATCCTAATAAATTATTTTGTGGTAAAAACAATTGATAACAGAAGGAAACAATTAGAGGGGGGATTTTGAACAAATGAATTTAAGCCAGTAATGCAATTTATCTTTGAGCGCAGAATCCAAAATTGATCTCAATTTTTCCTCTGGGGTCTAAATTCTGAAATATCTGAGATTATAGTAATTTAGAACTATTATCCTTTTACCCTTATGACAATAACCTAATTAAAAGTTCGATTAATAAAGCTTATGTACAATTGTTTTAATGATTCTGTATAAATTTACTTTTTATAGTAAAAAATGAGGAAAAGTAGCCCCATAAAAATGGGTTTGCTAACATAACATAAAATCGAAAAAAGATCATTGGTGATGCATATTTTTTTTATTTATTAAACATTGAATATTTGTTTATAATATTCCTTATCACTATGAATGATGAATAAGTTATAAGAATCTATGAAAGAGTGTCGTTTTTTATCATTTTTCACCATAAAAAAGGAAATATATCAAGTTCAAAACAAGACACAGAACCAACAAAACATTTTTTATATTAGCTTTACTAATGATACTTTTAATTTGGTGATTGTCTTAAAGGTAAAAAATGGCTCTGAACGATAATAGTTCCGAATTAGTATAACCCCAAATAATTCAGAATTCAGACCGCCGAGAAAAATCCTAGATCAGTTTTGGATTTTGCACTCAAAGACTAATTCCATAATTGGCTTCAATTCATTTGTAAAACAAATTGTGTTCCGCAGTGTATTTTTTTTGCAAACACAACCTTAAAATATATTGATTTTTTTACTTTTACATTACAAATTTTCATGATTGGATGATTGTGTATAAAATATTAGCACATATTTGGAAATAACATTAAATTTTTAAAAAATAATAAGTTAATTTTTATAAAGATTAATGTTTTTTTTTCTAACTCAAAACTTGGTTAAAACTATTAGAAGGGTAAAAGTACTCAAAAAATCCAAATAAAAAATTATTGAGAATCAAATTTGATATGAAAAGACTAATTACAGATTCTTGATCAACCCGTTACGTATTTGGTTGTCCATTAAAATCTGAACACTTAATAATGAAATAACTAATGAAGGTTGAGTGATTGATATCAATTCATATTTCGATATATAAAAGCATAAACAATTATTTACAAAACAAAACAATCTGGAGCTCTCTAGCTTACGTACAGGTAGAGAAAAGGACACTTGAACGTGATCGAAGAATTTCCATTCGCACACTCCAAGCAGTTGGGCGTCTCCAAGACCACCGTCTACACCGTCAGAAAGTCTGAAACGTTGGAGAAGAAGAAGAGATCTGTCAAAAAGGCCAAACTGGACCGGAGGAGTTAAACAAAACAGCCAAGACCAATTCCCTCAAGTCCATGAGTTCCCCCTTGACTCCACCTTTAGGTACATGTCAAGAGGAAGGCCTGCAGTATCCGTCATCCAAACAACAAGGCCCTTAAAGCCACTGTCAGCCAGCACTGAGCCGTCATGACAGAGGAATACATCCACAGTGTGTGACAGGCCTTGCACCGCCACTAAGGGTGGCTACATTAAGAGAGCTCAGACACACATCTATTTAAAGTATTCATTTTGTTGAAATTCCATTGTTAATTAATAAATTATATCTTGTGGAAGTTTAAAATTCAAAGTGTTCAGATTTTAATGGATCACTCAGTACTACAAAAATTGTATACGGAGTATAAAAGATTTTTGAAAAAAGTCAAATTATTACAATTTAGAATCGTATACTATAGATTGTTGACGTAATATGTACATAATTTACCCTTAAAATCTATTTCAGAGGGACCAAAAAATCAACTGCCTCCGTAAGAGAATAACAGAAAAAAAAGTCAGAGCAAGAGGCTGCTGCGAAGGCAGTGGGCGCCTCTGCTATCACAGCCAATAATAATAGTTGTCGTTTGCGACCTCTTGCGTCGAATGTAAAGTTAATTGATACCTCTGGGAGTAGTGTGAGCGAGTTGGATAGACAGGAAAGTCTAAAGGGAATAACAGTGTATCGAGGGATCATGCCGACGGATGGAAGGCCTGCACCTTCAGCTTTAGTTGTGTCAACTGACGAACCTGTTGAGTCCTATCTCTAACAAGATACTAATGATCTAGGTTAATATACTAACCATGCAAATAACCCATGAAGGGTATAAAATCCATTCTTTCTCCTTGTTTATTTTCCTACATAATATGTTTATTACAAACGTATTGATATTGATTTGTGCATGGATTTGTTGTAGTATACGGGTTTTAAAGTTGATATACCAGAGTATTATCATCTACTGGTACTCTGTCTTTTAAAAGAATGTTCTCTCAATATTACGAAACATAGTACTATTTAATTTGTCGAATAAATACCTTGTCTTTTATGGAAGCTTCCAAAAGGAATTTATTTATTGTTGCTCGTAAGAAGAGTCTGCAGATTGTGTTTTTTGTTTTTTTGGGTGTGGTAGGGGAAGGATGTCAGTAGGATTTGCTAGCTGAGAAATTTTATTCTAACCCTAATTAACAATACATACAATAATAAATAATATAATGGTTCACAATTTGAGGTACGCCAAGGTTTGAGTTATGTTGATTCCAAATTTTGCATGGAATCATGTCAAAAATTGTGAAATTTTAAAAGTTTAAATAGACTAAAAATTGCAGTGAATGAATTGTGAATATAAGATGATAACTTTATCTGTTTCAAACGGTTATTCTGTCTTTTTATGGAACTTAGAAGATTTAGAGGAATGTATCTATTTTTTAACATAGAGAAAATGATTGTAATTGTCTCTGACTTTGATGTGAAGGGTTATTTGCATATTGAAGGATCCTTCCACTATAGGAGATGAGATCCACGGAGTGAGGCACAAAGTGGTAAGATTCCTTGAATATGAAGTTGAAGGGAGGATATCCTCCAAATGGCAAAAATATCAACTCCTAGGAAGGGCAAGCATAGGGGGATGCGGATCTATATATATGAATGCTTCGTGGTTAATATTTAAACTTTTCATAGCGGCTCTGACATCACAAAAACAACCGTACTACTTAGGTTGACCTGCACTTGGTATGGTACAACAATTAAAAAAGGAATGGTGGCTGATGTATGTAATTGAGATACCTTGTATTTCAAGTTACCTTGAAGTATCTTTATTTTAGATGGAGATGTTAACAGACACACACGGTTATTAAATAATCAACCAGAAAGAAGACAAAGTACATGCATCAACCGTTTTTCCTATTCTAATTGGTATACTTAGTTAATTCTTTACACACATCCCCTCTTTCATAAAAATTTCTACCAAGCGAATTGCCCACTGAGCCCACAACGTTCTTTTTCCTTATGTAAAAAAGGTTGAGAGATGTAATAATAAAGAAAACTATAGAACAATGGATTTTGGAGAAGTCGCCCGGGAGAAATTGTTCTCTTGGACTCAATGTGTATAGGTTGACACCCTGGTCGTTCCTAAACAAATAAAATTTACTTCATGTACGAGGGTCGTTTGAAAAGTCCGAGAGATGGTATTACTGGCGTGTATGGAGTTTATTTTTAGTTAGTAGCATCGCTTGGAAGAACACACACCAACTTTCAGCCAGATCGGTCTATTTCTTTGTGTTTGGCATTCGTTTGAATCGAGAAAGTGGAGTGATTTTCAAAAAAAATGGACGGAATTTTTTTTCTGTGTGTTGATTAAACATTACTTTACGAAAGGCAAAAAGCCTCAGGAAACTAAATAGAAGCTTGATAAATAATATGGAGACTCTGCACCTTCGATTACAACAGTTTATAAGTGGTTCCAAAATTTTCAGAGTGGTCATGACGCTGAACGTTCTGAACGCCCTCCTGAGTTTATTACTCCAGAAATCATGGATAAAATCAATGATATGCTGATGGATGACAGAAGAGTGAAGGTGCATGAGATTGCTAGTGCTGTGGGCATCTTGAGTTGGTACCACATTTCCATTAATTTTGCAACCACAACTGCAGAGGTGTGAGCTGGTGCAAGGACTTTTTTGTGAACCAATCGCAGGCGTTTTTCTTGCAATTCAGTTTTCAAACGGTTCAATAACGATGAATAATATGTACAATTAATAGTTTTACCCTTATTCAGATAGTCGATGAAGATTATTCCTTGCAAATCCAAAAGAGAGTCGCCATAATCTTTCTGTACGATTCCTCAATTCAAACAAATGACAAACAGAAAGAGAAAGACCAATCTTGCTGAAAGTTGGTGTGCGGTCTTCCCAGAGATGCTAGTAACTAAACATTACCTCGATACGCGCCAGTTGTGCCATCTCTTGGAATTTGCACTAGGAATTCGGAGTCGGAGTAAGTGCCATTTTTGGTGGAGACGAAGTCAGGTGTCAAAAAATTTGTACCGACTCCGGCTACAAAAATTATTATAATTTATAATATTAGGCTTCTATCGAGTATTTCTCCAAACATTTAGTCCAAACATTCACAATTCCCAAACACTTCTAAAGTCTAACCTATTATGTTGGGTAGAGGATAGCCACTAGGCGTGCTATTTCATTAATTAGACTTGTGAATAGTCAACGTCATCAGAGAAAAGTATAACATTGCAGTGAGTTGGCGTGTGTATTGTATTTCCTCAGTTACGATGACATAAATTATTTTCCGAAACTTATGAATGTATTAACAATAGATAGATTCTGATCCATTTCCTATCTTGTTCGTTTAGTTAAATATCTTATACTCCAAATATATTCTTTATAGATAGCACAATTATTTTTCTACATATAATTAATAACTACCTACAGCTATAAATTAAATCTATATTTTAAGTATACATAGACGCAAATGACTCAATAGTACTTATACTGGCTATACAACATATTATTAAAAAATAACAATGTGTGTTGGAGTCGGTTACATTCAAAATACTGGAAGTAGGAGTCGGGCATTTTATGTACCAACTCTCCAGACCTGCTTTTCACGAACTTTTCAAAATACCCTCCGATATGGACTTCAAAGAAAATTGATAGATCAGATAGAGTAAATATAATACTACAATGTTTACTTGCACTTAATCAGTGCAATTCCATCATCTAACCGATTAAAAGAACACTAAAAAAGAAAAGTCTGTGGGTACATTATAAGTGGCTGTATAATTTTAAGTGGGTATATATTTCAATTTCGAATACACCAAACATAGCATTCTAGTCCATCATATATTTTTTTAAAACTTTTTGAATAGATCATAATTAATAACGAAAAGCGTGATTTGGCAACACAGAAACTATTCAAATGGATAATAATTATAAATATAATATTTTTTTGTTTCGTTCTTCATCAATTAATTAATTATTCATTATTAAACTTTCACCAAAATACGAAATAATTATGATAATAATAAAAAAGGAAATGCCATCAATTAAAACTATTAGGAAATATATATAATAATCTATAGGTATATATGATAGGTAATATATGAAGAAAAGTATGTATTTAAGAAGGAAAAAATATCTGTCAAAATGTATGTCCGTTTTGTCTGTGCTTGTCGACTGTTTATTATATTTTAGCAAGTCTTGTCATGGGCATCCGCAGGATTATATACATATATATATATATGTTTTATAGGGGGAGGTGGCTTAATTTTGTAGGAAAATAATTAATTAAAAATATTACATTTTTGTAACAAAATATCAAAAATCCACAGCCATTAAGAAAAAATTAAACTATTTCGAAAATAATTTTAAATATTATATTTTTTGGGATAAAAATTTTAACAATCCATAGTGTTTCTCAAAAAATTAAGTTTTTTAGAAAACAATTTCGAAAATCTACAGCTGTTAACAAAAAATTTTTAAAATCATGTTTCAAATATAACATTTTTGAAAAAAAAAAAAATGAAAACTTTCAAAAACCCATATCCAATGAAAGAAAATTAGTTTTTTTGGAAATACATTTTTGGGAATTAAAAAAAAAATAGAAATTTTAAATTTTCTATTAAAAAGTAAAATTGCTTAATTTTCTTAGGGGGGGCTACAGCCCCTCCAGCCCACCCCATGCGGAGCTCCTCCTTGTAGCGGGCTGTCAATAGTTGTTGATTGTGTATATGTACAAATAGGTGGTAAGTGATAAAGTGATACTATTTTTCTAAGACGCAATAATAATATCTATGAGCAAGTAACAATATCATCAAAAATATAATTTAGTTGATATTCTCTTACAGAGAAAGTGTGTGGGTTGTCATTTTTTTTTTTTTTTTTTTTTTTTTGTAGAATTTTCTAAAATGAGTGTGTAATTTTTGCATACGTTTATATTATTCTTTTTTGAGGTCCATATGAAGTCCTCTAATTTCTCAAATTAGAGGACTTTTAGGGCAAAATAGGTGCCCCATATTGAATGTATGTATATAGCAATTAAGAACAGAGATTTTGGCATTTTGATTATATAAATAATTACATATAATAGATAATTTAAAAAAATGATTCTAATCATATGATAAATTCAAATTCGGTTGAGTCCTTTTCCCGCGCTCACTTTTGAATGTTTTTATGTACGTGTCTCTACTCTCTCGTTAGTTATATGCATATAAAGTCTTAAACATTGTTGACACTAATGATTTGATTTATCCATCCGATGAAAGAAGATATTTTGACATAAACACCTGGAACGTCCCTCCTTCCACAACCAAATCCCCAAGATACAAGACCAGTAAGCTCATAGTAACCGCTATCCTCACACACCAATGGACCTCCTCCGTCTCCCTGTAAAGTAATAAAAAAAATGAAAGTAGAATATTTATGGATATCGGGGATGGGATCTCTCACTTGGCATGCGTCATGTCCCTCCAACCCACCAGCGCAAAAGCTGGATGCAGGGAGAATGAATATCTTTTCTGTTACTGCATTGATTTTACGAACACACTCGTTGTCATTCACGACCGGAACTTGTGCCTCTCTTACTCTCAATGGAATGGGACCCGCTACAATAATATTGTTAATACAATGTATGTCTTATTTAAAAAAAGGGGAATAAAGAAATTGAAACTCACATTCTCCCATGTAACCATAACCTGTAACGGTACACACTTTCCCTGCTTGCTGACTTGTTCCTCGTGCAGGAAGACAAACCAAGCAGACACCTTCCTTCAAATCCGCTTCGCCATGAAGTTTAAGAATTGCAATGTCGTTATCTAGGGTTTGAGAGTTGTGATTATGATGGATATAGGTTGTGGCAACACGAAGAGTTTGTGCTCCAGGACTTCCAAATTTTTGTGTCAAGTCGTGATCCCCTACTCGAACATAAATAGAGTCACCAGCTCTTACGATGCTGAATATTCAAGAAAAAACAAAACAACTCATAAGAATATGTTCTAGCTAAATATTTGGTGATAAGGTATGTCTACTTACTTTGTAACACAATGTGCCGCAGTGAGGACCCATTGCGTTCCAATCAAAGCACCTCCACAGAGGTATTGATTGAGAGAGTTGATAAGTGCTACTTGCCAGCACCACTCTCCAGGAGAGGCATCATCTCCTCCAACCACACGTCCAGATCGATAAGTTCCTTTAACACCGCAAACATATTTGTTTGTGACGGGATGTTCCAGAGTAGGCCGTTGTTCCTTCGCAATATGAAACTTATTCACACCACTGCCAACGTTGCTGGGGAAGGGAAAGAGACCATTTCCATGATCATTGGGATTGAATTGATTATCAGCAAATTTCTGAAGAGGTCCAACTTGAGGTCGGTTTTCGTAAAAGGACGTGTGAACAGAGTCGTTTCTTTTGATAGGGATTTGATTGGTTTTAAAATGAAGGAAGGATTCTCTTTCGTTGATGGCTGATTTGGGAGAGCAACATGTTGATTTTTTCTTTTCACATTTGAATAAACTTGTGGTTGCAGCATTTCCTGAAGTAAATGAAAAATAAAATGTGTCCTTGTTTCATTTTCGTTTCATTTCATTTCACTTATAATAATGAAAGTAAATATTCAAATGTACCTATGTCTTTCATCAAAACATACGTATAATAATGATGACAGGTAGTCATTTTAAAAGCAATCAAATGATAACAATAACATTTCACAACTTTATTTTTGAAGAATTTTTTATGCATGAGAAAAATTTATTAATATTCCATATCAATTAATCCATTTTACTTATTTAGAAACAAATTCTAAGCCTTTCAACAGTCATTTTTTTAAAGGTATATCCTCCTTAATAGGATAAAGTTTCTATTTTTGTAATCAAAAATAAATGTTACACATTCGATGATTTTAAACCTAATATTATGATTAAGAAATGGGAACTTACCAAAGCAAGTAAAGGATAAGTAGGGTCCAATACAGGTTCCAGGACACTCTGGTCTATCATCAGCAGGTTCTGGTGTGGTAGTAGTTCTCGTGGTTGTTGTAGTAGTAGTGGTTGTGGGTCGATAAGAATTCCTAGGTGGTGCTCCACCTCCTCCTCCAAGGAATGTATTTGCCAATGCAGGTAGAAAGGTTTGAGCCAATGATGATCCCAAAGAAGGAGCTTGTTGGGGTGCAACAGGCTGAGAAATTGGATTTCTTGGTGGGGATTGAGGACTACCACCTCCTCCCCCAAGGATGGATCCAAGAACAGGTGCAAGGACGGGAAGCAAAGCGGCTGCCGTTTGTCCTGCATCACTGTTTCCTGTTGCTGCATTGAGGAGTGTTGGTGCCACATTGAGGAAAAGAGATGCAAGATCCGGAGATCCACCATATGGTCTGGGTGGTGGGGGAGCACGCTGTGGAGGTAGAGGTGGGGGAGGAGGAGGTGGTGGCGTTGTGGTTGTTGTGAGAGTAACTCGATCTTGTGCATTTACATTCAGACCATTGAGATTACGAGAGTCACAGCATATGGTTCCCTTTTGACAAGTATGGGTGTTTCGGATAATAGAAGGTTCATTACAGAATGCAGACATGAGCTGAGGAATGCAAACTCCAGGACACTCTTTGGGTCTTGGCGGAGGTTTGCGATGACCAGGGGGCTTACCTGGGGTTCGAGTAATGCAGCATCTTCCATTTCCAGGACAGGGAGCACGTTGATCTATTTCATCACAAAGTAGAGCAAAAAACCCTGTCACACAAGTCCCTCGGCAAATATGACTGTTATCTTGTCGAGGTGGAGGCCTCTTAGGTCTTGGTGGGGGTCTTCTGGTTGTGGTTGTTGTTGTTGTTGTTTCAGCAACGGGTATGGCAGCGGCAGGGAACTCATTATTGTGAATTATGAGCTCAGGTGGATAATTTCCATTTTCGAAGACTCTTTTAGCAACACAACAACGTAAATCAGATTTACAGAGTTGATTCACATCCAGAATAGCCTCACAAAAATTTGCCAATCTTTGCGCAACACAAACACCGGGACATGAGGCTATTAAATAACAAACAATATAAAATCTGTGGACTACATAGTTTGAACACACCCAATTCAATTGGATTTAAAATCATGATACCCCTGTAGTTCATATAATATATTTGTAACTTTTAGTATATATTTGGATCTTAAAATATCAAAATACAGCTCATTTTTTTAATGAGAAAATGCATACTATGGAAACAACCTTTGTGGATACAACGCCGAATAGGTGCAGCATAACGTGGGTGCTGTTTTCTAAATGTATGTACCATACAATATTTGTATGCATACAATAAAAAGATGTGAATTAAAGTATAGTGTGAGGATGGACTAAACTACAGGGGGCTATAATGATCAGAGTCACATTTGAATTGAATGTACATTCTAAGATATAAAAAAACTTGTGATGATATACAATTGTTACTTTTTACTTGAGAAATGAAAAGTTCAGCTATAACTTATAAAAATTGTATATATGATCATGCTAAAGATAGAGATGGAATGAGTAGAAAAAAGATGGTTAATAAATAGGTGCATGGAAAAGTTAACCTACGAGTGCCAGATCCGTTAGATTCGGCGGTTGTATCATCCCGGTCACCATCGTTAGATGGATAATCGTAGTCAATGTAGTCACTAGAATCCTCCTGAAATTAGAAGGGGAAAAAATAGAATTAGTTTTTGTAGAGTTTGGATATTCAGGAATAAACAGGAATAGGAATAGACAGGAGTATTTACCCTGACGGGCTCTTGGAATCTATTGGTGATAGAGGTAGTTGCAGGAGGAGTTTGTCGTCTAGGTTCTGTTGTGGTAGGTCTAGGGGTTGTATAGGTTGTGGTCCTTGTCGTTGTTGTTGTCGTTCTTGTCGTGGTTGAAATGGTTGTTGTTGTCAAGGGGGGGTTTGTAGTAAGTCTTTGTATGTCGGGTTGATTGTTTTGTACCTGATTTGAAGATTGTTGCTTAACTGGTAGCGGGGGAGGTGGGGGAGGCCGCTTTTTCCGCCGAGGAGGGAAATCGGACTCTACGCAGCATCTTAGACTTTGATTTGGACATTTGACTTCCTCCAAGACCTGATCACAAACAAGACTTGCAAGTGCATGGATGCACTTTCCTGGACAGTCACTTGTGTCAGCTGTTTGCGTAATGGAGCCTAATAAACCTGGAAGAAGGAGATGTTGAAAGTCATATACATCCAACTTATTTGAATTTGTGAGTATACCCGTAATTAAAGGTATTTCTTTTTGTCAGTATATTTGTTTTTAAAATATGTTGTGTTTTTTGCTTGTGTAAATGTGAAAGTAAATTGGGAAGTTAGAAAGAAAGAGAGAGAGAGGACCATATGCTTCAGACCTGTGGTCATATGCTAATGAACAGCTATTTTATAAGTAATAAAGACTAAAATGGGATGGAAGGAAAATAAGAAAATAGGTCAGTCTGATTGATGAACCGGTTTCCCACCAACAAGAGAGCTTCAAATGATCTCACTACTTATGGGTTTCCCTTTCTATACCGTCCAAGTGAATCTAAAAAAATATACATACATATACTTGAATATTTTCTTCAAGTACTCAAATAACACTCCTTAAA
This sequence comes from Lepeophtheirus salmonis, assembly GCF_016086655.4. NCBI lineage: Eukaryota > Metazoa > Arthropoda > Copepoda > Siphonostomatoida > Caligidae > Lepeophtheirus > Lepeophtheirus salmonis. Next base: position 58,433,852 of record NC_052136.2, read on the forward strand.
AAAGAGGGGGGGGACTAAGCAGCAATGATGGAAGACAGATGAGGTAAAAATTGACAGAAAAAATAAAAATGAATACCCAAGAACCATTCTTGCCTTAAAAAAAGAACAAGAAGAAAAAAAGATCAAGTCATGGATATATAGGTCAATATAAATCATCACGAAGAACAGAAGAATAAAAAAGAAAGTTGTAGGCAACATCAACAAGCCTGCTGCTGATCGGAACATACATAGGTCGCCGCGCTCACTCTCTCTTCTTCATTTAATTTTCCTTTCAGAAAAATGAACAACAGTTATAATTTGAAGGGAGATGATAAAAAATAATAGAGAGGAAAAAATCCTACTGACCTGAAGGCCTGAATGTTATTTATTTATTATTATTACAATACCTACTACCATTTATTAAAAGCAAAAAAGAGAAAGAGAAAAAAACCATTATTTAAAAAAAATAAATGTATATAGGTTAAAGGCATATGTGAATAATGCCCTTCCACGAAATTGAACAGACATTTCAACATACATTCATAGGTAGAACATAGGTATGCCTCATAGTATGTACGATTTGCATATTGAGTAATGCAGGACGAAGATAATATTACATATTATGGTTGTAGTAGTAGAACTTACCTGAGAGTAAGGAACCAAATCCACCTGATGGTGGCCGCTGAGGTCGTTGTCTTGCAGGCGGTGAGGATATTGTCGTAGAGGAGGATAAGGAGTTGTTCCTTTCCTGCCCAAGAGTTGTCTGTATGACAAGGAATAAAAGTATCACAGGGATTCGTAGACTCATCTTGTATGTGTATTTGGTATATGAATCTGATAAAGTGTTTTAAATATAAATTAAAAAGTAGGGAAAACCAATGGTTTTGTTGTCTGTGCTATTCGGGGAGAAAATTTGTCTTCTTCTTCAATGATTCGAATGTCTTCCTTTCCTATAATTGTTATGATTATTCATGACGAAGAATGGGGAACGGGATGTGGAGTGTCACTCTTCCTATGTAGTATATATTGATTTGAAACTACTCAATAATATATAAAATGATTCAATGGAACTCTTGATTGTTCAGCTTATAACCAAAAAAACAAAAAAAAAACAAGGAACAAACACCTTATATGTAAAATAAATCACCACTTGTTTCCTCGTCTTCCACTGTCTAAAATCTGAATGAGTAAAAAAAATTTGGATGAAAAAAATTAAAGGAATTTCTATAGGTAGAAATTTTTTTTCTTTCTTCATTAGTAGGATTTCAGAGTGGGCTCGCTCTTTCGGAAAAACGACTGCACACGCCTTACGGTTTTTCTATAGAAGATGATGTTTAAGAATTCTTCTACTATACATACATACATATATATTATATATTCTTAAGAAATAGCCAAATATACACTCACATAAGTGAAATCCTAGTAGTAGTAGTAGTATTAGTTGGTTGTGGAAATGGTAGTATGGAGTAGTAGCGTCAGGGAGGTCCCACAAAAAAATACGAAAAAATAAGTTTTTTAGATAGAGTGGATTAGATATACATATATAAATAATAATCACTATTACTTTAGTAAATTCTCTTCCTTGATGTTGAAGGTTCCTTGTATTTTTTCCCTCTTAGCAGAGATCATCTATGGATCTACATACTTGAAAATTAAGGAAATCCTCACATCTTAATAATAATAATAATAAAAGTTAGCAACCAAACATGAATGTAATTTCTTAAGCATTTTATGACTGACTATCATTAAAATATAAATGCATACGGTTAAGGAAAAAGTAATTTCGTATTTTTATTTTAATGCTTTATAAGAAGTGTTAGAATAATCCGATTTAAGCCAAGTATGCCCCAATCTGTTTGATAACATGTTGCCAACGAGAATCCAACTTAATAATGCCCCTTTCGTAGAAGTCCTAGTCCTTTTGGCATAACACTCGGACAGCCAATTTTCACAGGACAATATTGAGGCCAAATCTGTAGACCCAAGCACGTTGGCCATATGCAAACACATATGGTAGTATCTTTTCACCAGGTCGTGACTGTAGGATGGATGCATAAGAACTGCCCATCTGAGCTCCCAGAGCTTCTGATGTGCCATAAAACATGTGTGTGGCCGGGTGTTGTCTTGAGGATGTTTTGGTGTCTCCTATTCACCAATGCTGGCCAGCTTCAAGCGGTAGAGTTATTCACATTAGAGGGCAGAATAAAACGGGGCAAAAAATTTCTGGAACTATTATTGTGCAACTCTATCCCAAAATACTATTAGTCTTTGTAAATTGTCTTGGTCACTTTCGACTAGTTTTTCCCTTTCAGGTAGTAAAACTGTAAAATATGGCGAATTTCTTCCGTTGATACCTCCATACTTGATTCACAATCATTCACGATTACTGTAATACTGTTCCAAAAAGGTTGGTAGTATACACTTACACCTTAACAAGGCCGTATCGTATGATCCGATGTGACCAATAATGAACTAGATATATTTTGTTAAAAAAAAGGATAGAAATACGAAATTACTTTTTCCCCAACCTACTATATACATTATTCACTTTCGCTTGTTTGAATTACATACAGTTTACACAGGTAGAGAAACATGGGTGAAGAAGCATTACATATTATTACCAAAAAAAATTACCTACCACAAATAAAATGATGCTATTCCCATGCGTTGCTAGACACTGTTAGAAGATATACAAACATTGAGTGCGGTCAGAACCTTTATACAGTCCATGTTTGTCTAATGGTTATTATACATAATGATTAACTCTTCATTGCATGATTTGTACTTTTTTTCTGATTGGAAAAAGCAATGACTCTTTGTTTTGAGACGCAAATAATATTACCTAGTTATACGGTATTCTGCTTCAATAGTTTCAAGGTTGACATCAATTAAAAGTACATATTATGTATCTAGATGCAAGTCGTCTCACTTTCTGTGTTATAAAATTTCATTTTCATTTCGATATATGTACGTACTACATATTTTTTTAAAGTTGTAAATAATAAGAATTATAAATTTGTTATTGTTTTGTCGACAAAAAATTGACAACACAATAGAAGGTGTGTCACACAAATGAATTTGAAGGACAAGAAATTCCAAAAATCTTTTCTTCAAATGGAAAAAAGATTTTACCTACACCAAACACTTTTTCTTTTGAGTTATTTTAAGAAAAAATGATCCTCATATAAAAAGGTTAATTAGACCACAACACCTGCTTTAATTAATCTCTTCACCATTAATTTAGAAAAGGCGTGGTGTGTTATTGAATTGGTTTTTTTCAGTACATGTGAAGGTAACACTAATAGCAGTCATCATCATATTTATATTTAAAGCGTCTGATCATGAAATTCGTGTTGTTGTTCCTCTTTTGGTTTCAACTTTGATCGTTTTTTTTGATTGAATGATGCTTGACAGTTCACAGTTATTCACTGTTTGGTTTTTATAATGATTTGTATGTACCGGGTGCTCCAGCTATCTATGCTGCGAAAATGATATTTTTTTCAAACGTAATTTTCTCGTTCCAAACAGTTATTAGATTAAAAAATAAGACTAGTTTTGAAAGCTTGATAGGCTCTGATTTATTTTATTCAATAAATCACCTCCAGCCTCAATTACAGTACAAACAGGCATTCACCACTGGATCCCCTGGCAAATCCTGAAATTCCTTCTTGCTCCAACTAATAAGTTTGTCATTGGTGTTACAGAGGATTCTGTTGGTTTGTCGTTCGATCACTTTCCACAAAAAAAAAATCCATCTGGCGAGTTTGGATGCCAAAAGTCCGTCAAGATGAAGTCAACGAAATGGTCTTGGAGCCAATTTGATACTTTTTTTCGAGGTGTTGGAAGGAATCCAGTCCTGCTCCAATATGTTGTTCAGGTTGTTGACCTTCTGGTTCATGCATCAGTGGTGGCCCTGAGGCCTTTGGGGAACACATGAGGAGGCATGATGTGGCCTTCCGAGCTCATCACCCCAAACATCATGACGTGGGCTGGGAACTTCGTCTGAATGACGACAGACGCATCCTTTGGCAGTAGGTCAACCACCTGTTGTTCTGGTTGTTGACCTTCTGGTCCTGGCAAAAGTTTTTCTCTTCCAAGAAAGACTAGACCATGTCTTGATGTAGTGGGTGCTATTGAAGGTTGATGAGCTTTTGGGAGTGCTTTAAGTCTTTTCCTTGGCTTTTTTTTCGTCAATATCTGGCCCTTCCTCATCATGTATGAGTAGTAATGAAAGTTTTCGTGAATGCAGAGCCAGATCAGCGCCTCTGATCGGGCATCTTCTTGAAAAATTGCCCTTTTTGACTTCCCTGGGACCTCATTGGCGATTTGCTAGATTCTGGCGATGAATTATGGCGTCTGGACACAGTAACTTCTACCTTTGATCTCATCCCACATTGCTGTTGTCACATTGCGAAGGAACTTCTCACTGAGTCCCAAAGTTCGAGCAATTGTTAAATAGTCACTCCCAGCGCAGATTCCAAGGAGGGCTCCGTGTCTTTTCTAAACATTTGGGACCACGAATCCGTCAATTAATTCAATTTTTTTGTAACTTGTGCAGGTTTGAACAAGCTATCAAACAAAAACAAAAAAAATCAGCTGCTTATGTGGCACCATAGATAGCTTGTACACCCTGTATCTCTTACATTTGAAACGTTTATTTGACTTCTTCTGGGGAATTTTAATGATTGATACATTTTAATGATAGTGTTATTTAAATTTTATAACAGTTTCTAATCGTCGCTTCATGTTTCGATTATATATACAGTATTATCTTTATATGTCGTACATGTTATTTGTATACTAGAGTATAGAAGAAAAGATTTTGTAGCATGTGGGATTCAGTTATACTCAGTTACTATATATCTTATAACATACATTAATTATGTCTGTCGGACGTTAAAGTCTCCGTTTTTAAAGTTTCAGCCCAAAAACTTGAGTTAATCTAATATGTAGTGCAGTTTCAAACGTTTTCAATTATGTCAAATATTCCATTATTAACCAAAAAAATTTCAAAAAACTTTATAGAAAAATTTAAACAAGAGGAACAAAACTATTGAATTGAAACCGAATTGATGTCAAAGAAAAACACCATATTTGAATATGTTAAAACCTAACTAATAGATTGTTACGGTTCTAGGAAAATTCCCATTAGATAAAATTACCAGTGGAATATCGCCTTCAGGGAAAATCGCCCTGAAGAAAATTGCCGGTGGTGAAAATAGCCTTTGGGAAAATTTCATGTAATTAACTAACAAAGTCAGAATAACCCGTCCCAAAATTTGTTTTGTTCCATGGCAAAACCACCAAGAAGGTTAAAAACTACCACTACCACTTCACAAAGCATTTAGACTCCCTCCAGTACTTCAAAATAAACTCCGAGTCCATAACTTCATTAAGGCTATTGCAAGGACACCAAGCAAGTTGAAAACCACCTCTGCTGCCTCACAGAGCATATATGCCCTACAAAAAGCTTCAAAGCAATCCCGGGACCCATGGATTGATTAAGACTACGACAGGGCCACAAAGCAGGTTAAAAACCACCACCACCAACACTTCACAAAACATTAAGGCCCTCTCTAAATACTTCAAAATAAAGCTTAGGCCCATTGGTTGATAAGAGCTACTGCGAAGATACCAAGCAGGTTAAAAATTTGGGCGCAGGGTTTATTGTGAAATTTTTGGAGGGAGCTTACATGTTTTTTTGAAGGGTTGGCAATGGTGGTTCTGTCATTGCACAAAACAAGTTTTAGGGCGAGTTATTCTGATTTTGTTAGTAAGTTTCCCAATGTCAATTTTCCACAGTGGCAATTTGTGTCCATGTAAATTTTCGCCAAAGGGCAATTTTTTTCAATGTTAATTTTCCCGAGAACAATTATTAACGTTTTCTAAATTATGTTAAAACATTTAAAGTCTAGAACAAGAATAGTTTTAAGACGATTTATAAATTTTACTTTATAAACATACAGTACAGGAAACCCGGGTAACAACACACACTCAATTTTTCAAAATTTATTCAGATTAAACTTGTTTGACTTTTCCTTATATGTATATAATTATAAAAATATTTTTGTCGTATCTTTTGAAATACTAGTGTTGTGGGTTTTTTTTCGTAGAAAAGCTATTTTATACCCAAAAATGGGAAACCAAGAAAAATTTAAAATAATAATAGTACATATTATTTTCTGAAAATATTGATTTGACTAAACAATTAAAAAAAATCAGTGAAATTGTGAAACTTACATATGGAAAACATAAGTGATTTTTATGGGTTAAATATAAAACAAGTAGACCGTGGTTTAAATGACTTCTAAATCTTCGACAACTTTTTAAAAGAAATTTGTTGAAAGAAAACTAATCCTGTGTACAAAAAATATATTTTATGGCCCAAATTAAGGCGATTCAATGTTTTCGAGCTATTTAAATAAAAAACTTTACAACGTTAGTTCCTCTGATCCATTGAGTGTAACATCCCTAAAATAAAAGGTATACCTTTTTGACATTGGTAGTATTATATTCCATGCAATATATATTCCAGACAAAATGATTATAGCATAGGTATACACTATGTGTGTTTGTCTAAGGAGTCTGAAACGGACACAGGGTAAATAAAAAAATTGCTTCGCTTTTATTATGTACATACATGTGATTTAATTATAATGCATAAAGCTGGGGAAACTTTCAAAAATATAAATATACATATTTTCCTGCCTTTTTATGTATGTATATGGCTACACTAATGATATATTACAATCTGCTTTGAATGTACATAATATAATAAATCTGTTAGTCAAACCGGAACAACAATGAATACGAGGATAAAATGAAATACTATAAGAAAAACATATACAGGGGACAAACAAACAAATTGTTAGGATATACCACAAAATATGTATGTATATTTTGTTGACAGGGAATCAACAAAAAAACAAATATTTATTTTGTATCATCTGGAGAGAAACAACCATCATTGCAGTTATAGGCTGCAGAGATAGTCATTAAATGTTGACAGGCTTACAAACAACTTTTTATAAGAGCATCTTTGATCATATTTGAGAGGTAATTAATTATAATTCTCTATACATACATAGTTTTTTATATACTTTTTACTTACTACTTGATCCTAAGAATTAATATCATAATAATAAAAAATACTACAAACAATCTACTTGATTAATTCAGGAGACATATTATACTGTTGGACTGAAAACTGTTCAAGATACAAGAGCTGTATAAATAGAAGGAATAATTACTTATATAAACAGGTTTATTTTTTATATATATGTACCAGCAGAAGGTGTCTATGTTGCAATGCTAAATACAGGGGAATAGAAACAAAGAATGAAGGTAGAAGACAAGGAGACAGACAGAGAGGGATTTAGAAATATACATAGGGAGAAGAGAAGAAGGAAGAGACGTTAAGTAGGAGATATACGAGTTGTGTTCAAGAAGGAAGGTGACTTTGTATTTTTTTGGAAAAAATATTAATTTATTCATCAATATTTATGTTGTCCCCTTCGAAATAATCCTCCTCAGATACAATACACTTGTGCCAACACTTTTTCCAATCCTCGAAGCGCTTCTCATAAGCACTTTTCATTATGGCCTTGAGCTCTTCTAGCGATGAAGTCTTTATCTCCACAATTATTGCAAATCTCTTTCCTTTCATAGGTCTCTTCAGTTTTGGGAACAGAAAAAGTTACATAGGGCCAAGTTCGAATAATATAGTAGCTGAGGCATGATTGTGCTGTTGTTTTTGACCAAGAAAGTCCTACGATTCTTTTGTTCAAAACTAAGCAGGTTCGGACACTCGTCTCATGCCCAAAACGGTCGAGGAAATATATATGGCACAAGCTGACCTATATGTCAATAACCTCAGCAACTTCTCTGATAGTGATTCGATGGTTTTCAAAAAGAAATTTCTTCACTGCATCAACATTTTTATCTATTGTTGATATTCTTGGGCAAGGCTAATCCTTGGCGTCTTCCGGACACCTTAAAAAGTTTTTTCTCCATGTAAATATTTATTTTTTACTCAAAAAGTTACTCACCGTATGCCACTGTCAACATTTCAAGTGTTTTGGAGCACATAATTTCATTTTTCACACAAAATGTGATAAGAATTCTTTGATTCGTGTTTTCAATAGCAAAAAATCGCCGAACACGCAAAGTACTTTACACTGTTATGCCTCTCACAAACAAGTTAAACATATTATATTGCCGAAACCGTAAATATTTGTTCGTGGCAAGTGTATTCATATAAAAAAAAATAATGACTGAACTAACACAACATATATGTAATTGATATATTTTACTACAATTATAGATAATTTAATGAAATTTTGAACTAATGGTTATACCTATTCGTCAATTTGGATTAATGTAATAATAATTAAAAACAAAACAAAACATTTGTATTGACGTCCCTAGGGTGTATATTAACGTGCATATTAAGTAGCAGTTATGAAAGGGTAATGTCCATGTATTAAAAATTTGTATACATTTGTATAATGATGAATGAGGGAAAGGTTATAGTTGTTGTTTGAGACAAATATAATTTCTTTTCACGCCAAGTCTGATTTGACTAATCAGTTGCAATTACATATTTTACAAAAAGAGAATCTGTAGAATTATGAATATATTGGTTTTTTGAATTCCAAAAATAAAATTAAAAATATTGAATTTTGTGGAAAAAAAATCAAAAATCCAGTTTTTTACAAAAATTGAATTTTTTGGAAAAAAATTTAAAATACTAAAGTTGTATGAAATTTTTTTATCAATTCATAGCTATTCTCAAAAAATTAAATTTTTTGAAAAATAATTTAAAAATCCAAATCCCTTCATTATTGGAACAATTCTAATAATCTATAGCTAAACAAAGAAAGTTAAATTTTTAATAAAAAAATTCAAAAATTGAATTTCAGATGCTGATTTTTCGGAAATCTTTTTTCAAAAAATCTATAGATATTCACAAAAAATTTCATAAATCCTCAGCTGTTCACAAAAAATTCAAATAACAAATGTTTTGAAGAACAATTTCAAAAATCCATAGCACAGATTATTCTATTTTTATGAAAAATTAAATTTCAAATATTAAATTTTCAATTAAAGAGCAGAAATTCCTTAATTTGGAGGGGGGGGGGGGGGGTATTTTTTTCATAACTTCGAAAAGTAATAAAATGTATTTAAATACCAGTAATAAACAAGAATCGGAATCACAAATTTAACATTGTTTTGCCGATGCCGATCCATACAAAAAACCCAATTCTCCGATTTCGATTAATCGTCCCATCACTAGTAAGAATGATGAACTCTATTTACTTTATCGTTAAAACAAAAATACCACTCTGTGGAATAACTATTTATTAGGATTAATTTTCGTTAGAAAAAATTATAACGTTATTGTTTCGTTCTTGATACATAAAGATAAAAATAATATAATATTTATTGGAAAAGACGTAATTTAATTTGAGGGACCTATAAATTTATTCACAAAGAACAAAACTTGAACGTTCGATTATTATCCATTACAAATACCCAATCAATATTCTTTAAGAATTAAATTTACGGTCATAATTGATAATAATGTTAAAAGATAAAAAAATCCACAAAATATAATAGGTTAAGGAAAAAGTAATTTTGTATTTTTCGTTTTATTTCATTTTCATTTATAAGAAGGGTTAATAACGTCCGATATACGACGATTATTGTCTGTTATTATTTGATAACTTGTTGCCAATGAGAATCCAACTTCGTAATGCCATTCTCGTAAAAGCTTATTCCTATTACCAAAAAACTTGGACAACTAATTTTCCCAGGCCTATATTGAGGCCAAATTTGAACCCACAAGCGTGTTACACATACACAGAAACAAGTGTCACTCTAACTTCCAATCCAAAGTCCCTTAGCTTCTAGCACGTCAACAAAGATCTGTGCAACCTGGTGTTTTCTTGATATTCTCTTGTTGTCACCTATTCACCAATGATGACCGCTTCAGTTCTATCCCCAGCTCTAAACGGTCGAATTGTTCACAGTAAAGGCAGAATTGAAAAAAAAAAATGTTTAAAGCATTGTTTTGCAACACTAGCCGAAAGAGTATCGGCCATCACAAATTTTCTTGGTCGCTTACGACGCGTTTTTCCTTTTCAGGTAGTAAAAATGTAAAATATGGCGAATTTCTTCCGTTGATACCTCCATACTTGACGCACGATCATTCACAACTTAACAAGCCAAGCGCAATACTCTTCGAAAAGTATTGGTATTATACACTCACAACTTTACGAGGCCGTATCGTATGATCCGATGTGACCAATAATGAACAAGATATACTTAGTTTTATAAAAAAAAGAGCGGGAAATACGAAATTACTTTTTCGACAACCTAACATATTAATAAAGGGTCAATTATTTTTCGTGAGAACCACCAAAATACATTAAACCATTCTGAAATTTAGTATGGAGTAGTCTTTCATGGTGATACAAATTTCCCAATGCCTCCCATTATCGATCTCTAAAATTTTTATTTTTGACACACTCTAAAATACATTGTACATATTTATTTCTAAACAAAAATTGAATTAGTTAATAGAGAGAAATCCCTTCGAAAGTAGAGGTATCTTCAAAATATTTCCTCTGTCTGTGGTCATTTCATTTTTCACTTCTTCTGCATACAATATGATATCCTTTCTTTATGTACCATAGAAGAAGGAACATCAGATGGTAGCATAAAATTATTCATAATAGTAATGTTATTATTAAAATATCCAAGATGGAGAAGAAAGTTGTGTGCGATGTGCTTTGAGAATAATTATATAATAGCATTTATATAATTAGACTGACATATGATATCATAAAAATGATTTCTAGGATATTTGAAATTGCAAGACATTTCCACGTGACGTCATCCCGAACTTTATAAAAATTATGTACCCTTATGATTGAGAAAATAGATACATAACCATTGCTTTGGATTTGGATGTTATAAACATAGGGTAATCCCATTTTGATTCCAAAAATAGAAGACACACTTTAGGCGGATTTAGTTTCAGCTTTAGGGGAGGAATTAATATTTTAAAATTAATTCTTCTTGGAAAATATGTTTTAAATCTTGTTTGTTTTTTAAATTTAATATAGTTTAAATAAAATTGTTAATTTAAATTTTTAAATTATAAGTCGATCTTCAACAGTTTATGTTTGCAAATAATGGAAATTTTTAGGTACTTATAACAAAAGTCTCTGGACCTGAGAAAAGAAGACTCTCGTTTACTTTTTTATAATAGACAATACATTAGGACTAAGCCTTGCAATGAATGAATCAGCCAAAAGAACAATGAAGTGATGTTATTTGAATTGAAATCCATAGCAAATGAAAAGGGTTAAAAATGAGTTGAAATATAATTAGTACATCGTTTTTGCGTGACGTCATTATTCTAGTAGTCTGCCATTTTGATGAAGGCACTAGAAGAGGTTTACCCGGAGTTGCTCGGGCCAAAGAAGGAGCGGGAAATCACATTGACAATGGTTAATAGTATTTCTCCTTAATGTTTAGACCCCTTCACTGCAGGTGAGCATTATAATATATGTATTACTAGCAAAGGGTTACCCGGCGTTGATGGTCCAAAAAAGAGAGGGAAATCACATTGATAAGGGTCAATATTATTTCTTCTTAATGTTTAGACCCATTCGCTTTGGGCGAGTATTATAATATTATGTATTATTATGAATTTAAAAAAAAAATGTGTTATAAGCTATTAAATAACATACTAATATGCATGAAAAAATTGGTCTAGGTGAGAAGTCCATCTTTTATTTTTGGTGAAAGAAATGCCAAATCAAAATTCGCGAATAAAATGGAAAAAAAACTTTATAATACGTTTTTTGCAAAAAAGTAATTACTACAATGATTGATTGTAAAGAGAAAAACATACCCACCAAAAAATTTTTGTACTTGCAAAACAAAAAAGGTAATGGAGAAAATTGTCATTAAAAAAAACAACTCAATCACTGGTACCTTTTTGCAAATATTGCATAAATTATAGAATAAAATGTTCCAGAAATTGAAACTAAATTGTCCAAAATACATTATTTTGTGGTATTTCTTCTTAAAAATTGAAAATTGACGTTTGATTAAAAAAAATAGAAAAAAAACAAAAACGAAAAAAATTTAAAGAAATTTCAAATTATTCAGAAAATGACAGCTATTTCAGTAAAATATAAATTTTAATTTATCAAATTTATTAGCCAATTAATATTTAGACAAATTGCTACAAACTTTATTTTTCTATCCATTATTCCATTGTAAGTCTATTTTTTTGCACCTGAAAAAAATGAAAGTTCAATTTTCACCGATTTCATTATTGCCCTTAACTTTTTTTCATTTTGAATAAATTAAGAAAATGTTCTTTTTCGTATAGTTTTTTTTTTGAGACGCCAGTCAATAACTGTATAACTCAACCCTCTATCTAGTCTCCATGAGCTGCAAAAAACAACTTTTCCGTTTTTTGTTATACAATAAACCCCTTTTAAATGACCCCCGCCCCTTCCTTGAAAATTGGGACCTCCAGTTTTAGTCTGACCAGGTTAAAAAGTAGTACCCATACAAAGTTTCAGCTTCCTAGGTCCTAGAATACATACACAAACTGTATTTAATATATACAGATAATATGATTCAAAAATTTTAATGCTCCTATTATTAATTTTAAAGAATTGTATAAACTTTCCATAAGATTTGTATATCTGTAATTATGACTCCAATAAGGCGTCACTTTCTCTTTATTATGTAATTATGTGTGTCATTATTCAAGAAAACTTTATAAATCTCACATTTCTACAAAATTCTTATAAGAGATATAAATATTAATGTTTTCAAACAGTAACAAACTCAGCTTTTAAACATTAAAAACATAATTACCATAAAGTTTTTCAATCTGATTATACATAAAATAATTTCCCTTATTTTGTCAAATTTTTATGTCTGATTAAGTTTTTATCTGATTCAAAACTCTTCAATTCACGAAAAGAAATGGAGACAAACAGTGGTGAAAAATACGTTTATCTTTAAAAAAATTACGATAACAATAATGACGGAAAAAAGTATGAAAATTGATAACATCGTTGTGACCCATGTTGTTTTTACTAACGATTCAACAGCTTACCTACCTTTGTATTTATCATGATTACTTGAAATACAAACATTTTTACCAATAAGTATCTGTATTAAAGGATCTCAAATAACTATAATGTTCAGGAGCAAAAATTTAACAAAAGCAAAATGTGATGAACTTAATAATGCAGCATCCCAGTATTATATTTCACAGCTGCTCACAAAAAAATTTCTAAATTAAATTATAAATATTAAATAATTAAAAAAAATCTATAGCTGTCAAAAGAAAATTAGATTTTTTGGAACAAAATTGAAGAATATATGTATATATATTTTTTAAGGGGTTAGGGTCTACAAACCCTAAAGCACAGTACCTGCGGACGCTACTGACTGAGTAGAGTTTGAGAACCTGATTACAAATATGACCTTATTATTTTAGAGAAGCTCTTTTCAAAATTAAAGTTCAGACATTCAGCTATCCAATGAGATACTTTTAAACTTTTTGAATATATATTCGTCTTGAAACTATGATCCTCTGAATAAAAAGGACCTATTTTCAACTTTAAACAATGATAACTTGAGTTATTAACATGATAGATGCATTTTAAAAATGGTTTTATAATTTTTTAACATTAGGCTTCGACATATATATTTACATGATTTTATCCATATCTTCTATAGTAAGGGACTATAATCCTTAAAATGGCCAAAAATAATGAAAGCTTTAAAGCCTTTTTTCTGAAGACCATGACGCCAATAGAAAAAAAATAAGGCCATATTTGGAAACAAGGCATTAAATTTTACTAAATTGAGCATATGCAGTTCTCGTGTTTTAAAAAAGTGGGATTTTGTTGGATAGTGTAGAATGGGCATGTTAAAAAAAAGGAAAACAAAAATCAACATGGTAACCCTGAAAATTTGAAGAACGCTTTAAAGAAGAGAAAGAATAATGCTCATGACGTTTCATTAGATCAGCATCAATCAGCTGTGACAAGAGAGGAAGGAGAAAAGGATATAAAAAAGGACATTTGCTAGAATTACTCCAATGTCGATCCCCAATTCTCCTCTTAGTCCAACAAGGACTTACAATCATAGCTCTGCAACAAATCCTCAGGGTTACGGTCTGTCTTTTATGAGCACCCAGGAATGTTCAATCAGGTTTTAAATATAATTGAGCCTATTGTTCACTACTAAGGAATTAAATAATAATGACAACTGCTAAGGCTGTAAAATACATTTTACAGCCTTAGCAATTCCATAAAAACGGGCCAGCTTAAAGATACACTGGATTTTCATTTTTTTTTTTTTTTTTTTTTTTTTTTTTTTTTTTTTTTTGTAAATGTGATATGTTTTCAAAAAAGCAGATTGTCATTATTTTTCTTTATTTATTTTATTTTATTTATTAAAATCCATCAAGCTGCTAAAATGATCCAATCAAATCTATAAACTATGTGGCAAAACGAAGATCACGTTGGCAGCATTTTTCTCATAGGTTTTCCATAAGACAATTTTTTCTCAACTGGGTGTTTTGAAAGTGCCAAGAATTAATCTGTAATTAACTATGCAACCTCCATGGGAGTATCCCTTAAATAAATAATTGCCATTTTTGTATTTCGCAACCTTTCCACTAAAAAGAAACAGAAAAAAGGAATGAAATCAGTTTTGAAATAGCCAATTATTCTCAATTATAGATTTTTTATTCATTAATTTTTGAGATTTGTTCACACTTAAACAAGAACTTATTCAAATTAAACCAATCAACGTTCAGAAACATGGTGAAGTGGAAAGAAATATAAAAGTTACCTGGCCAAAACAAAATTCAGTGAATTTTTGTATTAGTTAGGCAATGCCCCGTTAATTGAAGCAATTCTGCTAAGGAGAAAAATTATTGCATCATTCATAAGGAAAACCGTTGGAGTTACGCCATCTGTGGTATTTCAAAAGCGACATCTTGTATACAGATAAAGTTTTTACGTGGCCAATAAAATCTCTTATACTGATTGGTCCATTGAAATATGAACACTTACTAATTCAATAATTAATTAAGGTTGAGTGATAGAAATTTATTCATATTTCGATATAAAAATTAGTTACAAAACAAAACAAACTTGAACTCTCTAGCTTACGTTCATGTCGAGAAAATAACACTTGAACGTGATCGACGAATTTCTATTGTCAAACTCCTTGACACTGGACGTCTTAAGGAACACGACCGTCTAAGCTGTCAAGAAGTACGAAAGTTGGAAAGGAAGAAGATGAGTTAAAGAAAATAGCCTAGGCTAAACCCCTCAAGTCCATGAGGTCCCATACAAGAGATCTCGGGGTTTCCACAGGACTGTCCCAAATGCTATAAAAAATTGGGTAGAAAGAGACTTGTTAGGGTGGACGGACACTTTTGACACCAGCAATTAAAGAAATCCCTCTCCTCTAATACAGAACTCTTTTCAATGATTTTTGAGTGAGTCTTTCGAACTCTTTTTTGGCAATTTTGGCCCCTACACACCTGATGCAAGCCCCCTGTCCGTCATCCAAAGACAGAGGCTCCCAATGCCCCTTTCAGCTAGCACTGGGACGGCAGGACAGAGGTATACCCCCCTTGCATCAAGTGCCAAACCTTCCATCACCGTCTGGAATCCCTCATTCCCACATTAATGATTAAGAGAGCTCAGATAGACATCTATGCATAGTATTAATTTTATTGAAATTCTATTGTTAATTAATAAATTATATCGTGTTGAAGTTTAAAATTAAAAGTACTTAGATTTTAATGGATCAATCGGAGGCTAACAGATGCGGTTTTTTTTATAGTTATAGATACGTTTCATACTGATCATTTAATTTTATATTAATTATTTTTTGATAAGTCAAGAGTCAGCCCCACCTTTTATGATGTAATTTGAAAGTTAAATTCAAAATTTTCCTGTAAGTGATTTAGTAACACATGACTCTAGATGATAAACTTAGAAAAATGTTATGTTTTTATTTATATTACAATATTTTCTACAACATTTTCTCTGGATTCAGTGAATTGATACAAGGTTGTTACGCCTGAAATTCAATATTCCTTTATAAAATTGCTTCGGACCGAATTTCTACACTTGCATTTATCTATGGGGGAATGATATTTTGAACCAACATGACACACCTTAAAAGACAGAGAGTTATACTTCATCATTATTGTCACATTGGCTCTGACAGCAAAAATTAACTGGGAATTAATGGTTATACATTCCTCACAATTGTATTTGAAAAGTTTAAAAGAATGATTACATATAAAAAATTAGATCAATTCAATGATAACCTAGTTTAACATTAACAGAGATGATCTTTGTAAATATATATACACTTTTAACAGTATCATATCTAAAACCTTATATCTGCATCAAAAATTCACCTTTCGAAATATAAATATTAATATAGTTTACCCGGATTCAATCAGCCCAAGTTTGCCATATTATCATTTTGTCAGAGCCATTCCTGTTTATTTTTTGCTGTTTGTTGTACTAACTACAGGGAGTCTGCAGAATTATATAAATATATATATTTTTGTTTTTTTTTTTGGGGGAGGGAGGTTAAGAAAAAAAAATCCAAAAATTAATATTTTTGGGGAAAAAATTGAAAAAATGATTTTTTTTTAAATTTCAAAAATCCATAGCTATTCACAGAAAATTAAATTTTGTGGAAACAAAATGAAAAATGAAATTTTTTTCTCCAAAAATTTGAAAATTATATAAAGTTTTATAATAAATGAAAAAATTCTTAATTGGGGGAGGGAGGCTACAGCCTCTCAAGCTCACCTCCTACGGAATCCCTGAACTACCAATTCATTATTGACCCTTTTTTGAAAGATGGGAAGGTTGAGAGATGCATGATGATTTCAAAATGTCCGTTTTTTGTAAATATTCCACTTATACCTTTTTGTCCAGCCACTCTTAAATACTTTGTAGTGATATAAAAATTGCTGGAATCCGAAAGTATTTAGATATACTTTTAAAAAGTGTTCCTTGGAAACCTGCAAATATATATGCTCTTGTTAGTGGTATCTTATTTTGACCATTCAAATATCATTAGCATATAATGAACACTAAAGTAGTTTCTGTTAGCTTATGTTGTCGTATCTCATACTTTCTAAGATAAAATCTCAGGCAAGTTTTTTACGCTCACTGAGAAATCTCTAATAGTAGTATTTTAGAAAATCCCTTTTCAGAATTTGGACCAATCAAAAATCAAGGAGTTACCAGGGGCGACCACAGGGTTTGAAGGTCTTCCTCTATATTTTTTTTTTGCTTTTTACTAGAAACTTTGATATTTGAAATTTAATTTTATCCTTTTTGTTTCCAAAAAAATTTAATTTTTCAAATCTTTAACAAAAAAGTTTACTTTCTGTGCATACCTATGGATTTTTAAATTTTTCACCATGAATTTAATATTTGAAATTTAATTTTTCCAATATTTTTCCAAAAAATTATTTTTTTGTGAACAGCTTTTAATTTTTGGAATTTTTTTACCAAAAATATAATTTTTGCGAATAGCTGTTTGTTTTTTTAATTTATTTTCCAAATAATTTAGTTTTTGAGAAAAGCTATGGATTTTGGAAATCCATTAGAGAAAAAATTTGGTACTAAATTTTTTTTCCAAAAAATTTAATATTTGAAAATATAGTCCAAAAAATTTAATTTATCAAATTACAAAACCTATGTTCCCCCAAATGCATATATATATAATTCTGCAGACGCCCCTTGTTACAATGTTTGACATAGATACATCATATGTAATAATGGCCAAGGTTATTTGAAATCCTATGCTACATAGTTATAGGCAGCATGAGGAAGGCATCTCCTTATTAATACTTTGACTTCTTCTGAAGCCCCACTGAAATTTGAGTATTTGTCTGTATAAGTTATAATTACATATATGTATCGGTAGATATTTTGTTCTGTTTTCCTCATCTTAGATGCATTTATCTTTTTTGTAATTATTAATATATGTACATGATTAATCAAGCTTCCAAGTTGTTAATAAATTCTTCACTGATAGTAGATGGTAGAAAGAGTTTAAAGTACTTAATCATTATCAAAAAAAAAAAAAAAAAAAAAAAAAGAAGTTATTTCAATTTCTCCTATATGAAAAAGATATGCCTATATTTGAAAGACTTTGTGGATTTACGATACCCTGACTATGAAGCTTTACTCTATTATATTTTTTTATACGAGGAGGTGCATCTTTTGAACTCTTTTTTGGCACTTTTGGCCCCCCTACAGCCCTGATGCCAACATTGTTCTTCATCCAAACGCCAAGGCTTTCAATGCAACTGTCAGCCAGCACTGGGATGCCATGACAGATGCCTACATCTTCAGCGAGTACTAGGCTTTCTGCCGTCTCCTGGAAGCTATCATTGTCGCTAAGGGCGGCTACATTAATGATTAAGAGAGCTCACACACACACACATCTATTTATAGTATCAATTTTGTTAAAATTCTATTGTTAATTGATAAAGTATATCTTGTTGAAGTTTAAAATTCAAAAGTGTTCAGATGTTAATGGACCGCTTGTTATAAGCTTGAGAACTTGGTTATAATATATGAAGTCATTATACTAATGACATCACGTAGTAAAATTAAAGATATCACACGGCAAGGATTTCAAATCTTGAGAGCTCTGTATTTAATAGAATAATATATATTTAAGTTAATTATTAAATTCATTTCTGTAAGGATTTTATTCGTTACTGATAAGGGTACATAGTTAAGGTGTATTTCTTTTCAAAAATGATTATTTTAGAATAACAACCATGGTTTTTTTCTTCAAAGAGCATAATACAATTGTTACAAACATACATATGATTGTAGGTATGTCAAAAAGTAATGACCTTCATGATTCATATACATATAAGACCATATGGATTAACATTTTAAATTTTAACTTCTCTCGAAATCAAGAGAAAAGCTGAGTTAAAATATACATATATATAAGATATTGTATTTCTATATACAGATTATTTGATAAGTTGTATCTGTATAGGATTGTCATCGGTTATAGACATACAGGGGTGTATGCAGAGGCTGTAGCCACCACCCAAATATTCGAATTTCCCATAAGTGTAATTCTAAAAAAGAAAGTTCAATAAAATTTAATTTCCTATGAATAGTTAAGGATATTTGAAATTTTTTTCCAAAAACCATTTTGACTTCCGAAATGGATTTTGAAGGAAGATAATTTTAAATGTATTATGCAGTCAAAGTTAAAGGGTATTTTTATGATTCCATCATTGCTCATAGGACAATTTACTCAATTAGACAAAGCATCTAAGAATATTTGTGTATTTTATTAGGAAATAAAAAGGGTACTTGTGTCTTTAAGAAGTAGACCGATGAAATCTTAAAAAATGGATCCTTATTTCGGCAAATATTAACTTCTGACACAATCAATTCTTTTAGGATATCGGGTATCATTCACAAAGAATCAAGAGAAAATTTGGCTTTAGAAAATGATGTTTTAGTTAGATAAAAAATATTTTATTAGATGAGCCATTTCAATGGTCCAAAAACAAAAACTTTTTTTGTTAGAAATGTATTATCATGTTTCCGTCAGAATTTTTTTTAAAGATTATCAAGTCTTCTACAACTTTTTTTTTTGCATCCGAGTTATTACGTAATCATTCCAAGGATAAGTTTAAAGACAATAAATCGTTTGAATCCAATGGATTTGGAGGGGAAGTGTTTTCATCGTTTAAGCAAAGAGATAGTCCTTCTATTTTTGGAAGATCTATGAGAATAAAGTAAGGCTGTAATTTGGGGGGAGGCCCAAAAGTTTCAAATTTCAAAAAAAAAAAATGTGAATAGTTATTAATTTTTGAGGTAATATTTGAATTTTTTTAAGTATTATTTTTGTGAAGAACGGTGTATTTTTGAATTATATTTTTTATTTCAAAATTTAATATTTGAAATTTTTTGTGAACAACTCTGGATTTTTGAAACTTTTTTCCACAAATATTTAATACTTGAAATTTAGTTTTTGATTATTTTTGAAATTTTTTCAATTTATGTGAATGGCTATGGGTTTTGAAAAATATTTGTAATTAAGGCTTAATTAATGTATTCATGAGTCTTATAAGCATTGGATGCTTATGCATCAAAAATAGTTGATATAAATTGATAATGACGTCATTGAAAGAAGTGGGTTCCGGTATGCCAAAGACTTAAGTCGGAATGCCAAAATTTTGGAACCGATACATGCTTAGCTGTTATTGTTCAATTAGTTTATGATAATTTTTAATTTTATGTTCATGAGAATATTTTATTTATATCCATAGTAGTTTACAAATAGTTAAATTTTTTGAAAAAAAAATTCAAAAATCCATAGTTGTTTACAAAACATTAAAAAAAATATTCAAATTTTAAATTTTCTAGTAAAAGCAATTTTCCTTAATTTGGGGGCTTAAAAAACACTAATTTTATTTTATCATCCATTGAAATAACTTTTATTACATATTTTATCTTATAATCCTAATTCCTAACATTCAGAAGTTTAAGAACTTCTCTTAGCTATAACCCCTCCAGCACACTTTTCTGAACGCTTCTTTTCTTCTGCTTTACACCACAATTTTTGTATATTTTCATAAGAAAACAAACAATTTCTCCAAAGTACTTTGATCAAAGTGAGTAAGGATTTAAATTGCTCAAAAAATGGTTGAAAATCTGTTTTGAAATAATTATGCATTATGGTAATATTGATTATCATCTTTGAACACTTTTAAACAAATGAACCAATTAAGGTCTCCAACCATTTGTTGGTAACGATACAAGACTTTTACATCATAAAAAAGAAAAAAAAAATCTCGTACAAACCACTATGAATCTCATAGAACAGAAATGTATTTGGGGTAGGCTGGAATTTCATGTTTTTACTAGAATTTTATTTGGTGAGGATGAAAAATTTTTACACGAAAATAGGGATATATTTTTTTTTAATTTCTTTTCTTTAAATATTAGAGGTCATTCTGGCAACTTAAGCAGCAGAAAAAAAATTAAATATTTGAAGTTTGTTTCCAAAACATTAATTTTTTTGTTAATAGCTATGGATTTTTGATTTTTTTCACCAGAAATGTAATACTAGAATATTTTTCAAAGAATTGTAATATTTGCATATTTTTCAAAGAAATGTAATATTTGATTTTTTTTTAAAAGAAATGTAATATTTGAATTTTTTTCGGAGAATTATTTTTTTTTGTCAATAGTTATAGTTTCTTGAACTTTTTTTCCTAGAAAAGTAATTTTTGTTGATTTTTTTCCTAGGAATGTTATTTTTGAATTTTTGTAAAATTTTTTTTTAAAAGCTGTAGGTTTTTAAATTTTTTTTTCAAATAATTAAACATTTAATTTTTGAAATTTTGTAGTTAAAAAAGTTACTTTTTTAAGCATGATAATTTTTTCAAAAAATTCTATTTTTGAGATATCCTTTGGGGGTTTTTCCCAAAAAATGTAACTTTTGAAATTTTCTTTGTACAATTGCGGATTAAAAAAAAAAAATGGTGAGCAGCTGTGAAGTTTAAGAATTTTTTTGCAAAAATGCCTAATTTTTGTGATAAGCAATGGATTTATAGTTTTTTTTTCAAAAAAAACTATTTGAAATATAATTTTTGAATTTTTTTTTCAAAAATTAAGAGTTAAAACTCAATTTTTGAAATTGTTTGTGAATACTTATAGATTTTTTGATTTTTTTTTAATTTTACCATGTTTTTCAAAAAAAAAAAGATAAAAATAATAGTAATATATATTTTTGCGGACACCGTTGCTGATAGTTATACCAAAAACATCACTGCAGCGCCCTTAAAAATAATATATTATTGTATATCTTTTAGATTTATTGTAGACTGTAGATCTATAAAGTACATGAACTAAAGTTTAAAACTGCAACATGAATTATGTTTGAAAAGTTAAAATTGAATTAAGTATATATTCCCTTTTTTTGTGAATGATTCAATTTTAGGAAATGGACCAAAAAGACAAAAAACCATTTTTTTTGTAATATCAATAGAAAAAGTATTTTCTTTTTCAAGGATCAAAAACAGATTGATCCTTGAAATGAATACCCACGTAGAATTTAACAAATTCCCCAAAATAGATAGACTGACCCATTACTACTTCTATTCATTCATTAAAAAAGTCATGATAAAAAATAAGATTACATATTACCTATCCAGCTACTCTTGTATGATTCTCCTAGTAAACAAAATTATCAATTGAATATTGGAGACAAAAAAATGAGTTTTTTCGTTATCTACTTTATCAGTAGGGAGACAACATGCATAGCAGTATCGTTTGTTTTCCAACTTGTTTTAAATTTTCATAATGGCTAGATCAAAAATCCATAACTATTCTCAAAAAAATTAAATTTTTGGAAAATAATTTCAAAAATCCATAGTTGTTTACAAAACATTGAAAAAAATATTCTAATTTTTAATTTTCTTGTAAAAAGCAAACATCCTTAATTTGGGGGCTTAAAAAACACTAATTTTATTTTATCATACATTCAAATAACCTTTATCATATATTTTATTTTATAAGCTTAATTCCTAACATTGAGAAGAATAAGAACCCTCTAGAATACCTTTTCTGAACACTTCTTTTCTTCTGCTTTACACCACTGATCATACATACTTACCAACTAAGGATCCAATAATCTGAGGTATACCTCAGAAATTTTCGCACCGCGGACGTTTTGTTCTGGGAAGTTTTACCCTCATTTATATATTATAGCCTAAATGTATCTTTTTGATTATTTTTTCGACTTTTTTGAGTCTTCTTTTACTTGAAGTACTTCGCCATTCATTTTTTTTACACAGAATAACTTGAGACCATTTTAATTCAATTTGATTGTAAAATATTCCTATTAAATTAATGTTGTTTCTTATTATGATGAATTCGAATAGTTATTTATACCGGTGTACATTAGCTGAGAGAAAAGATGAACTTCAACTTGTAGGAAACTGGCTACTCCGACTCTGAATTAAAAATTCATAAGCCCGTCAGTGAGACAAAGGCTTCCTCACTCTTGAAACGGTTGAAACACGACTTGGTTGGGGTGATTCGTTTTTTCTCTGACATAATCTGTAATCTGCCAGAAGATATTTCTTTTGCCATAATATACAATATCTGAGGGCAAAACTTCCACAGAGCTAAACTTCCCAAGGCAGATAACTCCTGGGGTAAAAAATTAATACACCATGTAATATGTAATAAAAATCAAAAGACGAAAAACTATTCATTATAGGTATTCATAATCTTGGTATTATCTTCAATTCTTGAAAAAATATGTAATTGAACGTGAAGGAAAAATATAATTTCCCTCAAATATTTTCAATATCGCCACTTATTGTAAGACTTTTTCTATGTTCAATTTCCTATTACAAATTTAATACGCCATTTGAGCTAGCAAATACGACGCTGTAATAGTTTTTGGGATTACAAATTTATATAATATTTATATACCTATAGTTATTACGCTGCGTGTGTGAAATTGATAGAATTTTTTCCAGACTAAGTCCTTTACACACAATTATGCTTTGGGATTATTCTAGGTACATATTTTGAGAAATCTTGATTACGTCATATAGGTACTACTTTAAATCTGAAGTTGGCTTTGTTACAAAATGCCCCTATTCGAACTTTGAAAGTAAATACGCACCTAAATATTGTGTGCGCCGATGACATTTTCAATCAATGGGAAATAATAAGACTAGTTATTGAAGGAATGTCTTAAAACTAGTTTGAAATGTCAGGGGAAAAATATCAATTTAAAGTCATTACATTGAATGTAAAAAGGTACCCATAATAATTGGATTGCATTGTCTACTGTCTTTCTAAAATGTAGGTCATGCTTGTCTTTGTACCTTGTAATTAGAAAATAAATTTGGGAAGCCTCATTTACAATTACTTACCTGTCACGAGCCTATAAATGAAATTATAGAGTCATTCCACGTCAAATCATTCATTCAAAAACTTCGATGTTTTTCATTTTGGTACATATTTTAATATTAGTTAAAAAATCAAACACAAAAAGAAATAGATAGAAAATACAGTTATTTGAAAGATAAGTGGCAAACATAAATAATTAAAAGCAATAGAATCGGATAAAAAAATCTCTATTCCTGTGGAGCTTAGAAAATGTCTGTTTAAAATGTGTAGATGGATTTTTGGTAGATCGTTAGCTACTAGTCCTTCCCTTAGTAGAGACAGTAGTCTCTTCAAGGCAGGGATGTAACGTTTATCAAACAATGTTTCAAGCCATTTATCTTCCTCCATTAACAACTCCTCCACTAAAGATATCGCAGTAGAAATATATATAATCTGAGCAATCCATTTGTTACTATAGATATAGATTATGAAGGTTAAATATCCTTGACTGGAGAAACCACTTACGAACCTTTGAATCAATTTTTGTCCAATTGGAATGAGGGGGTCATTCCCTTGCCATTCAACACCTAAGATATTGACTGTGTTACCAATGGACCAGTCAACTATCTTCAAAACCGACGAAGGATACCATTTACCTTTAGGGAGAATATAAGTTTTGTCGAAATTCACCCTCATTCTCGAAATCCTGGTGAACTTTTCGAAAGTAGAAATAATAATTTCGACTCTCTTTTCCAATTTATCTCAATCATAAGCGTAAGGTCATCTATATAAGTCCATCAAGATTCTCCAATGCGAATCTCAAAAACTCTTGTACTTGCGATTCAAGTAAAGGTTTAAATGTTCCATAGCAGTTAGAAAAAGAAGGGGATAAACCGGACAAACTTGAAGTCTACAGCTTTTCCCCAACTTTATGGGTGCACTTAATATCAAATTTTTGGGAGAGAAATTATAAAAACCCATAGCTATTTGCAAAAAGTTAAATTTTTAGACAAAAAAAATTCAAATATAAGATTTTTTGAAAAAAAAATCATTTATAAAAAGTTATAGAAAAAAGTAAAAATTCCTTCATTTTTTTTTTTTTTGGAGGGGGGGACGGGGACGGAGGGATACAGTGCTTCCAGCCCACCTACTGCGAACACCCCTGATTTATGAAGAAAAAAATTTATTGGGAATTTCTCATTTTCTTGATATTTTTTAAGGATTATTTTTGTGTTGATATATTAAGGAATCAAAAAGTTTTCTAATTCCATTTAATTTTTTCTTTCTAAAAAAAAGCGTATTTCAATTCAACAGTTACTTAAGGTAAATAAATACCACATGGAAATACCAAAAGTCTTACGTATGATTGCACATAAATTCTACTTTTAAGGACAAAATATAAAATAATTTTATAAGGCAATACAAAAAAATAATATTGTAAGTCAGTATTATGTACTTAGAATGACATGTACATCTTGTGAAACATTTCTCATTCATTTCTAACTCAAATAAAGCTAATTACGTTTAAGTTTATTATATTTCCACATTCATTCGTAGACATTTCCTATTAGATACGTAAACAAAGCCATGCTTAAACGACTCTGGGTCAATCATAATGGCTAATATATATGTAGTCATTTATCCATCTCAGAGCTTCTTCAAAATGACATTTTATTATTCAACATTTCCTCCGGATGGAGAAAGAAAAATAGCTAATAATTAATTAGTATTGAGTCAATTACGTAACTATTCCCATCAGAGTGAGCTGGAGTAAAGCTGTTTAGTAAAAAAATATACCATCAAAATTACACCTAAACTCAAAAGATGTGACACCTGGCTTTCAGAATATGTTGAGAATAAAATATTCCAGGAGAGGAACCAAAGCTCTCAGTATTACTGATTACAATTATTTAATGACTATTAGAAACTAAATTACAAATTCTGAGTATTGAACATGACGATTGTTTTTGAGAACCCTATTCAAGTATTTTGAGTGATCTTCCTCTCTCATGGCTTCGCTAAATATGTGAGTGAATGAATTATGAGAAGACACTCAAGCCTATTCACGGAAGTAGTTGAGTCCCCTTCCCCTCTTCAAACAGAAATTACCAACATGGTTCAAGATAATGTGGATTTTTGGAGTGATATCCAGTCCAAGCTGTGTATAGGCTCTCCCAAAACTTTCTATATAGGCTTTAGAGAGGACAGAACCTCTCTCCTTGAACTCCTTTGTCAGCTTCTTGATACGACCTAGAGTCCTTGGAAGGTCGGTATTTTTGAAAGGATTCGAAGCCTCACGGGTATACCAAGGATTCTTAGAACTACAAGACTGAAGCCCAAGGACGATGTTGCACATATTCAATCCATCGAGGCAATGAAGCTCATAGAAGAGGGGAGTAAGGCAAAAATGAGGGTTTGGACTTTTTTGTAAGTTTCTGGGACATTAGAGAGGAATGCAAGGAAAAACAAGCGCTTCAATCCTGAGTCTTTGAAGCCCCTGGAAGCTGGAGAATTGTCTTTCTGTATCACATTGAGGGAAACTTTGAAGAAACTCCTGTTATTTAACTCATCTCTCTGTCAAGACCCTCTGAAGGTTTGGTTCAATGAAAAGGCAACCGAGATCTTCTCCCAAAGATTTGTCAGCCTGGAAAATCTGGTGACCTGACAGATTGTATAGTGTTCTTCGAACACCACCAACAGACAGAAGTAACGGACGGGAGTAAAGCCAATAAGAAGACCTTTTGATAGGGGTACAATCATACACCAAATATATATTCTATAAGGGATTAACACTTAAAAAGGATGTACATAGACATAACTATTAAAATATATGAACACGTAAAACAAAAGGTACATTACTATCTATTTAAAACAAATCCCTATGGTATGAGCTAAAAGTATATAAAAGGCAATACATAACAGATTGATAGAAAGCTGAGTAGAGAGGAAATTTGAGTTATTTTGAAGTAAGCTTCCACCCATCTGAACGTGGACTGGGCGTTAGGAGACGTTTGGTAAGACAAAACCTCCAAAACCAGATGAGCTCAGGTCAATCAGTCCAGCATTGATGGGTTACCCTTTTCTTTTCTGTGAGATTTTGTGAGAATGTTAGAAGACCTTGCTATCAGATGGCAGGTATGTCTGATCCCTTTTTCGATAAAATGTTTACATTTTAAACAGATCTAGAGAACCTTGGGAGATTTGTTAGGGAGGCTTATGGATCTCACGAGAGGAACAATGTAATCAAGAGTATTTTTGTTTGACTTGCCAATCTCACAAGATTAACAGTAACAGTCTACCTTGGGGGTAGGGTTGGCCATTGTGTGGATGAAAAGGTTCTTGAAGTAATCTATAACCTCCAAGAACTTAAAATCCGCTTGAACTGCTTATGGCTTTGAGGTAGAACTTCCATGCTCAGTCCGCTTCCTCAGGAAGAAACGGAAGGAATTGAAGATGGAAGACTTGATGGTCCATGTAGCCACTGAAAACACAATTGTTGACATTTATATTTGCTCCTTTGAGAGAGGCCTCAAGCTAGCTTTTCTACAACATGCCACACAAACCTTGGCACAATGTGGCTTGTGATCTCCTCTAGAAGATAACAAGGTGTTGTTGCTTAGTACTTACTACATTTCCCAAAAAATAATGAAATAACATGGTGTTTAATACGCATTTATTCTGAAAGCCGGATGTCACAGCTTTTATGTTTGGGGTGTCATTTTGATGGTATATTTTTTTGCGAAGCTATGCTCCTCCAGCTCACTCTGCCAGCTTTTGGACTATTTATCAGCAGATATAGTCATGCCCACTTTTTGAACAACAGAGTAGGAACAACCAAAAACTTGTAGTAGTCCAAATAAATTACGAAAAACGTTATTTTTGTGGAATCAAAAAAGACAACTCAAAATCAATTTGTGATAACTTAGGATTTGGATTATTGAGCTATCGCTCTAATAATTACTCTTATGGACTTTCTTGGAAAAAAAATCATGCTCATTTTGACATTTTTTTGAGAAAATTGGTTATTTTTCTAAACTGGTATTCAATAAATAGAGAAAATTTGCGTTCTAAGCTTTTGATGAGATTTTTTTGTGAAAAAATCCACCTGCAAAAAATCTCCCTCATTAGGCACTCATTTTGTAGATAAACTGATATGGTTATGATTACATGATTGGATATGTGATGAAGCCAGATTCCAACAATATCTAATCAGAGGAAGTAAAAGTTTGTTGCAAAATTGACTGTTGAATAATCCCCCTTGTATCTTACAACAAATGATAAATACTTTTGCGCCAAATTGCGGAATCCTTCTATTTATCCAAAAAGTTTGTATCAGATGTAGTGATGAGGAGATACCTTCATTAAGACTCTGGAAGATCACTTCAAGTTCATATTTGCTAGAATTTCTAATGGGGACATTGAACAGTCTTTTATTATTTTTAAAATTAATGAATGCAGTTCCAAGATAATAACTGAAGAACATCTTTCTAAAATCTTTATTTGTCGATATAATATGACAAAATTTATGAATGAATTCTGATAAATCTATAAAACAAAACTTACTATTTTAAATTATCTTTATAAAACTGTATTTTCCCAATACAAATTGCTCAATTTCGATATTTTGGGTGCTCATTTTGGCCAAAAAAATCGTTCCAAAATCCGAAGTCTAAGGATATGTTTAAATACTATATTTAGCTATATTTCATATTCAATATGTCCTTCTTTACGACCAATAATAGCCTATAACGCGCACAAACATATTGGTAGGTCTCGACGATGAAGGTCGTCTCCATGTTGTACCACAATGTTCTAATGGCAGCTTGGAGTGAATCAAAATTTGCACGAGAGATACTGTAGACATTCTTCTCGAAGAGACTTCAAACTACAAAGTCCTGGGGTTGAGGAATGAAACTTCGTAATTAAAGATAACGGGGATGAAATAATTAATTAAGTGCTATGACAAGTTTTGAGTCCCGCTCTGTGTACGTGATATAACACCAAACAAACTATTCAATTATATTACAGGGCATTTGAATTTTCAACTGCTTAGTGTATATGTTTTGATATTAATTATTATCAGCTGATTTTGATCGCCATATTGTTGATGCAGAAGTTTTTGTTTTTCTAGGATGTATGGGAGTATTGTATACATGGAATTTATACAAAACTCGTTTATTTTTGTTTCAAATGTCGTTTGATTGCCTAAAGAAACCTCGTTATTAAAAATAACGGGGATCAAATCGTAATCAAATGCTAGTATAAGTTATTATAATAAATTAATTAAGTACCTGATTTAAAGAGAGAATTAAAATATGATCTCTATGTATGTTAGTAAATGCAATTTTATTATATACAATTTTTTATTTACATATTTAGACGTAGGAGAAGTAGAATATAGTAAATTGTAAGTTTATACGTTCGTTGAATAACACTGTGTGTTGTATAAGTACCTAAGCACTAACTAAAAACTAGGAAAAACTAGGTTTAAACTAGGAATTCTCTATTGGAATCCCAGTTTCTCTGGATTTATTGAGGGTTTTAAAACTACAGCCAATTTCTGGAAAATCCTGTATTTCATAAGATTTTTATTTAATTATATACAATTATTCAGAACAAAAATACTTGGAAATGTATATTTTTTAAATTATACATTGAATATTTTTCTATGATATTCCTCATTACTATGTATTATGATTAAGTTATATGTGTCTATAGAATAGTGTCGTTTTTCATCATTTTTCTGCCTAAAAATGGAAATATATCGAGTTCAGAACAAGATATAGAATCAATTAAAACATTTTTATATATTTTTCATTAATCTTACTTTTAATTTGGGAATTGATTTAATGGTAATATACAACTCTGAACGGTAGTCTTAATATCAACTTAATATAATTCCAGAGAAAAAACTGAGATCAGTTTTGGATTTTTTTGGTTTGAATTCATTTATACAAAATGAATATTTCCCTCTGTAATAAATGATACCCAAAGAAGTATCAAAATATCATGAATGATGGATCTTTTCTAGATCAATAATCTTGTATTTTCAGAGTCCTTTTGGTTCAACCCGAAAAAAAAAAACCAACTAGCACATTAGTAGAGATATCTGCAGGGGTGAACTGGAGGGTATGTAGCCCTTCCCCATTAAATAATGTTTGCTTTTTACTGATTTTTTTTACCTCATTCTGGCAAATTATGCAGCAGATAAAGAAAATTAATATTTGAAATTTAATTTTTCAAACATTTTCCCAAAAAATTTAATTTCTGGGATTAGGTATGTTTTTTTTTTTTTTTTTTTTTCAACAACATTCAATTTTTTCAATATTTTGTGTATGCTCATCACTAACTATTTCATTTTTTTATGCGGGTTGGATAAGTTTACGTCAAATTTGCAGGCTCTAAAAAGAACAACTAGAGCAATGCTAATTTGAAGAACATGATAATTCAGTATATAGCATTTATTGTTTCCTCTTAAAGTATAAAAATAAATAATTAAAAATCCCAAATATTAACCAGGATCCCGTTCAAAGACATTTAGTCCCAGGGTTATCCGCAGGGGATGGGCTGGAGGGGATAAAGCTCCCCCATCCCAAATGAAAGATTTCTTACTTTTTACTAAAAATGGAATATTTGAAATTTATTTAATTATTTTTTCTTTAAATAACAATGAATTTTGAAATTTATCTCGAAAAATTTGAATATTTGAGATTTTTTTCAAAAAAACTGATTTTTGATTTTTTTTTCAAAAATATTTAATTTTTGAATTTTTTTGAATTTGTTTCAAAAATATTTAATTTTGCACAAGTTTGCAGTAAATTAATTTTACTCCAAGTTGTTTTGTGGTAATACTAAAAAAAGTTCATCGACCTCTGGCCTAGACTATTATTAATAACAAAAAAAAACTAAAATATTAAAATTTTTTGTAAAAATTTCAAAAATCAGTAAATATTAACAGAAACAAAATTTCATATTCTTTTTTCTTGTAAAAAGAAAAAAATCCTTAATTTGGACGAGGAGGTTACAACCCCTCCAGCCCCCCACGGACACCCCTGTACCCCTGTTTACATAAAAAGGGCAATGAAATGAAAAACAATCAACACTAACAAAACCTGGACGTATCGAATACAGTCTGTCTTGAAAAACCATTGATGAGTCACTTGAAACGGAATCATACCTTTATATATTATGGATATCCTCTAGTGAATGCACATTCTAGTTAAATGAGTCAGCGATAAGGTGAGGATTAAAAAGAGAGGGAAAAAAATCCTACTAACAAAATTGTCAGTTATGGATTATTAGAAAAATAACCAATTGGTATATTAAAAAAATAAAATGGGCAACTTTTGTCCATTTGAGTGACAATGAAATTTATGTACACACATAAATATACATATTTTTTTGACAACCAACTCAATTCTTTATATTTTGTAAAAAGTATAATAGAGATACAAGATCTTTTGTAGTACATTGTAATGCACATGGTGGTTATTTCTACAAATGGTTACTCATAAAACAAGTAGATTCTACAAGTAACAGTCAAAGAAATGAGATGATACATTACAAATACATATATTATGAGTGTAATTTAGAATTATTTTGATAATCATTACAAACTGATAAGTATTCTATGGCACAGTAGAAATACTCGAAGCTCCATCACTCGTAAATACTCGTATGTAATAAATAAGTAATATTAATAGATCAATAATCCCTGTGATAACAATTAATGTGAATAAATATACGCTAAGCCGTATATAATTCAACTAAACAACAGCTGAAACAAAACAGAACAACTTTTGTTTGTATCCCATACGTCTAAGTATAAAAATGTCGAAGCAACAACAACAAAAAAAAACTAACGCGTGTGCGAATCATACGCGTCCATGTCAGTACCGAGAAGGCTGCAGAGTTCGTTGGCATCTCCATACTGACTGCCTATAACATCAAGAAGCCCATTACATCCCCATATAGCCAAAATATTCAATCCTCCACCGCAACAATATGGCTGACTTCTGGCCTGCTTCTATCTGACCCTCCTCCAACCTTGACCTCAACCCCTTGAACTTTGCAGTTTGAAGTCTCTTGGAAAAAAATGTCTTCCGCATCTCTCATCCAAATCTGGATTTGCTCCAAGATGCCATCATGGCAGTGTGGTACGCCATGGACACTCCCTTCATCGTAAAAAGGGGTCAATCTGTTCGCAGTTTATTACTTGTTAAAGAGGAAATATTAAATTGAAAAATATAGCTAAATATAGTATTTATACATGTTACAGATTGGTATTGAGTGGGATATTTTTAATTCTATAAAAATCCCGTATTTCGTGTTTTAGTCATGCCACCACAAGATTTGGGTCCCAACTCTGTGCATTGCAGCTTGAACATTCTTTTTCTACAAAATCACCAGATGTACAGGCTGCAAGACCAAAAATGGAGAGTCAAGCAATGAAACATTGAACTGTTTATAATTTTTGATGAATCAATTTATATAAATGAAACTTTGCACTATGTTACATATATTAATGAAATTTCACAATTTAATGTAAATAATCATCTGCATCAATCACAGCTGCAACATGATGACGGAAACTATAACACGCATTGACAATTTCTTATGCCGGATAATTACCAAACCTACCAATGTACTTGAGCCATCCCTACTTGTAGATATATAAAAAATGAGGAATTTGAACAAATTAAAATTAAATTAAAGTTTCAATTAACAGCCAGTAATTGAAATGGCATATGTTGTTGTTTAATAAAGCGCAAGCAGACTTAGAAATTATAATATGAACCATTGGTTTAAACAAATTACAACTTGTACAGAAATCACACCTTGTACACAATATAATATATATAATAGTGATGGCACAATTCCTAAAAAAAGATAAGATGCCAATTCCTATGCATATCTAGTAAAAATTCACGATGCCGATTTAAAGTAGTAAATTTGAAAAATGACATTTCAAGTATTAAATTTTTGAAAAAAAAATCAAATATTCAATTTGATTTATAATTTTTTTCAAAATTTAACAAAAAAAATTATATCAATTTTGACAAAAAAGACAATTTTTGGGCAAAAATTTCTAAAATCCAATAAAATAAATTTTTTAGGAAAAAATTTCAAAAATCCTCGTCTATTTTCAAAAAAAATATTTTTGGAAATATATTGTTATTTATAGAAAATTAAATTTTTGAACTTTTTTTTTAAATTAAATTAAATTTTCTAGTAAAAAGCAAAAACTCCTGTTTTTTTTTTTTTTTTTTTTTCATAACTTAGGAAAGTAATAAATAGTTAAATTCCAGTAATAAATAGGAATTGGAATAGCAAATTAAACTTTATTTACCCCGATTCTATAAAAAAACACATGATTCTCCTTTTCACTCAAAATCACTAGTATATACTATAAATAATTGAATAAGTGTAAAATCCTTTTATAAATGTCAATGCATTGAGTAATGCTTGATTTGTTGTCAAGGAGGAGGCTGTGTAAGCGTTTCACTTTCTATAAGAAATAGGAAAACGAAAAGAAGAAAAAAAGGAGAAGTTAAACAACCTAACGGTTATTCCATCCATCTTTTTTGTTGTTGCTCAATGAACTATGTAGGTATGTAACTAAGTGTTGTTGATGCTGAACATGGATGTGGGTATGATGGGTAGGCGGTGCACTACACGGTGGGCATGTACTTCTGTTATTGTTCTTTTTATTACTTAGGTACTCATTTTCAAACATGTCATTTTCGAAAAAATAAAAAAAATCTTTTTTGGTTCCTTTTTCTTCCCCATAATTATTAATTACCTCTTTTATATTCCTGTTATAATAATAGGTGAAGTAAAAAGTAGTGATGGGACGGGTCCAAAAAACTCCCAATGCCGATTTCAATTCTTTAATATTTTAAATAATAGTTAATAAATACCATTTTTGCTGTCAGGAATGAATTTTTTTTAAAGTATTTTGAAATTTTTTTCAAAGTTATTACTTTTTTTTGAAAAAAAAAAATTCAAAAAGCCACACTTTTTCACAAAAAATCTACAACTGTTCACAAGTAATTAAATTTTTTGGAGAAAAATTTAAGAAATCAATTTTTTCCGAATAAAAAGTCCTTCATGGACCTTTTTCGATTTGAAAATATGTTAAATGTCCAAAAAAAAAAAAAAAATAAATTATGATGTTGTTTCTTTATAATTATCGATTTGAATCAAGGTACAGGATTTTTATTTTATAAAGTATTATAGGTGAAACAAATATTTTTTAACAATATTTTGACAACTTATCTGTAACTTGTCTCATAGTATGAGTATTTGAGTTTCAAACATGTTGCCAATAAATACAGATTCTCTTTTTGGTACCGTGTATTACACGCATGTATTATGATGTTTTTCTTCATTTTTATACTCAAATCAGGTTTTTTTTATACGAGTGCCTAATATATTATTATCACTTTCATTATTCATTTATGCCAAATAAGACATCCTACTATACCAATTTATAATTTTGAACCCCGAATACTCTCAATGTAAATCTTAATTTGACCTTTAATGATTTATATATTTTTCATTGATGTCAGTTTCTAATCTATTTAATATTGTTGTTAGGGATTACAAATAATTGTGTAAGTCCTCGTGGGCATACATTTAGAAAAAGTAAATATTTGTAACCTGTAAGATATAATATATATACCTTTGATGATTATTTTTTTGCTTAGATGAATAAAATTCAAAATAATTTGAGGAACTGCGATATCAAATTCCCAACTTTTGTCATAACGGTACAGTCTAATATATTTACATTACAGACAATTGTTGTCTTTGAGCAGAGCAAAGAAAGAAATATATTTAAAAAAAATATATATATATATATAACTTGAAATTCCTTCGACCCTATAGACTTGTTCTCTTGCAGCCAAAAGCAATTTTTAAGATGTTGAAGACAGGTGCGGCCATACAGGGCAGTTTTTTCGAAATTAAAACTTTATGACTCAAGGTCCCCTTCTTTTTTGATATAGTCCCTACATCCTTTTTTTAAATATATACCTCAGTTTTTTCCTAAAAAATATGGATATTTCCAATTTGATAATGGAATAATAAGATCATTAGATGAAAATAATTTTGATCCGCTTCAAAATAGGCTCTGCGGGGACTGAAACACAAAATTCGAAAAAATATGTAAAAAATCATTTGGCACATGGAAAAGAGATACGAAACCTTTCAAACTACACATATGAATAACAACGATCTAATGTTGATCCTTGTAATATTAAAGTTACAGGGGCACCCACATATATACATTTTTTAAAATATATATATATATTTTTTTTTTTTTTGGGGGGGGGAGGAAGTTACTAGCTTAATTGTATTTATTTATTAAAGGAGATTTTTCTGACCTCATCGTGAAGATAACAGTACTCGTAAATAAAAGCAAGTCACATCTATCTGGCATCAGTTATTCACTAAAGTTTCTGCCATTTTGGACGATCAGATGTTATGTAACAGTCGTTTGAATGAACTAATGTGAGTGCTTTTGTGAAAATTGAGAAAAACAAATATCGAGCTGTCATTAAGTATATTTATTTTTGAAAGTGTAACCGACACCCAGATTTAAACAATAACAGTTATTGTAAAGGTTGTTACGTTAAAACTTGACGCAATTAAGTCAATCCAACTAAGAGTAATTAAGCCAAGTTACTCAAAAAGGGCCTTGTGAACAATTATTATTCAGATAAAAACGCCAGACACTATTTTGACAGGTTACAGGAGAGTTACAAAGAGAATATGTTGTTGAAAAACAAAATCAGAAAAGATGACACGTATCTTTGTTTAAGTCGGAAACTCTTTAGACCACTCTTTTTACTTACGTCTATAAATATAAGTTTCTTATAGGAATCGTGCAATTTAATTCAATTTTCTTTAAAATTCCATTGTATACATAGAAGAAGTAGAAACCCTTTTAGTTTGAAATATAGCTGTAAAGCTATATGCAAATATCTGTAAGATTTGTAAATAGACACGTGCTGTGGAAATTTTTGTAGATGGGTCTAAGAAAATGTGTCATTTTAATAATTATTAATAGATTTTCTATTTTATTTGTTACTGTAAACCATGTCGAATGGAAATGATTCTTAATTAATGATTCTCAAAGAAAAAAAAAAAAAAAAGTGACATTCGTCTCCAGTGGTGATCTTAAGTATTGCTTTGTAAAAAAGTCAACCTAAGGTTTTACAATAAACAACAATTCTAGGATTGAATCCAAATTGTTAGCAAGATAGATGGGGGATGGTTCTAAGAAAAATACTGCAAGGAAGGAACGTAGAATGCAAAGTTAATAATAATAACTTTTCCAATTTACTATAATTATATATTTATATTTTTGACCTCTAGACAATAACAGTCTAGAATAAATCAAATATTGACAGGATTTTTATCATGACAACCGACAATTTGAAGTATATTCTAATAATTTATTTGTGTTTGAGGTCAGTTGTTACATTATAAGAGTTAACCCACGTGTTGAAATTGAAGTCTAATAGACTATTTGGATAATTTATACAATTACATATGTACAGGGTTAACCTTATCTATAGTGGTACACATTTTCCTATTTTCATTTTTTTTAATAGTAAAATTTAAAATGGAGAACTTTGTACATTAGCTGGCTCAAAAAAATCCATACAAGTGGAGATTAATGGGCGATATTAATTAAAACATAGTTCAAAGAAATCCGAGGAAGAACTTTAAAAAAAACATATTTAAAGGGCCTTCAGACTATTTTCAAGTGACAAATAAGCTTAGCTGATACTGAAAAAGCATGTCTCAAAGTTGGTTATAAACCTTTGTATAAGTAAGAAAGATCTTAGGCTTTGAAGAACTAATGGAATACAACCCAAGACCAGATACAAGAAATTAATTCACTCCTCAATATTACCACCGCTGGAGAACTTAGTTTTTGAAATAAACGAGGATCTGGCCTTCCAAAACTTTATAATCCACTAGAAGAACACTTCACTAGTCCTCAAGCACAAATATACTATGCGTTTTGGACCACCAACTCCTTTTTTCAAAGCTTTGAAGTCAATTAAAAAACGGAAATACTAGGTCGTGGAGAAACCTCAGTGGAAAAGCTGTTAAACAAACGGTTGGTCAGACTAGGTCTCCCAGGGTTGGCATTTATACAAAAACACTATTTAAAAACACTTACTTCATCAAAGGAAAAATGGCTCCGCTACAGAATCGCCGCCTCATCAATTTATATGAATAAGTCGAATAACAAGGATGAGAGGATGAATTGTACATTCTGTAGAGAGAAAATAGAAACGTCAGCACATATTTTCTAGGAGTGTAATATGTTGAGTCCTTTGGTAGAATGTGTGTAGTAAAATAAAAATAAAAACTACAATTCTTGAAGTCAAAAACTGATCGGGTAGTGGCCACAGATCGGAATCTTTCAACGGATCTTAAGGTGGATGCCATCATCAGTAAAGTACAGGTAATATATATTCTTGCAGATGTAACAAAAAATACATGCCAACAAATTTGGAAGGCGTAATCGAGAAAGAACTCGATGTTTTAGCAAATTTCTCTGATAATGGTCGTTAATTCGGACTTTTAGGTGCTTTTTTATATATATATAAAATGAAGGAAGCTGTAGTTTCTATTGTCTTTATTGTTATTATTGTTTTTGTTTAACTCATATCAGATATGTTTAGGGAGTTTGTGTTATACTCAGGTAGAAAATTTGTTTTTGTTTGTCATAATTATACAAAAAGCTATGCTTATTTGACTTTTACAAAAATAAATGTAAGGACATATAATTAACAAAATCATTCAAAAATAGTACTCGGCACAGATTTGATTCATATGTTAGCCCACAGTTCTAATAATTGCCTCAATACGAGGCCAAAATCCCTTACATACTTTGACTGTGTAGTCAGGCTCGAGTTTGGTCCATTGTTTCTTGATGGAAGCCTCTAGAGACTGGACACTCGTGTGAGGAGTAGCAAACACCCTCTCCTCCAGACTCGTCTAGAGGTTCGTGTCTTGAGAGGATGGCTGCACATGTTGAGCTCTCAAAATGTTAGAAAGTTGTCTCTCAGGAAGGCCTAGTTGTTATTGGCGAAACGACAAGGAGTTTCGTCTTGAGTGAAAACAAAGTTGTCCCCGAACTTTTTTCTGCGCCAAGGTAGCACTTCTTATCTAGGCAATACTCTATGCCCTCGGATTGGCCAGTGTCCCGGGGAACATAGTTTGAGCTTAAACTATTTTTTGGCATTAGAGGGGTTACTTGGATATATTGGCGATAGTTTTTATAAAGCACACACTTCCCCCAGGGCCCAGGAGACCCCTAGGTATTTGACCTAGTTTGTGGTATTAGAAGAGTTCCTTGAGTGTATTGGATGAATTAACAGTTGTTTTTAACAATCTTACACTACCCCTAAGGCCAATCCGAGGACGGAGAGTATTCAACCATATTTTAAGAGGCCCGAAATTATTTCATACGCCTCGTTATTAATCCTTTGGATCCATTTTTCTCGAAGATTGGATAGAATATACGAAATTGCAAGGAAAATATATAACATTAGTTATAATTGAAGGAACTCCCTGGGATGATGGAACAAACAAATTTGTTTACATATATTTAATATATAATATTAAGCAAATTTATAATGTGTTATTATTATTATGAAGTTTAAACAAAATACGGGCAATTTTCTACGGAGAAATTCTCCTATCTGGCAATTTTCCTTTAAGGCAATTTTCTCCATGGCAATCTTCCACGGGCAATTTTCCCCATGACAGTTTTCCTATTACTGTATCTTCTGTATAATATACAAGCAAAATAAGGGTACATTGTATAAGTTTGCCCGCAGGGCATACTTGCTCTTCCTATCTCGAAATTGGAGACAGCGACAGCTGTTAGTTGAAATTTAATCCTTATTACTTAAGGAAATAAATTCGCAAAGCGAAGAATATATTCTTATAGAAGGAGGAGAGGCATCTCGACTCAATCCATCACAATTGCTCGAATAAGTTTCCACGTTGGAAAAGATTTTGTTATGTATATTTGTATTTGTGTACCAACGTTTATAATAATTTTCTGTTCCAGGAGTTAATGAGTTTGATGACATAGAAGTTCCCCTACATGACACCTATTACGTTCATCCAGTAATAATTAAAGTGTAATGGTTGATGGTAGATGGAAGAAAAAGTCGTAAGGCTTTACATAATGAGGAATGATTACCTCCAGCCTCATCCTGAAATCCATAGCGACTCCTTCACATAATGATACCTTCCATTCACATTCACGATCCACCAAAGTGCCGATTGTCCAAATATCTAAAAAAAAGTCGAGATCCCTGTCCTCCAAATCCAATAATTTATTCTTCGCTTTGCAAAGTTTTTTTATTATTATGGAAAGGTTGCGATAATTGAATGTCAACTATTCACTGTTGATCTCTCCAACTTTGAGGTATAAAGAGAAAGTATGGCGTGTGTGCAAATTTATACGATGTACCCGTAAATAAATAATGCAAAATTCATTTGCAGATTGATATTTTATCTGTAAATAAAGGGTAATTGATTTTGAGCTTTTTAATTAGGTCTAGTGTAGTTTCATTGGACATATTGGGAATTCAATGTATTGATTTTTAAGTAGTCTTTAATCCAACAAATGAACAAATTTAATTAACACATATGAATAGAAGACAAAATATAGTGGATAACAATGGAAAGAGGCATCATGAATGTATTTCGAGAAATTGTAGAGTAAATTCCTTCATTTTACTCGATTCTTTGGTGGTTATATCCATTTTTTATTAATTGTAATCAAGATAAAGTATTAAAGCATTCATTTTTCAAATGCTGAAATGTTTTTATCAATTTTCTATTAATTTTGATTTTGATTTATATAGTTCTTTCATCTCGAAAAATGTCACTGAGTCGGAGTTATACCCTAAATATATATATATTTTTTTAATAAAGGCTTTAAAAGACAAAACTTTAGAGGTTGAAAGTTTTAATTATAATTTTTTTTTGTTCTACAGCTTAAATAAAAATTATAAATGTGGGGTTGAGCCTCCGAGCCAAAATGCTGTTGTATGGTGTAATTGCTACGCTATTGTAAACGGGAATCGCTATTTCACAATCATAAATAATTTTTTTGGCCCCAATTGCAAGGTATGGACTGGGAAAATATGTTATTTTAACAAGACGGTGCGATACCAATTGTCACACATCAAAGGTTAAAATCGATTTCTTGCAAATTTGGTGAGCCTGTCATTTCGAGAAATATACCAGTTGATTGGCCTCCTCAATCGTGCGATTTAGTGTCTTTAGATAATTTTTTTTGGGTTATTATTTTATACCAATATGAGCTCAGAGAAAATATCGAAAATTGCTGGAATATCTGTCAATTTATTGGAAAAAGTAGTAGAAAATTGAGATTATCAATTGGATAATTATAAACGTACTTCTGGTCGTCACACTAGGGAAATCAATTTTGATACATTAATAAATACGTTCATAATTTTTACTGAAAAATTAAATTTGGCAAAATCGATAAATACTTGTGTTTTATTTATAAAAAAAATTGAAGCGCTCTTAATGACAAACCCTTTTTACCTCCTTCTATAATTAAGAGGAGTCATCTTAACAAATATATGAACAGATCATTGTCATTATTACAGACGAATGTACTTTCATTTAAGCCCAATCGCCTCTTGAATCATATCAAAATGAATAAAGTAATTAATATTTTACTTTATAGTAAAGGGAAAGTTTTAGTGTTTTTTTATTTCAGGCAACAAAAATATAACAAATGTTTGATAAACACTCCTGGAATTACAAGACTCGAATCCTCAGTAGTCACATAAAATGAGTAATTTACTTATCCCCTTATGGGAATTTTTATGCAAAAAAATGGACATACTATTTGCTTCTCTTTCCTTGCAAAGAGTTCTTTATTAGTCACAATACCTAGGATTTCGACCATGAAAGAATGGTTTTTAATGTATGCGTCATGTTTCAATATGTTACGGCATTTCCTTTTTTTACCTTTCAATTTTTCCTTCAAAAATAGAATCCAAAAATACACCCAATTAACTGGAGCGTTGGTTTCAATTATAACTGCTGATGGCCAATATTTTGCCGGAAAGTTTTATACAAATAGACCTATCTGTTAAGAAAACTACTTACCTATTTTGTAGTGCGAATATTTTTTCAAATTTAAGAGTCGTAGCTAATTAATAACTTTATTATTCCCAACTGTTAAACTATTCTATAATTGTTAGAGTAAGAAAAAAAAATCATATGGTCGCTTTTTATATCCTGACGGATATATTCATTTTTTTTTTTTCCTAACTTAAAAAAGTGATAAATAGCTGAATACCATTTATAAAAAAATAATACATAAGAATCGGAATTGTAAATTAAAGATTATTTTCCTGATACCGATTCCAGAAAAAAAACCCGATTCTCCAATTCCCGATTCTGATCAATCGTCCCATCACTAATTTAAATGTCCATATTCTTTAATGTGTTACTTTATTTTCTTTCTGGACAAGGAATTCACATTGAAGAAACAATTCTGGAAGTAATAATTGTTTACTCTATCCAAAGTAACGCTTTCAGAAAGACAACTTTGATTGATAATTCTTTCAAAAACTAGGATTCGTCGACTTGTATGACTACAAATTATTTTTTACCAGTTTGTTTAAAGTTATAAAAATGAATTGGAACGTTATTAATAGTGTTTTTGTTTTTTTAGTATTAATCTCGATTAACTGGGTACCAGAATGCAATTCTATCACTTACTTCAAGATGAGTTGCAGCAAAGTTTAGTCAGTCATAAATTATTTCGGATAAGTCGTAAGATATCTTAGATGGAGAGATTGAGATAAGTGTTCTTCTAAAATAGACACATTTTTCCTTATTGTTTTCTATTTGGGTTCACGAATACCAAAGGGTGGATCTAAAATAATAGGTTTGAATCATGGAATTCCTCCCTATTGAGGTCTTGAATTGTCTGCCACAATGATATCCGTATAATACTTTTCTAATCCATATTGTTCGAAATTCCTTTTCTGTAATTTATCTTGTTTATGGGATAATTCTATGATCATCAAGAGATGACAGAAAATATGAATATACGAGTATATATATTTTTAATTTTACTGGCCGCAAATATGCAAATGTGGCTAATTTTTTACTCTTATTTGTAAATTATTTTTATGTTCTGACGTCCTGGGGTTTTGGTTTTGGGGAATTTGTTTGAAGAATAACCCAAAAAATATTTTTTTTAAATAATTTCTGATATAATATTTGGTCAATTTTTTTTACATAAATCCAAATTTTCCATAGCCATTCTCAAAAAATTAATTTCTATGGAAAAAAAAAAAAAAAAAAAATACACAGCTGTTTAAATTAAATTTTTTTGAAAAAATTCAAAAGTTATATTTCCATATTTTTTTTTTCTTCAAATATTAGATTTTTGGTGATAAATTTCCAAAATCCATAGCTATTCACAGAAAATTACATATAATTTGTAAAAATATTAAATCAAATTTCAAATGATATTTTCTAGTAAAAAGCAAATATTCCTTAAACCTGAGGGGGGTGGGGAGGCTACAGCCCTTCCATCCCAACCCCCTGCGGACGCCCTTGCATGTACGTTTACACGTCATTACCCAAAAATACACTGAAAAAAACCCCGAAATCATCTTGTAATTAGACAAATAATTCAATCATACCAACTGCTATTTATCTCTTAAGTACTCACAGACTGTCATTGTTATTTTATTTCTCTACAAATTTTTAAAAAATTACACATGTAAATTTCATAATATTAAAATCCTACCGCGTATTTTATTCAAAATTGTTATATTATGTTGTGTCTATGGCGAGGTTAAGAGACACAATCTACTTAGTACCAGGAATCCAGGACGCCCAAGAGAAACTAGAAAGAGACGTGGAGGAATAATCCAAGGATGATTTAATAGGAACACAGTATATTCTTATTATATACATATTACATAATACTCTGACAATCTTAATCCATACAGGCTATTTATAGCGATAAAAGATCACACTGTACTTCACCTACATATTAAATAATCAGAATAACAATAGGAACAAATGAGAAATAATAAGAGGGGGGAGAAGGAAGGAAAGAACAGACAAATACATACATATTATATTAAAAGCTTAGTAATACAAATGTCTTCCAATATGAATAATAATAAGATGGTTAATATACATGTACGACAAGTGATCAACAGGAAATTGTATTCCTGCCCTTTTGGAAACGAAACATAACTATTCATAAGTTATTACTTCGTTTATTTATCAAAAAATAAAAATTCAATAGCTTACTAAAAAAATTATAAAGGATTTTTGCGTTAGGAGGTTACACCCATGTTCAATAAACATCATGTGTTTTAAAAATAAAGTGATAATTAGTGATGCCCAAATAATGCATAAAAATGGAACAAGATATGCTAATAAACAATTCAAAAATGCAAATAAATCTGATAAAATAAGATATATTCTGGTCAAAAACAAATATATAATTAAAATTTCTCAATCAAGCAGGTCCTTGTTCCAATATCATCTCGTGAGGCTCGGCATCGTTTTCTTATAGTTTTTTTATAATGCCTTGATATACTACTATACATTGATGAAAGTTTTGTCTATGTACTTTGGGGGGGGGGGGGGGGGAAGGCTGACCTCACCTTTCCAACGGAAATTCTTAGTTTGTCTTGGTTTTTTATGATGACCTGATTAAACATTTTTATTTTTTGTTTTATTACTTTTTCTTTAATATGTTATGTATTCGTACTGCAACAATGTTTTATTCAACAGCAGAACCCGTAATTTAGCTATAAACTCAAGAATTAATCCTAACAATATATAACATAACTGTTATATATAGAAATTCTGTTTGTTTTTTTCAATAAATGATTAATTTTTATGTATGGACAGCCACAGCTTGTATAAAAGGTTTTCATTTTAAATGATTTTGGATATCTACCCATGAATATATGTATATATATATATACCTTATACCGTAATGTGAAATGAAATGTATTTATGAACTACTGTATTCATTTGGTTTTATTGATTGTTATTCAAGGAATTTTAAATGTTTTTTATTTTACCTGGTGTTCATTGAAATCTCATCACTTAATCATTCAATAATTAATTATGTTTGAGCAATTTAAATTAATTCATAATTCAATATATTAAAGCATAAGTAATTAGTTACAAAACAAAACAAAAATGAGCTCTCTAGCTTACATAAAAGTCGAGAAAATGGCACTTGAACGTGAATGACGAATTTCCATTCGTGCACTCCAAGC
The DNA here is from genome assembly GCF_016086655.4 of Lepeophtheirus salmonis. Lineage (NCBI taxonomy): Eukaryota > Metazoa > Arthropoda > Copepoda > Siphonostomatoida > Caligidae > Lepeophtheirus > Lepeophtheirus salmonis. Next base: position 58,478,175 of record NC_052136.2, read on the forward strand.
AGTTGGGCGTGTCTGGGACCACCATCTACGCCGTCAGGAAGTCTGAAACGTTAAAGAGCTCTTTGAAAAAAAAGAAAACTGCCCAGGCCAAACCCCTGAAGTCTATGACAGCCTATGCAAGAAGATATATCGGAGTTTCCCACCAGAATGCCCAGTGAGCTTCAAAATTTAAATGAATCCCAAACGTCCCCTCGCGCCTCCACAATTCTAAAATTTTACGTGTGTTATTTCTTTGATGGGATAGACATCCTCAACAAAAAAATATCAAAGTTGGTGATAGTGATGGCAGAACGTGCTTACACTTAGCCTGGAATGCCCCAGCTGGAGAATATATTTTACGTATAGTGTGAATTACAACCATGTATTCATTATAAATTTTACATTTATAGATTGTAATAGTTTAAAACTTTTTAAACTGAAAATATATTGTAAAGAAGTATTTAGTTATAAATTTATAAAATACATCATTTTCAAAAAATAACTTTACATTTGTATTCTATGATGGTAGCACTAATATAAGTCATAACTAAAGTTTATATTTCTGTAGAGAAAAACGCGTGCAAGGAGAAGAGTGGGAGAAAGACTTATGGTTTCATTGTTTAAAATACTGATGTGATTATCAGCTGCCTGATTTATTATAATTTTTGAGGGTATAACGAAAGTATTTATTAGCAAAATGTTTAGTGAAGATATACTACGAGATTTGAAGACGTCACACTCCATGAAATTGTAATTCATTATGAACCATATTCTCAAAATAATAACTAATGAAACGACAAAGTAGAGTATTTCGTAATATATTTGAAGTTCCAAGTTTAAAAAGAAAGCTTAAATTAAATATAATCTACATACTAAAAAATAATCCATCATACATTTATGTTAAATATACAAAATTAAACAATTGGAATCAAATAACTAATAACAATAAATTTATATATACAGAATATTGAAATAATAGATTGATCCAAATAATATTTTCTTGTTCTGACATGAATAAAGAGAAATATGTCATAACTTTAAGTTGCTAAACACAAGCCAAACGTGGAGTTTAATCAAATAGATCATCACCGTTTAATCCTATTGTGGAAGTTGCTATATACAATTGTGCACATGATATATATATCTCAACGGATGAGATCTAAATAATTATTAAATAATAAAGTAAAGGTCAAAATCATAAAATTAGACAATAAATATACTAATAAAAAAATGTTAGAATTAAAGCCATCCTAAAGATTTAGAGCAAACGCTAATTATGTAGTAATGTCCGGCGATATTACTCCTTATTAAGAGCATCAAAAATTATTTTTTTCCTGTTATTTATGCTTGTATAACAACATAATATTATCATGAAGGATACACACAATTGCTAATTATAATGCTTCAACCAATGCAACTACCACCGTTGTTGTGACCATTTAAGCAGTTGTTCTTGCCTTTTATGAGTTTTCTGAACACCATTTCGTGGAGCTTATCAAACATAGCTAATCCTTAAGTGATAAAAAAGTAATATTTATTGACTATGTAATATTGGAAAACCTAATTATTATACCCAAGTCTTTAAGTGAAGAAACTAGTGGCAGACAAACTAGTTGCGAACCATCCAAAGGTACTACGCCCGTTGTTGTGACCATTTAAGCAGTTTTTTTACCATTTAATGAGTTTTATATTATAATTATTGATAATTTTAGCTAAAATAGAATCATATTTTATGATTACATTTAAAAAAAATGGAATACTTACTGTTAGATGGTACAAAATTCAGAGTTTCATTTTGTAATTTTGGTGGGGATGACTCTAAGCATGCTGAAAATTATCTTAACTTCACAATTTACAATGGGGGTATTTTTATAAATGACATCATTACCAACATCCTCCATTAATTAATGATGGTTCCTCGGGAAGGAAAGAATTTACCCGTGTATTTCTCCATAAATTTTTGAACGTAGGATGATTAGCAATGGATTAGGTTTTTACATGCAATAAGCATCTTTGTGAGATCAGAGTTCAAGTCTGACTTGACGTATTCATCATTAACTTGTTTTTTAGATGAATATCCATGCTCTTGATATGAGATGAGGATAATGAGTGACATTCAATTCTAGATGGGGGACTACTGGCACATTTATACCAACAAATCCGACAAGCCATATGTTTCCCGTCTGGTAAGTATTTCCAAATTCCTGGGCCTCTATTTTCAGAAATCCAGGTAGAAGGGGACGTTATTTTATGTATTTTATTCAGTTCTCTTTCGACTATCTTTATCTAATATTATAATAATATTGAATAATAAAGGCGGGAATTGATAATTTTCTTGATAGAGGAAGATTATTTTAGTCAATGATACCATAAGTATTTCTTCCCTTCTCCTCGCCCGCTTTTGTATCCTTAACAAAATTATCAACCTTACGCGAGGAAAAAGCGGGAGCGATTCATATGTTCTAAAAAATGATATTGGAAAATACTGATGGAGTGGAAAAAATGATATTGGAAAATACTGATGGAGTCAAAAAAGAGGTGTCTTTAGAGTTGAAAAGTATTGATAAATAATTATCCATTAACAGGGAAAAAACATACGTATTAAGTTAGTTAAAACGTGTTGAAGAACCTAAAATTGAAGATTAGTTAAAACAATTTGGAGAAATAGTTAACCACTACCCCAAGAAAAATCGAGAGGATAAGAGAACTGAGGATCTATTTACTCAGTACAAGAGTATTTGGAGGGATAGTGATTATATAGTGGAAATGGTTGCTGATCCCTCTCCACTTCCCCAAATTATAGCATTTCGAGGAACTCTAGTCAGGTTAAAGTTTGCTGGAAGTAAAATGCAGTCCCAGAAGTGTTTTAATTTTGACCATATAAAACATTATTGTACTCAAAATAGGGTATGAATCCTTTACTATGAAAGAACATTGAAGATTTTGATTTCAAAGAGAGAAAAAATAGAAAAAAAGGATAACAAAATTGAAAAAAAAAAATGGTCAGAAGGAAACACCTTCAAATGCAGAGGTGATTCCTTTGGAAGATGATGGCGGGGAGGGAAGTTTAACAATAACAGAAAAAAGTAATGATGGAGATGAAATAATTTATTCTGATGAGGATAGTGGAGATGAAATTTCAACAATAAGAAAACGGATTAGTAATGGAGTTGAATTGATTGAGGTTTTACAGGATGTACAATTAGAGATGGAGAGTTCTGAAGATTGCACTTCTAAGGATAAGACAACTTCTAACGGTTTCGGAGCAGAGGATTTGATTCGTCAGTTTTCAAAAAAGAAGGCGTTCTTTTGACCTTTTAATAGCCCAATTAGTCGAGAGTGAGGCTCTTCGATATTTTTCGATTTGAATATTGATTTTTTTTATTGGAGTGACTCTCTTCCATAGTACTTGTTTGCCTTCATTCTTTTGGAATGCCCTAAGGGAAGTAAAAGGGGACCCCAGTTTTGTTTCTCTGTTTTAATTTGATCATTTTCATATTTTATGGACTTGAAGGACCTCTTAGAGTTCTTCTTGTTTATACCAATAATCCTGTGTAGACTTTATCATACTCATATTTTGTAGTGGTAGCCATTAGTATATTTTAATATTTTTGTATAGTCTATAAAAAACATAATAATAATCTGTATATTCTTGTATTAAATTTTAATAAATGCCCAATCAAAAAAAAAAAAAAAAATACACTCACAACTTACTAAATAACAAACAAAAGAAGAAAGACCACACAATTAGTATATTTCCTAATCGAAACTAATCCTTTCAACTTTAAAGTGGGCTTTAGGACTTGTTGACCTATTTTTCTTTTTTTGGAGAACTTTCGATAAAAGGTTTAGGAAGTATGATAAGAAATCAAAAATAAGTTTCGTCTAAAAATAACTCAATATTGCTGAAGGGTATCAAACTTCCATGCAAATATCGAAACGAGTATTTCTAATACTCCTAATGTATATTTTTGGATTGATTTAGCTATTTATAATTTACGTCCCCTGGTTAATTATGATTGAAATTATAGAATACACATAGATAAGCGATCAAAACCCTCCTTCCTACACTTAATACTGGCATATTTGGCCTATAAGTTTTTTTAAAAGAAGCAAAAATCGCTCAATATTAACAATTTCATGAAATATAAAACTTGGGACTCAATTATGTTTGCAATTCTGAAGAATTCACATAGTTTCACTTTCAATTAAAAGGTTGATTTTATAGTTAGATTTATATAAATATTCTGGGTTATTGTTTCATATATATATAAGTAATGTAAAATTATATGTATATATACATAGTTTATATTATATAAACTATGGAGTCCAAGTTCCAGCCTCTGACAATAATTAACCATTGTACCTTAAATTATATATATATCATTATAATAATTATCGATAAATCATAAATGTATAATTGAAAATTCCAACCTCTTCTCTTTGGTGGGAAATTCAAAAAAAGGAAAATCAAAGAATAAAATAATTCCTTCTTTCCCTATAGCAATTTTAGAGTGTGAACTAGGCGAGCTTCATCAATCACTCTTTTTATTACACCTCAGCCTATATAAGTAGTAAGAAAAATGGCAGAGTGACGTCTTATGAAAAGCGACATCTTGCTAGAAAGTCTTGCATTTCGCTACTTGGTTTAAAGTTTTAAGTACGGCATTATCTTGCTTACATAAAACTATCCTATGTATTGGTTGAAAGATCATCTTACTTGATGTGATGGCTATTTCATGATTTATTCTGTTTTGATAAATAAACAAAGTAATAAGCTATGTAGCTTATGCTCCGTTTCGAAGAGGATAGGAATACAATTTCTTGTTGATTTCTCATCTAATTTAAGTGAATATATTGGCCGTTTTATTGTTTAAGTGAATAAATTTTGACCATCATAAACAAATAGAAATGTATAACTACGCTTATAATAAAATATTAGTTAGCAATATTATAGTACAGTATCAAATGAAATACTATTTAGGATTTTAATATTATGAATAAACATATCTGTAGTTTATTTTTGAAATTGTAAAGAAATAATAGAATAACATAATAATAATAAAGTAATGAATTCAGGTATTACTCAGAAAATAAATAATAGTTAGTAATAGTAATATTATAATAGTTTGGTCATTTTATTATTTCTATGAATAAATTTTGGCTATTTCTTCATAGAAATAATATGACAGTTTTAGTCTGAGAGTATATGAGAGATAACTGCCAGTTGCCATGATTTATTTATTTGGCTAACTACGAGATGATTTAAAACTTTTTTCTGTTTCTTTTTGGAGGAAATGTTTCATGACATAATAAAGTTAACGATGTGACAATAAAGGAACGACGTAAAATATAGAAACAGAGAAGGAAAAGAGGTTTTATTTCGGTCAAAAACAGCCTCTTAATGACCACGGAGGCCCAAAAAAAATATCATAGGAACATGCTTGGTTATTTTATACGTTTACGTGATAATTTCTGATTGATTGTTCGACCTGATAACACCAAAAACATACTTATAAATATATATAGGATATGATATATTTTTTAAGGGGACTCAAGCCAACCCCCATTTTAATAGGGGCTACAAACACAATTGGATTAGTATATGGGGCAAAATAGGACACTACATACATGATGTAAGGTATATCAAATGGACCATACATAAAGGAAATGCCTACATAAATATAAATAATAATGTAACCTACATAAGTCTTAGGTTTATTTATATGACGCATTTAGGCTTTGTTATGTTTGTAACAATTCAATAATGATGACGACGGATTGGTTGTTGTACACAATTGTCTATTATATACTACGATCAAATAATAGTAGTAACCGACATAGCTCGAAGTTATTAAGCGTCAACGAATATACAAAACATGGATTTAATATTATAATGTGCTTTATTAATATAGAAGACAACTCTTCAACAAATCCTCAATGTAAATCATCATTTTTAATGAGAACAACTCATGCGGTAACACTTTATAGTAGTGATGGGACAATGAATCGCATTCGGAATCAGGAATGGGTGAATCGGATGTTTTTTCAGAAATTGGAATAAGGGTCAACATTGGGAAAATGATGTTTAATTTGCAATACCGATTCTTATTTATTAATTCATTACTCTTCTAAGTTTTGAAAAAAAAAAAATAATAATTAAAATATTTTTTTTTGAAATTAAGGCATTTTTTCTTTTTACTAGAAAATTTACTATTTGCATTTTTTTTAAACATATATTATATACAAAAATATAACATTCCAAATTTTTATATATTTCTTTTTCCAAAAAATTTAATTATCTCATTTTTAAAAATTTTCCCCCAAAAATGGAATATTTGATTATTTTTTTCCAAAAAAATAATTTTTAGTGAATAGATGTTGATTTTTGAAAAAAGTTTAAATACAAAATTAAATATTTTATAATTTTTTGTGAACAGTTGTAAATTTTTGAAAAAAATTGAAATACAATATTAAATATTTGATAATTTTTTTCAAAAAATTTAATAATTAAATTGTAATTTTTGAAAAAAAAATTCCAAAAAATTTAATTATTCTAATTTTTTTCGATAAAAATTTAATATCTGGTTTTTTTTACAACAATATTCCAAAAGCCAAACAGAACCCTTATAGCAAAAGGATATTTTTAACTATTATTTAAAATATTTAAGTATCGGTAACGGCAATTTTTACTAGAATTATCCCATGACTCCCTTATACACAGATGTTCTTACTGCAACATCAAAATAATGGTGTTAAATCATAACAGCTTTAGAAAAAAAAAAGGTTCAGTTTGTCAGCAAAAAATTAAAAAAATATGCACACTAAAAAAAATTATGTTTTACAGCCCTAGCTTTGTATTCCTCTATTCTTTTCTTTTTTTAATTAACGTACTGAATTTTAGCTATACACCCTCGCTGCTCCTTCCTTATTTCTTAGATCAAGTAGTAAAACTAAAAAAAATATTTCACTAATATTCTATAAACAAAGGAAAAAATCCATAATGTGTACCAAATATGAATTATAAAAAAGAAGTCATTGTAGATTGTTCCATACATTTCAAATTAAGTACGTTTTTTATATTTTTCTGTGATGCTCAAAAAATTTTCTCGATTTTTTACAGTTGGTAACTGATTCTATTAGATATGAGTTAAATAATCAATAACAGGGTTAAAATGTATTTTTCAAGTATGTTAAATATAAATATGTTGAAATTGAGTGTTATTCCAATTTCTACAGATTAACATAATGTCCATATATTTGCAATGATTAGCTCAATAGAATAGAATGAAATTTAGCATGAAGGTCATGAAATTAGAATTATTATTATAATGAGGGTAGCTTTTTCTATGGCTTGCACTCAAATATTCATGTAAAATCTTCTTTTTTTATATATATCATAGAGCTCGAGGCCAAGTCGAGTTCTAAATCATTTCACTTCTATGTCCCAGTTTGACTCTCTGTTGGTGAACAACCTCCATTGACAATGTTAATAAAGTGTGATTAAACATTAACCCAAATGTTAACCAAATTTTATAATATGATAGAACGCTGACATATACTCAAAATAATCTAATTAATCTTGACAACAAGATATAATTTGGAATTATTATACAGGGTTGATCTTATCAAGTGGTAAATATTTTCTTTTTTTCGATTTTTTAGGATTAAAATTGAAACGAGGGATTTATGAGGACATTAATTTTACATAAATCATCTGAAAATAATAATACTCAGCACAACTTTTATTCAATATATTAGCCCTCAGCTCTTATAGTTCCATCAACACGAGGCCTAAATTTCTTGCAGACCTTAACTATGTAGTCAGACTTGTGTTTGGTCCACTCCTTCTTGATGGAAGCTTCTAGAGACTGGACACCACCTCCTCTACACGTGCCTATATAGAATTGTCCGATGGGTTCACGTCAGGAGAGGAGGTAGCCAAATATTGAGGTCCCAAAAGTCTGGAAAGTTGTCTCTCAGGAAGGCCTGAGTCTTAGTGGTGCTATGACAAGAATGGAAAAAAAAATTGTCCCCAAACTTTTCTCTGACCCAAAGTAGCACTTTCTTATCTGGAAGTTCGATGTAAGTATCTGCATTAAGCACTCCTTCCTCTCCACAAAAATGATAGGGCAGACTTCGCTTGTGCTAGCAACAACGTCCAAGACCATTGTTCCGGATGGATATTTTTTCTGAAGACTTGAGACATTTTCTTGATCTTCGGTTGTGATGTAGCGGCTGTTCTGCTTATTCATAGTCGCACCAACAGTAAAACATTTTTAACTAGAAAAGAGCAAAAATTTGCCCAAATTTTTGTAGACCTTTCGAAAATTTAGAATCTTGTTTGCACTTTCGAACCCTCTCAGCTTGCTCTGTTCATTGCTAAGATGTCTGGTTGTCCTCTTCTGTGATTTTGCCGTAATGTAAATCCGGATGAGTATTCCCATAGTGGACCTTGAGGTCCTGCAATGCTTGGCCATGTTACTTAAGTTGTAGATGTCATTCCTCTTCAATGAGGCCTTAACCTACCTTACCAGCTAGTATGTATGGACGGTTCTTGGTTATGTTACCCTCTTCTTGACATTCCTAGTGGCGGTGAATAAGTCCCTGGCTCGATAAACTGTGGTACAGCTGCCCCAAGCTCATTGGATAAGGTCATGGGTGACAATCTGTGTGAGAGTAATCTTTCACTGAGTTTGAATATAATCGATGAATAAATTTCCGATTTTTAAAAATTAAAACGAAGTGTGCCACTAAATAAGATCAACCCTGTATTAAGAACATTATAATTTCATTTTTGATAAAAATTTCTATAAAACACATTTTTGATACTGAAAATGTACTCATTAATTTTGACGAGCTTGAATGTGATGTAACACCTGGTATTACAATCTTAAGCCACCCATATACCTTGTATTGAACAAGCATAAATATATTACATTAAAGAACGACTTAAAAGAAAATAAATTAATCAAATTCACCCAACCCTGATTAAATAATTGCAAAATTTGTGAAACATTCAAAGAAAATTTCTTTTTAGAACAACAAAAAGTTGAATTTATTCTCCATTATGTTTCAAAAGCATAATATAAATTTGCAGCGATAAAATCTATTTTAAACAGATTTGAAGCAATTTTATGTAATTTGGAGTATAAAAATCCCATTTCCCTAACGAAGGGTTAATCAGACTAACATGTGACTTATATCCAAAGCGTAAGTAAGGGTACAAAACCATGAAATAGTTACATCCCTATTTTATTATGATTTAGTTAGGAAATTGAATAAATACTATTTACACATTTCATTAATGTTAATAATTTAAATGGAATTATTACAAACACCCTCATAATTATAAAATTTGTCGTATTTGCTTCACTCTTATTTATGGTTACAAACAGTTCAACTTTGAAGGCACACCTTCTTCGTTTAGACTCGGTGATACTTTAAAAAATCAAAGTATTGCTGATTAGACTGTCAATGTGAGACTAATTTATCCAAGAGTGTTCGCAGGGGGTTGGCTAGAGAGGCTGTGGCCCCTCCCCAAATTAAGGTAATTTTGCTTTTCACATGAGAATTTTATATTTGAAATGTTAATCCAATTTTTTTTTGTAAACAGCTGTGGATTTTGAATAATTTAATTTTTCAAAAATTGAATTATTAATTTTTTTTTCAAAAAAAATAATTTCTATTAATTACTATATATTTTTGAAATTTTTCTACAAAAATTTGATATTTAAATTTTATTTCCAAAAAATTTTATGTTAGAAATTTACTTTTTTCTTTTTTTTTTCCAAAAAACTTCCTTTCTTGAGAATAGCTATGGATTTTTGAAATTTTTTTATAAAAATATTAATTTTTTATAACACCTGTGGACGCCCCTGTTATTTTTTAATATATATTTGAACTTATAAAAACATTATATATATTCACAAGAACTCTTAAATTTTCAAAATATTAGTGCCTTAAGAAAGCTAAATGTTCCCTTTGGTTTAAAAATATCCTTTACTTACAGGCATTTTGGACCCACAGTTGTTATGTAACAGTCTCTTGAGTGAGTTAATATGATTGTTGTTGTGAAAAAAATTCTGAATTTTTATTTACATTTTCCTTATAACTCTACACAATTCTCCCTGCAATGTTACAGACGGGACGAGTTACAGAGATGGGAGCATTGCTCACATCAACTCACTCAAACGACTGTTGTATATGAACCGCGCGTCAAAAATGGCAGAACCTTTTCTAAGTAACTGTCAACGGAGACTAGATAGATGTGACTAGCTTTTATGTACGACTGCTGCCTCCTTTACGTTGGAGTCTGAAACATTTCAGACCCCCAATATATTAGACTATCAATCTCTGCTGAAAATATATCAAATCTGGCTGTTTGTTGGCTATAAAAGCAATTTCTTTGATTATAAGGGTAATTTGTATATATGTTTCTCAAGGTAAAAGCAAAAAAAAAAAAAAAAAATACAATCTTAATCAAAGATAGTGTTAGATGTAAACTTCTCACTCTGTCACTTTGCATGTAAGATTAACACTATTTTTGAAACTAAGTCAAAAATATGCATCTTGTTATGCAATCAATAGGTATCAAATGTGTTTTTATGAAGGATATTAGCTTAACTGAAGAAAAAGGTTTAGTATGTCAAATGGATACACTAACTCCCAAGCAATACTTATATTTCATTGAATACTTCACAATGTTATTGAGCTTGTAAAAATTTGTCTGGAGATTCGTTTTTATATAAATTGATGTCTTACTGAAATATCTGATATTTCTGAATAATTTTTCAACTTTTTTTCTCATCAAATGTCAATTTTGAAGAAGAAGTGCCTGAAAACAATACATTTTGAACATTATATTTTAAAACATAACATTTCTTCAATAAAGTTTTTTCAATATCTGTAACATTTTATTACATGATTTTTGCAATTTTTGCAAAAATATACCAGTAATCGAGCGTTATGTTTTAGACAACTTTATTTTCCATAACTTTTTGGGTTTTCCAAAAACGAAATATTTTTTGTTAGGTTCGTGTTCCTCTTTAAAATGCCCATAAATACTATTAACAATTTATTTATTTTTCAAAAAAAGTGCAATCAGCTTTTCCAATTTTCTTCGTGAATTTGGATTTGACAATTTTTTAAAGTTTATAACATCATTTAAAGAAATCAAAAATAATACCTTTCATATAATATACAGGCTCTATATTATATTACTTGGAAGAATACCCACCGAAGGTGTTTAAGCATTAAAAAAATTGCAATAACCATTTTCATTGTGATTTCCCGCTCCCTCCTTAGCATCTGCAACGCCAGCTAACCTTTTCCTAGTATTTTTATTAGTGATGGGACGATTCCCAAATAATTCCCGATGGCGATTCTAATAGCGATTCTAATGCCGATTCTTTGATATAATTCAAATAATACTTTAAAAATATAAAAAAATTTCAAAAAAACAATTTGATATTATTTTTTTTGCATAAATCTACAAGTATTCACAACAAATTTCAAAACCCATGACTATTCTCAAAGGATATTTTTTTTAAATAATTTTCAAAATCCACAGTTGTTTACAAAAACAAAATATTTTGGAAAAAAATTTTTTTGTAAAATATTTCAAAAGTTCCCATCTTTTCTGAAAAAAAAAAAATATTAATACATTATATTAACTTGTATTTAGATACAATTATTTGTCAATTACATTGCAGTTTTTATCACTATATCATATGATAATCCTTCGAAAATGGTTGAAATATTGATATTAGTAAGGACTTCGATTAACAATATTTCTGGAATATGAATGCCGCCAAGTGAGCCATTATGCTAGCGAAATATTTTTTCATTCAGAAAAAGAAGTCGACATATAGAGCCTGACGGTATAATAAGTCCTCTTTCCGGATTATCACTGTAATAATTTTTAAATGAAATTAAAGATCTTCTTTATTATGAAATAATACTCTTTTACAAATTTAATACTTTTTTGCAGTACATATACAAAATAGCCTGCAATGTAAGAAAATTGATGTGCTACATATTTTGTAGTCTGAAGTATTACACCCTCTTAAGAGAGATGTTTTAGGATTTACTTTGTCATTGGTGCAGTTTAATTCAAAACGTGTCTCTGTAGAGTCGTTTTGATCGTTTATTGCAATGATCTGACGTTGTTCATCAATAACATTGTCCATAGTTAACAAAATAGTTTCATCTTGTGGAATACAGTTCCCGTTGACATTTTGAATGATTCCTCTACCCGTATGGCAGATAATTTATCTAAAAAATATATTTATATAATAAAAATTAAATATTTAACATTAAAACAGAACAATGAACCAAAATGAAACGACTGAACATTTATTATATTACCAAAAGGCAAATAAATATTGCTTCGGACTTGGATTGGAATACCATCCATTCCTTTGTCTGATTGTAGCAAAAAGATGTTCCAAATGGTCTTGCTTAAGTTTATGATAACAAATATATTGCATATTTATTTCACCAGACTTCAATAGTTCCACAAGATGCCCTTCGAGAATATATGCAGGCAATTAATCCTAATGGCCACGTGCGTCGCCTAGAAGCGATTATTTTAATCCCGTCACTTTTTGTTAAAATTTCATACATATGAAGGATTTTTTTGAATATTTCCTCCGCCTGAACAATATTAGTTGGAAACAATGATACTTTTAATTTGTAGGCGTACTTGGATGGTGAATATACATTACAATAATATTCTGACAAAAAAATTTAATTACATAATTTGTATGTAAGTTAATTAAAACAAGTTAATAGATACTTGCATATAAATAATGTAATTAATTTTTTCCGTCGGAATATTATTGTAATCTATATACATCCAACCTAACCAGCTTATTAAATTTAAACTTTTTAATAAATATTATAAACTTAATTGATCATAAATCAATCAAAATCGACCTTATTTAAAGGCAATTTCTTTTAAATTGAAATATAAGGTCTATTCTATAAGTTCAGCTATGATATAAAGCATTTGAAGAAAAGATAGAAAATATATTATCATCTAAGTACAGTCCTTCATTTTACTCGATTTTTTTATGGTTATATACATTTTTTATTAAATATAATCAAGATAAAGTAATAAATAATTCATTTTTTTAAATACTGGAATGTTTTTATCAATTTATTATTAACTTTGATTTTCATATATATCGTTTTTTCATGTCAAATCATGGCACTGAATCTAAGTTATACCCTAAAACTTGATTTAAAAAATAAAAAAAGGCTTTAAGACCAAAACTTCATGAATTGAAAGTTTTAATGGTCATATTTGTATTTTACGGCTTTAATAACAATAATAAATCCGGTTTTCATATTGCGGGCAAAAATGCTGTTGTATTGTGTAATTCATCTGAATTACTTTTGCAAAAGATTCATTTTAAATATTCAAACAATTTGCTCTATATTAAAAATTATTCCTCATAATAATTTATATTTTTTTTTAAATTTTAGATTCAATCATTATGTTTGTCTAACTTTACTTTTGATAAGATCTGGTGTGGCACAGTTATTTTTATTTATACTTATTGTAACGGATAATCATAAAATTATTTACAAGATTCATTTTATATTGATGACTAAAGATTAAAGGTTTGCAAATAGAAACCTAAATACGTTTTATATATACATTATACATAGAATTAGTCCTATGACTATGGAGGTATGTGGAGAAAAGAGAATGAAAAATTATAGTTAAACTTGAAAAAAAAAATTATAAAGGTAGATGTTGTCGGGCCTATTGCGTTGCACTTTACAAGATGGATTGCGTAAAGCTGAATTTTCTTTCTGAGAAGGGATAACGATAGTTGAAATGTGATTTTTTTTTACAAATATTGACATTTTTTCATAATATAAAAATGTAAAATATAAAAAAAAATTCAAAAGACCTTTCTTTAAAAATATATTTATAATGTTCTTTTTCAGTAACAATAATGATGGTTTTTTTTAGAGAAGTATTTTTATTTTTTAGAATGACCTTAAAGGCCGAACCTTCCTCTGAGCTGTTTTAATAAACTATGTCCATATTTTATTTTATGTTGTTTTCAAAAAAAATATATATATATATGTTTAATTTATATATGAAATTTTTCAGTGAAAATTTTCTCAATGACATTTTTTAAAAAGAAAGATATAATGTTTTTTTATTATTATTATTTAACACGGATCCTTATGAAGTGCAAGCTTATTGCAACTGCAGTAATTGGTCTAAGGTGAACCTGGTGATACATTAAAATTAAATAAAAAGTTTATTTATTCCGTCATTATTAGAAATAAGTTATTATTGCTCTAATACTTTTATCATATTTATAATTTAACATTGTCGTATTAAATACCCTCGATTTTTGTTTTAAACATTTTTATCAAATATTGAAAGTAAAGAAAGTCCTAATTCAACTCCTGTCTACGATCTACATATGATTATATACTCAAAATATGCACTTCAATGAATAGTACTAGAATAATGAAGATAGATTCTGAGTACCCAGGTACAAAATCTATGTTTATTAAAACCTATTTTTCTTAAGGAAAGTGAACGAATTTATCCCAAGGATGGGAACATTTAAGAGTAAATAATTTCTTTTAAAAAAGTGTTCATTTGCATACCTGAAGAGTGTATTATAACCATTTTAGATTTTTATCTTTCTATAGAATTTGTATGCATACACACCTTTCTTATCGAATCTCCATAATCATAGTTAGTTATAATGTGTTTCATTTACCTACTTAACAAAGATAGGGCGGAGTATAAATCTAAAGCAATTTCTATAATTAATTTGATGATAAAAGTGCAATTAAGGAGTGTTGGAAGTATATTCATTGCATTTGAAGGATTATAATCTGGCAGATTGCAATAAGTTTGTTCAATGATATTCAGACTTCAGTAAAACTATAGGCTCACAAACACCAAATAATTTAAATTATGATTATTCTTTAAGTACCAGCTATCCATTTATAGGACTTAAATTATAATATTAACTATATTATATCGGCAGAGTCTTAGTCTACCCAAGGTTAATAGAAATGCAAAGGGTTATGCCATAACACGTGTACGACTGATGGTTGACATCCACCATATCATGTTGTATGAGTGTTTGAATGTTTTGTTAAAATCTGTTTTTCTCACCCAGCAATCGGTAAAATACATCAAATTGAAGATTCTAGCGATAGTGACGTCATAGACTATGATTGGTTGCATGGTTTGTCCAAATCTGCCTGTCTTGCCCAGTAGTTGGTACGATACATGAAATTGAAAATTCTAGCATGCCCGATTGCATGATGTTCTAACCTTGTATGTATTTCTATTAACCTTGGTCCTACCTAGTGTTGTGTCGTCCTTATTTATTCGGTCTAATTTAGCCAAACATAGGACCGAGACTGAAATGGACGCAAGGGCGTCTGCAAGGGAAAAAAATTAAGGAATTTTTTGTGATTAGAAAATTTTATGTTTGATTTTTTTGTCAAAAAATTTAATGTTCGTAAGTTAATTTAATTTTTCTATTTTTTTTTTTTGAAAAAAAAAATAATTTCCCTAATTTTTCCAAAAAATTAAATATTCTGTGAATCGCTTTAGATTTTTGAAGTTTTTCTCTCAAAAATTTTATATTTGAATTTTTTTATTAAATATTTTGTGTTTGTAACTATCATTTTTTGTAAACAACTGTGGAATTTTGAAATTTAATTCCTAAAATTTTTTTGCAAAAAATTTTAATTTTTTGATTTTTTCGAAAAAAATAATTCCAAAAACAACCCCTTATTCAACTAGGACTTAAATATCGAGTTCAAAAGTTCAAGATTTGACTCAAGCTTGTGAAAATTACACTTTCTACAGTCCACGCCTATGAAAAATGAACTTTTTTCATCCAAAGAATGATGTAAAATGTACTTTTACTCTACCAAAAGAAATCATCTTGGCTATAAATGTAATTTTTATTGTTGTAAAAGCATATTTTTACCAAATAACTGGTCTCCCCCCCCCCCTTGGTATTTTATTATACCTGTTTCTTACTTGTAGGTCTTATCAGGTTGGTCATATTTTTTGGTCATTTACTAATATTCATGATGACAAAAATAGTAGTTAATTAGTACTTACTATATAAAAAAAAAAATTTAAATGAGAAATCAATAAAATATTGTTTTTTTGACTAAACAAAGGAGTTTGCTATTTGATTATAGGTAGTACTATAATGAATTTTGTTATAAATATTATATTCACCTACAGATTCCTTAAATACTTTTTTCTTTTAAATAACAAAATGTGATTTTTTTTCAACCATGAGAAAATACAAATAATTACGGGTTTTCACCGACAACAACACGCACCTCACTTCTCTGCTCAACAGTTATTTCACAGCTTTATATACATAAATATTAGTCTGGGGAGTCAGTATAGGAATCATAGAGGGGTTTGAAACTGTTATAATAATTATTAGAATAAACTAATTCAGCACGTTACATAAGTTTTGTTGGATCAGTAACAAAGAAAAAGTATATCGAAATCGGTGCAACAAAAAAATGGCTTTTGATTGGTATCATATAAAATTTGGTGAAGATTGATATTATGGATGAATTGTGGATGAGTGTATTTCCAAATTGTGAAAATGTGTAGAATGATTTAATACAGAATATATAATATTTCATATGTGTAAAACTCGAATAACCTATTAGGAATAAGGGCTGGTTGCCACATGTCACATTTGAGGAAATGGTGCCGTTTTAGGATATACAGGGTCGACGCAATATTTTTGACACATTTCAAAAAATTTATTAACCAATGCTTAGAATCTTTGATAATTTATTAAATGAAAAAATTCAAAAGCTATTTTAAAGGTGTGGCATCTGGCTTTGAATTCTACACAAAGTAAGCATTATCAATGGCAATGACCTTCTCCGGCCTGAACCTGAACCTGTTTCAGACGCGCTCAATCTGGTCCCTGGGCAACTCATTGAAAATCACAATGATGCACTACTTTAACTCGGCCAACGTGTTGCGCTGGATTCGTTTGGTGTACCGTTCAACTACGCCCCACAAGTAGAAGTCACAGGGATTGTAGTCGAGGCTTGTAGGAGGCCATATGTTGGGGATGGTGTAGTCCTAGAAGTTTTTGGTCAGCCACATCTGAGTTTTTGTAGACTAAAAAAACAAAAACAAATGAGAAATGGCTCTAATGTTCTTCACTGTGTTCCTCACCAAACAGGAATCCTTCATGATGTCATAGTCCTTAAAACTAATAACCACGGTTATTTTTTTCCACTATTTAGACTAGTTAAAGTCATTGGATTTCAATATTGTCAGCAACACGTTTTCTCAACTATTGACTCAATATTTTGGAAATATGTAATAGTAATTTACTGCTATCTAACTGTCCTTATGTGCAATAATACAGCGTAATTTATATGTTAGTGAGAGTGAACAAATCGGTATACGATTTGAAAACAATTACAATTACAGTTCAAGGGTTGCAGCCCTAGTTTTGAGGTATATATCAGTTCAAATGAATGTAGAAAAATCATTTAGTGCTCTAACGAAAAAAATTGAAATAATAAAGATTTTAAGATTATTTTTGCAAAAGTCAAAAACAATATCTATTACTGATTTTTTTTTGTCCAAGATTGTACACCCTTTATTTTCAGGGTCTGTGTTTTATTTGTGACCTTTAGGTATTTAAATGCCTAGGTCAAGATGTCATATTTTGTCAATAATATATAATTGTGGCTATAAATAACATTAAAGTTTGTCTTTTTAAAAAAATAATAAATAGGGTTTTAAAATATTATTTAAAATAGGTTATACTAAACTTAGAATAATATATTGAAAAAAAAACCCCGTTCCAGCGTATCTGAACATACAGGAAGTCTATGAAAAATAGAACAAAGGCTCACAAAAATAAGAAGGTCCTTTGAGAAGTCCGTGCAAAGTCTGTGAGATGGCACTACTGTCGTGTATCGAGGTTATTTTTAGTTAGTAACATCTCTTGGAAGAACAAACACCAACTTTCAGCTAAATCGGTCTATTTCTTGCTGTTTGGTATTCGTTTGAATCGAAGAAGTGTAGAGATTTAAAAAAAAATGACGAAAAATAACGCTACGGGAGACTAAAAAGAAGCTTGATAAACATTATGGGGGCTCTGTACCTTCGATTAGAACACTTTATGAGAGACCATATGAGCACAAGTGACCCTAAAAGCCCAGCTGAGGATACTACTCCAGAAATCCTTGATAAAATCCATGATATGGTGATAAATGACAGAAGATTGAGTGGTCTTGAGATTGCTACTACTGTGGGTATCTCGAGTTGGAGTCCTTTTCTATTAATTTTCCAACCAGAACCAGTGGCTGCTGAGGTGTACGTTGGTGCATTGTCGGGATGGAAACTGGCTTTTCTGTGGGCTAATCGTTGGCCTTTTTCTTATAGCTTGATTTTTCAAACGGTCCTATAACGGTGAATAATATGCATGTGTAGTAGTTTTAACCTTTTCCAGATAGTGGATGAGGATTTTTCCTTGCGAATCCAAAGACAGTTGCTATTATCTTTCGGCCGATTCCTCGATTCAAAAGAATGCCAAACTGAAAGAAATTGACTGATCTAGCTGTTGGTTTGTGTTCTTCCAAGAGATATTACTAACTAAACATAAACTCGATACATCCCAATAGTGCATCTCTTGGACTTTACATGTACTTTTCAAACGACCCTCGTATATTGAGTACTCAAAATTTTTTAAAACTTACAAAAAGTGAAGTATACAAAATTACATACAATTTCAGAAGATGTCACAAATGCGACTTACAAAGGGTTAACGCCGAACCAAAAATAAAATCGGTCTGAGACCGTGTCTAAATACTAATACACATGTTTATATATCTATTATAATTTTTTTGAGCAGAATTAATAGATGGATGATGATTCACATAACTGTATATTGTATAATATATATGTTCATACAATTCAAAGAATAAATTGATATAAATAAATAGCTTTTTATTGACTTTATCAAACCAAATGAATGTATGAATCTACAATGTTTGTGTTAATACGTCTCTTCTCAAAGACTCAAATCTTTTGAGCTTAAAAGTAGTGATAGGACGATTCCAAAAAAATCCCAATGTCGATGCAATTATAGTTCTTTAATATTTTAAATAATTAGAAAAAAATGGAGAAATTAAATTTTTGGAAAAAAATTTTAAAAATACAATTTGATATTAAAAATTTGTTCAAAAATACCCAACTATTCACAAAAAATTAATTCTTATCCGAATAAAAAGCTCAAAACCCCTTGCTAATTTCAAAAAGTTTCAAAAAACCACAGCTGTTTACACAAAAAATATATTTTTTGTTGAAAAATTTCAAAAATTAAATTGGTAGTTTAAAACTTTGTGAAAAACAAATCAAATATTACATTTTTTTGGAGAAAAATTTCAAAAAGACAGTCATTCATATAAAAATTAATTTTTTGAAAAAAAAAAAAATAGAATAATTAAAATAAAGTTCAAATTTTAAATTATCTGGTAAAAATAAATTTCATAAATTACAAGAGTAATAAACAGTTCAATGCCAGTAATAAATAAGAATCGGCACCGTAAATTAAACATAATTTTCCCGATGCTGATCCTTATTCCGATTCTAGAAAAACACTCGATTCTCCGTTTTCAATAAATCGTCCTATCACTACTTAAAAGTACCTATTCAAAAGATTAATTATTGAGATTCAAAGAGAAATTATATATTCATAGAGTATGTATATACAAATTTTGATTATGGTTAATATTGATCATTGAATATTTTTATTCCATTATTTAATTCTTGAGCAAGGGGAATTGGGCATTACATATCTACCACGTCGTTACCTTTATTGTATAACGAAACGAAAAAAAAACAGCAGACAAAAGGCCCAAAATCATCTGGTAGTTAGCTAAATACGTAAATCATACCAACTGCTTTATATCTCTTATGTACTCCTAGTCTATCACGGTCATATTATTTCTTCACCATTTTTAAAATTGATTACATATATATATTTCCTAATATTAAAATCTACATAGTATTTTATTCGATACTGCATTATTTAGTAAAACTGTTATGCACAAGAACACTGTGCATAAATTCCCCTCACAATTTTTTTTTTGAATTATTAGGAGCAAAAGAGAATTTAATTGTAACCCATCCTATCGGGTATTTGGCCAGACATTTAAGTAAACTGTGGGTAATTAGAGGCTAGCAAGTGAGAACAGTTCGAACAATGAAGTGATTACAATGCCAATGTTTTACAGATAGGAGAAGAAGGCCAACTTAAGGTCTGCACATATTCAGATACGGATATAATTCCTCAAATAACTCCGGAAGACATACTTTTTGCTATTACAGGGGATTTAAATGCTGCAGAAACAAGCATTAGATTATTTTGCTGGATACTTTTTAAGAACTCTCAACAAGGTGCATCTGACTTCTTGTGAGACATGCAGTTACCTAGGCACAAAGCTAACTGTGTCTACAACTGAGATTAAAACAAGTTAAATGTTCTTGAGGTTGAAAAGATACGATACAGACTGATCAACCCTTTTCCGTGCAGGACCTGAGATGACAAAATATGTAACGAACATTTTACTTATGTGCAACTTCTACTGTTCCCGACACTTATCATGAAATGGGATTCTTCAGCTCCTAAAAATCACTATTATTAAGAATATATGCCTTCCAATATTTTACAAATACAATGTTTGTGAAAAGTTAGTTTTACATATTCTCTGTACTTTGCTGCTCTATAAAGTTAATTG
Organism: Lepeophtheirus salmonis; assembly: GCF_016086655.4. Taxonomy (NCBI): domain Eukaryota; kingdom Metazoa; phylum Arthropoda; class Copepoda; order Siphonostomatoida; family Caligidae; genus Lepeophtheirus; species Lepeophtheirus salmonis. Next base: position 58,498,962 of record NC_052136.2, read on the forward strand.
GATAAATAACGAGCTAAAGAACAATATCAAAAGAGCCAAAAGAAACTAAAAATTATAAAACATTTGTAACTGTTGTCACATATTAACATCATGTCATAGAAATTTGCAATCAATATCATTTTAGGTCATACTTTATATCATCATTGCAGTTGATCGAAGGATTAGTTATACACACTAGGTGCACTATCAACAATAGTCACACTATCTTCTTACTAAACCTCTGTTCTGTGAATAGAGTGTGCTGATCTGAAAATACTAATGCCAAAGTTGATTTATGATGAATAATAATAATTTTTTATGATTCTTTTTTCATTTGTGAAGGGTTTTAATTAAAACCGGATGAATAGTTTAGGAAAAAACCCATTTAAAAAAATAATTGTGTTGGTTTATAAATAGATGTGGTACTATGCTAATCATTTTTTATGAAATTACTTTCACTATAAAAGTATCAATGCAAAAACTCTATGTTGATAAGATTATTACAAGATGTAAAATTTTATCCCACCCCAAAAATTATGATAATTTAGTTATTCCCTTGACCAAATCACTACAAAAAATAAGATAAAAACTAAATTAATCTTGATGAGATAATTGTCGAATTTTTTTAAAATTTGAATCTTCCATTTTGTTTGTCTTAATTTTAAGGGAATCGGCAAATTAATATTTATTAGAATGTTTTTTTTTTAGTTTCTATGATATTATCAATTAACTTAAAGTAAGGAAGACTACGTGAAAAATAAATTTCCTCTTAGAAACAACTTTATAAGAGGTTTGGTGCATTGCATTAAAAGCTCAATATGTTCCGACACAATCTATGATACCCAATCAATGACTTCACACAAAGTAGTAGTCGTTGATTAACTATACTATTTAATTATATAATTAATAGAAATTTGATGAAAAGTTGGATATTAATTTAATTTGCTTTCCGCTACTCATTATAGCTTTATTCTAATTTAATATTACATATATTGGTCATATAAGTGATCTGTGTCCATTTGACAACACAGGGCGGGCGTCCGCAGGATTATATGTATATATATTTTTTTTTTTGGAGGCTTAAAATAATCTATTTTTAAAAAAGAGATCCACAGCTATTCACAAAAAATTTCAAAAATTAAATTACAATTTTTTACCTTTATTTTTGCTTAAATGTTTTTATCCTGACCAAAATTTCTAGTAAAAAGCAGAAATTTGTTAATTTTGGGAGGGGGCTGCAGCCCCTCCAGCTCACCCCTGCGGACGCCCTTGCAACATAAGGAGTTTATATATGACAAATACATAGTGGGTTTAAACTGAAACATGAGCGTTGATTACTCATATCAGGCTTTAATCAAAGTAACAGAGAGTCGTGCAATAAAATAATGCAACTTTCTGAATGATAATATTATTCAATATGAAATGATAGTGTATATTACTCACATATAGGTTGCTATGAAAATTCTTCTTATCATAACCTCACTTTTTCAAAACAAGTACATAGTTTAATCAACATTTGCTCATTTCCTATTGCATTAGTGATAGGAAACTGGATACAAATAGGTTATGATTAATACATTTTGAAAAAAGGTTTTATTATTTTAATCTCAAGATATGGTGAAATTAGTTTGGATTTGTTACAAAGAATAATGAAAATGAGGGAATTTTGACGTATTAAAAAGATATGCAATTCCAATAACCCATTCTTTAAATCAATTCAATCTTTTAAAAAATAATGAACCTTGTAATAGGGATTCAATACTCGCAAAAAGTAAATTTTTCAAATTATTTGTTTCTGAAAACTAAATCTAACTCTTGCCGTTACTTGTATTCTCTTGGAACTTTTTCACCAAGAAGCAACAGAAAAAATGGCAATTAGCCTATTCTTCCTAGCTATAGAACTATTACTGAATAATTTTTCAGAATTGCTCACAGCTTAACAAGAGCTGATTGGAATTCAACCAATCAACATAAAGAACACTGATAAAGGGAGGAAGGGAGCAGAAAAATTACTTAATGACATCAAAATATGATGTAAATTTTTGTATAAGTGAGGCTAAGGCCTTGAATTTGAATAGGAGAATCAATAATCAAGTTTAAAATACTTACTTCTTCACACCCATTCTTTAATGTGCAGCGGTTAAAATAATATATGCATAATCTGGTGAACTAAGGCTAAATTGTCTAAGTAAAAACGTTATTTGTTGGATGTTTAAATTGAACCTCTAATATTATTATTAAGTTATATATTTTGATGAACTATCTATTCAAATAGGGTCACATCTGCTCTAGTTTGTACACATTTCAAAATAACCCATATAGGCCAATATTTTACATACGTTGGAGGTGGTGAAAAAATAGAGGATTTTTGTTCTAAAAGTAAGTATAGAGTTTAAATCCATCAAGCAAAATGAATTTTTGACGGCACCACATTGGGAGAACCAGTGAATAGCGAAGCTACAAAGCAAGTGGTGAAAAAAAGACAATGTAATCAATATTTCTCAAAATATAGTTGACTACGTGATAAAAATTTTGTCCACAAGTTGTGTCGAGTAGACTTGAATATTAATCTCATAGGAGAATAAATAAATATATATATATATAACAAGGTCGGAGATTTGACCCCCACTTCATTGGCAATAGTGTAAAAAAATATTTAGGTTAGAAAATAAGCATTGAGAATTGTTTAATAAGTCTTTTCTATGGTAAAATATCTATAGATTATGATTTTTTAAAGTTTCAATGCTGTATTGTGTATAGTTTTGCTAATAAATTTGAATTTGTGACCAATGTTGCCCAAAAATGACTGTTTTTGCATAACAAATTTTTTTTTAAATCCTATCCTAATTTTGTAGACCTATAGAATATGCAGTGTACATTTAAAAGAAAAATATTTATGTTAAAATAATAAATAATAGCCAGGACTTTAAAATAAAACTGTTTATTTAGTTCTTTCTTCAAAGAAATTTTTACAATGGCCGTTTAAAAAATATGTATCAATTGACAAACGGGAATCAAAAGTTCACACTTTTCGATAAAGGCCTGATTTTAGGCAGCCATATCTACTAATAGGAAAAGCCTACAGACTTGATTAAATTTTCATTTTATTGGTAATTTAATAAGCTTTAAACTGATACCTAATTTGTACTATTTCTTGTACATGAACATTAAAAAAAATTAAAAAATTATAATACGGAATTAATGATATTTACGAAAAGTTAATCGATTATGCCCAGGATGTACTTCCTCATGATACCCAATTCAAGTCAAAGTACTTTCTTTTTGTTTTACCAAGCAACTCGATTTTTAAGCAAAATATCCATTCGGATCGCGTGATATTGCACAATCACATAACCAGCAGCTACTTGATATTGACTAAATCAAGTTCATCTTTGTCACAAAACAACAACAAGTTCTCAAAACCACAGGTATTTGACTATTGGATTCATTTGTTGAACTTGACTATGCTGAAGGGAATTTTTATTTCTGTCAGATTAGACATACCTTTACAAAAATGAGTATATCAAAAAAAAAAATTATTGCATATTTTGCATTTCTGACAACAGATTTGAAGTCTACATAAAATTTTGGTTTAGAAAATATGTATTACTTAAAAGAATTCGAAACTTGATATTTTCCCAATTTTGGCAGTGAAACCGGGGCCAAATCTCAAACCATGTCATATGTATAGGTAATAAATTGGGGTTTGTTTTGATCTATATTTCAGCTGTTAAAAACATGGATCTAGCTTAGGCATGGAGATAAAATACATAGGGTGATGTTGTGAAGAAAAAGTGGACGCCATCCAAAAAGAAGAATTTGTTGACCAAAACATTCTAATTGTAATAGTTAAGTTTGTTAAAAGCATAGATGCCCTTCATATTATATACCTATATATTTTTAAAGTGTTGATTGTAAAAATGGTAGACATTAAATAAGTCTACTGTATTAATGCTATATTTTATTAAAAGCATAGCTATACATTTGTAATTGTGTTCTACCCTAGCTATTCTAGAACCAGCCACCAAAACTTTACACTAACAATATGGACAACCCTGAATCTCACTACCTCTACGACATGCATTACTTCTTATATCTCATCCTCTTTCAGCTGATAGCCGTATTTTCTGACTATTGACAAATTTATAGCTACGTCGCTTCCTGAGCATCAAAGAACCCGTTAAATATCCCAAATAGAGCCCGGCAATCAGATTGTACAGGTAATGTGCTAAAAAAGATATTTATAGGCTGCCATCGCCCCAAAGACTACCAGAACCGTTTCTGCAGCCTTAAGAACCAACATGAAAAATTTCAGCATTATTCATAAATTGGTTCGATCGTGATTGAAGGACAAACACACACGCTCAGACAGACAAACAGATCATATAAATAAATATTTAAGTGATACTCTAAAGTTCATATCAAAATTGTGCATTGGTGTTGGGATATGAGCCTACTACAGACCCCGCTGATATATTACACAACCTGTGAGCAGAAAAAGTAAATGGAATCTCGAATAAGGGTTTCCTTTGCCCATTACAATGATTTGGTGGTGGGTTATGAGCCAACTCTGGCCCATACTGTCATATTTTTTCTACTTTAAACCCCTATTTTTCAAACATTATTAATTACTAAGAAAACATAAATTAAATTAGAAAAAAAAAAATTATAATGCAGAGGAAACTATGCCAAAGACAAATTTTGACGAAGACGAAACTTTGACAAGTTTAAACTAACTTGAGTCTTAGTGCTTCACCTGTACCTACAATCTGAGATCCAGATTGTATTTTGAGATATTAGGAGGTTTTCTTGATGCTCAGGGAAGGGGCAGAGAAGAGATCTAACTTGCCTCGAGCCCAGCAGTTTAGGATAGGGCTTAGGATTGCACCTATACTACCTGAGAGCTGGGGTGTATTTTGGGATATTAGGAGGGTTTCTTGATACTCAGGGAAGCGGTGGCTGAGAAATTAACTTGACTGGGGCACATAAGTTCGCTAGCACAACCCGTGATCTGGTTTGTATTATAGCATATTAGAAGGGTTGCTTGGTACCCAAAAACGCGGGGAAGGTGTAGTTTAAACTGATTTGAGGTCAAGTACTTCACCTATACAACATGAGGACCGGGGTGTATTTTGGATATTAGAAGAGTGCTTTGATGCTCAGGGAAGCGGAGAGAAAATAATTTATCCTGCCCCAGGGACCAGCAGACCACTAACGGGGGGTAGGTGTGTATATTCTAGCATAATAGAAGGGGTTCTTGGTGCTTATAAATGCGGTGGCGGTGCAGTTTATACTGTCTTGAGGGTCCGTAAGTCACCTGTACAACCTGAGAGGCATGTTGTATTTTGGGATATTAGGAAAATTCCGTGATGCTCAGGGAAGGGGTGGCTGAGAAATTTAACTTGCCCCGGTCCTTGTAGTTCAGCTGGACAACCCTTGGGCTTAGGTTTATTAGAAGAGTTCCTTTGTGCCTAGAAACGCATCGCTGGTGAAGTTAAAAATTTATTTTTGTACAGACTTTACCCTGTACAACCTGAAAGCCCGGCTGGGCGTATTTTGGGATATTAAAAGGGCTCAGAGATGAAGTTAAAAATGTATTTTGGTCCATAATTCATCCAGTACAACCTAAAAGCCCGGCTGGGTGTATTTTGGGATATTAAGAGAGTTCCTTGATGCTCAGGGAAGTGGCTGTTAGACTGTGAGTTCGACGTCTTACTCAGAATAGAGCAACATATCCTCATCACGTGAAAGAAGAGTGCCTATTTAATGGATTTTGAATATTTTACTTTTTCAGTTCAACAAATGCTATTTTGCAATTTATAGTTATGGCTCTTACACGTTCCTAATCATGAGCCCCCGTTCTGGATGCTGACCACCTTTGCAAACCCAGTTGGAAGTCAAATGGATCATATAAGTAAAAGTTTTAGTTATACTCTAGAGGTCATATAAAAAAACAGTGAACTGGCGTTAGGTTATGAGTCCACTACGTGCCCCACTGGTGTATTGCACAACCTGTAGTCATAAAAAGTAAAACCAAAGACCCAAAAAAGGGGAGAAAAATAGAAAATCGCTATTTATTCCAAAAGTTAATATATTAAAGTTAAAGAACTAGCTCAGTATTTCATATGATAAAACTATCCAGACACTTTGAATCTTTACATCTATTAAGGAGCATTTTAACATTCCACGTATCTTTATATTTAAGTAATGGAAGATTTAAATTGAATTAATCTTATAAGAATCTGGTCAACAACTTATCTGATGATTGCACATCGGGCCTTAATTGATTCTTTACTAACACTGTTTTTGTTGTTGCAAGGGCGATATAGGAAGACGTGGGATGTGATCCTAAGTAATTCATTACCACACTCCCTGACACATTAAAGGGAGATAAACCTTTTCCTAAATAAAGCTTATTAAAATGTTTAAGCACTAGAGTGTTCTCTTTTGAAAGGAATCCAAACAAAAACAGCCCAAATTCCTCTTTTCATCAAACGCTTCCATGTTCTCACAGCGATAACGTTTAAACGTTTAACCTTGGCATCACCATTCTTTAAAAAGTGTAGTTGTATTATCCACATGAACTAATATCTGTGAGTAATATGAAATCAAAGTAACCCTTTCTCGAGAGCTCACATTCCAAGCTCGTTAATATGAAGATCTTGATCATCCCCTGTCAACCAACCCTGTTCAAAGGAGCCGTATGATAATGAAATGCTCTAACCTGGTAAGGAAGCATCTGTAAAAACTTCTAGCGTTGGATTAAATTTCTTCTCATAATTGCACAAGCTATTGTTAGTTCGTCAAAACACAATATATCTTTCTCGCTCTCGGAGGAGATTTGTATTTCTGGATTGAAATGGTCATCAAAATTTTCATTTTCTAAATCCAACTGAAGGTTTCTCTGAAAGAGTGGGCTGTACTCCAATGCTGGTCTCACACTTTCAATTTCAATGTAAAAAGTCTTCGACCAAGAACCCTTGCCCTTGGTAGAATTTAGCAACAAGATCTCGGATCGGTTGCGTAGTCATTTGTTGAAGGTCTTGGACCAACAACCGTTACCTTTGGCGTAATTTAGCAACGAGATATTGGATCTTAACTTTAGTTATTTGTTGAATGTCTCGGACCGACAATCTTCTCGTAAGGCGGAGTGTATTTGCACGATCTCCGATCTTTTCCAATTTCTCCTCAGGAAGAGTAATAGTCATGGACACATAGTCCTATAACATATATAAATAAGCTGCATCCTTGGAATACAAGAACTCTGATTCAAATTGACCTTGAATCCAAGGATTGCGTATAGCATCAATGATAAACACGAGGAGAGTGAGACATGCACAACACCAGTGGCCTGCAAAAATAAGTCATCTAAATATATGCCAAAACTTAAGTTGTGACCTAAAATGTATGAGACCATTTGTTCTAAAAGCTTAGTAAAAATTATTGGTGCTCATGTCAGACCGAAACATATAATATTATATTGGTAAATATTGTTTCTCTATCGAAATCTGAAAAAAATATTGTGGTCACGAAAATTCTAAAAGGAATTAAATGTATCAAACAGATCTAAAGAGCATAAAAAAATGAATTTTGGTCAAGCCAAAATCTTTATGGATCAAATGATTCTAATTTAAATTTAAAAGAATTAACTTTTTAAATGCCTTAAGATTTATTGTTAATCTCCATCGAGAGTAACCCTTCTTAGAAACAGTGAATATTCCAGAAATTAACGAAGGAATCTAATCCCTTTCAGTAGCTGTCTCAATAGCTCCGCAAAACAATATTTCAGCAACTTCTTTATCCATTGCTTGTTTTGCCTCCCTCATAAGAATAAGAAGGTTCTTTAGATAAAAATTGTGGTTAATAACCATATTCAAAAATATTAGTTTAGATTTACTTTTAGTTAAAATTGCCCAATTATGTAATCATAGTCCTAGTCTCTGTTCATTAATAGTTAGAAAAAGTTATCAGACGGGGAGGTAAACCCCAAATCTGAAAGTATTTGGATTACTTTATCTAAAGTCTCAAATTCAAAAATATTCCTAAATGAGGAATAAATCAAGGAGGTGTACTTCTGTATCCTCCTCTTGGAGGCATTTCATGACCTTTTGGAGGTCCAATAAAATTCCAAGGTGGAGCGTTAACCCTAATGAAGGGTTAGGGTTCGACGGCATGTCAGCCGTTGTCTAACCGAAAGGTATCTTTCGATACCCTGAACCCTTCTATATCGCATTAGACAACGATAAGTCATTCCGAACATTGTCCAAAATCATCTTGATTGATGAAGGACCGAATATAAAATGGCTTGGAGTCCAGCCTAGTGATTCCTCCTCCAGGATTGATGTTTTAAGATTCTCTTTTAAGGCAGACACTATAATTATCTTTCTAGCGTCCCTAAAGAGATTTTCCATTCTTCTCAGACATTGCACCGAGTAAATAACATACACTTCCACAGAAGGGAAGTGTTCCATGAAGGAAACAACGAAATTATCTAATTCCTTTAATCACATGGCTATGGTTTCCAAAAAATCTTAGTTTCCTTCCTTGCTTGTTGCTTCATCCAAAATATCGGCAGAGGTAGGGATCGCAGTTAACTTTCTAGAAATTTCACTTATCTCCTCATAGGGCCCTATTATGGGTCTAGATTACAATCTAAAATTCTTGTGTATATCACTAAGAGTCGATAATTGTGGCACTACCTCCAAGCGCTTAATTTAATTGGATTTGCCAACAGAATAACCAGTTGTAAATCGATAGACTACGGTTTATATCAGATTTTGAGTGGGTCACCCTGTGCGTGGCAAACATTTCCACTGATGATGATAAGGAGTCGCAAATGCAGCATGCATAGAAGCTTGTTCTGCGTCGTTATTTCTAAGGATTTTTCACTCATATACATTAATTTTAATTTAATTATTTATATTTATACGACTTGACTCTTAAAGAGTAGAAAAAGAAAGGGGATGAGATATGAGAAGTAACACATGTAATAGAAGTAGTGAGATTCAGGGTGACCAGATTCTTATTGTAAATTGTTCACTTAAATCTCTCACTTAAACGTTTTCCCAAATGATATAATTTTATGGCTGCATAACATTTTGAAAAGATTTAATTAGTGTGAATATATTGTTTGATTGAGAAGATCAATGAAATGTATGATCATTAATATATTGAAAGGCCTTATTATTATTATTGCTAATAATATTATTTATGTTCAAAAAAAATATAAATATAGGAAGTCAATAATTGCGCAATTAAGAGTTTCTCGAACTCCCCTTAAGTTCTTCACCCATCATAACAGTCAATGAGTAATTCATGAATGAACCATATTCATATCCTCTTGAAAGATCCGGATCCAAAACGGTGTGAACTCTTCCTTATCTTTTCGAGTAAGTCTTTGATCACTAAAGAGACAAATTCCGAGGGTTGAACTTCCTTGACATTACCCTGCGGCATCTAATTAAGGTTGAGGGATACTCGAAACTCATCTAAGAACTCCTTCCAAAAAATAGAAAAACAGAAGCAACGAGAGGAATGGATGGATTTATCTTAGCAAACGAATGTTTCTCCTCAACACATGAGATATATGTAGGCTCATATAAAAATTCATTTGGTCGAAATAATTTCATAAAATCACTACCCATAAAGCATAATCTGATCAAATCAAAGAGTCATCATTGCCATATAGAAATAGTGAAGATGATTCCTATGTTGATAAGATTTATATATATTACGTCACAGAATTGGTCGTGTTTATCAATTGAATTTTCTTAAAAATAGTGTATCTGATGTACTTTGTCTCGTAGTATCTTGGCGAATCATTTTATAAATTTAAATAACTTAGCTGAAGAATAAAAAAACCAATGAGTAGAATCAGCGTGAACAGTTAAAAAAATTCTGTCAAAACGAAGACACTCCTACCCAATCTATTTTTATTGGAGCTGAATCCCAGCTTTATATTTAAAAAAATGTATGTTTCACAGCACCAAATATGTTGTCTGCGTATATTTCTTTATCTATGATTGCTTGTAAATGGAAAAGAGATCTTTGTAAAGAAAAAAGGATGTTTAGAAATTAAAAAAGGAAAAATGGTTCTTGTGATTGCTTTTTATTATTTTTTGTTCATTGTTTAATAAGTCGTTGAGGTCTACGCATCTCACTGTGAAGCAAGAAGTCTGACCTATCTTTAATAGTGTAAATTATTTTAAATATATATGAATGTATTGTAATTATAATATTTTCCCTGAACAAATATTATTTTAAGTGTAGAAGGGTCTCCTCTTATGATAGTCATTCATAACAGGCAGCTAATATTCTCAAGGTCAAGTCTTTGCTCTTTGTGCTTCTTAGTAATCCCATTGGCACGGCTACGTAACTATAGAACTTCAATGAATTTACCCTTTTAACTAAATTAATAAGATAAATTCTGTAAAAAAAAAAAGAAGTTGCGTACGTTATAACGGGAAATGAGATAATGTATAAAGTGACGTCATCTGTGGTAAAATAAAAAACGATATCCTGCAAGCGTTTCGCCACTTTTTTATTTATAGCTTTGGTGCAGGGTTAAGAAAAAAATAAGTTATATAGTTAATCACATTTTTTATACCAGTAAGAAAGTGGAAAGTTAAATATCATATCAAAAGTAAAAATATATACAGATTGAAGCAAAAATTATGACATTGACTTGTTATTTTTGAAAATATGACCTAAATATTAATTGATGATAGATGATAAAACTGACTTGATTGGATTCAAAATTGTAATTATTATTTACAAAGAGAAAGAATTTCACTTCGTCATTTACAACGTTCTGAATTTGTCATTACAGAGTTTTTAAGTATGTAAGTGCATAAAAAAGTTCCTTAACGTTCATTTTTGAATGTCCTACTATCCCCCAAAATAAATAACCTAGCTATGTTCAATTTTAATATGATATTACCCGGAGACGACAAAATAATTAGATGGTTCCCAATTTAAAAAGATATCATGTCATTTTAGGTTATAAAATCATTATATTCTTAACTTGGATAAGATTACCTTTGAACTATTTTTGATGCATAAATAATAAACGACACAACTACTATAAAAATAACGTCATTGAACATGTCAATGATTATAAACTCAATATATCTTTTTTCACTTTATTAAGTTTAATGTTAAAAGAAAAATATCCTAAAGTTTATAAAAACACATGATGTTTTTCGCTTATCTCATTTTGATCATGACAAAATGCAACTCAAGAAGGATTAAGTCATTTATAACTAAAATACTCTTAATTTGGCCCAAGACATTCGAAATAAAATATTATTTCCTCGTAGATAACAGTTACTTACTTGCATGTGTATTTGTGTATAACTGTACACTTTGAAATCCTTCAGGAAACAAAGGTAGGTCTGTATTTCAAACTTTGTCGCACAAATGTATAAATATACCTATATATAAATAAAATCATTTCTCGTCAATATAAAATATTTTAACAAAAAAGCTAACTAAAAGATATGTATATAATGATAGAGTTGAGTATATAATAATACTTAAATAGTAAATTATTTAGGTCCAGCAAATTATTTATTTTGTTCAATCCAGTCCAGATATTCTGTGACTCTTGTATAAACTCCAGGATAATCTGGCTCAGCACAACGAGCTCCCCATGATACAACTCCGCATAACTCCCATTGACTAAAGGCATTTAAGCAATTAAGTGGACCACCAGAGTCTCCTTGGCATGCATCCCTTCCTCGGTCACCGGCACACAACATTTTAGAAGTCACGTTGCGATTTAGGGCCGAATAGTTTTCTTTGCATTTGTTATTATCCCATACTGCAACATTGACTTCTTGCAGAATATTGGAGGTTGGACCTCCAAAGTATATTGTACCCCATCCAATGACATAGCCTCGGCGTTTTTCATATGTTTCTATGGGTGGGGGAAGACAAATGGGGTATATAGATTTGCTGAATGTAACTGGACGGTCCAGTTTCATGATAGCAATGTCATTATAGTATTTGACAGCATCATATAACTCATGCATTTTAATACTCTCCAAATTGTATGTTCGGTCTAAAGTTTCTCCTTCCGCATTGAAATTATACTCTCCCAATCGGACCTTGATTTGATCTTGTTTAAACCTACATAAGTATAAGTATTTTGTAAGATAAATTATATGGACTTTTGTCCTTTAAAATGTTGTTCTTACGGTGCAACGCAATGAGCTGCAGTGATCACGTGTCTATCAGATATTAAAGTGGCTCCACAAAACTGTCCAGAAGATACTTCACTTGGACGAATCATTGCTGCAAGCCATGGCCACTCATTAGGATCTGCTGGACGTCCTCCAACGATACGAGTACTGTATCTTTTGGCATTTGTGCCACAAGCTAGAGGAACACAGTTTTATAAGTATTTCCTAATGAAAATAGTTAATCTATTATTACTTGGTCCTGTGGTTGGTTTCCTTGTCGTGGTAGTAGTTGTTGTGGTGGTTGTGGTCGTTGTCGTCGTCGTCGTGGTTGTAACTATCTGAGGCCCTGCAGGAGCTCCATCTAGTAATAATAGTTAAAAAATTATGCATCATTAAATATTAAACGATGAACAAATGGTATTTCTTACTAAAATCATTGAGACAAGTATTTCCATTACAATGTCCCCATTTTCCTCGTCCACCTACATGAACTCCATTTTGAGTCAGAGTTGAGCACCAGGGTATGTTGTCACCAGCATCAACTAATATACACCCATTGTAAATACGGTTTTTATACTCGAACGGTAATTGGCATGCTGAGCCAATATCAGCACCTCCGACTGTACTGCAGCCGGAGGATATGATGGGCCGAGTAGTCGTCGTCGTTGTTGTTGAAATGGAAATGATTTCGTTATCACAGAACTTCTTTCCAGACACCCTTGAAGAATGAGGTTCAGATCCAAATTTATTGCTTCTTAACCAACATGCTCGACGATCTCTACGATTACGAGATCTACGAGTTCCAAATGTCCAATATTGACATTGAGGATTCTCTTGGCACATTGTTTTGCATTGATCTAGGTTACGAACCTAAGCAAGGATTAAAAAAACACAATATTCCCTGGTGCTTGTATGAAATAATTGTTTATCTTACTCGATTTTGCCTTCCATTCACCAGTTCTGTTCCGAAGTAATCTGTTCGCCGCTCCATACAAGGTTCATTACTTTGATTTGGTCCTATAACAAATGATTTTTTAAATAAAAGACAACTTGTATGTATTTAGACACAAACGATGTTTAGGTGAGCCTATTGAATTATCTGTTTTTGATAATTATATATAAATCTGTAGTTGGCAGAACTCACCGATCATTAACGGTATTTTATTCTCCTTGCAATTAAAATCAAATTTTTTAAAATAAAAAAAATCAACATATATATCAAAAAATTATAATTGATAAACCATTGAAATGCTAAACATGGCTGATGCAGCCGTTTTTTAAATTTCCCGTTTACCTGTAAACAATATTTTGACAGGAAAATTAATGATATTTAAGACGTAACATCACTTTTTACCGTCATAAAAAAATTACATAAAATCTTATCTCAGGACACTGGCTATGAAAATACTCATACTGAATCCAAACCTTAAAAATTCAAAAGAAAAATACAAGCGAATTATTTCTGTAGATCTTAGCATATAGTCTTTTTGCTAGGTGATACGGCAAAATAGATAGCAGCGGAAATGACTAAAGTTGTGCTTTTCTACAATTATATTTATTAAAATCTCAAAGATTAATTCGAAGAAAAAAATTTGACTGATTAATCTATATTTTTACCCAAAAAATCCATATCGTTTGACCCTTAATGTGTTACCAATTTTGGCAATGATGATTATATTTACCTGATGGAAAAGGCTCTACAATAATTCCAGGATCGATAGGGACAAACGTCGTTGTAGTAGTTGTGGAGGTCGTGGGAGGGAATGTACTTATTGTTGTAGCAGGTTGAAAGGGTCTTGGAGTTTGTGGACCAATGTTGAACGTTCCATCCGGATTAACTTGAATCTCTGTTTGACCGGCAATACCTCCTAGGGCCCCAAGAAGTCCACCAAATCCATTAGGGGGCCTTTGCTGCTGATTGGGTTGAGGTTGAAAGCCTTGGAATATTTGACCAAGGTTTAGGCGTGTTGGTGTATTTGGTTGCTGAGGCTGAGGCTGAGGTCGACCAAATATACTACCAAAATCCAGTTGAACTTTAAAGAAAAAGTAAATTAAAGTTATATGTGATTTAGATACATTATTTGTCAGGTACTGTTTGGAATAGAACAAATATACATGATTGGAGTGTATATATACATATGTTAATTGAAAAAAAATAAATCATTTTAGACTTCCTATTAGCAAAAACAGCCGATCATTAATTACTATAAAAACAACTGTTTAATTCTGGCTGTATAGATTTAAAACTACATCATACGTAACAAGTGTTCAATATTCTTATAATCACAAACCATGAAGAATATTACAAAGAATTGTAAATAACATTATATTCCATTTTTTGTCTTTAAGTCAGTACAGGATGTGGTTATGGAGCAAGCATTATGCAAGAATAACAATATTTTATTTCGTAATAATTTTAAATCTACATCGTACAATATTATCTCACTAAAAAGATAATACAATGATATCAAATTAAACTTTAATTTTTCAAATGTTCCACATGTGTGTTGTGTACAATCGTACAAAATATCCATGTCAATATACTATTTATATCTTATGTCTCAACCTTTACTCTAAAAAGAACAAGAAAAAAAGGCAAAAATCAATTGTTAGTTAGTCAAGTCTTTCCATTTTTTTGACCTCAATATAATTAAAGGTGGGTAATAGTCACAGTTTAATAAGGAATAAATAGAGTTCAACTATTAGTCGATCAAAACACTTATAAGGAGCAAGAATATAAAAAAACGACAACTGGCAAAAATTATATTGTACATTTATGTCAGTGGAATTACGTATATTTGTCATTATATGCATTTTAAAAAAAGATAAGATATTTAACAAAAAATATTCTTAAAATTTCGAAATTCTTATATCGATAATAAATGTCTACCCACATCAAACATAATAAGTATCAGACGTTCCTTTTTTTATAACAAAACGTAGGCTCACGCGTTTCATTATGTCAATATTTAGTTGGCATAAAAAAGAAAAACTTTTTCCTCGTGATATGTAAATTATGAGGTACTGCTGATTACGTTATTGAATAATTATTTGCCATATGCAAAAAAAAAACACATTGAACTTATGGATTTATAAAGTCATTTTTGGTATTTTCAGCGCCCCTTAGAGAAGTTTTTTTTTTTTTTTTTTTTTTTTTTTTTTTGAGAAAAATTTCAAAGATCCATAACTATTCACAAGAAATTATTTTTGTTTTAATCTATAGGTACTTACAGAAAATTAATTCAAAAATCAAAAATTGAATTTTTTTCGAAAAACAATTCAAAACTAAATTTCAAATATTAAATTTCTAGGAAATAATTTTCAAACATTAAATTTCGGAGGGAAAATACTTCAAAAATCCATAGCTATTCACAAAATAATAAATTTTTCGTAAAACAATTTCGACTATTCAATTATTTGTTCTGCTGCATAATTTGCCCGAATATCGAAACAAATTTCTAGTAAATAGCGCAAATTCATTTATTTGGGAGGGGGCTACAGCCCCTCTGGTACACCCCCTGAGTAGCCAACTAAATTTGGGAAAAAAATAGTCACATGGTCGTCGTTTAGCCACTTTGTCTGAGCTTCGCTCTGGGGCCAAAATATGTCTTTGGAGAACAAGAATAAAGGTTGCGAAGAAATGAACTCCTTTCATAGATTTGTTCAGTTCAGACTCTCAGTCGTTAAAAAATGAACAAAAAGCATGGACGGCATTTTCCACCCAATATCAAAGTTTGATCATTATATAAAAGTTTGTTTTTTAACCAAGAAATATGGAAATGCAATATTGATGAACTCACATCTGGTCTCATACCCCTACTTTTCTGTTTGTTATTATTTTTGGAGTGGGGAATTTTACACATCGTGATACTCAATAATTGGGTATTTTTTTTTTTTTTGTGCAAAAAAATAATAATAACAAGGATCAATATAAATAAAGTATATAGCGGTTATTCCAGTTATCAGCAACAACTATATATTTGTGTATAAAATAGTGTCTGATAAGTAAATAGAGTCTAATTATTATCTTCAAGTGCATTTAATTAACTAGTGTATGAAAATATATAATTGCATATGCCCATTTAATTGCAAGTCAATTGTAAAAACGGGCTTAGTGCCCATAAATGAGTACATCTATACATTTTGGCATGTTTTTTTTGCATGGTAGTCAAAATAAAGAGAAAAAAGAGAAATTGAGCCTCTTACTAAATGCTATAAATAGTTCAAAGATACCTTCAAATAAAACAAAAATTTCTTTTATGAAGAAACTGTTTACTATATAAAATCATAACTGCTACACAAACAGTAATTTTTATTGTCTCATTCAAACTTTCCTTCTAAATGAGAAATAAAAATGGCCAAAAATTAACTGCTAGGTAGCCAATTACATCATTTTCAGTTTTGCTCTCTATTTGGCAGTAGGGCCTAGTGGAAACAATCATCGTTGAAACTAATTAAGAGCACTAATAAGGCGAATGAGTATACAAGTCACCAGTTGACAGGAAATAAAAAAGAGTTGTTCATGTTTTGGTAGTGTGGGATTGGTCTAAAAAGACTACATTCCTATCAGTCCGGTCCCAATAAAATTTGTCAGTCCTAGGATTGATCCTTATCCGTCTTTTATGGTAAATACAACAGCTGAAATTACGGAGTTACTAATAATTACTTCATTTGAGTAGCTGAAGTTACATCATGATGCATAACCTCTTTCAAAGAGGAAAGATACCTGAAGTTAAAAATAGGAGGTGTGTTACTAGAACGTATTATGATACGTTCTAGCTATCTTTCATTATTTTCTTATGAGTTATTATATTCTGCAATCCTATCTAGGAGTAAAGGAAAGAAAAATAAAGCTAGGACCGTAGGACTGAAAGATCGATGTATCGGTTCTTAAGACCCTAGAATGGTCAAATAGATAGGACCGATAAAAATAACTGAAAGGCGGGGGGAGACTGATTAGAGAAATAAGTCATATGACCAATCCAACACTATGTTTTGGGGCCATCTCAGTAACTCAGAGCTGCATTTTGTTTGTTTTTGTCACCTGTTGATTTATCTACTCTGATTAGTGTCCTAAACGTTGAACTCAGAAAGAGCTCGAGTCAAACCTTGTCAACCAGAGATACTATTAAATACTGACTAGTACAAAGTTGGGTAGAATACCCCATTACCAATTAATTTCAGACCTTTTTCCCCTTCCCTTCTTGAATGAGAGATTGAGTGATTAAATAAAGATCTCAATACATCAATCAATTCAGAGATTAGATGTATAAAGAACTTTTGCAGCAATCTTAATACATAAAAAAAACTATTTGCCAAGGACAGGAGGTCAAAGTTTGTCGGGTGCTTTTCTGTATGAAATATGTATGTAGGTTAAGTCATTAGTTGATCAAAAAGGATGTTAAATAAAATTGCCTCGATTTTTCTGTATTCCAAGTTGAATTAATTAAAGAATTGATTAAGTTTTTTTACATAACTTAAGGATGTAACTAAAACAGTGATGTGTTTTTTAAAATAGGTACATGAATATATTGGGTTGGTTGATGATGTTACATACATAAATAATAATTCCATTCCTAACTGTTTCAATGGTTAGGAACCTATCTATCTATCTTTTTATTTAATATTCCTAGACATGAAACTGTATATAATTTACTTATAAAAAATACTTCATTAACGGTCGACAAACGGAAATGTTAAGAGCAAAGCAAGACTCTCGAATATACATTTTAGGTATGTACGGCGTAGAAATGAACAAATGAACAATGACAAGTATTTGTACGTATGATATGTCAGGGGCGTCCGTAGGATTATATTCTGGGGGAGCTTACTTGTGGATATTTTTTTTTAATTTCAAAAATCCAAAGTTATTCACACAATATTAAATTCTTTGGAAACAAGTTTCAAAAATGAAATTTTTTAAATATGAATTTTTTCGATAAAAAATTATAAAATCCATAGCTATTTAGAAAAAGGATAATTTAAAATATTAAATTTTTTGGAAAGAAAAATTCACACCTGTTTACTAAAAATTATATTATTTTGAAAAAATATTCAAAAAGATTAATTTGAAATATTAAATTATTTCAAAAAAAATATCAAAAACTATATTTCTTGGAAATATAAATTATTTGGGGAGGGGGAATCTTTAACTGTGGGAGGGGGCTACAGCCCCTCCAGCCCACCCCATGCGGTCGCCTCTGTCTAAAGATATTACGTTTAATATTATCTTACTTTGTCTTTTATTCCTAGATGCTCCATATGATAAAGAGATCACAAATGAGGAAATGAATAATAGGATTAATGTCTGTATTTTCATTTTTGAGGGGTGAAATGAACAAACAAACCAGCAAAGGTGTAAAAATACTTTTTTTTTTTTTTTTTTTTTTGAACCTAAAATGTCTTAACACGCACACACTATTTAAACATTTCCTGTAAACTGAATTGAAAACTTGAGGCTTGCTCAGTTGATGCTCGAGAACAATAAGGAGCAGACGTTAAGGAATGGCTACTTTAACTCATATGTAGATGCTTAAATATATACTGAATCAACGAGTGCTGACTGATTCAAATAACCTGTTTGCTTGCTAGTTCTTCTTCTTTTTTTGGGTTTTTTTATATTGATGAGTTTAATGTGACGTCATATGAAGGTAAGTCCATACTGATACGTGCAGCATGTAGAAGAACCATTGCTTTTGAACTAACAAATACATATTTTCAAAATATATAAGTACATATAATGGCAAATATACAAAAAAAAAACTAGCAAATCAACCTGTGCTGCACACTTATACCTCAGGTACATACATATGTATTTATTATTAATCTTATTAGCAGCCCTCGGTTGAACTCCTATCATTACACAGGGGAATAATCATTTTGTACAAATGAATTTGAGCCAAAAAAGGAATTTATCTTTGAGCACATAATTCAAAACTGATCTCAGTTTTTCTCTCCGTCATCTGAATTCTAAAATATCTGGGATTATATTGATTCGGAACTATTATCGTTCAGAGTCATTTCTTACCCTTACAGTAATCCTCAAATTAAAGGAAGGATTAATATAACTTATGTAAAAGTGTTTTTATTGATTCTGTATCTTGTTCTGAACTCGTTATATTCCCTTTTTAGGCTGAAAAATGATGGAAAACGATACTTTTCTTTAGACCCTTATAACTTATTTAAAATACATATTGATGAAGAATATGATAGCTTATATTATAGAAAAATATTCAAGGTATAATTTAAAAAAAGATGTATCTATAAAATTTACATATCCAAGGATTTTTGTTCCATTTTGTAGTGATCCCATTTTTTGTGGGGGGGAGTGTACTAACAAAAAGACAACATTATCATCCTATTTTTCCCAATTTCAATGCCAATTTTATGACGTCATGCCCCATAAAAGGAAGATAGAGGCAATCGAAGGAAGATACTTCTAACTTGATTATCCATCTCAAGATAGGTTCGAATTCAGATTCAGAATTCCAGGGGGGGATGCCTGTAGGAAAACTACCAAACCTCATAAGTGAGTAGAATGGGAGTGGGAATGGGAGACTAGAATCAAAATAATAATGCGATCCATTCACATTGAGTAGATAATTTTCATATTTCAAAATGGGATCACTTAAAAAATAATAAATAGACAAAGAAGGGTGTCATTTTTCAGCCTAAAAATGGAAATATATCGAGTTCAGAACAAGACACAAATAGAAAGACTTTTTAATCATAAAAAAAAACATTTTTACATAAGTTTTATTAATCCTTCTTTTAATTTGGGGATTTTTATATAGGTTCAAAATGACTCTGCACAACAATAGTTCCGAATATAATCCTACAAGATATTTCAGGATTAAGAATACTGAGAGAAAAACTGAGATCCGTTTTAGATTCTGCACTCTAAGATAAGCTTCTATTTTGGTTTGAATTCATTTATACAAAATGAGTTTTCCCCTGAGTTATTAATATTATTAAGAGCCCTTGCTTGAACTCCTTTCATTATCAATATTGATGTATAAGAAGTTAATCAAGTCTAATTCATTACATTTAAATTCAAATGTGAGAAATGAATTTCCAAGAACTATGAGCTTTTTATTTTTCTTCGTAAAATACCCACATATATCTGTACACATCCCATGGTATAGAAATACATACAGGTATAGACTGATAAGGAACCGTAGAGTTTCAATTAGTTTGTACTGTCATATGGCTTGGAAACAAGAAGTATGTGCCTCGTTCGTATTGTTAGTATTAGCTTACCTTGATGTAAATATGATTATCTAAAATTCATGATAATAAAGTAAAATACATTGTTTTAATGATGAATCACAAATGGCAAGAAGGGATAATAATTATTATTTTTTTAAGTGATCAAGACGTAAATGCTTTGATGGAAATTATCTTCTCAAAAAAGGGATTAAAACCCTTTTAACTACATTATGTTATGATATAACTGTACAATTTGTCTTCCTCAATAGGATTGTATTACCTTTTTTTTGTTTTTGGCTTTAGGAGTTACACTAAAGTAGGAATACACAATACAAAATTAAATATGTTTGTATAATAGTAATAGGTAGGCTTGCGAACGGAACACAAAATTTAATGGCGTTATATGAAGGGAACAATTTTTTTTGCGTTCCGTTCTAATAGCACTTACAAAAAATTCAAGAAGTTTAAATTTATATTTTATTTTACTTTTTTAAATATGACTTGAAGGGCTGATAAAGGAAAGACGAACGCTTGTGAGACCTATTTTGTGGTATTTTTTGCAGGTATTTATCGAAATCCAGAAATGGGGGAAAATTTTCTCGAGCTATTGCTGCGTGGTGCTGGTCTTGTGTCCCGGGGGTGTAGTCCTACGGGAGCATAGTTTCCCTCTGGGTAGTTGGACTTCCCAGAGGCAATACCACCTCCTGGAGGACGTCCCGATTTTCATGCCTTTCAGGAACCAATAAGGGGCATCCTCTTCCCTTCTGATGCCACGATTCTCAGCATCATCGCGGAGGCTGGGAACTTAGTTTGGTTGACCGGCAGAACCTCATCAACCGTGTAGGCGAGGTAGCAGTCGTTTTTGGAGTTTCTCGACTAGTCCACGGTCCAGTTTTTCTTGTCTTGTTGATGTGTAAGGCGCAAATCAAATCGGCTGTACTTTACCTTTTGGCCTCCATCGTGACAATGAATGAACCAATTTTAGTAAGTTGTTGAAACACTAATATTCACTGGATTATTGTGCTAAAAAATCTAGGCCTCCCTGACACTATCAAAGTGAAAGTCGCGATTTGATGTTAATACACTATATATGGTAATAAGTTATGATTGGAATGCAGAACGGAACAGAAATAATGGGTGAACGAAAAAAATGAAACGGAACTTCAAAATATGGGAATGCTTACAAGCCTGGTAATAGTTATATATTTTAACCAAATTAGAGGGGTTCATCTCCTTAAATCCATAGCAAATTTAATAAACGTATTTCCTTGTTATTAAAAATTAGTTTGTACTAATATATAATTGAAATGATCACGATTCCGAGTCAAGCCATTATTATCTAAGAGAATTCAATAAATAACAATTGTATTTTTTTTTTTTTTTTATTAAATCAAATATATTGATACTGGATTACAGTATTAAGCCGTATAATTATTAATTTTTTTATATCTTAATCATGATTTATTTGTGTATTCAGGTATCTCTTTTTTTTAATATAATATTATACATGCGCGGACGCTTTGCCGAAAGCTACTTTACTGAAAAAGACATATTAAAAGCGAGAAAAGGTTTAAAAAAGAGAAGGAGTAACTCCATCAATGATTGAGATTCAATGGATAATTCAAATGAATAACTCGTTTGAATCGAATGTGTTGGAACTCCTACGTGGTGCTTCCACAAAGTGTCTTCCTGCAATAAGATTTTCGACAAAGTGTCATTTAACCAATATTATAACACATTAATTAATCCGTTATAACATATTGAAAGTAATAATTATTTCAATACTTTGAAAAGTCTACTTATTTATTCATTAAGAAATACTTTTTTTTTTTTAAATGTCTAACTAAAACTCTATTTTTTATTGGCTACGAGGATAGCTACACCAATAGAAATGTCATATTTAATCCAATTTTTGGATAGACTTCTGACTTATTTTATCTTTAAAAAAATTAATGGATATCAAATATGTATATACAAGTATGTTTTGTTAAATTTTTGAGTGTCTTTGTCAACTAGCTTCCAATAATTGAGCTGGAAGCAAAAAGTTCCCCACTCTGCCCTATATCAATACATTATATTTGTACAAAACAGTCTGAGCCCCGAGGTCACCTTTTAATTTGGCTTACATGTGACTTAAGCACGATTCAGGAGAACTGCTGAGTCAACCATTATAACTATTCAAATTAAATCAATAAAAATATGAATTGCGCTTTGATTAAAATAATAATCATTTGGATTAAAGGACGTTGGTCAATTGTGAGTCTGGAGTCTAATTCAATTAGGATTATTTTCACTTCCAATCCTAATTTGCACCTCAAATTGTAGAATTCAAATGCAAGTTCCTAGTTCTGGTGTGCACCAAGGGAAATCAATATTTAACTAAAGCATAGACGGAGTTTACGGTGAGGTCAAGAGCCCTTGCTGATCCTCAATATCTGCATATACATATACAGTGTCATTCAGAAAAATTGGACCATTTTTAACTGCATCCTGATCAACAAAGAAATAGTAAGTAAAGGTTTGAAGGGTTATTTGCAGTTTTTAATAATACAAAAGAAAAAAATTATTCAAAGTGTCCACCATCTTTGGCATTCATTCGCTTGATACGATGACTAAAGTTTTGCAGTTAGAGAACCAGATTCAGAGGTTTCGAAAATTGCACCTTTTCCTTCTTTCAACAATTTATAGTCTTACAGGCTTTGTGAGAGGGGGCCAAATCTTGTTGAAACAGGAACTCGACACCATTGGCTCAGCTTTCATCCAAGGTATCATTTGGAGATACAGGAGTTCAGACTACCAGTTGGACCCCACTCTCTCTTTTGGCTCAAATAAGATGGGGTGAGTGTCACTTCCAGTGTTCCCAATGACCCCAATGTTATCAGCGGAACAATTATTTGATGACTCAATTTCACCAAAAGTACTTGGACCAATATATATGAATAGTACTGTTTCAAATATATCACTACGCCAATACCACTATAGTAACGGTGTACCGAACCATACCAATGGATACAATCAACATGTTTGTAATGAAAAAACTATGTTTTAAAATTAAAAAAGGAAAAACGGTTCTTGCGTATGTTCATTTTTTCCCATTATTTAAGGGTATCTTGTATAAGTTGGTCCACACGTCATACTTTTTCTTTCTATCTCGAAATTGGAAACAGCGACAGATGATAGTTGAAATGCAACCTCTCGGTCACTTGTAATAATAAGGAAATAAATTCGGAAAAGAAGAGATCCTTCCGCTTCACTTTGTGCCTTCTCTTCCTCAGCCATTTATATTATTTCCTTCACTTCGCGTACCAAATTTATTTCCTTATTATTAAAAGGTTGCAATAGTTGCATTTCAACTATCCTCTGTCGCTGTCTCCAATTGTAGAAATAGAAAGAAAAAGTATGACGTGTGGGCCAACTTATACAGACATTTAATGCATTAAATGAATCATGGATCGGTTCTTCTTAAATACTTTACATTAATGGCACTTGTATCTTATGATATTATTGTACTTATTGCCAATGCTGACGTAAATTACTGCAGAATAAAGATTTTAATCTAATAGAGGCAATCGAAATCAATAGGCACAAACAAACAAAAAATATACATTATCCGCCAAGGTTGTGACTTTCTGTCGCTTGGGCTAATATTAGGCTGGATTTATAAAGGCCGCTAGTATCTTTTAAGATTACCTCAACTGTTGTCTGACGCCAGTTTATTTTTTAGCTATTTCAATAATATTTCATCTTTAAAAATTGCAATATTGCGGTATTTGTAAGGTTGTAAGATAGTTAATAATTATTTTTATAATTTATAGCAATGAATTCTTAGATAAGGACGGGAAGACTCTCGTAACCATTCAATACAAGTCTAACAAGTAGGATTCATTTTCACTTTACGGAGGAAATTTGAATACACTGTTTATGTATAAGTGCATCCAAGTAATGGGGAAAACTTTGTGTCGCGCCTGGATGCCTTAGTGGCTAACTAAGTCTTAGAAGAAAGAACCTCCTCCCGCCAAAAAAAATTACATATTTTTCTGACGGATAAGGGACAATAGCTGCACTTTGACATTATGGAGAAAGAATTGTTAAACAAAGATTCGCTTGTCAAAAGCCTTGCCTCATTGGAAGTATTTTGGACGTGGTGGATTATTGTAAATAAATGATCCCCACGAATTGGAAAATGGAAAAAACTAATTACTATGGACTGCTCTCAGCTTCACTTTTTAAAAGATTTCTCATGTTGGCCTGATGAATGGGAAAGACACACAGACAAAGCAATAATGTCTCATCAATGATACATTTTTAGCAGCTAAACAAACCTCAACTTGACTATATTTGATGTTTCAAGAATTACTGGATGAGGTCAATATCAACCATTTTTGATGGACTTACCCTTACTAACTTGCTGCCATGTTTTTCAAACTTTTTCAAATTAAAAAATAACCAGGCAATATTTAATAAATTAAAGTATTTTTTAACATGAATGCTTCAGCCATTACCGAATTAGAATGTGAGGAGCATCATACTTTTAACTAATATTCTCTAAATTTAGCATGTAACATTTTCAGCTGTAGGGCAAAAAATACTTCCCTGAGGTAAATTATAAAATTCATGAGAACAAGAAAAGATTTAATTATCAATATAATAAATCAAAAGAGTTAAAACAAAAGTTAACAGCGAGTAAGTATGAAGCCTTTATTATCCGAATATCTTCAATGCTTCAAATAATTTGCATGTTTGTTAATGTTTAAACTCAATAAAAAATAATTTGTTCTAATAAGAAATGTATTTCGAATCTGAAGCACAAAGTGTATTTATTTATTTGAGTAAGTAAATATCATCTACAGCAAAGGTAGGCAACTCTTCATCGACTAGGACGAACAATTATGACGTTGAGTATAGGATGAGTTATTATAAAATCAAGCCCAAGTGGAGCCCTCATGGTTTTAGGTCAAAGATAACTTCTCGTAGCACATAATTTAGGGAGAGTTATCGTAGTAGAAAGTCCAGGATAAGTTATAACCTAAAGAGTTATCATAGTATCAAAATTCCCAAATAAGAGAATGATCTTGTATCTTATCAATTTCTGATCAAATACTTAAAAGAACCGTAGTAATCATCATCATCAATTTCCTGATGCTCTTCATCTTCCATGGAGTTGTATGCGTAGTATAGAAACCCCTATTTAATACTAATTTCCAATAATATTATAATATTTAAACAAGGGATGAAATAAACTTAAATCAAATAATTTGGGATTAGTCACAACCAATGGATTATAAAATAAATCATTGTATTTAAACTCTTAACTAAATAAAAACCATTGTATGGTAAATACTATATAAATAAAAGGAAATGTATTTCAGAATACAAAAATGTATTTAAAGGACCATATGGATATTATCATTTATGTATTAAATATTAACATAAAAAAAGAAAGTTCAAAGTGAGAAGTATCTGTCCTGAGGATATAATTCAAAAATGCTAGAAAATTTACAACAAAATATTAAAACATAGTTAGTTAATCCATTGCATAAGAAATCAGATTGTTCGATAAACAAGATAAATTATTTAAAGATGTTGACTGTTGTTGTCTTTATTTAAAGGAGCAAGTAAGTAATCATTCCTGAATAAAAAAGAAACAGATTCCGAGGATTGAACTTATTTGATATTAGGATCGAAATGAGAAGAGGGAATCCATACACATCTAGAAACTCTTTCCAAAGAAAAAAAACACATTTCTTGTTGCCTAACCTTGTAATAGTACCATTGACCAATAGATGAATTAGTTGTAATGGATTTAACTCCAAATTCAATTGTAATTAAAGGACTACTAGTGAGAACTGAGAAGGACTTCACACGTTTCTTATTTCTTGAATAGAGTAGATTCTTTAAATTAACTTCTTGGGTTGTCCAACTCATCTTTGGAAGAACCACTTTGAGTCAAGAATACTTATTTTTTTAAATCACCTTCATAAAGTCTCAAGTAATGATGAGTAATAAAATTAAAGGAGGTGACTCACATTCGTCTGAAGTCTTTCTCTAGATAGGAGTAGTAAACTTTGGTTGGATAATAATAATTATTATACAAGGAGGTTTATTATTTTTCTGCAATGTGACGTTACTCACTGATGATGTGTTTACCAACGAATATAAACAACAACCCAAGTTCTCTTAACTAAAACCATAATTGATAACGCTTGAGAGACCAAGAAAGACTAGAATTTAAATAAATCATAAATTTTGTTGAAGAAGGAGCAAAAGAAACTACGTGAATAAAATTACAAAAACGGGTTTACATTAAAAAATGAAATTTAAAGGCCCCACCAAAGGACTATGGGGGTTTAACTGCTGTTTGTGTTGTTTTGTGTTTGTTAGCCAAAAGCAAATGCAAAATAGATAAAAATCTAATTGCACTATATTGGCAATAGTTAAAGTGCATGTGTGATATAAGTTTGAATACAAAGATAAACTCAATTTTATTTGTATCTAAACTACATATTTAAAAAAGTACTACACAAAATATGTTAAACAGATTTGTGAAATATGACCAGTTTATTAACTTAATCAAACTATATATAATTTTGAAATTATTTTCCTTTGTAATGGATTTCACTTGTATAAAGGAAGTATTGTTCACTGTTGGTTCAATTCTTTGAACTGACACAATTTAAACTGAACAGGATCAGTATAAATTATATCAGTTCAAAATTCCCTCATTTTCCTTAAAGGGGATGATTTTGATAAACGGCAATGCTATACAATTATACATTTATTAAAAACAAATTTATTATAAAAAAAAAGTTAGTAGAAAATAATGAAAAACTCGACAACAATATTACAACAAAAAAAAATAGCAAACGAACACATTTTCACAACTACTTCCGCACAATGAGACCTTCCATTTACTTTTCGTAGCCCTTCGAACTGTTAATTACTGGAATAACTCGAAAATCACTTGGATTCAACGCACTCAAGGTTTCAATAGGGAACGAGCAATGTTAAAATTATATATTCTCCGCAAGGTGGTGTGACTCACTGTAGCTTGGGCCTTATTCAGTACTAATTCTTGAACGCAATAGTGTCACGGAAGATTACTTCAATTGGTGTGTGTGTCCCGCTGTATGTTTGAGTCATTATAATTTGACATTAGCATCTAAATGAGGATAAGATGAGTCAGTCCATACTCATCTAGAACCTCATAGCGAAGAAACATGGAAAACTGTGGCAAGGGATGAACAAATTGATTCGTTTCATGGATTTAAATTCAAATCATAATTCAAGGACTACAAGCAATAATCAACGTCTCGAGGCGTTTATTATTCCTTCAAAAGAATTCGATTTTATCAATTTAATAAGATATAAAATAATTATACATTTATTTTAAGTAAATTTATCCTACTAAATATTTAATCTAAACTTTTTTTGTTTTAATAGTGACTACAGTACCAAATACAACAACAACAAGGTTATCATAAATATAAAATTTTGCTTGTCTAAATTTTATTATTTTTTTCTTTTTATTACAGAAATAACAAGTCTTCGTAGGTAATGAAATATCTTAATCATAAGATACCAATTACTTCTTTTTTAGTCACTACATTTTTTCTTTTGATTAATTAACTATTTTAGTTATAACATTAAAACTAAAAACATACTCAATTACTTTTACATTCATATTAAGTCAATTTATCAATCCAATTAATATATATAAATATTTTTTGTGTTTTAAGAGTAACTACTGTATCAAAATCAAGAAGACCAAGTAATTATAAATGTACACTTTAATTTCATATATGTACTTTTATTACTGAACTAAAAACAAAAGTTCTAGGTGAGTAATCATAAAATACTTTTTTTTTTATTAATTACATATTCTTTTTAGATAACTATTATTCTTTTCCTCTCTTTCCTTCTCCCTCTCTTCCAGTTAGGGCAGTCCTAATTTATGGACTTTTCTTATCATATTAATTCAAAAATGAGTTTTATCCTTAAAATATTGTCGTGGACTAATCTCAAATTGACAACAATATAGAGCATTTTTGGGATTTTTAAAAAAATTAAAGTTCAGACTTTCAGCTATCAAATGCGATACTTCTAAACTTTTTGAATATATTCGTCTTTAATACATGAGTTTCTTAATAAAAAGCACCTATTTTCAACTTTAAATAATCCTAACTTGAGATATAAGCATGATACAGACATTTTAAAAATATTTCTTTGAATTTTTCAACTTTAAGCTTTAAAATATATTCCCATAATTTATCTTTATCTTCAACACCAAGCGCTTCGAAAGACTTTGAATTAAAAATAGACAAAAATAGGAAAAAATATATTTCCAATGTCAAAAAACTTGTGGAAGCCGAAGTAAATTTATTCAAAATTAAAATATTTCGAGACATATCAATGTTCGTGTATTTTATGATATGTGAGTGTCAGGATGAATCTAATGAATGCTTGAAAAGAAAAACTGATTGTTTAAATTTTACAATACCAAAAAAATGTCAACGTACATATGGTTTATCTAGTGGTGAGTTTAAAATAAAATGTTATTGTATAATCCGATGTGACCAAAAATGAACAAGATATACTTAAGTAAGTAAAGACGTGAAATACAAAATTAATTTTTCCCAACCTAATATTATAGGCGGAAAATTTCGTGTCAACTAGCTATTTTATTCCCCTACTTGGTATTACATTTATCTATGGGTTTTGAAAAAAATTCCTGAACCAATTTTTAATTAAAACCTTACAAAGTATACCTTAAACTTTATACCTATATCAAGTGACCCCGTCAAAGTATTACTACTGATAACTATTTGACACCGACATTCAAAAATTGATACAATAAATTGAAAAACCATAGGTATTATTATAATTTCCCTTCTTTTTAATATAATAGGGCTAAAAAATTACTACCAATAACAAGGTGCCAAAACTTACGAAATTCTTACAACTGACGTAAATTTCAATTAGAAGTGTCATCATAGTCAATTGATCACTATTTTTCAATACTAACAGGATAATTTTTAAAAAACCTATTGATTAATAATGCAAATAAATTATAATCTAAATTCTGAAAATTAGATAACCATTTTAACAGATTCTACATAAAAATATCAGAACTTAGCTTATGACACATATTTTATTTTCTAACTCATTTTACTTATTTTCATTAAACTCAATGAATTGAATGAATTGCTGTTGGGTCAATTTATATACGAGATATTACATCAATTGGTTTTTATAAATTAATATATTTTTTGTGATATCCAATCAATATACTGGGTGACTCTTACGTACACACCAGGATATTCTGTTAAAGCACAGCGAAATCCAAATGAAATAACTCCACATAGTTCCCAAACTCCTTTTTCATTCAAACAATTGAGAGGCCCTCCAGAATCTCCTCCACAAGAGTCTCTTCCACCATTACCTGCACATAACATTTCTCTAGTGATATTTCGATTCTTTCTCGCATAGTTTCGGGTACAAGGTTCTTGAGCCCATACATTCACCTTTACTTGCAAAAGAACATCTGAAAATGGTCCTCCAAAATATTGTTGCCCCCATCCAATCGCTAACGCCTCTTGTCCCGTGAAAAACTTGTTCCGAGGTGGAAGGCAAATATGATTTATAGTTTCTGAGTACTTTACAAGACGTATTAACTTTATAATAGCGATATCGTTTTGATAGGTGTAATCTTGATATCTTTCATGGATAATGATTTCGGTAATTTGAACATCGAAAGAAGGAGTCTCATTTCTCAAACTTAGATTAAACTCAGCAAGACGTGCAATCAATTCCGATGGATCGTATCTAAAAGTATAATACTATTTTATTAAAAAAAAATTATATTATATAGAAACACTTTTACATTGATTCTTTTAAATTTTGAATGATGAAAGCCATAATTGATGTTTAATTGTGTAAACAGTCAAAACTTATCTGATAAACATCTTCCTGAGAAATAATTTTTATTACTTTATTAAAATATATATGTGTAAATATTTATATTAAAAATGAATTAGTTTCATTGAGCATTACACAAATAGATTTTAAAGATAAATTGTTTATAAGATGGCATCATATGTTGTTGTTTTTTTCAAATACAATGAAGTTATACGAAGTTTAAACAGAGATCGCTCGGATTAATTTTGATCCTGCCGTCTCTTATATTTATACAGTATTTGTTCTAGAACTTATCGTGTACTTTTGAGATTTTTTTGAAAAAAATAAATGACTGTTGATCTAGAAAAAAAAATTGGTCTCTCATAAATATGAGACTGAAAAAAATAGGTTCATAAGGTGAGACGGAATAAAAATTGATCTACAAAGTGAGACCAAAAATAAAAAAATGGTCCACGATCTGAGACCGAAGTCTGGACTAAAAAATCGGTCTAGAAAAAATCCCTTAAGACCGAACCAAAAAGAAAAATCAGTTCTGGACCGAGTCTCAACGATGGTAGACACCTAATATTATCTATATATATGTCAAAGTTATACCATACCGTGTGTACGACTTATGTTTGACTTCCACCCCGCTTTAATGTTGTCATCATAGTAAATGAGTGCTTGAGTGTTTTGTCAAAATCTGTTTTCTTGCCCAGCAGTCGGAACGATAAATTAAATTGAAAGTTCTAGGAATAGTGACGTCATAAACTATGAGTGGTTGCGGGTTTTGTCAAAACCTGCCTGTCGTGCCAGGCGGTCGGTACAATACATCAGATTGAAAATTCTTGCAAGCCGGATTATATGATGGTCTAACCTTGTACTTCTATTAATCTTGCATATATGTATGTATATTTATTTTGCAATACTTGATGGTAGATTTATTATATTTCTATTTAATCAAAGAATGGTATTTTTTTCATAATTAATCAGATATATATTACTATCATGTAATTATGTATATTATTTGCCTATTTAAAAATGAATGACACATCAGTGTCACTTGCTATGAGTATCGTCCATTATACAATTTATTAAGTTAAAAAAGCTTTTGTGAAGATAATAATGACTTTCCGGGATAAAAAAGTCGTTTAAAAGCATATACTTTCCTATGAAGCTCTTAGCAAGAAAATAGACAATTCAGGATATCAAAAATAAGAGACATCAGAGATGAAAGCGATTTGGGAGATATCAGTGTATGGCCACATTGTTCATCAAACCTTAATTGGGATGCTACTTCAATTATTAATAAACAGGATTGAAGCAACGCCACTGGATCTTTCATCACAGTAGTCATTCCTCAAAGTCAACTGATTAGTTTTGTCTCTTCACCGCTTCGACTTTTCAAAATACCATACCACACATAGAGTTGTGAACGTACAGTAAAAGAAGTAACCAACGCTTTAGTTCAAATTTAAAATTAAAATTACCTTTAATTTTCCCAATTAAAGAAACGAAAAAGTAATTAAAATCAATTATTGATTCATAGTTTCTTTTTTGAGAGGTTATCGAAAAAAATAAATATATATTCATCATAAATCAAAAAAACCAAACTTATAGTATGTAAAAATAGAAATATAATTTAAATAAAAACAAATCAACACTAGAAATTAAGGAATATTAAATAAAGGATCGTATTTTTAAGTTTAATTGACAGTTTTAGTAGTCCTAAAAGAGGGTGTCTTATTGGGTATAAATGAACAAAAAAACGTATATTTAGTAATAATATATTTCACAGTTATTATATGTAGAAAAATGAGATTGGAGTAATGAAAATGAAGAGAAACGTCAAAATATATGCGCGTAATACGCGGTACCGAAAGATAATATTAATTTATTGTCAATATTTTTGAAACTAAGCTAGAGGAATATAATGCAAAATAAAAGATATCAGGCGATACCAAATTCCCAACTTTTGTCATTTTGGTACCGTCTAATATATAAAAATAGTAACTTTAGTAGAGTTAGAGATTAGAATGAGTTGTTTAGGTGTATTTAAGTGCCTTCCGCGATAATTTTTCGCAAAGAACAGGATTTGACTAAAGTGAACATTTGGTGAGTTATTATTTACAGTAGATAAGCTTAGAAATGAAATTTAGCATATCTGTAACTCATATAATCCATATATATGGGTCATTAATATAAGGTAGATATATACACTATAGATATCGGAATATTTATCAGATGAGATTCTACTCAACCTCTACATCGTAACTTCCTCTTTTCCCCCAATAACATGATCAACGAATTTTATAGGATAGCATTGGAAAAAATAACCTCATATCATGTCCAAACGCTAACATTGCCGCGGTAATTCCATTTTCCTTTGGTGTATTTCTCATCTCCAGTAGTCTGCAATTTATTAGGGACATATCCACTCTACCATCTGATATTAATTTTTTTACCATATATTGAAACCTATTCACATTTCCTTCGGCTGAACCATTTGATTAGGAATTGTGGGATGATGAACATCTCCACCCAACTTCCCTTTCATCCAAAAAGTTCTGGATTTCTTTTGAAGCAAAATGTGTACCCTATCTGTCTATTACTTTTTTCATAATTTTTGATCTTATACTACTTTTCTCGAAATAGTGTAGTGTTGAAAATCCTGAGTATTGATCGACATATATCAAAACATTATTTCCTTTCTCTGTAAATATACTACAAGTGATAGAAACGCACTAAGAACCTTTGGACATCATAAGTGATACTCTAGCTCCGAACTTGGTAGTAAGCTTTGCCATTCCTTGAATTTCCTTATCATACTTTCAATTTCAAAATTAATCCCTGGCCAATTCGTCTATTATCCACTGTTACCAATCCTTCGAATATAGATAATTCGTTTTGTAAATTCAAATTAATCTGTATTTCTTCTGGTAACTTTCTAAGATTTTTCCCAAATCCGTTGATAACATATTCTACTAGTTTTAATAACTTTTATCATCTTTAGCATACTCTTTCAATTTTTCTAATTTCTTGTCTCTTATATGTCCACCATCTATCTGATCTAGGAAGATAATCACTTAATAATAACAGCGTCTTGTTTCCTGAGCTGTGCCAATATCTTCTAACACATCTTTGCTTACAGATTTCCAATATGGTTTTCTTAAAAGTGCTCCAGAAACGACAAAGAAACCCCACCCCGGCTTCCATTTCACTGCAAAATTATACCACATTTGAGTTTGTTCTTTTATTTCTCTTTATCGCAGATTAATTATCTATATCGTCTAACGTTTTCTTATTTATAATAATAACTAGAGCTTGATTCTCTTATTCTATTCCAAAGTGTTCCACACCTTGTAAATATAAATTGATCTTCTTTGTGGCCTAATAAATACACATCATTACCATAGTAGTCATCCCATAATTTTCCTCCGATTTACTCAACCATCTTGAATTAGCTTCGATCAAATTACATTTCCATTTTCATCCACCTGCTTCAAGGCATAACCAAACCCCCGTTTTCTTCGCTGCATCAGTCACTAATACAGTCACTCTTCCTGGAACAAAGTGACTCTTCTGAGGCAGTTTCCCCATACACTTCTTAAAGTTTTTAAAAGCTTCTTCCTGCTCTCTTGGCCATTCAAATTAGTTTATGCTTCATATTAATGAACGTAATGATATTGCAAATTTCGCAATATCTTTAGAAAACCATTCAATTTCATTGAATATTCCCAAAAATGAACGCAATTCAGAGATATGTGATGGAGAAGGTGATACCTTCTCCTACAACAATATATCCAATATATTCGACTTCTTTTTTTGGCAATTTGAAACTTGTATGTATTGAATGAAGTTCTAAATTGTCTGCTGATACATCACATTTTTTCGACCCTAATTACATGATCCTTGAAATTTTTGTCCAATATCAAAATATCGTCTACCAGTTTCTTCATGTTGTTAAGGCTGCTGTTGACTGGGTCAATCATATGATTAAAACATCATTTGTATCATTTAATTCTATTGGTCATCTTTTGAACATATATCTTCCCCAAGGTGAAGAGTATCATTCCAACCTTTTTAGTAACAACCGGGGTTTCTTCTTCCACTTCTTCCGATTCATAGATGATATTAAGATGATTAATATTTTCTAATATTGTGAACAAACTTCAAGTTGTACCACTAATACAGTTAACTTTAGATTCCTTCAACATCTTTAGAGTAATACTCATCCTTTGAAGGAATTGTTGATTGGTTATAGTCATTTCACATCCTGAATCCGGTACGGCCTAAAAACTTTGCATAGGCATCCATCTTTGCTTTTTATTTTTAACAGAACCATAAAGATTTTTCAAAAAAAAAATCGATAGTGTTACTGTGCCTCTGTTATTTTTTATTTTGTTAAAGGAATCTCCTTTCCTAATCATTCTTGAGTACCTAAAATGGCCTATTTTTTTACAAATTCTACAATCTTTTTCCTATGCAGGACACTGTCTTCTAAGCTGATTTTATAAACAAAATCTGGATTTTACTATTTCCTTCATTTCCCAATGTAAAGGGGTTTTTCTTTTCTTTGTATTCTTCCATATTGAACTCTTATCATTTGCCTCAATAAATTTTCGGATCTCACTCCTATCCATAACTATCTATTTAACACTTGTTTTCCTTAACTTTAGTAATCCTTTTTAGCAGTTTCTTCAGCTCCACATATATCGACTATTTTTTGAAGTGTGCTTTCTCTGGAATGGCTATAAGCTCCATTCATATTTCTTCTTCCCGAAGTCCAACGATTTAATTTTACCTTAATATTTTCTTCTAGACACTCCACTTGTTGCCCCATTTACCATTCAATTCTACACGACTAATATTTTTTTGCACTTCTACAAAAAAATACTCAAACCTGTCCTTTTTAAACTTCATATATATGTATATTGAAAAGACGGGTAACACAGAAAATCCAACTTTGTACCAACCCTCTGCCCTCTCACCCCCCCCCGGTTAGCACATTTGGACAAGATCGTGCCAAGTTCAAGTTCAGCAGTTCTATCGGTCCCAGTCCCGGTCTCGGTTCTTTCATTTCAACGGTTTCGAATTTGTGTACAAGAACAAAGACCGATAAGCAATATATTGCGGCCAAAGTATTAATTAACGAATGTATTATCACTCGAATTGGTAGATAGGATTCGAAACTTGCAACTCAACTTAAACTTGAGTTCATATTTTGAAGACTGTCCCACTCAACTTGATCTCACTATCAAAGACTCGCATCTTGATTTTCATTATAAAAATAATACACACTGAATTCAAGAAAATCATTAACACTACAGACCCTCCAAAATAATTATGAGCTTGAAATGCTTAAATTGGCTAGAAAGAAATTCGGGGACTGGATAAAAAGATTCATGGAAATAGACTTGTCAGCAAAGACTTGAGAATAGACTTGAGTTGCAGTATAATGACTTTTTTTCCCCTGTGGTTATCACTACATGCAAGACATAACACCATATTAAAGTATTTTATTTTTTTATTAATGACTGTATTTTGCCACATTCTAGGAGTTTATTGGTTTATGTATTGGTTAACATTAGTCCTTCACAGGTTTACCAAATTTTGGATAATTATGTTTGATTTTCAATCCTCCGTACTGGTTCCCAAAGGGTCTCAAAATCAACACAGAGGAGTATGCTAAGGTCATGAATGAGGTTGTAAAGCCTTGGATGGACCAAACCTAACCAATCAACCAAGACCATCATGGCAATTTGAGTGACCAAAGGAAAAATACTTCTGAACTGGATAAAGAAAAATTCTAATGCTGTGTGCATCTTTAGTGATGAGAAGTTTTGGAGGAGCAGAAAAGAAAGGCACAAAACGATTGTTATTTTGCCACAAGTCCCTAAGAGGTTCCCCCTATCAACAGGAGAAAGCGCCTGGCCGGGGTCTTGATGTTGGGTGTGGTGGAATCTGATGGCAAGGCAATGCCTCCGTACTGGTTCCCAAAGGGTCTCAAATCAACACAGAGGAGTATGCTAAGGTCATGAATGAGGTCGTAAAGCCTTGGATGGACCAAACCTACCCTCAGGGATTGTTTGGCAACAAGATTCAGCACCAGCCTACAAGGCTAAAACTCAAAAGTGGTGTGATATGAATTTGGACGATTTTTGCCCTTGGTCAATGTGGCCGCCTTCTTCTCCAGATTGTTCGCCTTTGGACTTTGGGATCTAGGGCAATGTGGAGAGGAAGGCTTGCTGCACTCATCATGCAAGTCTTGAAGTTCTAAAGGCTTTTGTTGAAGATGTGTGGGCTAACATGTCAAAGGAGTATGTGACAAGGGTATGTTCCATCTTCAGACCTTTGGTGGAGGCCATGGTTCCGGTCAATGAGGGTCATTTTGAATTTTAATTGTAGTAATTATATACTTCATTGAATAAAAATGCCAACCTTCTACTCCTTACGGCTCTTACATAAACCGTTCATATCAGTCACGTATACATAAGTACACGATTTCTTCGACCACACTGTACTTATCAATTCATATGTGTTCTCTTCTCAAGAATGAAACAGTAATAATAAGAGTTGGAGAAAATGCATGATGTGATCAGCAAGGCTTTATAGTTCTCACTGTTTGTGCTTCACCTCACGTTGCTAAAACACATTACATATCACATTCAGTATTATTTATTTAATAGATAATAAGGGATTATGGGTATTCATAGTATTGCCTCTAATTTTTCTTGGACGGTACTCCCCTACAAATAGAGTATATATATTTGTAATAAAAAAAAGTCCACGTGGAGAAGGCGAGAGTGAGACATATGGTACTACTGAACTAAGACCCTTTTAGGATCAGCTACTTTTTATATGGCTTGGGGGAGCAAATAAGTTAATTCTATAAATGGAGAACTTTTTACTACACTTATTATTTACTAGGTTGATCTTATTTAATGGTACACATGTTATTATTTTTAAATTTAAAATTTCAAGGAGAGATTTTGTGAGGACATTTATCTAACAAAAATCATATAGAAATAGTGTTCGGCACGACTTTTATTCAAAATGTGAGCCCTCACATCCTAAATAAAAGACCTAAATCCCTTGAAGACCTGGACTATTTTGTTAGACACGAGCTTGGTCCACTCCTTCTTGATGGAAGGCTCTAGAGACTGGACACTCCTGTGAGGAGTAGTACTCGCCCTCCTCTCCTGACACGTCTAGATAGAGTATTACATGGGGTTTGCGTATGGAGAGAAGGATGGCCACATTTTGAGGCCCCAAATGTCCGGAAGGTTGTCAGTAAGGAAGGCCGGGATCTTAGTAACACGATGAGATAGAGCTCCGTCTTCAGTAAAAACAAAGCTTCCCCGAAACTTTTCTTTGGTCTAAGGTACCACTTTCTTTTCCAGAAGTTCCACGTAAGCAGCTCTATGGAGCTGCTCCTTCCTCTCCACAAAAATGAGAGGGCAGACATCAACTGTGCTGGCCATAACACCCAGTATCATGGTGGCGGTGAATAAGTCTCTGGCAGTATAAACAGTGGTACGGCTGTACCTGTGCTCCTTGGATAGGGCCATGGGGGACATGCCTCGTGAGAGAAGCTACAAAATTCCCCTCCTTTGTTCCTCCATTTTACTCGTTCTCGTTTGTTTTGTTTTTAACTGAGTCGAAACTTTACATAAGGAATCTTGAGTCACAAAACCTATCTTTCGCCGAGTTTGAAGCCTTATTTTCGATTTATTAAAATTGAAATAAAGTGTACCACTAAAAGAGATCAACCCTGTCAATTATATAAGAAGCAATGCAATCACTTAACTTTCACCTACCTCGACGAGATTGCATCCTTAAGGTCATTGTGTAGTAGTGATTTATAGGTAAGGTCTTAAAATATTATCTTAAAATAAATTAAACGAAAACAATATAGCTCAGTTGTAAAATTTCATGGATTAATTACACTATACAACAAAATTAAGGTATTTAAACGTCCAACAGGCATAATCATACAGAAATAAAGTAAAATGAAGGATCACATTTGGAAAGAAGCATTTTTTTCTGGTTTTTCTCAATTTTTTTATATTATGGGTAAAACTTAAGAATAACCCATTATGATTTAAAAATATTTGAGTACAAAAAAAAAGTTCAATTTGGACTGATTTCTTTAGTTTAACTTTTTTAATTTCCATATGGAATATTTAATAATGAAGCAATAAAAAATGTTTGGTTAATCTTTATATCTCTAAAATATTAATCACTTATCACATTGTGTCAAATAATCGATTTATTTATAATTAATTGTGAAACATTTTCATGCAGACATAAATTACTTAATTAATAATTATTATGTACGAAAATGTTAAGTTAAACTGAAAAAAAAAAAAAATGAAATTGTAAAAATAAAGTTGAGCTACTTCGTAAAGGACAAAACTTTATACTTTTTAGGACTAATATGCAAGACTGTACCGTATCAGGCTTGAACTAAACGGGAACGTAGTTTTCATTCCCAAATAATGATCGACAAATACACTAAATTTGATGTAGTCAGTACTAAAGGTTTGTTCTTTCGTTTGTCCTACATTAGTAAAGTCATATTCTTCTAAGCGAATCTTAAGTTGTAATTTGAAAAACTTGCCAAAAAAATGTACAAATCTTTTCATCTTCACCAGATTTTAAATGAAGAATAAATTGGAGAAAATTGACAAAATAGATAATAGTGCATGCTATCCTAATTTTGAGCACGTTAAGAAAATCTGGAGTCCAAATCACAAGTATAAACTAATTGTGCCTTCACATATTTAAATGCTGTAATATTTAACAAAGAATACCTTTCTACACAATGAGCCGCAGTTAGGATATATTGATTCGAAATAAAAGTTCCACCACAATGATGCTCTAGGTTTCTCGATTTCAAAAGAGCAACCATCCAAGGCCATTGATTAGGTCCTGCAATACGTCCATTGACAATTCTAGTTCCAACATTTTGAGAAGTCACGCCACACTCTAAATATTCAAAAGAAAATTCAAAAGAAATACAGAAATCAAAGAACAGCTGATGGAATAGTTACTTGGCGTAAATGAGGATGGAGAATCTGCAGGTGTAGATGGATCTAGAATAAACAATCACATCAATTTTTATTTATCTTTACAAACTCGCTCAAACGATACTATACCATAATTAAGAATATAATTTGTTATAATCATATAGCTTGAAGTACAACTTAGAACAATAACTCAAATGACCATTCACATATATAAATTCAACTAAGGAAAAACATGAAAAAAAACACTGGTCAATATAGATTGTAGGACCTGGGGGAACTTGAAACTTAGACAGTTTACTTTTTTTAAATAATTGCTTCATATTTCAAATAACATTCGTTTTACGAAAAAAAAATTAAAAATAACAAATTATTCTTAAGTATGCTTGCTTTATATATTTATTCAATTCTACTAGCATCATCTGTGACATTGACACTGATCCTACTTCTGAAAGTTTTGCAAGTTTTGCGTATGTAGTCTGGATTTTTTTCTAATTAAAGTCTTATTTACGATTTCCTTCATGGCTACTACCCTACCATGTCGCTTCTTAAGGCGTGTTATCATATAATCATGTAAATGTACACGCACGATATATATGGCAGCCCACCTTTACATGTCTTCATCTCAATATGCTACCAGAATGAATAGTCAAAGACTGGGATCTGGGATAACCGCTTTGTTTTTGCCCCGAAATTGATTTTTTTAGGCAAGAATGATTGGTTAATTTTGGCTGTCTGTGCAGGAACTCCATCCTGCTGGAAGTTTATATCACCTTCAGGGGTTTTTTTCCACCGTACAAGGAACCAATTTGTTTTGAAGGACTTCACCATAACATAATAATAGGTGTATTACCAGAGCCATCCTTCGTTTCATAGTTCTCATCATATTCGAACTAATTTTCAACGTTCTAGTCAGCTACAAACTCCAATAAGCCTGCAAATTTCAGTTGGAATGTGACCTGCACGAATGAATGTTCAGACCTTAAGCCTTGCTTCACCTCTCTGATTACAGTTTTTTCATTAATAAAAAATGTATATATTTATGACGCTGATATTTCATAAGAACAACAAATATTCAGAAGTCAGTCACTGAAATCCCCAGAACTTTGAATCATTTGAGTGTGTACTTTTTTATGTTCCACCTGGAACTATTGTTGTTCCGTGTGTATCGGATAAAACACGTGGTACTCATATATTTAAAACGAAAAAAAAAAAAAATGAAAATTGACTTTATAACAATAACTCGAGCGTCTAGTCTCTCCAATATCAAAAGTGCAGTCTAGGGTCTTAATGTCTTTCTCCTCCCTCCCACCTAAAAAAATAAATGGTCCCTTCCTCCTATGAAAACTCCTTATTCGCCCCTACAAGGGTATGTGAATTTCCTTAATCCCATTTTTTTTTTGTTAAAAATAATTATTAATAAGTATCATATGAGACGTCAATGGTTAAGACTACTGTTAACAATATTTAATTTTTATTTTTAATATTCATTATGTCTCTTTGGTGTTTTTTCCCGAGTAAAAATCACATATTAGGGATTTAGTGGTCCTAAAATTACAAGCTTAGAGATTGAAAGGGAAAGTGAATGGTGTTCACGCTTTCTGTTATTTTTGAACAGTGAACGGGGACACAAATTGTTTCTAAAGGATCCTTTAATGACTTTTTTTTCTTTGTTATGGGTATAACTACTATTATCTTTGAGGGTCCCTAGAACAAAAATTAATATACATATTGAAAAAAAATAATTTACTGTGTGTATTCATTATTTTCCAGGAAATTTCCCCAAGCGCACTATTTGCATATAACTTGACAACAGAATTGCCGTGTAAGAAATACGTATATCTCCTTTGAGTACAAGTTTCTATATATCCATTCGTTTTTTTTATTATTGCTAAATATTTCATTAAAATATAGATTAAGAAAAGATGCTGAATCTAGTGTAAGCTCAACCAAATTCAAGAGTATGCCTGTAAACATCTAAGGTAAAACTTCTAAGGTCCCAAAGGGATTGGTCTCAGTTATTAATCACCAAAAGAAGTGATGTGATAACCATAGAAGGTGTAATAGATAAGATTTTCGACATTTTAAACCAATGCGATAAAATATTATTTGAATTCCATGATTGGAACGCATTAGTTCCAATCAGGGAATTCTAGACACATGTAATAATCAGGAATGGAGCTTAGCTTCTTTTTATTACTTTCCCGTCTGGCAGGAATAACTTTACCACCAAAAAATCTAATAAAATGAACGATTTTACTTTTTGCTCAATTTTGTTTCTAACTATATGGGTGAATACTAGTGTTGGGTTTCGGTCTGGAAATCCTAGACCGGTCTGAGACCATTATATTTTTGTTTGACCGAACTAATTCGGTCCAACAAAAAAAGCTCGGTCTGGACCGGTCTCATATAAAAATTCGGTCTAGAACGGTCCCAAAGGAGAATTCGGTCTAGGTTGGTCCAAAGGAAAAATTCGGTTTAGACTGATTTTACAGATAAATTGAGATTATATGTTGTTTCAAGTATAATGAGTTTATACAAAGTTTAAACAGAGATAGCTCAGATTAATTTTGATCACACCGTCTCTTATATGTATACAGTATTTTTTTCTAGAACTTAACGTGTACTTTTGAGATTTTTTTGGAAAAATGAATGACAGTTGATCTAGAAAAAAAAAATGTTCTATCATAATATATGAGACTGAAAAAAATCTGTCCATGAATTGAGACAGAAAAAAATCGGTCTATAAAGTGAGCCCGAAAAAAATTGGTCCACGATATGAGACCACGGTCTGGACAGAAAAAATAACTTAAGACCGAACCGAAAAAAAAATTCGGTGCTGGACTGAGTTTCAAAACTAGTGAATACTAATGAATTATTTTGAATACGAAGCATCAATAAACTTGTTTTAATACCCTTTCATCTAAATTATCAATTACATAGTTAGTTATAAACTCATAAGGTATTCAATTTTTTCCCCAGGAATATTATTACAATCTATATTCAATCCAACCTAACCAGCCTATTTTATTAAATTTCTTAACAATTTTTAAAACTTAATTGACCAAAAATCAATCAAAATCGACTTTTTTTTTTAAATTGAAATATAAGGTGTATTTTTTGATAGTTGTATACATTTTTTATTAATTGTAATCGAGATAAAAAATAAATAATTCATTTTTTTTGCTAAAGCAGTGATGATGGGCGGCCTTCCGTTTTTATTTATGGTATATTGGACTCCCGTAAGCTTCCCCTTGAGGTGGCCAAAAGTACTAAGTTCCTGGTGGAACTGTCGGGGCTCTGGGGAGGCCAATAGTCTTACTTGTTCTGAGAAATTTGTACCGGGTCACACGCTTTACTCGATCCGAAGGCTTCAAACCCTGACGAGGACCTTTCTTGTAGGCATTAAGGTTTAAGTTTTGTTTCACCAAGCGATACATTGTAGTCTGACTGCCGTCAAATTCATAAGGAAGGTCATTGAAGGTCAATTAACCCCATCTGCGTTAAGCTTTACCTTTAAATGCCACAAACAATTTTTTTGGCCTCTGTGGCCTTGATCAGAACCATGTGGAAGCATTTGGTGTGCCTCTCGCGGTCACCGGTCCACAGTAGAGTGGTTACAAACAAGCAATGTGGAGTTCTATGATTGTGATTTTGTACGCACGGATAGCTCTAG
Source organism: Lepeophtheirus salmonis (assembly GCF_016086655.4). Classification (NCBI taxonomy): domain Eukaryota; kingdom Metazoa; phylum Arthropoda; class Copepoda; order Siphonostomatoida; family Caligidae; genus Lepeophtheirus; species Lepeophtheirus salmonis. The sequence continues at coordinate 58,541,930 of NC_052136.2, forward strand.
AATTGCAGCTCTGTATTGTTCCATTTTTTTTGGGGTAGGACACTCTTATTTATGGGCTGACTTTGGTTATTTTCTGTCTATTGTTTCTTAAGAAAATTGTAAATAAAATGTTATAAGGATTAAACATCGAAATATAACAAATAAAACAAAGGCGCGCCATTTGAAAAAAGGGTTACATTTTAGACGGAGGGGATTGTACTCTTTTATAAATGAAATACCAGTTATATACGCTTTCATTGAGCCCATTCAGCGTAAACACAAAATGAAAAATCGAGGTGTTATTTCTTTCCAAAGAAAATCCTTACAAAAACTAGATTTTATCTTTTTCTCAGGTTTTTTTTCAGGCTTTGATGAGTCTAAATGGTGTATATACTCATATTTGAAATTAGCCTATAATTTTGCAATTAATAAGTATATTTTCATACGGATTACTGATTATTTTCTTTCTTAAAAAGTATTCTCAAATTTCTAAAAAGGGTAAAAGAAACTGAAAGTTTAAAATCGAAAATTATCAAAAAACAGATTGATACGAAAAGACTAATTACAGATTCGTGATCAGCGATTTGTTGTTAAGTACTATGTACTATAATTAGATATCGAACTAAAAAATTTTTTTTATGTTTATATACTTACTGCCAAAAAATGGTTGACCGTTGGGTGATGAACCTCCTCCAGAGTTAGTTGCTAAATGTAAAAAAGGAACATTATTGAATGGATAACTATCTATGTCAATGATTCATAACTGGGGCATTGCGTCGTAGAAAAGATCCGCGAGATTATGAAAATTTATTTAAAAAAAAAAGGACCATTAAAAATTCCTAATAAATATATTGACTATTTTTTTATAAAAAGCCCTTAAAACTAGCTACTCTTTAAAGAAAAATCCAGAGTAATGAAAAGGTTTGAAATCACTGAGCAATGTAGATACTTACTTCCAAAAGATAGTACCCCGTTAAATGATGAACTTTCTCCAGAATTTGGTCTCAAGAGCGACTAATTACTAGTTGGAACGCTCATTCCATCTAATTGTAAAGGAAACAATCATTGTTCGAATATCAATATTAGAAAATTGTTAAAAATAAAACAAATAATACGTACCGAAATCCAATTTGCATGAAGTCAAATCACAATCTCCCCAATTTCCTTTTATATGAACTCCCGAACTGGTTACTTTAGTAGAACACCATGGGGTTAAGCTAAAAGAATTCAAGACTGTACATCCATTGTATTGCTTTCCTTTGAAAATGAACGGGAATACACATTGTCTCCCTGAAGATGCTCCACCAACCGTTCTACAGGTAACTTGAATTAAAGATTTTTTGGGGTATTAGATTAAAAAAAAAAGTCATAAACAGTTACAACAAAATATTTTTGATTTAATCTTCGGCATATTTTTTTCTATGTATTTTTTCTAATCATATTAGGAATAAATCATTCTTGAAAACTATATCTATCTTTTAAAAAATATATATGAATGCTTACCAACCCTTTTTTGCTTAGATGCTTGAACATTATTCATAAAGAAATATACCAAAAGAATATAGTTCATAATTATTTTGATCATTTCTCTCCAAGTCTCCGTCACAAAGCATCCACAGATAAAATAAAATATTATTTCGGTGTAAAGTAATGTGTACTCAAAATTAAATTATCTTTAAAATTAACAATCCGTGGTCCTATTTCAACATTTCTTGTTATTGCATGCATTGCTTGCAGCTATTGAAGGTAGTGAACATCTATATTTATTAAGCAAATTATATAATTGCAGTGGGAGACCTGACCATTCTTGAATATGAGATGAGCAGACTACATGCACAGGGATCTTTTATTTTTTCTTGCCCACATACGATCCAGAACTTAAGAAAAACCTATATTTACAAGAAATATTGTTAAACTAAACTCTATAATATAACTCTTATCAATCGTTTTTTAGAATTGGACTCTGGAGAGTCCTATACAAGTTCTATAGGTAAATAGATAAAAAAAAGATACAGTAAATCCTCGGATTACGAGTAGTTTCCGTGCCAGAAAAGTTCAAAACCAAACCTGAATTATTATTTGTGCCTTTATACAAATAAACTTACCGTCATTTCATGGCAAATATCTATGTGTATAGTCTCAAGAAGTTCAACGGTTCTCACATATGTATAGTGGACTAGAAAATATATTTATAAGTGTTTGAATGAAACTTATTATTTTAGCTAGTATGAATTTAAATAAGGGAAAAAAATATTTCTCCCAAAGATGGCCAATTTTTGACCAAGAAAAATGCTGTTTTCGCATTATCGCACAAGGTACATATTTTCTATTATCTTTAATTTCTCAATATAAAATTGGGGGGGATAAACTGACTGTTTTTTAGTTTAATGGCACATGATTCCTTAGTTTTTGAAGTATTCAAAAAAATTGATTGAATGTAGGCCATACTATAGGATATGAAACTGTATATGATTTTTTTCCTATTTAAATTATCCTACCCAAAAATTACTTTTCATAATATGGAGACAAAGGGGTTAATTAGAGGGATGTGCAGGTAAATTGGGAAATTTTTTAAGCGCTATAGCTTAGAAAACTTAAATTTTACAGGATTCTTTTTACAAGAAAAGTGAGGTTAGGTGTCTAGTTTAAGCACAAAAAGTTTCATTCAAATAAGTAAACAAACATGGAGCAAGGAAAAAGGTGGGTAGTTGTCAAAAAGCCTCCCACGATCGCCAAGACGCCCCAGGTCGACGGTCGACAGGATCTACGACAAGTGGAAGCTAACCAACCAGTCCAAACGGAAGTCCCACCAGTCAAGAAGCTACAAGAAGAGGAATCCCACGTTTCTGGTGGAACTCAAATGATCGATTGAGGCGAACCCGCAAAAAACAGTGGAGTCAGCACGTGGGCAGTCCGTATGGCATTAAAGACCAGCCTGAAGTTAACCTCCTACAACCATTCGAAGTGGCACATCTTGACATCAAAGATGAAGGAAGTTCGATTGACCAGGAGCACAAAATTATTGAAAATCCTCAAGGATAATTGTCGTCCTTCAGCAACGAGAAGAATTGGCACGTATACCTTCAAAACGACCGCTTCTAAGTTGATAAGAAGGAGAAGACCCCTATGGTCTACACACCCAAGTTTCCGGTCTTAATAATGATGTTGGTTTCATCGAGTTCCAGGGGACGGAGATGCTGCCGATCTTCTTCAACCAAAAAGAGTGGGTCGGCGCTCACAAGTACTGCGAGGTGTTGAAGGAAAACTCATCACGTGGATGAAAGCCAACGATGGGACAATGGGGTTCGCCTTCCATTCCCCCACTCATAAGGCCAAGAAGCCCTCGACTTGCTCAAGGAGGAAAACACTCACTTCCGGCACCCGCAGATTTAGGTCTCTAAATCTCCCGATTTGGACCCTATAAACTACTTCTTTTAGGTAGAGTTAGAGAGGCAAGTCTGCTCGAGGCCCCACAACAGTTTGGCCGACCTCAAGAAATCGATGGTGAAGGTAAATCCCGCACACGTCGTCTCGGCCTGCTCCTACCTCCGGATCCGCCTCGACAATGTTATCGACGCCAACGGCGGACACATCGAATATTCATTTTCTTCATCGATGTATAAACAACTTTTGTACAAAAAAAATTCTGTAAAATTAAATTTTCAGGAGTTTTAGTCCATTAAAAAATGTCCCAATTTACCTTTACATTCCTGTAAGTAAAATGAAATTAATTAATAATTATGCCAGCAATATAATATGCGATAAACTTCAAAAATGGTTTCCAATTTTTGAAGCTTACAACAAACACATTATTTTTTTTATTTGTTTCTTGGGATTAAGATAATGTTTTTTCCAAGATATAAAATAATTTTTTTTTTTTAAATTGACATTTTTCTTTTGCCATTTACTCAAAATAGTAACTTAAACGCTTTGTATCATAACGTTGCTTAGGAGCAACACTCCACAAAATAGTCTCTATCTTCTATGATTAAAAAAAAGATGATTTGCAAGAATTATCGTATTAATATGTGTTTAGGGATGCATTTCAGCATTGGAAATACCAGAGTTTCATGCTTCACAGGAAAATTTAATTTTTGAAATTTTGTTCCAAAAATATTATTTTTTTGTGAATAGTTGTCTATTTTTGAAGTTTAAATTGTTAAAAAGTCTTTTCAAAAAATATAATGGTCCGATTGATTATTTGTAACAAAAAATTGATAATGAACACTAAACATAAACATCATAATATCTATTAGATGTAAATATACGGAACAAAAATGATTTTTTTATCCGCAACCTTTTCTTTAAAAAGGAAAAAAATGACCATAATGAATTAGTAATTAGCACATTCTTTCCAACTTTAGAATCACTATTTAATCATTGTTAGGAATTGCTAGGGCCGGCCTCCCAATAAACCTCATTTTTAATGGAAAAATTAGACTAAATCTTTTTTTCTAAAGAGGTAACTTGAAAAATGTATTTTTAACCCATTAAAACCGAAAGTTTTAAAAAATCCAAATTTGGATACCTCCTTGTTTTGAAATGATAGTATTTTTAATAGAAAATGGCTACTTTAGCCTCAAAATTTCTATACATATTCTCTGACTATTACTTTTCAATTAAGTAAAAAAGAAGATATGGTAGAAGAAAAATTAAATAAGAGACTCTTTAATTTTTGTCCAAACACTAAAAAAATTGCCGACGCCTCCCCTATATCGAAATGATATTTTTGAAATGAAAGATGGATTTACGAGTCTCAAAATTTGTATTTATATTTCCTTGTTATTGCTGGAATATATCGTATAAAATAGAATAAAAGGGTGTCTAAAAAAAAGTGAGACATGTCATTATACTATGTTCAAAATGTCAGGGACGCCATTTTTGAACTTGTTTTTATGAATGAGACTACAAACTCTGAAAATCTTAGTTGAAGCTTGAAGAAATGTAATATTTAAATAAAGGGTTTTTAAGCAAACTACATTATTTTATGACTCAATATTTTATTAAATAATAAAAGGTGAAGTAAAAATAAATCCATTATTTTTCCAATAGATGGCTTTAGTAATGTTTATCTCGCTTTGTACAAATGCAATCAGATTCAATGTGTTTCAAATATGTTTCACCAAAAGAAATGTGGCCTCCTAGCTCTCCCAATCTGAACCCCTTGGACAACTATGTGTGGGCGTCTTGGAGAGAGAGTCCAAAAAACCTGCAAATACCTTGGAATTTCTCAGCATGTAGAATAGCTGTAAAACTTTTGTCAGAGGCTTCTACAAAAGTTTATGGTTAAAATCAGAAACATGGCTGCATTTTATCAGCTTTGAAATTGAGAAAACGACTTAAAAAATTAGAACGAAGAAATAATATAAATAATTTTTAAGGACTAAAAAAATAAATGTAAACATTATTTCGTAATTATACACAAGTATTTTATAATAAATATGTTTATATGTAGATTTTAACTAAAAAAATTTATTTTTATGCATGTGAGATTCTATTACATTTGTAATACAGTAAGTTTAACTTATGAGCGGATCTCATATGGAATGCTGAAGAAATTTTGATCAACAACTGGAAGAGATGACTTTTTAGGCCACTATATCGGGAATGAGAAGTCAAGGTCAACACTATTATCACAACAACTCAACAATTAATATATGCTTACCAAGTATCAAGAAGGACCCTAAAGATGTCAATGCCTGGTGATCCATCTGTTGCACCATAATAATATTAGCAAGTAGGATATTTTTCTATTGTAAAAAGTTATCAATGATTTCAAATACAGCTCTCATTTAGTATTTGTTGTAAGATTTCTTACAAATATCTTTTCTTGAAGTTCATACATGTAGATATTATATTATTAATACATGTACCTATATTTTATGTATATATATGTCACACAGGATGATCGTGTAAAGTAATAATAAAGTATACAGTTTAATATAGGCCATGATGTTGCAAGGTACATCAGTCTCACTCTTAAATATAATTACACGGCGCAGGTGGTAGTTTTAGAATACTATTAAAGAGGATAAGGATAGCCCTGTGGATTCATAAGAACGTGACAAGATGTCGAATACAGAGAAGGGTGCAATTGTAATAAGATCACGAAGGGCTAAGAAAAGATCATATGAGTCACAATTTAAAAATTAAAATCGTACACACGATGGGGAATTATACACCTAGATTTCCCTAGACTATAAAAAGAAGAATGGATTAGTCCATTGTTGCTTAATGCAAGTTTTAAATATAATAAAATTCTAGATTTTAATACATCAGAAAAAGTCAGATCGCATATTTCAAAAGATTGGATAGCCAAATTTTCAGATGTGATGAAGAACTAAAGACGATTATATTCCGTCCGATAAAAATTTAACTTTGGGAAGATGCAAAGCCATTTACCATTCATGAATCGATACATCCCATTTTGTTACAGGGATCAAGTTAAAAAAACATTAGTAGACATGGTGAAAAAAAATGAAATTATGAAGATCGACAATGAGTTAACAGAAAGGTGTCATCCAATTGTTGTTGTATCAAAATATAATGGAAAATACAGTTAACAATAAATCTTATTAAATTAAACTCTCAAGAGATTAGTTTACCCTATGAAGACACCTAAAGAGACCGTTTCGGAAATCAACCCGAAATCAAGATACTTAACTAAATTTTATGCAGTAAATTGTTGTTGGAAATGCCTTTCAAAGAGAGAAGTCAGAAATTAACAAGATTTATAACAGCGTATGGTACATTTTATTTTAAGCGAGCACCAATGGGGTTCATTACTACTCGTGAGAGATCAGAACCCGTCATTACCCACATATAAACAGTTGAGCTGGAGGCAACTGTTCTCCACTCTTGGTCCGCTTTAGATGAAAGATCGATTAGATTTTTTTATTTAATTTTTGGAAGAATCGTTGCCGAGAGAACAAGTCCCCCCCTAACTGATTTCTAGGTCTACTTAGACCAGAAATATAAGATTTATGGAAAATGTCAGACAATCATTTCCTTTCTCCATTTATAACTTTATCGGCTACTGTAGGTAGGGAGGAGGCAACAAGGAGAACCATATGGGTATTATAAAGATTAATACAATTTTGCAAGTTAAAGTTTCTCCATTTTCTAACCTTATAAACTACCACCAAATACCGACTGCATGTAAACGGAATATATTTCGATATTTGACTATTAATATGGTAATTTACTCATAAATAAAGTTATAAATTTAAGATTATTGTTACATTGTTATTTCTGAAGAGGTCTCCAATGGAGACAAAATCGATTAAATATTACTGATCCTCTAAAAATCTATGTTTATTGTGTTGGTTGATTCAAGTACTACCTCAAAGTTTAGAGAAGTCCAATTAGCCTCTGCTTCTCCATTTCTTGCATACTCAATCCCAAACACTACAACCTTGTTGGTTACAGGACAACTGGCATACCGTCAGCAGGAATGCATAGACCAGTAGGGATAACTCAAGTCTCCTTAAAATTTAACCTAAGACCAGATTTCATCACAAATTTCTTGAAATGATACAGCACTACTTCCAATTTACGGATTAAATCTACGGGTTAAATCTAATTCTTCAATGGGCATGACATACAGTAAAGGAGCTGCAGGACATCTTTTCTGGCAGCTACAGTTGGTTTCTGAAGAAAAAAAATAAAATATTAAAATTTTGAAGAAAAATTTAAGAATCTTTTCACACAAAATTAATTTTTAGGAAAAAAAAATTTGGAATATTAAATTTTTTATTAAAAATGAAAAAATCCTAAATTTTGATGGAGCTATAGTGCCTCCAGCAACTGAGGACGCCCCCTGCCAATAAACTTTATTCTTCCATGTTTTCTTTTTTACAGTTCAAAAATTAACGAATGAACGGAAAACAGTGAACGAATATCCAACAATAGGAAACTTTACGGAAAATTGAGGAATGAACAGAAAAAGTGTGAACGGTTCTTAGGCTGGTATTAGTAAAAATTATTTTTAAATGTACACTGCATAATAAATATTCATTATTTTAACCCCAATTATAATCTTATGAAAATAGAAATACTTTTCAAAACTCCTTTTCTCATTTATATTGCATAATAAGTGCATGGAACTTTTTGTTCTAGATTAACTAATTTATATTCAAATTACGTTTTTGATAATACTATAATAATGAAGAAAACTAATAAATATCAGGGGTGTTTGCAAGATTATATGTATTTATATATTTTTGCTTGGTTTTTGGATTTTTTTTGGAAAAAAAATTAAATTTCTTGGAAAAAAACATTGAGCAATAGCAAAAAAAAGGCAAAAATAGCAAAAAGGCAAGTGTGATCTCCTGATTTCCTTTGCATCGGGTATCAGTGCCGACAAAGCTACTAAGACCATTGAGATTTCCTACAATATTTAATAGTGAATAGCTATTTGAAAAAAAAATCTTAAGACAAATTACAAATATTAAATTTTTGGGGAAAAAATTTCAAAAGCCTCCAGTTGTTGAGAAATAATTACATTTTTTGTAGAAAAAAAAATCAAAAATTAAAGTAAATTTGAAATATTCAACTTTATTTCAAAAAATTTACATATTTTTATTTGTAGTAAATGCCAAAATTCCTTTATTTTATTTTTTTTTTTGGGGGGCTAAGACTGCTTCCAGCGTGTTGATGCTGTTAGTGGTTGTGAAGGAAGACATCTTGATTACAAAAACTAGCCAAATGGAGTATTTAAATATATAACAAATTGGTGTTGAGTGGCCTTTTCTTGATTCCATAAAAATAAAGTTTTTTAAACTTTCTTCATGAAAGTTTTGTGTCCACCATCTCTATGTGGCTCATCAACACAAAGCAAGCTGAAAGAATTTTTCTCAAAGTGAAGTCCTACTTACATTTGTATTCTTAACAAATTATTATACATTTCTATAAATAAATTATTATGGATAATCCTGTGGAGTCACGGCAAATCCGCAAAAAGACATCACAATAAAAGAATTAGTTATGGATAGACTCTACTTATAATGGGCCAGGCCGGGTGCAAATATAGTATCATAAATGAAATGAAGGTTTGAAGTTATAGTTAAAATTATTTAGTATCTCAACTAATTACCAGAAATTTAAATATCAAGTATGCAATTATTGGAAATATGTCTATGAAATATTGGATGTACCCAAAGTAACTTGAAATACAACCTATATCAATAAGATAAATTTGGCCATCTGTCATTTTTGAACTGTTGTACCGCACCGACTGCCGGTAAAACTCAATAGAATGATTGTTTTTGTGACGTCAGAGCCGATGTGAAAAATTTATATAATATAAATATTGTATTTTAATTGTATTCATGGTAGTTAGATAAAATTATTACTATTAAAATATCATATACCTCATTTTATAGCGTGACTGGTGATGAAGTCTAGCAATAAATCTTGGATCTGTGCGGTTTCCATTTGTCAATTACCTAATACCAGATTTCCCTAAGGATTGTTCAACGAGAAATAATTGGCAAAGAGCTTGTCATCGAAAGGGTCGCCTAGGAAATACACCCAGAATTTTTGCAAATCATTCTGAGGAAAGCCATAAGATCTAATTCATATTTTGTAAAGATGATGGAAGGAGGACTTGAAAAAATATTTACTAAGATTCAAAGTAAACTCCTCGTTAGCGGGAAGAATCTGGTAGATTGAATAAAGAGTGTTTATTCTGGGACTGGTACTCAAGTCTCTCTCCTCAAAAGGTTATAGATATATTAAGTCAAGTGGCCTTCTTCCGACTCCTTGTGTATCAACCAAGGTTGTGCTCTTAGCTGTTTAGAGGGTAAGGAAACGACTTGAAGCCAAAGATAATATTGAAGACAATCCTCCAAGATCAATAATCAAACTAACTTAAGAAGCTGCCTGAGAGGTCTTTGAAGTCAATCCATGAATGAAAATGACTGAACTGGCCAAGAAAAAAGGCATTGTCAAGTCCACTGCGTCAAGAGCCCAAAAAATTGCTAGTGGTATACCCCTACCACTTTAGAAACGACCTACAGTTAGTTAGTAAAAAAAAAACATTTGTCTCCAGCACTGTAAATGCATCTTGATTTATCAAATTCTTTTAATAAATTATTCAATTCAATTTTTTGCACTTAAAGTAACAAAAAGCATGGAAATAGAGTCATTTTCTTCAGTGATGAAAAAACTTTCACTATTCATCCTGTTACTAACAGGCTAAACGACAGACATAAAACTCTTGATAAATAATTGTGTAGAATTATCCTCAAATTCTATAAGTAAATTAGTTAATGTGTTAGCTAGTCACAAAGAAAAAAAAATCTTAGATTTTTTTTTCAAAAATCCAAACTATTCACAACAAAATTAAATTTTTTGGAAAAAAGTTTGAAATAATAAATTTTTGGCTCTGCTGCATAATTTCCCTGGATGACGGAGAAAAAAAATAGTATACCCCAACAATTTCTTAACTTGGATATTTATTTACAAACACACGAATCATTGTAGTATATGTAATTTTAGATTTAATATACATGTTCATTTCAAAAAAATCAATTCATCAGTATTCATTTTTTTTATAAGATTAAAAAATTGTGCAGAAATAAACAACAATCTGCATGAAATAAGAAAGTTAAGTTTCGATTCGAGCTAAGGAAAAACGGACACAATTATGCCTCATAAAGATTATAAGTATGATTGACATTCTTAAGTATATTAAATCTTCCCATAAATTTTCAAACAAAGCCTATACATATTAATGAAATCTTGAGGCTTTATACATGTATATCTTGCCTTTAATCCTCAGTTTTAACTTTTTGTCCCTCATATTCTTCTCTCTTTCCCCTTTGCTTTAAACCTATAAAACTTTCCTACGCACCGATTTTTACTGATGGTTTTTATTTGCCTATACTGAGCTCTAGTACTTCAACTATCAACTTTATGACCCAAATTTGGTGAGTATTTTTACGAGGCCGAGCTTAGAGAGATTTAACCACATTACTCAAAGTAGGCAAGACTATTTAAGGAAGTTTACGCCTTTTTTTATCACGCGCATGAGCTATTACACCAATTTTTTTCGCTCTAAGAAGCTTAGGAGTTTAAGTAATTGATATATACCCTATCCCTTAAAAAGAACACTTTCTCGGACAGGGGAGGTAGTTTCTAGCTCCATAACTTAGACTAACCCCAAAAATTTTGCCCACTGTCAACACTTTTAACCACCTCTGTAAACTTAAAGAAAGTATCACCCTATGATATAATAAAATATTTTGATCATTTTTCCCTTTCATTATTTTGTTCAAGATTGTTTTTATGTTGAGTCACCATATTTATTAACATTTATTTTAATCAAGTTGAAAGTATCTAAAGGTCTCATTTTAGAATATATTATATACCTCAAAGATTTCCAAAAAAAAATGAGCAATAAAAACAGGCAAAAAATATATAGGAAATACCTGTTTTTTTTTTAACTATTCAAAATGCTGACTCTCGCGTGACTCGTTTAATAAATGTACACAAAGGTAGTACTCATACCTAATGCCGGTATTCATAAATTTAATCTAATTCATTGCTTTAAATGCCTTTTTTAAAGTAAATTGGAATCAGAAAAAAATAATAAATACAAGACTAATTGCATAAGAGGATAATTAAATAGGTTGTGTGTTTGGTTCATGTATTATATAAATGTTCCTTTAATTCCTATTATGTAGATTTCAAAAGTATTCATATTAGTATGGAAGAGGTATGGATCAAAATAAACTCTGAAAGTACATATGATTAAAGGGATTACCTTACAGCATACACAATCTATAATAACATAAACCTACTAGAAGTGCTCTTGTTTGTTGCTCTATTGCAGTAATTATAGGTCTATTATGTCGTGTTTGAATTAGTGATGGATTTCAGCTCTTAATTTTAGATTCGGGTAGTTTTGGTTTTATTTTAAAAATTATTGGGGTAATTTACATAATTTCTCAATTATTGGTGTCAGTTGCGTAGATTATAGATTTTTTGGTTCTAGTACTTTTACACTATTTTTATAATTATTTTCGAGCTTTATTCATTCTTAGGTTCATTTTCCAATTGACTCGGGTCAAAGGTCAACAAATTGATGTGAAAAAGATTTTAGATTGTCTTCTACGTAATGATTTATTCCGGGTCTTAACTTTAGATACGGGAGTTTCGATTTTTTTTTTAAATATTCGGGTCATTTGTATATTTTTTTAGTTCTCGGCCCCAGAACCTCCTTCCATTCATTCCAAGGATCTAGTTTTAAATTGATTCATTTAAAAGATCAACAAATTCACTAGGACTAGACTTGAAGGGTGAATTTGTCTATTATGACTCGCGACCTGCCTTGAAAACTTCTTACAGACTAACGGCATAATACCATTTTTGCATTTTATGGCCCCAAATTCGAATATATCGTTTATTTTGTGGTCGAGTTGGTGACTGAAACAGCAGTGTCGGTCTTTTTACTTTTATTTTTCATTATAAAGAAATGGAACCGAGTTTTCGGTTCTTCTATTTACCCAATATCCATCACTAGTTTGAGTACTCTAAATATTATTTCATTACATCATAACAATAGAAACACCAAATTGTATTTTGATTAATGAATGCCTATATTTTTGAGAGTGCGTGCGTATACACAGTCCTACTATCAAAATTGAGTATTCTGCACACCAAATGCTTGTTTTAACAATATATTATTGCTATTACATGACGTAATCATAGAAAGTGATCATATCATCAAACGGAAGTTGGAAGATATGTGATCAAATTTATCACTACATTTAACAATCTTAATAAAATAAGGCCATAATTATTAAAGTACCTATATGAAACTTAAAAATACAAAAATGGGTCGTTTATTTTTTCATTAGACCGATTTGCAATATTTATATACCTATGTAGTTAACATACTTTTCAAATGAGATTGTTTTTCACTTTTCTTAGATGATGCAATATTTTACACTTAATCATATTATGAGTTTGTTGACAACATTTCAGAGGAATATCACATTTTGTCCATTCATAAAAAAAAACTAAAAGAAGTAAATGTATACTAGTGAAGGTTATCAAGCAGGCCGGGAGTTCGAGTATTTGTACGATGCATCCTTTAGGAATTCAAGTTGTGAATTTTGTTTCAAATATTATTTATAGATGGAGCTTCAAGTGTGAGCATAAATGTGCATGCTGTTTATGAAACGTTATAAACAAACTAGGATGATTAAAAGTTTTTGAGCTCATTATGAATCAATTGGATAGTTTGTCAACTAAACTTGCTAACAAATCAATTTTCAGTACAAAAGCCGCTGGGGATATATCAATGATTGAGTAAATCACTCGCGGTTTTAATTATCTTACGTAGTTGAAGGGATGAGTTAATCCTATAAATTTAACTTGTTACATTCTTCTAAGTTACAGAAATATGTCAGTCCAAATTATTATTTAATTTTAGCGGGAGTTTTTTATATGAAACTCTAATATAATATTATAAATTGAAACACATTAGAAAGCTTAATTTTCATGCAATTTGCACATAGTAAGATTAATGTGATAAAAAGGTATGATGAAATAATTGTCCTTGGCTTGACGTGACAACGTGGAATTTCCTGAGGTATTTAATGTACAGAGTCATTTGCAAGAAAAAGAATTTTTATTTTTATTGCGTTTGACATTTAGAGATGAAAAATATCATAATAATAGTTTATAACATATTATACTATTACAGGTACTATGCAACACGGATAGCACGGGGTTAACTATCAATTTTAGTAAAGATAATCACTAAAGCAAGGCCCGTTACTACCCATGGCTAAGGGGAGATGTTACCTCCTCCTTAACAAAAATGGTGATCCCAAAGTTGTCGAAAATACAGCATTTTCTGTCAAAAATTTAAAGTATGTCAGGAATATAATTTTTGATTTTTTTTGTCACAATTCGAAATAAACCACTCATTGTTGTCAACGTTTAGTACATTGTTCCTATACAAAAAAGAGTTCATCGAAAAAATATGGCATTAAAAAACCACTGTCAACATTGTCAAAGTTTTGTCAAAAAGTATAACATGTAGGGCATTTTTGAATTTTTTTAGAAAAAAAAGTTATCATCACAAAAATTTTTAATTATTTTTTTGATTTTATTTTTTTTTAAATTAAATTTTTGAAATTGTTTGTAAACAGCTATGAACTTTTGAAATTTTTTTCCCGAAAAATATAATATTTGAAATTTGTTTCCAAAAAATTTAATTCTTTGTGAACAGTTGTGGGTGGTTTTAGAATTGTTTTCCAAAAAAATTAATATTTAAAATGTTAATTTTGATTTGTTTTTTGAAATTTTTGTGAAAAGTTAAGAATTTCTGGAAAAAAAAAAATCCAAAAAATTTAATTTTTGGATTTGCATGAAAAAAATCCAAAAACACCTAGCCTTCCCCCAAAAAAAAAAAAAAAAAAAAATTATATATATAAAATCCTGTGGCTCCCTTAAAAGATATTATTTTTGTATTCTTCATAATTTTCCTAAATTGGAAATAATCTTCTAATGAGAATCTTCAAACATAAAAAAGGAGTGCTTATTTGATATTGTATACATAAGTATTAAAATAATATTACGAAACCCTAACCATATGTAGTTGACAGGTATTGAGTAAAAAAAAAAAAGTACAAAAATGTACAACGAACATAATAATCCTCTTCTTACGTCCAGTCCGGATTAATGGATTGGAATTGATTGGTTTTTGGAGTTATTTAGCAAAAAATTCAAATATTTATTTTTTTGAAGAAAAATTTTAAAAATCCATAGATAGTCATTTAAAAAAATCATTCGAAAATAATTTTGAAAATTTAATTTATAATTTTAAAAAAATTCAAATATTAAATTTTTCAGAGTCAAATTTCAAAAATCCATAGTTATTCATATAAAAATTTCAAAAAAAATAATTAAATCAAATTTCAAATATTAAATTTTCTAGGAAATAGTAACAATATCTTAATTTGGGGGCATCCAGGCCCTCCAACCCACCTTCTGCAAATGCCTCTGGAGCCCCTTAGACTTGGAGTGATCCCTTCTTTACTCCACTAGGGTTAGAATCCGGAGAGAAAAAAATATTGTGAATCAGATATTGAGTGAATTCCTGGAATGGATGACATCCTAATTCTATAGCATCAGTTATATTCCATACTTTCCTGGTTGTTTGTCCTTCTAACATCTTGTTCTATTTCATTCATCCTATATTTGTTACTCTTTCACTCTTGTACGATTTGTACCAAAAGTTGTGGAACCTTTCAACAGCAAGAATGCCAAGTTTACAAGTCCGAATCAATTTATTTATTAAATTTGATAGCACTATTTAGGAATAATTTATATTAATTCAGCAAAGTTTGTCAGTCTCTTTGTCGACGCGTAATAACTCTGAGCAATCCCAAGTATTCCCGCTAATATTTTATGAATTATTTTTTGAACCTTCGATTTGAGAAGTTTGACAATTTCTTGGGTCAAAAAAATCATGGAAGATATTGCAAATATATGGATCAGTAAGTGGTACTGATGCTGGAACCAAAGGGGCCGATGGGTTATTGTCCACTCCCCATTTCTTATAGCTATCACAATAAAAATAATCCCTATTGCCTAAAAAAAATTAATTACCATAATTTTCGAGAAAAAAAAATCAATTGCACTTTTATTTTTAAATTTTTATTCGTTCAATTTTTGTTCTTTTTTTAATATAATGGGTTGCCTTGCCACTTAAAATATTCTAATGGACCGCAGAACCTACTAAGTAAAATTTCTTAAAAATGGCTATTTAAAAAAAAACTATTCAATACAAATTTATTTCAATTTTAGAGCAAATATAAATAAAGGCAACATATAATTTTTCAAGGACAAACTATTTTAAAAAGGTGCACTGGTATCCCTGTTAGAGTATCAGAAAATACGAGATTCAGTTAAATATTTTTCAATATTTGTACGTATTATGAGCGTTTTAAGCATTTAGATGATATTGCAACAATTTTGCTAAAAAAGACAACTTTAAGTGAGAATGAGTAGTGGGCCACACTTAAGCATTCGTTGGGTGCATTGTTGCCCACGATCCACAGGTTGGACATCCTTGTACTATATTATCAAATTGCTTACAATGTAATTGTATCTTAATCAAATCCTTATTGATGAAATTGCTTGCAATGAATTGTTTAATAATCAAATTACTCACAATCATTTTATTTTACCCTACAATAAAAATAAAGTTAAAATGACCATTGACCACTCTATGGGAAATTTATTGATTACCTTGGCATTTGCACATTGTCCACTCTGACGGACAATACGTCTATTATCCGGGCATTTTTCAAAATTTCCGATTTTCCACATTGCCCACAACATATACATATTTTATTATTTTTACAAATAAATTTCGACATTCATATAAAATTACGTTTTAATAAAATATTACTAAGCAATATTATAAATTATATTACAGTTTCAAATAAAATACTGTGTAGGATTTTAATATTACGAATATAAGAAATGGGATAAGATGTCCAGGGCTTCACATATAGATGGCATTATCTTTTTTTAAATTCACCTTATTCTCAGTAAGTACCGACCTTCAAAAGATAGATGTCAAAATTTTATGGACAATTTTTTCTTCAGTTTGTGAGTTATTGTACTATGTGCAATGCAACTTTTGTTTTTTCCAAATCAATGGATGAAAACAATTTTGTATTTTAATTTTACACTGCTTCTTTATGCGAACAAATACCGTACAATCAATGCAAAAGGCTTAAAAATTAAATTAAGGGAATAAAAATAATTTTACAATTTTTTTACAAAAAGTTAAATTTTCTGTAAATATATATGAATTTTTGAAATCTTTCCAAAAAATTTAATTTTTTGAGAACAGCTGTGGAGTTTTGAAATTTGAATTGAATAGCTATGGATTTTTGAAATTTGAATTGAATAGCTATGGATTTTGATTTTTTTTTTTTTGCAAAATATTTAATATTTTGTGAGTAGCTGAAGATTTCGGAATTTTTTTTCCAAAAAATTAGATATTTCCTCTCTTTTCTAAATATTTTTTCAAAAAATTTGATTTTTTTTTACGAATAATTTTTGCTATTTTTTCGGAAAAATTAAATATTTTTTTTTTTTTTTTTTTTTTTGAGGAAGGGTTGTGTTATACCTACAATATAAGTAACTACATGTGTAATTAATACAACAGAGTCCAAATTACTCAGTATGAGATGGATTTTCAATGCTTCATAAGCTATCGTTATTCCCAATTTTCTTAATTATATGTAAATTTATCATTGAAAGCTGTGGACATATGGAAGTACTTGTATTTATTTATAAACATAGGAAATTTAAAAAAAAAAGATAATTTGAATGAATGCTTTACAAGCAGTCATTATTTAAATTATAAACATAGGAAATTTAAAAAAAGAGATAATTTGAATGAATGCTTTACAAGCAGTCATTATTTAAAGTCATTTTAAATTAGTTTTAAATGTGATAAGGTTTGAAAAGTGTTAATTTAATTGGTTTTGTTAGTTAATTATTGTGTTAAATATCCTTGTAGGTAACCAAAAGCAGGCTTCACAGCTTTTAGATTCGTAAATTTTTGCAGTCGAACTTCGGATTTTTTTTTAAGGAAAATAATGTTTTAATCTTTTATCGATTAGGATTCATAATATATTTTGACACTCCAATACGAATACTTTAAAATAATTTGGACTATATTTTTGCTATTATTTTTCAGAAAAAGATATTTTAAATCTTATTTTTCTTTAGAAAATAAATTTTACGTTTTTCTTTTTAAATTATTATTTGTCGCCTCTTTTGTGACCCTATAAAATTCATAACAGGCGGACAAGGACCCTACACCCCTCTTTTCACTCCGCTACTGAAGTAGCCAATATTTTTTCAAGCACAATGAAACCATCTCAGGATAGCAAAGGATCCACATATCCCATAGAAAGACTCCACAACTTGGAAAAATTGATCAATAAGCCGGATTCTCTCATTCCTGTAGGTCCAGAATCAGACCTAGCTGTTCTTTTAGAAGCATCTATTTCTTTAGTAAAGAAGCAACTGGATTTAGAATCCCCAGACTGTCTCCGTTTTTACGAACTGGCTCTACCAAAGTCATTTTTCAAGTTAATGAATCTTGAAATTGATTCATCAGGGGACGATGCAACTAACATAGAAAAGTACGTCCAAGAAAAATGTGTTACTCTGATGGTGCTGCTGGTTCTTAAATGGAGAAATCCCTTAGACCAAGAAGAAGAGGAGACTTTTGCCTCAAATGACGTCCTTTCCCTGCTTTTAGATCCACATTGTATTTTTCATACTACCAACGCCAAAAAGCAACCTCAGAGCAGATCCATTTTCACAAACGATGGATTTCGAAGCAATGGAACACTGTTGGACTTTATTGAAGGATTTGGTTCTCTGGGTGGGTTCGATGTTCTCTATGATAGATTATATCACCCAGCAAAATCCGGAATATGTCTAATAAATGCTATTATTAAACCTTTTGGGTTATGTGCGGAGTTCCTCTCTCAAGACATTCTTCAACGTTATTTCTTACCTCTTCTGCAACAAATTCCTACATATTTGGAATCTTTGTGTGAGGAAGAGATGCAAGAAGAAATGGATGATAATTACATTCTTTCTATCATTCAAGGTTATATATTTTATATTGTATTATCATTTTTCAAAACAGTTTCTTGGTGACCCCTGGTCATTCACGATAATATGTATTTGTCATCTTAATGATATCATAAAGTTATTTTGAATTAAGCGCGCTTACGATTAGTTTTTCAGTTTGAATATATCATTTCGACATATTCCTTGAAAATCATAGTCGACATTGTCTTTTCGTTGGAGAATACGTCAAGTTCATCCTTACTGGATTAGTATACTAATTCAGATATAGATAGAAGTTGGTATGGTCACCTTATTTGACGGAGTACCATGTTTTTGGTCCTTATGTCTTTCCCGTTTTGGAAAAAGGTCTCACGATACAATAAAGATCATGAGGTTTTTTAAATATTCGATTATTTTTTAAAATTATATTTACGTTTACAATATTGCAATTCCCGTCTTTTTTTCTATTTACAGCTCTTAAATCCCTCTCAAAGGCCACACTTAATCTACTAGAAGATAAAGAAATAAATCGTAGGTTGGAAATGTTTCGTCTCCAAGTTCACCTTAGAACATTAGTCATGTCTTCTCCTAAAAAAGATACTAAAGAACTTCTGCAGATCATAGGATTCATATCAAATGGACGTATAAGTCCCCAAAAAGTGCAAAATTTACTAGAAATGGAAGATAAATCTAATTTTCATCAAGATAATTGTATTTCTTCTTGTAGTAAAAGAATATCCCAATTGATTTTTGAAGAATATTTGGATCAGCCTAACTCTTTCGACAAACTAAGCCAAATAATTTCATTTAAAAAAAATGAAAGATCTTTTTCTTCACAGGATATAGATGATATATGGAGTGCTCAATTTGGTCAACATGAGTCCATTATACACTTGCTATTGATTCAAATAGTTGTGAATTTGTCTGATACCCAAATTGATTATCTCTTTGATAAATTCAAATATTCTATTCTTGAAATGAAAGATGATCTTAGAGTTCAAAGTTTACTTGAATTAATGGGGAAAATTGTGGAAGTTGATACTGAAGACGTCATGAGAATGAAGGTTTTGAGCTTATATTGGAATTTATGTCACCATGAGGATATTTCCTTGGCTAATATGAGTCAAATAATTACTGCTCATGTAAAAATCCTTGATGGTTCATCCAATCTGGAAGCTAGAAAAAACCATTGGCTGCAAGTGTGTATTGAAGAATTCAGCTCAAAAAGAAGAAGAAGAGGATTCATTCCTTCTCTGAGGCTTATTCGAGAAATTTGTTCATACTATCCAGAGCCATCAAATATTGTTGTTCAAAGCTCAGAGCCTATTCCAGTCGATGTAGCTCAACGATATAATATCACTGATGAATTTCAGGGATGCCATATGATTCTTACCAATGTAGTACACAGTTTGATATCTCTTTCTCAATATAATGTTGATCAGGGTGATTTATCTTGTTACAACATTGAGGTGCGAGAACATTTGGAGTTTATCGGTTTTATACTCAAGCATGGATCCTTGTGGCTTTTGGAAGCTCCTGCTAAAAGGATTTGGAAATCTTTAATTGAAGAATCACATTTGGAAGAAGTTCGAGATGCATGTTTTGAATGGTTTCTCTACTTGATGAACAATGAACCAGATATTAATCCAGAACATGTCAAGAGCTTTTTTGATAACTGCATTATTCAGATGGATCCAAAGCTACTCACAATGTCTGGGATGGAGTGCTTTAATATATTCTTTCGATCAGTTAATCTTAAAGAGAACAAATTGTCAAGAGATTGTTTTTTGACCAAAGATTTGAATCTTATTGGTATTGACTATATTTGGAAGATCATTCGAACTTGTCCAAACAAAAAAATAGTACATAGAGCCATTGATATTCTAAAAGAAAAGTATACTCAGCTTGATCCATCTCTCAGAGATGAAGATGAAAATATTGAAAATACTATACTCAGCTCCTTTTTTGACAAGTTATATATGTGATTACTTATTAGTTATTGAATTAAAGCTATGGTCGACTTCATTTGCTCGTTCAAAAAAATCTCATGAAATAAAATTAATTGTAGTAAATTCAAATTACATTCCATGTTATGTGCATGGTTGTCAAGTTTCTAACAAGTACGAATTTATATGCATTATTTACTATACATGGAGATGATTAAACAAAATTTGAATTCATTCGGTTATTAGTTTCATAGATATGAGCGTCTAAAATCATTTTAAAATATTGTTGTTTCAAATTCTGACCTCAAATTTTCTGAATATAATATTACAAAGTGTTATTGTCATCTTTAATGAATTAACATCAAATAAATCTTGAACAAAAATCAAGAAAAAGAAAATGAATTTATTTTTTTATATCTAATACAGACATTTAGACATTTCCGCTCAATTATAGGCACTGAATTCAAATTTCTGGTAGGGCATTATAAATCCAGATATAGTTTATAACCTTTATTTGACTGATGTGACTTATTTTAACTCTGATGTGGGCTTTCAAATAATTAATTTTCTAATTATTTCATAGTGACGATGAATTTTCCTACTTTAAGGTGTAAATTACGATGTCACCAAAGGATTAATCAGAATATTTTTTAAAGAAATTGACATTAATATGTCAAAGAATCCTAAGATAATCCAGACTCAATTTGGAAAAAAAGATTCAAGCTTGCTTTTGTCTTGACATTTGATTAAAGTTATATGAATACGGGTGCATGGATTTATTTTACGTTAGTGTGAAGAAATTATGTGGATCAACTTTTGTGGAACTTGAGTGTTTCTCCAACTTGAATGATTGAAAAAGAATAAATTAGTCAATTTCGAGTAATCAAGTTTCTGGAAGTTTTTATCTTATCGGAAATAGACAAAATTATGCCATTATGTAAATATATTTATCCAAACAAAAATCAACCCGCCAAATGTTTCAAGTATCTTTTTTTTTCTAATATTAACAAAAACAAACTTTAAAACTTAGAAAGGTTGTTGGTATTAGTGCTTAAAAAAGGGATAGGGGTTCATGTTTCGACTTAATACGAGAAAATACAATAAAAATTTCAATTAATATGGCACTTGATCCTCTCCCCCATTTTTGGAGATTTTTTTTAAATTAACAACAATACCAAAATTACATAAAGAATTCTAAATGTAATAATTTAGGTGAGAAAAAATCATTTCCCCTTCTTTTTCTTTAAAAATTAAGGCTATTATTTCAGATTTCAGATCAAAAAATATCCAGGGGCATTGACAGAGGGCTCCCACCACCCAAAAAAAGTATTTTTGTTTTTTTATTCCAAAAAAAATTCTCCAGGTAAAAATTATATTACACGACAAAAAGTACTATTTTTTTTTTTTTTTTCGGGATTTCGTCTCCCCCCTCAATATTAATGAATTTTAAAACAAAAAGTAATAATTAATAAAAGCACTAATATCTTACAGATTACCAACAGTTACTATTTTTTTAACTTACAATCCCTTGAACCTTTGTAAATTTATACAATAATGAATGCTAATGAGTCCGTATCGTTACCTGACTAACAGAAAAATCTAATGAGTATTTTTTATCTGGTGTCAATGTTTCTGCTTCTTTTCCTCTAATTAGTACTCTGAACGTTGATTGGTTGAATTAGAGGGTGATCTTGTTAAGCTGTGAACAGTTCCACATAATTGTTGAATAATAATTCCATAGTTTGGAAGAATTCACAAAACTGGATTAAATGATTTAAGGCTTGATTTTCGGAGGAAAGAATACGAGATCTAATAAAGGCAACGACTTGACATGAGATAGACAGCCTGTTGTCGAACATATTTGATTTTAGATTCTCGTAACGTATTTGTAACATATTAACTAGTACTATCAGCGACTCCAGTCTTGCTCTATATTTAGCCTATTATTACTGAAATGTTATTTCGAAATACTTTGAAGAATGGGTTTTAAGTAGTGTTGTGTGGACTTGAGTCGAGTCGTTAAGAATCGACTTGACTAGATGAAATAGAAAAGGAAAAATCGAAGTGTCTAGGCAATACGATGCCCACTGTCCTTATATATTAAACTGTATTCCATCAAGAAATTTCAATGTTTTCTTTGCAGGGACTTTGCAGGATTATAATTAAATTTTGGAAGAAAAAAAATCAAAAATCCATATTTATTCACAAAAAATCATATTTTTTGGAAAAAAAATTTCAAAAATTAAATTTCTAATAGTAAATTTTTCGAAGAAAAAATTCAAACATCTAAAGTTATTCACAAAAGATTGAATCTTAAAAAAAATTTCCAATATTAAATTGTCCGAAATAAATTTCAAAAATTAACCGTTTTTTACAAAAAAAAAAAATTTGGAAAAAAAAATTCGAATATTTAATTTCTTGGAAAAAAATTCAAATATTAAATTTTTTTAGTAAAAAGCAAACATTCCTTAATTTGGAGAGGGCTGCCGTCCCTCCAGCCCACCCCTTGCGGAAGTATGACCAACTAACTTTTCATTTATTATTGATTTTTTATTTTATTTCTTGCGTTATATGTGCAATAGACTAATATTTATATTAAATGTGAGATTGTGCAATTCGTTACAAAACTGTAGTATATTTAGGGAATACAAATTAAACCTGTGCATCACTTAGTTAGTGTTATTTATATATATATTATCTTAGACTATTCGTTTCCTTTTCAGTTTATGAGCAGTATGCGAAATATAGTATTGATAAGACGTTATTAACTGTGTTGAATTATTTAATGACTAATATTATATATATATATATACATGTAGTTGTCTAGTGTATCCCTTCAGAGATTAGAAAAAAACTCATTAGAAACTGTGATTGATTAGGAACTCAAGTAGCGATAGCGAAACAAAACTCAAAAAATATGATAAAGTTTAGGGATAAATATTAATCTGGAATTACCAGCGGAGGTATCTGGAATAGGGCAGAGTTATTAGGCATGGTCAAAAAGACAAATATTGATAAAAAATATAAAACACCTAATTAAGAAATCTTCAGTGTTACTCACCATTTTTTATAGCACACGTAGTTACTCAATACCTAGAGGATAAATGTTCTCTCCTCAAGAATGAAATAATAATAATTAATGCATAAGAAAAAAATAATAATTCGATGTTATGACTGATGAGCCAGGGCTTGATTTTTTAGTCTCTAGTACGCTACCTGTCTGTACATTAGCTACACAAGCTCGATGTTACATACAAATTCTTACGGAATTTCATCTACCCTTAGTTAGTGAACTAGGATTTTCTGTCCCCTGACTTCTACCTACATTTTATTACCATAACTCTATATGCAGTGATGAAAATCCGGTGTATTTTTTAGATATCCCGTGTTTTTGGAATTATAATCTGAAGAATGAATTATCTTTTCCTTAGTAGTTGTCTTTATTATTATATTCTGAGTAGTGTGAACATTCTTTCCTAAATATATTCCAATCTGATTGAACATTCGTGTGTGATCATAAAAGATTTAGCATAACCTGAGGATTTATTGCAGTGTTATCATTCTAAGTCCTTGTTGGACTCAGAGTAGAATTGAGGATCGACTTCGTAGTAATTATATTGATTTTTGTGTGTGTTTTTTTTTAACATGTGCATTACACACACGATTTTAATCACAAGGTAGTAAGTATGCTCCTTAAAGGAGCAATCATGATAAATTAAACTTGTTCCGTGTTTTAATAATGTTGTTTCTAGGAATTATTCGGTGTTGCTACAAAAGTAATATATGAGTATCTATTTATTTCATGAGAATATGAATCCAAACTGAAAGTATTTCTTATTGTGGCCCAAAACTTATGTTGTTAAGATTCATAAATAAATAATGTATCTTATATATGAGTATAACTACATATGTATATTAGGGCGACAATAATTTCAACTTTTTTTTTCGAAAAGTAAATGACTTAGATTAAACGTTATTTTGGAGAAATAAATATATTTTTTGTAGAAACACTTATAAAGTTTATTTTATTGCAAATTTGTTAAGCTCAATTCATTATTATTACAAAAAAGCTTTAACTTGAATTATTTGTACCGTTTTCAAACAAATACTAACTTTATTTTCCTTAAAAATATAAAAACTTTAGAACCGTTGAGCTACCTCTAAATATTTCTTAAAACTGTTCAAAGTTTTCTTAAATGTTTTTGATATAAATTTATAATTTTGAAGATAACAACATTGAATAAATAAATCGAATTTTGAAAAATAAATGTGTTTTACTATGTTAGCCTTCGAACTTTTCAGTTAAGTAAACATCATCTCTTATATATGTTATGTAGGTGTGTATATTTATTATAATATGAATACATATGGTAAATTTTAGATCTAACATATGTAGCCTAACGAAATATATATATTTTTTTTTGTCAAATCATTAAAGGGTTTGGGACATAAGTGGAGTTTGAAATGCTTCCTTATTTTTTTATTAATATACAAACATATCAGGTACGTTTATTAAATAAATCATAAGATCTAGGGTGCCAAGCCCCTCCCCCCTTCCGGCTTCTCTCGCAAACTCTGACCATGGTGTATGGTTTTGCCATCAAGTGTTAATAGATGGGAAAATGTTTCTACCATTTTAAGAAAATAGTTATTTTGTTATATAATGCTATTAATGACCGTTGATGCCCGTAAACTGACCGTTGGACAGTCACTTTTTTTTGACCGCCCATTGAAGCTTTAGTATGACCGTTGAAACCTAAAATTTAGACTAGATGACATAATATTTAGATAGATCAATACCATCAAACATGCGTATTGGACTCCCACCAAGAATTTATTGATCTGATTTACTCAAGATGCTTTGAAAAATTTATTCAGCCTTATTAGGTACAAAAGCCCAACTCCAACATCATTAAAGGCTCAAATCAATCTAAGAATAATTACTTTCAGTCAGTTCATGAAGGAAAACGGATCTTCCAATCATCAATATGATGAAGGCAAATATCAAATCGATTTCTCAGATGATTCAAACACGGAAGAAATAAATCTGACAAAGGGGATAATACATCTTTTCTACAAGAACTAACTCCTCAGCTAGGAGAAGATACTGTGTTGCTGAACAACAAACTGATGTTTTATATTATATTGCAGGATATATTTTAAACCAAATTAAGACATTTCAGTCTGTTTATTCGGATTGTCTTAATTTTTGTTATTTTGGGGGCTAATGATAGTGGCCTGTATTCAAAACTCCTTGATCTAAAACATTATACCAGCCAATCTTTATGCCGCTGTATCAAGAAAATCATCGAAAGTACATGTATTGCAAACAAGAAGCGATTTAGCAACTTTATTCAAACTTAAAAAATTAATGATTTAAAAGATATAACAAAAATCCTGCAAGATATAATTGAAAAAGAAATAACAAATGTATCCCTACCCGATTGTCATAATGTGAAGACAAAAATTATTAGAAAATATTCCCAAGTTTGCATTAAGATGTCCGCAAAACTTTTTCGAAAGAGACGAACGGAGGAAACAATGTTTGGGCTAGCAAAAGTGCAAGTATGCATGAAATTGTGTAACACATTTCTTAATAATTGGCCACATTTAATTATATGTATACTTTATATTTATTTAAAAAAATTATTTTCTTTAATAAAGATAATAAAAAAAAGTATTAACATCTATATTATATAAAATAAAAATTTTAAATTATGAATGATGAGAAAATAACAACTATAAATATATCAGTCATATCTGCCCTTATATATTTCCTTTATATTTTTGTTATTGTTCTGGATTTTTTGTTTGTCCGCTCTTTCCCTCGAGTCTTTTAGATTAAAGTATATTTAAATGCACGGAACATTTAATTCTAACCACCAAACCTTTACACAAATGAAATAATATCAAGTAGGTCAGTCTTATTTTTAATTAAGTGTTTGAAATAAAATAAATAGCTATTCCATCACTGAAACAGGAGCTCAAAAAATCATTTAAGAATTATCGTGTGTCTGCTTTTATCGTAATTATACATAAAATTAAGTAACTTTTTATCGTCTATACATGGTTGATAATTCAGTTTCCGTAGCACTTTTAGCGGCGTCCACAGGGGGGAAGGGTCTTCCTTAAATTAAGGAATTTGTGCTTTTTACTAGAAAATGTAATCTTGGAAAAAAAATTCAAAAAATTTATAATTGAAATTTAATTTTTGAATTCGTTTTACAAAAAATGTTATTTTTAAAATATTTTGAAATTCAAAATTTTTATTTTTTGTAAATAGTCGTAGACTTAACAAAAATTTCCACAAAATTTAATTTTCTGTAAATAGCTGAGGATTTTTGGATTTTTACAAAAAAATTTACATTTTAAATTTTTTTACAAAAATTTTTTTTTTTTGTATAGCTATAGATTTTTGAATTTTTTTTCCAAAAATTTGATATTTTGTGAATAGCTGAGGATTTTTTATTTTTGATTTAATATTTGAAATTTTAATAAGTGCAATTTAATTTTTGAATTTTTTTTTTTTTCGAAAAAAATTAATTTTTGGATTTTTTTTCAAAAAAATCGAAGAAGAAGCCCTCCCAAATATATAACCCTACTGATGTCTTTTATATTGTCCCTTATTTACGCCTCACAGAGTATGTAGGTAATATTAGTGTGTTTTTATAAGTGTAATTCTCCTTGTACGGGCCTTTTTTTTAATTAGTAGAAGGAATTTTGCAGGCCTCTAAAAAAATTGAAAAATCTACCAATACTTCAGAATGAAAAACTCCTGTAGATAGAGGAGGGTTATAGCCGGTTCATCCATTTCCTTCTCCACTTTTTTTCATATATATTTTTTGTGCATATTTATTGTATTACTTGTAGAAGGTTTGGTTCGTACTTAAAATTAATTTCTGTTATTATATTCATAGGAACAGTTTGATAATCAACACCACAAATAATAATAGTGAACAGAAAAGTATTTCTTTCCTGATGATGGAGTTGAAGCTATTTATATATTGGATTTATCATGAAAGTGTTGCTGTATTCAATGAAATCAATTTGAAATGTAACTTTTAAACCAATCATCCTAATTATGAATAAAATTTAGCAAATCCTAAATTACAAAAGAAAACAACCATGGGTGGCTGGAAGAAGTTGTTGGGAGGGGCTGTAATCCCACCCAAAATAACGAATTGTTAATTTTTACTAGAAAATTTTAATTTTTGAATTTTTTTTCGAAAATATTTAAATCATTTGAAATTAATTTTTGAAAAATTTATATTTATTTTTGAAAGGCTTTAGATATTTGATTATTTTTCAAACGAATTTAATACTTAAGTATTTAATGTCAAATCAACAAGGGCATGTCACCCTCTCAGATTTGGATAATTTTTGGCACACATGCTCAAATTCATGAGTAAATTAAGTGTGCCTAAATTTCAGTACATAATTCATAGTCTTTTCGGAGATATAGATATTCGTCTCAGACCAAAATTTTCACTTTATTGTCTTTTTACCCGACGCATCGTTTTCTTGTATATTTTTTGATTTAAAAGACTTTACCTCTTTAAATTTGCTACTAAACAATTTTAAAGTGTGAGAATTCCAAAAATGAAGTCAACATTAGAATATTTAAATATCTTATGATCTCAATTTTGATTTAAAAAAAATCTGAAATACACTAGCAAGTACTTGATCAACAATAAAAAAATTGCCCAACTCTTACGAATTTGAATCTTTGAGGACATGTTTTACATAAATACCGTGTTGGCTTTTTTATCATGTCTCTCAGGGTTGGATCTTAAAATTAGGTTACTTTTATCTGAAAATTTGGTAGATTTTACTTACGTTTTTATATCTTAAACTTATTTTATGATTTATATAGACTGAAAAAAGACAATAGACAATAATAAAAAAGCGTCGGGTAAAAAGACATTAAAGTGACGCTGAAAATTTAAGCTTATGTGCCAAAAATCATCAAATCTGAGGGATTCAGGTGACATTTTTCATTTATTTGACATGATTTTTTTTTATAATAATTTAATATTAGAACTATTTTTTCCCATAAATTTAATTTGTTATGAACGAACGTTGATTTTTGAAATTTTTTGTGAATACCCATGGATTTTTGAATTTTTTTTTCAAAAAATTTAATTTTCCTGTTAAAGCTATATATTTTTAGAATTTTTTTCCCTTAATTTTAATGAAAAAAAAAATGAAACATTTATAATAATCATCCTTTAATATCTCAAAGACAATGCAATACATCGGAATATCACTAATATTAAAAACTCAATTCCAAACAATACCAATTATAAATTGGTATTTTAATAGTAGTGTATTTGACTGGAAATTTTAGGAGCACGTTCGAATATGTTCATTTGAAATGTACAAATGGGGGGGAGGGGGGTATATTTTGTGTTAAATTTTAGGTATTATCATTCAAAGCATTAATTTTTAATTGAATTGTACTAGTTATATGTCTATATTATTTACTCAAATACCTCCAAATATTTATCAAATATGTTGGTACATAGTTACGAAAGTAAACTTAACTACTCTTGGTATAGTTTATATCAGTAGTTTTTTACCTGGAAGGCTGGCTCCTTTGGGAATGTGAGAGGTATTCAAGGTCAGCGCCAATGTATAAACAATGGGACTGTTTGATGTACAAGAATCACCACTTGGGCAAACTCTATCTTATCTTAAAAACTCTCAGGATTTGTAAAAGACTGAAAGGAAGGTAGAATTTATGTTGAAAAATTCAAAGGCCTGCCAATAAATATAGAAAATATTGACCTTACTTAAATTAAGAGAAAAAGCTACATCAAATACAACAAATTATTGCCTTCAAATATAAAATTGTAAACATTGCTTTATGTATATTGGGTTTAAGTAAAAACAATAATTATTTTTCCAATAGATGGCTTTAATAATGTGTATCTTGTGTTGTACAAGATAAATCGGTTTACACTAGATGGTTTTAAAATGATTGGATTTCGTACTAAAAAACTTCTTATATAGTTTTGTGATTGCTTGACTTAGTATTGCTTGAGCACGCGTCAAAAATGGGCACTTGCAAAAAAAAAAAAAAAGAAAAAGAGAGTCATATGTTACTTTTGTTTGATAAAAGCAAAAACGTCAGCCAGACGGCTGAAAATGTGAATAGTGTTTATGATATTGATACTATATCAGCTAATTACACATAATTTTTGTTAGGTCGATTCCATTCCTGTAATTTTGATGTCAAATAGGCACCGCGCTCTAGAAGGCTAATTGTCGAAAATGTGGATAAAATAATGAAAAATTGTCCAGTCCGACCGTTATGTAAGCTTTGTTTTGATTGACAATAAGATTAACATTATGTTGGGTTAAGGCAGTCTAGGATTTATTTCATTTTGATGGATATCTTGTATTAAAAGGTCGATGCATAAAATATTTAGTATTACAGAAAAAGGGCTCCCTCGGCGCACGCCTCTTTTGTTATAAAATAAGCATTTTTGAGTTCCATATTGGAACTACGTTCTAGTTTTGAACAGGATAACGCCAATTACTTGAATAATAGAGTCTCCAAAGCCCTTTCTGTAAAGGATCTTAATTATATATTTGTGAGATATGGTGCTAAAAGCTTTAGCAAAATCTATTGCCATTAAAAGCCACATGCATAAAATAATTAGTATTACAGAAAAAGGGCTTCCTCAGATGCAAAACGAAGAAAATCTTCAATTGACATAACCTTTTCATAAAAACAAAGAAGAATTGTACCAAAGAAGTACAGATTCATTTTCCCACTCTTGGATAAGAACGGATTCATACTCCACTATTTGGAGCCTATGGCCGGCCCAATTTTGTCTTGTGTGACCAATTTGAACAAAGCACATACATTGTTGTCAGACACCCGTAAATCTTAAATTTACTTAATTATCATCCACAGGAATTAATTGAAGAATTTGTTATGGATCAGCCAACACTTCGAAAACATAGTTTTGAAGTTCTCCAAACGGACTTATAATCCACCACGCTTTTTAATGACATAGTGTGTGAGTGGTTGTGTGATTTGTCAAAATCTGTCTTTCTTACGCAGCAGTTGGTACGATATATCAATTTGAAAATATATAGCAATAGTGACGTCATAATCTATGATTGGTTACATGTTTTGTCAAAATGTGCTTGCCATGCCCAGAAGTTGGTACGATACATTCAAATTGAAAATTCTAACAAGCTCGATTATGTTATAGTCTGACCTTTTATTTCTATTAACCTTGTTATTGACTGAATTGTTAGAAATGTGAAAACTGTCGAAATCCTTGCTAGTATACCACCTTTTAAAAAGGTCATGACGGCAACTTCCAAGATATTATTTCTTTTATTAATCATTCTTCTGTATTTTGATGATTTAAAATATAGCTCATATTATCTCTGTGGGTGTTCTAGGGCTCTTACCTCCGACCAAATAATCCTGTCCTTTACCTTCCGACCAATACCTCCTTCTATACACTAGTATTTTACCCCCCCCCCCTGAACTATTAACCTCCTGAACTATGTACCCCCTCATCATTTTAACCCCTAATTACAATTAATACCAACCATGCGACCAAACATTCAATCATTTAACAACCATACAAACGTAATTATTAATTTAACTTGTTGACGGTAGTATTATTGATGCATCAGACTTCTCTTGACGTCGTCACTTGTCACCTCTTTAAAGTCAAAGATGAGTTTTCAATTATAAATTTATTTATGATTTATTAATTGTTATTATAATAATAATAAATAGTATAATAATAAGTATAATTTAAGATACAATGGTGAATTATTGCCAGAGGTAGGAGCTTGGACTCAAGACTTGCGACTTGATTTAGAGTTGAGTCCATATTTTGAAGGTGATCTCACAATCAAAGACTCAAGAGTTGACTTTGACTCGATAGCTAAGTCTTGCAACTCGACTTGGACTCCAAAGCCAGTCGGTTATGTACTCGAGAAAAGCCTTAATACTACGGACCCCATATTATAGTTATGGACTTGAAATGAGCTTGAATAAAACCTGAGGATTCGATGACATGAATTGAGATTTGACGTGGACTCTTACCTACTAGACACCTACTAGAATTCATGTTTGGTTTCATTAATTTTTGAATAAGGACTTTTAAGATGACCTATCAGATAGCAAATTCTGCCATTTTACATATCCTGGAGTAATAAAAAGAACCAAACTTAAAAATATAAATGTACTGAGTACTCCCATCAATATTTGTACCTGAAACACACTACTATATCTTGTAAAATGTGAAATACGAATTGGACATTTTCTGAAGCAAGTAAATCATTGGAATTATTTAATGAACAAATAGACCCGTTTCATTCCTCCAATCAACTCAATAACTTGTCAAATATCCAATTAAGATTGATAAAGCAAGAACTTACTTTTTATACATATCTAAATCATAAAAAGCTTCCAGTGTCAAGGGTTGTATATATTGTGAGGTCCAATAAAGTTAAAATTCTTGATACAATTCATAACGTCATAGCTTATTTGAAAGGTAGAAAGACTATAATGTGGAATCAAAACAGATGATTACGAAAGTTGAGGAATTGATTTCTTCGAATATCTTGTTTACCAATAAGTTCCCCTAAAATATGATTCTTCTTGAAGTTGAATTTATAGTATTTAGATATTCCGGCTCCAAATCTGTAGGTATTTTTAAATTTGGCACTCCAAATCATAGATAAATAGCCATATATCTGTGATCCAAACCGATTCGGTGAGTAAATAACTCATCAGCCCTAATTATTATTTCAGGAGAATTGGATGTAAAAAAATGGAATAGTTGCTTAATAAACCAACTCATGTTGAAAAAAAGTTACAACCACGACAAATATTATAATCTTATATTTGTACAAAATTCATATGAGTTTACCAAGTAGAGTTTATCATCAAAAATGATATACATCTAATTATGTATTTTGAAACTTTCCATTGCAAATATACCGTTGATATTACTTGAGAAGATTTGGGATGATTCCATTTTACTTTTGTAATGTTGAAACACATATATTCAAAATTAGATATAATTAATCTATTTATTTTGGACATACATGACTCTATTTCACCGCACTTAAGGAGTTATCCGAAAATCCCTTCTCATACATTTATTATAAAATCATGTGTATACTCGTTCAATATAATCAATCCCTAAATTCATCGTAAATTTATGATGAATTTAGGGATTGACTACTAAAACTCCATGTTTTACGAACTTTTTATCATGAGATTAAGGTAATTAGATAAAGAATTATTAAAAATATTTATGTATGTTATATGTCATGCCTATGGCGAAAACAATCAGGCTATGTATCAATTTTAATTGAAAAATGTTTATATTTTAGTATACAATTTTGATGATTTATGGAACTCATGATTACTTTCCGATTGGAACTTGAAAGTTTCATTACACAACCACCACTACAAACAACCATAACATTCATTTATTACTTTGGTCTTCTATCATTTACTATCTCTAATTCTCAATAATAATGATAGAAAAGGATAGGGGGTAAAGGGTAGAGGCGATAGTTGGTTGGGGGTTAAAGGATTAGAAGTAGTTGGATGGAGGTTAAAAGATGGGGATAGGAGCCCTCTTCCCATCTCTGTGAGCAGATATTTCCTTTCTTAAAATTGACAATATCTAATTCTTCTTTTTAAGCTCGAGAGGATTGCGACCATTTTTACATATTTAACTTGTCCTCTCTGTTTCCATCATTATGTGGCACACAGCTATTTATTTATTATCTTGTGAAGATTTTTATCACACTTTAAAAGTCCCTTGTTTATATAAAATCAATAGGTCTAACAAAAACAATTAAAAGTAAAGTTTGAAATGAATTTGCTTTGATTAAAAATAGAAAAATTTCCATTTTAACAATAGCAATTGATTTTTTGACAGAAGAGTAAGACAAAAATTTTTTATAAAAGATATTGTCAAAAAGTGTATTGATACAAAAAAAAGAAAAGAAAAAAATTACATCTCAATAAAAGCTTAAAAAAATCCTAGTGGGGGCCTGCAACTATTTTTTTTTTGTATAAGAACATGATCACAGTAAAACCGGTGTAGCTCACCTTCCTCCACATCAAAGAAAAATACTTGTCACTGTCAAGCTTAATAGAAATACAAAGTTACACCTTAACGCGTGTAGGACTGATGTTTTTCATCCGCCGCGCTTTTAATATTGACATCATAGTAGATGAGAGGTTGTGTGTTTTGTGAAACAGTTTTTCTTGTCCAGTAGATGGTACGATACATAAAATTGAAAATTTTAGTAATAGTAACGTTATAGATTATGAGTGGTTGTGAGTTTGTCGAAATCTGCCTGTCTTGCCCTGCAGTCGGTACGATACATCAAATTGAAAATTCTAGCAAGCCCGATTACATGATGGTCAAAATTTACTTGTTTACGAATGAATGCGTATTTTTTTAATCTATTTTCAAAGTAATAGGAAGAAACTTGCAAATGTCATGATCATTAAAGCCTATTTATGCTTAAAGCAATAGTTATATAATATTTTACATATATAAAATACGTATTTAAGGTCAAAGGTGACAAAGAAGGTAAACTTCTTTTAAATTTTTATTTTAAAGTGTGTAAATAGGGTGTCCAATTTTTAGGGTGACCTGTTAAGTCGTTTTTTGTTGTATTTTAATGAAAAAGTTATGTGTATAAAGTTGTACTGTTCAAAGGGCGTTTTTTGACCTTTATAGCCATTTAATAATGGCATACTACATTATTTATTTGTAAAGGGATTTAGAAGCTTGCACTTAAAAGTTATGTTGCTGAATTTCAAAAGTTTCATTAAAATTCCTTTTTGCAAGTGATACATAATCCTTGTTTTCATTTTGAAGGGGAAAAAATATAGCCAACGAAATACTTTAGATACTTTGGCCGATTTTTTTTTTTTTTTTCCCCAGAGTGCTAAAAAATATTTTTGTATCTGAAAAGTTGGGTTAAAATTTAATTTGTTAATGTTCATGATTAACACCTCCCACCCCCTCCTAGCTATATAGCCATCACTTTATTCTTAGTATAGAAATTCAATTTAATTAATGCTACACATTAATTGTTCTTACATGCTTTAAGAAATTTTGTATTAATATTAACATTTGAGCAAAGACTTTATGTTTTGACTCGTCATTATATCTAAAAATGAAACTTATATAGAAAGGCTATCATTGGAAATCTGGTACATTTATAAATATAACAGACATTACAAATATTGAGCACTCTTTCTACAGACATTAGAGAAAGGTTTTTTGTTTTTTTTCATTTCCTAAAGAGAAAAAATACG
Organism: Lepeophtheirus salmonis; assembly: GCF_016086655.4. Classification (NCBI taxonomy): domain Eukaryota; kingdom Metazoa; phylum Arthropoda; class Copepoda; order Siphonostomatoida; family Caligidae; genus Lepeophtheirus; species Lepeophtheirus salmonis. The sequence continues at coordinate 58,576,814 of NC_052136.2, forward strand.
ATAGACAGAAAAGTCGTGGTTCAAAATCTATTGAGCTAACATTCCACACAATGGAGAAACTTTGACAATTTGTATATTAAATCCTTGAATATCAGCAATTATTACGCAACTACCAAATTAAATGCGGATAATTTCTTACTTTGTTTACTCTGTCTCTTATATAGCTACGTCACCGAGTGTCACAGTCCAATTTCAAGCAAAGTGTATATATTTTAAATTTTTTACGTGATTTAACTAGTTTTGTGTCGACTTGAGTCGAGTTGTTAAGGGCCACCCATAACTACTCGAGTCAATAAATTGGGAAAAGGATCAAAAATAGATACAAAATTAAGTAGTTGCTATTTTTGGGTTTTGGTCGGAAAAACATAGACCGGTCTGAGACCATTATGATTTTTAGTGGGTCAACCTAATTCGGTCCTTGAAGAATTTCGGTCCGCACTGATTATAAAGAGAATTTTTCGTGTTTTAAAATTATGAACACGGACATACAATGACGTCATTTAAAGGTAAATATGTTGCATAAATCATATTTGTACAATGGAGGAAAAATCAGGATAAAGACAGATAAAAATCGGTACACGATTTGAAAACGATTAAATTTTGGTCTTGGACCAAGTCAAAAAACTAATAACTACGTATGCTACAGCTCATTTATTAATTTCTAGCCAATCAAATACTTCGAGTTTGAATTTTGTATATTACTTGCCAAATACACACCTATTGCAGAGTTTTTTAGTTTTGTTTTTTTTCCTCATTGGGTAATAATGAGCTAATACTTTTTAATAACTGTGAGACTGTACAATTTGTTAAAATGCTATGGCCTAGCATGGATATGTAAGAGGGGCCGTGGTAATCCCATTTTTTGAGAATGTACAATTATCACATAGCGAGGGCATCCAAATATAGATTTTTAAAAAAAAGTTCATGTGGTCAGGTTATTGTCAGAGGGTAAAATTTTTGAAATTAATCAAATTTAAGGTTACTTTATGGTTAATTTTTTTTTTTTTTTTTTGATTGAAAAATTGATTTCAAGCTTTTGTATTAATAAAATTGACTTTTGTTTTTTATTTTTTAAAAGAAATCCGAAGTACATATTAAATTAGGGAGACCAACCGTCCTTTTTTGCACGAACATGTCCTCTTTTTTTTAATTCTAAAAATCGACTTAACCCATACAAAAACCGGATATTTCTTGCATTTATAGAAAAATCCCTCCAAGCTCTGAAAAGAAGGTAAAAAAAAAATTTTTTTTTTAATTAGAGTAATTATGCCTTTTCATAGAAAAGTGTCCTAAATGAAAAAAGATAAAGAAAGAGATATTTATGTTTTGAAGTTGTTTAAAACAAGGTTGGAAAAATAATTATTTACTATTATTATTTTCCTAATAATAAATAATCATAATATTATATCAGCATAATCAAACCTTTTTGTAAAGGCGTACTTTCCTATGTGGAACAGAGGTCAAATATATTTTGATTCGGATTGTTGTGTTATTCTTTTTCTTGTGCTCTGACTAACTGAATTACCTTAGTCATATGCAAATTATAGTTTTACATAGTAATTGAAACATAATGGCCCAAGAACAGTTGGCAAAACCAAATTAGATGTATAAATGACCTATGTACCCAAAAATCATCACTTAGTAGAGATGTGACAAACTGTATAGGGAAACATTCAAATAATACATATTTGATAAAAAACTTTATCTACAAATTTTCTATATAGTTAACAATTGATTGAAGATAGAGTTGACATGTTTGTAGCAAAAAAATATGTTTGGAAATTAGAAAAGGAAAAACGGTTGTTGAGTGTACTCCTTCACTTTTTTTGTCCATTATTTAATAAGTCGTAGTGGTGTTAACTTCACCCTCTGAAGTGAGAATTCTCGCTAATCTTTGGAGTAACTTATTTTAAAAAGTCATCATAAAATAAGTTTTTATTATATTTTCCCTGAACTAATGCTTTTTAAATGTAAAAGGTTTTCCTCTTAACGGCAGTTATTCATTTTTTCCCTAAAAATAATATAACAGTAGGGGTGTACGCAAGAGATGGGCTGGAGAATCCCCCCAAAAATTTATAAAAAATTAATTTTCTATTTTTTCCCAAAAAACTTCTGGAAGAAAACTATGAATTTTTGAATTTTTTTGTGGACAGAAGTAGATTTTTTTTTAACCTTTACAAAAATTTAACTTTTGGGAGAAAGTTATGAATTTTTGAACCTTTTTCCAAAAATTTAACTTTTGGGAGAAAGTTATGAATTTTTGAATCTTTTTCCAAAAATTTAATAATATTTGAAAAAAAAATTATAAAATTTTTTTATCCAACAAATTAATATTTGAAATTCTTTTTCAAAAAATTAAATTTTTGATTTTTTTCCAAAAATTATAATTTTAGTCAATAACTGTTGACTTTCGAAAAAAATTTCCAAAAAAAATATTTTTTGTGAACAACTGCGGATTTTTGAAATTTGTTTCAAAAACTTTTAGTTATTGGATTTTTTTTTGAAAAAAAATATTATCACTCATAGATTAGAAGAACCTCATTAGAAATTGAGACGGATTACATAATCACACACAAACAGCCCCACAATACTTGGTTTAGTGATAAAAATCAATCGACTCAATAAAGTATGAAATTCTGTAGAGGCTCCCTTTGAGTCGACTCGAAAAATCATTGAAACAACACTAGACTTATCCTATTATTGAATGTAAATTATATCATACATTACTTATTTATAAATTGTAACTTAACCAATACAAAGCTTTTGGACATCAATAGACTTTGTACTCAAATGTCGAACTACGATTCTTGTGAATTTCTTAGCAATTTCTTCCTGTTTTGGATTTGTATTTGATGAAGAAAGTTTGTTATGCTGCAGATATTCAGCTCAGAATCTGCTCTGCACACACTGTTGGTTTACAATGGAATGTGGAAAAGTTTTCAAATTATTACCCAAGATGTGCTTAATTCATGACATTTGTTCATAAGTAGTACTGCACTACTTCTTAATCCAACCCTTCAAAAGCCTATACGTATTAAACATAATTCGTTAAATTCATATTAATATCTTATTCAATTACTAGCAGAAGTACCGAACTTGTTAGAATTTGAAAAGTTTATTTGAAGATTACATATAACAAAATAAACCACGCTCATTTTGAGTTCCTCCAAATATTTTCGCCGTATTAATTGTACAGTAAACCTTTTAGTTATGCTAACTTTGAATCTAGGAGATTTTGCTGCATGATATACCCGGCCAACTGTTATTATTTACTCATTTCTGTTATGCAAATTTTGAGAGGTCAAGAGTCATTTTTTTTACAACTTTCCTATGAGCAATGTTGTAGAACACATAACTAGCGGTGGATTGCTAAGAAATATGAATCCTAGTTGCCACCATGAGCACACAGTACAAAAAGAGGAATTGTTCCAGAAGGCCGTCCGGGAGCTTCGTCGAAGATGATTTACATCGTTTTCAATTCATGGATATATTCTAAATCGTCTTCCTTGTGGCCCCATTCTACTCCCCGATGGCCTTCTGCAACAATTCTGCTACTTTCTCAATCCTCTTCTCGTATTGTGTGCCCATAGATCATTTCATAAAAAATCAATCCATCTTCAAAGGAATGAATGAGACAAATATACATCTATAATGGTGCTAAGGACATTCTGACATTACAGGAAATGAATTTACAGACCGATTTTGCGAAAAAGGGTACTGAGAACCCAACACAAGTTTAATAATGGGACGCATCCAAGCTATCATTTAACCATTATGTGTCATTGACATATTTGAGTCAATTATATGTATTGCATATGGGTAAAGTAAATGGCATCAAAGTAAAATCAATTCCCTGTGGAGAAAACATCTTGCCACCCTAAGGTATAAACTCAGCAAACTCAACCCAAATCATCATCTAAGTTCCCACAGAGGTGAATACCTTATTGCAAAGAATGTTTATCGTTCAACGCTTAGAAAAGAGCAGAGAGAATCATGGAGGAGTCTCTGCAGCAGGGTGTAGGGTCCATAAGATATCGCTCAACTTGTAAGAATTCAAAAAAATGACGTACACTCTATTGGTCTTTTTAAAACTGATCAGGGCTACGTGCAATCACATGCTGAATCACTAAAATATTCATGGAAATTCATTCCCCACAATGTAGACTCATAATGTAATAGTTTTAACATAGACTTCTTGGATAGCAATAAGGTCAGGGAATCCTCTAACTCCTTTGGCTCATTCAAAAGCTCGGGACCTGATGAGCTGAAACCAGTCATACTGCAACAACTTGGGGACAGCATCGTCGCCTATATCTCAGAACTTTATAAAGTCGTCCTCATCACTGGTTATTCACCAAGATGCTGGAGAGAAAGAAAAGTAAGCTTTCTGCCAAAACCAGGTAAAGAAGATTATAGCCTGGCCAAATCTTTCAGACCGATAACTCTTTCCAACTTTATACTTAAAAGACTTGAGCAGATTTTAGACGGAGAAGTTGAAGAAGTAATTCCAACACTCCGCTCACAAGATACTTATACAAGAGGTTTATCAACTGAGACGGCCCTTTTACAAGATGACCGATACCACAGAAAAATCCATCTATCAACAACAATGCACACTTGTTGTCAGTTTTGATTGTACAAGTGTATTTGATTACATACGATTTCATTCAGCTGATGCAGCAATGGAAAAACACGGTTTCCAGAGCGTATCAGTTCCTGGTATAAAAATCTACTAAGTACCCGTACAGTGACAGCCAAACATAAAGATGAATAATTTTTTGTCAATCTAACCCTTGGGAGCACACGGGTTCTGTCGCCCGTCGTTTGGAATATGATTATGGATAGCTTACTTAAAAATGGGGCAATCAAGGTCGTTGGCTATGCAGACGACATGCAAAGGGCAGTCAATAATGTTTTTGAATGGGGGAAAAGAAAATGGTCTTACCTTTAACCCATCAAAATCAAATGTGCTAATCTTTTCGAAAGCTTAGAAACTTAAGTAAAAATACTTTCCACAATTAGAAATGGATGTCAAAGTGATAGAATATGCCAGACATATGAGATACCTAGGTGTTACTTTTGGTCAAGGACTCACCTGGACGGAGCTTTCGAAAAAAAATAAGCCTCTAACTGTTCTCGGATATTGGATATGGCCAAGGTAATCATAGGACAAAAATGGGAACTTACATTATACAAGGTTCTGTGGTTGTATGAAGCTATAATCAGACCTATCATATCCTATGTGTGTCTAATATGGGGACATGCAATGACTACAAAGTAAAGTGCAAGGAAAATATGAAGCACAATTCCAAGGAAATCAATCTTGAGAATGAATCATACATTTCGATCCACAACCACAGGAATGGATGCAGTTTTTGGGTATTACTCCTCGGGATATATACATTAAGGAATAGGCAACGACATCAAGATGGAGAACGAAGCATTTCTGACGTGGTACCTGGGAAGGAATTGGTAATCTTCCAAAACGTCGTGGGCATGTCGGAATGGATCAACCAAATGACTACATAAAAAGTAATCGCATTTGGATGGATAATAGTCAGATTAAGAATCCAGACGCGATCATCTATACAGACGGATCTAAAGACGATGACGGGAACACTGGGGTTAAAAGGGTCATCACCAAAGGTGATCCATCAATTTGTCATTCAATGACTTTATTGAATAAAGAGGCTTCTTTGTTTCAAGCAGAGATTTACACCATAATACAAGGTGTAGAAGTTCTTCTCAAGAATGAAAAAACACTGAACAATGTCATACTCAGATCAGACTCCTAATCAGCAATTGCTGCATTCTTTAATCCACTGACTACTAGTAAAGAAGTTTTAAAATGTAAAGAAACCATCATCAAAGGAAGAATATTATACATATTATGAAATATACACATACTATGCTTAATAAGCCGAGGTCAAAGTGTATCAAGCTCAGAAGACAAAAATTGAGACTTATTGTACAAGCCTACAGTGGACATTGCCCTTTTCTAACCCACCTAAGCAGTGGAAGGACATAAGCTCAACATACATTGTCTGTATGGAAGAATTGCAAAGTGCAGAACATATCATAAATAGATGCCTCGCCCTATCTTACGAGAGACATCAAGCCATGAATGAAGAAATACGAAGACATTCGTATTTTAAAATTTATGAACAGTAAAAAAATAAAAAATATTATCGAAGAAAACTTTAATCTAAACTAGGTTTTAGAATCTGCTGTAGTAACACAAATACCCCGTTGTGTGGTCGTGTTCGTTGCCTTATATTTGTACAAATTTATTTTATGTATATATGGTAAGCAGTAATAAATATTTAATTAAGTAATGGAGTATAATATTTCTCGGCTCAGTCATGACTCAGTAATGTCTGAGCCAAGTAATACTTCGTACTCAAGTGATAACTCATACAGAAATAGAAAGACTCCAAGTTACCCTTCAAAAGAGGTAAATAAAGATCTGAATATTTTACGGTTTTTACGGGTAAAATGCGGGTATCTTTAACGTTAATGTTCCGGCCATTACCCGGGCCCATCCCTAATACATACATACATATTATGTAAAAGAGAGTAAGTATTTGTTCCGCTGAATTTGATCTTCAAATGAGATCCCATTCAGCTTCCAGTATACACCCCAAGTGATCGTAGACATCCTATAGTGAGTCATGATTGGAAAGTAATTGATAATTATGTGAGGTTAGGCGAAGGGAAAATCTTGTGTAATCATGGATATAAAATAGCTTTGAGAATCTTAATGAAGAAATGTTTTATCATAAATATGATCTCTGTAGATGATTGTGAGGAGATGGATTGGGCTGTTGAAACATATAGATTACTAATGATCTCTCGTGCAGAACAATGGATTTGACGTCATTAATTTAAATTGTTAAGGTGCTCTAGAGTTATGAACAGGTTAGGAATCACTGATCTGGTGATCAATATTCATCACTCTTGTTTTCAGTTTAAACTTAAGCTATTCCTACACCATCCTGTTGTGAATTCTTTAAACAATATGCTAGGCTGTGTCCGGTTCAGATTCAGCGGTTCTATCGGTCCCTTTCTCGATTCAGCGGTTTTGGTCTCCGTTCAGCTTTATCGATCTCGGTTTTCGGTCTCAATTCTTCTTTATAAAAGCTCTGTTTGGTAATAGGCGCTTAAAACAAGTGGCTTCACTAGAAAAATCGAGCCTGGGAAATGGTATTAGATACAAATACGGCCGCAGCGACCTTAGACCCAGACTAAGTAGTGCCCCAATTTCCTGCAGGGGCACCAAAATTTAAAGTTGGTTAAGACAATAGTTTTTAAGTGGGACTTTTATGATGCTGAGGATCCAGCGAAATTCTTTGGTGATCAGAACACTGATGTAGACCTTTGTGTTGGTCTGCAGGCCCTCCTTGAAAATGAAGGGCGGTATAACGTGAACCTCGCTGCGAACATCGCCAAGAAAAACCATAACTTGTTGTATGTATGTTACTTGGCCTTCATGATCCTAGAGCGTTATAAGGACTTTTTGCATAGCATCTATTGTTCCTTGAGTTATACTTCTGGGTTTGAGAAAAAAAAAATTATCAATTCAGAAGATCCAGAAAAGATCTTTCACAGGAGACTTCTGTTTTAGCTGGATCAAAGCCTTATTTCGGATGACCTTTCTCTCCCTATTTGAAGGGGTTAGAATGCTGTCCTTTGTGACGTACATATCTGTGGTACCGTAACTCTTTGTTGATGACACGATGGACAGTTGAACAGGAACATAGTTTCATGAGCTTTATGCATTTTTTCCTATAAAAACTTGATTGCCCAAAAAATCCCCTTTCTAATGTGGAGTCAAACAGAAGATAAAAAATAAAAAGACAAAAATGTACAGAAAATAGAGCGTACAACTCCTTCTAAAATATTTTTCCTTCAAATTTAACATTCATTTGATTTATGTATCTTAGTTTGTTCAAAAGTTATGGTCATTATGTGTTTTTAACGTTTTGTATGACCTTTGACATCTCAAAATTCAATTTGCATTATAAATATTTACAAGCAAGCTCTGATTATTCCGTCAAATAACTCTCAGACTCAGTAACATTAGAAATGATTAAATAAAGTAGTTTTTAAAATACATTTAACAAAAAATAAAATGCTTCGAAAATATTTTTGAATTATGCAAAAATATTTTGAAAGAATATTATAAAATATTATCAGTATTTTTTAGTAGATGGAAATAACTGAGTTATTAGGCATATACTTTGTAGTGTTTTATTTTAAACTGTTTTATCAAGTCGTGAATAACCTTGTTTATATTTTCGTCGGGTGTGTGCGGTTCTGGAAAAGATTTAAGTCTCAAAACAAATATCATATCTTCAAAATCCAAGGAGAAACAATGAGATGAACGATACAATGAAATTTTTTGTCGAGAGGGCAGTAGTTAATGTAATATTTTTCTATTTCTCCAGCATATTATTTACACGTTCTCGAATGGTTTCATGTAAATGAGAATTATATTTGTGGAAAAGAATTGTATACTGAGCAACTCATATTGTGGCTGCAAATGAGTCATTAGTTTTTTTAATCCAATGTCTATTCCAATGGAATAAGGTTGTACATCTAAAGAAATCATTTCACCGATCATATTATGTATCAAAATTACTTTAGGGTTATTAATACCCCATTTATTTTTGTGTTCCAACGTTTCCTGGATTGTATATTGCCTTGAGGAGTTAGCAGAAATATAGCTTGTTCTTTTTGAAGCTGCGAATAATTCTAAGGAGGATCTCACTTTTTATGAAGATGCAAAACAAAACTTTTAAATATTACCTTTGATGTTTTCTCGGACTCTTTATGAAGTTAATCTTCTTTTTCAAACAATTCATCCTTGTATTTATTTTTCAAAAAAAAATTATTTCATATCCGAAGTTGTATACCTTTTGGAGTCTCTAGCACGTCTTAAAATTTTCTCTTACCATAAATTACACCGAACACTAGCCTTGTCATTGCTTAATGTAAAGAAGTTGCAAAGAACGCTCCTTGTTATACTTTCTACGCTCATAAATTTATTATATCTTTTGGAGTATTATATCAATTTTTTGGCGGATTTAATTCTAAGCACTTTTACACTCACTGATGCCTTATCTAAAAGTGTGGTTATTTCTAAATTGATACTTGAAAGAAGATTTCCTGTACAAACCTTCAAATTTGTATAATTATTATTCTCACTTTATTGTATCACACAACCTTTCCTCCTAATTGAATATTTGAAATTTTTTTCAAAAAATTTAAAATTTGGTTCTTTTTCAAAAAATTAAAGTGTATGATTTAAAAAAAAAAAAAATCACCCCCTCCAAATTATAATCATGCAAGCAAGATTATAGAAGGGATTCTGGTCAAAAGAGCTTTAAACCACCGTCAAGCCCGAACCTGACCCCTTGGACTATGTAGTGTGGTGTGCCGTTTGAGAGGAAGGTTCGTGCAACCTCTCAACCTAACGTGGAACCTCTGAAGGCTGCAGTTGACAAGGAATGGGAGGACATGAGCAAGGACTTTGTGAGGAAGACGTTCTTGGCCTTCGGCCCTAGGATTGAGGCCATGCTGGCGTTCAAGGGAGGCCATTTTTAGAAATGATATACCTAATGACATTCTAATAAACCAGTAAAAATTTTCATTATCTTCCTCTTTCATTTTCGAAAATCGTCGTGAAATTGTACAGAGGAATCAATTACTGCTGGATTCGCTGCCACGCACTGTATACATAAGTATTTTATTCGATACTGTATTATAATATTGTATTAAAAATTATGCATTTCTATTTATATATGATAACCAAAATGTATTTATAGAAATACGACGAGGGGTCAACAAGAAATTGTATTCTTGTCCCTTTGGAAACGTAGCGAATGTATTGCATAACTAATTACTTTGTGTATTTATCAAAAAGAATAAATAATGAAATATATCAAACGTATCAAATGAGACGAGGCAATCGACAGCTGACAATAAAATGCAGAGGGTATTTCTGTGTTAGCGAGATAACGCCGTCTTTTATGTACTTTTTCCTCTTTTTTTTTTTAAATTGTCTGAACGACGTCGTATAATCCAGCTATTTTATTGACTTGTAGCCGTAATTTTATCTCAATAAAATGAGCTCAAAAAGTAATATAATTCTTATAAATAAGTATTAGTGGAATTGGCAGGATTGAGTCGATTTCGATACTTGGAAAAGGGCTGATTCTTGCCAATTCCAAACCCCATTCCGATTCATCGGCACATCCCTAATACAAAGTCTTCCTACAAAAGATTAACCAAAATTGATCTGTAACTTTTTCCGTAATCCAGTTTATAAATAGACCCACAAACCTAAGCAAAAATATTAGTTTCTTTCGTGGAGGTAATTATATTAATTTATTCATATTAAAAAATTGATATTTTTTAAATTTTGCACCAACATTTATTTTTATTTTTTTTGTAAATCAAAGGACAAAATCATTCATTTTCTTTTAAATGGACTTCTACACAAAATGGTACGTTTAAAAATGATTAACTTTAGTACTTAATTGAACAGTAAGAGTTTTATATGAATATAAGTTCTATAAATGTTTCTTATGTGAAATTGATAGCCAAGATCTTTAGTTCTTAAACATTTGATAAGTTCATCAAATGTCTTAAAAAACAAAGACAAAAAAAACAAAAATCATTCGTTTGATCCCACCTTGGCCTATTAACTTTTCAATCTTATCAATATGTACACAATTTGAACAACACTTCATAAATATTTTAAACTATTGTTGAAAATAATATGACCTGTCGATATGTTAAACAAACCCAAAAATTTACGTGGTAACCCAAGACGGAAAAATGTGTTGAAGGAGAGCAGCTTAAATGTCATTGTGTTTTATTAGACTAGCTCTGATATGCTATAATATGAAGGAAATAAACACAAACCAAACCCCATGTCTAGCAATAATATGGACAGAAACTAATAAGATATCAATCCTCAATTTTACTACGAGCCCAACGAAGACTTAAACTTATACAAATAATAATTTTTAATTTTTTGTCATTCCCGCACAAGTGATTAATTTATACTTTTACGTTCTCTTTTGAAGAATAAAAGACTAATGATAACTGTTTTTGTAAAATAAAAAAAAACACTTCTTAGGTTGCAATACCAAAAATTATCGCACTCTTCCATTTTTTATATTTTTTTCATCTATAGTTTGAACCTTAAATTAAAATAAAGACACTTGACTGAATCAAACTAATAAAATGTATTTACACATTGATCAAAGCTTTGAATGGTGTTTACAACAGCTACAAATATTTATAAATAAAAAGATTAAACACATAAATTATAATTTATAAGTTTAATTCGAAGATCTTCCCCATATTAAGCGCGAATGCAATTAACCTTTTTGAAAAGGTGAAGCTCTTGATATTTTTTCCACTTTTTCGACTTGATACAAAAATAAGCATATTCATGTTCAGTAAAAACTACAAAGAATCAGGTAGTATCCAACCAAACGAATTTTCGAAAAATTAAAATCCTGTTCATATACTAAATTAAAATAGTATTTTGTATTCCTTATTCACATTAATTTCCAAACTTTAAACCCTGAAATAGAAATAAATAGTATTAGTTATATTTTTTTGTAAAAAAATATATAAAGCAAAGCTCCAATGTTGCCCTTCTTCTGATAGTCTCAAGAATAATAAATAAACACTAACACAAAAACGCTATCTTAAAGAAAACCAATTTAAAAGATTTTATTTATATTTAATTTGTTTCTGTTAAAATTATAAACTAAAACGATCTGCTATAAATATCTAATAGGTAAATTTCTATTATAAAGCATCCTTGTATACAACATTTTTTTTGTTTTCTATCCATTTGATGTATATATAATCAAATTTTGGCACTCTTGAAAATCTAACATGTAAAAATCCTTATTTTTGTAAATATAAAGCATTTTTTTCAAATGTTTGACATTATGATTTATTTATAGCCATTGCCATTGCTAGATTGCCATGTTCCTTCTTCAACCATAATGAAGATTGAAGATGCACACTAAGATTTACTCGCTCATCTTCTTCCTAATTCCTTGTTTTAATTCGTATTCATTATATGTTCTGTTAGAAAAATAATTTAAATTAAAGCCAAGAATTTTGTAAAATTACGTGAACTGAAAAATTGGATAACACTTTAGCTTGACTAATCAAAACTCCAACATTTCGAGTTATGATTAGTCAAACTTTGAGTATCACTCAAAAAGACAGTAAAAAACTACTACAGGCGGGTTTTTTTCATTAAAAGAAGAATCAATGAATTAATAAGTAACCAAATTTCATGTTAAGTGAAAACTCTAAAAAAACGGAACTCAATTTAACACCGAAATAAAAACTCGATCGAACTCCCAATTTCTGAGTCGAATCCAATACTCATGAGATCCAGGAGGCTCGAGAATCGACGTTTTCCTACCCAACCCTTTAGACTAAAGGCTAGTTCTTTTAAATTTTCACAATTTTTCTATCCTTATCCCATCCCCAACAAACTGATTTTAATACAAACCGACACTAATTGCAAGTTAGTTCGGTAAAATTCAACTCAATCACGTCAGTTGACCATTATGTTTCTACCACAGTCTCCTTTTAATCAGGAACAAAAACTTAGTCCACTTCTTAGAGAAAGGAATATACTCCGTGTATATGGACTTTAACGACTATTCTAAGTCAGATGGAGTAATTGTGATACTATGATTTTTACATATACTTAATCAATGCAACCCCATCAAACCAATTAAAGAATATTTCTAAAAAAATAGCACATGCGAAAACCGTTTTTCTTGCATAATTTGTTTTCCTGTATTTTTATGTAAGCTGTCGATTTTATTTTTATGAACGTTCATGGGTTGAATCCTAATAAACTCTTGCTAAACTAGGAAGAATTTCCTCAGCATTTATTAAATAATTGTTCACCAGTTGGGAATAATTGGCCAAATTACTAATTGAGGTTTGTCCTTTTTTTCTTTTTGAAAGGAAAGGTTTCGAGATACAATAAAGGTAACGACGTAATTAACTCATCAAATATATTGAATTTATTAAACTTATTTGTTTAGAAAAGTGTAGTATTATGGGACACGCGTGCTTACACATGATGACTATATTATTATCATTCATCTGAGATAACTGTATTACTTCAAAATGTGAACACAATAAACGATAAGAGATGGAGTTTAAAACGCTATTTTTATCCCTTATACAATATAGTAAAAAATCATTCTTACTCTATTAAAAAAAATTGACAACACAACTCATTTTAGCTCATCTAAATCATTTCAGAATGGATAATATTATATTATAAATTGGCTTTTATTTTGTCAGATCGGATTGTGGTATTTAGTTTGTGAACATCCTCTGAGAATGAAGATACGTTTCTTCAGATACTAAAGGATTGTGTTTCAAATAAAATTTTATACGTTTATTTATCAACATACAAATTTCATCTATTTTATAAAATTATTTGAAAAAGAGTTTTAGGCTCTTTAAAGATAAATTTAACTCGTGGAAGGGGATTTTGCGATTACTAACATTTCAATTTTTCAAAACTTGTAATGTTTAATACGAAATGCTCGGTCAACATTATATTATAGTACTTGAGTATAATAAATGTTATATTTTAACTACAATTTAAATTTAATATTTTTTTATCCCCCACAGTGATCTGCATTCCATCTCTCAGCCTTTCTTCTTCATAAAAGAAAAAGTTCCCTGAATTAACTGGTTATAAACAAATTACGTCATTTTCTATTATTATTGGACTATTATATATATCAGTGGTTCCTAACCGGGGCTCTGCAAGATTACGTAAATTATACATTTATAACAAATTATTTCAGGAGGGGGGGAGAGGGAGTAACATAGGATATTAAAGAAACCATAGGGCTCCGTATTGATGAAAAATTTGGGAATCACTGTTAAGAAGTCTAGTTATTGAAAAATGTTTATTTTCTTACTCACACGCTATTTTTGATCACCCTTCAACGGAAATACTCAAATTTTGTATCGATAAACATACTATGATCTAGAATAGAAATTTCAATAGGGTTGAAATCAGGGCTGATGAGTCGGAGTTAAAGTTTTTTTTTTGCGAAGTTGGAGGACGGAGTCTGAAAATTGGTTCGGACTATAAAATATATTATTATAAAACTAGGACGAACACGCTATCTTAAAGATAGCCAATAAAAAATAGCTTATTTATGTAAAATTTTAAACTAAAACGATTTACAATAAACTATAATTATATGATAGGTAAATTTCTATAGTAAAACCTCCTTGTATTCAACATTTTTGGTTGCTTCTGTCTATTTGATGTGAATAATCAAACTTGCACTTTCTTTTGACACTCTTGAAAATGCAATAATTAATTTGCTATAAGAAAATACTGATTTTGGTAAATATAAAGCTATTTTTCAAATGTTTGACTCTGTGATTGTCATTGCCATTGCTAAATTACCATGTTCCTTATTCAACCATCAATATAATGAAGATTGAAGATATATACTAAGATTAACTTGCTCATCCTCTTCCAAATTCCCTTACATTTAATGGACCGACACTGCAGCCTTGGTTCTAATACTGGAGATGATATATATTTTAAAAGTATATATTAATCTCTACTCGTGTAAATCTGGAATTTTATTGAAAAATTCACTAGTAGCCTAGCTCTCAACATATACACTAAGAGTCGAGCACTATTAAGTTCGAACTTCATTTGAAAACAACAACTTTTTTTTCGAACCTAACAAATGTATTATATCTCTATGTAACATTTCTCGCACTAATAACTATGTGTTGACTTATATTTTGACATTTTTTTAATAATTCAATCTAATTTGTATAAATATTTCAAAAGACTACATCAGTAGTAGTTATCTACACGGTTGTTCAAAAGTTTTTAACTTCTCATTTGACATCGTAATTATTTTGGGGCTAAATCCAACAATCGAGAATCTGATTGGCTAACATTGAAAAGAGATTCAATCCTCATCAAAAGGTATAAATAGGGCCAAACAATTTTTCTCTCCCTCAGACGTCATACACCACTTAAGGAATGAAGTAAAGTTTTTCTTAGCCACGGAAAAACGTCAATTCAAATTTATCGACTCTTATCCGGAAAAATAAGCTACAGTTCAATTAAATACACAATTAATAAGCTCTACAATACCGGAAGTGTCAATGATTGGCCAAGATCCACTCCCTCAAGGACTGCACGAAGCAAGAAGAACATCGAGATACTTCGGTTTAAGATTTATTTGAATCCGAAAAGATCGATGTCCAAATGGGTGATGAAATAGGAATCTCAACGTCGTCCGGGAGGATTTGAAAATGATGCCCCACAAGTTATGGTACGGTCAAAACATAAATGCCAGTAACAGAGCGAAGAGAGTCGAACGTTGTCGAGAATTGTAACAAGTTTGTACGCCGAGGACGAAAATTGTTTTCAGCCATGAAAAAAGTAGAATTTGAACCAAAAGTTCAATATAAAAAACAATGGGAGTTGGTCCAAGTCCCATGTTTTGTCCAGAATACAATAAAACCATACCTGTTCTTACCAACAGACGATCTCTTATGGCCTGGGCAGCAGTTTCGAGTTCTGGAGAGAAACTCCACTTAGTTTTTTTTTTTTTTGCCCGAAGGTCTCCGTATGAACCATCATGATTACATCTCAAGGATTTTAAAGCCCGTGATGCTTCCATGGTTTGAAAGTAGCCCCTTATTCGTTTTCCACCAAGATGGGGCTCCCATAAACACCGGACGCCGACCTCGAGAATGGTTGGAACAGCACATTTCATTTCGGTACAAATCAATGTGGCCACGTTCAAGTCCAGATGCTAATCCCTGCCATTATTTTGTATAGGTATATCAAGAGTCAAATGTGAAAGTCCAGTCCTATCAAAGTTTGGATACTCTACTAAATGCTATCGAAGATGCATGGGACGAACTCCCCAAAATAATGATCCGTACAGCATGCAATTCATTTCAACGTCGATTATCATTAATAGTTTCGAATGATGGTGGATATATAGAATAAGTTAATAATAAAATTATTGTTAAAAATATACTTATAGACTTTTATTATAACTAAATTTAGATATTTATATTGATAAATTAATTATGGCGTTAATAATGAGATTTAAAACTTTTAACCAACCCTTTATATATCTTTCATGTTAAATATTATACAAATAATATCCAGAAGAGTAAACAGATTTAAAATATGCTGATAATACTGTCATTGTTAGTAGATGGGACTGGGAAAAATTACAAAACTCTGATTCTTGTACATTAAAAAGTCTACCGCAGCAATGTTTAAATTACAACTGTATAAATTGAGAATTGACTCTTTTTTTGTTATCAGTAGATAGGGTGCTACAATAGGTATAGTTTTTTTATGGTAATGCATGGCAATCAAACTATAGAAGTAACAGGTGTGGTTTTATTCTAGAGGCAAGATTCTAAAGTTTTCCTTGAAATACAGTCAGTTGCTATTATGCGTAGTGAGGAACGTACGTTGACCGTCAGAAATAGATATTGCCAAAAATGGTTTGACATAATCTACTACTGGGTGTGGCGAAAAAATCTTTACACTTCGTTTTGGACGCGGGCAAGAAACCAATAGAGATTGTAAAGCAGTTGGGGATCTCCAAGCCAACCTTCAACATGAACGTGGTTTTCCAGCAGGATGGTGCGACTGCACACACGTCCAAAAAAGCCCGGAAGTGTTTGGGGGACAACTTGCCTTTCTAGCCAACAGATGCCAACCCATTAGACTTTACTTTTTTGGATGTATGTTGAGTCCAAGGCATGTACTGTCTATCACTCAAATATCAGAAGCCTTAAGGACACAGTCATCTAGCACTGGGAGGCCATCTCTGAGGAATACATCTGCAATGGATACATGGCCTTCTGTGCCTTCCCCCTCCCCCTGGAAGCTATCATTGCTCTCAAGGAGGGTTACATCGATTATTAGGTAGCCAAGACATCATATTACTTATGATTAGCATACCCTGTTACAACTGGCTGCTGAAATACATCTTGATAAAGTTAGGAATTGAAAGTGTTAAGATTTTGTCACCGCACCCGGTATAATATAATATTTTAGTACGTGTAAGTCCTTCTGCTAATAAAAACGCCTAACCAGGGTATTTATTTCACAAACAGAGACAGATACAGACTTTAAACATCAAATAAAAGTTGTTCCGAATTCTGAGTTATGTACTTAGTGTCATGTTTAATTCTGATCAGACCAGTTTCCTGGTCTCTGGAGGGAAAGCTTGTTTTTTGGCTAATAAGTTTATATTTTTCATAAAACAAGATCGATTCTCCGTTTCTCAAAGTTTTTTTCTACGAGGCTGTAGATTCGAAAATGCACCAAAAAAAAATTAAAAATCCAAAAAGGGAGAACGTACATAGATGAAGCAGAGAAAAACGCATTATGAGTTTTTTACTTCAATGAAAACCCTAAGAAGATTTTTTAAAGAGTCAAATACAATATTAAACCGCTGAGAAACTGATCGACAAGTTATTACTATGATTGATATTTGTTTCAATTTTTACATGGACATATTGTATACAAATTCAGTCAATTTGATCTTACGGTATTTGAACTTTAAATCGAATTTTAATATCATCAATTTCTGATGGTGAGGTTTGTTCTTAACCAGCTAATCCCTTTCTTATTTTCGATATTCTCGCAACGTGAATACTTATACACTCTTCTTTAAAAAAAAATTTCACTTCATGAAGTTTGTTACCAAATGACCGATTTTTATCAGATTCAGTCAACCTTAAAAACCACGGCTCCTAAGAACTTACTCACTTTTTTAAATTAATATAAACTATAGTACCCATATCAACGGACAGTCACAATACAGGGTGCCCACAATAAATTGGAACTATCTTAAAATTCAACCTGCTTGATAAAAATGGAATTTGGAGTGTATTTGTTAGACATGATATTAAACAATAAATTTATTCAATATGTCCTCCCTCAGCAGCCACCATCTTCTCCATTCTGCCCCTAAAGGATTTGCATGCCCTGATGACTTCCGCGGAATCGACAGCATTCCACTCCCTCGTAATGGAGCCCTTCAGGGCCAGCTCTTGTGGCTGACCTTGCATACCTCCCTCTCTAACTTTCCCTACAAGTAGTAATCACACGGATTGAGGTCGGGTGAGTTGGAGGGCCAGTTGTTTCGATCCCAAAAGTGATATCGTGGGAGTTGAAGGGGTTAGTGGTCCTCATGGCAATGTGTGCGGGTGCTGAGTCTTGTTGGAATATGAACTCCCTCCCAGCGGCCGTCTCCTTCATCCAGGGGATGACAAACTCCTCCATGACTTCGCAGTACCTTATCGCGTTAACCCTTTCCTTGGGATTGAAGAAGAAAGGAGGCATCACCTCACCGGTGCTACAGATGACACCCAGGGTCATCACAGAGGCCGGGAACTTTGTGGTGAAGACCGCAGGGACCTCTTCTCTCTCCTTGGCAAGCCACCTGTCATTCTGGACGTTGTAGCTTCTGTCGACAGTCCAGTTCTTCTCGTCCGAGAAGAAGATGATTCTTCCTCCATGGCTCTACAGGTCATTGAGGAGACGCTTACCGTTGGTGAGCCTGGTAGCCTTCATGGATGCCGTGAGGATGTGTTGTTTGGGCATTCACAGCCTTGGAGACCAGCTACTTGCTCACTCCACGGTTCTTGGCCAACCTGGACAAGGAAGTCTCCGGCGAAGCCTTGATGGACTTCCGGAGGCCTTCAAGGAAGCGGGGAGTGTGGATTCGGTCACTTCTCATGTTGTGGGCCTGGCCTTGTGGCAGACCTTCCCCTCAACCTCCCAGGCATTGAAGACCCGGTATACCGTAGTCTTGGGGTAGTTAAGAAGCTTTTAGATAGCAGAGGGCTTGTGTCCCGCGCGAGCCAATTCGAGGATGACGTCTCTCCTTGCTTGTTCCTTGATGACTATTGTTTGTTGTCAAAACAAATTGTGGTGGAAGTTATAGTGTATTGTTCACGCAACCTTTTCTATTAGTATGATTTAACCCCGAATATCCACATTATGGATCTGGATGAAGTTTAAAGTAGTTCCAATTTATCGTGGACACCCTGTATTGAGAAAAAGTATCCCAACTTGTTTTTATATTATCGCCATACATATATTATGGCAAATATACCTTCTCACATATAACTTAAGGTTTAATATGGTACTCCGTCCAATTGCAGTTGTTTGTAATGCCTTATTGCATTCATTAGCGCAAAATGATTGTATTTAATTCAATTTTAATATATTTAAAATAAAAAATATATAAATACTTCAAGTCAAGGAAGACCCATTTTAAGCCCGAAAAAATAAGTGCAAACATACATTTTTGCTGTTATATGTATATGAGAGCAAAAATTCCTCGGACAAAAGGTTCCAGGACAAAAATTCCCATGGTAAACCCTCTAGGGGCTAATTTTCCGGTAACCAATTTCTTCCATTTCTAAAAGACAAAAAACTATTTGTTTAATTCATTTCCATAATTTGAAATTTACAAAATTATTTGAACGCGAATAACTCCAAAAATAATTATGCTAGAGACCCAAAATTGATGTGATCTAGTTTAGTGCCATGCAATAATTTTAGTTTGGTGCAGTTTGTTCAAATCGTATAATTGGAACTTGATTCATTCTTTGAAACCCAATATTTATCAGATCAATTACCTAATCAACTAATCGTCCAGAACTATAAAATAAGATATGTTCCCAATTAAATTTTGTATCTTTTTGCATAATAAGTTATCTCTCTAACTCTTATTAATGAAAATTAATTTAAAAAGAAATTAATAAATCCGGAGGCATTAAAATACTGAAGTTCAGTGTATGAATAATTGGGAACGTCACCTATAGGATATGATTTTTACAAGTGTGTAAAACAAAACTCTAAATGAGTGCTATTATTTTGATACAAAAATAAATAATTATGATTTAGAAAACTAGTTTAATTGCATTTTTGAATAATGTCCCCACACGCTATAGTTAGCAATAATTCAAAATTTAATTCCATGCCATAATCACGTTTTTGTTATTGTGGAGGGGGGGGCTGATTTGAGTGACTATGGATGACTACTATTGCTCACTTCAGCGGGTTGGAATCTCCCTCGTATTATTTATTCTTCTTTACTACTTAGGCTTCATAACAAGTATGCCTGTTAACCAGAGCAGGTCTCTAAAGAGAGTTATGACAGTGATTTTTTCCGATCAGTGATCTATCATATAAACATTATTATCTTAATATCCTATAATACAAAAAATATTATTTAGTCTAACGTTCTTGTTGTCTAACTCAAACTCAATGTTGTTTGTTCCAACCGTTCCTGCCTACAAAGTCTCCAGTTGTAAAATTTGACTCGTTGTATTTAAATGCCTTTTCTGGGGGAAATCTACTGATAAATATAATCTCTAAACAGGTTTAAACAATAGCAAATAATATATGGTTACTGTGTAAAAAAAATTGCACGTAACCAGCTCGGAGTAATTGAGCCAAAAACAAAGTACTACTATTGCCTCTGATCTCTTCTTCCTAAAACGAAGAATAGTAATGAGGATAAATTAGATATGAGCAAAAAAAAGCTTATTAATATTATTTCAAAAAGTAATTTACAAAACAACAATAACAAAAAGATGAAACAATAATTGAAATATGAAAAGTGTGTGACGAGAATAATGTTGCAAATCAGAAATTGTTATCATACCTATTAGAGTTTCTAATTTCCGGGGAAATTGTGTTACAGTATAATCAGTATAACTTCTTTTTTCCAAAATGGAATTTATCCTGATGCATCCTGTATAATTATGAAATACAGTAACTGCCCAATGAAATGAAGTTTGTATTTTGAAATAATTCATGGCAGGATTTAACGCGAAAACAAAAAAAATTCCAGGAACTACCCGTAGGAGTAAAATCCCGGAAAAACTGGATCCCGTAAAAATACAATGGGTTAAGTAAACCTGGAATGATAATGGTAATAATATTTTCTTATTATACTTATTCGAGGCACTCTTTCCAATTAACAGGGATGTTTCCTATATTCTGTACCCATAATGTATACATATATTTATTATACATGCACAGATATATGGGGTTGAAGGTCGAATTGAATGAAGCCACAAATTGACTTTTGATTTCCTTGTATGCCATATATATATATATTAAGAGCAAAAAAACTAACTTTAAATAGAGTTGAATATGATTTATGAATCTCCTTAATCATTCGTTTGATTATTAGATGACGATATGTTTTTTAATCAAACGCCTCATTCTCCACTTTAGATACATAAAAGGATGACAATTGCCTGCCCTAGGATGTTTGAATGTTTGTTAAGTGTCTTAAAAAAAGGATTCCTCTATATATTATACAAATTATTATATTTAGGCAACAAAGCTTTACGATGGGTTAAATAAGTAGGGGTAATTTTGTGTCGGTCCTTTCAATGGACTCCGGTCCAGTTCAGTACAGTGCAGTCTAGTCCATTTCGACTTTTTAGTCCTTAAAATAAGGAAAAATCGATATCTTGTTCAAGGGTGTCTTCCTTATTTATTAATTTGAATTTAAGGAGTAATCCTAGACTAGACTGAACTGACACAACACTAGTGCTGAGTTAAATCAAAAATAAATGAATTAATTTCATGGTTTTATATATATTTTTAAAGAAGGATGACCTTACCTTCTACCAAGGCCGGCTTTATCGTGAGCAGAGCCTAAAGCAAAGATAAATGGATGAGGCCCTTTTCTATATTTTTTTCCAAATTCTAATTTAATTTTGAACTTTTTAATGGAAATATTCCGAATCTTGTTTATTATTTTATATTTTCGCGCGGGCACCTATTTTTATGGATAAATTGCAGGACCTAAACTGAGCCTATTTGTGATCATAACTACAACAGGTAGTGAATAAATCTTGCACCATCTCTTTAACTATATTTTTTTAGAGCTGTAAAGATTTGCAATCATAAAGTAGCGAGATATTGCAAACAAATATATGTATATCAGTTCTGTACAAAGATGGAAACAAAGCAGTAAGGTAGTCAAGTTAACCCCGAAGCAGTCAAACACTCTTTTGAGTCCAAATTAGCAAACAGAAGTCACCTATTCATCAATTATGACTGAAGCGTTGTAGGACCCTTCTTAAATAAATCATATTTAATTTCTACCCACCCCGGATCCCGCTCTTGTCACAAGTAGAGTCCAAAGCCTGCTGAGTCCTTCACACCAATATTGCAAACCTAAAGTCTTCTTTGAATAAGGAGTAGAAGAAAATGAGTTGTAGGGACATTTCACATGTATACAAGGCCTTCCGACCCCGTTTGGAGAGTGGCATTGCGGCCAATGGAGTTCATGTTTACAAATAATATTTTGTATATATATTGAATAAATATTTCAACTATTTCTAGCATGTTCGAGTTCATTTGACTTCATTCAGACTAAAGTAAAAAACATCATGCAAGGTGGTGCAAAACTTATTCACTATTTAAATTTATTAAATCTTACGCTTATAAAAAATAATAATAGTATTTATCAATTTAATGTCAATTTTTAAGTGAGAAATATCTTATTTAACGTCCAGAGAATCTACCAAATTGACAAAATAGAATAGACATTAAATTGTTTCAGCATTTTTTTAAATTTTAAAGTTTTTTTTTTTTTTTTTTTTTTAAGGTAAACAGAAAGAGAAGAAAGGGTAACAGTTGGTATTGGACGTCTCATTTATCAATAGGGTAGGGGTTTAAATTTTCAAACTTTTTAAGCGGGTGTTATATGTATGGCCCCTTTTACTTTGAGCCCAATTAAGGCAAAGCAAAATGAGAGGATCTTTTTATATTGTTGAGATGGCTTTTATGTTGTACTTTTTATTTGAACATTTTTTTATGACTTTATTTAATACAAACGTCTTGACGAATAATAACAAATAAAAAATTCGCTTAATATTACGTATTACAAATATCAAAACTTATTTGTGTGTTCCATACCCAAGGGAGTACCTTCAAGTGTAAGTAATATTATTGCAATACAATTTCCTTACAATTTTTTTAATTCAGTTCCATGTTCTAAGAAATGGATCGAGAGGATTGGTAAGGAGGGGGGGAATAAATAGCTTAGGGGCTCATAAAATATGGTTGAATACCCTACGCCCTCATATTAGCCCGGAGGGTAGTGTGGGATTGCTAAAAACCACATGAGGCTCGAGGGGTTGAAACTATTTTTGGTAGGAGTTCCTTGGATATATATGATGCTTTGGTGATGGCTTTTAAGAATCCAGGGTTACCCCAAGTACCCTGCTCAACTCGATAACTTTGAACTATTTTTTGATATTAGAGGGGATCCTTGGATGTATTGGATGATTTGGTTGTGGTTTTTAGAAATCCCACATTACCCCCGGTCGAACGGATTGAATTTAAAAAATGATATTTTTCATAAATAATAAAAAGGAAATTTATAATTTGCAATCATTCATCATGAAGTTCCTGAGTGCAGTTTCCCAGTAACACTTTATAAGTATAAGGAAATGAGTTATCTCACAAAAATAATGAAGAGTATCTCCTTATGAAGTAATTTATTTATTTGACTTGTCCCTACTAGAATCTACATAGATGATGAACGAAACCATTCTTCCCTCCTACTGTTTCTGTCAACTTGACTTTGGTTTCAAGGCTCAACTTCTTGAAAATATTATGTTGTAGGTTCATTTTGTGTGGTATATGGGATATGATATATATGTGTATGTTTGCACAATACACATTTTGTATATACATAGTATGGAAGCTGATGATTAGATCAGTGCTTCTATGCAGATGTACGGATCAAAATAAATATCATAAATAATCCTTAATTTTGATTCTTTGTACAATAAATGAAGTTCTATCTTAGCCCAGAGGTGTATGAAAAAAAAATTCATATGAGAAAAAAAAAAACACTTTGATCATTGTACAATTGTTTAATTGTACAAAAAAACATTTAAGGAAAGTATGAATAGTTTTGAAAAAAAAATTAAAGGGAGCGTAAAGGCTTTTTGAAAATTGACATTTTTAAAGCAAATACAAAGTATTTGCTTGACCATTGCCCATATACTTCAAATTTAAGCCTTTTTTTCTTTTGTAAACACAATAAATTGAGCTTAATAAATTAGGAACAAAATATATTTTATAATTATTTTGAAGAAAAAAAATATTAAAATGTCCAAAATAACGTCAATTTTTACATGTGTAATAAATTTTGTCTTCAAATGCCATCTACTATTATTTAAACTTATTTGAAAATATTTCCGGATACTTTTGCTCGACCCTGTATATATCGATAAAGTATTAATTTAACCTGAGATTGAATCTAATTTAACCCTAATCTAAGAAAAGTTCAAGCATTTAATACATCTAAAATCTAAAGGGTTGACGAATGGGGAAAAAAAATATGTTAAAGGTCCTTGTTATTTTTGGAATTTCAAAGAAGAAGGGTGGAACTTCTGAAGTAACAATGGCTCTGGACTTTTCAATTTTTAATTGTAAAGCCCTCATCACCAACCGACTAACTAACTATCAGACTATTCCGGAGACTGAGTTGAGAGGTATCATCTTGGCAGCTTCGGCCTGCTATGTCTCTCTCACAATGAAAATTCCTGAATCAGGATGTGAGTCATGGAATTTTGCATGGGAAGAAATCCGGTACCTTCCATCAACTTCACGGAATCATCGAAGTATTTTAAAAAAGGTTTTAAAAAATTTTAACAAATATTTATCATAATTTTTAATTTGCATGTTTACTGTTGTTTTTTCAAAAATTGATATTTAGTTGAAATTCTACCCCGGAGCATTAAGTATAAACTATAATGTTTATTTATGCAATTTTTTACGCAATTGTATGTTCTACATAATATATAAACCAAATAAAGAATGTTGAAAAAAAAAATACATCTTTTGATGATACTATTAGCTATAGTATTCTTTTAATAGGAAGTGTTCATACAAAATAACAACATGATAGAAATCGCAACTTGTAAACACCACTTACATATCTAGGTATTCCTTATAACAGTAAACATGGGTAAATTACCGCAAATTGGGTAATTTAGAAGATTTTGGGGGTAATAGGACTAGATGCTATTTCTATGCCATAACTAAGAACTTTTATTTCCAAAGCTTTAAATGAAATAAATAACATTCCGTTAATTTGTGGTAAATTAATTTTACTACAAGTTCTTTTGGGGTAATGCTAAAAAAAAGTTACTTGTTAAAAAAACGACACTCACCCAGACAATCCATAGTTTTGAGTTGCATTAGGATAGTAATGCTCGTAGTATTCCCAACTCTATAAAAAATAAAATAAATGTTATACATCATAAAAATCAAAGTAACAAGTACAATATGCATTTTATAGAACTGTAAGAAAATAAACATATATAGTATTAAATACAATATAATTTCAAACATCCCAAGAATAAAGGAATTTTTGGGTGTATGGAACACATAAAATGTATGATAAAACGAAGGCTAACGCCTATTTTATATTAGTTTAAAGATCGGAGAACAAGAAATAGTTAGATAACTGCATATCAGATGCATGTTTTATGCATTTTTAGATTTTTTTCTCACGAAATCATGCTATATATAGCATCATAGTAAATTTTTTTTTTGCCCATGACGATTACAAGACGAATAAAAAACAAAATATTTTTTCATTACTGACGTCACTAAAAAGTTAATACGCTTTAAACTGTCACTAATCGGGATACGTGTTGCCTTTAATTTAGGAATCAAAATATGATGACCTTGATAAATTTAAAATTAATAGCCATTTTAGTTCCGAGAAAGAAAGTTTCCTGGTTAAATCTTTACAAATAATATTAAAGTACAGTGTGTTAAAAAAAAACCGGAAAATTTACCTAATATGAAAATTCAGACTTTATTTTTTTAAAAAAAGAACATAAATATGTCTTTCAAATGATACCATATTAGTTGAAATTAAACTTCTGATGTTCCTTCATATCCGGATGAACTTGATTTTTTAATATTAACAGATTCAAAATTTATTTCCATGCTATGACCATTCACAGCTTACAGTTGTTTAACAACGAACTTTGAGCCCCTGCAACATGCACAGAGAAGATGTTGTTGTTTTTTTGGCGGATAGCCAGGATTTTTTGGCGTCAGTTAAAAAAATGATATCACTTAACGATTTAATTATTACACACTTGTAGAACAGACAGAGTTTCCTTGTTGCAATCCACGCCGGACAAGACAATTTTGAGATTGTAACTTCTTGTAAAAGTCTTTTTTCTTGAGTCAAAAATGAACTGGAAGAGTTTGAGGGGATTATGAATCAACAGCAAGGCATCACAAGATGAGGTCAGGCTGCCAAGAGTTTTAGTTTTTTTTAATACTTTATTGGACCTATTGTTTAACCTCCAAACTCATATACTTCTTTTGTGTGGGGTACAGATAACAGATCCTCTTTCAGCACAGCATCCGTGCTGATGTCCAGGATCTGGAAGAAACTTTGTAATCTCCAAAGGAGACTTTTATCAAGACCTGCTCCTGTTTCCAAGGTCGAGTCGTTTATTGACGACAAAGGTGATTATATTGGAGATTTTTTTTTTTCAGCTTCCATTTGGCCTTGTTTTATTTTTAAAATTAGATGATTAGTTTAGAAGAAAATTTATTTAAAAAATAAATCGTGCTGGTTGTTAAATAGAGGTCGCACCCTGTCCTAGGATATATTCGTCTGAAACTTTAATAGAAAGAGAAAGCTGTCAGTTGCTATTAATTGCACCATTCTTAGCTCTGACCTCGATGACACCTAGGACCCAAAAGGTATTATTCTCTTATATATTTAAAACGTAATGGAAAAGCTCCTTTGAACACCCCAACCCTTCTGCCTTTACTACACAACGTTATTCATGACCTTCTCATGTAAAAATTAATGTGGAATATTGTATATACACTTATTCATAAATACGTTTCTCTTATCGTTTCTACATGATTTTTATTTTAATAACATTATATACCTAAACCTTGAAATACATTGTGACTCATGTCTTGATGCCAACGATAAGGATTTCATATTTGTCTTATGAAGGAGAAAGCATTTTATTAATATAAAAAATATATATATTTTTTTAAATATTATTATTAAGTGCTGTAATTGATGGATACGTATTAACATTTTGGATATAATGTTGCCTAAATATGCAGACCATATATGGAGAGTAACGCCATTGAAATAAAGATGAAACCATTGAGTTATTCTTAATAGATTTATTCAATTTTATGATTTTAATTTATTATCTTTTAAGTGCGACTAATTATCATAAATACTTTTACTTAATTTGGCCAGCTTTTGCAGCAATAATCTATCTCAATCTTCTCAGAACAGCGTTTCCACAGGAACGAACAGTATTTAGTAGAAATATCATTACATTTCTTCAACAATGCATCCTTCAGGGAGTCAAAACTTGGATGGTCCAAACAACATCCGTTTTCTTCATTTAATGACCACATTGAAAAATCCAAGGGATTTATATCAGGGTTTGAAGCAGGCCAGTATTTTACATTAAGAAATCCGGTCAAATTTTTTTCACACCAACCCTGGATAGATTTTGAGTTATGTGATCGCGCTCCATTTTTAATAAAGGTATATTTTTTACTTTGAAATACCTCTTGATCCAAGGAAACAATGTCGGTACCAATATTAGCTTCTGGCAAGTCTCTTCATTGAGTTTGATCCCTTGTTAAATAAAAAAAAGTTGAGACTTTGCATCATCATATACAACATCCTAAAACGTAATTCATGTGGGCTTCTGACGCTGATAGCGGATCCTTACTGTTGAAGGGATTGAAGCGATTTCTTATACAATCGCACGGTCATTTTAGAGAGTAATGTGGTTTAGATAGTAAAATATTTATCACAACTGAAAAGGAGATGTGGGAGCGTGCCATTTCTAATTCATTTATGAAGGATCTTGTCTTTTCAATTATATTTCGTCTTGTATTTGTAGTTAATATATGGCACTTCTACAAACGATACACAGACATCTTAATTTGAGATACCCTGGGCTCAAAAATATCATATATTTTCTCCAGTTCCCTTTGATGCCGTACAGGATTTCTTCGAATTAACTCCCAGATGGCTTTGATCACTTTGCAAGTCTTTTTCGACTTTGGTCCATCACACCTTCCCCTATTGGTTTATGACGTTTAATTGTTCTCCAAACAAAAACACGTTTTATATCCAAATATTTAAGGGATTTTAAGATGACAGAATTTGACTTCCCTTTCTCGTATAAATTAATGATAAACTTCCATTCTTCATTAAACATTTTCCACATGCAAACACAACTTCTCCAATTGTTTCTTTTACCAATAGGTTTCTAAAACTTAACAGAAGTACCATATACACTTTATTTTCATATAGACCACAATATCCATATTATAATAAGTTTGTTATCGGACTTAAGTTATAACCTTGTACATGAGGATCTGCGAATGATAAGGAATAAAAACAACATTTTAATCAATTTTTAGTTTTTTTTTATATTCGTGTCCTCACCCTGTATATATTTGTGTTGATTTTCGGTCTGTAAATCCCAGACAAGTTTGAGATCGCTATAATTTTATCTACTTGTTCTAACTTAGAAAATAAATTTGAGGGAAAAAAAATTTAGAAAAGGAAGTTTCAGTCTACAATTTTAATTTCGGTCCATGGTTTGAATTTTGATCTTATAAAAATTATGTCTCAGACACGTCTCTCCACTAATATGTCACATCTTTTTAAAACTAATTTAAAAATTTAACCATTTGTATACTCATTCTTCCTATTAAATCCATGAATCCATTTAATAAATTTTATTAATTATTAAATTATTCTTGCTAGGTAAATATTTAATCAAGAAGATGGCATTAACCTTTACGATATCTAGAGATAGGTAGGTATATCACTTAATTCATGTATATGTACACTAGGCATAGTATATACAAATGAGATTAATAGCATTGCACTAAGAATAAATGAACCAAAAACAAGGAGGAACCGTTAAGCGATTGGATCGTGGTGGTACATAGAAGGAAATATTGAATCCCAGAACATCGGGGATTATAAAAACTCGTGGTTTTACGCAATGTTTTATCATCGATAGCGGAAGTAGGATCATTGACAATGTGTGTGAAGCCATCTTCATTCAAGTCCCTTATTTATTTATTTTTTTAATAAATTAACATATTATTATAGACTATTATGTTCACCAACTACCTAATTGTTTTGTTATAAGATATATTTCAATTTTTTATGTGAAGAACATTAATTTGATATAATATTCATGGTGAATATATTTTTATGGAGCAATCAATTTCTAAGAACTTCAATCATTTGTTTATTTCAACCATCTCCAAAGATTTTGATTGAATTTGGTATATACTGCATACGTGGTTTGTCAAAAACAAGCTAGAATTATTTGTCTCAAAATGAAGCCTGGATTACTTTTGTATTCTCTGACTAATTGATTATTATTGTCAATTTCTCATTCATCCTTGGGAGATGCCTAAAATGGTTATTAAACTAGTAAAAGATGCATCGTCATAATGACTGTATTAGAAGTTGATAGATTTGATTTGAAAGAAACCATAGGATCAGGTCCAAATTAAGTCTAATAAATCAAATGAAGGTTCTAGACCGTAGACAACAATCTTGGATATCTCAACTCATATCAGGAGTTTAAATAAATAGGCGATAATTGCCCGGAATATGTTTAACAAATATTGGGCTGTAGATATACAGGGTATTAAGATCAAATCGGCACATTTTTTTAAATCCTTAAATTGTCGCCGAGGCCACTAATTTCTAAACTTAATTTTTTCCTTACAAAAATGTCAACTAATACTTATACTTAATCGGTGCAACACCATCCGAACAATTTAAGGATCATCAAAAAAATACTTGATAAGCCCTAGTCACTTCTCCACGTACCACCTAGAGAGATTGAGAACCACTGATCTATGGAATACACTTGGGATTTATTTGAGTCCACCTTTTCCGATTCCGAGTCAAGCCCAAGTCCTCATACTCCTAGTCCATATGGCAGAACTGTAGCTCTTGAGTACTTTTGTATTAACTTTGACTCGTTGCAGAACCATAAGGACTCGGACACTGAAAATCTGGACTCCAATAAGCTCTGCCATCAGGTTCTAAATCCACAAAATTCGAGTTCAAGTCTTCATACTCCGAGTCCATATGGATGAGCTGTAGTACTGAAATCATTTTGTAAGAACTTGGACTCGGCAAACGCTGACTTTAATACAGCTATATGATATAGTTTTGAGATTGACTCGAGTCCAAATCCATTAAAATAGAGATGAGTTAAAGTTTTTGATAATTTTTACACATTAGTCTCCTTTTAAATAAATCAACACTTTTCTTTTTTTTTATATAAGAATTGAAGCGTTTGTGGATTTTTTATTGAGTGATACTAGAAATGAGACAAATGAGTACTCCAACGTTTCGAGTAATGATTAGTCGATTCCGCCTTAGTATATTCGAAACCAGCACTAGTTCTTACATATATCACATAATACATAATCCACAGAGAGGATGTCATTAACCTCAACGTAGTAGACCAAATATCCTTTTCTCCACTTTATAAAACAATTAATTTTTTCCATCACACAAGGAAACAACGAATAGTATTCTTAACTATA
Organism: Lepeophtheirus salmonis; assembly: GCF_016086655.4. NCBI lineage: Eukaryota > Metazoa > Arthropoda > Copepoda > Siphonostomatoida > Caligidae > Lepeophtheirus > Lepeophtheirus salmonis. Next base: position 58,607,571 of record NC_052136.2, read on the forward strand.
TTCCAAAGTAAAGCATGGGCTGTCAACTTGATGAACTCTATGAACCTATTAGATAACCCTCCTCCCCCCCTCATAATTTTTCTCACTATCCTTGAGCATCACCATCACACATCATTATATATTCACATCACATGAGTTGTTAGTTAGAGAAGGAAATTTAATATTGGAACTCTTAAGAAAAAGAACGTAAAAGGCCAAAGTCGTGAGGAAGGTAAAAAGCATTGGCAGGGCAAAAGGTCATAGTTCATGCTGAGCAATACATAATACAACATTGAATAATTGTTCCCTTTTTTAGTAAAATAATATAATATTTTTGAAAATATTTCTCTAATCAAGTAATTAATAAATTACATCTCTAATTAAATTTGATTCTACATATTGCCTAATAATAGTCGTCAGTCAAAAGTATCCCGATTCAATTAAAGTTCAAATAAATTACTCAATAAATATATGATATATTTTGCCATTTTTGTGGTACGAGTTATAAGCTGAGAGCTTTTCTTTACAAAGTTAAGAAGAAATTTTGATGGTTCTTTATGGAATGGTTGGAATAAATAAATAATTTAATTCTTTGACGTTGGAGGTCCTCGTCAATTTACATTAAGTGAGGAACTTGGATTGGTGATAATGCAGAGTGGAAAGAATTTGGAGAGGGAAGGACTCGTTGATAATGGAACTGCTTGAATAAACGTGGATGGAAGTACTACTATTTGGTATTAGGAACTGAGAGAAGAGAAAACGATTTCTGGGAACTTGTTCATCCATGTTCTTACACACATTGCATTTACTTATCCTTTCTTTATTCTGTCTCTTAAAGAATTGGCGACGTCCTCCAGGTGAAAAGATTTATTGTTTGGGTTACTTAGTGGGATTCAGCGAAGGCTCCATTGTAACAAGCACAAGAGGCTGGGAGCTTGAAGCTTTCGATGGCGAAGGGAAGGTATTGATCATAAGGATCGTAGGTCAAAAAGCGGTGGTAGATGGACTTTTGAACGCATTTGGTTTCGTAGCATTCGGGTACAAGAGGACAGTGGGATCCAGGGGTGGAGCAGTGTTCAACACGGGTGGTTTGGGTAAGGGTTTCGTAGTGAGCCTTGACATTGTTGACAATGATTCTCCATTTACCGTTGGCATTAACAGCTCTAAGAGGTTGAATGTACTTGGTTTCAGAGGGGCACAAGTAGGTTTCCTCAACAAGGCTCTTGAGACGATCTACAGAGTTCTCAGTGTTGGCAAGAACATCCTTGTAGATTTGTTGGACGGCATCGTAGTGGTATTCCAAGGCGTGCTCAATTTCATAGGTAGGGTACTCAGAATCCTCAACGCAATAAGTGTTGGGGTTACCTTTGGAGCACTTTGGAGGAGCATAGTGTTCGGGTTGATTGTGGTGGGGAGGGGCATAAGGAGCAGGGGATGGATGGTGAGGAGGTGCATAAGGAGCAGGTTCGTGGTGAGGAGGTGCATAAGGAGCAGGTTCGTGGTGAGGAGGTGCATAAGGAGCAGGCTCGTGGTGAGGAGGAGCATAAGGAGCAGGCTCGTGGTATGGTGAATAAGGAGCAGGCTCGTGGTAAGGAGATGGCTCATGATATGGAGCTGGGGATGGAGAGTATCCATAGACAGGAGCGGGTGTATATCCATAAGGGGCAGGGGTAGCGCCATAGACGGCAGCTATCAAAGTTGCTAAAACCTAGGAAGAAGGTAAGAACATTATGATAAAGATGATCAAAAGAGAGGCTTTGAGTATGAAGAACCTACCATGCACTTTAAAGCCATTGTGATGTTGTATTTGATTTTCTTCCTTACTCTGTAAAGAAAGACTCGTAACTCGACAATTAATACTTGACTCAACAGACTATTTATACTATTATTTTTTTCGTTCGTCAACTGATGCTGGCTTAACAGTGCTTTTTCTAAATAAAAAAATACAACATTTAATCGTTGCCTCAAATAATAAGGGCGTGCATTTCGTCTGATGATGTTGCTGCAATGTGACCTCCAAAAACATCTTCTGTAAATCTCCACCCAAAGGGGAAGTAGAGAGAATCCTGACGCCCGCGAAAAGGAGCAAAACCCTACAGTACATATGCGTACTAATGAATATCTCTCTTCTTCTTCTTTTCTTTTTTTTTTATACACAAAATATACCAAATTAAAAAAGAATCCATTGAGTAATCATCAGTTGACGTCAAATCCTCAAAGTGTTTCAACGACTTCTTCATATATTCAAATATATACTCGTAACTTATTTAAGAACATCTTAAATGAAGGCCCTTGTCTAATCCTTGTCAGAGTTCATCAATCATTGAAGTAATTACACAGCTAGTTATAAGAAATAAAGAGAGTAATTAGGTGGATGCATTTTAGGAAGGTGTCTCTTATTTATTCAAAATAAACAGCAAATTGCTCTTAATTATGTGATATTTATCTGTGTAACCACGTTCTATGGTTTGTAATGGAGCTCATAAAAGGGATTCCCTCATGAACTCATGTCTTTTAATTTGATTGTATAAGTATTCAACCCTTCCTTGAAATCCTTTGACAAGCCTCTTTCGAAAATTGATTTGTAAATCATTTATATTAGTTCAAGAGATTTCAAATTAATCATTTCATCTTTCATTTAAAGTAGTAAAGTTGGGTTGGTCCTTAAGATCGGACATAAAATCAGATATTCTTCATATTCTGTCCTGCTCTTGTCCATACTATCAGTCCTTAAAAATGTCTCAAATTTAAAAAAAAAAAAAATTGTGCCAGGGGCGGCAACAGGGAGTGGGCTGGAGGGGATGAAGCCCCTCCACCAAATATCCAAAAAATTGAATTCTTCAATTTTTTGTGAATAGCTTTGAATATCTTTGAAGTTTTTTTCCGAATAATTTAATTTTTGAATTTTTTTCCAACAATTAAATTTTTAGTAAGCAGCTGCGGATTTTTGTAATTTTTTTATTAAAAAAATCATTTATTGTGAATAACTGAATTTTTTACTGAAAATTAATTTTTAAAAAAAAGTTAATTTTCCTTTAAATAGGTATGGATTTTTGAAAAAATCCCCCAAAAAAAATATTTGGAGATTTTTTTTGCCAAAAAAAAAATCAATTTTTTCTTTAAGATTTTTAAATTTTTTTCCCCTAAATTTAATTTTTCTGTGAATAACTAATGATTTTTGATGATTTATTTTCACAAATTGTAATATTCAATATTTCAAATTAAATTTTTTTTTTTTTTTTTTTTTTTTTCAAAAATTTAACTATTGATATTTTTTCTGAATAGCTATGGATTTATGGATTTATTTTTTTTCCAAAAAATTCCAAACTACTACTGAGCCACCCTATTCAACCCTGTTTTTACACTACAAGGTTTTTTGGCGTTTTACATTCCTAGTTGCTAAGATATTATAGGTTAAAACAATTTTCCTTATAAAAAAAAGAGTAAAGATTAAAAATCCCTACTAGGGATAAGTGTAAGGAATTATGTTCCTATAATAATATTAAACCCCCACAACATATTAAAGCCAACAGAGGCGCAATCGGCAAAATGTATTGAATGTCTAATGCATATTAATGCATTGAAGTGTTATAATATGTCATCAAAGAATGAGTTACTTTTTTTATTTTGTTTCATTTTTTCATCAGATAATAAGCAGCGTTTCTTTATGTATGTATACTGCAAGTTGTGTCTTTGAGCATGGGATGAACTACCCATACATATAAATAAAAGGAATTGCATTTCTATTCAGAATGTAAGAATAGGTAATACCTACCTACAGATGTTGGTTGCCACATATGTTTTGTCTATAAGACATTTGTTTATCTAAGGAATGAATTTATGCAGAGAGTGTGTTGTTAACTTCCTACTTGATTAAAGTCCTCAACAAATGCTCATGATGCCTTGATAAAGTGGAGTAAAAATAAATCCATCACTTTTTTGTTTGATTTTTTTTTTAATTTTTTCATCTTTTACAATCAAAAGAGTGCTTCATGACGGTGGGACTCGACCATTTCCATTATTGTATCCACATTTTCGACAGTTGAACTTGCATCTTTGACATCAAAATTACCGGAACAGAATCGACGAAAAAAAAATTGAATGTGATTGGCTGGACAGTATCAGGTCCATAAGCATTATTCACATTTTCAGCCACCTAGCTTTCCTTTTTGCCTTTATCTAAGAAAAACTGTAAAATATGGAGTATTTTCTATTTGTTCGTATCCATCTTTGATGAACACTCAAACAATCCTGAGTTAAAGATCACAAAACTTTGTAAAAAGTTTTTTAAACAAAATTTTATCTTTCTAAAGCCATTTAGGGTAAATCGATTCAACTTATAAAACGGAAAAAATTGGAAAAATTATTGATTTCTTTTTACTCTAGAGGGGGTGAGGTTTTCAAATCCAGAAAAAATATTTCTCAGAATTAATTCAGTAATTCACAAATCTATTGCTCCTGCATGTATGAATCCCATAGTGAAGTAAATCACTCAAACAAACCACTTCCATGTTCTACCATAGCCTCCAACCTGGCACAGCCTTGATAAAGAACTCATTGGCCATGACCTCTACCTTGAGAATGGAAGTCCGACAAAAGTCAACAAGATTATGAATACTTTTATTTTACTTTTTCTCCAAGAAATATAGTAGTCCCAGTTATCAGAAAAATATAACCGTAATCCGAATTCTATTTTGTTCAGGTCTGAACTTTTGGTAAAATATTCATAAAATTTAAGACAAGTATCCATCTAATTTTCTCATTTTTAAGCTCGGAAAAAAATATAGAAGCTCATCTGGCCTTTTCTAGAGGATATCTGAAACAAAATCCCAGATTTTGGTCAATCCTCCCATGGTCTGATTAATTTCATCAGAAAAATAACAAAAATTAACAAGGGTATTAATGGGGCTCAGATCCGGTGAACTAGGAGGCCGCATGTCTACTCATTTTAATTGCGTATTTCAATCATTTGTTATGTGTTATAAGCCCAAAACGATCATAAGCCTTCCTTGCAGGTATTCCCGACCCAATAGATTCATTGAAAGCCTCGGCAACATCGTAAACAGTTTATTTTGTCAGCGTTGCAAGCTTGGTAATCTCCTTGAGCGTACGCCTGGCACGGTGGCACACAATTATGGTCGCAAGGCGTTCTTATTTGGAGGACATATCAAAGTTTCTTTATTTTTATATGCAGTCTTGTCAGCTGAATCTGATAAGCTCACTTTCATAAACATTGATTTGAGAGTTGCCAACATATTGAGGTATAAAATTTTTACGTATATAAAATCCCCACCTGTATATATCATATTATAATCAAGCAGAGTTCACATATAGGTAGATATATATGTATATAATATTGATATATATATATAATCTACTTATATAGATACATACAATTAGCTATTTCTTTGTTTCCTGCAAGGATAAATATCTAGCGTATACATGATATAAATAAACACAAATCAATAGTCATACAAATATGCAGGGTGCAGAAGCAAATTTTTCCAAAATTTAATAACTTTAACCCTTTATATACCATGTAAAACTCAATGGATAAGAAAAATGATCTCTATTGATTTTTAAGTGTCTTTGTGTATTTAAAAAATAATCAACGATTTATCCTTATATTTATCTTGTATTACAGTTTATTGGAGTTAATATTATAAATTTTTTTTCTCATAAAAGAGTACTCTTTATAAATAAGTAATTACATGAACGTTTATCTATGTAATGACTAGCATAACTCAATGTGACTACCCTTGAAAACGATCACGTTCTTAACATGAGAAAAAAAAACATTGGGCAGATCTTCTGGATGTATTACTTCAACATAATGGCTACCTTCTACTCTTCCATATTAATATAAGAGATATTACCAATCTTGGCCTCCAAAACGCTCCACATACTGGTTCGTAGAGGATGAAGATCAAGTGAGTATGGCGCCAGAAGGACTTGCACTAGAAGGAGGTAAAGCTTTTCAGGGAAAGAGAGGAGATGGAGAAACCCTATCCCAAGTCCATACATAATTTCCATCAGGGTAATTAGCCTTCAAGAAAGGCAACACAGTCCACCTGGCAACCCTGTTGTAGGCATCGGGATCAACTTTCTCCTTCTGTGTTGTAGAAATATGAGTCGATCTTCCTGTCATCCCACACTGCAATACCTAGATACATGACCTGAGGAGTTGGATTCTTTCTTCTGAAGGCACTCTTAACATACTTGAATAATCAATCTGCATTCACAAGATCCGGCTTTGTTTGCTGTACAATATGCAATCATTTTTTGTTTGAATAAAAAAATATATCTAAATTTAGGAAAATCTAACTTATTAGCTGGTTGTATAATTATTATTTTTTCTTTTAACCCTCAAATAATGCTATAATCAAATAAAACTGTGATGAAAAATTAGCTCCTGCACTCTGTACAATATACATATATTAATGTCGTTTAAAGATAATTGAGTCGACGTAAATTGTAATCATAAAATTGTTGTACGTACATCTACAATTGAGGAAATTGAGTACTCCTGTCATTTCATTTATACGTTTGAAGATAAATATTTATTGCAAATAGACTATTTCATTATTATTTATTCTTAATGATAAGGGCTCAAAAGAGAGGTTCTTTAATTAATGCCACACCCAATATCCCATTTTAATTATAAAAACTACACAAAAAGTATGAAATTGGTGGTATGTGTGAATACATTTATGTGCAATCAGAGATTTTAATGACCTCTTATCATGGAAAAGTATTACGAAATTACAATTTTTTTAATACTGTTTTTCATCATGAAAGACTCCACTTAAAGTTCACTGAGAAGGATACCTAATATTAAATAAGTTCACCGCAAGGGCTTTTTCTGTTCTGAACATTTCAATTTTATCTCTACTCATTGTAAATTTAATTCTGAGACACTTTTTTAAATGATATGTTTTGTACCAGTTCCGTTACTCATTCGACTAAAAATATATAGCAAAGATGTTATTAAGGAAAATTGATATACACTTACAGGGGCGTCCACACAATTTTTGCGTGTGGTAGGGGGAAAGGCATAGCTCAGAAGAATGAGCGCAAAATCTCCTCCTAACATCAAATTGAGTTATGTATCTCATTTGTTTCGTTTTGTGTTACGTTAATCTTGACCCCTCAAAATGTAATTGCCTCTTACTTTGACCATATACAATCTTCTTACAAAGTTTCATCAAAATCGATTCGTAACTTTTGCCATAATCCTGTTGACTAACAAAAAAACAGAGCCGAAAACATCACCTCCGTTCAACTTCAGTGGCGGAAGTAATTAGTAAAGTACCATTTTAAAGGCATCTGTACCCTGGTGCGACTATTATAATGGTATACTAAACAAAAATTAATATAGTGTATGTATTGATCCCATCACTTGTACGTCTCGTCCAGGCCTGTCCTACCGGGCCGTGCAGAATTATTTACCGATTTTTGTTCAGAATATATCGCGGACAATAATGACATTTAGAATGACTTGAGAAACAATTTATTCATACATTTTTAGAATAATGAAATAGTTTGTGATCAAATTTAATCAGGCATTTCTGTTCTTGTGTCGTTTTTTGCAGTCTCCACCATTTGATTCAATGACACTGGTCAGCGTGGGCGACGAATCTTCACATAATCTTCCGCTGTTAATCTGTAGCCAGTGGGGAATCATACCAGCTTCATGGCCTTCCCGTTGGAGGCCACGAGACCCAACATCATCACCGAAGCAGGGTGATTTGTTGTTGCCACATAGCGGTGCTTATCTTGCACATCTCCAAAGCTCACAACATGGTCATTTTGCATGTTGAAAATAGGATCGACCGTAAAAGATTTCTCATCTGAAAAAATGATGATGCATCCAGATGAGCTCTTGATATGATTCAAGATTTTCTTGGCACGCTCAAGTCTGACTTCTCACTGACGTTCAGTTAGCAGAGGGCGTTCAGTACGCCTCAGGGACTTTCCTCCAGCCCTTTTCAATGCCCTTGTAACAGTTGATCTCGACGTTCCCATCTTTCTGGCCATGTCGGCAATGAACCTGTTGGGAGTCCTCTTGAACACTGCCTTTACTTGCCTTGTTGAGACAGTGGGCTTCCTGCCAGCCCCAGGGGAATGCTTGAGATCACCCCCAGCCTCCAAGCGCTTGGAAACGTTGTAAATTGCCTTCAACGAGGCCCCATCCTGTTCCTTAATGTTGTTATGAGGCACTCCCGCTCGGAGGAGGGCTGCAATTTTGATCCTCTTTGTTTCCTGATGGGACATGGTCTCACGTGTGGAAGTTGTTACGCTCTCACAGGAAGGATTTTTGTTTATCTTAACAGTAAAAATACGAAACAATCAGATTGGTTGCCACAAAACCTCTTAAAAAGTATATTTACATCATCGGTAAATAATTTTGCACGGCCCGGTACATCTTTTAAACGAAGAAAACGTCCTGTGGATCAATATTTGCTAAATTATTTTTTTTCAAAAGTCGAATGATTCCTAATCCAAAGGGTCCATAAGTAATAATTATTCACCACGTATTATAGTTCTGCGTTATACTAATATAAAAAAGTTTATAAATAACAGAACAGATACCAAATGCAATCAAATCATATGTATTTTAAGTGGCAACTTTTGAGATGCCTATAGCCGTGATAGCTCTTCTTTTTTTTTTTTTTTTGCTCCCGTAATACTGCATAATGACCCCTGTTGGTATAATAATTTGTAAAATTGTAATAAAAATGTGTTTATTTGTAGTAGCATATTTGGTCCTCGATTGCAGCAAATTGAGAACAGGCTTTTGCTAAACACTCACCAAATTTGAGTGTTCTCAAGGAACGAAAAATATCTGAGGAATGGACAAAACTTAAGGCAAAAAGATTAAGTCTGCTCCTCATTTTGAGGCTGGTTAAAGCACGTTATTGAAGCTAAAGGGCTACATATTGAAAACTAATACGGTTTGTAAGATTAATTATTCGTCAAATATCAAGTATTTATTTATAAATATTTAAAAAAGATAAGTCCAGAAATGTTTCTTTTATGCACATTAGGGGGGGTTTTTTTTTCGAATTTTAATTACTGCTAGTTTGCATAAATTATGAAATGATAAGAAAATAACTTTTGCAAAATTCATTTAACTTCGACATCATCTTTAGCATACCGTTCAAAGTTTCAAAGGAGATATTTAATTTCTTTACTTTGTTAATAAGGATTAAAATCCAGCATTAATTATTATTTTTCAATTATTAATTATAAGTTTTTATTTTCTAAAGCTACCCTATGGAGCAAAAAAGAAAATTATATGAAAAAATTAATATTTCTTTTGTGAAAATATTAAAAAAAAACGATGCGCGTTATGAGCGGGTCATCAAATTTTCCTAACTTTGTTCCATAGGACAATTTTAGGAAAATAAAAAACTTTATAAATACTTTATATAGGTTAAAACAATTGCTATCAAAGTTATTTAATAAAAAATAACCAAAAAGGTCTTTTTAGTATCTATATTTATTAAGTAAAGTGTTTTTGTCTTTTTCCATAATTGGATTGAGATGTGCCACCTAACAATAAACTCGTAGGACAATGAACCTTTGTATAGGTAATTTTCATATCCAGTCACGACGTTTCCGCACTAGCCATAATTGAATTTCGAAAAAAGTTGAAACACACCTTCCTAATGTATATAAAATGTTTCAGAATTAACTTTACACCGGTACTACATGTCAATTTAACTATCGTTTTTGATGCAATGTTACAAACCAAATTTAAGAATTATATAAAAGAAAGTTGATCACGAATGATTGAACCTTCAAAGACCAATCCCTGATTTGTTGTGCCTATTTAATATATCCTTGTATTCTATTCTTCATATTATTTCCTTCAAAAAAATTATTTTAGAGAATCTTTATTTGTACATTTCCATAGATGATCATCAGAGTGTCTATGTACTTAAATACATTATTCTTAGGTTGTCCTTGAATGAATCAAGAGCTCATTTGATTATCATCATGCTTTAAATTATAGCATTATAGCCTTTTTAAGATCTCCCTTTGACTCACAGAAAACGAACTTATGCTTTGAAAATCTCATTCTGTAGTAGGTATGTATTTTGGGGGTTTCAATATATATGCATGTATGTGCCTTGTTACGATGAAATTGGGTGGTTTTGAACCTTGATGAATCTCTAATAGGTATTTTTATGTACGTATTATACATAGTGAGCATCTCTTTTAGGAATCTTACGCTCTTTTCTGTGTCACGATTTATTCAAAATGAAATCCACAATCAACACTGATAATAATGCTAAATAGGGTTGTTACAGGGTTACCCTAAAGTATTTTATCTGCGATTTCATTAGTGTAACGCAATATGGGTTCAATCCTTCCCTTCTGTTGTAAAACAAATGCGATTAAAATTAATTATATTAGTCAAGATGCATTATATAAGAGAAGGAGTAGAGAATCCCTATCTGGCTGGTAAATCATTGCACCAAATATTTTGGATTTTGAAACCTTCAATTAGTCTCACTTCGGTAAAATATAACATCTAAAAGATTTGAGAAACTGCAAAATTTCGTGGCAAGCCAAAAAGTGGACGCTTAAAGGTCAGCTACCACTCCAGAAAACGCTCGGAAAGTTAAAACAATAATTTACACCAAACACAGATGAATGGCTAAAATGACAAAGGAAATCGAATCATTCATAAGGATCTAGGGATGGTTTCACTCAAGTGTGAAGCGTTTTCGATTGAGAAAAAATGGGACCTGGATCAAAAATTCAACCAGCAAAATGACCGAATATTGACCTCTTCATCAAAAAGTGTCTTCTTAGACCTTCAAACTGTTCCAAAGCGTGTCAATAGTCGATCCCTTTTGGTTTGGGACAAGGGTTTCAAATTAAGGAGAAAAGCTTCATTTGTTTTTTATCGTGGAGGGTCTCCGTATGATATGGTTATTTACAATTCATTTTGCTTGGACCCTTTGGTAATTCGATAGTTTGAGTCCAATTCATCCAAAACAAAAACGGTAGACTTTTAGCAACACGGAGCTCCAATACATACCATCATTCAATGCCAAGAGTGCCTTAAAGTTAAAATCCTTTTTTGGGAAAATCTTTGAGCCCCCTTGGAGTCCAGATCTTAGCCCTTCGACATCTTTGTGTAGAGTAATTTCGAGTCAAAGGTAAAAACCCTTCAATATTCAAAATTGGAAGATCTTTATGCTACAATTGAGAAGAAATGGATCCAACTTCACATGTTGGCTTTGTCTTACAATTTAGGACATAAGTTGACATACCCAAGAATATTTGCTATACTTTAGAGTCTTAATTAGATTTAAGATACTTAATTTGGCTCCCATAATGCCCTCCAAATAGAATGTATCAATTTATTCTAATTCTAGATACACACAATGAATTTTTGTAAGTGCAATTTGGGCCACCTTCAAACAATTAATAAAAAAATTTATTTAAATGAATGAACGATTATTATAGATATATAATCCATACTCAATTTTGAGAAAAATCATTCTTGGTTGACCTTGTGTTGACGGAGCCCATATGCAGTTAATAACTTGATAAACATTGAACTCAATACAAAATACCTACTTGGAGGAATTCTATATAATATTATGTATGATGGCTACTTATTAAGTCATTGGAAATTCATATTTCCAAATGAAGTTATCTTTTACAGACTCAAGGTCTTTTCATTGATGTTGATGGTATAGTGATCATGATAATTATGAATGCACTTGAAATCCATAATTATTTTTCTTGATGTATGTATGGGTGTTTTTTCCTTATACTCTGTGTGATGAGTCTTGATTTGGTAATTTATAATATGTAATAATTGGTATAAATTATCCATAACAGATTTAAAATTAAATTCTAATTTAGTTTAATAAGTTCTATATATGGTTATTATGCTGTTTATTGGATGCAATTTTGTACAATTGTAGTTGATTAAAGCAAATTGTACAAATTACATTTTATAGCTCTCATAACATCAGTCACTTAATAATTAGAACTATACATCCATGCAAACATTTCATTTTGATCTATTAAAATTACTTATTTATTTTGTACTAGCAGAGGATAACCGGGTTATAGGCCTAAATAGAAGGGAATGGAACCAAAGAATGAAGGTAGAAAAAAAAAGAGAGAGAGGGATAAAGAAAGAAATAGAGGGAAAGACATAGAAAAGAGGAGCGAAATGGAAAAAGAAAGGAAGTTTTATTTCGGTCAACAACCGCCTCTTAATGACCTCGGAGGCCCACAAAATCTCATAGGAAAATGCTTTATTATTATATAAGTTTACTTGCTAAATTTCAGACTGATTTAGTCGAACGTTTTGGAATCCATGTTAGATAACACCAAAAAAACTTATAAATATGTATAAGATTTAACGATCAATATAACTGGAGGCTTTTAAAACTATGAAATGTTCCAAAGAATACTTATAATTAATTAGTAAATTTTTAATCAAAAACTCAGAAAGTAAAATTAATAATATATCAACCATCCCAGGCTTATCCAATTATTTCATTAGCTTCATCACAAGTGATTAAAGATTATTGATCTTGTATGCAACTTGTGTAACTTGCTTATACAAGTGGTTGACCCATCACAAAAACATGATATGTGTAAATAGTAATTTTTTATTTTTTTTTGAAGATAGGATTGTTAAATTTCCATAACATTATTGTGCACTGAATAGATTTACACCATAGATCTAAAATCATTTTTTTAAATTTAATTCATTTTTTTAAAGGACCGGTACATTTATCATTACCATAGACATCTCTCATGGGGAATCCGGCCGGATTAGTCATTTCGCTTTAATTGAATGAAATATAAACAAACAGTATACGAAGTTGAGCCATCAAAATTTTGAAGAGTCAGAGTGCAAACTTCATACATCGACTCCCCAACCCTGGTAAACCCATTGATAAAAGGACTGCAATTATCATGATGACCTCTAAGCTAACTTTCAATGAGGAATTCTTTCAGCTAGGTATGCTATCACAAAAACATCTTTAAATAGCCATTGTAATTATATACAAAAAGAATTATCCCCTAATGACCCTATTTAGTAAAGTGGATAATTATGGTAGGAACATGAGTAAGAGTACACGAGCGTTAATTTCCAAATTACTTTAGGATGAGCTACAAATGAATCATCCCATATTGATATTAAAATTATAAATAGTTTTTAAAAACTGTGAAAAGGAAATAATGTTCATATGCATGATACCTTGATCTCTTCCCAATAATAAAAGAACATATTGTTACCAATTCCTTAGATGTGGAAGAGCTCAAACAAAAGGAGGAAGTATTTTAATAGAAAAAAAAGTGTATTTTGCGAGATTACTTACGAATAACCTATAATAAGTAAAGATAAGTAGTAAATCCCCATGACTCTATTAATTAGATAATTATTATTCGGTATCCTCGAATGGTTGCTAAAATAGTATGTATTGTATATACGCAAAATGTACATAGGATAAAGGGTAGCCACACCCTATTTATGTGCATTACAAGTTCTATCTAACAGTATTATTATAATATCCGTCTGCTTCATTATTGATATTATAAATAAGTAGAAGGATGTATTTACAATAAATTAACTTTGAACATTGCCAGTCATCATGGAGTCATTTATTGAAGAATAAGCATTGAATCCTGATCAAATTTATATCTTACCCAGGTTCGGGCCGTTTACACTTTTTTAGCACCGTTTTTCTCGGAAAGATTCCACAAAGCGTTCATTTGTTCATTTTTTAAAGAAACAAAACGATGATCACGTGATCGATGTTTTCTCAAATTTAGATGGCTACAAAAATAGCTTTTTTTACTCGAAAAATGTCAATTATAAGGTACACCAGATTACGTCACTTAATAATTCGACGTCTGCATTTTTTCCTTCTGCTTGCAGAGTTTAACTTGGGATTTCAAAAGAGTGGTGAATTCATGAAGGTTGGGTAGTTAGTAAGTTATTCAATACTTCATGATACCCTCCTGGGACATCTTCAGGATTACGGTTTTTTTTTTTTTTTTTTTTTTTTTTTTTTTTTTGTTGAATATTTTATTAAGAGGTAATCTCTCAAAAAATTAATTCATTTGGTAGGGGTCACCACACATTCCCCTATGCAAACACCTCTAACTTCAGCGGGGTCTATAGAAATTGCCAAGGAGAAAATTACCATTGATAAAGTTTCCATTGGGGAAAATTGCCTTGGAAAAATAGTCAGTGTAGAAAATTGGCATTGAGAAGATTTTCCAATATTTAATAATAAAATCTGAATACCTCTGCCCAAAACTTGTTTTATCAATGACAGGGTCACCAAGGAGGACAAAAATCATTGCCTCTACTTTACAAAACCTATAAGCGCCATTCAAATGCTCTAAAATAAACCACCAAGTCCATGGGTTGTTTAAACATACAACAGGGACACCATACAGGTTAAAGCTCCCTACCCCCCTTCAGTCACTTTAGAAAGCATTTAGGATCCCTTTATATCCTTTAAAATAAACCCATGTCCATGGGTTGATTAAAGCTACGGCGAAGACATTAAACGTTCTCTTACTCAAATAAATTTGGCTAAAAATTTATTCTTGGGGTTTGTTTCGCCTCTTGGTTTTAACTTTGGTCCTGGTGTAAAAAATTATTTTGCAGAACAATAATAAAGGAGTGAAAAAATGATTGGGTAAATAAACATCGTTCAATGATTTATTTTTTCCTTTCATTGTTCTACTTTTTATCATTCAGAATTGAACAGAAAGCATGAACGCACTCATTTTCTACTCAATCTCTAAGCCTCATCATTTGAAAATAAAAAGTAGTACAAATTTTGTTATTTGCATTTCTCGACTTTGTCATCAAAAAACTTTATATACATACATATATGAGCCTTTTGTAATATTACAAAAAAGGAAGTGTTTTTATTTATTGTGCCGAAGTTCATGGTTTCTTCAAATATATAGCATAGGAATGGATAAAATAATCAACGAATTATTTGATTACTTTATGAATTAAAAATACAATTTAATGAAGTTGTAAATATAAACTGGTGGTTACTGAGAGATTTTGTATTTTACCTACATATATATATTCTCTAAGATATAATGAAATAATATTCATAAAGCCTACAAACTATTATTTATGTAGTTAGTTTATTAATAACAACTCATGGATGCGGAAGAGGGAGTCCTTGTGGTGACAGAACATCGTTGTTTTTGTTTATTATTCTGTGGATCTACTTATCAAGGAGAC
Source organism: Lepeophtheirus salmonis (assembly GCF_016086655.4). Taxonomy (NCBI): domain Eukaryota; kingdom Metazoa; phylum Arthropoda; class Copepoda; order Siphonostomatoida; family Caligidae; genus Lepeophtheirus; species Lepeophtheirus salmonis. The sequence continues at coordinate 58,622,815 of NC_052136.2, forward strand.
TTTCTTAGACTTTTTCAACTAAAATCTCCCCTCCCAATTGATCACTTAACATGTAGGTATTCATAAACATTTGAAGATTACAAATGTAAATCGAAAGGTTTTTCGGTCCTTAATATGGGACTTAAAATCCCCCCTCTCTCTGTAATCAGTCCTTTAAAAGTAAAAAAATTTAGAACGGTCTCTAGAACACATTATTTATACTAGTAAATCGTTTTCATTAGGAGCGCTTCATTTTTTCTTTTACCTTAAGAAAAAAACGACGCCATTTTAATTTTTTCCCTTTGACATTAGAGCAATATACACATGATCAGCGATTGCTAATTATACAAATTTATTATCAAAATAAACGATCAATGCTGATACTGATTTTCATCGCAAAATCAACTGCAGTGATGATTGTCATTTTTGTCTAAATGACTTTGTTAATTAGCAAAATATACGTTATTGGTCTGTCAGCAATCCGTAAGTGTTTCACGAGACATAATTGCATCCCGAAAAAAATACTGCTTGCTGTGGATATGCTGGAGAGATCATTGACCCATATTTTTTGGTTGATGATGATAATCGCCACCTAATTGTAAATGAAATCTCTATTGCACCATGATAACTGATTTTTTGGCCCAATTGCAAGGTATGGACTTGGCAAATTTCAACAAGATGGTGGCACTTGTCATACAGAAAATGTTCAAATCCATTTATTCCAAAGCAAATTTGGTGAGCACGTTATTTCGAAAAATGGATCATTCGATTTAACACCTTAGACTATATTCTTTGGGATCACATGAAGTTTACACCAATAAGCCGGCAACGTTGGAAGAGCTCAAAGAAAATATCGAATGCAAAATTGCTCCAATGTCGGTCAATTCATTGGAAAAAGTAGTGGAAAATTGGGTTACGTGATTGAACTTCTGTAAACATGGTCGAGGTGGTCACGCTAGAGAAATCGATTTTCATAAATAAATCTCTATGTTTATAATTTGTACGAATAAAAAAAAATTACCAAAATCTTTAACCATTTGTGTTTTATTTACTAAAAAAAAGTTGAACCCCTCTTAATGAAAAACCCTATATTATAGTAATATCCTACTTCAATAAGTAGAATTGAGTAGTTTGTAATGAAAAGCTACTTTATAAAATTAGAAATGGAAAAACAGTTGTTGCGTGTGCTCTTTCTTATATATTTTTTCCAATACTATTTAATAGCTAGAGTCAAGTAGTTTTTTTTTTCTCCCCGTAGCTCATCGACAACGAGCTCGGGAAAAGTTATTCTCTTGAATTCAATGTGCGTTTGCGCCCGGGCGATTCCTAGAGAAAGAAATATATTTTATGTATATGGATTTCACCAAAAGATTCCTCGGTCAGATACAGTAAATTTAATACTATAGTGCAGGTGTCGGCGACTTATGTAACGCGTGCCACTGCTAGCACGTGTCAAGTAGATTATATTCCCGTAGTTCGTGTGTGTTTTTTACCATTATTGTTAATAGTGGCACACTCATTGATTATAAATGTTGAAGTTGGCACTCCACGTAGGCAAAGGTTGCCTACCCCTGCTATAATGTATTCTTAATCAGTGCAACTTCATCTAACCAATTAAAGGAATATTAAAAAAAAAAAAAAAAGGTTAAATTAATACCCTTGTAATCATCAGATACGTGTTACATAATTTTGGGCTAAAAAATAAATTACTGTTGTATGAAGAGAACCTTCTGCATTTAATATAGAATTAGGAAAAATATTACAGTTATATTTAAATTCATATATATTATTATTATGCATATTTAATATAGTTTACACCAAAGATAGGCAAGAATTCTCCTTTTAGAGGGAGATGCTAACTACAGGACCACCTATTAAATAATGAACAAAAATATAAAAAGAGAAGACGCAACAACCGTTTTTCCTTTTATAATTTTAAAAGTAGTTTTTTTTTTTCATTAAAAACTACTCAACTATATTAACAGGTGGTCGTGCTGTATGAAAACTTCTTCTTTTGAAGTAAGCGTTATCGCCTCTCTCTGGTGCAAATTATTTTAAAATGCATGTTAAAATAAATGTATTCTCGCCCCAAAATCATATAACAGGCAGCTGATATTAACAAATACCTTCATTCAGTGGTATTATATATGTCTCGCTTTTGCCTTCTCCTTGCACCCTTTTTTACATCACAAAATACTCAACTCTACTAATAGTGTATGAAAAAATAAAAAAATAAAATATTCTCCGCAAGGTCCTGTGACAGTCAGTAGGTTTTTTTTTTTTTTTAAATGTTCTCTTAATTGGTCAGATGGAGTTGCCTTGATTAAGTATAAGTAGACATTATAGTATTACATTTACTCCATCTGATCTAGGAATCATTTTTAAAGTCCAAATACATGAAATTAAGGTTTAGATATTTATTCCTCCACACAATTTTTTTTATACTCCATTTTTCTTAATTTCTAAATCAAATCATTTTTTTTAACTGTTGTAACTGTCCCTGGCTACTAATACATTGGACTACAACATTGGACGTGTCTTATTCAAATTGCAAAGGGTGCAAAAATTTCAAATTGGTATAATCTCTAAATAGATTCAAACAATTGATATGTTGTATTAAATTTTAACGTATCGGAGTCAAAACAGCTCTGAGTAACTAAGCCAAAAACAAAAAGTGTTGCCACTGTCCCTGCTCTAGCCAACTTGCATAATTACACCATTTAATTATGTTCCTCCATTAGTAACAATAAGAATATCAAACTGACAATGCCGGAAAAGATCAGCAAAGTCTAACAAATAAAACTACCTATACATAATATTATACATTTCAAACAGATGGTCTCTTTGCATGACTGCTTACATATATAGGTATATAGAGTATTCAGCCTTCGACAGTCTGTTTTCATGAAAGTAATAAAAATTTAAATACAGACTTTAACCTATTTATGTCATGCCAAAATAATTAATTGACTAGTTATATTTGTTATATCTTCTTAACTTTTATTAAAGCTTTAGAAGATTTTTCCATTTCCAGAAATATTAATTGGCAAAAGTGTTAAAACGATATGTCAGTAAATGGGTATTGGAACCCCTACTTGCAACACCATTATGCTATAAAGATATGTGATCGTCGATTACGAATTCTCTTATGTTCAGAGCTAGTGGTACTTAAAATAAAAGTTTTATCAATGCTCCTGTAAGTGCATGTGGAGAGTCCTTAACGACATGGTCGAAAAAGTAGCAAATACCTATATCTAGGGTAGAAAACACTTGAATGAATATTCATTCAAGTGTTGCCTGCATTAAATTGCGAGAAATGTTGAAATAATGTTGAATTTAAGGAAGAAAGAAAAAAAAACAGTTGTTACTAGAACTATCAAAAGATATTTGAGTAGTTTTGCACCACATTGCATGTTGTAGTTCATTTTAATCTTAATGATGTCAAATGAACTCAGACATGGTAGACATCAAAGAAAGATTTATACAAATTACATTAAGGAACGTTATTTGTGAACTTCGCCACCGTTGGTGGCAATGAAAGTCTCCAAGTGGGGTTGAAGAGGCTGCACACGTGGCTCATCTTTTTCAACTCCTTTTTAGTGGCAGACTCGGCATGCTTTGGACTCTACTATCCATCAGATGAGGTCCGGGCTATGGAGTGGGCAGAAGTTAATTAATAAGTCATTAAGAAGACTTCTACAGCCCGTCATACGAAATTATTCATAGTTTTGAGTCAAGAATGGCATTTTCTTCGACCTATATTAGCTCTTCTTAGAGCTTTGACCAGTTTTGACACGGTAGACCAGTCTGGGTATTTCTTTTTCTATGCGAATTCGGGCATGGACATTGCTGAATTGAACTCAAAAGAGTGTTTGGCAGCTTTAGTGGTTGGTTTGACTACTCTACGGCTACCCTATGATGTCACTAGTAGATATATAATGACGTCACAGGTATACGATATATGAGAGTGGTTAAAAATTTTACGAAATAACAAACTTAAAGTTATCCCTCAAAAAAATATATTTCTTATGGTTACAAGCATTGATTTTACTCGTATTTACTTTTGTCAAAAGGATACTATCTTATTGTTTGTACAATAGCAAAAAAACATTAATTCGAGGTTGAGTCACACAATGGGCATAACTTGAATACAGGAATCCATAAGACGACCCACATAATATGCATTTTTGTGCCGAGTGAATTACCTAATACAAAGGATTATATCATTTCCTCAACATAGTTAAAGATTCAATTCCATCAATCTCATTCAATTGAAAATCCCGAGACATATTTAGTACTAAGGTATTCCAACACCAACGCATTGACGTCTTACTACTAAAATGTACTTACATAATATTTAATATTTAAGAGCATTGCCGAAGCAAATAAAACCTTCTCAATATAATATCCTTATTAGTGTTGTCGTGAGACAAATATTTTCGTACCGGTTCCAGTACGAAAACAAATATTGCTATTTCGGTAATTTTAAATACTTTTTTGACTAAAAATATGCAACAAATTGTCTTTAAGAGCAATTCACACACATTTGCAGACTTTCGTAGAAGTTCTGGTTTGGGGTATCACGGGGTCCTCAGGCTTGTATCAGGGGGAGGGCTTAGTTTTTTGATATTTTTTTTTGGGAAAAAAATTCTTGGAAAAAGCAAAAATTTCTTAACTTGGGTGAGGGCTATATGCCCTATCACAATGTTACATACATTAAACAAAACATTAATGTTCAGAAACCTCTAATTACAGAGTAACTAGGATGTCAAGAAGAACCAATTCCATAGTCAGTTGACAAAAGGACCCAATTGCCTCAATAATTTTATTGATCAACTTTACACATTTCAAGTACTGTAATACTTAAAGCACTTCACATGTTTGAACACTTTAAAAGGCTTCTGGGAAATTCCAGCGTTACGAACGTTAATTTCAAAAATAAATTGGGAAACTAAGCTTAATATTGATGAGGCATTCATTTGAATTACAAAAATTGAACATACATCTTTTAGTTACACTTATTGGCATACAGATAAGCTTTCAATAGGAAATGTTTGACCCTTTGGATTTTGAAGGAAGTACAATCAGTGTTATAAATGTTACGGACGTTACATTTGAGTCGAATTGCTCCTCTACAAAATTAAAGTTTTTCTAATAACTCAGAACTACCAAAATGTCACTTGGGTCCTTTCGTCGTGGTAGGGAAGGTTTGCTAGCTTAGACATTTCGTGATTTTTTCTGTACTATACAGGACAATTTTCCTTTTTCCTTTGTAATTGTCAATGTAATAAAACTACTACTTCAAGTTAGTACAAGTTAAGAGGAAGAATTAATTTTTACTACCCAAATTCGCTATTTTTCCCTTTTCCTAACTCATTGGTGGAGTTGACATGTTCGTAATATGAAAAGCACCTTTAAAAATTAAAAAAGGAAAACATTTGTTGGGTGTACTTTTTCCTTTTTTTGTTTTTTTGTTCATTATTTAATAAGTCGTTATCTTCTCTCTCTCTGAAGTAAACATTCTCGACTATGTTTGGTCTAAAATGATTTTAAAAATGCATAATAAAATAAATATATTTATATGAATTTCAATATAATTATAATATTTTCCCTGCTCTAATTATATTTTAAATGTAGATGGTTCTTGTCTTTATATGAGTAATTCATGTTCTCACTCCAAAAACTATATAACATACAGCTGATATTAATAAGGGTAGTAATTATGTAGTACCGTATGTATCGCTCCCGTTTTCTCCTCATGTTCTTTTCCCCCCTACAAAAAATGTCGACTCACCTCATTGGTTATGTCATCATCACCCATTTGTTTGTGACGTAATAGAGGAGCAATTACCGATTTTAACAGCAATAGAGCATGAGCAAGCTAATATATATTATCCGAAAGGGGGTGTGACAGTCTATAGTTTTTTATTTAAAAAAAATGAATAATACTCAAAAGAATTTAGACAGCAAAAGATGAGTACGTGATATTTAAAAATTAATTATCATTCAGAGAGTTGTATTTTTTTGCCACAAGACGGCGCCACTCTCTGTTGCTATGTTTAACAATGAATATAAGTAAACAAAGCCCCTGTCCCATTTATTATAGTTGTCTTTACCTCATTTTCCCGGTATCCCTATAGTACCGAAACACCGAATAGCACTCAACTATGTATATTAATTATACGGGATCTTTACCACCTCATCCAGGAAATTCATGAAATGAGCTATAAAATGACACGGGGAATAAATAAACATGACTTGTCTAATATGTATGCTTATATGTAAATTTATGCATACAATTATATTTGTCTCTAAGTGTGAATAAGTGCATCAAAACGATACTTCTTTGCTGCGATTTGTACTGGATCCGACAATGAGAGAAAATGATATTTCAAATACTTTATCAAATAAAGCGTATATAAGACGTTTAGTAATATTTGTACATAATATTATTTGAGGCAAGGAATACAGTTCTATAAAAATGGCTTACATCTTTTAGTTCTTCCTTTTTGTGAACACAAAAGGGTTATTTTTGGGAGTAGAATAGATCTATTTGTTTTATGTCTTCAGAATAGTAATAATAAAAGTTATTTGAATAATTTACAATCAATATATAACGATTGTTTCAGCTCAATTATATACGTATTATAATAGGTGTAGCTAGAGGAAATCCATTATTTTTCCAAGAGATGGCTGTAGTATTGTTTATCTCGTGTTGTATGAGTGTGATTGGTTTATACTAGACGGCATTCGAAATATTACATTTTTTTAATGAAAAGTTTCTCAAAAAGCGTCATGGTTGTTTGACCCAGTATTGTTTGAGATCGCGTCAAAGATGGACACCAGAAAAGAGAAATCACGCCATATTTTAGAGGTTTTTTAAACAAGGTGAAACCGCAAACCAAGTGGCTGAAAATGTGAATAGTGTTTATGGTCCTGATACTGTAAAGGCCAATCACGCGCAATTTCGGGTTCATCCATTCCGTTCCGGTAATTTTAATATCAAAGATGCAAGGCTAATTGTCGAAAATGTGGATAAAATAATGGGAATCGTCCCGTAAACCCGTTTTGTTAGTATTTTTTTTATTGCCAAGGAGATAAACAGTAATGGGAAAAAAAGTTTAATAAGATCCATTAAAAATAATGGATTTATTTCTACTACGCCTAATGTTTAATAGCTATTCCACTAATTGAAAAATAAGCCTTTAGTTGGTCAAAAAGAGTACTTGTTCCTTGATTGAGGCAAGTCCTTAAAATATTAATCTATCAAATAAAATATTGATTCCTGCTTTAAGTGTATTTTAAAGGAATTTTTTTTATTTAAAATTTATTCTAATTGATCCAAAGAAAATTAATTGATTTAAACATCTGTTGATATATATAGTGTTCAACGAATATATAGTTCCTAAAACGTCTTTACTTTTAATGTATCTTGCAACTTTTCATTTAAAAAAAAAAGAAAATGCACCAGATCAGTTAGTCAATTCTTCACAATTGTAGTACTATTCTCTACTTAGGTATATATATTGTAGAAAATTGCTCAGAGCTTATCAAGAGTTTGTTCGAGTTAAACAAATCAACATTAAGAGCACTAATAAGTAGAAAAACCACAGCTGACAAAAAAAAAACTCATAGTAGGTCACGTCGCATGGGATAATCTAGCAAGGGATGGAACAGCCAAAATAAATAAATACATTAGTCATCATAAGAAACACCTATTGAATCTAAATAAATCATAGAAATTTGGATGTTTAAAAAAATTTGGAGAAATGAAATAAATAATAATGTAGATAATATTTAGGAATATAATCAAAAATTCCCTTATTTTTGGACTAATAAGAATAGTCATGAAGCAAACAATGAAGAAGAAGTCCCTGTTTCTGACTGCATCTCGAGACGTCGTCGCTACTTTGAGCATGAAACGAGCCATACTTCAAGAAGGATGAATAATAGGGTATTTTGGATCGAGTGAAAACTTTACTGTTGATGGTGAAGAGTATCATTACCGATAGGTTTGACACAAGTCTCAAGGCGTCAGACTGGATCAATGAGAGGAGATAATGATTTTAAAGTGGAAGCTCTAGTAGCAAAGACTCTCACGATTATTTACGCTACCAAATCAAAAAGGACTCCTCTTCTTGCAGGTCTAAACACAACAGTCGCAAGATATACAGAATCAATGGACTTTGAAAGTGTATAATTTTTTATATTTTTATTTCATAAAGGGGACTTTTACCCCATCTTTGAATAACTTTTAAATCTTTAATACTTTTTAAGTAACATAAGTACTAGCATCAGTCATCTCAACATATTAATTGAGGTGTTGAGGTCAAAATCTTATTATTATTCTTTAAGACAGAACACATTTGCATTGGATTCAGTAGTTATGTATTCGTGCAAATTTTAAGCTGGGCTTTTTCATTTTTTCCTTTTTTTTTTTGAATTGGTAATCTGAAGAATAAATTTTATTTTCCTTGGCAGTGATTATTATTTAATTCCTGAGTGGTGAGCTTCCTTTCTTAAATAGAATAGATTATAAGCTAAACCTGATTGAACATTCCTCTGTGCTCATAAAAGACGGAGAGTAACCTTGAAGATTTGTTGCAAAGTTATAAAATTATAGTCCTTGTTGGACTCTGAGTGGAATTTTCGGTTACTTTTTTTTTAGCATGCCCATTATAAACAGGATTTTCATCACTAGATATAAGTACTGAATAGTTAGGTGTGAGCGTGCTCATAAAAACAAAGAGTAACACAGTGGATTTCTTTGGGAGTTATCTTCAATATTCTTAGAGATAAATTTATTTTTTAGCCAACGCCTAATTACTCCGGGCAATGCCGAATACTACCGCGTGTAAAGTAATAAATATAATTCCTTTCCGATCATGAATAAAAAGCAAAAGTTCTTTGAGTCTATAGAAAGAAATAAAATGATTTAATACATTTTTTGAAATTGGGAATCTAAGAACGGAACTCCATTGCCAATTTTATACTAACAATTTTGCGAGTCAGGAAATGTCAAAGTACAAAATACATATGGAATGGGTACGTACATTAATGTAGATACACTAAGGAATGAGTAAGAAGCATGAGTAATAGGGAAATATCTTTTGGGTGGGAGTGCCACGCCTGATCTCTTTCTCTCTCTTCCTCAGATCGAATGGGATTTGAGCATAAAGCCATAAATTATAAAATCAAGAATTATAATGTATATTGTTACATAATTAAAATAGCATGACTTGTGTTATTTTTTGTCTCATTATACTAAATACAAATATGAGGTATATAGTAAATAATAAAAAATGGTTTGGATTAGTGATGGGACAATAAATTGGAATCGGAGAGTTATGTTCCTTTCATATTGCAATATAATTTACATACCGGGCCGTGCAGAATTATTTACCGATTTTTATTCAGAACATATCGCGGACAATAATGACATTTCGAATGACTTGAGAAACAATTTATTCATACATTTTTAGAATAATAAAATAGTTTGTGATCAAATTTAATCAATATAGCTACCATTTGACTCAATGACACTAGTCAGGCGACATCTGAAGCTGCCACAGACTTGCTGGATGTAATCGGCGTCCATGGAGGCCCAGCCCTTGTTGACAGCTGCTTTTAAGGCATTTATGTTCTTGTGTCGTTTTTTGCAGGCCTTGGTCTCCACGTGCGCCTAGATAGAGAAGTCTAGTGGGTTCAGATCTGGACTCTGAGGGGGCCAGTAGTCCTTGGGCCAAAAGTTCATGTTGTCCTTGAGCCACTCCTGAGCTTTCTTGCTCCATCTTGTTGAAAATCCCAAGGAGAGTTGCCGACTATGGATTTGATCCACGGAAGGAGCTTGGACGCCAGAATCTTCACATAATCCTCCGCTGTTAATATGTAGCCAGTGGGGAACCATGCCGGCTTCATGACCTTCCCGTTGGAGGCCACGAGACCCAACATCATCACCGAAGCAGGGTGCTTTGTTGTTGCCACATAGCGGTGCTTATCTTGCACATCTCCAAAGCTCACAACACGGTCATTTTGCATGTTGAAAACAGGATCGACCGTAAAAGTTTTCTCATCTGAAAAAATGATGATGCGTCCAGATGAGCTCTGGATATCATTCAATATTTTCTTGGCACGCTCAAGTCTGACTTTTCGCTGACGTTCAGTTAGCAGAGGGCGTTCAGTACGCCTCAGGGACTTTCCTCCAGTCCTTTTCAATGCCCTTGAAACAGTTGATCTTGACGTTCCCATCTTTCTGGCCATGTCGGCAATGGACCTGTTGGGAGTCCTCTTGAACACTGCCTTTACTTGCCTTGTTGAGACAGTGGGCTTCCTGCCAGCCCCAGGGGAATGCTTGAGATCACCCCAGGCTCCAAGCGCTTGGAAACGTTGTAAATTGTCTTCAACGAATCCCCACCCTGTTCCTTAATGTTGTTATGAGGCACTCCCGCTCGGAGGAGGGCTGCAATTTCGATCCTCTTTGTTTCCTGATTGGATATGGTCTCACGTGTGGAGGTTGTTACGCTCTCACAGGAAGGATTTTTCTTTATTTTAACAGTATATAAATTTGTCAACTTTTAATCACTATATGATGTTCTGTAGTTTCTCTTGTAAGTCTATTTAAATCATCAAATAAGTTTAAGATATAAAAATTGACAAAATTTCCAGAGAAAAGTAACTTAACTTTGAGACACCGCCCTGGGAACCATGTTAAAAAAAAAAGATTTTTGGCAGAGTGATACCCCTACATATGTAGAACATGATGCACAAGTTTTATTTTCATAAGAGTTGGGCAATTTTTTTATTCTTTATCAAGTACTTCCACATTAATTTTCAGATTTTTTTTTTTCTAAATTAAAGTGTGTAGACATTTAAATATTCAACTTTTGACTTTAAATTTGGATTCGTCACACTTCAAAATAGTCAAGTACGAAATTTCAAGAGTTAAGCTCTTTCGAATTCAAAAATATACAAGAAACAGTAGCGTTCGTTAATATTATAGCGACGCTGAAAATTTTGGTCCAAAAGGGAGGGACTGGGACGAATATCTATATCTCATGAACTATTAAGAATCATGTACTAAAATTTCCCACACTTGATTTACTCATTAATTTGAGATTGTGTGCCAAAAATCATACAAATCTGAGAGGTTGGGTTTACATGGACTGGTTGATTTAACATGGAATTCAAATCAAAATTCAAGTGTAACATATGTGACATATCTTGCTCCCACTTTCTCCTCACCCTTTTACACAAATCCCATCTCTATTCATAAGTTAAATAATGACTGGACGTATTCTAAACATACATCCAAACAATATTGTCTTATTAATATACATGTAAATTCAAAGTCAAAATTGTATTAGGGGCGAAATAAAAATAAATTAAAAAGTAATGCACTTTATAATTCACTTATGTTCCGCCCCTAAACTACATACTATCGTTCACCTTGTAGAGAATATATAAGATTTGACTCACTCATAATTCGTTAATAAGCAATATCCCAAATTTAAATTATATCTCAGAAATAATAAGCTTCGAAATATGTATATCCCACAAGAAAAATGAAATATTAGAAACTACGTATGTGCATATTTTTGGTCTTCTCGCCAGGGTGTGAAACACTTTCTGCACAAAAATAATTATGTTAAAATGTGGAATGATCGATATGAAGAAAAAAAATCAAATATCTCAAAGAAGGCCTGAACTTTGTTATACACACTCGAATATGTGTGGGCATATTTTGAAATTGATTATTAGATATATCGAATTTTTAATCTACCATGATTCAATTTCATGCCATCCTTGGAGATGTGAAAGGGTCTACGACAACTCCTTTAAATAATGAATACTTTAAGAATTGAGTTACCCTATTTTCATTTAATAAAAAAAGAGGATTCATGTCTTGATTTGTGACGGTATTAAGTACTATTAATTTGTGAAACTTGAAAGTTGAATAAGGATTGACCGATAGGACAAAAGAACCACTACGTCAAAATTTCACCAATTTTAACCAATTACAGACTGTTTTAATAACAAACAAACAAAAATATATGAGGTAATGTAGGTCATGTTTGGGTATAAATGACAACAATGTTGGGTTAGAAATGTTAACAGCGGATCCCTGCAAACTTACTCGTATTGTGTTTCTCCTTGGTGTAACAGGTGAAAACAGAGCTCTCATTTTTAAGTAATTGTACATACGTATATATATTCTTATGGTTATTTTATTTAGTGTGTCTCTGTTGTGATAATATTGTATGTTAAATGTTAAGATTTATGAATGGTAGGAAAAAAGCAGCATTAATTCGAGACTGGCCACAGCGAAACGGCTTTTCTAACGTCGGCGTAAATCAGTGAGACATCTGGTGGTGTCAGTGTTGTTCTCAAAAACAAAGCCATCATCAACCTCACAGGCTGCAGTACGAGTTTCAGCGCTATTTTCTAGAGTGCAAAAGAATGATTAAGTTTACGAAAGATCAGCTTTCGAGCTTACAACTCCCCAAAAGGAAGCAGAAGGCATAGAAGACCATTTTCTTGACCTGGTGCATGAATCCAATGCAAAGGCTGTTCTTGCAGAGAAAAACAGGAAGGCATTCTGGGCTACTATACATGGTTCACATTGTTGGGGTGGCGCTGGCTCAAGTGGTTATATTTCACTCCACGTACCTGTGCAATTCGGTGTTATTTAGCATGGTTGAGGTCAAAATCAAATCGCCAAAACCACCTGATTTACCTTGAATCTGATGTCCACTGCACCATTTCAAAAGTGGAATAGAACATTGAGGCACTCCTCAAGGCAAAAGAAATGCAAAAGTCTCATAACTTGTTTGCGTCTAGGCCAAAGAAAATGTGAAAAAAACGAATCTTTTCACATGTATTTTATTTACATGTGATAACCTGCAGTAAAAATATAATATATACGAACAAAACTTAATTGTAGTAAATGCCAAAAATAAGCAAAGTGTATATTTAAGTAATAAACACTGCTACGGTTAAAATCGAATTTATAATAGACCGATGCTATGGTGGGAAATGGGGAGTTGACTCACTAAAAGTGGGGAATTGGAGAAAAAGGTTTAGATCCCCTGGTCTTTATAGTCACAATTCCCGAATATCTCTAATGTATAAATTATTGTGTTGCGTAAAGAGTATTAATTACTTACTCTTGTGAATAGTCAATGTAATCTGTGTAAATTGTAACATTGCAATGAGAGGTTGTGTGCATTGTCGTTCCTTGGTTATGAGTGTATAAATTATGTTCAGACCCTTATGAATGAAATAGCAATTGATGTAAGTCCTACAACTTTTTATCAATTTCATTTGTTGTTCTTTATGTTAAATATCTTATAATCCAAATATTTGCTATATATATCTGGTACAAATATTCACTATATAAAAATAATAATTATCTATAAATTAAATTTATATTTAATTATCTCAACACTCAAATAACTCAATAACAATTATATAGGCGATAATTCTTTTTTTTAAAGAAAAATTGAAAGATTTTTAATTTGTATCTTTAATTCAAATTTAATTTTAATTTGTATCATACATCATGAGTTGTGAAGTTGGGAGTCGGAGTCCATAACCCTGGTTTTAAGGGTTAAGAAGGGAATTTGAGCATATATTTTAGATAAATAAAATATATGCGTAGGACGGGGATTACTTGTGCGTTAGAGAAGTAACCTGTATTTTATTGTCAGCTGTTATTGTTTCTATTTATTTTCCCTTTATTAGTTTTTTTTCAACATTACTAGGTTAAATTAGAATTGATTCTTTTTTAGGGAAAGGTTGCGAGATAAACGCAACGTAACTCCGTGATATACCATTATGTTATCCTTCTTTCTCTAATTCCACCCCTTTTCTCTCTCGTACAAACTTAACTCTTCTTTCCCTTGAGATCAAGGATAAAATCATAAATTTTCTTTGTGTTACCACATTACCTTAAGTTGTTATTATTTCCCCTATTGTTCTTTATTCTCATGAGAGTTTATGAATCACGAATCCAATCCTATTCGTATGACACGTATTTAGGTAATCCAATCATCAAACTTAGGCCCCATTAACTAATTACAAATGCCTTTGTACCCAAGTAATGAGTCTAATCAAGAAATACGATTTACTTAATTCCTTACAATAAAGTTTGTATCATGTAGGTATGTAGACTAGACATATGTAACACCTATGTGATGATAAGGAGTGGGCGGGGTCAAACATGATCTGTCGGTATATAAAAATAAAAGAAACCGAAAATGAACTTGCGAATCCTGACGATTTGAAAAATGCTTGTCATGACGTTTTAATAGATTAGCTGCAAGCAACCGTGAGAGGTAGGAAATATACACAAATATCACTGCGTATATAGTAAGAACATATAGGGCAGAATCACTCCGATATTGATCCTCAATTCTACTTCGAGTCAGGCAAGAAATTACACTTATAAATCCCGAGCAAACCCTCATTATTATTCTCAGTCTTATTTACTATCACTAGTTATTATTTTATCCCTTAGATATCCTCTTAAGAAGAATTAAACAATCATGATAGCAGCTTGAAAAAATAAAAAAGCCTCTTCAGATTGCCAACTGGAAAAAGGCCCTTCCGCTTACTTGAACATGCTTGATACAACTCTGATTATACGTATGTGCACGCGTTAATTTTCTATCATTCGTGAGATATTAATAATTATTAATTATGAAAATCTAGTGTAGAATGGACATGTTAAAAAAAAGAAACCGAAAATCAACATGGTAACCCTGACAATTTGAAGAATGTCTTGGAGGAGAGATGGAATAATGCTCATGACGTTTCATTAGATCAGTTACAATCAGCTGTGACATGAGAAGAAAGAGAAAAGGATATAAACAAGGACATTTGCTAGAATTACTCCGATGTCGAACCCCAATTTTAGACTGAGTCCAACAAAAAAATTTCAAAAATCCATAGCTATTCACAAAAAAATTTAATTTTTTCGATAAAAAATTCCAATATTAAATTTTTTAAAAAATAAAAATCAATTGCTATTCTCAAAGAAATAAAGAATCAATTTTTTAGCAAAAAATTTCAAATATTAAATTTTCTAGTAAAAAGCAAAACTTCCTTAACTTGGGGGAAGTTGGCTAAAGTCCCTCGAGTCCACCACCTACGGACGATCTCTGTAGAGATAAAGAAGGGTTGTTGTGATTGACTAACTATTATATGATTTCTGATCTTATTCCTTTCTTCTTTTTGAGAAAAGAGTTCGAGATACAAAGGAATAGTGACGGGTATGCAACAAAGATAACATTTTTTGATAAGTAAAAAATATTTTGTATATAATATTTGTGCCTCTTGAAGTATTAACAGTTTTTATAGTTTTGAAATTAGTTGGCATAACATTTTTAAACTTATACAATACACCATTCAACCAGGCTGTAAATCTTTTAAACAAGTTCGATTTATTAAAGATAATGTATGCAAACAAAAATATTCATTTACTTCTGATTAAACATTAAACTGCTGGTGTGGCTTTTTTATGGTCTTTATGAGAGGGGTGGGTGACTTTTATTTTAAAAAATTGGGATTCTTAATCAAATGCAGAGTGTGCAAATTATCTATGACGTGACTTTGGTGCTCTCTTAGACAAATCCAGGCACTTAGGAAGCTGATTTTTTTTTAGACATCTTGTTCAAATCTGCACCAGTTGAAAAAAAATGGAATCAATTGACGATTTAGTTGTCCCAAATATTTAGGAAAGACACGGAGGCCTACCTGGGATTCTGCACCGGGAACTTTTGCCGAGACCAGAAGGTCAACAACAAGAACAACATTGGTTGGCCTTCTTGCCCAAGGATGTGCCTGACGTCATACAAACGAAGTTTCCAGCCCACTTTATGGTGTCTGGGGTAGTTAGCTCCAAGGGCCACGTCATGCTTATTCATATGTTCCCTCAAGGCCTCAGGGTCAACACGAATGCCAACTTTGGCGTGCTAAAAACCAATGTGAAGCCTTGTATCGTTTTGGTTACCAATAGGAGGCCTTACATGTGGCAGCAGGACTCGACTCCGTGACACACCTCGAAAAAAAGGCTCCAAGATATTTTGACGGCTTCATCTTGCCGGACTTTTGAGCTCCGAACTAACCAAATCGAAATCCAATGAATTTTTTTGTGTGGGGTGTGATCGAAATACAATCCAACAGAACACTTGCAACACCAAAGACGAACTTATCTGTCGAATCAAGAAGGAATTTCAGGATTTGCCAAGGGACCATGTGGCAATTGCCTGCTCGTGCTATTGGTCTCGTATAGAGACTGTAATTGAGGCTGAAAGGTGATGTTATTTAATAGAATAATTTTAAATCTTTCAAGCTTTCCGAGGCTGGTTTTATTTTTTTAATAGGATAACTGGTTGGAGAGAAAATTGCGTTTAAAAAAAAAAACAATTTTCGTGACACAGCCTGCCTGTATTTGTATATTTGTGAAATATATATTGTGTCTTTTAGAAAGAATCACAGATAAGATTATAAAATACAATGATGGAAAATTGTTGCACAAAGATCTCAAATACTCATATTATTATTTTTATTCTGGAAAACATTAATGGAGTTTAACTATAGTTACATATGAGGAAGGTTTTTGAAGGTTTTTTGAATATGAAGAAGAAGGAGGGTTGATTGACATTTTTCCAAAGTATCAATGATTTTAATTATAATATAATTATTTTTCTAGGAGGAATATGAACCGCATAATGAATAATGAAAGTATACATATCACATACAAAATATACCTTTGTAAGCAGATGCAGAGGGAGGGGGAATGATTTGGGTTGAGGCCAAATGTCAAAAAATATAATCCAAACGCTTCCTTCTTCTTCATTTTTTTCTTTCCATTGTAAGGATTTATATATACCATATATGTATGTGGAAGAATCACTGATAAATATTAAAAAGTACATAACTAAATTAAAAGACATGATTATTGAACTCATGGTACTTCATTTAGAAATACAATTAAGCAGTTGTGGGGACTTGGACTCAAGACTTATGACTCGACTTGGAATTGAGTACATATTTTGAAGACTTGTAACTCCACTTGGTTTAACAATCAAACGACTGATGACTTTACTTGGACTACATATCTAAAACTCGCTACTCGACTTGCCATCGAAAGATATTTTATATTGAACTCAAAAAAGCCTAAACACAATCGATCCTATATTATAATTATGGACTTATAAGGAGCTCCAAAAAAGTAAAAGGACTCAAGCTAGACACGGTGGAAATACTCAAAGACATGACTTGGACTTGCAGTGCAAGAACTTTTCCCATCCCTGGCTATACTAGAGATAAGTGCTTTTTCAATCCTTATTTATTTGGTGTGGCCCACTTCAGTCTTAGGAGTGGCCATATCAGTCCTTGGGACTGGTATTAATAACTTCAGTCTTTGGGAATATCAATAGTGTTATTTGAGTCCTTATTTGGCAAAGTAAACTACAGTCCCGTCCAGTTCAGTGTCGGTCCAATTCAGAACCTCCATATCAGCCCTAAAAACTTATAAAGTTCGTCCGTGATGACGTCACTCAACTTCACTTGTTCTTTTTTATCAGTTCTAGTACTGACAATCCGAAGGACTGACATTCATAAGGACCAGTCCTAATAAAGACTGACACAACACTAACTGTTAATACTAGAACTGATTAAAAAAAGAATAAATAAAGTTGAGTGACGTCATCAAGAAGCGAACTTTATAAGATTTTAAAACTGAACTGTACGGCACTGCAGTCTTCAGTCTAAATAAGGACCAACAAAACAATACTAGAGATAGACTTGAGTCCGTACTCAAACTTAAAGACTCAAAACCTCACTTGGACTCAAAAGATAAGACTTGAGACTTTATTGGACTCAAAACCATTTTTAACAAATTATCTCACAATAATTTCAATTTTTTCACTGGATATACAATATCTACTCCTCAAAGCAGAGCCAGTTTTACCCTTTTTTTAACTTCAAGAAATAATTGTGAATCCTTACTTATTTTTAGAAAATAAAATGCGGGTCAATTACCTTTTTATGAATACTACGAATATACGATGAATGATATTAAATTTTAACATTGAGAGTTGGCCAACGCCATTATTTTTTATTAATAATTATTATTTTATACGAGAATGAGAAAAAGACTAAAGGACCAAATCAACAACTAAATAATTATAGGGACTTTAAATGAGCTAGAAAGAAATATAAGGACTCGAACTATAGAGCGACAAACTTTTTCTTGAGGAGGTTGTTATCGACATTAGTTGACGTAAGCTGTTGATGGAGGATTTTTGCTATATTTATCTTCATTTTTTTTCCTGATTTTCAAAAAATGTAAATGTACGTTCAAGTGGAGAAACACACAACAGTTGACAAGAACTTATTCGATACTACCACCTTCTAGCAATCTGTATTTAATTATCCTCGAACTGAACTCACCCAAAATATTTACGGATCTTTGTTGCTATTTCAAATCATATATACAAAATCTATAATAGCAGGGCGTGCTGCTGTTAGTGTATAGCTGATTTATTCAAGCTTGTCATTTTTGATGTCAGTATCACGACTCGTTTTTTGTTGGTTCTTATTTATTTGGTCTATTCCAGTCCAGTCTTAAGGCACTTTTTTACTAAATTATATAATATAATTATATAACTGAATAATTTAAAAAAAGGAAAACAGCCTCAAAGACGTCACGAGGGATCAATTTTACCTTCTCAAAGGACTGACAAATGGGACTGGACTGGATGCAACCGAACTTGACTGGACTGCAGCCCTAATTAAGGACCAACACAAAACAAGTAACAACCACGGTTAATAGAAATACAAAGTTATACCATAACGCGTGTACGACGGATGTTTGACTTCCACCACGCTTCTAATACTGGCGTCATAGTAGATGAGTGGTTGCGTATTTTGTCAAAATCTATTTTTCTTGCCCAGCAGTCAGTACGATACATTAAATTGAAATTATAGCAATAGTGACGTCATAGACTATAAGTGGCTGCGTGTTTTGTCAAAATCTGCAAGTCTTGCCCAACAGTCGGTACAATACACCAGATTGAAAATTCTAGCAAGCCAGATTACATGAAGGTATAACCTTGTATTTCTATTAACCTGGGTAAGGACTAGCTTTTTTTATCCACTCCTAGCCTCGACCATCATAAGGAAAAGGAAAAATTTGAAAAAACATATGGTAGATACTCTTCTGTATTTTTCTTATAGCCAACTGTTAATAGTGAGAAAAAACTGAGAATAGTATTAATTATTATTTACCTTGAATCGGTATCTTATCAATGACTGAAGATGAAAATACAGTCATTCTAAATTGATTGATATAAACGAATATAAAAATCCTATACGTTCATAATACGTTAAATCAAGCAAGAGTTACCTAATCAAAATTATTGGAAACAGCTAAAATGCGAATACAGCTGTTTGTTTGTTTATTGCAATAAGCGATCAGTATTTATAGCAATTGAAACGTTATCGTTGACAAACTTTGGAAGTATGTGGCAAGAATTTATTAGTATATGTTATAGCTATCTATATTTATTTTCATCAATTTTAGGACGTTACCTCGATAACAGCTAATTATGTAATTAAAACTGAGAGGTTTTCCTGCATATTCCGAATCTCCTGTTATTTTCAAGGTGCCCAAGATGAAAAAGGATGGAAAAGACCACTCAAAAAAAGAAGGAAGTGGGGGACAAAACTTGAAAAGGGATTCTAAATTTCTGGGGGACCTGAAAAAGAAGATCAAGGAGGACCTTACAAAATCCCTGAATCGCCTCTCCAACGAGTTTGATGTGGACGAGGGGACAATCAGAAGGGCTTTGAAGGAGGACTTGTGGTTGTCCTCTTACACAAGGACTCCACACCACCTGTTGATGGCACTCTGAAGGCAAGGAGGCTGCAGAGGTGCAAAAAAAGTTCTTGCATGGATCAAGGCAAATGGATTTACAGTAAAAAAATTATCTGACGAGAAGATTTTACCGTGGACCAGGTCTACAACCGTCAGAAGGACCGTTGGGTTGGGGGATCACCGGGAGAGGTCAAGGGGATGTTCTGTCCAAAACATCCGGTCCAAACAATGGTCCTGGGAGTCGTGGCGTCCGACGGCAAGAAGATGCCTCAATTCTTTTTAAAGGCAGGGGAGAAAGTTATCCAAAAGGCCTACTACAAGGGGCTGAGATTCACCATACTGCCATGGCTCAAGGACACCTACCAAGAAGACAATTATGTGTGGACCCAAGATACCAGAACTTCTGCGCCGACAATATGGCTGATTTTTGGTCCAAGGACATGTGATTATCATCTTCGCCGGATTTGAACCCATTGGACTTTGCTATGTGGGCATTTTGGAGAGGGAGACTAACCGGACATCTCACTCGAACGTGGACTCCCTGAAGCCTCCATTCTGAAGGAGTGTATCAACTTGTCAGAGAAGTTCATCATCAGCTCCTGTAAGTATTTACGCCGCCGTGTGGAGACTGTGACTGAGGGCGTCCATATTGAGTGAACATATGCACAAAGGTCGTGTCTCAAAATTTTGTTCAAATCAAAATTATTGATATTTTTCTAAAATCAGTTATTCAGTCCACGTTTTACTTCAGAACCCTGTATACTTATGCACTATCTCCAAAAGGAAATGAATTAAATTTCCTGTTGATCCTTGTCACATATATAATATACAATGATGAAAATCCCGTGTTTTATGACTGGCAGGTTACTTTGTATTTGGTAATCTGAAGAATGAATTTTCTTTACCTTAGCAGTAGTCATTATTACTTAATTCCTGAGTAGTGAACATCCTTTCGTAGATATATTTAATTATATTCAAAACATGATTGAACATTCATGTGTGTTCATAAAAGACGAAGCATACACCTGAAGATTTGTTGCGGAGTTATAATTGTAAGTCCTTTTTAGACTCAAATTAAAATTGGGAATCGAAATTCTGTAATTCTAGCAAGTGTCCTTATTTATTGATTTATCTCCTTCATCCCTTGTCACAGCTGATTATAGCTGATCTAATGAAACGTCAATAAACATTATTCCTTCTCTCTTCCAAAAAATTATTCAAATTGTTGGGATTACCATGGTTGATTTTCGGTTTCTTTGTTTAGCCATACCCATTCGAAACTGGATTTTCATCATTGAACCATATATACCATAATTCGTGCACAACTTATATTTAACTTTTTTAAATAGGGACATCATAAAAAATGATGGGTTGCATGCTCTGTCAAAATATGTCTGTCCTGCACAGTAGTAAGTGCAATACATAAAATTAAAAATTCTACCAATAGTGACGTCATAGAATATGATTGGTTGCGTTTTTGTCAAAATCTGTCTGTATTGCCAAGAGTCGGTACGGTAATAGAGGGAGAGAGTGATTAGGAAATCCGTCTTAGTACCAATCCGACACTAGATAGAATAAATCTCAGCAAGCATACGAGCAGAACACAAAATTTACCGGTGTTTGAACGAACTCACATTCAATGAGCAAAACATGATTTATTTATTTTTAACTTTGAACACTAAGAATGGAATTACTACTAATTCTCGCAGCATTTACTCTTAAAATGGAAATCACTTACACGATCAGAATTTCCAATATATAAAAAAAATAGTGTCCTAATTTTTTTAGAAATTTTCTACATTTCAAGTTTTCAATCCAAAAAATGTATCCAAATCTAAAAAAATGTATTTGATAGCGATCCAGGTAGCATTTTAATTTTTGTTATATCAATTGGGCAGTATTATCAAAAATACTAAACTTTGCATAGCAATATATATGTCTCAATGAATATATACACAGATATCTTATTATTTTATATAATTTAATTTAACAGGAATGGAATAGGAATATAATATTTTGAAATGTTGAGTCGTAGATAAATGATTTAATGTAATTTGGATCGAGATATTAAATTTATAAAATCAAATTTGTTATTTTAGCTGAATATTTGAATGCTAAACTGAAACGAATACTTTAGAGTGATGTTAAAAAGGATATTTGCTGGTAAATCGTAGCATATCAAATTGGCTTATGTAAAAATCTTTATTATCAATCAACCTTACATGATTCCTAATTCCTAACGGCTAACACCCTATTTGAGACAAATGAATCAAAACTAATTTTTAGTTTAGTTAATAAAATTCTATTAACTAAGATTTGTTTGAATAGTTCCAAATTGTTACAAAACCTATGAATATTCCTAAAATAAAAACTTTTTATCAACTGTATAATTTTATTTCAGCTTTTAAAAGAGAGTATACCTCAGCCTAACGATTTAGCCTTACATATAGTGTGTAAGCCCAATCAATTTTTTTTTACTTTATGAATTGAACACTGAACGGAAAACTAAAACAAAATAGTTGAACAGAATGCTTAAAGCCTAAATCTCAGAAATTATATATTTTATTTATTTATTTACGACAGAATATGTTCCATAAAATATTGTGGTATCCAACATATATTTCCCATTTCCCAGGGGCGTCTGCAGAATTATAAATATTTATTGATTTTTTTAGGGGGGAGGTGCTTGGTTTTGTAAATTTTTTTTAATAAAAAATCTGAAATTAACAATTTCTTAGAAAAAAATTTAAAAATTAATTTTTTCTCACAAAAAAATTGAAAAAATTAATTTTTTGAGAAACAATTTCCAATTTTAAATTTTTGGAAAGAAGTTTCAAAAAATCCATAGCTATTCTCAAAAAATTAAATTTTTCGGAAAAAAAATTCCAAAATTAATTTTCAAATATAACACTTTTTGAAAAAAAAAATTCAAATTTTTAAAAAAAATTTCATAACTATTTTTAATTTTTTTGAGAAAAATTTGAAAACCCCATAACTATTTACAAAAAATTAATATTTTTTGAGAAAAATTTGAAAAACCCATAACTATTTACAAAAAATTAATATTTTTTGAGAAAAATTTGAAAAACCCATAACTATTTACAAAAAATTAATATTTTTTGAAAAAAATTCCCAATGTACAATTTTATGAAAGAAATTCAAGTATTAAATTTTTTGAGAAAAGTTTCAAAAATCCATAGCTATTTACAAAATAATAAGTTTTTTGGACAAAAATTTCAAATGTAAAATTTATTGAAAAAAAAATTGAAATATTAAATTTTTTGGAGAAAAATTTCAAAAACCCATAGTTATTCACAAAAAATTAAGTTTTTTGGAAAAAAAATCGTTAGTCCATAGCTATTCTGAAAAATTATATTTAAAAAAAATATATATCAAAAATCCAGAGCTGTTTGTAAAGAAATTCTAAAATAAAATTTCAAATATATAATTTTTTGAAAAAAAAAATCGATATTAAATTGTCAAAGTGTTAAAATATCAAAAATTACTTAATTTGGGAGGCTACAGCCCCTCCAGCGCTCCCCCTGTGGACGACCCTGTTTTGGGTATCTATACATTGATTTCGTAACTGTTTAGATCATTAATAACTTACACAACTACCGCCTAGCAGATAAACCCCACCTTTATTATTGCTATTTAAGGTTAGAACACGGAAGTGATCTTTAAAATTCTCAATTTCAGAAAGTTTGGCCTTTTGAGCTTCTTCTTTTTTTTTTTTTTTTAAATCATTTTTTTAGAGTGTAATTTTGATTTAAAGCCATATTTGAAAATGAAATAACTAAACAGATGAAAATTAAATGTAATAACATTTGATAAAAACATTCCATGATTCGAAAAATAAAATATTTATTTAATCATCTTGAACACACTTCCTACAAAATGGTTCTAATCAGAGAAAACAAGTAAAAAGAAGGGTCTTATTTGGAAGCTAATTTATTTTTCTTTCATTTTTTTTAATTGTATAATATTATATATACGGAAGAATACACCTTTTATTACAACTTCAAAAAATATAGTTTAAAAAATTCTGAATCGAAAATATACTTTTATAACGTGATTTAAAAAAAAAAAGGTTTTAAAGGCCAAACCTACTGGAATTGAAATTTTTACAGATCATTTTCGCATTCTATGGCTTTAATAAATAAGTGTTTTAGCTGGCGGGGGTACCAGGACCTGAATTTTGCTGCGTAGTATAATAGTTTATATTCTTGTAGATTTTCTTCTTGAAGATCATGACTAGACTAAGAATTTGTGAGGAAATTAGGCCTACAATTGACTGTTGAATAATCCCCCTTGAATCTTGCAAGAATGGAAAAAAACCTTTTTTTTGCCAAATTGCGAAATCCGGATCTTCCATTTATGTAAAAGGTTGGACGTGTTGGTGATGATGAGATGCCTTCTTCTAACAAGACTCCTGAAGGTATCTTCAACTTGAAATTTGCTCCGACTACTAGTGTGGACGTTCAACGGTCTTTAGGTATGTTTAAAGCTACCAATACTCATCGAAAGCAAAAATTATCGGAAGAAAATCTTTCTAAAATCATAATTTGTCTATATAATATTGCAAAATTGATCAATAAATTATGATAAATATATAAAACTAATTACTTTAAATTATACACTATACAACAAAATGAAGGTCATGGAGCGCCCGCAGGCTGACACCCACATTTATTATTGATATATAAGCTATAAATACAAATATGACCATTAAAACTTTAAAACTCAAAAGATTTGGCCTTTAAAACCTCTTTTTATTCGCGTTTTTAGTGTATAACAACGATTCAGTCCCATATTTCGACATGAAAGAACTATATAAATGAAAATCAAAGAACAATAAAAAATTGATACAAACATTTTAGCATTTGAAAAATGGCTTATTTATTATTTTATCTTGAAAAGCTTTAAAGGATAAATCTTTTGAGGTAAAAAGTTTTAATGGTCATATTCGTGTTCTACAGCTTATATAACAGTAATAAATGTGGGCTTCAGCTTGCGGGCAAAAATGCTGTTGCATGTTGCTATCCTTATAAAACTGTTTTTTTTTTTAAATTACAAATTGCTAAAAATCCTTAGTTTAATTTTTACTTAAGAGAAAAAGTGATGAATAAAGAGTCTCCAAGTTACCTTGTGCAATGACATTTATGACATTATTACATATTATATAAATATCATTGACTTCCACTACACAGAACAGACCAAACAATTATTTAATATTATATTTACATATTTTATAAATATCTACAACCTACTTATAAACGATCCATGATCCATTTATGGGTCGCGATCCACCTATTGAGAACCATAACTCCAAATGCCCTCCTAATCATATTAGTAATATTCTACATTTATAATATCAATATGATATATATATCATGCATTGGCATAGGAGATTAGATTTTTTTTAAATGACTAGAATAAGAAAGATGTAAAAGTTAAATATTGCCTGAATATACCATGAATATTGATAGTTTCCACATTATCAAAGGTGGAATTTAGGGTTACACCAATATTTGTGCAAACACTGTTGTTTTTTTTTCCTGAAAGTACCAGCTAAAAAGTAAATTTCTTAATCAGGGCCCCAAAAAATTTTATATGTGGAATTAAGCCTTTATTTTTAATCAAAATAGTCATATACCTTATATTATTTGCCTCTGGGTTGAACTTTATAGGATCAATATATGGCTTTTAACACTTCTATTTGTATAATATAAACACAAATTTTATATTCATCTCTCAAAAAGAGGAGCAAGTAGGGTCACACATTGTCCAACCTCATATTTCAAGGGTCGGACTCAAAAAAGTTTGAGAACCACTTCCTTATCTCACAAATTTACACCATTTGCTTAAACAAGTAAGATTAGAATCTATACAAAAATTTCAAGCCAATGTATTCAATAACAACAGAGATATGAGCTTTTAAAGATTGGAAAATTCGATTCTTAGAAACATACTCCCACTTCAAATCATTATATAATACTTATTTTTCAAGGTATAGCCTTCAAATTTGAAATACTTGAGTATTTTTAATTAAAATATCTGTAAATGATAAATAAAAGTATATTAATCATTTAATCTTGTTTGTGACTTCAATCATTACTCTCGGCGTATGCAATTTAAAAAGTGTGTGAACTTTTTTAAATTCATGCATTGGCACTACATGAAATCAACTTTAAAACAAAAAGTCAATATTTAATTAGCCTAATGTTATATGAATATGTAACGAACTGTCAAATTAGTTAATTGGTGTGGTGTTTAATAAAATAATGTTTTTATATTTCCAAAAGTAATAATGTAAATTGATAGCAATACTAAAATCAACATATGAAATGAATATATAATAATCAACGATCATGTCAACATTTAGCTAATCTGTGGTTTATATTAACTATTTAAGATTTAATAGGGCCTTTTATATGTAGATTTTATACGCTTACACTAGATAATATATTATGTATTGGTATTATTGTAATTTATATTCATAAATATAATTATTTATATATTTTCATTATAATAAAAAAAAGAATTATCTCTTAATAATCAATAATATAACTAAGAGAGCCAGCCAGCCTTTGTAGATAAATGGTTTGTTTCTCCATTTCCAATTTTAGAAATTATTAAAAATATTTCTACATTTCTGTTTAATTTCAATGCACTTGAACTCATCATCATTTCCGGGGTCAGGAACCAAAAAGTGTCCACCCGTCATTACTTCATCATCACAGGTTTTTGCAGAGTCTAAATTCAACATTCCAAAAGCACCCTTGACAGATACTATAGTAATAGACAAAAACTCGGGATCGTGAGGGTCAGATATACCGAATTTAGTTAAACTTTTTCTAATCCATTCCAATGGTCCTCTCATTGAGGTTAAAACACCATCTCCACGAGAAGAAGTGAAGAATGGAAAATTCTGATTTTGGATACAAGTGATGCGCCCCCGAGCAAACTCATCATACGCCTTAAGAAGATCGATGTAAAGTGGATCATCTATAACAATGCGTATGGGTTTTTTGGAAATTGGGTCTCCACTTGCGCACGAAATTATAAGGTGATCCTGAACTGTTCTCGCCTCTAGCCACTCCTTATAAGTGAATGTAAGGAGGAGTCCGCTAAATTGTGCATAATTGTCAAGAAATAAGAGTCCTAGACAAATATCCCTTACTGATTTAGCAGATAGATTCCCTCCTACAGATACATATTTACTCATATTTTCCGTCAGATCTTCAATTTCTTTTCGGAGCATCTCGCTCAGAATTAGCTTCTTTAGATATTGAAGTAAAATACGAGGTCTTCTTAGAAAATGGTACGATGAATCTATAGGTAGAGATGCTCTATCTCCTTGCTCCCGTATGCGTTTGCGACTGGCTGTTCCAACCTCAAGAATGTCTACTATATTTTGCTTAATGTTCTGGTACCATAAATCGGGCATATTTGCTCCTTCAGATGTGAGATAGAAATCCATGAAAGCCGAGAACTTGTTCATGGCTTTTATAGGTTTTGACGAAGTTTTGGGGGAGCAAGTGTTTTCTTCTAAATATAGTCTGTAATATTGAGTTGGAAAGAGCACTTGAGGTGATTCGAAATTATTACTAAATATTTCATTAAGGTTAAAGGAAGGATTTCTTGAGATGATCCAAGAAAAAACTTGTCTTACAGCATTCTTATATGAAGAGGCAGTATCCTTATTCACCTCTTCTATTAGAAATTGATAGAAACGTTCAATTACTATGTTCATGAAAGTAAGTGCCTCTTCCGCAATATTGCTTCTTGCAGCCAGTGATCTTTGCTCATTTGCTTGAAATGAAGAAGCTTTAAAACTCTTTAAAGGATCTTTTTTGACTATTTTCTTTCTTATCTGCGTCATTTCTGCTGTTAAGTATGATGATTTTGAGACATTTGATTCAACCGGGGCAAATTCATGAGCCTCATCTACAGAACATCCATGCTCATCCATCAGATGTTGGTGCAGATCATAGATCCATGAGCTACAAAAAGTGCATCCAACTATTGGACATGGAGTGTCAGCTGAGATTGCAGTAGATGACTCCTTCTTTCCCTCAGCACCAATAGTTCTTTCTTTCTTTACATCATTTTTAAAAACATCATATTCCAGAACTTCTCCATTAATAAATTCATCATCGACATAGGAGAACTCTGGGAAGCATGAAGGATCATTTGAATCAAAATCTTGTTGGTCAACAGAGAATGGAAATTCTGAAAATACAACAGGTAAGAGTTCTGTCTTTGCAAAATTTTCTTTTCACATCATTTTTATCAATCAATATAATATGTATTAGACTTCCATGAAATCAACTTCAAGCTCTTATCTACATTATCCATGATCATGTACACCCTTGGAAGAATATAATAAAATGAACATAGAGAGGGGGAATAATTAATAAAAACTCACTCAATTCGAAAGATGTATTAGTTTTGAGAATAATTTATATCTCAATCATAGTTTGTATCCATTAAGTGTAAGAAATCAAATAGATACTTTTTGGTTTTGGCATATTTACTGGAAGCTGGTTTAACATACATAGACCCACGCCAAAATTTAAAACAACATATTTACATCTGTCTATTATCGATTAAATTTAATTATAAATGGCATCAGTCAATAGTTGTTGTTTTTTTTAAATTTGCAAATTGCATTTGAATACATTAGTCCTCCGTTAAGTTTTTTAAATCAAATGTATACAAGGAATGAAATGGTAAATCGAATTAAGATAAATTCTTGCATAAAAGTTGTATTTGAAAAACATTAGGAAAAAAGAAAAAAGAGGAAATGAATTAATATTAGTAACAAAAAGCATTAAGTTCCTACAGATCAACATCTCTTACTTTCAACGGCGGACTCTAAATCTTCTTCTGGAAGTTGCGACTGAATATTTTCAATGACTGGATGAAAATGCTTCCCGGAGTTCCCATCAGATTCATTTCCATTTGATGGATTTTTGTCTATTGAAGACACAGACTCAATTTTATGATTTTCGCTTATATCCATGGACGGGGATTTGTGTTCTTTGGTTTGAGTCTCAGAAAGCAGTATACCTTCTTCCATCCTTGAGCTCTTGTTTGGATGAATTCGCTTATTTAGATTACTTTTTTCTTCATTAGGTCCTCGAATAGCGGTCTTTGCAGCTTTTTTTGAAGGATAAGCTGTTTTACAAAAATTAGCACTCAAATGTTTCGCTGAAAAATGCATGAAATAATTTAACAACCCCAAACAAGAAAATCATAAAAAGTAATACCCATTTTGTTTCCAGAATTGGTTTTGAATCCACAGACACAAAATATATTATCATTTAGAATACATGGAGTTCCTAATGTATACATTCCTTTGAAATGTCCGTGAAATAATGAGTAATGTATTGATATAGCTCTAGAACAACACGTTGAATACCGGCATTTTGTACAACACAAATAGGCGCTAGGAGTATGATATTTTTTTAGAAATAAAATAGAATAGAACTTACTAAAGTCATTGATCTTATTAACTTACGCATAATGTCCAGGATTCGTCATTTTCTTATTACACTCACAGCAGTCTTCCTTATAAATATTATACATAAGCATATCTTCCAAGTTCTGAGCGGCAAATGCCGATTGGGGTTGTAGCTTTAGTACTCCAGTTTTCCTAATTGCATTTCGCGCAATGCGGTCTTCAGGCTTTGTCATTCGTATAGGTTTTTCATCTTCTTGGTAAACATACGCACTTAAGTTTTCGAATTCCTTAAAGGAAGCATGATCCCGCATGATGTGATTCCTTAGATATGCATCTTGTAGGAAATTGAGGTTACATCTTTTACAGGAGAAGGTTTTGCCGGTCAAATGGGATTGGATATGGTTTGCAAAAGCAGAAGCAATAGTAGAATTATAGCCCTTTTCACCCATGAGAGAGTACAATTTCAGACATATCGGACATTGTAATTTATCAGTTCTATCGTGTTCCTATATTATTAAGGATTAAGAATTAAAAGTGAATGCATTAGTTACAACATAATATAAACAAGAAGGAACCAAAAACTTAGCTTACCTGATGAAAATGATCCACAAGATTCTTATGAAAAGAGGATCTAAATCCACAGACATTGCACATGTAAGGTAATTCGCTACGAATATGAGTTTTTAACATATGAAGTGCTAAATAATTTTCTGACTTGAAACCTTCAACACATATTTGACACATACATTCGCAATTTTTTCTCATGTGACTAACATAAATATGTCTCTCTAAGGCTGTGGTTGTTTCAAAATTCTTACAACAATATTTGCAATGGTTCAAATCGGAAAAGTCTACATTAGATTTTTTATCATAACCGATATGGAGACACAAATGGGCCATGAAATCCAGATTATTAAAGTAAACTTTACGACAGAAATGGCACTTGAAAGCCATATCAGCTTTGAATTCGTTTCTGAGTATCTGGAATTAAAGAAAGAAAGAAGATAATTGTTAATTACTAAAGAAGGATTAATTAATTATGAGAAGAAGGAGCTAGCAAGTACTATAAATTACCTCCTCGTCCCCTTGTAGTGTTCCGTAAAAATAGGTCTGTAGATCAACTAACTCTATATTAGTAGATAACTTGGCTTTTTTAGTTACTTTTAAGTCAGAGTCAGAATCTGAATTGGAACTTCGTTTCATTCCAACATTTTTAGGAACTGAACTATCAGTCTTTTGATCTTTTGAATCATGCTGAGTAACATTCTCCTCTCCTTTGTGTTTCCATGATTTGAAAGGATTCTTTTCAACCTTATTAAGTAAATCCAGGAGATCCATGCCATCCTCCTTCGCAACTCTAGTAATATGCGCTATCTCTTTTAAAATATTATCGAAGCAAGATAATGGATGGTAGCCTAACTCTCGGAAGGTAAGCTCATCAAGAAATTGTTGAACTTGTTGTGCACTGAGCCGTGAAAGGTTAGTTTGAAACATTTTAGGAACTATGCGTTTCAAATAATCCATAATAACACCATTACCAAGAGTGCTCTTTTTCGAGGTTGCACTACTTTGTAAAACGTCTTTAAAGCCCAACATCGTAAGTTGCTCCCGATCAACAGAAAAGTCTGTTACGATTATGGAAGAATCAACAACCCATCCAGGCAGGCATTTAAATATACGAGCAAATCTTTCAGCTTGTGTTACACCGACCGTAGGTTGAGTTGCTCTGAGTCTAATTTTGCAGGTTTCAACTTCAAGTATTCCAAGAACTTCAACTTTAACCTCTTTTCTTGATCCATCACTAGACGTTGTGCCAAGAGATATAACACCAATTTGTATCTTCTTTTTTAATCCACCCATTTTCTGAAAACTATCATCAATGCTTATAGTACAAATGGATCGAAGAATTTTGAAATATAAATCAACTTTTTTAATATCCACTTTCACCCATTGCACGATATTTTGTATATTCGTCTGACATGACCAGTGATATATGAGTTTCAATACAGTTATTGGAGGCATTTCACTTGCTTGAAATATTGAGGCATCAAAAACAGAATAAAAAACTGTAGGCTCTCTTTCATTGATCCAAACGTATCCTCCAGAACGAGGAAATTTATTTTCACCAGAGTACATTCCTAGTTTTAATTCTACTTTCTTACCCGTCTCAGGGTTTACTTTATAGCGAGTTTTTGGAATTAAGCCTTGACGAATTAAAAATTCAGTAAACTTTGCTGGGTTACGCACAAGGAGACCCTTCACCTTTGTGTCTAGTTGTTTGCGAATTGCAGCGGCTTGAGATGGTGGAAGATTTTTCATAGATTTGGGAAGGACGGAAAGAGTTGGAGGAATATTGTATGCTGGTATTTTGTCAGAATTTGACTTATCGGATATCTGATCTTGTTTGACTGTTGTGGCAAGTGTATTAGAGACAGGAGGAAATGTTGTCTTAGTGTGCTGAGAAACTGTGGAAAGAGGAATTGGCTGTTGTTTTAAAGGTAGAAGAGGTGGTGGGGGTTGACGAAATTGAAGGATTTGTTTCATAGGAGGTCGATAAGTGGGAAGAGGAGGAGAAATAGGTATTGGAGAAGTGTTAATAGGAGTGGGAGGTGGTATTTGAGATGTTGGCAAAGGTATTTGGGGTTGGAGTGGAAGTTGATTTAGGGGTAGGGAGATGGAGGGTGAAACTGCATGAACTTTTTTTGTGGAAATTGAAGGACTTGATGGAACAGGTTTAAACACATGGTCAGTACCTCCAGTGGAATCCACGGTGCCAATAACTCTTCCAGAATTCGGATCCATGATTAATCTATATCGAGGCTGATTTTTACGATTCCCAGACGGAGACTGAACTGGGATCATTTGAGGCATAAGTTTATTCACAACAGTTGTGGGTTCAGGTACGGAAATAACCGCAGTGTTAGAGTCAATCAAAAACTTGGAGGCTTTGGACGAGAGCTTCTCGAGTTCCAACATTTGACTCTGAAATTGAATCTTTCTTTGATCTGCGAAGGATAGCTGTGCTCTGGTTAAGGGCTCCTCCTCGCACTCCATATTCAAGGAACAGGAGGTTGAAGAGCCTGGATGATCTCCAGGCATATTCACCATCTCCGTAGTCCCCATTTATTTAGAGATAGACGCGATCACTATGACGTCACAGTAGCTGCTATAAACAAAACAATTCTTCTTTTCTTCCCCTTTTTTTTAGATAACAACACAATATAATAATAAATAATAACTGGATGTTCGTTTCTTCTTCCTTTTCGTTCTTCTTTTCTCTTCTAGCTAGCTAGCTCTCAATGCAAATGGGATCTCGGTTCTTTCTCTTCTCTTTTCTGGTGAACGGCGTAAATCCTTTATTCATCACAAGGCTATCTCAATTATTAATTGCCCTCTTGTGAGAGCTTGCCTTCGACCTTCCAACGCCAACAAGTAGAGCTAAACAACTGCCTTCCAGTTTAAATTAACCACGCCTTCGCAGCTACTAAAAAAGAAAAAAAAGAAGAGGAAAAAATGGTGCGCGTAGTCGGTCCCAGTTGATGTTTAAGTAGTACTGTGTGTTCCAAAGTATACTAGATATAGTAGACTAGTGATGCAGATCAACAAATCGGTTCCCTTCCAGTTATAATTTATCAGATGTATATTTCATTAGGGGAAACTTTTAGTTAACAGATTTTTTTAATTTTCTTGAACCGAAGAAGTCAATCATTCAATCCTATCATTATTGGATTATTTCATTCCACATAGACTTAGGCGGTTAATTATATGTTCTGCAACAACAATAACATAAAGAGTATCAGCGCAGACCTCGAATTAAGAAGGTTCTAGGTTCATGTGTACTCAAAAATAATAAATGGTGCAAGTTAATTATTTTCTGGTCTCCTTGTTCAGATTTTATAAGAATTTGCTTCTAAAAATGTAGACTTATTCATTCAGGAAATTGTCCTTTTGGTCCTATGGATTAAACTATCACAATCAGGATAATCGAATTTAATTTGTAAAAACTTCTTGCATGAAGAAGGAGTTTTTATTTCAACGAGTGAGTTATTTGATACCAAATTTTGATTTGCAGCGTATCTTGTAGTAATTGTCATTGAAAAATCTAAACTCTTGCACAGAAAACCCAAAATACGGTCACCTTTCCTGTTTATATGATACAACAGCTAATTTTCTTTCTTTTCAAAATCTTCATTACATCTCTCAACATTAACTTCAAAAAGATAAATAAAAAAATTCCGAAATTATATTATATCTAGCCAATAACATCTTTCTCCCCAACTGTTTAACAAATAGCTGAATAAGAAATATTTTGGACTTAACAGATCAAAGACTCGAAACAGTAATAAGGGGCATGAGTACATATAAAAATCAATAGCTAAAAAAAGTTGTAGGAGTTGTTAATGACTAGGGATACCATTCCAATTGTGTTTCGTTGTATCTAAATGGAAATTATTTTTCTTCAAGATATAAACATGCAGCAATGAAGAAGAATGTAACTTCTTCTCTCCTTACTTTTCTTGCTTTTTATATACGGCATTCACGTCGTTACCTTTATTGTATCACGCAACCTTTCCTTAGAAAATAAACATGAAAAAAGGCCCGAAATTATCGGGTAACTAGCCAAAAAAGTCAATCATACCAATTGCTATATATTTATTATGTACTCCCAGACTATCACCGTCAAATATTATATCTTCATCACTTTTAAAATATATTTTATATTATTTAAATCTACATTGTATTTTATTTAATATAATATTACTATGCAATACTATAGTAAATTATTAAAAGTGTAGCTATTAATTTGTATTACTATATAATAGCCATAATTTCTTCATATATATAATAAAATGGCCATTATATATCCTATAAAGGACGAGGGATCAACAAGAAATTGTATTCCTGTTTTTTTGGGACGGGGACGGGGACGGAGGGGGAACGGAACATAAGTATAGAATAGCTTATTACTTTGATTATTTATCGTAAAGAATACATTATGAAATAGCCATGACGTATGAAGTGAGATGAGGGAATCGACAGCTGAGAACAAAGTATATAGGGTATTTTTGTATTAGCGAGGTAGAGCATTGGATCAAAGAAAATTATAAACTTTTTAACCTAGATTATCCACTGCCGAAAACTTCCACTTGTGATTTATTATTAGTTGTTAGCATTAGAATTGTGAAAATTGGTGGAATACCAGTGTGCGTAATTATAAAAAGAGAGTAGCTTATCGAGTAAGATATTTTTGGTTTTTTTATTATTATTCTCTATTTAGAAGGATAAAATATCATTAATAGACAAGAATCACTATAATAATTTCAATATGATCTCTGTTAGTAGGTATGTTGCTTTTCAGATGTATATTGATCCCGATGAGATTCCCTCCATGTTAATCCTTTTTATTATAGTTATTAGTTTTGTATTCGTATAATGTGTACGTTGTATATTTTTACAGTTATTCTCCTATTGACTATTGATATCCTGGCGTGCGAGTCATTTTTACTTTATAAATATAAGTGTGCCTTTAATATACATCAAGTCTCCTCTACGCCTCTCTTTCTCTCTCTTTAAATCTGGTCTTTTCCCGTATCTTGTGTTACCACGCATCGTCAAGACACTACTACACTTTATTGTTAAAATATGTATCTGTGTAAAGAAGTATAGCGATTAGAAAAGGAAAAACGGTTGATGAATGTGCTCTTTCTTCTCTTTTCCTCATTATTTCTAGGGTTGTGGGAATCGTGTTTTACGCAAGCGGTCCCGCGAATATAACTTTAACTTTCTGGTTCCCCCGTTTTCTTTCGGACATAAACATACCTTTATTCATAAATCATACTTCATGACCGATGGATAATTTCGAAGATATCTCAATGAACTTAGTACTACTCAATCAAAATAATATCCAGAATATGTCTTAATGATAGTTATAATTTATTATAATATACAATATAGTTATATACAAATAGTATTAATTGGCATAACATAAAAACTAGGTAACGAATATCAATACATAAGATGGATATAACAAATCGTAAATAATATATTAGTAAGTTATGTGCTAACTATAATAATTTATCCATGAGGCTCTAGATATTTGCAATGTATGCAAGACAAAATATAATGTCAGTTCATTAAGAAAGCATCAAACCCATCATTAGAGGAAGTATATCTATGACTTTTTGGTAACCTTAAAGGATGAATAGATAACTTTGGCTCGAAATCTAATTAATAGAAATTAAGTCACAAATCATTGTAAAAATATTTTTAATTTTTACGTCTTGACA
This sequence comes from Lepeophtheirus salmonis, assembly GCF_016086655.4. Lineage (NCBI taxonomy): Eukaryota > Metazoa > Arthropoda > Copepoda > Siphonostomatoida > Caligidae > Lepeophtheirus > Lepeophtheirus salmonis. The sequence goes on from NC_052136.2 coordinate 58,658,432, forward strand.
ATTAAATACTTACAAAACATTAATTCCATTTGATGATCAATAATTTCTTCAATTTCTTAGTACTTACTTTGTACCTCCTTTTCGTATTGATCGTATTCATCATACTGAAGACTCTCTGAGCATCAAAATTGACGATTAGGAGTTTTTTTGTATACAAGGTTTTCACTTGTTGCGAGTTCTTTTGGTTAAGTGTAGCCAGGGTTCTTTTAACCTGTTTTTGAAAGGCTCTTCCAAAAAATCTTGAGTCATATTTTCTACAATGGTAAGAATTGTAAGAAGAGGCAATCTTTCCTCAAACGCAGTTATTGTCAAAGATATTTGACAACTATTTTCCTACATATATACGATTTCGTCTCGTATGGAACTATTATTAATTACTTCTTGTACTCTTCTGGTGATGGCAAATCTTCATCAAGGTTGTTTAATTATTCTCTTAAGACTTCTAAGTGATGGTAGTAGTACTCCAATGCTTATCCCTATCTTTTTATAATTGGTGATGGAGGTAGGTAAATTTCGTATGAACCAGTAAATACTCGCTTTCTTCTTCCAGAATTCAAAAGCATCTTTCATTGGAAATAAGTTCGTTCGTTCGAGGAAACTTTTGTTGAACCATATCAACAACCCTATGTAATCCATGCGCAACACATGCTATGTGAATTAAGTTCGAGAATTTTTTTCGAAGACTTCTCCTGCTTTGAGACAATACGAGGCGGCCTCAGTGATGCAAATTTTAAGTCTACTTTGCACAAAATCTACGCCCAATAACTTATAAACTGAGCTTAAGACGACGATCTTTACATTGTTTGCGTTTGCAATCTCAATATCAATCAAGTCAACAAGGTAAGGTCTCCCGCAGAAATGTCCGCCGTCCAAATGGGCAACCAAAATTGCTGTTGTGTCTTGACGAGGGAGAGGAGACACAAACTTATTTATAACGATGAATCCAGGACGACCGAGAGAAATGAGAAGAAGGAATAGCGTGGAGGAAATGAAATAATACAATAATTATTAAAGGAACATCTGTATTCTTTATAATACAAAAACCTACTCTAATTAATACATAAAATACAGGACTATTTATACAAGGTAAAAGACAGTACTTTTAATACATATATATATATAAAAGAAAATACAAGACGATCAGAAGAAGAACAATGGGGAAGGAAATACATTACACCACCCCCAAGCACCAAATCTATGACAGTGCTTACACAGGTTCCGCTCCATGAATAGCAGCTTAAAGATCCGCTCCATCCATATCCAGTCGCGGACAAACCATTCACTCTTGTACATAAAATTTTTATCTCCATAGACGTGCCGTGCTCTCAGCACGCGCACCGGAGATAGGAGAACACTACTCCTCATAAAGGTTTTAGGGACACGAGCACCCTGCTCGTCCCTGGGAGACATATCGATCATTCTTATAGAGGTTTTAGGGACATGAGCACCCTGCTCATCCCTGGGAGACATATCGATCACCCTTATTGAGGTTTTAGGGACACGAGCACCCTGCTCGTCCCTGGGAGACGTATCGATCACCCTTATAGAGGTTTTAGGGACACGAGCACCCTGCTCATCCCTGGGAGACATATCGATCACCCTTTTAGAGGTTTTAGGGACACGAGCACCCTGCTCGACCCTGGGAGACATATCGATCTTGCTCGATGTACCCTTATCTAACTCGGGATGATCCAGTGGAGAGACCATTGCACATTCATTATCCAATTATGTGAACGGGAGAGTAGGAACAACAGAGAACCAAAACTTCGTAGGATTAAATCCACTTTTGATGATGTGGTCCCTAACACGGACACACACTTCACTTCTTGTAAGTCACCAAGGTTCTCTTCCTTCCTCCACGAGACCCAAACTGAGGCACAGTCCATATTGCTCCGCCTTCCGCAGACGAACGAGCGTTCTCCCTGTCGACGAAAAAGGGCTACCCAACTCCAAAAGGGCTAGCTTCGCCGACGATCCCACAGCAGAGAGGTTACGTGATCCTGATCCCATCGTCGTTGCCAATGTTGCGTCTTGACGAAAGTCACGAGGTTCCAATTGTTTAAACCAATGAATCCAGGATGACCGAGAGAGATGAGGACAAGAAATAGCGTGGAGGAATAAGACTATACTTATTTATAAGATCATCTGTATTCTTTATAATGCAAAAACCTAATCTAATTAATACATAAAATACAGGACTATTTATACAAGGTAAAAGACAGTAATTTTAATACATATATATATATAAAAGAAAATACAAGACGATAAGAAGAAGAACAAGGGGGAAGGAAATACATTACAATTGCCGTCATTGAACTCTCTTGATGATCTCTTTTCTCATCTAATACAACGAAAATGTCCTTCTCTTCGTTGATTTTCCTAGGAGATATCATGATTGTAATTTGTCCTAGGACAGATTACGATCATGATCTCTCCTAGGAAAATCAACTAGTAGAGTACTAGTAATTCTAGTAGAAATTAAAATCCTATTCTCTCCTAAGATAAATTACAATTTTACTGAGGGAGATAGTAGCATTGAATATTTGAAGAGGTTGCATGTTTTCGAAAATATGACGCCAAATCATATCCTTAATGGAACTGTGATCAGTAATTTCATTGCCAGTAAATTCATCCCATGTCTTTTTATTCCAAGTAAATTCATTACCTTGATTTAACTACAAAATATTAGGAATTGAATATTTCTTACCAGTGATGTAAAAGGGATTCTGATGATGATCGTTGCAACCAAATCGAATCATATTTAATTTAAACAATTCAAGCCAAAACGTCATTAAAAAACAATAAATGATAAAGATAATTTATATCAAAAAAAGCTGAAAGATAAAATAATAAATTAGGATTTAAATTGTTGGGACACAATTTCCATAATGATAAATTGTTCTAAAATTTCGAATCCACCTTTTTATAGTTTATACAAAACGAGTCAGAAGAAGGCCAAATCTACAAGATTCTTCCCGCTAACAATGAGTTTACTTTGAATCTTAGTAAATATTTTTTCAAGTCTTCCTTCCATCACCTTTACAAAACATTAATTAGATTTTAGCTTCTAATGGCTTTCCTCAAAATGATTTGCACAAATTCTGGGTTTAACTCCATCCCCATTAACTTTATAAATTGAGGTATAGGAAATTTTAATAATTATAATTTTATATAAACACTATAAATACAATTAAAATGCAATATTTATATTAATAGTATACTAGCACGAACACGATAGTCAATGAATTTTTTTTTTAAATTTATATTTAGCTTATTTATGTAAATATTATAGAAAAATAATCCATCTTTTATTCTAAAAAATAAGGATCTCCAAGTACTTTAGTTCGATTTGGTATTTTTTGAGTGAGACAATTTATGAAGGGGTGTACAAGCAAATATACAACATTATCTTTATTGGTTACGATTTCAATGTTCTCATAATGACGTCATGCCCCATAACATAATACCGGGTTTCGCACAATTTCAAATAAAATAATTATTAATTACTAATTAGGTGTATTTTGAATATTAAAATTATACTCATCATGAATGGATCTCTTCATTGTTTCTACCTGGAATCCCCTTTCACAATTAAGGATTCCACTCTACTCTCTTATGAAGCCTTATGGTTTTTTGAATGAATTTTCATTCTGTCGTTCCTCGTAGAATCAGAGTTCCAAATAAGAGTATGAACTTTTGAGATGGATGATCTAGTTATCCTGTTACATTCCCGTAGATATTGGACTTCGAGTATCTCTTGTTGAGGAAACAATATCTCGGGTCTCTTTTTTCTCCTAATTCATAAAGAAATTTTCGCATTTAATTAATGAAGATCAATCTAAGCAAATGAAAAACACTTTAATATTGATCATACGTCCTCTTCGAGACACTACAATTTTAATAAAATAAAATAAAAGACTTTATGTGACATATGTAACTATAATTAAGTAAAATATGTATTAGGTGTTATCCAAACAAGAATATTACACATAAGCTACAGTTATAAAATTTATATATATTAAACGATAACATGAAAAAATATTTGAGTAAATGCAGGGACAAATTATTTTCAGCGATGAAAAAAAAATGGGATTTGAACCAATAGAAAATTCAATAGACAAAACGATTGTATTTGGTCCAGGTCTAGTGTTTTGTCCTTGGACGATAAAACTATACCTTTTCTTACTAACATCTGATCTCTTATGGTCTGGGCCGGAGTTTCGAGTTCCAGAAACAAACTTCCCTTATTTTTTGCCCGAAGGTCTATAAGGATAAAGGATAATGCGTTTACGACTGATGTTTGACTTCCACCACGCTATTAATATTGTCGTCATAGTAGATGAGTCGTTGCGTATTTTGTCCAAATCTGTTTTTCTTGCTCAGCAGTTGGTACGATACATGAAATTGAAAATTCTAGCAATAGTGACCTCATAGACTATGAGTTGTTGTGTGTTTGTCAAAATCTGTCTCTCTTACCCAGCAGTCGGTACAATACATCAGGTTGAAAATTCTAGCATACTCGATTACATGATGGTCTAATCTTATATTTCTATTAATCTTTCTTTTACGCTGAAATAATTTAATTTATCTTGTACTCAATGAAACACATTCTCATGCTCTTTTTTTTTTATTTTTGGCTGTAATTTTTCGTATGGATTTAAAGTACCTCACATTGAGTGGATATTTGAGTTGGATAATATCTTTAACTTTATTGGTTGCTATCAAGGTTAATAGTATTTCTATTAACCTTGGCTGCAATATATTTTTTCAATATCTCCTACATGTCGGGGTTTAATTAAAAAAACACGAATCATAATACAAACAAAGGTTCAATCATTTATATTTATAAAATGGCAGGCAATATTTCAAGGAGATATTACGGTCAATTCAAGGAATGGAATTCAATTTTCTGGGATGAATTGAAATATCTGAGAGTGTTAACTGTAGTTTAAAAACTCCGTTTTATTTATTTGACTTAATTTAGACGATATATTGTCTCAGAAATATAATTTATTAATTTCCTAATTTTATTAATGTGGCGGTGAATTTTGGCTAATTAACTATAATTTGTTGGAAATTATATTCTATGTTCAATTTTGAGAAAAATTATTCTAGCTTCCTTTCGGGTTGACGTCCTACAAGTATACAATTTTATTATAATGATTCAGTACTATTAAGAGTTTGTAATAAGTTATATATAATAGATTTTGATAATTAGTTATGACTTAATTAATCTATATTTACATATGGGATTAAGAGAAGATCGATATGATTGAATCACAACGGACAAAGCTATTCTACTTCTGTGAAAATAAAATATTGTAATTTTTAGTCGGCTATTAGTATTTTGAACTTGAGTTTGATTAATTTTTTTAATGATTCCCATAGACATTTTAGACAAAAAAAAAAAAAGCTTTGACGCCCCATACATAAATGAAAGCCTCCTCGTCTTTCTACATTCAATTTAATTTACCAATCTCGTTTTGAGTATACTACTTTTTATGCCTCAAAAACCGTAAAACTTCATTTAACGAGCACGCTAGTGTATGTATGTACTGTACAAGCCTGGTACTAACCTTATAATTTATAAGTTATAATTGGAACACTGAACGGAACGAAAATAACGGCTGAACGCTGAACAAAAAAAGAAAAATTGAACGGAATGCTTACAAGCCTGCCAGTATTCAGGGTGTCCACGATAAATTGGAACTACTTTAAACTTCATCCAGATCCATAATATGGGTATTCAGGGTTAAATCATACTAATATAAAAGGTTGCGTGAACAATACACAATAACTTCCACCACAAATTGTTTTGACAACAAACAATAGTCATCATGGAACAAGCAAGGAGAGACGCCATCCTCGAATTGGCTCGCGCGGGACACAAGCCCTCTGCTATCCACAAGCTTCTTAACTACCCTAAGACCACGGTGTACCGGGTCTTCAATGCCAGGGAGGTTGAGGGGAAGGTCAGCTGCAAGGCCCACAACATGAGAAGTGACCGAATCCGCACTCCCCGCTTCCTTGAAGGCCTCTGGAAGTCCATCAAGGCTTCGCCGTGGACTTCCTTGTCCAGGTTGGCCAAGAACCGTGGAGTGAGCAAGCAGCTGGTCTCCAAGGCTGTGAATGAGGACCTCGGGTACAGGTCATACCGAATGGCCAAACAACACATCCCCACGGCATCTATGAAGGCCACCAGGCTCACCAACGGTAAGCGTCTCCTCAATGACCTGAAGAGCCATGGAGGAAGAATCATCTTCGTCTCCGACGAGAAGAACTGGACTGTCGACAGGGGCTACAACGTCCAGAATGACAGGTGGCTTGCCAAGGAGAGAGAAGAGGTACCTACGGTCTTCACCACAAAGTTCCCGGCCTCCGTGATGACCCTGGGCGTTATCTGCAGCACCGGTCAGGTGATGCCTCCTTTCTTCTTCAATCCCAAGGAAAGGGTTAACGCGATAAGGTAGTGTGAAGTCATGGAGGAGTTCGTCATCCCCTGGATGAAGGATACGGGTGCTAGGAGGGAGATCATATTCCAACAAGACTCAGCGCCCGCACACATCGCCATGAGGACCACTAACCTCTTCAACTCCCACGACATCACTTTCTGGCAATGCAACACCTGGCCCTCCAACTCACCTGACCTCAATCCGTGTGATGACTACTGGTAGGGGAAGTTGGAGAGCGAGGTGTGCAAGGTCAGCCACAAGAGCATCGGGGCCCTGAAGGGCTCCATTACGAGGAAGTGGAATGCTGTCGATTCCGCAGAAGTCATCATGGCATGCAAATCCTTTAGGGCCAGGATGGAGAAGAAGATGGTGGTTACTGAGGGAGGACATGTTTAATATCATGTCTAACTTTTTCATATTAACAAATACACTCCAAATTCCATTTTTATCAAACAGGTTGAATTTTAAGATAGTTCCAATTTATCGTGGACACCCTGTATATAGTATTTTATTCATCTAACTGATGGAGTATTAACAAAGTTTTGAATCGAGATCATAGGTCAAAACAAGGTTAATACAAATAGTTATATTAGCCTTGGGCCGAAGGAGTTCTTCTTTGTTACAAATAGTCTGAACATATTGATCCTTTGTGGTCAACGGATCTGATTGGTCATATTCGTCTTGTGTTGGAGTTAAAATACCGTCGATTATGTTCTCAGTCAGTACCTCCTCCACTAACACGTCCAATCAGGAGTCATGAGCATGCTATTGTCATCGATATTAATTATGTTACCATTCTATACAAAAGTAGGGCTTTATAAATTAAGATTTCTTAGGAAGATTTAAATACCTTAAACTTGCCCATTTTCAATGTTGATCAAGCAAATTTTCCTCAACAGATTTTTCCTTACTTGCGACCAAGGAAAAAGATATGGGACTTGATCTCGTTTCAAATGCCGATATGCTTCTCCTCCTACGGATACTGGAGTTTATCTTGGCACTCGGAAATCTTCTGGCTTGAAGGGTTTTTCAAATAATTCAGAGTATGGTGATGGCGTCCAGAGTGAACCAATATCGTCTTCTTGTCTTCATTTTAGACATGTAGATCATTTGAAAGGAATCGAAATGATCTTCCTTTCGAGCACCCAGTCGCAACACAAGACGACAGCTTATCTATAAATTATAAATAAGAACACTATCCAACAAAATCACACTTTTTTTTATGCAAAATATATGCGCAACTTATTATAGCCTTATTTTTTATCTCATGACCTCTAGAAAAAGACCATACATTTTTTTGTTATTTTTGGCTATTTTTAAGATTCAAAACTGTTTTAAGCCCTCGGTGTTGGAGATAGGGATAAATTATGTTAATAAAGCCGAATGTTAAAAAAATTTGAAAACATTTTTAAATGTCTGCATCATACTTTAAACGCGAGTTATCTTTGTTTAAAGTGAAAAATAGGTGCATTTTATCAGAGGTTCATAGCTTCAAGAAGAATTAATTCAAAAAGTTAAAAATATCTCATTGGATAGTTGAAAATATGAACTTTGATTTAAAACAAAGATTCTCGCCAAAAACGATCTATATCGTTGTCAATTTGAGATAAGGGCATGACAATATTTCAAGGATAAAACACATTTTTCAATTGATTTCATAATAAAAGTAAATAGGTTTGGCGATAACATAAAAGCAAACTGGGATACTTTCCCTCAATATTGCGCCAGAATAATAAATGTATCTGTTGATATGAGTACTATAATTTATATTAATTCAAAAAAGTGATTAAGTCCTTAGGAGCCACGTTTTTTAAGGTTTACTGAACCTGATAAAAATCGGAAATTTGGTAACACTCATTATAAAAGATACTGTGACGTCATGACGTGAAAATTATTTTTAAACAAGAGTGTATAAGTATTCACGTTGCGAGAATAACAAAAATAAGAAAAAGCTTGCCTAACCACTGAATTTTAATAAAAGTTCAAATATCTGTTGTATATAATATGTTCCTGTAAAAATTTAAACAAATACTATAATTTAGTGGTTTTAATTTCTTTAAAAAATCCTCTTCGGTTTTTCATTAAAGTAAAAAACTTAGAATGGGCTTAGGAGCTACCGCCACACATATGTATTTTTAAGAGTTTACTGAACCATATAGCAACCAAGAAAGAGAAAAAGAAAATACAGGGGGAGCAATTAAAAAAAAAGGGAAATTTAATCTATCCTGAGAGTGTTTAATTCCGAATTTTTCTTTCCGTGTTCATCAATGGAGAAGAGTGCATGTACTGAAAAGAAAGTTCACCTTTGAACCTTAAAAATAGCCAAAAATAATAAAGGCCACGTGGCTATGAGAGAAAAACTGAGCCCATATTTGGAATTGGGGAATCAAATTCTATTAAATTCAGCATATACTGTTTTTGACGTCATGACGTAATAATTAAACAACTTACAAATTTATTAAACAATGAAATGTATTAAAATAGTAAATTACAATGGCATAACACAAGAGAATAACGAAAAGCGCCCTTAATCAAACCATGATAATATATATTTTTTAATTTGCTCGTGCCCTATTGCCTATACCAATGAGTTCTATTAATTTCTGGAGTGGAACAACGCTGATTCACTCAACCTCATGTAAAATGAGTTTTTATAGTTAAAATCAAATGAACCAACTTTATTAAGTTAGTATAATATCACTCCATGGTATAATTTATTAGTATCAGCGAATCAATGTGAAGTCAAGTTCTACAATTAATATCTCTTACACAAAGAGAACATTTTTGACCTAAAAAATATTTTCTTATTAAAAAACTTTTGTTAGGGTAAATGTTTGAACCTGAAATTAGTACAAATATTCATTTTAACATTTTTCTACAATACAATTAATTATAAAAAACTACAAAAATGAAGTTTAGACCGAACATATTATTAATTTTAGAAATTCTCTTTTTGGCAATGGATGTAAATATATTCAACAATTATAACGTTAATCTTTATTATTTAAAAGAATAAGAGAGGAAGCGATAAATGATTATTGATTAATGGCTGACCGAATTGAACGTGATGCTTCCAGTAAGCTTCGTTCTTCCATTAATGTTTTAATTATTTTCATCCAAATTACTATAAAAAAATTATGGAACAATCAGTGAAGTGTTTGAATAGCAAATTAAGTTTATCTTAGAAAGTATTTTTGTTAAAGGATATCTCACATTAATGAAGCAGACATTGGGTTACTATTCTTGTACTTTATAGAAGGAAGGGCGGTTCAGGTTTAGCGATTCCGGTCTTGGTTCTTTCATTTGCGGTCTCATTTTCGGCCAGCTTTATCATAGTTCTGGTCTTAGGTTTCGGTTCTTTTTTATAAAGGCTAAGTTGGTAACAGGAACTTAAAAAAAGGGGCGTCGCTCGAAAATTCGGGACCAGGAAATAAGCAAACTCAACGCAGAGTGTGAAGTCCTTCAGGTTCCAATAGGGGCCCCGAAAACTAAGGTTGCTTAAAACAAAGGTTTTCAATGTGGCGCAGGAAGATGGAAAATTGAGGATTGCTGTCAGTCTACACATACTTCGTATAAAAGGGGCCTCGGCTAAAAATTTATTAGTGTAGGGGGGCTTTGGCATAGTAAAGTTTGGGAAACCCTGCCTTAAGAAATATTATAGTTATCATATTATAGGGCCCCAAGAAGCTTAGTAGGGGACCTGGATCCATAATCTACACCCATCCTTCCCTCTTTTATTTACACCGTCTAAACTTTTTCAAAGACCTTAGCTATTGGGAACTCAGATACAACTTATCACAATGGTAACATAAAAAAACATTGGAAAACACTGTAATTGTACGAAAAAAAATCTCAGAAAAATGGCTTATTGATTAAAGCTAAATTGTTTTTTATAATAAATATTGTATTTTCTTTATATATTCTATATAAAAAACAAAAGCACAAGAACAGAGACCGATAAGCAATATATTGTGCTCTCAGTTCGACTTAATCAGTTCCAATTCTAGTAGTTGAAGAACGGGAACCGCTAGACGGATAACGTCACAATCTTCTAATTAAAATGACTTGAAGTTATAGATTATATAACAATACTTAATACATATTTTCTTATATTAAATCATAGGCAAAATGGAGTTGCGTTTATAAAAAATCTCTTGGCATCTTGTATCCAAGAAGTATTTTCAGTGATATAATTTTGCTTTTTATGTGTGTTTTTGTTTCATAATTTATTAACAAAAAATATACCTAATATTGTTATAAATATGTATGAAATACTAAAATATCACAACATATTGGTCATTATAAATGACAAATAATTAGCCTTAACAGGAGCGTAAACATACTACTACTTATTTAATAAGTAAAATCCGTTAATAAAATTCAATAATAATAGCACACACATATTACTGCCTACAATATATGTATTATAATGTAAGAATTGCCAATCCATAAGTTTATTCAATAATAATAGCACACACATATTACTGCCTACAATATATGTATTATAATGTAAGAATTGCCAATCCATAAGTTTTGTGATTTAGGTTTTTCACAAAGTTGAGAAAATGCGCTTGTAAAATCTATAAATTGATATAAAAATTTTTTAGCTACACATTCTTTTCATAAATATTAACATAATAATCCACGTGAATATTTGTCACTATAGATTCAAGGGTACCAAACAAAATCAAATTTTAATCTACTTTAATTGAACTTATATTTGACTATTTGTATGATATTAAATTGATATAAAGCAATATTTCTATAAAAATGCCTCAAAAATAGTATTAACTTAATATTTTCAAACATAAAAAAATATTTAAAAATTACATGTTACATGAAAATTAAAGAAATTAAAGTGGCTACAAATAGAGAATACATACGGTAGGACTACCAGAACCGGAAATAGCTACAAAAATATATAGGTAATGTTCAGCTGAGTTTCTCCTTCCTCCTTCTCTTTCGCCGCATCATTCACATTGATAAGACGTCTCAAATTCAGGTAAAACTAAATCTACCCATATCCTTGCGATTATAAACTCATCGTTATCCTTATTAATAGACTAAACGCCAAGTCCTCTTCAGACCCTCATCTATGGTCATAGTCCGCTCCCTTACCGTCATGATGAAGCATGGGTACATTGGAGAATTTGAGGTCGTCGATGATCACCGTGGTGGCAAGATTGTCGTTAATCTTACTGGGCGTTTAAACAAGTGTGGAGTTATCTCCCCAAGATTTGATGTTGGTATCAAGGATATTGAAAAGTGGACCAACAATCTCCTTCCTTCTAGACAGTTCGGGTAAGTCATTGCTATTTACTGAGGATTGATATCCAAGGGCAAGGCAGCGTTCCTCGCTCTACCATGCGATGAGGAGGCGTTCGCTTCTTGGAAGAGTAATGAAGAATGCATTTATTACTACTAAACCTTTCGAGGATACTATAGTGCATTGTTCAACAATCAATTTTATTTCAACTCCTTCTTGGCATTTCATAATTTCTTTTATTTCATTGTTACAGTTATATTGTCATGACCACGTCTGGTGGAATCATGGACCACGAGGAGGCCAGAAGAAAGCATCTTGGAGGAAAAATCCTAGGATTCTTTTTCTAATCTATGCGCATTATTATAAGTGACTTTATTTCATAGAAATATATCCCAAAAACACCTAATCCAAGAATGAGGAGATCCTGGCGGCATACCTTACCACTTTTGTCACTTGTGGCAGACCAAGACTCTTTGGTGGTAAGAATGCCTGGTCCCTTTTGATATACAAGATGATGGTAGGGTCTGTCGCCTTCTACTCCTGTATTGTGAATTTATTTTATTATGGGGAAGGGGGGGATGGGGGATGGGAGGTGGGGGGATCTAAGCTTTGTCTTATGAATGCCTGATGTATGATATGGTGGACTTTAACGCTGCTTAGAAAACCAAATGGATCCTGTTCCGATGAACGCCAACGCTGGATAATTACAGGTAACTGATCTGAACCTATTGATTTGTCTATCTCTTACGCCACGCCCTTAACTCATTTTCACGATGATTCGGGGTGCCAGAATTAATTTTTATAACGGAGAGTAGAATAAACATCCCACTAGGAAGCTCTTAGTCCATCTATTGGTTTGAGAGTGCCGAAAGTTAAGGAAACATACATTAATACTGATTAATTTTAAAACGATTGTTATCTTTCCTGCCACTTTCTAACCTTTCTTATCTTTTTAGGCTTTCGTTTTGGGTGCAAGATGATCGTGTGATGGTGAGATCGAACAGATAATTGCTTATGTAAGTTTTTAAATTTTGTTATTTAAAAAAAAAAAAGTAACTCCTACGCCACGCTCCAAATTCAATAACTTTTTGAATTGGAGTGCCAGATTTTTTCTAATCAAAAGGGGAGAAGAATAAAAATTCCCGCTAGGAAGCCTTTAGTTCAATTATTGAAACAAAAGGTGCCGAAAGTTAGGGAGACAATCTTATTTCTTTAATTTTTAACATGTATTTTTGCTTTTGACTTTGGACTAACGTATCTTTTTATTGTTATTCATTCTAGTTCGAAAAGAAGGTGGGGGTTGTGGAGGATAGCTTCCAAGGAAAATGGAAGGATTGAATAAAGGTATGTAAGCTTTTTATTTTTCTGTATTTTGATAGTTTTAAGGATGAAATTTTATAGAGCTTTAGTTGATGAATTGGTACAAGTACCCTTATGTTTACTCAAATGATAGGACTGATAAATAGTTTTAAAAATGAATTTGATTATTATAAATTATTCCGTAAATAGTAAAATCCTTTTTTTCTCCCTCTCTTAAGGTAACAGCTTATATTGTGAAATCGCCGTATCTAATTTTCAAAGGTAAGTTTTATTAAATCATAACGATGAT